>NC_137806.1:1473491-2673491 GCF_963383645.1 Muscardinus avellanarius
CCTCTCCTCTCCTCTCCTCTCCTCTCCTCTCCTCCTCTCCTCTCCTCTCCTCTCCTCTCCTCTCCTCTCCTCTCCTCTCCTCTCCTCTCCTCTCCTCTCCTCTCCTCTCCTCTCCTCTCCTCTCCTCTCCTCTCCTCTCCTCTCCTCTCCTCTCCTCTCCTCTCCTCTCCTCTCCTCCTCTCTCCTCTCCTCTCCTCTCCTCTCCTCCTCTCTCCTCTCCTCTCCTCTCCTCCCTCTCCTCTCCTCTCCTCTCCTCTCCTCCCTCTCCTCTCCTCTCCTCTCCTCTCCTCTCCTCTCCTCTCCTCTCCTCCCTCTCCTCTCCTCTCCTCTCCTCTCCTCTCCTCTCCTCTCCTCCTCTCTCCTCTCCTCTCCTCTCCTCCCTCTCCTCTCCTCTCCTCTCCTCCCTCTCCTCTCCTCTCCTCTCCTCTCTCCTCTCCTCCCTCTCCTCTCCTCTCCTCTCCTCTCCTCTCCTCTCCTCTCCTCTCCTCTCCTCTCCTCCCTCTCCTCTCCTCTCCTCTCCTCCCTCTCCTCTCCTCTCCTCCCTCTCCTCTCCTCCCTCTCCTCTCCTCCCTCTCCTCTCCTCCCTCTCCTCTCCTCCCTCTCCTCTCCTCTCCTCTCCTCTCCTCTCCTCCCTCTCCTCTCCTCTCCTCTCCTCTCCTCCCTCTCCTCTCCTCTCCTCTCCTCTCCTCCCTCTCCTCTCCTCCCTCTCCTCTCCTCCCTCTCCTCTCCTCTCCTCCCTCTCCTCTCCTCCCTCTCCTCTCCTCCCTCTCCTCTCCTCCCTCTCCTCTCCTCTCCTCTCCTCTCCTCTCCTCTCCTCTCCTCTCCTCTCCTCCCTCTCCTCTCCTCTCCTCTCCTCTCCTCTCCTCTCCTCTCCTCTCCTCCCTCTCCTCTCCTCCCTCTCCTCTCCTCTCCTCTCCTCTCCTCTCCTCTCCTCTCCTCTCCTCTCCTTCCTCTCCTCTCCTCCCTCTTCCTCCCTCTCTCCCTCTCCCTCTCTCTTTCCCTCTCTCCCTATCTCTCTCTTCCTCTCTCTCTTTCCCTCTCTCCCTCTCTCTGTCATCCCAAAGCTGCCACCTGTCTGCCCTTCTCTCCACGTTTTTTCTCCTCTGCTTCCTTCTTTCTTTTTTCTCCTTTGCTTTCTTAAAGACATGCGGTCTCCCTGGCAACATTTATGTACCCGGCAGTCTTCCTCAGAGGAACACCACATGCTAGGGGACGGCTCGCCAGATTCGCTTTATTTTGATACTGCCACCGCGGGGCCACTTTTCTTCCGGGAACGCCGTCACCCAGCTCCTCTGGATGCTCCCACGGGCCTGGCCAGGGCCCCGGGTCGTTGGCGTTGCTCGACTGTACTAAATGGCATTCTTCGTGCAGAAAGTTGAGCTTAGGACTTGGCGTCTCTTTTTGGAATTTTTCAAGTACCATTATGCTTTGCGGGTAGTAGCGAAGAACTCAACAAGCCAATCTGGACTCTCACTCACTGGCATATGTTGTGGTTGTAATAAAATAATCCTGTTGCTTCTAAGGGCTTCCAGAATACAAATCAGGAGGATGAAAAGGAATGGGCCAAATATTTAACAGAAGGTTGCATGACACTTCAGAACATGGTATTCTAAACAAATTCTATCGTCTCCCAGTACCATGTTCTGGGTGTTGCTTTTGGGACTTTTTCTATTAGTTCAGATTGGCTTTAAATAAGAATGATTAATCACAGGGACTCATGGTCTTTTTTTTTTTTTTTAGTTTTGTTTTGCAAAGACAGATTAAACTGCGATAATGATTACAGACTCCAGGCCTGCGTAGACTGATATGTTTAAGGTTGGATAAATCTCTCAACCCTTAAATGCTGGCTGATTGCCTCGTTATGCCGTATTCGTCACAAACACCACTATAAATAATCAGTCGATTTACTGCCACTGTGACTTCCTGTAAACGTCTCTCTGTCTTATCAGGCATCGGCTTGGGTTTTGTGAATGGCAGACTGGCGGTTTTCTTGGTATATGCCCGGTATGATGACGCGTGCCTATAATCCTGGTACTAGGGAGAGTCAGAGAGGAGGATCGCAGGTTATGGCCAGCTTCAGCAACATAGCAAGACCCTCAACAACTTAGCACGATCCTGTTTCAAATTAAAAAATAAAACAGGGCCAGGGTATAGCTCAGAGGTAGAATGCCCCTGTGTTCAATCCCCAGTAACACACATACACACGCACACACGCGTACACACGCGCACACATGCACGTTCTTTCTATGGTATAAGCCTGTGTACCGCCGAGAACATTTTACTTTTTAGGAGATGCCTGTACTTTAAGAAACAGTGAGGCAGAATTTAGAGTTTGTATTTCAATATCTAATTCGTTGTAACATGTCTCTGGTAACATAATTTTTGTGGGAGAATAAGGGTGTGATTGCATAAGAAACCCTCCTTGTTTTTCCGTTGTTTTGTGCATTTGGGACTCCTGCCCTGTGCCCTAGGCTGGCTGAAGGTCTTTGTTGTTATTTTGTGCATGGGGGGGGGCATTTTTACATCTCTGAATACATTTTTTTCCATTGAGATACATCTGTTACTTTAAAACCAAACATTATTGTTGCAGGTGCTGTATTTTCTGAGACCCCTGGGTATTTTCGGATTACACTTTCTTCCTGTGCCGCGTTCTCTTCTCTTTGACCCGTCATCGGCGTGGCTAAGCCATGCAAGGTTTTAGGGGCCAGGCACCGGATTAACTCCACAGAGATCTCAGTCGAATACTTAGAGCTAGTGACCAGGAAACTGGACTTTGATTCAACACTGAATTTGCGAAAAGTGTACGTTTCCATTAAGCCCCGAGCTTTTAGGAGTGAGCCGCAGATCAGTTACTTCTCCACATGCATTATTCGTGCGCCGCTCTGGCATCTGCCCAAGGCAGCAGTCTAGTGTGGCCGAGCCAGAGCCCCTCTTCCCTGGCCCCTCCTTTGCGCACATCAGTCCTGCCCGCTCCTCGCCCTGTTGAATCATTTCTGGAAACCTTCACGTTTGATGCCTGTTGGACGCAGCAGCAGCCTTTCTGAGCGCTTGGATCAGGTCTCTGAAGCGTGCTGAGATCTCACGCTGTTGTTCAACTCAGCCAGTAAGCCTCCCGACGTGATCTCGTCAGGATTCCGCCCTGCCAGGCACCGGTGCTCACCCTGCAGCGAGCCAGGGAAGCGCCAGCCTGGCCTGTCTCAGACTGCAGCTCTCCCCTCTCCATCTGCTGACTGCAGAGTTGGGGATCGCAGAGGGAAAAACAGAAGGACAGTCATAGGAGGACGGGAGAGCTCGCCAAGGCTTTCCAGGGCTCCTTTGGGGAAAACGTAGACCCGACCCTGCACCAGCTCACCAGTCATCAGAACAGAGACTGCTGCTGTCTCAGGGCTCTGCGTTTCTCGTATGGCCTTAGTGTACCTGGGAGAGTTCCCACCCTCCTCCTCCTCGGCCGTCCCCCGGGTGACAAGCGCCCAGAGACAGCTGGGCGGTTGAACGTCCGAGGAGGGCACTGTGGCCTGACCCCGCTTCTCCTCCGCCGGGTCTGAGAGTCTGGGCATAGTGACCTCATCAGCTTTCCTTTCCTGGAAGCCACTATCTTCTGCAACCATCTCAAGCCCGGAGTCTTTATCTCATACGTGTAACCTTGACATTCACTCCCATTCAAGGGCTTCACTGCCATCGGAACATAGATTTGCTGATTTCTCTTCAGTGAAAATTGGAAAATGGTGCCACTCTTAATTATCTGTGCCTTCAAGATTTTTCCTTTTATTATTTCCCTCTCATAGTTCCAAACAGGGCTGTGTTTTAAAATGCAATGGCAGTGGGGCACGGTGGCTCATGCTTGGAATCCCAACACCTGGGAGGTTAAGACAGGAGGATTGCAGGATCGAGGCCAGCCTCAGCAATCTAGCAAGACTGTCAGCATCCGTCGAGACCTTGTTTCAAAACCAAAAATAAGTCTGTGGATGTATCGCAGGAGGAGAATGACCCTGGATTCAATTCCCAGTAACACACACACACGCACGCGCACACACACACACACACACACACACACGCACACACACACACACACACACGCGCACGCACGCACACACACACACACCGCAGAAAAGCAATAATATATCCAAGCCAGTGTCCTTCATAGTGTGCCAAGAGTACTTAAAAGTGGATTTTATCGCAGTGCATTTATCACAGTGCGTGGTTAAGTCTGTTCTTGCAGCTATGATTTCAAAATTATCGAAGTTTCATACCAAAAAGAAGGAGGAATTAAGAGTCCCACTTAATCTTTCTTTCTGACAATTACAAGGAAGGCTGTAACCAGAAGAAAGCCCACGGATGGGTCAGAATGCCCTGCTATGCGTCTGTTACTCATAGGGGGAAAAAAATCAAAGCTCGCTTGTCAATCTTACTGATCTAAACGATGCCTCTTCATTTACCATGGTATGGCTCACGCTGAAGAACACTGTTTATATTTGCAAAGTTTTATTTCAGGTCTAGTTTCTTTGATAAAAAGAAGAGTTGCAGGGGTCCAGTCTAGAAAGCTCCATGGCCGGCCTGCAGTCAAACGCATCAGGACGCGGCGCGCCCGCCTGGACGCCCCGCCTGGAAGGCTCAAGGCTTCAGCCTGGGCCGGAAAGGAGCAAGTAGTTGGGGGCCGTGCACCCAGGTGAGGCTCACTGACACGCGATGGCCGTTGCGTGAGCCTGCACAGAGGGTGTGTTTTATAGTGAACATAAGGTTGTACAAGGATTCATTGTACTTTTTTTTTTTTTTACTTTTGATACAGGTTTGGACATTTTTTTTTCCCTACCAGAGATTAAACTCAGGGGCCTTCTACCTCTCAGCGACACCCCCAGCCCCATTGTATTTTTTTTATTTTGAAACAAGGTCTCACTAAGTTGTGGAGCCTGGCCAAGTTGCTGAGGCTGGCCTTGAACCTGTGATCCTCCTTTCTCAGCCTCCCAAGCACTGGTATTACAAGCATGCACCACCATGCCTGGCTACACAGTTTTTTCAATAGTTTGGGTTGGGAGGAAGGGGAAGGGCAGAAGTTCTCTGAGAGACCAGGGCCCAGGGCAGGGTCTGAGGGCTGTGCTGAGAGCACGCCAGCCCCTTCCGCACACACAGAAGGAGCAGCCCACACTCTTCTGAGGTAGCGTGGGATCCGGGGACAGGGAAGGGGCTGGTGAGAGATGTGGCTGCCTGCCTACTCTTCAGAGATGTTCCCAGGGCTGACAGGCACCCACACTTTATACTGACAACTTTATTAGAGCTTTGCAATTTCTAAAATGATCTTTTAAAACTTTCTCAACAGATAAAAATAACACCACGGGTGATCCCATTATCAATAGGTTTTCATTTTTTATATCAAGCTGAAGAAGGTTAGGGAGTTTGTGGACCCGAATAGCTACTTCTTTTCTTATCATCCCCCCCCCCCCGAGTTTCCGTAAATCCCTTCAAACAACCGCCATTCAGTAGAAAACTCCTTCCATAGAAGTAGTGATGAGTGATTAGATGAACTGAAAATGGGCATGGTGACACACCCCTGTAATTCTGGTTCTAGGGAGGCCAAAACAGGAGGGTCGCAGGTTTGAGGTCAGCCTCAGCAACTCAGGGGGACTCCCAGCCAACGAGTGAGGCTCTGATTCCAAATAAAAATGAAAAGGGCTGGAGTAGTAGCTTGGAGGTAGAATGTCCTTGTGTTCACTCCTCAGCGCGCGCGCGCACACACACACACACACACACACACACACACACACACACACATCTCCTCCTCCTCCTCCTCCTCCTCCTCCTCTTCTTCTTCTTCTTCTTCTTCTTCTTCTTCTTCTTCTTCTTCTTCTTTCTCTCTCTCTCTCTCTCTCTCTCTCTCTCTCTCTCTCTCTCTTCCTCTGCTTCTGGTCTTTTGTCTGAAGGAGAACAGTTTCTTGGAGAAAATTATATTATTTGGTTTCAGGAGATGTTTACGATATTCCCATAAAATAAACCAAAACAATTCTACCAGCATTTCCTACCATTTCTCTCGGAATCTCCACCATTCTGAAGCTGTGCTATGTGACATACGTGTAATAAACTGTGGAGTAAGTATTTTTTTTTAACAAATTGCATGTAGGCCAATTTTCAAACACGGTAGCTTCAGGAATGCACGTCTGTTTTCAGGTTTAATCTTTTTTATTCAAGGCCATAGATTCAGATTTTGAAGGTGCCTTTGTTTTATTATGGAATAATTGGAATAATTTCTCTGATGATTTTAAACTTGTACATACATGGAAACTACATAGGAGACAAGCCAAGGCTGCACGCATGTTCTGACCCCACTAGACTGTCTGTACCGGGTTTCCTTCCGTGTTCTTCATACGTTCTTCTGTTCGTTTCTTTATTCACCAACCTGTGGGAGCCTTTGCAGGCACTGGGCCGGAAGTAGACTAAAGGGCCAGGTCCTGGAAGCGTACTGAAGGGTTTGTGCTCTTGAGCCCACTGTTGTGCGTTCTGCCGCAGAGGCGAATGCAAATGGGGTCGGACATTGAGAAGAGCAGGCAGGGCCGCCGAGGGGAGGGAGCCGAGTGCTGCAGAGAAGGGCGTAGTCCAGAGGGATACCTGTGCTAGGAGAAACTGGGAGAGGACACTGCCGACTGGGCTAGTCCTGTGCAGACGCGGAGGAAGAGTGGGAAGGGCGGGGTGGGAAAGGGAGAATACGGTGAAGTTCTGCCGGGGCTGGCATCGCATAGAGATACTGCGCCTGGGCTTCCTGGGTGGCACACTTGGGGATCAGGTTACTTTTCTCCCCAAGACCACTACTGGACCAAAAAAGATGCTCGTGCATTTTTCACAACATGTTATCCAGACTGTACAGTTGTCCACTGGTGTCTGCGAGGGCTGGCTCCAAGACCCACATGGGTACCAGAATCTGTGATGCTCACGTCCTTTCTGTAAAACAGCATGCTTCTTGTGACTTATGCTTATCTTTACATGGACCTTATTTTAGTTAGTTATTTTGGTGGTACTGGGGTTCCTGGAAGCCCTTCTACCTCTGGGCTGCACTCCCAGACCTATTTTTATATTTTTATTTGGAAACGGTCTCTTAAACCAGCGCGGCTGGCTTCCAACCTGCCGCGATCCTCCTGTCTCCGCCTCCTAAGCGCGGGGATTACAAGCGTGCGCCACCATGCCCGGCATGACATGTACTTCAAATCGTCTCTAAATTATATTAATCAACAACAAAGATAAAAGGCCTCTACATGTTGAGTGCATATGGGTTGAGTGCACGTGTGCAGTGAACCCGCTGACCAATGGTTTTGAATAAGAGTTTGAAAAGCACTCTATCCCAACAAACAGTAAATAAGCGTGTATCTTCATAGCTTGCTTTATTAGTGTGGAGTGTTTTCGGGGTTTCCTTTTTTGCGGGTCTGGGGATGGAACCCAGGGGCATTTGACCTCCGAGCTACACCCCCTGCCCTATTTTTTATTCTTTATTTTGAAACCGGGTCTCACTGAGTTGCAGAGGGCCTCACTAAGTAGCTGAGGCTGTCCGCGAACCGCGATCCTCCAGGTCTCAGCCTCCCGAGTGCTGGGATTACAAGCGTGCACCACCACGCCCGGCTTAGTGTGGAGCATTTTCAAGGATGGTATGTTTATTAACAAATGCCGCATGCTTTTTAATTTCTTCTTAAACTAAAATTAGATCAACCATAGATATTTACATTTCTGTGGTTAGAAGAGTTGTGGGTTTCTGGGTCAAGTGTATTTATTTTAGATTTTAGACCAGAAGCAGTCTATTGAGAAAGCTCTACAATTTATTAAATAGGCTGTAAATGTAAATTGACCTTATAGCTGTAATATAACTACATATCACGTAGATGTCCACTCCAAGGGCGACCTCTAAGGACGGCTTTGGGGTTACATTTAGGATGACTTTAAGCCGGTTGCATAATCAAGCATTATTATTAACGTCAGAAGGGTTTCTAGGATAGCTTAGCAGTGAAGTTTTTACAAATCAGTGCAGTTCAAGTCGGAATCAGTTCGTATTACACGCAGGTTATACTTTCGCTGTGTCAATCGCTAGACATTTATCTCCCTAGATATAGTTTTGAAAGATTAAACACTGCTGTTTCGAGAAGAGTTACAAGTGCACCTGTTGTTTTGGTTTGTAAGGTCTGGTCCAGGGGAAGATAAAGGAGAGAGAGACAATGTTGAAGGCCCCAGATCTCTGCAGAATGGAGAAGAGAAGAAATGAGCAGAAGGTTCTGGAGACTTCTAAAACTCTGGAGGGAGTTTTTAAAGGAGCCATGTGTAGCATCTCTGTGTCCTAAAAAGTAATCATGTCGATGTTCTGTAGTCCACGTAGCAGGGCTTTCAAAAAAACTTGCTTGGGTTTTGAATTTCTTCTCTACTTCTCAAAGGAAAGTTCAGGAGACTTGATCGGGCTGAAAGGTGCTGCCAGCTGAACAAGCCAGCTACAGGAGGACGCCTCAACACACGATTCGGTGATGTTTCCCTCCAGAGGCTGATTTAGGCAGTCTTACATGGCCGCCTTCATTCCACACACATGTAGGATTCTTCTCTGATAATATTCTAGGTCCGAATCCTTACTCCAGTTCCTGGAGTAGGAGCCGCATCTAGAACACGTCGGTCACTTTACGCTGCTACTCTTTCGTTCCCTGCTCTCAGGTTCAAAAGATCCATCGTGTCCATTGAGTTTTGAGCATCAGAACATTTGAAAACGCGCCCCAGGTTCTTTTGACCAACATGCTTTCGTGTTCTGACACTGTGTGGTGGTGGAAGACTGGCCCGGGCCACTTAATCCACTCTAAAAAGCAAGTGTACTGTGATCCCCGGTGTCAGCTCCGTGGCTGATCTTACCGTTGCGCAGGCTAGCGACGCTGATCTGTTTGGTTGGGCTTTGTGTTTTCCTAACCGGCTTCATCTTGAGAATCTTTCTCTTCCATAATCTGTCCACAGCCAAAAACAATTTAGAGCAACTATTTTCTTCTGTTTGGCTTGTTCACAACACACATCTTATTAGGTATATGTAACCAGTGGTAAGTGGGTACCTAGACTAGCCTTAATAACCTCATTATACCAATCACACATGCAGTCCCGTAGAGTCTCAGTGAAAATACACTGTTTGGTAATTTTAAAGACTTTCTTTGAGCCGGGCGTGGTAGCACATGATTGTAATCTCAGTACTTGGGAGGCTGAGACAGAAGGTTTGTGGCCAGCCTCGCCAATTTAGAGAGTCTCTCTGCAAATTACGGAGATCCTGTTTCAAAGTAATAAATAAACTAATAAATTAATAAATTGGACTGGAGGTGTACTTCAGAGGTAGAATGCCCTGGGTTCCATCCCTAGTACCACTAAGATTTTTTTCTGTGTTTATATTTCTGGCATGTATTTTTAAAAGTAAGTTTTAATATGGTCAGAAATGATGTGTGCGCAGTTGGTTAGGCTATGCATATAAGTATTGTACACAATGAACAATTTCTCTCTTTTCCCCCCAGGAGGACGTCTATGTGTTTATCAGATTATTCAACTTAAAATATCTGTGTTATGCCAGGTGTCATAGCGCTGCTTGCAATCCCAGTACTTGGGAGGCTGAGACAGGAGGATGACAGACTTGAGCACAGCTTTGACAATGTAGCAAGGCTAACCTAGTGAGACCCTGCTTCAAACTGAAAAATAAAATAGAGCTGAAGGTGTGGCTTAGAGGTAAAATGCCCTGTACCACACACATGGAAAAAGATCAGTGATAAAATTTGTTTCATGTTTACAAATAGGTTTTTCTTTCTGATTGTAAAACGAACACATGCTTGTTTAAATGCAATTGAGAAAAGCAAGATCGCCCCGTGACCCACTGTTCCAGTTTATTTCATTCTAAGATGAAATGTCGAGGACTGGCGACGAAAGCCATCAAACAGGGTGAAAATGTCACCCTCTCGCCAGAGTCTTCTGATGGACGGGTTTACATGAAGTAGTGTGGGCCAGCACTTTATCAGAAAACCTTGCCTGTTGGCTCCTGGTGTCTGTCTCCAGGCTTCTCTCTTAAGCGCATGGAACGATCCTTTCCACTTTTTTTTCTTTACATCCTGTCCTCAGAGTCTCCCTAAAGCTGATCTTTTAAGAGAGAAAAAACAGGGCACATTAGTTAACATTCTCAGTCCTAGTAGACTGCAAATAGGACGCAGGGAAACCTAAGTAAAATTATGGGCTCAGTTAATTGCAAATCCCAGGTGTCAAATACAGGATGGTTCAGCTGAGTGCCTGGTCTCCTGTCTCTGGCCGCTGCACTATCCCAAACTGATTCCAAATTGACTTTATTCTCTTTTCTTTCTTTCTTTCTTTTTTTTTTTTTTTTTTGTACAGTACTAGGAATTAAACCCAGGGATATTCTACCTCTGAGCTATACCTCTAGCCCTATTTTATTCTTTATTTTGAAACAAGGTCTTGCTGTGTAGCTGAGGCTGGCCTTGACCTTGTGATCCTCCTGTCTCAGCCTCCTGAGTGCTGGGATTATAAGTGTGCACCACTGTGCCTGGTGTCATGTTCTTGGTAACAATTTCTTTCTTTCTTTCTTTCTTTCTTTCTTTCTTTCTTTCTTTCTCTCTTCTCTCTTTTTCTTTCCTTCTTTCTTCTTTCTCTTTCTTTCTTTCTCTCTTAGCTTGATTGTAGCATTAATAAATTTTACCACAATACTAGACATCTTGAAGGAAATTAAGATGTTTGAGAATATGACTTATCAGGGAAAATGAACATATTAGAATTTAAAATATATTTTTAAAGAAATAATGTAACTTTTGTTTTAAAGAAACAGTGGTAACGTTTGTTTGGAATCCTAAGCCGGTGGGTCGAGGGCTCATTGCCAACCTGCGGTGTGCTCCACGCCATGTGCAGCAGAGGGTTCTCTGCCAGCTGTCACTGGAGTGTGCATGGGCTGTGCGTGGTGGCACATGGGAAGGCTGAGACAGGAGGGCCACGGGGTGGAGGCAACTTAGTAAGACTCTGTTTCAAAATAAAAAGGAGTTGGGGGCCGGGCTTGATGGCACATTCCTATAATCCTGTCCTAGTACCTGGGAGGCTGAGACAGGAGGATTGCAGATTCAAGACCAGCAATTTAGTGAAACCCTTACAATTTAGCAAAAGCCTGTCTTAAAATAAAAATAGAATAGGACTAGGGGTGTAGCTGGGAATGCAGGGCAGTAGCAGAGCATCCTTGGGTTTAATCCCCTGCGCCACAAAAACAGTAAAAACCCAGTTGACATGTATGTGGAGAAAATTGCTATTCTTGTGGTTTTCAGACCTTTGTAGCAGTAGCCGCCCCTTATGCTCAACAGCGCAGGAGACACTGCAGGTGCAGCTGGGTCTTCCTGTCTTCTGACTGGTGTTGGGGTCCCTGATAGCAATTTCACACACATTCTCCTGAGGACCGTGAGACTAATTAGGATTGTTTTTTATCCCTATTATTGTAAATGTCAGAATCTTATCAAATTTACATGAACAAAAAGGGATTTGTTGTTTCATATAGGGCTGTTAAAAGCACGGGGGTGTTACTGGGGACTGCAGACTGCAGCCCAGACCTGAGGCCGAGAAAGGAGGGTGAGGTTTCTTCCTAGTATTCAAAAAGGGATTCTGGACAGTCACGTTGTCAGTGGGAATAGCACTTCTGTGTGCGCGAAGCCTGTACGAATGTGCCTTGTCCCCCCACCACGCACACAGTGTGCGGCGTGACAGTAGGCGTCGCGTCAGCCCTGGTGACCTCACCCTGAGGCTTTCCACCCTCTCCTGAGGCACGAGTCTAGGTGGGGAGGGTGTGAGAAGGTGCAGCACCCTGGGGGTCGCACGAGCAGTGCTGCAGGCTGCCCGTCCATCCCAACAGTCGGTTGAAAAGCCTGTTCAACGGACAGTAGGTTGAAAAGATAAGAATCTTGGATCTTCACTCCTTGGTTCCATTTGCACTCTGCTTTCTAGTTTTGCATGCATTTTTTCATAATTTCTTTTAAGCTATATATTATCCCCAGGAGCATGGAAATAGAGGTTCAAAGACATGAGGCCCAAGGTCTCAGAGCCAGAAAATTTCAAAGGTGAAACTTCACCCGAGTGTCCTGTTCTCAGCCCCAGGCCAGGCTGTCTTTGTTATCAACGTTTTATTACTATTAGTATCGCTGACATTCATTGCCGGAAGCCTCCCCCCATTTTACTTGACCTTCAGTATACGTAGTCGTTAATGTATAAACGTCAAAGCAGGATGGCCGTGTTTGCCACTTAGTGGCCGAATTACCTGGTCACCAAGGCGACAGCCTCAGGACCAGACTGCCTGACTCAGAGGCACGTACCTGAGCCCCAGTGGCCAAGAGTGGGCAAGTTACTTGACCCTCGTGAGTTTTCCTTTCTTTGATACCTATGGGCCTTATACAGCGACTGAGAGAAGTGAAGGGGGTGTGTGATTGAGGATAATTCATCGGGTACCGTGCTTCACATTAGCGCCCGCTTGGTACCTGGCAAACTCGATAAATGTATGCTCAGATGAGGCCAAGACAACATTCAGGCCAGTGGCTTATTTTAAAACAGCGTAGATTTTTGAAGGGTAACCACAGGTGAGAGGTGTATTCCAGGTTGAAAGAGTCCTGGATTTAAGAGTGATGTTCCTAGGAGGTCTAATCCATAGGAATTTTGAGTATATTTTTTACTTGTTTGGGATGGGTTTAGGGTTCTTTATAATAAGTTTGTGGCCTTGTATTTTATGCTCTTAGAATTAACATTACATAATGAATCTTTGGGGTTCTGAATATGGGAAGACATCTTGTCAACTGTTTAGTGGAACATTTTTTTTTAATGTGAAAAGCAAGAACATTGCATATTTTGTTGATATTAAGTTTTGATCTGGTGGTAGGGCTGTGTCTTGTTATAGTTTTGTAGGTTTCTGAAATTCTTGGCAATTCACAGAGACTTTTAAATGTTTAGATTTTATCTCTCTATAAAAGTACCACAAATATCCTTGCAAAATTAGTAAGCTGGGGTGAGGTGGGGAATCAGTGGTAGCGTAGAGGTTGTTTGCCAAGAAGAAAGTGAAAGCTGGTGAGTCTCGGATGACCTTTACTAAATGGGTACTTTATTATACAAATCTAGTAAAATAAACTTATGGAGAGAGATAGATTCTCTTTCATACTGGCTAAGAAATAGTTACCAAATAGTTTTCTCATAGTTATCTTTTTTTTTAAGTTGCAAATTTGCCGTGTCTTAGCTTAATCTTGCTACTGTTTGGGAAGCAGTGACAGGATAGCTGCTTTGGAGAAGGGAGTCTGGGACACTTATTTCTGATTTCAGATTTGCTTTTTGTAAATATCCTTGACTTGGTCACTGCAGAGGAGAATGTATGTGAGATCTGTTCTAACATGAAATTTGAATTCAATCCACACTTACTGAGTATCACTTTTGAGATTTTTTTCTTGACTATAAAAATATTTGAAAAACAAATTCATCTGAGACTTCCTTTCCCCTTGTTTTAAGGTTTTAAAAATAATATCGGGGCAGGCATGGTGGCGCACGCTTGTAATCCCAGCATTTGGGGGGCAGAGACTAGAGGATTACAGTTCGTGGACAACCTCAGCTACTTAGTGAGGCCATTTGCAACTCAGTGAGACCCTGTCTCAAAATAAAGAATAAAAAAATAGGGCAGGGGGTGTAACTTGGAGGTAGAATGCCCCTGGGTTCCATCCCCAGACCTGAAAAAAAAAATAATATCAGGCCAGGTGTGGTAGCAACACGGCTGTAATCCCTGAACTAGAGGCTGAGACAGGAGGATCGCAGGTTCAAGGACAGCCTCAGCAATTTAGCAAGACTGTCAGCAGCCTAGTGAGACAGGGAGTGTCTTGTTTTGTTTTGTTTTGTTTTTTTGCGGGTCTGGGGATGGAACCCAGGGGCATTTGACCTCCGAGCTACATGCCCTGCCCTATTTTTTATTCATTATTTTGAAACCGGGTCTCACTGAGTTGCAAAGGGCCTAAGTAGCTGAGGCTGTTCGCGAACCACGATCCTCCAGTCTCAGCCTCCCAAAAGCTGGGATTACAAGCGTGCACCACCACGCCCGGCTTGAGTGTTTCTGAATAAAAAATAAAATAGGACTGGGAGTGTCGCTTGGAAGTAGAATGCTCCTGGGTTCCATTCCCAGTACCACCAAACGAACCAGATGGCCTCAAAAAACAGAATATCGGTTCAGAAACACAAAATTTAGGAGTGTTATAGCATCAGTAACATACTAATTATTTATAAATAGAATTACTTTCAACCACAGATTGATAGACCATTTTATGTGGCTAATGAGAAATTACCTCTCCAAGGTCTTCTTCTAAGATTAAAAAAAATAAATAAACCTATACATTTTCAGGGATTTTTCGTATTTCTTAATATCAGATACAATTTGATTGTATTGGTCGGCATCAAACATCATATTAAAACATCATGCTAGGGAGCATAGTGGCTTAATGGTAGCCCTCTTGATTACCGTGTGTGAGGCCCTTCGTTTGATCCCCAGCACGGAAAAATAAAATACCAGGTGGTTGTCACTACTGTCAGTTTCTGCCGAGCTGCTAGTCTTTTACTGAGTCATCTCCTTTGAGAAGTGGCCTCAGAGAAGCATCAGAAAACAGAAACTAGAGATCTGCCCATCCAATGCAAGCCTGGTCGGCTTTTCTCCATTGGCTACTCTTGTCTTTGTATGGGTCGCTCACGCTCGGACCCGGGGGCGTTCTGTCTCTGAGCTACACTCTCCCTCCCCTTCCTGTCTTCTCATGTTTGGCTTAGTGATTGACTTTATTTTTGATTTGTAAAGAGTCTCACCAAGTGCCGAGAGTCTTCTAAGCTGCTGAGGCTGTCCTGCAACCTGCGAGCCTCCTGTCTCAGCCTCCCTAGGATGACAGGTGTGCACCACCAAGCCTGGCTGCCGTGGATTTACTCTGTGCCTATTAAATAAGAGAAAAGGAAGTCAGAGGATGTGGTCAGAATGAGAGCATCTTTAGAAGTCTCTCTCCTTTACTCACATACGTACATATACACACATATACACACATGCATGCGTATATGCACAGATACGCATACACACAGCCACTGGTGGACGGGGACTCCAGTCTTCAGGTCTTTGCACCCTGAAGGTGCTGTGGAGTTCAGCAGGAAGCTCTGTGGTTTGACAGTAGACACCTGGGGGAGGGTCCTGGTGTTGTGCCCAAAGCAAACGCTTTCTAGTGCTGAGACTGGACTGAGTTGTGGACATGGCGCCTTGTGCACAAGAACACCCTTTGTTCTGTCATAAGCATCCTCTAGTGCGCCCAGGAGAGCTGTGCGGTACAAGTCACAGCTACAGTGCTCGCCCCACTCCCTGTGTGTGTTTGGCCCTGTGCAGATGGGTAGGCTGTAAAAGCATCGGTTATTGTGGGGCGTAACCCCCAGTAACCACACAGTGTGCTGACTGTGGTGGTGGTCACCGGAGGAGTTAGAGGCCCTAACTCCAGGTGCTCACCCCACGCGCTGAAGTAAGGACTCGATGTGTTTTGTTTTGTTTTGTTTTGTTTTTTGGTGGTACTGGGGTTCCTGGAAGCCCTTCTACCTCCGGGCTACACTCCCAGACGTCTTTTTACATTTTTATTTGGAAACAGGATCTCCTAAGCCAGCGCGCGGGGCTGGCTTCGAACCTGCGCGATCCCCCTGTCTCTGCCTCCCAAGCGCGGAAATTACAAGCGTGCGCCACCACGCCCGGCACTATTTTTTATTCTTTATTTTCAAACTGGGTCTCATTGAGTTGTAAAGGGCCTCACTAAGTAGCTGAGGCTGTCCTTGAACCGCGATCCTTTGGTCTCAGCCTCCCGAATGCTGGGAATAAAAGCGTGCGCCACCACGCCTGGATTTTTGTTTCTTTAATCACAGTGTTTTCTTCAGTGATGTACATGACATTATATATTGCTGTGTGATTCAGTATATACTGATATGTATTACACTTACACATAGAAACACATAAATAAGATGGGGTGAAAACCATAGCCTTTACATTCTCTATAACCCTGAAGAGAGATTCTAGGCATCAAAATCTTGGTATTGTGATGCACAGAAATCGAGGCGAATATTAAAGTATGTTTGAGGAAGAAAAAAGTGTCCAGGGGCACTCTACCTCCAAGCTACATCCCCAACTCTTTTTAAATAAAAAAATTTTTTTTCTTTTTCTTTTTTTATTTTTTGGTGGTACTAAGGGTGGAACCCAGGGGCTTTCTACCTCCAGGCTATACTCCCAGACCTATTTTATATTTTATTTGGAAACAGGGTCTCACTAAGTTGCTGAGAGCCTCACTGACTAGCTGAGGCTGGCTTCGAACCTGTGCTATCCTCCTGTCTCAGCCTCCCAAGCACTGGGATTACAAATGTGTGCCACCACGCCCGGCAGTTTTTTTTTTTAAATTTTTGAAATAGAGTCTTGTTAAGTTGCTGAGAGGCTCGCTGTTGCTGAGGCTGGCCACACACCGTGGTCCTCCTGCCTCAGCCTCTCGGGGACTGTGATTACAGGCATGGGCCACCTTGCCTGGCTCATCACATGCCTTTTGAAGTTAGACACCCATCCTGGGAGATGATACAGGAGTGAGACTGATTGCAGGATGGACTCCCCTCTCTTCCTCCTTGGCTCCCTCCCTTCCATTTGCTATTAAGGATGTGGGGTTGGATTTGGATAAAGGGAAGTTTGTTATCACTATACTGGATTGTTATTTCTTGTTTAAGTACATCTATAGGGATACAGGACTTTGCCTTTGTAATGCCAGTGCACACAGTCCTGAATTTGTCTCTTCTTTCTTCTCCTTCTTCTTCTTCTTCTTCTTCTTCTTCTTCTTCTTCTTCTTCTTCTTCTTCTTCTTCTCCTTCTCCTTCTCCTTCTCCTTCTTCTCCTCCTCCTCCTCCTCCTCCTCTTCCTTCTCCTCTTCCTCCTCTTCCTCCTCCTCTTCCTCCTTCTCCTCCTCCTCCTCCTCCTCCTCCTCCTCCTCCTCCTCCTCCTCGGGATGCTTGCTCAACAGTGATGTTCAGAGTGATGTAAAAATAAGCACCTTGAGCATTCCCTATACTTCACCAGGCTTAGCACTCAAGCGGAAGGGAGTCATCTCGATTCATTCACATTCAGGGAACATGTAGTAGATATCTTTTGAGTTGGGTAAGGTCATAGAAAGATCAGGATTTGAGAAAGGGCCCTTTCTATTTCTTTTTCTTGCCTCATTTAGCATGGATGATAGAAACATCTTTGGTTGAAAGAAAGAATACTCGGTGTGAGGGTGCATATATATTTTATATATAAGGTCTAGCAGGAATTTTTAGTGAAATCCAAAGGGAAGATTTTAAGGACACTCCTGAGCGTTGCCATGGAGATGGAACTGTTAAAAGGAGCTGCCATTAGCCAATCAGATTGACACTCAGAGAACCTTTGAGTCTCCAGGTGGTGTTAGATAATGACCCCCTGGGGTGATACCCACATATTTCAACTGCAGGTAGAAGGGCTAGAGCAAGGGTGCCTTAAACATAGAGGAGTGGTTATGTCTACAAACGCACCATTTTAGAAAGAGACAGACAGACAGACAGATGACAGAGAGACAGAGGCTTTCCAGCAAATATGTGCTATCATTGAGTTATTCACATAAATAAATCCCAATTTTCTGGAACTTACTACAGAACACGCTAGTGACTACCAACATTTTTGTTGCAATGTAAATTGAATACAGTGAAATGAATGCCAAAAACCTGAATATTGTCTACTTTTAGCAGAAGATCAGGAAACATAATCATAGGAGGCTGGGACAGGAGGATCGCAGTTCAGGACAGCCTCAGCAAGTACTGGGACTCTTGGCAACAAAGCACGACCCTGTTTCGGAACAAAAAATAAAAAGGGCTGGAGTGTAGCTAGGAGATAGAATACCCCTGGGTTTAATCTCCAGTGCCAGACACATATCCAAAAAGAAAAAAAAGGAAAGAAAAAAAAGAAACTCAATTTCCTCTCCAACGGGCTAACTTGTAAAGTTAACCTTTTTCCAACTTGTGGGATCCCATAAAAACACTCTTAGCAGGTTGTCAACAGAGGTGCTGCTCTCCACACTGTTGGTAGGTGAGGTTTTTCAAAGAGGACCGAGCTGCAGACTCCATCTCCCTGCTTATATGTTCCGGTTGGCATGGCTACGGGTCGGCTTCCTCTGCTGGCTGGAGCCGGAGCTATTTATAGCCTGGCTTCTTGGCTTCTGTGTTCGCTATCAGCGTGTATTTACGCAAGGGAGAGCTCTGAGGCCATATAAGACTGTAGTTTAGAAACCTAGTAGCCTCGTTTGCTTCTGCTCGCTGGAGACAATGGTCTTGTATTTTGCCGCACTGAAATGAAACAGGGTGGAGTGGAATGAGAAGAAGACGCATCGCTCTTAGCCCTCTGCGCCTGTAGACGACACGAATGAGATTCCTAGCCCCGTCTAAAATCTGTCTGAGGACGAGAGATAGAGACATCTTCCCAGAGGAAGGGGCTGCCATCAGCGGAGCTAGAATAAATCTTTAGTTTCCTTGAGAGATGGGCAATAACTCAAATCATCAAAAATGTTAATGTCTCCCATGAGGCCCCTGACTTCCCATGGTGACGTCAGGGCAGGCAGGGTGACGGGATGGGGAGAATATGGGCCAGAGAAGACTGGCTTTTCATCTGGGTCACACACGACACTGTCAAGGTCAACCTCCCTGAATTTCATTGTCCTCAACTGCGAAATGGGAAAATATCCCCCCTCCTCATGGGGAAGTTATGAGGTGTGAGGACAGTGTAAACCCCAGCTAAATACCTGGCGCAGTAATGTTGGTTAACTCAGTAATAATGAAAGAAAAGAGAATTTAGGCTGTCCTCCCTTGAAGATGCACATGAAGGCTTTGGGCCAAAATGAACACAGGTCAAGTGTATCTTTCTTTGAGCTCCTCTGTCTCTGCCCTTGGCCCCCACTAAGTCCATGGTCGTCTCTCCTCCAGAACTCCATCTGAGAGACGGATCGTGGCAGCCTTACGTAAGTCCCTCCCTTCTCCCATAAAATGAACTCCTGATAAAAGAAGGCCGAGGAGTTAAGATATTCTCATAAATTATTATTCTTAATTTTTTTGTACTTGGGATTGAATCCAGGGGCATTTTACACAGAGATGTATTCCCCTGCCTTTTTTATTTTTGAAACAGGGTTTCACTAAATTGCTGAGGCTGGCTGTGAACCTGTGATCTTTGGTCTCGGCCGACTTCATCCTAATAGTCTGCAAACCTAAGACTAGCTCTGGTGAAACCTCCCTGGCCTTTTGGAACTTGGAACCCTTATTTAGAGCAATCTCCTGGGCTGGAGGCTTCACAGAAGATAAGAAATTTACTGTACTCTTTTGCTGTTTTATAAAAGATGACTGATAGAGTTCTGAAATTTGAAGTGAACTTTAAAGAGTAGCCAGATAAATTTTAAGAATAACCAGTGTTCCTGTGGGCACTTTTTAGCACTCTGCCTGCCTCCACCGTGCAAGCCGATTTCAGTGTCCCAAAGAACTGTGGGGAGAGGAGGGAGTGCAGAAAGCAGATGGGCGCGCCTGCGCTAGACGGCCCTCCAGCACCTGGGGCGCCTTCCTTTCACACACCTGTGTCCCAGGCACACGTTTATCCACTCTGAAGTAGGGTGAAAGAGACACAAACTTTAGATGTGAAGAGGTCAGATGAAATGTCATTGCAATCTGTAATTTAAATTTTAAGTGAGGGCCGGGCGTGGTGGTGCACGCTTGTAATCCCCGCGCTTGGGAGGCGGAGACAGGAGGATCGCGCAGGTTCAAAGTCAGCCGCGCTGGCTTAAGAGACCCTGTTTCCAAATATAAAAAAAAAATAGGTCTGGGAGTGTAGCCCGGATATAGAAGGGCTTCCAGGAACCCCAGTACCACTAAATTTTAAGTGAGTTAAATGATTGCTATATTGCTTTTTTCTGATTATGCAAATAATACATGTGAGTAATAGAAAATTTGAAAAGAGGGAAAAATCAGGAAAATAAAAATTACCCCCACCTCAAGTTTTAACTGTTATTAATATCTTTGAGAAGTTGCGGGGGTGGGGGTTCCTGAGGCTAGAACCCAGGTGCCTTCTAGCTCTGGGCTACACCCCTAGCCCTGTTTTATTTTTTAGTTTGAAACAGGGCTAAGTTGCTGAGAGTGGCCAGTGAACCTGTGACCCTCCTGAATCAGCCACCCAAGTACTCGGATTACAGGCAAATGCCACCACGCCTGGATCTCGGGGACCGTTTGCCAAATAGCTTTCTCTCAATCATCACTGGCACACACTCAAGTCTATGGAGCCATTGTGCACTTAATAGAGATTGATAAAGTAGTGCACAAGTAGAATTATAGCATTTTTAAAAAAGTATTAACGAGCCGGGCGTGGTGGCGCATGCTTGTAATCCCCGCGCTTGGGAGGCAGAGACAGGAGGATCGTGCAGGTTCGAAGCCAGCTGCGCGCTGGCTTAGGAGACCCTGTTTCCAAATAAAAATGTAAAAATAGGTCTGGGAGTGTAGCCCGGAGGTAGAAGGGCTTCCAGGAACCCCAGTACCACCAAAAAAAAAAAAGTATTAACGAGAAACATAGGAGCCGTGTGGTTGAGAGTGCATCTATACGGCTAGACAGAGCCGTGTGGTTTCTTAATATACTTTTATTGGAGGATTGCAATTATCCATCATCATGACAGATAGCTTCTTAGCAAAGCATGATTTGATGTTGAGAATATCATTTGAGCCTACACTTTCTCAGGTGCAAAATGCAGGGCCGTATATCTGCACAGACGCCGTGAAGGTGTGAGGACGATGTGGTGTTCTAGTGCGGGGCTTAGGACTAGGCCTGGGGTGGCCTGGGTTTTCCAAGCTGTCGAAGAAGCAAAGGGCTGTCGCTGGCCTTCCCACCTCTTTAGTCTTTTCACTCTGTCTCTTCCACTGACCAGTTCTTTTACTCATCTTTAAAACTCCTGCTAGTTACAGGAATTCTACTTCAAATTTTCTCATGCTTACAGAATCTTTCCAAGTGTAGGGATTCTCCCCAAAGAGCTGGTGGGGGCCGGGTGGTGCAGGGGTCAGCAGGGTAGACCCTTCGCCGAGCTCCTCGGCTTCAATGCTCTGCTCCTTATCTTGCTTTTCGGGCTTGAGACAGTGATGGAATTGCTCTAGGTCCCCCTGGGCTCTGCTTAAAGATAGTATCAGTAGACTACCTAACTGGTTGAGATTGTGGAGAGGATTCAAAGATTTAACCCATGGAAAATGCTTAAAACAAGGCTCGGCCACTATTGGCTATGATGACCCAGGACATGCTGGAACACAGCCATTTTGAAATTTAAAGCAACTTCCTGAACCCTCTGGAGGACAGAGGCCCCATGCCAAAGAGAGAAGACTAATGTGCTTCCGTGGCCTGCCTCTCGTCCGCGGTGCCTTCTCTCTTCTCAGACTTTCCGCTGCCTCTGAATCTGGAAGGTGGAGATTTGATGCCCAGAGGTTTCCTCTATCCTGCTCAAAGCTGGCTTTATATATTTTTGTTGTTGTTGTTCGTTTTGATTTTTGTTTCTGTTTTTGCTTTTATTAGTACACTATAATTATATATCATAGTGAGGTTGATCTGAAGTATCCTATGTCCCCTATTTTATCTCTAACTTCTACATATGAGCGAAAGCATATTACCTTTGACTTTCTGAGACTGGCTGATCTCAATACAATATTCCCTAGTTCCATCCATTTTCTTGCAGATGACATAATTTTGTTTTTCTTTACGGCTGAATAAAATTCCACTGGGTGCTTTACCACATTTGCTTTAGCTGTTTGTCTGTTGACACCTAGGCTGGTTCTATAATTTGGCTGTTGTGGAGTGTACTACTATAAACATGGGTTTACTTGTATGACCATAGTATTCTAACTTTAACTCTTTGGGAAAGATACTCAGAAGTGGTCTAGCTGGGTCTTTCCGGTGGGCCCATTCCTCGTCTTTTGAGAAACCTCTATACCGACCTCCCTAGTGGCTGTGCTAATTTGGAGTTCCACCGACAGCATATAAGAGTTTCTGTTTCCCTTTATCCTCGCCAGCATTTATTATTTTTTATTTTGATGATGGCCATTCTAGTGAGAGTTAGATGGAATCTCGGGATTGCTAATGATGTTGAACATTTTTTCATATATTTAATAACCGTTTGTAATTTTTAAGCATCTATGCATTTTGATTGGGTTATTTTTTCTTAGTGCTAGTTTTTAAAGTTTTTGTATACTCTAGGTATTAGTCCTCCATCAGAGGAGCAGCTGCTGAAGCCTTTCTCCCTTTCTGTAGGCCTTCTTCTCAGATACTTGATTCTTTCTTTTCTTGTGCAGAAATTTTTTAACTTGATGCCACCTGGCTTTGAACAATCCTTTTTCCTTGCAGACTTGCCTCCATGTTTTAGTGTAGTGACCCCAGTAAGGCCTTTTCTCCCTCCTTTTATTTACCACATGGGGGTTATTTGGTGGTACATTCATCTTTTTTTTAAACAATTTTTTATTGAACATAAATAGTTTACATTTAAACTATATTTGGTGCCCTCTCCCCCCGCCCCCGTTTTCCCTTCTCCCCTCCCACCAATGGTTGTCCAGGTTAACCATGTCTTATTCATAATTTTTACACATTTTCAGGTGTAGACCCTCATTATTCAAGATCAGCCTTTCTCCTCTCCTATCTTTCCATTCAAACTTTGCTGGTATTTCCCCTCCATTATCTGGAGTCCCACTGGTATCCTTTGCGTTTCCTAGTTTGGGCATTATTAGAGGAAACATATGTATCTTCTCCTTCTGTGCTTGGCTGATCTCACTTAACATAATGTTCTCCAGGACTTTCCATCTTCTTGCAAATGATATAATTTTGTTCTTCTTTATGGCTGAATAGAATTCCATTGTGTGTCTTTCCCACAGTTTTGCTATCCATTCATCTGTTGATGGGGACCTGGGTTGGTTCCATATTTTGTCTATTATGAATTGTGCTGCTATAAACATAGGTATGCATATGTTGCTGTATTTCTCTGAATTCAACCCTTTTGGAAAGATACCCAGGAGTGGTAGAGCTGGATCATATGGTGGATCTATTCCCACCTTTCTCAGGAATCTCCACACAGATCTCCATAGTGGCTGAACTAGTTTGCACTCCCACCAACAGTGTAAAAGAGTTCCTCTTTCCCCACATCCTCGCCAGCATTTGTTGTTGTTTGATTTCTTTATGCTTGCCACTCTGACTGGGGTTAGATGGAATCTCAGTGTAGTTTTGATTTGCATCTCCCTGATGGCCAGTGATGAAAAACATCTTTTCATGTATCTATTAGCCCTTTGTATCTCTTCTTTTGTGAAGTGTCTATTTAGTTCATTTGCCCATTTCTTGATTGGGTTGTTTGTTTTACTAGTGAAGAGTCTTTTGAGCTCTTTGTATATTCTGGATATTAGCCCCCTATCTGAGTGGTGGTTGGTAAAGATCCTTTCCCATTCTGCCGGCTTCCTCTTTAGGTTATTGATAGTTTCCTTTGATGAGAAGAAACCTTTTAGTTTGATGTTATCCCACTTGTTTATTCTTGCTTTAATTTCCTGAGCTTTGGGGGTTTTGTTGAGAAAGTTACCGCCTGTGCCAATAGGTACATTCATCTTTGAGAAAAGCATAGGTTTTACCTCAGCGGTTGCTTGTATTCACTCTAAACCTACCCCAGTGCCAGAACAGTAGACTGAATTTACCTGGGTTGAACTTGATTGCCTCAGGTAGAAAATTGCAAAAGAAAGGCAGAACTTGAGATAATGGCAAGACTTTATTACCGAGGCCTCGTGATTCTTGGAAATATTAGGCACCTAAGACTAAAAAACTAAAATGAAAAATAATTTTAATCAACTTTCAGTTTAAGATAGTTTTAGATTTACAGAGTTATTACAAAGATGGTACAGAGAGTTCCCATATGACCTATGCTCAGTTTCCAATATTTTTTATCTTAGGTTAGTTTGGTACATTTGGTACAAGTTACTGATCTGTTACTGATATGCTATTATTAACGAAGCTCATACTTGATTCAGACGTCCTTTGTTTACTCTTAAGGTCCTTTTGAAGTCCCAGAGTCTCATCTAAGATTTCATTTTACACTTAGGGGTCTTGTCTTCTTGGACCCCTCCTTGGTTGGGACAGTTTCTCAGACTTTTCTTGTTTCTGATGACCTTGACAGCATTGAAGATAACTGGCCAGGTATTTTGTAGAATGCTCTTCAACTGGTATTTTTTTAATGAAAATATCATCATATACCACATTATTTGCTTTTTAAAACAAGTGGGTAGCAAATCTAAATTTAAAAGAGTTCTCTGGTAGCTTGATCCTGCTCAAGCTAAAATTTATTAACAAAATCGGATTACTTAAATTGTATACCAAGTAACTTCCAGATAGGAAATGTGTTATTTAAATTTCGTTTATATGGTGAGCTCAGCCAGGTCTGGTGAGCGTTGATTTGAGCAGGGCTGGAATGCATTTTGGCCAAAGCAGACTGGAAGGTCATCTTGGGTTTGCTGTTGCCCTGGAGATGCTGAAAGGAATGCATTTGTTCTGGCATCGCGGACTGTTTTGGACACAGTTCTAGCAGGGTCCTTGTTTTTATATACTAACTGAAATAGTACTGATGTCAGAGGAGCTCGCATTTGGAAAACAGAAAGGAAAGTGGAAATGCATCTTTCACCCTGAGGACAGACTGGCAACGGCTGGGCAGGGGCAGTCGGAGAGGTGCGCGAGCGGGACCCTCGTCTGTGGCGTTCCCTGGCAGCCTGCACGGCCGTTCATTCATTCTACAGATGTTTGCTCAGTGCCTCCCACGGCCAGAAGCTCTTCTCTATGCTTGGAACAGAGCAAAGAACAGAATAGACTAAAGCAGGTTCTTGTGGAGGCCGCGTGCGCGCGGGCAGACCAGCAGTAAACAGATAAATGTATATGTGTGTCAGGAGCAGTAAGTCATTTGAAGACACATCAGGATCAAGGTGACAGAGTGGTGTTAGGAGGGGCTCCAGAAAGACCCCTTTGACATTTGAACAGAGGTACTGATAAATAGTCGGATGAAAGTGTGTCTAAAACATGAAGTTCTCTTTGGAGGGGTCATCTCTTACTATCACTCATTCACTCACACGAGTCAAGGATGCAGGATCTTTTGCAGAGTTCTCATTGTGCCACGACTTAGGGATTTAATAATAATTTCATATGACAGGGTGCTCGCGTCCATAGACTGCCCAGCCTTGGGCAGGAAAAGGAGATGATCAGTTAAAGTAAGTTCTTTAGTGACTCTAAAGAGTGGGAAGGAAGAGCAGAGGGGGCTGTAGGGCAGGAGGGGAGGGGGCTGGTGATCCGGGTGCTCATGGACGGCTTCCCGGAGGGAGTGGCTCTAGAGCCCACCAAGGGGGAGGGTTCACAGAGGTAAGGATGCATTGGCAGCAAGGCCTGGGAGTCTGCCCAGCCCCAGGAGGAGATGGCAGGTAGAACCCCTTACTTAAAGTGCAGGGAGATTCTAAATCATTTGTTAACATCCTCGTCTTGAAAGGGATATTCTGGCCGGGCATGGTGGCGCACGCTTGCAATCCCCGCACTTGGGAGGCGGAGACTGGAGGATCGCGCAGGTTCATAGTCAGCCTCGCTGGCTTAAGAGACCCTGTTTCCAAATAAATAAAAAAAGGTCTGGGAGTGTAGCCCGGAGGGAGAAGGGCTTCCAGGAACCCCAGTGCCACCCCCCCAAAAAAAAAGAAGAAAGAAAGAAAAAAAGAAAGACAGAAAGAAAGAAAAAAAGAAAGGGATATTCTAAGTGCCCAGTAAATTAAAGTAAATGTGAATAAACTAATCTGAAAAAGGCCATCCAGTTTACTTCCTTTGACTTTTTTTATTTTTATTTTTATTGGTGCATTATATTCATACATCATATTGGGGTAAAAAACTTGTGTGTAGAGACATGCACACATCACTGATTTAACCCCTACCCAATTCCCACCCCATTCCCTCCCCGTCCCTCCCTCCCTTGCTTGGCTTAGTGGTTGACTTCGATATGTTTAAGTACATTGTGTGTTTTAGAGATTTTCCTCTCCCCCCCCTCCTTTCTCTTCCTTTAGGTTGTCTTGTTTGCTCCTCTATAGGATCTCCTTTTTCATCTAGAGTTCCTCCTATGACCCATTTCTCCCTAACTCTCACATATTAGGGAAAGCATCTGATTTCTTATTTTTTTGTGACTGACTAATCTCACTTAGCAGAGTGTCCTCCAGTTCCATTCATTTCCCTGAAAATAATGTAATTGTGCTTTTTTTATGGCCAAGTAAAATTCCATTGTGCACATATCCCACAGTTTTGTAATCCATTCATCTGTTGATGGACATCTTGGCTGGTTCCATAGTTTGGCTATGGTGAATTGTGCAGCTATGAACATAGATACACATGCATTAGTTTGGTAGTTTGGTTTCTTTTTTTTTTTGGGGGGGGGTAGATACCCAGAAGTGGTATCGCTGGATCAAATAGTAGACTTTTTTTTTTTTTAACTTTAAAATGTATGCTAGATTTTGCTAAAATGAATTAGAATGTGCTATTACACACCAAATTTTGGATAGCTTGCTCAAATAGCTGCGAATTAGAAGAAAGAGATCATATGACAGTACTTTAAAAGTGATTTTTTAAATAAGAAAATATAATTCTTTAGGGAGACAGGTCGAGCTTCAAGATACTGAGGATTCTTTGCTTACATTTTTTAAATTGAGTGAAATTTAAGAAAAGGCACTTAACTGTATTATATAGTATTGTTCTGAAAGGCAGGACAGCCCTCCAGTGAATGTTTCTTAATCTAATAAAATGAATTATCTTTGTTTAAAGCCCTTCCTCTGGTACATTCAGTTACTTAATTCCAGGCATCATGTTTTAAGAGTGCTTTGATGCGACACGGCTCAAGAGTCTAATGGCTTTATAAAGTCTGAAAAGTGCTCCAGTTCAGGAGACACAAATGCCTCATCTTGCCCTTTTGAAACGTCTCTGCCTTCTTAGGAAAGTCCAGGTGTAATTGTGGAATAATCCTACCGGAAGGGCTTACAGCAGTGGTATTGGTTAATAATGACGAGGGTAAAGGTGGTGGCGTACGTTGTTAAATATGGAGGTCCTATTTGGCCAGAATCCCTCCATATGGGTAGCCAGGTGCGCATTGATCACTGCATACTAAATTTCATATTTCTGTTAGTTAACAGAAACCACATACATCACCAAAATTTTCATTTACTTTATAAATGAAATTTATATAATTTACATTATATCCTTTCTAGACTTGCAAGAATTGTAACCAAACCTTGAAGCTTTTTAAGCTTCTGTTTGTGAATTTCTAATTGGGGGGGGGGTGGAACTGAGGATTGAACCCAGAAACATCTTGCCTCTGATGAAATGTCTTTAGTTTATTTATTTAGTTTATTTAGTTTACCTTCAGTTCTATTTTATCCTCTATTTTTAAATATGAGTTCTCACTAACTCATAGTGGGCTTCACTAAGTTGCTGAGGCTGGTCCCGAACCTGTGACTCTCATGCCAGCCTTCCAGGTACTGGTATTACAAGTGTAAATTAGCCCAGCTGATTTTTTTTTATGATGAAAGTAACATATGCAATTTGAGGAAGCAGAAGAAAATATAAGGAGATAGATATTTGACCCAACCACACTAAAGCATCTTCTTAAAGCATATGAAGGGGATATTTTAAATGAAAATAGTTTTATTATTTTTATGATGATAAAAATATGCTTAACAGAGACACAAAGCCAGTTGGAATGGAATCACCACTGCTGAGATTTTGATCTATTTCTAGGGTGTGTGTGTGTTTTATGTTCTGAACCCTGAACTCAAATCAATATCCATACAGGATACTAGATAATTGTAGTTCTTATCCAGACAGGAAGGGTTAATAAATACACTTTAGAGAACTGTTTTATTTTTTATTGGTACATTGTAGTCATACATCTACCTGGGCTATAGGATGGTAGAGGCATCCGTGCAATCATCACTAATTTAGCCCTTCCCCAAAGAAGATTGTCTATTTTAAGCAAAATTTTCAAAGTGGTTCTTTCTTTAAAGAATTGGGTTCTCACCAGGTGTGGTTGCACACAGCTATAATCCCAGTACTGAGGAGGTTGAGACAGGAGGATCGCAAGTTTGAAGTTAGCCTCAGCAACTTAACGAGGCTCTCAGCAACTTAGAAAGACCCTGCTTCCAATTAAAAACAAATCCCCAGGACTGCCAATATATATATGTGTGTGTGTGTGTGTGTGTGTGTGTGTGTGTGTGTGTGTGTGTGTATGTGTGTGTATGTATATGTATGCATGTGTATGCATGTGTATGCATGTGTGCATGTGTGTATGCATGTATGTATGCATGCACGCATACATGCATGTGTGTATGTGTATGTATGCATGTGTATGTATGTATGTGTATGTATGAGTGTGTATTAGGTCCTCACAGTTTGAAAGTTATTCTGATATCTTCAGAGGAGTTATTGTCACAGTTTCATTTGTGGTCTTGAGGGCTTTGTTCTGAATGACAATTTAATGCTCACGAATGGGCCATTTGAAAGAGTAATTTATTTAATGAGCAATTCATATTCACTGAAGAGAAACATGGCAAAAGTGGGGTAAGCATGCATTCTACAATCGCCTAGACATTGTTCTTTAATATTCTCCCAGACTCTTTGCATGCACACTTTGTTTCGGGTGTGCATATATGTTTGTAAAATTATTTCACATTATTTGTATTGTTCTACAAATTATTTTCCTGAGTATTGTGAACCCTTTTTTATTTCACTGAGCACAGTTCTCTATATGTATTTACAGTGGCCAAATAGTATTTTATTTTATAGAAGTACTTTTTAAATAATTTTATTGCCAACAAAACTGGGTTGACTTTCTATTATTAAAACAATAAAATGGTGAACATTGGTGTCCGATTATTGCCTAAAGATTTATTTTCAGAAATGGAGTTTTCTGCATCAAGTGAGACTATTGCAAAGCTTTTGTTATGTGCTGACAGCTTACCCTCTCGAAACAGTGGATTGAACTCCCATCAGCTAGTTTAAACGACCGTGTTTTCCATCGCTTCTTGGTCAACGATGGGTGCTATCATTTTTTTACATCTTTGCCTATCTACTGGGCAAAGTGAAGTGTTTGTTAGTCTCACTTGTTTTCTTCTACCTTAACCACTTTGGAAATAACCCTATTTTTAGACAGTTCAGTTCACAAACATAGGTGGGGAAATTTTAGGCATATTCTGTTAAACCTCAACCCTTGAACGAGTAGCCAAAACACAAGCAGCAAACAAGACGACAGTGATTCCAGGTCTGAGAGCAGAGAGAGGGTGAGGGCGCTTTGAAAATCCAGGACTGTTCATATTTACTTCTAATCGTGACTGGTGTCCATGCTTAACTGCAAACTTATTCTTTTGATGTGTTCCCATTATGTAACAAACGCTCCAATTTCCATATTTATATGCCATAAAATTTAGTGGTAATTATTCAAGTTTTGGAATATTCTGCGATTTGCTCAAATAAGAAAAAATTAAATTATATATGAAAAATTTTCAATTTCTGAACTTTACTTTTTGCATATATTTAAGGAACATGAGCTCCTATAACTAGAGGAACTGTAGGACTTGTTCCGTATTTCACCTTTGGAATGTAAGCTGTCAAAACTAACATGGTACTGGGTATGGTGGCACATGCCTGTAATCCCAGTCCTTGGGAGGCTGAGACAAGGAGGGCTTCAGGTTCAAGGCCAGCCTCAGCGACATAGTGAGGCTCTCAGACTACTGAGGCTCGTCCTGTTTTAAAACAAAAGTTAAAAAAAAAGAGCATGGCCTCCTTAAAGTCAGAGGCAATTGTAGGTCCCCAGGGGATGTGACTGTCAATCGCACGCCTGCTTCCTACTCGTGTAGCTGAACATGTAAAACCTGTAAGGAGAGACATCCACTTCCCTTCTCCCATACAGATATTCCTCCCGTGTGGACAACTTGCAGATGAAAACAGCTGCAAAAGCCCCTCAGTGATGGTTGCGTGGAGACTGGTGACTGGTATGAAGGAGACCCGCATGGAATATTCTTTCCTTAATACGACCACGTTTTGAACACTTCGGTCTCCTAGAGAGTTTTTCCCTCTTATCGCGTACTTTTTCCCCTCCTCCTCCTCCTCCTCCTCCTCCTCCTCCTCCTCCTCCTCCTCCTCCTCTTCCTCCTCCTCCTCCTCCTCCTCCTCCTCCTCCTCCTCCTCCTCCTCCTCCTCCTCTTCTTCTTCTTCTTCTTCTTCTTCTTCTTCTTCTTCTTGGCAGTACTGGAGATTGAAGGCAGGGGCATTCTTCCTCTGAGCTACACCCTCGGCCCTATTTTTTATTTTTTATTTTGGAACAGAGTCTCACTAAGTTGCAGAGGGCCTCAATCTGAGGCTGACTGCGAACTGCGATCCTCCTGCCTCAGCCTCCCAAGGACTGGGATTATAAGCCTGCGCCACCACATCTGGCACCACCTAGTTTTACTAAAAATTCCATCTTTATGCGTGCCTAATTCTTTTTTTTTTTTTTTTTTTTTTTTTTTTGGTGGTGGTACTGGGGGTGGAACCCAGGAGCTTTCTACCTCCGGGCTATATTCCCAGCCCTAGTTTATATTTTATTTGGAAACAGGGTCTCACTAATTTGCTGAGAGCCTCACTAAGTAACAGAGGCTGGCTTCGAACCCGTGTGATCCTCCTGTCTCAGCCTCCCAAGCGCGGGGATTACAAGCCTGTGCCACCACGCCAGGCTGCATGCCTAATTCTTAGAAGTCAGTAATTACATTCACTTTCTCTATTTTTCCCAGTTCTAAGTTCGGCCCTCCTGGTCTTGGTGCTGTTCTATGAATTATGAAAATGATTATATTCCCAGTGTTCCTGACCTGTTATACAGAAGAGATACATGAGGGAGATGGTTTGAGGAGAGCCATCCTGCCATGAAGGAGGTATCTTTTAATAGGAGGAGGGGGAAAGTACTGGGGATTGAACTCATGGTCATTCTATCACTGAGCTATACTCCCAGCCCCTTTTATTTATTTATTTTTTAAGTCTTGCTAAGTTTCTGAGAATCTCACTACATTACTGAAGCTGGCCTCAAACCTGTGATCCTCCTATCACAGCCTCCCAAGTACTAGAATTACAGGTGTGCACCAGCACTCCTGGCTCATGAATGAAGTTTCAGTCTGTGTTCATTGAAGGTTTCCTTGCTGTAACTTGAAGGTTCCACTTGGGTTTCAAACCTGTGGCCTCACATGTGCTCTCTTTCCAACTGAGCTGTGTCGTGTTGCAGAAGTGCAGCCCAGGTCAAGGCCACAGGTAGGATCCTCTGGGATGCACACTAAAACAGAATGTGACAGGCGGGATCTTACTCGTGAGTGTGCTTGAAGAGGTGTGCAAAGGAGGCGCAGCGAGGGCTCGCTGCAGCCTCAGAAGTGCAGGAGGAGCTGCCTCGGCCTGAAAGGCTGGGCCTCGTGGCCTCAGTCTCATCAAAGCCATCAGATGGGCCTGGACCGAATGGTCAGGGCCCCGAGCTCTCTGACTGATTGCTGTGAACTAGGATTGGCTGGTGTGAAGGGTTGAGGGGAGATGGGCGAATGGGGGAGGTGAGGGATGGAGAAACTATTTTTGGCAGCACGTCCTGTTGGAGAATGGCCAGGTGCTGTTAAGAGGGGAAAGATAACACACGGTGTCTGTACCATAAAAGGTCCTGAAGCCATATTAAGGATTTGCCCCGAGGGCATGAGAAGCTATCAGAAGGTTCTGAGCAAAATTAGGGCACCGTTAGATTTGGTTTTGAAAGATCCTCTCTGGGCAGAGTTTGGAATGCACGGGGAGTGCGACCTGGACACAGGCTTTCTCAGAAGCGAGGCCAAGCAGGGACCAGGTGATGCTGATGGTGGTCACGGTGGGCGAATCAGGGCAGCAACTGTGAAGAGGAGAAAAAGCAAATGGCCCTGAACACTGCTAGGAGAAGAGCTGATGGGCCTGGAGAGCTGGGGTATTTTCACATCACTTTGTATATTCTTTTCTCCTTTGACCGTTGAAATTGCTCTGCTCAGAAATGGGATGGGCCTTCTTATCTGGATTTTCTGATTGAAGTAACTGAGGTTTGGAGAAGCCAAACAAGTTTTCCAGTGACACCGAGCTGGCGAAGAAAGTGAAACTTGAGACTCGCTGCCCATGGTGTATGGCTTCTCCCACAGGCCTTCTGCTGTGATTAATTAAAGTTGGGAAAAACAACGGAGATCAACTTTTCTTGATCTCCATGGCCGTAAACAGGACTAAAGTATAATCGAGTGTGAATAAGCAGCAAGTGGGACCAACTTGTTCATCCCCCTTGTCTACGGCTTCACTTTATAAAGCTTCAGGTTCCCAAAAGTCTAAAATATTAAATGGAAAACTCCATACTTTGAGAAAGATCGTACTCACCTCACTTGATTACTATATATTGTTAAAATTATTCCTTTTAGTTACTTGCTGTTAATCTCTTCCTGTTTACAATTTAAGCTTCATCATAAGTGGGTATAGGGAAAAATCACAGTATATGTAGGGTTCAGTGCTTTACAAAGTTGGCACCCACTGTGGGTCTGCACGCTCTGCAGATTAGAGGGCACTGCCGTGCCTGAGCCCCGGGCCAGCCGACTGCCTCACCTCAGACCTGTCCCTCTGATGCCCAGCGGGCTCACACCATCACTTAGTTTTGCTTTAAACCAAGACTCCAGAGGATTTGATCACCAGACCTTAAAGGATTCTTTGTCTATATGAGGCTTTATTCCCTCATCCATTCACTAATGTGTGTGTGTGTGTGTGTGTGTGTGTGTGTGTGTGTGTGTGGTGCTGGGTATTGAATCTAGGGACATTCTTCCTCTGAGCTAAACCTCGGCCCTTCTTCATTTTGAAACAGTATCTCACTAGGTGCTGAGAGCCTTGTTACATTGCTGGGGCTAGTCCGAATCTGTAATCCTTCTGTCTTAACCTCCTGAATTCTAGAATTATAGGCGTCCACCACCAGGCTTGGCTTAAACTGTTTCTGACATTGTATGTTCCCACCAGCAAGGTACGCACAAGAATTACAGTTTCTCTGCATCTTCACCGATACTTCCTTTCTGGATTTTTGTTGTTGTCGTCCTGAGGATATGAAAGACAGGTGGCTTCTTTTTATTCGGCAATCCTGGTTTCTGCTGAGGGCAAGAGGGCAAAATTTGTAAATCTTAGCTATAGATTAGAATTATAGTATTAAATTATAGTATCCCATTGAGCCCCAAGGGACCCCAGCCCAAGGCCTTCAGGCAGCCTCAGCCACTGCAGTTTTCCCTGTCCACGAACCTGTTTATCTTGGGACCGGAGCACACAGCTGAGCCTGGTGGGTTCGGGGAAGATGGGGTTGTTGAGTGGGCCGGTTAGGAGGAGAGCCGGGAGCCGGGTGACGCTGGCACGCTCCCTGGAGTCAGCCTCCTCTGCAGACCTTCTGCCCCTTTCGCGCTGCTTTCTGGCTTGAACACAGCTGCACTGAGGCTTTTAGCAACTGTTCACTTTCCAGGGACACTGATGCCCACTGCGTCCAAAGAGCCGTCGAGGGTAATACGTGGTTTTAAACTTGCAGCTCTGGCGTCGGCATTTAGGGAGATCTGATGTGTGATGGTCTCCAACTTTTAAACCCTTTAAATTTAAAACTACATGGCTGAGAGGGATGAGGAGGCAGCCTCATGGACTCGCTCTAAATAGCCCGCGATTGTGACCCGGAGTCCAGGATCGCCTCTGGATACTTTTCCAAACTGTGACGGGGTTTGCTCTTTTTCACTTCAGTTATTTCAGGCACTCATTAACGGTAGTTAGCCCGTGTAGTACGTTTATATAAAACCACATATTTGGTGACTTAAAATGGCACAGAAGATGTTCCAGTGTAAGCAGGGGAGACTTAGACCGGGTGCTTCAAACGGAAGCTCCAGCGCCCTCGCAGCTCACCCCAGCGGAGGAGCAGCGGCCCGGCGTCGAGGCGGCCCCGGGGCTGGCCTCCAGGTTCCAGCTGCGGCTGGCCTCGGTGCCGGGCAGTGAGTCCGCTCGCTTTGTCCTGGGTGAATGTCTCCTGAATGCGTTCCACTCGTCAACAGTGTGGGCTGCAGCCGCTGGCTTCTGACCAAAGGGATGCCCAGCAGCCCTCAGGCGTGCCAAGAAAGATCTGCTGCCCGTCGCTGCCGGGCAGCGCGGCACCTGCCTTCAGCACTGGGCTGTGGGGTCGGCCCTCGGCCCTCGGTGGCAGCCGACTCCCATCCCCTCCCCGAGCTGCTGCCAAAGAAGAAAAGTGGAGTCCAAGCCGCCGCGCTTGCTTTCTGCTTCTCACGCAGCGTCTCTGAACTTTAATTCTTCCGAGTGTCCACCCTGAGTAGAGTGTTGCCTTCTTTTGGTCACTGATAAAATAAAATGCATTCGTACTCTTAAAAATAAGCTCTACTCTGGACCCCTGCAGTGGTTTCGGTCCTTTTTTCAGCTCTTGCTATTCACAGTAAGCACCCACAGACCCTCTAGCAATGGCTGGCTCTACGCATGTACTGCACCCTGGCGTGGTTTTGCACGGACTCTATATCTTAATCCATTTGGTTCTCATCGTAACCCCAGGTAAAGAAAGCTACTAACGGGGCGTGGTGGCACCTACCTGTCGCCCCAGCACTTGAGAAGCTGCAACAAGAGCTTTGCAAGTTCAAAGCAAGCCTCTGCAATCTAGCAAGACCCTGCTTCAAAAAATTAAAAATAAGCCAGGCACGGTGATGCATGACTATATCCAGTACTTGGAGGCTGAAACAGGAGGATCTCAGGTTCACAGCCAGCCTTAGCAATTTAGCAAGGCCCTCAGCAACTTAACGAGTCCCTGGTTCAAAATAAAATAGGCTGGGGATTTGGCTCAGGATGGTACTCAATCCCCAGTACCACAAGAAAAAAAAGAAAAAAATTTAAAAAATTTTAAAAAGGGTTGGAGGTACAACTCAGAGGTAGAATGCCCCTGGGTTCAATTTCCAGTATCAAAAAAGGAAGTTACGATTATTATGCCTTTCTTTTGTAGATGTAACACAGAGATTAAGTAAATTGCTTATAGTTGCGTAGTTTATAAACTGTGGGATTTGGCCTCAGATGTGGTTTCAGAGTTGACTTTAACCTCTGCACTAAGCTGTTTAGCAACACATCAACAGCAGCAACAGCAAAACATTTATGAGCCCTCCCTCTACCAGTCTCTTACTCACTGACGACTTCAATGCAAATATATCATGTAATCCCCCTGTTGTCCAGAAGAAACTCGCCTTCAGTCCAAAGGGGGCACCTCATCTGCTGTCCTAGTGCCACTCCTGTGAGTGAAAGGCCTTTTGAATGTGTGTCCCTCTTTGTCCCCAAAATTAATACAGGAAGGCTTTAGAACAACTAAAGTCGCCAGTCAATTGTCTTTTTTTCTAATTTTTTAGTAGTGCTTTTATTCTACTCTATCCTGAGATTTTCCTGAATTCTTGAATTTGTGATGCTCCATTAGGCTTCTCTGCCTTCCCTCCATCCCTTCCCCTTTCTCTGCCCATCCCCTTCCTTCTCCTTCTCCGAATCTCCTTTTCTTCTTCTCTCTCCTCTCCTCTTAGTCCAGGGGGCACTCCTCGGCCACTTGGTGTCTTCTGCTGTAGGGCTCACGACCTTGGCCAGTAGCGTCTGCATACAGAGCCCTCTAGTGGCCGGACTGTGTCCTGCTCCTCCTATTGTTCGCTGGCATTTGAACCTGGCACTCAGGGAAAGCTCCGGAAGCCTTCACAGAATGAGCAAATCCTCCCTTCCCGTTCCTTCTCTCCCCTGCGAAGAGCTTGCTTCAGACACTCGTTCTTAATCATGCCTCAGGTGTTAACCACAGTGTTTTTGCCGGCAAGGAACAGGAATGGCAACTAGCCCTGGCTTAAACACTAGGAATTGTATTAGCTGACAGAACTGAAAGTCCAGGGGTGGAGCCAGCTCCCAGGCAGACGGATGCCAGGCACCGCCATGTGCTTTGCGATTCTTGTGATGCCATACGCCTTCGGCCAACTGAGCTCAGATTCTCTAATTTGGCCACAAGGATATCCCAAGTGTATCTTGCGAGGACTTGTTTCCTGGGAGTTTCTGGGAAGCATGGCTTTGTAGCTCAGTACTTTGACCTGGGTCACATGCCTCTTCTTGACAGTTCTGTGGCCAGAAGACTGACACTTTGTGAGTAGCACAGCTGGGTTTGTGAGCCAGGTAAGTGTCAGAAAAGTGAGGTTCCTCTGAGACACAGTGCCATCGGGCGATGTCTCTGGAGCTATGCCCTGTGATGGAGGAAGGGTGGAGCACTGGATAAAATGTGGGGTCCTGCAGGGGAGGAAGACAGATTTGGGGGTCCTAGCCATCCACGTTCACTTCACCAGGCTCGGGAAGATCACTTCTTGGTGTTTCTGCCAGTGGACACTCTCTGTCAGCCCCTTTTCATATATTGCCATGAAGTCAGTCTCTCTGAAATGTGACATTCTGAAATGTGACATTGGTGACTTGGTCCTGATGAAGGGTGGCTCCATCACCCGCTGGAAAATATCCTGACCTTCAAACCTGCTTTGGACCTTCCCATTCTGCTCTTGAAGATAAATCTTCCAATTCACTTGCACAGTAAAACTGAGCTTTGCCTAAGCTTGCTTCCCAATCAGTCCCTGGACGTGCATGGTTCTACCTGTGTGCCTGTGCTTTCATCCCTTGAGAAATCCACATTCTAACCTTGCTTTCAGGACCCACCTTCGGTCATTCTCTGAAGCATTTCATGACCACTCTACTTGGAATCAACTTGACTGTGCCCTAAATACTATATAGTATCTATTAATTTAGCACAGGCATAGATCCTTTCCTAGTCTTCATTAGGGTAAAATTAAAGATTTATATGCATTTAAAATCTTCCTAATGTCTGAGCTACTGTTTTACAAAACTGGTAGGTGCTTAATAAATATGTCCGTCTGAGCCAGCTGAGAAGAGCAGTAGGCAAACACATGTTAGGAGCATTGAAACTGTGAAAGTTTCATCTCGTTCTTTGAAAAGCAAAGGTACAAATATTTACCGGGAACCTAGCCTGAGCCAGGCACTATTTAAAGTTCTAGAAATCGTAGCGATGAATAACCAAAGTCCTTTTCTCAATGAGCTTACATCTCTGTGGAGGGACAGACAATATACAAATTAATATTTAATAAAATGTGGGTAATACCAACTGCTAGGAAGAAAAACAAAGAAGGCAAAAAGGACAGTTGGCTGTTGTTTTGAAGGTAGAACAATCAGGGTTCTGAATGAGGTCCTGAAGATGATACAGGACAAAGTGAGTCCCAAGGTTCAGAAGCCCAGAGCAAGCAAGAAGGCTAGCATGTTTGGACTGTGCCATAGGAGGTAGGTTGTCATGGTAGCCAGGATGTGGATGATGCTGGGTCTTATAGGGTGTACCAGAAGTTCAGTATTCTTCCACATGAGATAGAATGCCTTTAAAGGACTTAGATCACGGTGATCCCCTGACTTGACTGACATTTTAAGAAAATCATTAATCATTCTCCTGCATGTAGAAGTGACCTTGGGAGAGCAAAGCAGGAAGGAAGAAGACCAGAGAAAGAGGCTGTTGTAGTACAGGTTGAGTATGGTCATGGCTTGGTCTAGGACATTGTTAGGGGGGTAAGAAAGAAGGTGTTGTAGTTTGAGATAGAATAACCCCTGGGGATGGACTTCCGGGAAGATGGCGACCGAGAATAGCAGCGTGTACAAGTCCTACTAATACTTGATCTCTATTGCCACAAAATCAGTGCTTTTCATAGCCAAAAAACACTATAAGCAGAGATTTGAACACAAAGGACAGAGAAAAAGAAGACTAGAAGAACAACTAGAGACCAGAAAAGAAACCAGTCTGCATCGCGGCGGCAGAGCCGCGCCGGCGCCATCTTCCCTCATAGCACCAGGCTCCAGAGAGGAAAGGTAAACAAGAAGCTGAAGTGAATAGCTGCGGATCATTTGGTTGTAATTTTAGCAGTTCTTTCAGCGCAAAGAACGTCTAAAATTCCCAATGGTCAAGCTCATCATACCTTCCAGGGACTCAGAACAGCTCAAAACCAGAAAATAAATATGCCAGCCTCACAGCTGAGGGTATGGCCACGGCACCATATTGCCAGCAGCGACAGCGAGTTCACCACACCCACTAAAGCTCAGATCAGCACGCACAAAAACATAAGTGAAATTGGGGCCCCTGAAGGACAAATCCCAGCACTGCACCCCTAGGGACTTGCACAGCTTTGATAATCTCCTTGGGTCTGAGATTTTGCAGTCCAACCCAGTGAAGGAGTAGTAGTGGCAAAGATACCACACCCTAGTCACAGCTCCCCATGGGAAAACGCCCAGCCCGGCACCCCCACGGTCTCGCGCAGCCTCGATTAATTCCCTGGGTCTGAGACTTTGTGATACAACCCAGTAAAGGAGTAGTGGCGACTGAGATTACCACAGACTCGAGATCCAGAGCACCCTAAGTGAAGTTGTGACCCAGGGAAGGCACAAAATTCTGAAATCATGGGAAAGAGGAACAACAATAGAGCAATGAACACCCATAACCCCACAATATCAGAACCTGATAACACAGAAATTCAGAGCTCTCCAGAAGATCAAATCAGGAATATAACTGTAGAAATAATACAGGACCTTCGAAAAGAATTTAGAGAGAGTCTAAAAGAAATAAAGGATGCAATCATTGAAGTAAAGGCCTCAATTCAAACTATAAACAATCTATTAGACCACATGGAGAATAGAATCTCTCTCCTAGAAGATGATCACTCCAAAAACGAACGCATAACTTATAACTTAGAAAAATATCAGACAGCAGGAATCTGACATTGAAGAGATATGGGCCCATTTTAAGAGAGCTAACCTAAGAATAATTGGAATAGAGGAGGGAAAAGAAGGTGAAACCAAAGGGATCAACAATCTCTTCAAGGAAGTAATAGCAGAAAATTTTCCATAGAGTAAGAGGTCGATACACAGGTCCAGGAAACTTATAGAACCCCCTTTAGACAGGATCGGAGAAGAGGATCCCCACGCCACATAACTGTCAAAATGACCAATGTGGAAGCCAAGCAGAGAATCTTAAAGGCAACAAAAACAAAAGGCCAAATCATTGGTTGACATTCAGAGGCAAACCAATTAGAATCACTCCAGACTTCCCAATCCAAGTCATGAGAGCCAGAAGGGCTTGGAGTAACATATTCCAAACTCTGAAAGAAAACAACTTCCAGCCAAAAATTTCCTACTCAGCAAAACTATCTATCAAATTAGATGGGGAAATAAGAAGCTTCCATGACAAACAGAAACTGAAGGAATTTATGTCTTCAAAACCAGCGCTAGAGAAAATACTCAAAGAGATTAACTACGAAATAGGTAATACACACCAGAACCAGAGTAACAAGATTTTCCATCCAGCAGACAACCAAGCAAAGAAGAATAAACAGTATTTCAAACAGAAATAAAATCTTAACATGTTGGTAATTAAAAGTTATCTCTCAATAATCACACTGAATGTAAGTGGCTTCAATTACCCAATAAAAAGACATAAGATGGCAAAATGGATTAAAACCCAGAATCCATCCATCTGCTGCTTACAAGAAACACACTTTACAAGTAAAGAGAGTAACAAACTCAAGGTAAAGGGCTGGAGCAAAGCAAGCTAATCCATGTTAAGTAGCCATCCTAACAAATGTGAAGTCGTATTTCACTATAGTTTTTATTTGTTTTTCCTTAATGATTAGTTATATTATGATAATGATGAGTGATATTCATGTGTTTATTGGTCATATAAAAATTTTTAGAGATTTATTATCTATTTTAGTCTTTTAACTATTTCTAAATTGTTTTGTTTGGTTTTATTGTTGCTAATTTTTAGGATTTCTATTTGGAATATTAATATACCTTCAGATATAGCATTTGGAAATATTTTATCCCATTCTATCAGTAACTTTTAACTGTTTACATTGTCTTTGGATGTACAATTTTTTATTTTTTATGAAGTTTGTTTATTCTTTTGTTGCCTGTGCCTTTGGAATCATATCCAAGAAATCACTGTCAATTCTAATATTGTGAAGTTTTATGACCCAGGTTTTCTTCTAATAGTTTATAGTCTTAAGATTTACATTTAGGTCTTTTATCTGTTTTGAGTTAATATTTGTATATGGTGTGAGGTAAGGGTCCAATTTTACTCTTTTTCATGTAATTATTATTTTTCAACAATATTTAGTGAAAAGATTATTATTTTCTTCACCCAATGTTCTTGGAAAACTTGTCAAAAATAACCTGACCATATATGGAAGAATTTATTTCTAGGCTTTTTATTTTACTACACTGGTTTATATATCTGCCTTTATAGCAGTACTACACTGTTTCAATTATTGTAGCTTTATAAGGTTTGAAATCAGAAAAAAAAAAAGAAACTGAACACAACAAATAATGATCTATCCATATTCTAAGGTATCACTACCAATCTCACTAACGTGTACAGAGAGGAACATGGAGGGACGTGCACCATGATCTGTGCGCACCAACATCTGTGTGCATGCACATGTGTACTACTTTCAATATCACTGTGAGCTGTAATTGTGATGAACCAATAAAATATTAAAAAAGAATACCCCCTGGGTTCAATCCCCAGTAACACACACATGCACACACGACACACACACACGCACAGGATTTTTCAGTAGTATTTGTATATTATTTCATCTGTTTAGGTAAACTGCTCTACTTTTTCTCTACCAAAATGGTGATTACCAAATTGATCAGTTAGTATTCCAACACGTGATTTTTCTAAAAAATTGAAAAACACCTTCAAAAAACTCAGAACTGTATCAAATTAGTTAATTCTTCAAATATTTTTGTCAAGTAGCAATTATTTATTGTTTCTAAATAGGGCCATTTTAAGAAATGGGGAAATGATAATTGCCATTTCAAACTTTTTGAAAGCCCTCACAAGGACCCGAGGAAAGCTCCACTTGGAATAGATGCCTTAACTTGAAGGAACAACAGGATTTTAACATTACCTTTTTTGCATAAAAATTTACCTTCGTGACCTTTATACTGAGTCTTTACAACAGGATAAGAATTTGTTTTCTGTAGGTTGATAGGGCTGATGTTCATTGGCTTCAGTTTTATGGCTGGTCTCACTATGGGATGATTGTTTTTGCTGGGCCCCTCCAGAAAAGTTATTTGCTTGTTACTTAATGTACTACTGGGAGCAATTTATATTTCACTATTTCTCATTCTTTCACTCATGGAAATGTATTGAGTAATATCTTTTTCTAGCAGGAGGCATTGACTCTGTGATGTTTTATATAAAAATTTATTTTCATGGAAGTGAGAGCGATCTGGCTGCAACATATTTCACCCCACTGATCGCCAGGGTGGACTCGGCTGACCTGGCTGGCGAGGCGGTGTCCCCATCCTCCCTCACCCTCCACGTGCGTCACTCCCGAAGCTGCGCGCTCGGTCGAAGAGGACGACCTTCCCCAATAGAGGAGGACCGGTCTTCGGTCAAGGGTATAGAGTAGCTGGGCTCCCTGCTAGAACCTCCAAAGAAGCTCTCAAGGTCCATTTGTAGGAGAGCGTAGGGTGGTCAAGCTTCCAAGACTCCAGACACATCGAAATGAGGTGCTGCCCGTGGCAGTCTGCCTTTCTTTTAAAAAAATATTCTTTTCATGGAAGACAGAATTGTGTAATTAAGTCAATATCCTATTATCTCTGAGTAAATGACACCGAAGTTCCATCATTGGGAAGGAAAGGTTCCTGGGCCTTCAGTAACGGAGTTATCAGCAAACCTTCCTTACTGATGCTCGAAGCTTCGGTCCTGACGTGTGGAGAGTATCAGAGTATCAGACAGTGTAGATCTGGAGCAGGATCAACAGTGCCCGAAGTGTCTCGTGGACACAAAGGAGGCAGGAGGAGATGTATCACAGGGTCCAGACCCAGCTCTTAGGCAAAAATCAGTTCCTCCTGAGTCCACCCAACCAAAGGGAAGTAGGCATAGCTGGGCAGGTGCTGGGGAGGCAGACACTGTAACAGAGTGATGTTGGAGTTAACAGTCAACCAATCCAGGGCCCCTCACAAGGCACCTGGGTAGTGTGCAGTGCGGCCTGACCAGAGAGAGGTTATGTGCCTTGATGGTAGTTATCCATTTGTCCTTCTTTGAAGTTTATGGGGTTCTCTTTTCCTGTGTGTGTCCTTTGGGTAACACACCAAAAATGAGCTCAGGAAACATTCCTTGTAAAGGTGGTACATTTACAAGCGTGGTAACACACAGCTTGCAATCCCAGTACTTGGGAGGCTGAGACAGGAAGATTGCTGGTTCACAGCCAGCCTCAGCTACTTAGTGAAGCCCTCCACAACTTAGTGAGACCCTGTTTCGAAGTAGAGAATAAAAAATAGGGCTTAGGATGAAGCTAAATCCCCCTGGGTTCAATCCCTGGTACCACACTAAAAATAAATAAATAATAAAGATTTTATATTTAAATGTTTTATTATTACAATGGTTTATTCTTAATTATTTTTAATTATTATTTTCTATGTTATATCAACTACCGTCATAAAGAGACAAATTAACAAGGTGAAAATACAAATAGGCACCCCATACACAGGCATATGCTAACACATACTTATGCGCGCATGGGTATACTCACAGATAAACCTAAGGTCCACGTAAATGATTATTCAGTAGGGACTGTAGAGCGAGCAGGACAATATCATCTATAGTCCTGGAGAAAGGACATGTAACTGTGTTATAATTTCCCTCCTCTGCTTTTTGCTAGGGACAGCTATTATGAAAAGCAGGTTGTTGGAGTTAAAAAAAAAAACTTAATAAACAAAGAACTGTAGTTATGTAATAGCATTTTATAGAATCTGTCTTTTGGAATATAATAGTTCTTCACAATCCATGTTTCTCTGCTAATGCCAATTACCCACTGTGTTTGTGCTTATTCAGTTATGCATGGAAGTTTCAACAGGAAAATACAGTCATTTTTTTATAAGGGTTAGATTTATAAGCTTCAGTAAAAACAAGCACATTCAAACAAAAAAGCAATCAGATTGGGAAATGGCAAATAAAAGGAGCAGTTCATCCGTATAGAAGAAAAAACATTAAATTTTAGCATTAAATTTAAATAGACAAAGGGCCCACTACAGACTTCAGCAATGCTCACTTAGCCTTCCTCTCCGTGGTTCGGCTTACAGATGGTCCATGTGATAGTTGCTATAGAAACCAAACCTTTTCCATCAATGTCTCTCCGTTGCCATGGTGCGGGGGGCTGCCGCACGTAAACTTTTCTATGAAGTGTCATTTATGATTTTCACAAGTGACCTTATACCAAAGCGTATAGATTACACATTAACCAAGAAAGTGTAACGTGAAATAATGCATTACCATTAAACACCAGTTAGCAGAGACGGAAGCCGGACCTAAGAATATCCACAGATGTGCACTGTGCGCTTGTTAAGCAGGCCCTTTGAAGTATAAATGTGACAAGAGTTATCTTAATTAACAGAAATAACGTCCTTTATTAAGGTTTGCTTGTAAGATTGAAGGTCTCCGTAGTGCTTAATCCACAAGAGGATCCAAGGCTTCCGCTTTATAATGTCTACTCTGACTTCTGGTGCATGGCCGGAGGCAAAACATTTAACTGAGATTTGCAACTGTGGCGTTGCAGTTATGTGTGGTAAACTGAGGAAGGCAGGTGCGCTGCCTGTTCTGCTTCCACTGAGGACCTGGTGCAGGGTTGATATAGAGAACCCAGAACATGCGCAGCACTCAAAAGCAGTTGTTCTTCGCCACTAGTGAGAACCTCGGCACCTTAGCAATACCCTGTTTCAAAAGAAAGAATAGGGAGATAAGGAGTATAGCTCAGAGATGGAATGCCCCTGGGTTCAATCCCCAGGAACACACACACACACACACACACACACACACACACACGTTGAGTGAATGAATGGCCATCTGCCCACATGGACGTCTGATATTCTCTATGCTCTTGTTCGTACATTAAGCCAATTTCAAAAGTAGTCTTTTCTTCATTTTAACTCATAAGTGATTTATTGAATATTTACTAAGTTGCTACTAGTTATAAAATGCTTTATTTTTGCTGAGTTCCTACACATTACAAAAAAAAAAAATTTTTTTTTGGTTCCCAAACCTCCTGATTGTTTTTTTTTTTTTATGTATTTGTTTTTTATGTATTTTTGTTTTATTTTATTTCCATGTTTTCTGCACCCTTAAATATAAATTTTCGGATATTTCCTTTAGAGATACTTAACTCACAAGACAGTCACCTACCCAGTGGGTGCACACAGCCTTTAAACATGACACATTCTCTGCCTAATTGGGAAGGTTACTGCCTCATTGCTGGCCTCAAATTTCTAATCTAAATAAGAGGGATAATGATACCCATATTTTTATATAGTTTTTGTGAAAATAAAATGGGTTTATAAAGTACTGAACAGGGTAGGGTGGAAGCTATAAGTGGTGTCTATTGTTTATGTATGTACAGAGGATGTGCTTGGTTCTAGTTGAATGCCAAAAATTTTATGTTTTTATGTTTCTATTCCACTTGTCTCTGTTATATGAGATTTTCTTTTGCCATGGTATAAATGAAGAGTCATTTTGACATTTAAAGTATGCAGTTTAAACTTCTAGTCACAAGTGTGTGCAAAATCACAAGTGTGCAAAATCTGATCTTCAGAACCTTCTGACCGATCCCTGGTCTTAGAGTCAGGTGGAGTCTGGGTTACTAGTCGGTTCTTCTTTCCACTCCAGCTCCTTGGAACTGGATAGAGCCAGTGCTGTTTGACTTTTCCAATCTGTGACCATCTCAGTCATAGCTGGTGCTGGGGGTATAACTCAGAGGGAGAATATTCCTGGGTTCAATCTCCAGTACAGAGAGAGAGAGAGAGAGAGAGAGAGAGAGAGAGAGAGAGAGAGAGAGAGAGAGAGAGAGAGAAAGCGCCAAGATTTTATATAACTTTCCAGAGGGGAAAAGACCCCTTTAACTTTGCTCTGACCACCTGCTGCTGGTGACCTTTGGGGATGGCCCCTGAGGAAGGCCGTACTTGGTTTCCTTCAGTGAGGACTCTCAGAGGACTAAACTCTTTTAAGTTCTGCAAGCAGTTTTCTCTCCTGCTGCTTTTCCAGGCAGGCATCCCCTTGACCAGACAACTGTCCCTGCTTCCTACCTGCATACTGTGTCTTGGAGCTGTAGAAATAGCTGCACCTGTGGCCCGCCCTTCCCTCCCCCTCTCTCTCTCTCTCTCTCTCTGTCTCTCTCTCTCTCTCTCTCTCTCTCTCCCCATGTGATGCCACCTTCCTCTCTTCGCTCTTGGTAACAGTGGCCCCGTCAGGCCTTCCTCTGCTCTCAGACATTTCTGAGGAGCTGCAGAAGCAAGAAGGCATGGGCTGTACTGAGCACTTGGCCCAAACTCCTGGGCACACGCAGATTCTCCCATGGCCTGGCCTCCCAGCATGCGCCAGTCCTCCCCAGGGGGCATACTGGGGAGGGATAGCGCCTGGTGGCTGAGGAGGGAGATGCAGGCCTCCATTTCTTTCAGGTAAGGTAAAATATGCTACTGTATAGGTATACCTGACAATTTAAATAAGCAGCCGCTGGGGCCGCAGTTCATGTGTCTTAGTTAATAAGCACGACAAAACATACTGCTATCATTAACCAAAATATAAGTTTGATATATGTAGGAACCCCGCAGCACTCAAATCTCTAAAGCAAGCTCTTGCCGGGCATGGTGGCGCACGCTTGTAATCCCAGCACTCGGGAGGCTGAGACAGGAGGATCGCACGGGTTCGAAGCCAGCCTCAGCTACTTACTGAGGCCCTGTTTCAAAATAAAGAATAAAAAATAGGGCAGAGGGTGTAGCTCGGAGGTCAAATGCCTCTAGGTTCCATTCTCAGACCTGCAAATAAAATAAAATAAAACAATAAGCTCTTGCGAATAGCATAAATTTTCAAAAAATTATCTGAGCACACTTGTTTATCTTTTGACTATTAACTTTTTTCAAATATTTTTAACCTGCACATTCATTCACTCGCTCATTCATTCACTCATTTTTGTGGTACTAGGGATTATTAATCCAGGAACCTTTCTGCCTCTGAGCTACACCCAACGCCCTGTTTTATTATTTTGAAACAGGTCTCACTGAATTGCTGAGGGCCTTGCTAAGTTGCTGAAGCTGGCGATGAGCCCGTGGTCCTCCTGACTTTCCTAAGTACCTGGGTTACAGGCTTAGGGAACCAAGCCCAGCTTAATCGGCACATTTCAAGCAATAATGATGAATTTGGTTGCTCATCACATAACAGGAACTCGAGTTCCTTTTGTTACTTAAGAACCATTCTTACTCAAAACATCATGTCGTACACCATAAATTAACTTGTTAATTAAAAGCAGTTACGAATTTAAAAATTGTGAAAAAGCTACTGAACCAGAAAAACAGGAAACCAGACTAACAGTTTTCACGTCGATTTCTGCAGGTTACTGTAGGCATGGTTTGTGTGTGCTCTTTGCAAATCTCAAGGTTCTTTTTGACACTGTGAATCTGTAGAAGATGAAAATAGTGGCTGCATTTTTCGAGTCAGAGAGACCATAAAGTAGCAGGTTAGTACAGTGTGTCTTTGGGCCCACAGCCTGGCCTGGCCGCTTCTGCAGATCTGTAAAGTGCCGCTCCTCCCCGGGTCGGCCGCGCCCCCTCCTCCCTGTCGCTGGGTCACCTCGTTGTGACTTCTGTAGACTGGCCGGCAGAAGGTCTGGGGTCCGTTCCATAGTCACCCCACACCGGAACCCCAAGTCTTAGCTTACTGTGTAAGAGGTCGGAGCCACGGAGGATAGTGCGTCCACAGATAGAAAGCCCCTGAGCACAACTGCTTCTAGAGAATTCTGAGGAGCTGGTAAATGGATTTCTGCACATTAGCCCACGGCGATGGTGAGCTGTGCGTGGACTTCACGGTGTGCACCCTGGTGGTTGATCTTGACCCCAAAATGGCCACATTTGCTATACGATGCAAGCAAAACTCTGACAATATTTTTCAGGTTGGCTGCCATTCCACATTACCTGCAGAATTCATTCCTTCTTCTTTCATGGGCATTCGACTTAACTACATGCGAAACATAATTAAATATAGGTCATAATTAAATATAGGAAAAAAGCCTCCTTAAAATTACTTTTCACCACAAACAAAATTGTGGCTTATTCTGGACATAGTGGAACGTGCCTGGAACCCTAGTAATTTGGACACCGAGGCAGGAGGGTCGGAGGTTCAAGACCAGCTTCAGCAATTTACTGAGACATATTTTCAAATTAAAAAATAAAAAGGACTGTAGGTGTTGCTCAGAGGTAGAACGCCCCTCGGTTCAGTCCCCAACACCCCCAACACACACAATTTATTTTTTAAAAATAAATATGTGCCTTAGGCAAGATACAATTTAGTAGCGAGATGGAGTTTATGGAGGGCTAGACATTTCCTGGGGGTGGCTGGGTTTTTCTAGGCGATTTCTGCTTTAGCGTACAAATGGTTATTACATTTTCAAGCAAGTCCTCTGGACTTGCAAGGTCTGCCTGTTTTCAGACTTTTACAGCCGGAAACAGAAGCGAGGATGCACTTCCGCCACATGCCTGCTTGCTCTGCTTCAGCTGGGTGCTTTTTTAAGTTTAAACCTAAGTCTGGAGCGATTTTTGAGTTTCTTACACTGGCGGCAAAGGAGTCTAATTGGAAATTTGTGTGTTGCAGTCTGTGTGCTCAGATATGCCTTATTGAATTAAGAAATGACTCTATTAGCTATCAACATATATGCATAGCATACTCATACTTGATATTTTGACTATCTTACTATTTTCATTAATGCTAACATTTTTGTTTTAGTTTTTCTTTTTTGGTGTTAGGGTTTGAACCCGGGGACTTGAGCATGTCAATCAAAGTGTTCTACCACTGAGTTAAAAAAAAACCAACAACCCAATCTCAGTAAATTTGTTTTAAGAGCAACATGATATATTCTTTTTTTTAAAACTCAGAAGTTAATACTTCTAGTATTATTTTTGTATATGTGTATGTGTTTGTTTATGTGTGCACACGCTTGCTTGGGGTTTGAACCCAGGGGCGAGCTACACTCCTAGCCTTTTTAATTTTTTACTTCAAAACAAGGTCTCATCAAGTTTCTGAGGGCCTCAGCTAAATTACTGAGGCTGCCCTCAAATCTTTGGATTCTCTTGTCTCAGCCTCCCAAGTACTGGAATTACCTGGCTTCCAATACTATTAATTTTCTTGAGCTGTGTATCCACCGGATATTACTTAAGATGAATTTACTAAGATAAATAAGACAGTCTGAAATACTCTTTTTAAGACATGTATTTTGTGAAGATAAAAGTATTAGGCTGGATATGGTAATGCATGCCTGTAATCTCAGTACTTGGGAGGTTGAGATAAGAGAACTACAGTTTTGCCACCAGCTTTAGTAACTTAGTGAGGGCCTCGGCAATTTAGTGAGACCTGTTTCAAAAACAAACAGATAAAAAAAATAAGTAGGGCTGGGATGTAACTCAAAGGTAGAATGTCCCTAGGTTCAGTCCTTAGCATTGAAAAAAAAGTAAATTAGTTTGGGTGTGCGAACAGGAAGACAGCATTTTGTCATTGACACACAGTGGAATGCTCTGGGAGAGTCTGGGTTTGGAAGGAAATAGAAGGAAACGTCCTGTTCCTAGCGCCGTCAGGCAGGCACCGTGGGCTCATTTATTAGAGCAGCTTTGCTGATGTGGAGAAAGGGTCCCCGTGAACGTTTGCAAGGGGAAGAATGTCAGGCCCCTGCTTTTTCTTTTCTTCCTTCCTTTCTTTCTTTCTTTCGGTTTTTTTTTTTTTTTTTGATGTGTGTGGGTTTGGGGATGGAACCCAGGGGCATTCGACCTCCGAGCTACACCCCCTGCCCTATTTTTTATTCTTTATTTTGAAACTGGTCTCACTGAGTTGCAGAGGGCCTCACTCAGTAGCTGAGGCTGTCCGCGAACCGCGATCCTCCTATCTCAGCCTCCCGAGTGCTGGGATCACAAGCCTGCGCCACCACGCCCTGCAGAACCCTGTGTTTTAAGTGAACTCCTCCTACTCTGAGCACTTTTTTGTGTGCTCCATCTGAGAATTTAAAGTCCCGTAGGCCTAGGGAGTCGGAAAAGATTGTTGTGCATCTAGAGAAGAGGCAATTAATAGAGCATAAATAAATAAATAAATAGCTAAATATCTAGGGTCAGGGTTACAGAGAAAGCCCGGGTGTGGGTGCTGCCTCTGCTAATTGACAACTGTGGGCAATCTTGGCTTCCGCTTCCTTTCCTTCATTTTATATTTTATTTTATTTTATTTTTTGTGGCACTGAGGATTGAAGCCAGGGCCATACTCTGAACCCCAGTCCTATTTTTATTTTTTAAGTTTGAAGCAGGGTCTCACGAAGTTAACTGAGGCTGGACACAGACCTGTGATCCTCTTATCTCAGCCTCTCAAGTGCTGGGATTACGAGCATGCACCACCATGTCCAGCGCTGGTTTGTCCAAGCCTCAGTTTCCTCTTTGAAAATTGATAACAAAGGATCCTATCTCTTGTCAACATCAAATATAGTAAGATTAATACGTTAGTAGGCATCCTCAATTTATAAGTGACGAATTTTCCCTCTTGTCAGGATCAAGGCTCAAATGCTTCCCAGTAGAGCTGGGTGTGTGGTCACAGCTGTGGTCCCAGCTGCTTCGGGAGCTCAGAGGAGAGGATCAGTTGAGCAGAGAAGTTCAAGGACAGCTTGAGCCACACACAGCAAGATCCCAGCTCCGAAGCTGGGTATGGTGACGCATACCTGTAATCCTAGTCCTTGGGGGGCTGAAATAGGAGGATTGCAGGTTCGAGACCAGCCTCAGCAATTTAGAAAGACTCATAGCAACCGAGGGAGATCCTGTTTCTAAACAAAAACTAAAATTAGGGCTAGGAGTGTAGCTCAGAGGAAGAATGCCCCTGAGTTCAATCCTTACTAACACACACACACACACACACACACACACACACACACACACACCAATAACAATAACAAAAATATATCCTTTCAAACAAATACATAAAGAATGCAAATGTGTATTTTGCATTCATGTCACAGGAAGTAAATCGATACAGCTGTATGGGTAGCTCTGGGACTCAGACCCTGTGGATCGGGACCATGGATCCGTCGTTTCATCTCTGATAAGTCTCCCAGGTTGTGTAAGTGGCCCTGTCCTTGGAGATAAGTGAGCACTGCTGCAGTAACTACGGTTGTTAGTGGAGTTGTTAGAATTCAACGAGATCACAGCGAGAGCCCTGAGAACAGACCTGGCCTGTGGTCCTGTCTCCATCAATTTCAGCCACTGTTGTTGATAATCAGGCTGTAAGCAGACTGGAGGAGCTGGCATTGTTTTGAGAGAAACAGAAAAGCAGAGAAAGAGGAAATGGGAAAGATGACTGTGGGCAGGATGGACAGTGGAAGACGCGGCTACGAGCATAGGGTCGCCATGGGGGTGGCGTCCTACGGGGACACTGGCATCCTCTACAAAACCCTCGTCTTTAAGCTGCATAATTCTCTGTTCCCTATATACATATTTATTAGGAAGTAGCTTGACTAATTTTATTTTTTAAATGTATCATGCAGATTTTAAGACATACAAAAAAAAAAAAAGAATAGAAAGAGTAACTGTCTCATGTCCGTCACCCAGCTCCATAACCTGGGCGCGTTCTCACTGTCGACATCGGTTCCCAGGGATGCATTACCTCCTCGCGCTGGCGGGAAACACCGCCTTAAATTTCTAAAACCAGCTCCCTGATCTTAAAAGTCTTTTATTAGGTATGCACAAACTTTTTATCTGTACTGGGGATTCAACCTAGGGGCATCCTACCTCCAAGCTACACCCCCAGACCTTTTTATTTTGAAATGGGGTCTCATTAACTGTGAGGGTCTTGTAAGTTGCTGAGGCTAGCCTCCAACCTGAAACCCTGTCTCAGCCTCTCACAGACGCGTATATCGTTAAGTGACGTATAGTACTGAGTGTTCTTATATGTCTCCTACAAAACGCATATGCATGTTTCGGCTTGGTATGCACAGTAGAAGAATACTATAGGAAGACTACTATAGCGTGCCTCTAACCCATCCTGTAGTTCATGTCTATTGCTACACACAGGGGTAGCTCCTTGTCTTCATGCAGGAGGGTGTCTATTGCATGACGAATATAGCGCAATGTATCTCTTCTGCTGACGGACATTTAAGTCCCATCTACTCCGATGCTATGAATACTGGTATAAATATCCAGGCACATTCTAGGCCAGTGCTTTCCCAACCTTTCTCAAGTTATTGCATATGTAAAAACCATTCTTTGCAGGCTGTGCACAGATGCAACGGCAGCTGGACCAAGCTCCTACAGCTGGTCGATTTCTTCTGTCACACCTGGAAGCCATTTGCCTCCGTTGACCGGGAAGCTCCGCCTCAGGCGTACCTTGGAATGGAAGGGCTCTGTTGTTAGAGCATGTGTATTTTAAACTTTACTAGATATTGCCAAATTATGATCACAAATAGCTTTAGCATTTTCATATTCCAACCAAGAGCATATGACCTCTATTCCTCCACATTTTTACCAACACTTGGAAATGTCATATCTTTAATGTTTTTGTTAGTCTAATCTTATTTTTCTTTTATACCTTTCCTTAAAAACTTTTACCATATATTATGGCATTAGTTTTTTTTGCATTCATTTATATACTTATATATTCTTATAGTAATCCTTGTCAGTGTTGTGTGCTATACAAATGTCTATTTCCATTTTGTTTCTGATGACTATGAATTCTAAATTGTAATATTTTCAACTTTAAAATTATTTTTTTCCTTTTTTTCTAATAACCAAAAGACATAATAATATTCCTATATATTTTCTTCTAAAAGTCTTAAAATATTTGCATATTTCTTATTTATAGTATAAAGGAAGAATCTAATTTTATTTTGGGGTAACGAGTCATTCCAGGGTCACTTATAAAATGGTTCTTTGTTCCTCTCCAGAGATTTGCAAAGATAGCTATGCCATATATGAAGCACCTCTTTGGATTTTATTTATTAAGCCTGTTATTGAGGCTGGCTTTGAACCTGTGGTCTTCCTGTCTCAGACTCCCAGCTTTATCAGACTTACAAATAAAATAGGGAAAATAAAGTGAAAGCATATAAACTCTCTCTCTCTCTCTCTCTCTCTCTCTCTCTCTCTCTCTCACACACACACACACACACACACACACACACACACACGAAAAAAAGTTAAATGTGTTTATATATGTATTTACAAATATTTGACTGGCTAGATTTTTTAACTTCAAAATCTTTAAATGGTAAGCCGGGCGTGGTGGCGCACACTTGTAATCCCCGCGCTTGGGAGGCGGAGACAGGAGGATCGCACAGGTTTGAAGCCAGCCGCATGCGCTGGCTTAAGAGACCCTGTTTCCAAATAAAAATATAAAATAGGTCTGGGAGTGTAGCCCGGAGGTAGAAGGGCTTCCAGGAACCCCAGTACCACAAAAAAAAAAAAAGCTTTAAATGGTAAAACCAGAAAATTTAGTTCCTTTAGGACTGGAATCCAGTTTGAGAGTTAGTCTCTCTCCACCACTCTTTCTAATACACAGAAACACAGGACAGCACCCCAGTGGATTTCCGGAATCTTCACTTTTGTTGTTTATAGACAATAATGACACCATTGTTCTTATTTATATAATCTGTATCTTTGGAGCGAGTGTTTTGGTGGGAGCACTCAGCTTTCTTCTGAAAGGTCCCAGGTTTCAGTTTCTATGACTTCATTTCAAGTGCGTGTTCTATAAAAGTTTCTGAGTACCCTAGAACGGACTTGGGAGCAAGTATTTCTGCACAGATTAGCTTAAAAACAAAGCCCGGCACATCAGTACGTACTTGTAACCCAGTTCTTGGTAGGCTGAGGCAGGAGGATCATAGGTTTAGGGCCAGCCTCAGCAACGTAGACTCTTTTAAAAAAAAATTAAAAAGGGCTGCAGGTATGACTGAAGGTAGAATGTCCCTGGGTTCAAGTCCTCATACCAACGAGACAAGACAAGAACAGGGCCTCTGCTTGAGCCTCTGTTTTGACCGCACACAGGGATGGTGGGAGGGTGGAGGCAGCTACAGTGTGGCCCCCGCTGGCGGGCAGGGGCAGGTCCTCCACCATCACTTCTGGGTGGAGTTAACCTAGCGGTGGTTGGCTGGTGGTGCTGAGAGTTCAGCACAGCGACGTGACCGTGGAAACTTGGAAAGGGCTCTTGAGGAAGCAGTGAGGAAGACTTCCCCTGGGCCGCAGCTCCTGGCTGTGCTTGTGTCTTCTGGACAGGGTCCCCTGTGTCCTGCCTGCTCCAAGGACAATTCGTCTAGACAGGTCGGAGGAAGGCAGAATTAATACTGATGACCGCAACGCAAGCAGTGTTCATTACCTAAAGGGGTTTAGTTTTTAAGAGAAGAATTGGCTAAAAATCCACGGGCTCTTGGTGGTAAGATGTTAGCCCCGCGGTATAGAAGTTAAGAAGACATGAAGGAAGGTGCCTTGCCGTGCCCTGTTGACATAGAGGGTTGATATGGTGTTTCTTGGGAGCAGCGACATCTAGTGTCCTCTCCCCAGATAGCAGTGATGCTACAGGAATAAATGCGTTGACTTCAGAAGGTGCCTGCAACTTGATTCTTTCATCCAGGGCCCGACTTTGACCATTTTTGAAGCACGGTGCATTCATCTCAGTCAGGGGGCCGGGTCGGTTCCAGAATTTCCGAAGCGCTTGGGCAGGTCTGGCGGGAAGGCCAGACGTTCTGCCGTGTCCTGGCCCAGCTCCAGCTCGTCCTGAGCTCAGAGGGCCCTCCCGCCCCTGGGGAAAGAGGCATCGCAAGGAATTCTGCGTGAGCATGGAAGTAAAGTGGTTTCAGCACAGCGGACGGCACCAGCTCACGTCTGTTCTCCTAATGCATTTTGACAGAGAACAGTCGCTCTGAACGAGAGGTGGCTGAGAGGCTGTCGGGAGCGGAGCGGAGGCTCACACGTCCCTGTGGCTCTGCGGGTTCTGGCTTCGACTCTTCCCTTCTCAGATCATCTTCCTTCTGCTCGGGATTTGGGGATTATGTATTTCATTTGTTCTTCGTGAGCCCAGCACTAAGGAATTAAATGAGCTTGAGGAAGGAGCGGCCCCTTGGAGAGGCCCTCGAGCCTCTCAACCCTCTCCCCCGGGTGGTTCTCCGCTCCACCGCCCAGGCCCAAGGCCCTGCAGTTTCTGGCAGCCCCTGTTGTGACCTTGGTCTGAGGTTGGTGCCAACAGGTCCTTTCTCTGTCCCCGCCTAGTTCTGGGTGCTCCGGGCTGAGCTGTGTGCAGCGCTGTTCACGATGACGCACACCTTTGGGTTCCCCATTCACTGTCATTCTGCAAGTCTCTCCTGTCTGTTTAATTTTAAATTCTCTTCAACTCTGCTCTGGGATTCCAGAGTATGAATCCTGCAGAAGAGCTTTGCCCTAGATCCCTTCAGCCCACTCAGTCCCAAGAAAAATAAGTACACCAAAATAAGTGATTATTTGTGGATGTACTCAGTGGTTACAACTCTGCATACCATTATTGGCACCCGATTTCATACGTGATGGCAGTCATACGTAATACAAGAATGCCTCTATCTTCGCGGTTTAAAAATATTTGGTTTTCGGCATGGCATGGTGGCGCACGTTGTCATCCTGTCCTTGAGAAGCTGAGACAGGAGGATCTCAGCTTTGAGATCGGCCTAAGCATGTAGGGAGTCTCTCAACAACCTAGTGAGACCTTGTTTCAAAACAAAAAATATAGAAAGGGCTTGTGCTGTAGCTCTGAGGTAGAATGCCCCTGAGTTCAATCCCATGTACCCAAAACAAGCAAACACATAGGTCGGGGGAAGAAGCCTGGAGCGCCACCTGCTGGCTCCCGGGCTTCCCCTCGTGTCCTTCGTGCTTTAAAAAGTTCATTATATGAAATTCTGCCGTTCATTACCTTCCCCGCATCCTCAAATAGAAATCCTCGTGAAACGGTTTTTAAAAGAAACCTCCAACAGGCACGTAGGGACCTCGGTTTCTGCTGGGCGATGGCGTCAGTGGCGAGGTAGACGTAAGGCAAGGCCAGCACCGTCGCTGGAGGCGACCCCGAGGTCCTTCCCAGACAAGCACCAGGATCCTCACGGCCATTCATCTCTTTCTGTGGTTATTGGATGAATATTCGCTTAGCACATGCCGAGCCAGGCTGGCGGGCCACACTGCCAAGCACGCTTTTCTTGCTGCCCTGCATGCGCCCCGGGAAACTCCCTGCACACCCGGGGCTTACGTTGTAGCCGGAGGATTCAACTACACACAGTAACTACCCTGAGCAAGTCGACTGTTCAGTATGGTAGACACATCCAGTGTCGCAGAAAGTGACAAGAGGGACACGAGGAGAAGAGGCTGAGGGCGTGTGTTTCAGTGTTAAAGTAAGGTCGAGCCTGGTGTGGGGCACAATCCTGATACTTGGGAAACTGGAGGTCAGCCTCCGCATCTTAATGAGACCTTCAGCAATTAGCAAGACCCTGTTTCAAATGAAATTAAATAAATAAAATGGGCTGGTGATATAGCTTGGAAGTAGAATATCCCTGAACCGACAAGTAAGTGTGGGGGTCAAGATGCTTCTCCCTGAGTGGCACTTGAGGAGAACTTGGTGTGAGACACAGTGAGAGGAGCTGAGAAGTGGGTGTGGCAGAGACCTGTGAATAGGCGCCCTGCGGGCCAGCCTGGCTGGAGCCAAGAGAGTGGGAGACCAGTGAGGAAGGACACCAGGCCCAGGGAATGCCCGCCCTCCGTCACCCCTAACGCGGTGGCACGTGCTGGTTTCCAGGGCACCGCGCCGTGCCGAGGAGCCTGCTGTATTTCTGGCGTCACTCTGGGTTGCGGCTGACGCACACTTGGTCCCATGTGACATTTTGCATGACATTCTAAAGACCTGGAGAGGACTGAGGTCCACTGGACGGTGATGTGCAGGGTCCCAAGGCGGCCAGTGTGGTCTCACTTGTCATTACCAATTTAATAGGCACGCTTGTGGTTCACTTAATCCAGGCCAAATGTTCATGTTTTGCAAGACTTTGTCTCACTGAAAGCCTGGAGCTGTTTCAGCCTTTAATGGAGTGACCGTATTCCACTGGGACTAATCAGTTCAATAGCTTATCAATTCCATCAGATAGACAAACTGATACGTTTCGCAGATGTAGGTCAGTCATATAGAATCTTATTCAATTAATTTGAAGTAGTACAAACTATAAATTCAGCTGGGCACACTTGTAATTCCATTACTTGGGAGGCTGAGACAGGAGGATTGCAGATCCAACGCCAGCCTCAGCAACTTAGTGAGACCCTCAACAACCGAGAAATACCCTGTTTCAAAAAAAAAAAAAGGATTGGTGTTAATATTTGTTATTCATTCTTCCTTCCAATATATCTTACCTTGCTTACTATCATTGTATCTTACATTTAATATAAACAGTGATTTAACTTAAATTACAAAAGAGATTTTTCTAAACTTTACAATATGGGTAAAAGATCTATTACTAGTTTTGGAACTATTGTGAAAGGTACATAAAAACTTTATTACACTATAAATGTTTCTGATTATAAAAATGAGTACTGTAAAGCAGAAAGATGTGATTGAAAAACTTACTGTCCGCTTGTAATCCCAGCATTCGGGAGGCTGAGACCGGAGGATCGCGGTTCACGGACAGCCTCAGCTACTTAGGCCCTCCACAACTTAGTGAGACCCAGTTTCAAATTAAAGAATAAAAAAAAACTAGGGCAGGGAGTGTAGCTTGGAGGTCAAATGTCCCTGGGTTCCATCCCCAGACCTGCAAAAAAGAAGAAAGAAAGAAAGAAAGAAAGAAAGAAAGAAAGAAAGAAAGAAAGGAAAAGAAAAGAAAGAAAAACTTACTGTCAAATAGGGAGAGAATGTGATACAGACCAAATTGCTGTGAGCTGGATAGGAGAGTATGTAAAAGAAAAATGTCAGCTGTGCTGCTAGAAAATTCACTTTTCTTCTTTGAGATTTGGATACTTTGTGATTAAAAGTCAGAAAATTTAACTATTTAATCTCAGTTTCATCCTCAAAATAATAAACCAGCAATTTTTTCATGTTTGTAATTGACCTCACAAGATAGGCAAATTCATTTTGGGATTATTCTTGAAATCCTGGAGAGAATATTTGTAAATTATTTAAATTATTTAGCAATGTACAATTTGGTATGTATCCTAGAATAAAATCAGACAATCAAAAACCCAAAAAGAAACAAAAAAGAAAAAGAAAAAGAAAAAGGATTGGGGATATAGTTTAGAAGTAGAATGCCCCTGGATTTCAATCCTCTGTTCTTCTGTCTGTCTGTCTGTCTGTCTGTCTATCTCCCCCCCTTACCTCCTTATACACATATTCTTCAAATTTTGGATTTAAAAAATTGCTATTCTTTGTTATAGCTACACCCCAGCCCTATTTTAATTTTTATTCTGAAACAGAGTCTTTTCATCCCATAGATGAGAAAGGAGAGGGCCGGAGAAGTCTGTGGCTGTGCAATCACTCTTCTCCCAGGCTGGGAAAGGAGCCGTTTGAGCTGGTGGTGAAAAACGGGAGAGAATCAGGTGGCCTGGTAATTCCGTTTCCAGGTGCTGTTGGCAAAGAGAGTCGGCCTTCTCAGGAAGGTCAGTCTCGGAAGACAAGCTCTCACACTTATTACAGGGTTCGTCTCCTGATCTTTATGTCAGTTCCTTTTAATGCTTATAAGCCCTGGGACAAGTTGTCATGGACCAGTGTGAACTAGCACAGAAAACATACTGGAAATTCTGTGCTGCTCTGTATATCACTTACAAATGAAATAGCCACGAATCTTTGGAATACAGAAATACAGAAACTCTGGTCCCATCACTTGGGAGGCCGAGATAGAAGGATCACGGGCTCAAGGCCAGCCTCAGCAATTTAGCAAGAGACCTTATTTCAAAATAAAAAATTTTTATTTTTTATGAATGGGGGTGTAGCTCAGAGGTAGAATGCTCCTGGGTTCCATCCCCAGTAACACACACACACACACACACACACACACACACACACATCAATAAAAAATCTCCACCGTTAACCAGACACTTTGAGAAAAGTCACGTATTATATTGTAGTCACTTTTTACATTTAGATTTCCTGAACATTCAGAAGCTCTTGACTGTCACGTGTCTTTGGCATCCTCTGAAAAATTCTACTTTTCATCTTAGCCTTTCTTCTTAACTACATCATGGATATGCTTGTCTGCATTAATTTCTGCAGTCTAAGAGATGGATCCGAAAAGGATACAGTTTGAATTGTTCCCTTTAGTAAAGAACTATAAGTAATCTTGCTTGTAATACAGAGAGGCTCAGCTGGAGGGACTGGAGCTTGACTCTTGCCTTGGTTGTTTCTGTGCTGTAGTTAGAGAAAGACTCAGGATCAGAGGAGAGAAAAGGGAGAGGGCTCAGGGGAAGTCAGGATACTGAGGGACCCCGTATAAGAAGATCTTCTCACAGGTCTCCATCCACTTTGACATCCATTTATTTATTTATTTACTTATTTATTTATTTATTTGAGGTACTGGAATGAAACCCAGGGTCATTCTACCTTCAAGCTACAACTCCAGCCCTATTTTTTTTTTTTATTCCTTATTTTGAAACAGGATCTCATTGAGTTGCAGAGGGCCTCACTAAATTAGTAAGGCTGTCTGTGAACCGTGATCCTCCTGTCTCAGCCTCCCAAATGCTGGGATTACATGAGTGCGCCACCACACACGGCTCTGACAAGTCCTTTTTAATGTACTTTTATTGGTGCATTGTAGTCTCACATCACAGCGTAGTTCAGAATAATAGGGTCACACACCCACACTGCACTTGTGAGTTTCTCCCCACTCCCTCGGAACCCCCTTCCCTTCCCCATACATGGTCTTGAGACTGACATTGATAACTTCACGTGTGTATACAATGTCAATGGACATGTTTCCTTCATTAATTCACCCTCTCTTAGACCCCTTCCATCATTCCACTGGAGTTTCTCCTTCTTTATCTAAATTCCCTCTTATAGTAGAGGATTACAAGGTTCCCTCTTGTAGGGGAGCCAGGGAGGTGGTCTAGGGGAAAGGGATGGGAGACAGGAAGGACCAGTGAAGGAATCACTTCCGCTGACATCTTGTACCTAAGTGAGAACACCAATGTCAGTCTCGACGCCCTGTGTGGGGAAGGGAAGAGTGGAGAGGGGCCGGGGAGCCCACCAAGTGCGGTGTGCATGTGTGTCACTGACTGTGAACAGCATTGTGGTGTGACACTATGAACCAGTAAATGCATGCAAGGAAAAGCTCCTCTTAAATCATATATATTCGAGCAAGCGTAGGGCCCTCACTGCTGTGACGGGCTCATCTCCCTTACCAGTGTTCTCCAGGTCCATCCATCTTCCTGCAAATGGCATAATTTTGTTTTTCCTTATTGCTGAATAGAATTCCTTTTTGTCAAGTCTTAAGAATTCTTCCAACTTACGGTCTGCTTACATTCAAGCGCAGGTACAGTGATTTAGCCCAGTGCTGTGAGAGTGATATCGATTTGTCATGGAGCAGCGTGGGGGTTAAGGAGGATTGTACCTCACGCCAGCGCCCGCGTCTTCTAATTCCTGGAACCATTACTCTTAGTATCAGAATTCATTAGATAGTTCACAAGCTTCAATTAAGGAAACTTTTGCTTATGAGCATTAAAAGCATTTTTAAAGACCTTTCTACACTCATTTACAAAGAAGTAAGAGGTTTGAAAAGGCTCTTATTGTCCTCGGCGTGATGTTTCTTCTAGCCATTGAAACTAATCCAGAATCTTGGACTAAACTTTGAATTATGTCTTTATTGAAAACTTGCAATATTTACTTTTTAAAAAACTATCGGCCAAGTTGTTGTTGAGGTACGGTTTCACTTCACAGAAATATTCCAAGTCAAAATATGAACGAGGCCTGTCATGGTGGCACATACCTGTAATACCAGTACTTGGAAGGCTGAGACAGGAAGATTGCAGGCTCAAGGCCAGCCTCAGCAACTTAGCAAGACTCTATTTCCAAATAAAAAAACAAAATAGGGCTGGGGATGTAGCTCAGAGGTAAAAAGTCCCTGTGTTCAATATCAAAAATAAATAGTAAATAAATAAATAAATAAACAATGTATACGGGATCAGAGAATTCAATTTTCATGATTCTGCAGTCCTGATGATTCATTCTCTTGGCAGAGATCTTTGTGGCTGCTACCTTTACAAAGGAAGGAAGACCCTGCCCATGGTATCTCCTAGAGAGAATATTAGGACACCTGCGCTGTCTCCTGCCAAACTCCTCTCAGCATTTAGTCTAATTTCTAAGTCTAAATACCAGTCTACACTGGACTATGTTGAATGATAACACCAGGATTCAAACTCTGCATCACATGAAACTGTGTAGAACACAGGACCAGTGCCCCCGCCCCCCACAACCAAATTGCACGTGGGACAATGGGAAGAAATGTTGGGGAACCAGCAGAGAAAGAAACTTGAGATCAGTTGCTTTTTATAAACCAAGGATCCTGATTTAAACACGTGGGGAAATTACGAGATAAGAGGGGAAATGTGAATGCAGACGGGCGTTTGCTGGTACTAAACAATTACTGCCAGGGGCGGTTGACACATGTCTGTAATCCCAGTACTTAGGAGGCTGAGACAAGAGGATTGCAGGTTCAAGGACAGCCTCGGCAAGTAGTGAGACTCTCAGTAACCTATCAAAACCCTGTTTCCTTCATGTACGTATGATGTATGTATGTATGTATTTATTTACTTATTGTGGTAGTAGGACAAAACCCAGGGGCCTTCTACCTCCAGGCTATATCCCCAGACCTATTGTTTGTATTTATTATTTGGAAACAGAGTCTCACTAAGTTGCTGAAAGCCCCACTAAGTTACTGAGGCTAGCTTTGAACCTGTGATCCTCCTGTCTCAGCCTCCCGAGTACAGGGATTATAAGTGTGTGCCACGATGCCTCGCTGACCCTGTTTCAAAATGAAAAATAAAAGAGCCAGGGATTTAACTTAGAGGTAAAATATTCCTGGCTTCATCCTCATTACCACAAAAAAGAAAGAAAAAAATAATTACTATGAATTTTTAGTTTGTGATATTGGCTCTCATTTTAGGTTGTTGTTACATGGTGTTATTCTTTTAGAGATACTTACTGAAATACTCATGGGTGAAATGAAAAAAAGTATTACTAAAGCTTCAAAGTACATTGAGTATAAAAAATGTAAAACTTGTCTCGAAATTGGGCTTTTATCCCAAGGCCAACAGCTTATTTCCTTTGAGTGTTCTGTACTTACACGAATGACTCATAAATCCCATCTGACACAACTTGGTGATACTTTTTTTGCCGTCAATCATATGCATATGTTACGGGCACAGTGCACAAATGATGAAGCCACTTGAGACTCTGAACATCACTAGCTCCGCTTCTGAATGAATTCTTGGATTTATTAGTGCATCTTGATTAAACAGAATAAGGTGTTTCCGTGTGACGTAAGTGTCCCTGCATATAACATATTTTGACACTTCTTCTCAATCCCTACATCTTATTCTTCAGAAATGAACTACAAATTGACCATATACCCAACGTCTTCTGCTTATGTAATACTGAGTGAATAATTGGCGTAAGTAATTACAACTCCGTAGCAATGTTGAATTAATGCGTATCATTAAGGAGGCTAATCACTAATAAATACCCAGCCACTCTTTGTTGGATGAATTAATTTCATTTAGTATATTTTTGTGTGTGTGAAAGCAGAATAATATTCCTAATAGATCCTGTTTGGTAAATATCTTGTTGACTCATGTATTTTACAAGATTTTTAAGAGCAAACATCATAGTGAGAAGATGCTATTTTTTGGCTCCTTCTTATACTCATTCAGGAAAGCACAGGAAACCGAATGCTCCTATATTGCCTTTTGTTAAACACTAAGAAATTCTCTTTATTTAAAAAAGGTCTTTTTTTTAAATAAACTATTGCATGGTACATAAGAAAAAAATTAAATAGTACCAAAAAAGTCTTTAGTCCATGACCAGACATAACCGTTTTTAGCCTATAAATTTTATTTTTACCCTCTTTTAAACATACAGTTGTAGTTACATTAAGGAGAATTCTTGTTGATGATTTTGGCAACAGAGCTGTTTTTCTTTAACATTTGCCCTTTGTTATTTTTTCTCTAGTAAAACAGGAACTTGAATGCTTTTAGAAAACAGGCATGTTTTTATTCAGTGAAATATTTACACAAGATGGGAAATAAGCAGGCCTGCCATCTCAGTAACATATTACTTTGTCTTAAACGAAGGATTTTTTGTTTTTGTTTCTTGGCTTGAGGAAAGTGGGCTCCTTTTAATTTTTAGAAATGAGGCGGCTTAGACTGATAAGTACTGCTTTTAAATGGACCGAGAGAATCGTAATAACAAGTTAGGTATACAATAAAGTGCAGGGTGAGCGTCCCTTATCTAAAATGCCCGAGACAAGAAGTGTTCAAGATTCTTGCATTCTTCCAGCTTTTGAAATATTTACATATAAGTAATGAGACATGTTGAGGTTGAGGCGTAGCGCTATATGTGACACTGGTTTGTTTTATGGATGCCTTCCACACATCGTTTGACAGTAATTCCATAATATAGTTTTTTCATACTCATTTGCATTAAGTTGAGTGTGTATACATTGATCCACCGAAGCTGTGGAGTCGTGCCGTCGCTCAGAAAGTCGGAGCCCGGGCTCGGGTCCCTCCACCATGACTGGCCAGTGTTTCTTGGAGTTGTGTCTGCTGTAGGAGCACTCTTCCAAAGCAGTAACTTCATCACAAACTTCCATCGTCAGCAGCCAAACTGAGGTCAAGTGAGTCTCTGCATCATGGACTTTGGAGCATTTCAGCTTTGGAATTTTCCAATTAAGAGCGCCCGACCCCTGTCACTCACTGCAGTGCCGTCCTTCCCCAAGCCTCCCTTCATTGGTGCCGTGACTTCGTCGTATCCTCTAGGAGCAAACACTTGGAATGCAGAGAAACCTCTGACCTCAATCCTATCAGGCTTGAAGACGATGAAGGGCCTCCCTTTGTGTCCTTTCCTTCTTCTTTTCTCTCTCAACTTCTCCCTTCAAAAAGAAACGCCCAGCTGCTTTTGAGTCTTGAAGCTCAACATGCTAAGAGGGGACATGTCTGTCCAACTAGATAGGAAATTAATTTTGAGGAGTGGGTCTTGTGCAGAGTCAAAGGAATTCCATTCTGTTTGATAAAATGGACTGCTTGCATGTTATAGTTTTGAAGCTGATGATACAGTTTGAGAATATGTTACGGTTTGGGGGAAACTGTCCCCGAGGACCCCTGTTAGGGTTCCCGATACAATTTCCCTCAAAACACAGAAAAACAGAAAAACTACGGGTTCTTGTCCTGAGCTAAGGATAAATACACATTAGCCTGGATTCTTGCTGAAGACTTAAAGAAGTTTATTAAAAAGATAGAAATACAGAAGATATTTATAAAAGAAGTTTATTGAAAAGATAGAAATACAGAAGATAGTTATAACCCCATGTCATTGTTTTATACCCATGACCTCCATCTTGTTTACATAATTCAGACATAGTAAACGTTCAGACATAGTAAACGTCCCTGTAAGTTTCCTCCCCGGCAAGGTGCCTCCTTTCATGAAGCTCGACCTCTCCTCCCATCCTAGCTAGATTATCCAATTATTATTTAAACCTGTCTTTAGAATGCAGACGAGGAAGTCCTTGTTCCCCTCTCCTGTAGACTTGCTAATTACCTTTAGCTAGGTTAATTTAAGTTTCAATAGCTGTTTGCTTCCTGACTGAAACCGAAAACAAGTCTTTCTTTCTCCAGGTCTGCCGCCATTTTGACACAATTTTTTTGAAATATAACTATTAATAATCAGAGCTTTCTCAAATCTTCCTAGGCCATTCCCAATACTGGCACATTACAGTCCCTCATTTTACAGTGGCTTTGCACACTCCAAACATTGCCTTCCATAACCCATAAAGGAATAAAACAGATGTTTATATTCTCGTTTAGTGAGACTTAGACAGTGAGAGGAACTTGGATCAAGCCCCAGAGCTTGTCTTCGATGGAAGCTGAATGAGAACTTGGTCTCCTGCAGCAGTCGGAGGAGGACCGGAGCCCGGGCTCGGGTCCCTCCACCATGGCCGGCCAGTGTTTCTTGGAGTTGTGTCTGCTGTAGGAGCACTCTTCCAAAGCAGTAACTTCATTACAACTTCCATAGTCAGCAGCCAAACTGAGGTCAAGCGAGTCTCTGCATCGTGGGAGCAGAAAGAGATTAAACAGCCCAACCCCTGCTCCCCTGTGCCCCCGCGCATCCTGACCCAGGCCTTGGCTGAGCCCCAGCCCACCAGTCTTCCCTGCCTTTACCAGGTGTGCTTTGTGGGTACCAGAGAGCCCCGCACACCTCCTCCTCTCCAGTGTCGCCAGTGTACCAGTATTGGGAATGGCTTAGGAAGATTTGAGAAAGCTCTGATTATTAATAGATATATTTAAGAAATAATTGTGTCAAAATGGTGGCAGACCTGGAGAGAGAAAGGCTTGACTTTGGTCAGGAAGCAAACAGCTATTGAAACTTAGATTGACTTGGCTAAATGTAATTAGCAAGTCAATAGGAGAGGAGAGCTAGGCCTTTCTCTATCTAAAGACAGATCTACATGATTAGATCAGCTAGCTAGGATGGTAGGAGGGGTAGACCCTCCAGAAAGGAGACACCTTGCCACACCTTGCTGGGGGAGGAACCTTACAGGGATATTTACTAGTCAGAATCACGTAAACAAGATGGAGGTCATGGGTATAAAAAGTCCGGTCCACCTGCTGTATCTTTGGGTGGTGAATTGGCCCAGATCACCCTCCCCCCATGCCACTCTGGCATGGGGCTGTAGCTATCTTCTGTATTTCTATCTTTTTAATAAACAACTTTAAATCTTCAGCAAGTGTCCAAGCTATGCATACTTATCCTTAGCTCAGGACAAGAACCCGCAGTTTTCGTTTTTTCTGTGTTTTGGGTTTTGTTGTGGTTTGACGGAAATTGTGTCCAGGACCCTAACAGGGGTCCCTGGGACAGTTTCCCCAAAACCATAACATTCCCACACCACAACATATTTAACCGTAACAGCCAGCTCTGTTTGCCCAAGACCAAGGCTGTTTGATTCCTCCGCACAGACATTCCATTTCCTTTGCTCTGTGTGACCTGCTCTTTCTCAGGGTTCTGGCTGCATGTCATGAACTTCTCTTTTAAAAATGTGATTCATTGCCTGGCATTGTGGTGCACACTTGTAATCCCCCCCACCGCTTGGGAGGCTGAGACAGGAGGATCATACAGGTTCAAAGCCAGCCTCAGCTACTTAGTGAGGCTCTCAGCTACTTAGTGAGACCCTGTTTTCAAATAAAATATAAAACAGGTCTGGGAATATAGCCTGGAGGTAGAAAGCCCCTGGATTCGACCCCCAGTATCACATACCAAAAAAAAATGTGATTCATTGTATTATTTCATGTCATGATGAGCTTGCAGGAGTCATTCAGATAGTTTTATCTATCTATCTATCTATCTATCTATCTATCTATCATCTATCTATCTAGTACTTGGACTTGAACCCAAGAGCATTCTATCTCCAAGCTATACCTCAAGCCCTTTTTTTTTTATTTTGAAACAGGGACTTGCTAAGTGGCTGTGATCCTCCTGTCTCTGCCTCCTAAGTATGAGGATTATAGCTGTGTAGCACTGCACCCAGGAATCAGACCGTTTTAATATTGGACAATACACAATCTATTTCAAAAGACAGAGAGAAGGTGAAGAGTGAAGATATGGCCTGGCAACTTAAAAGCCCTGCTACTAGCTCCTGGTTCATTAAGTCTCTAAAAGGTACAAATATTTTAAATAGTATTTCAAAGATTTGGGGGGCTACAGGGGATGGAACTCAAGGGCATTCAAGTCCTGAACTATACTCCCAACTCTATGTTTTTAAGTTTTGAAACACAGTCTCACTAAGTTGCTTAAGACTGACCTCAAACTATGATCCTCCTATCTCAGCCTCCCAAGTACTGTGATTACAGGTGCGTGCCATCACACCCTGCTTCGTCTCAAAATATCACAACAGCCTTTCACAACAAATATTACTGAGGTTCTGAGGAGTATAGGCTGGGTCCAGACTGGACCAGGACTGTGGACCCTGTGGCAGGCTGTTCACTGGTCTTTGTTCAAATAACAGCCACATATTTTAAACATCTCATCGGGTAGCATGCTGGCAGTGATAAGGGGTGGTTTTAAATGTCAGTACTTTGATGCTGGCTGCTACAGCAGGAATTGGATTCATCATACATCTTGTTGCCTCTGTAGTAATTTCTAAGATATGAGTTGAGCGTACCTTTCCCCAAATTACCCCACTGACATCGTAATGCTCCTCATAAATCAGTCCACTGCTTCGGTACCTCCTTCTGCTACGATCCCTAGGTGCACAGCTAAAAAGAGGTTGACATGGGGTTAAAACTGTATCTCCCCGTGTTCTTTATTTCTATTAGCCCGCTGTGTGGTGTGTGTGTGTGTGTGTGTGTGTGTGTGTGTGTGTGTGTGTGTGTTTTGCTGGGGATCAGACCCAGGGCCTCAGGCATGCGAGGCAACCAGCCTAACCCTGAGCTATCCTCAGCGTCTCACACGCCACGAAACGCCAGGCATGATCATGAGTGAGTGAGTTCAATACACAGTGACTGGGAGTGGAGGTCCTGTGAGTCAGCTTTCCATGACTGTAACAAATATCCGAGATAAGTCGACTTAAAAAGAGGAAAGTTTAGACTTTGGTTCACAGTTCCAGAAGTTCCACCCTGGTCGGCTGGCCCCGTGTCCTCTGGGCCTGTGCAGGGCGGCACACCTTGGTGGCAGAGTGTGGTGCGGCCATGCTGCTCACCTCCCGGCATCCAGGAAGCGCAGAGAGGCCGCGGAGGGGCTGCCCTCCAGCTAGGTCCCTCGTGCTAGCTAGGCCCCGCCTCGTACAGGTGCCACCAGCTCCCAAAAGTGCTCTAGGCTAAGGACCGAGCCTCTGACACAGGGGCCTCTGGGGAACATTTGAGATGCTCACTTGACCAGATGTCTCCTCTCTTGCATTTGTCTATTGTTTGATGGTTTACAAACAGTTTTCCAAGTATATCCTTACTTAACTCTCACCCCAAAAATGCATAAAAGAAGCAGGCCCTCAAACCAACCCTCAAACACGCAGAAAAGAGCCTTAGTGGGGTCAGGGCGCACCTGCTTTTGAACTCGAAGCTTTCTGACACTCCGGGACGTCTATGCTCCTAGTGTCCCGTCAGGTGGTGCTGCTGTCCCACCTGGAACTGCGCAGAAAGGAGCAGGGAGGAGGGGCTGCCCGATAGCTAACATTTCAGACCCAGGAGAACAGATTCATGACATCTGCCTTGGTCCTGCCTCCAAGGATGGCCCGAGCAGCCCCTGTGAGAAGCAGAGAGAAACACGTGTCCTAAAATCGGGGGTTTTCTGCTGAATTCTATGGCGGGGTCCGCAGTGTTTTGCAGAGGCCATACCATTGGTATGGGGTTTTAGAGAGTGGAAAAAAAAAATCATTCCAGGCAGAAGGGGAATCAGAGGCTATGCCTTCCTTCCTGAGAGGGAGGGTAAGGACGCAGCCCAGGTGTGTCAGCCGTGACACTGAGACGCTGAGACTGCCGACTCGGCCTTAGGATGCAGCAGAGGCCCACGGGAAGGAAGGCGCAGGGACGGTGCTAGTGTCTTAGTCAGCACTTCACTCCGTCTCAAAGGCCTGTTCATCTAAACAGTGAGAGGAGCGGGGTGTGGTGACGCACACCTGCAACCCTGGGATTTAGGAGGCTGAGAAAAGAAGATTGCAGGTTTGAGGCCAGCCTCGGCCACTTAATGAGGCTGTTTCAAAATTAAAAATAAAAAGGACTGAGAGAGGGGGAAGGAGAGAAAGAAAGGAGAAGATGAAGACAAAGACAAAGAAGAAGAGCAGGAGGAGGAGGAAGAAGAAAAAGGAGAAGGAGAAGGAGAAGGAGAAGAAGAAGAAGAAGAAGAAGAAGGAAGAAGAAGAAGAAGAAGAAGAAGAAGAAGAAGAAGAAGAAGAAGAAGAAGAAGAAGAAGAAGAAAGAAGGAAGAAGGAGGAGGAGGAGGAGGAGGAGGAGGAGGAGGAGGAGGAGGAGGAGGAGGAGGAGGAGGAGGAGGAGGAGAAGGAGATAGCGGTCCCATAGTACATCCTCCAGAAGGAGAAGGTGGTCGTCAACAGGTTTACTCCTTTCAAGTGAGAAGACAGTCTTTTCCTTTATCTTCCACTGTTTTGGGTGCATTTTGAATACGCCATGGTGGGTCCGTTGTGGCATGTCGCTGCACGCACACGTGTCTTTTGACCAGACCCTCCCACCTTTTCCCTTTTTCTCTCTCTCCAGCTTCCCCATAAAAGAGAAAACATGTGTCCCTTGAATTTGTGAGTCTGACTTATTTCCCTTAACATAAGGCTGTCAAGCTCCACCCATTTCTTGTAAATCCCATAATGGAAAGACAATCTTTTGTACAGAGTGTCTTTTTTGTGCACAAATGCAAGCCTTACCGCCAAAAGGTTGGATCGTTTGTTGTCTACTTTTTTAAAAATAACATGTCGTTTTTAGACAAAGCTAGAAGGCATCTCATTAGTCCCTCAAAACAGTAACGGCCCTGGTGACAGACGGAGCCTGGGAAGCCCAGCGTCCTGTGCTGGAGTGCCAGCTTCCTCTGCAGCCACGCGGCCTCGATGAGTCACGCCATGGCTCCCCGGGCGTGTGGAACGCAGAATCCTCTACGACTTGTAGCCAAATCCTGAGCCAGTTTTATTTTGAGCGAAGTGGCTAATTTTCATCTTTTCCCCTCTTTATGGATCTCTTTGCTGTTCTAAAACAGTGCGTGCGTGTGTGCGTGTGGTATTAGGGTTTGAACCCAGGAGCATTCTACCTCTGAGCTAAACCCCATCCCTTTTTAATTTTTGTTTTAAAACATGGACTCGCTGAGTTCCCAGTGGTCTCTCTAAAGCGCTGAGGCTGGACTCTAGCCTGGGATCCTACTGTCTTAACTTCCTAAGTACCAAAACCAAACATTTTTACAGGGAGCATACCATAAGTAAGATAAAATATTTCAACAGTGTTTCTTAAATAGTCATGTGAGTAATATTAGTGCAATTAGTATAAGAAACTAGTAGTGTTCATTAGGATGGGAAATACTGGTCTGTTAAAGAAAACAAGATCAGAACGTTGCCAATCTGAGCCGGGTGCGGTGCAATCCCAGCATTCGGGAGGCTGAGACAGGAGGATCTCTGTTTGTGGACAGCCTCAGCTACTTAGTGAGGCCCCTGCAATTCAGCGAGTCCCTGTTACAAAATAAAGAATAGGGCTGGGAGTGTCACTCAGGTAGAATCACACACACACACACACACACACACACACACACACACACCCGTCCATCTAGTAACTTAGTAACTTAGATCTAGTAACTGAGTTCCATCCCCAGTACCGCAAAAAAAAAGAATGTGGCCAATCTGAAGGCCAAGTCCACGATTTTGGTTACACAATTTTATTTGTTTATTCTTAGAAAACAAGAATGATTATTCCCATATTCAGGGGTTGAGGCAGAAGTTCAAAACTGTAGTTGCATTTCTGCTTGGGAAAATAGCAGAAAATAAATAGCAGAGATCTAAAATTAGTCTTATTAGACCGCAGATATGTACCCGGCCAGATTTAATGTGGGATTTTAAAGTTCATGGAGTTAAACAGTTCAAAGCAGCATTGTATACAGCAAGAGAAAATGTACTTTTTAACTTTTTTTTTCGATTGTACTTGGTAAGATATAAAAATCATTTAAGGAATGTACTTACATTTTTATGATAATGATACAATATTTGGCAATGCATAAAGTATATTCAATATTAAATTATTAATGAAATGAAAGGGTTTTAAAAATTCTTTGTTCTAGGTATCATACTCTTTCTTGTGTGTGTGTTGATGTGTGTGTGTGTGTGTGTGTGTGTGTGTGTGTGTGTGTTTGTGTGTGTGCTGGGGATTGAATCCAGGGACATTCTACCTCCAAGCTATACCTCAGCCCTTTTTCTTTTTCTTTTTTTTCTTTTTTTTTTTTTTTTGGTTGTATTGGGGATGGAACCCTTCTACCTCCGGGCTACACTCTCAGACTTATTTTATATTTTATTTGGAATCAGGGTCTCTTAAGCCAGCGCTGCTGGCTTCGAACCTGCACAATCCTCCTGTCTCCCCTTCCCAAGCGCAGGGATTAACAAGCGTTCGCCACCACGCCCGGCTATTTTTCATTTTTGAAACAGTTTCTTGCTAAGTTACTGAGACTGGCCTCAAACCTGCAAACCTACTGTCTCCGCTGTCAAGTACTTGGATTCTAGGTGCGGGTCACAATGCCTCGCTCACAAAAACGTTTTCAGTTCTTATCTGCAAATGGAGATATTTATAGGTTTGTTTGTAATCATTTGTGGCAACAACTCATATTAGAGCTATGATACTGGAGCATTTTTATTTTGTTTTTTTTTTGTTGGTTTTTTTTTTGGTGGTACTGGGGTTCCTGGAAGCCCTTCTACCTCTGGGCTACACTCCCAGACCTATTTTTACATTTTTTTTTTAATTTGGAAACAGGGTCTCCTAAGCCAGCGCGTGCGGCTGGCTTCGAACCTGCGCGATCCTCCTGTCTCCGCCTCCCAAGTGCGGGGATCACAAGCGTGCGCCACCGCGCCCGGCTGGAGCATTTTTAAAAGGATATTTATAGTTGCTTCTTTTATGTAGTTAAATATAGATGTATCATAGTAAACAGTTATAGTATTAATCCTACCATTTGTAGAAACCGTATTATGTTGTCCCTTTTGTATTGTATGAATTCTTGTGACAGCCTTTATTTTAACCTAAATTACTCAATGTCTAAGGCCTAATTCACTGATTTTATTCCACAAGTTACTGCTTTCAGTGTAACACCCACATAGGAAATTACTAGCATTGTCTTTTTACATAGTTCAAACTATCTCTCAGCGTGGGATGGTAGCACACACTTGTAATTCCCATACATGGGAGGTTAAGACAGGAGGACCAACCACAGCCTTGAGGCCAGCCTCAGCAACTTAGTGAGGCTCTCAGTAACTTAGGGAGACCTTGTTTCCGAATAAAAAATAAAATAAAGCTAGGGGTATACCTCAGAGGTAGACTGCCCCTGGATTCAATCCTCTATACCACAAAATATAAAAAGTAAAAAGAAATAAGTAAATAAGTACAAGGTGGCTAGCTCACTTTAGAATCAAGGCAGAATAAGAACACAGCATCCTTGTTCCCCAACAGCGACCACCAAAATGGGAGAGTTAGTAAACAGTGATAGGTCTCTCAGAAACATCCCGAATCAAACTACCAGAAACATCGCAAACCAACAGCAGATTCCTGCAGTAACGCAGGCTTTTGTAAACGCACGTCAACTGGTGCATCGCAGTTACACATCATAATGAGGGACAGACCGAAGGAACCAGACATGCCGCACCTTAATCTTCTTCCACTATTTTTCTGGAATTTGCCTCATTTATCTAGTTTCCTTTGTTTTCCAATTTTTCTCTAGTTTTGACATAAGAGAGAAAACAGCCAAGCATGGTAGCATATTCCTGTAATCCTAGTACTCGAGAGGGAGAGACGGGAGGATAGCAGGTTCAAAGCCTCAGCAGCAGCCAGGCACGGTGGGGCACGCTTGTAATCCCCGTGCTTGGGAGGCTGAGACAGGAGGATCGCACAGGTTCGAAGCCAGCCTCAGCTACTTAGTGAGGCTCTCAGCAACTTAGTGAGACCCTGTTTCCAAATAAAATAGAAGATAGGTCTGGGAGTGTATCCCAGAAGTAGAAAGCCCCTGGGTTCCATCCCAGTACCAAAAAAAAAAAAAAAAAAAAAAGCGACTTAGCAAAGATCTTAGCAGCTTAATGAGTCTCTGTTCTAAAAATAAAGTAGGGCTGGAGTGCATCTCGAGGGTAGAGTACCCCTGGGTTGAGTCCCCAGTATCACAAAAAAAGGAGAAAAAGGAAACATAAAACCCTCTCCTTTCTAAAAATTAGCAAAAGCAAGAATGAGCTCCATCTTATGGAGAAAATGTCCCAAGTCTTACTTGACCTGTGTTACTCTAACCTTTTTTCTATAATACTTTACGAACATACTTTAATATGAGAAGTTTACTGACCATCGTATGGACAGAAGCATGCCCAGAAAGTCAAGGCATCGGACAACATTTGTGTACAACATGTGGTTTCACATGGTATGTGGTTTTGTAAAACTTAAAAACATTATCAAGACATCAGGCTCCGTGGTACTCAATTGTTACAGGAACAAAGAAAGAAATCAAGAAAAAAATCTACTTTTCCCTTGGGAAATATCTGTAAATGGTGATTCAAGCCATCTTTCAAGATTCATAGCCTGTTAGACCTAGAGGAATCTTACAGACCGCGTAGCCACACTTCCTCCCCTCTTCCTGGGTGGGGAGATGTCTTTTATTTACTTATTTGAAATTTCAGGTGAGCATTTTGCATTCCGTGTGAACTTCAAGCGACCATTGGAAGGAGGTCCAGGTTGGAGACCTTTGGTTATCTTACAATTTTGTAGTTTCTGATAAACAGGAATTAAAATGAACCATGAATTCTTTCCTTTTGTGGTACTGGGAATTGAGCCCAGTGACATTCTACCTCTGACCTACACCCACAGCCCCATTTTATTTTTTGATTTGAAACAGGATCTCATTAGGTTGTGAAAGTCTTCCTACTTTGCTAAGGCTGCCCTTGAACCTGCAATCCTCCTGGCTCAGCCTCCCAAGAACTGGAATTACAGGCATGTGGCACTACACTCAGATAACCATAAATTCTTTCAAAAAAAGAAAGAAGAAATAACACACCGGCACCAATAACAACACGCATAATCAGCAGCTTGAGTCAGAGGAGGAGGAAGGCCAGCGGGCTGGAGGGAGGGTACTTCTCAGGTCTCGGCCCTGCGGGCGCACAGCCCTGACAGGAGGCGCTCTGGCTGGCAGGGTCCGCACACAGGCACTGCCCCCCGTCCACGCCCAGCGTGCGAGGCTTGCTCAGCTGTGTGTGTCTTGGGTGTCCGCTTATGGATGCGTCCCCAAGTAGACTGTGATATTTTTAAGACACATGCCACATATTTTCATCTATTTCCTTTTTTTTTAGAATTTTACTGCCGCAATACAATTTCCCATGATAGTAAGATTCAGAGTGCTACGTTCATATATACGTGGGCACCTTGTCCTGCGCCCCTCCTCCTTCCCTGTGCGCACCAATGCAGTCGCCCGCCATCCCCGCTTTGGGTGACACGGTCAGCTTCCTGCTGTCTCCCCTTCCTCCTCCTCCTCCATCCGCTCCCACTGTTCTGGGTCTCACTCCTTACTGACATGAAGTCCCTTTTCTTTCTGCTTTCTGTTTAGTTTTCCTCACTTCCTCATTAACTGGCACCTCGAGTGGTATTTCATCAAAACTGGATGGTATCTTTAGGGTTGATTGACAGCGGCACCTTTAAAATAGACACTCGGCGTTCTTTTCGTGATTCAGAGGCGCAAAATGAGAAGAGCATATGTTCTAAATCAAATTCTTCCTTCTTTCCTTCCTTACTATCTCTCTGAGAATTCTAATTGCTTTCTGTGTTTGTGAGTGTGCGCGTGTCTGTGTGTGTGTGTGTCCACACAGTGCTGGGGATTAAACCCCGGGGCATTCTACCTCCCAGCTACACCCCAGCCCTGTTTTCTGTTTTATTTTGAAAGAGGGGCTCACGGTTGTGGGGGGCCTCGCTGTGTTGCTGAGGCTGGCCGCACATTTGTGATCCTCCTGTCTTCTTTATTCAAAACTCACTATTCAGGGTGTGAGGATGTCTCAAACTAGGGTCATCAGCCCTGCCCTCTGCGGTCCAGACCTCTTGGTAAGCGACAGGAGGCATTTCCTTCCTTTTGTAAATTTCTTAGCAACAGTTGTGAGAGTACCTGCATAAAGCCTTATTTTGAGTGAACCAAGCCCCGGGCAAAGTGCCCTCCTGCCTTATTTTGGAAACTGTCCCTTCCTGGCTTTATTTTGTGTCCTTTCCCCACACACAAAAACAACCACAAAGGTATTCATATGAAACATTTTGAGCTCTCTTTGAAGATAGCAGTGATAAAGATTTTTTGATTTTGGGGGGTTGATAGGGAATATTTAAAATTGTAGTAGGAAGAATTTGCCCGAAGACAATACAGTTTGATGATATCACCAGCACCACCCACCGTCCGTACGTGTAACCCCGCACTTAATGCTCTTGACCAGCACGGGCAATAGGGGACCGTGGTGGTCATTTTACAGGGGAGGGAACTTGCAAGTGTGGAGTCCCGCTCTGACAGCAGCCTGGCCCTGCCAGCCCAGGCCTTAACCACCGCACCTCCCAGCCTCCTGATTTGCAGGGAGGAGGAGGAGAGGAACGTGTGTGTGGAGGTGGGAGGTGCTCAGGCGGAGCCCAGGGTACTCTACCTCCCAGCTACACCCCAGCCCTAATTTAATTTTTCTTTGGAAACGGTCTTGCAAAGTTCCTGAAGCTGGCTTCAATCTGCGGTTCTCCTGTCCCAGCCTCCCAAGTGCTGGGATCACGGGTGTGCGCCACCACACACCAGCCAGCAAGGAATAATTAAGTCCCAATTTCATGATTTATGTGATGTTTGCTTTAATGAGAAAAAAAGTCCATTGAATTAAATCTGTGAAGCTTTCAAAATAATGCTTCCTGAGAGTCAGAATTATACCCATCTCTTTCTTTAATATGAGATGGCATAGCTGGACTCTGTTATGTCGGTTTTGCCCCCAAATTGCCTTTATCAGAGGTTTGAGTTGGGCGTGGTGGCACCGGCTTGTAATCCTAGTACTTGGGAGGCTGAAACAGGAGGACTGTAGTTTGAGATCAGCCTCAGCACCTTGAAAGGCTCTCAGCCTAGTGAGAGCTTCTTTAAAAACTTTAAAAGGGCTGGAATATAGCTCAGAGGTAGAATGCCCCTCGGTCCAATTCCCAGTACCACATCAATACATACATCTGTATGGGTGTGTGTGTGTGTGTGTGTGTGTGTGTGTGTGTGTGTTATGCTATTACAATTTCTTGAAGATTTTTTAAGAAGTTCTTTTTTGTACTGGGCATGGCACATGCTTGTAATCTCAGTACTTGGGAAATTGAGACCAGAGGATCGCAGGTTCAAGAAAAGCCTCAGCAAATAGTGAGATTCGCATCAACCTAGGGAGGCCCTGTTTCAAAACAACAACAACAACAACAACAACAACAACAACAACAACAACAAAATAGGTCTAGAGGTATAGCTGGGAGATAGAATGCTCCTAGGTTCAATCCTGAGTAACACACTCACACATACACTCACACACACACACACACACACACACATTCTTTTTTTCTGCATTGGTTAAAATGCAGACGTTCACTTTTGTGTGTGTGTGTGTGTGTGTGTGTGTGTGTGTGTGGCACTGGGGATTGAACCCTGGGCTTTCTACCTCCAGGCTATACTCCCAGACCTATTTTATATTTTATTTGGAAACAGGGTCTCCCTAAATTGCAAAGGGTCTCACTAAGTAGCTGAGGCTGGCTGCGAACCTGTGCAATCCTCCTGTCTCAGCCTCTCCAGTACACAACCACGCTGGGCTCCCAGTATAAATATATATATTTATTTAGCAATACATGGGATGGAATCCAGTGGCATTCTACCTCCAAGCTACACCCTCTCAGCCCTATTTTTTATTCTTAATTTGAAACAGGTTCTCACTGAGTTGCAAAGGTCCTCACTAAGTAGCTGAGTGAGACTGACCGCTCCTGTCTCAGCCTCCCAAATGCTGGGAAAACAAGCGTGCGCCACCACGCCCGGCCTCCCAGTATCTTTATTTTTTATTTATTTATTTTTGTTTGTTTTTTGTTTTCTGCAGGTCTGGGGATGGAACCCAGAGACATTTGACCTCCGAGCTACACCCCCAGCCCAATTTTTTATTCTTTATTTTGAAACAGGGTTTCACTGAGTCGCAGAGGGCCTCGCTAAGTAGCTGAGGCAGTCTGCGAACCGCGATCCTCCGGTCTCAGCCTCCCGAATGCTGGGATTACAAGCGTGCCCACCACGCCCGGCCCCAGGAACTTTACAACTGTGCTTCTGAGCTTCACTGTTAGCTTGGACAAGCAGCGCCCAAGCGCACCTCATCCCTTCCTCATCGTGGCCCTCCTCCCTTCCTCATCGCGGCCCTCCTCCCTTCCTCATCGCGGCCCTCCTCCCTTCCTCATCGCGGCCCTCCTCCCTTCCTCATCGCAGCCCTCCTCCCTTCCTCATCGCAGCCCTCCTCCCTTCCTCATCCCTTCCTCATCGTGGCCCTCCTCCCTTCCTCATCGCGGCCCTCCTCCCTTCCTCATCCCTTCCTCATCGCGGCCCTCCTCCCTTCCTCATCGCGGCCCTCCTCCCTTCCTCATCGCGGCCCTCCTCCCTTCCTCATCCCTTCCTCACCGCGGCCCTCCTCCCTTCCTCATCACGGCCCTCCTCCCTTCCTCATCGCGGCCCTCCTCCCTTCCTCATCGCGGCCCTCCTCCCTTCCTCATCGCGATCCTCCTCCCTTCCTCCTCCCTTCCTCATCGCGGCCCTCCTCCCTTCCTCATCGCGATCCTCCTCCCTTCCTCCTCCCTTCCTCATCGCGGCCCTCCTCCCTTCCTCATCGCGGCCCTCCTCCCTTCCTCATCGCGGCCCTCCTCCCTTCCTCATCACGATCCTCATCCCTTCCTCATCGCGACCCTCCTCCCTTCCTCATCGCGGCCCTCCTCCCTTCCTCATCGCAGCCCTCCTCCCTTCCTCACCGCGGCCCTCATCCCTTCCTCATCGCGGCCCTCCTCCCTTCCTCATCCCTTCCTCATCACGGCCCTCCTCCCTTCCTCATCGCGGCCCTCCTCCCTTCCTCATCGCGGCCCTCCTCCCTTCCTCACCGCGGCCCTCCTCCCTTCCTCATCGCGGCCCTCCTCCCTTCCTCATCGTGGCCCTCCTCCCTTCCTCATCGCGATCCTCCTCCCTTCCTCCTCCCTTCCTCATCGCGGCCCTCCTCCCTTCCTCACCGCGGCCCTCCTCCCTTCCTCATCACGGCCCTCCTCCCTTCCTCATCGCGGCCCTCCTCCCTTCCTCATCGCGATCCTCCTCCCTTCCTCATCGCGATCCTCCTCCCTTCCTCCTCCCTTCCTCATCGCGATCCTCCTCCCTTCCTCCTCCCTTCCTCATCGCGGCCCTCCTCCCTTCCTCATCGCAGCCCTCCTCCCTTCCTCACCGCGGCCCTCCTCCCTTCCTCACAGCGGCCCTCCTCCCTTCCTCATCGCGGCCCTCCTCCCTTCCTCATCGCGGCCCTCCTCCCTTCCTCATCCCTTCCTCGCTCTTGGTTTACTAGGGACGTTGCCACGTTTGTGTGTTTAGTGACCTTTACTTGTAATTTTTTTGTTTATTGTTTTTAAGACTTGTAAGCACTTGAGACTTGGAAGCTCCTCTCTAGTGGAAACATCTGTTTTCTGGATCACTGTGTTACTGTGACTAGCTAGTTTTCTCGAGAGAGAGAGAGAGAGAGAGAGAGAGAGAGAGAGAGAGAGAGAGAGAGAGATCGCGCACACTTGTAATCCCAGCACTCGGGAGGCTGAGCCCTGCAGGTTCACTGACAGCCTCAGCTACTAAAGGCCCTCCGCAATTTAGTGAGACCCTGTTTCAAAATAAAGAATAAAAATAGGGCTGGGGGTATAGCTCGGTGTTAGAATCCCCCTGTGTTCAACCCGCAGTATTACAAAACAAGAAAAAAGAAAACGAAAAAGTGTTACAGAGAATTAAAGATTAGCGTTTGACTTGGCCCAAACTGTGACGTTCAGAAAGTCGTTGAGCTTTGGCAGGTGAGCCTCCTGCAGAGCGGGCTGCTCACGTTATTTCTACCCCCAGACCTCCTTTAAGAGCCTCCTGTGTGAGAAAGGAGCGCTGAGTTCTCCTGGGCGTGAAAGAATAAGTATAATAGTAAGATAGTGCAGGAATAATAACTTAATGTGTAATAACATACAATATAATGTATATAGCATAATATTTAATGTTAAGTATTAAGTTCTCTCAGGCACAGAATAACGTATAAAAGATGCCCAAGAACTTCTTCATCAGCTCATAGGCCACTTATTTTATAATAGATCGTGTGTGTGTGTGTGTGTGTGTTGGAGCCAGGGATTGAACCCAGGGGCATTCTACCTCTATTCCTCTAGCCCTATTTATTTAGTGGTACTGGGGACTGATCCTGGGGGAATTCTACCTTTGGGTTATACCCTCAGCCCTATTTTATTTTTTATTTTGAAACAGGGACTCACTGAGTTGTGGCAGGCCTCACTAAGTAGCTGAGGCTGGCTTCAAACCTGCATTTCTCCTGTCTCGGCCTCACAAGTAATGGGATTATAGGTGTGCACCACCACTCTTTCCTTCTTTCTTTCTTTCTTTCTTTCTTTCTTTCTTTCTTTCTTTCTTTCTTTTTGAAACAGGGTCTCGTAAGTTGCTGAGAGTCATTATATTGCTGAGTCTGGCCTCGAACCTGTCTCAGCCTCCCAAATACTGGGATTACTGGCATGTGCCACCAACCCTTGGTAGCAAATCATATTTGAAAAATTTTAATAGTGACTTTGATTTTAGAAAAAATCTGTGCCCTTTTGTCCTGTCCCCATCAACATATTAAACTCACCACCAGTGCTTGGGACAGCCAGCCAGTGTCTACGCCAAGTGGAGAGGGCTGCTGGCCACTGTCCAGCTCAGGGGCCCCTCCAAATGCCCCCGTGTCCTGCTCAGAGCGTCCAAGGCTCCTGCTGTGTTCATATGACTGGTCCCAAAGGAGAGGCTGCTGGTTGCCATTTCCCAGGACCGAGACGCACCAAAGCCCTGCGGCAGAGAGGCCAGCAGTGGTGTGGAGTGCCAGGTGAGGTCCCGGCCTCAGAGCCAGCTAGGACTGAGCTGCCATCTGGCTGGGGGGAGGCATGCTTCCCCTCCCCCATCCAGGGTTGTCAGGGGGGCATTGCTAGGGTCTGACTCTTTGGGCTTTGCACTATATATAAGTGTTCAGGTCATTTTTCCTCTTCCATATGTTAAAATGAGAATAAAGAATGCAATGTGTACTGCTGTATAATCTGAGTGCTTGGGAGACAGGAGGATAACAGGTTTGAAGGCAGCCTCAGCTAAAATAAGCTCTCAACAATTTAGCAAGACCCTGTTTCAAAATAAAGAATATAAAGGGCTGGGAGCATAGCTCAGAAGTAGAATTCCCTGGGTTCAATTCCCAGTAAGAAAAAAGAACTTAACTTTGGCAGGAGTGCTGCGGCCACTAGGGGGGCAGCGGGGCCACTCGTTCCCTGGGGAATGTGCACAGGGGGTGTGACGGGGTGAGGCCCAGGAGTCCTGCAGGTGGATAACCAAAGACAGAAAGAGGCAGGGTCTGGGAAAACCAAGAGCTGCTCAGAAAGGAGCTTGGGCCCAGGGTGGCAGCTGTACTGGTGTTACTCAGCTTTCTGTTACTGTAAAAAAAGCACCTAAGATAATCATTTTATGAAGAAAATAGGCTGGTTTGGGCTTGGAACGGCGGAGGTTCCAGTCCATGACCAGTTGGCCTTTGACTTGTAGTTAGGCAGCGCTTGGTAGGGCCAAACCACTCACCTCCTGTCCAGGAAGCAAAAAGGAAAACAGGGGCCCAGGTACCCCTGTGCTCTCTGAGGGCGCACCCCCAGTGACCTGAGGGCCTCCCGCTAGGCCCCGCCTCTTAAAGTTTTCGCCACTTTCCATAGTGCCACGCCAGGGACGGAGCCTTAACACATGGGCTTTGGGGGTCAGTCCAGACCCTGTGGGTACCGGTGTGCTGGGGCACGCTGTTGTACCTGGAGGCAGAGCCACGCTATGGCAGAGAATGTGGTCGAAAGAGAAGCAGGCATCAGCGCAGGCAGGAAATGTTGCCCTACGCGAGGGAGTCTGGACTGGCTCCCCGAGGGCTTCGTGGCTGAGCCTTGTGAGTCCTTGGAGCCTCGCACTCTGCTCCCGCGCTCTTCGCAGTGGGCAGCGTATCCTGACTTGGCCCCGACGTCGTCTTGCCCTCTGGAGCTCTTCCAGCTGGAACAGGGGCCAGCTGTCGACTGACGCTACGATGGGAAACATGATGACTGTTTTTCTAAAACATCTCTCCTCGTTGCATTTGGCATTTGATTTTCTACAGCCTCCGTCTCCGCCCCAGACACACTGTGTGATTGGCAGAGCGTGCTTGGATCCAGACCATGATCAAAGCCTGCTTTGTTTTTCGGGTTCTTGGCAGCAGCTCACAAATGCCTTCCAGTTCTGATCTGCATTTTGTTTAACGAAACCAAAGCTTTTGATAGCTGGTGTTGCAGGCAAACACGTGTGCGCACCCTGCGCTGAGGAAAGCCAGAGTCGCGAGGTCTACCTCGGTCCTGCTTTTCAATTCTCATTTTCCTATCACAAAACCACTTCCCTTCTTTTCATTTTTCCCATTGTTTGACTAATGATGTTTCCTCTTTCCCGCCTAATGTGGTCCAAACACCAAAACAAAACAGGATGCCTGAATCTAACATAAGAAACTATCTGCCGCGCTTTGTTAAGGGTCGTTTCAAATCTTTTGAACTGCTCTTTTTTTTTTTTTTCCTTTTTCTTTTGTTTTTGGCGGTACTGAGGATTGAACTCAGGGGTATTCTACTTCTGAGCTACACCCTCGGTCCAACTTTATTTTTTATTTTGAAACAGGGTCTTGCCAAGTGGCTGAGGCTGGGCTCTAGCCTGCGATCTTTCTGTCTCATCCTCCCAAGTCCTCGGATTACAAGTATACACCACCATGCCGGGCTAGGTGTTTGTTTGTTTGTTTGTTTGTTTGGTGGCACTGGAGGTGGAACCTAGAGGCTTTCTACCTCCGGGGTAAACTCCCAGACCTATTTATATTTTATTTGGGAACAGGGTCTCACTAAGTTGCTGAGAGCCTCACTAAGTAGCTGAGGCTGGCTTCGAACCTGCGCGATCCTTCTGTCTCAGCCTCCCAAGCGCGGGGATTACAAGCGTGCGCCACAGCAAGTTGTTTTGAATAGAGTCACATGAGCGGCCTGGCTGACAGAAGCCATGTGATTAGTGACTCAGAATTTCTTCATGAGAGAATGACTTCATACTTGCTTGAGTATCTTCATTCAGATAATAGCAAGTGACACGATTCTCAGAATCAGTGGAAAAGTACTAAAGGGAGAATCCAGGGGCCTGCCGTGAGCCCAGCTCTGCCTCAGCAAACTCAGAAGATAACCATTCAAACCTTTCGGGGCCTTGGTTTTCAAGAACATGAAAGAATGCCCAATTAAATTCTATCTGAAATCTGAAATTGTAAAATTGTTCATCTGTTTTATCATGACAGCGGCAATGTGAATCTCCAGGGATATTTTAAGATTTGATGGCAGCCATAACCCGAATACTTTCACTGGGATCTGAATGACATCTTTTCAATGTGGCCTATTCCTTAGCAAAGTCTGCCGCCTAGTGGCCGCGTGGGCCAAAGCGGGACTGTGCTTCAAACCCTGGAACACTAACGTAAACGGAGTGTCGAGGCCAGGCAGGATGGTACTCTCTCTCTCCTGTAGTCCCAGTACCTGAAAGACCGAGACAGGAGCATCTTGGGTTTAAGGCTAGAATGTGGTAACTTACCGTGACCCTGTTTCAGTGTAAAATGGATAAATGAATAAGAGCCAGGGGAATAGTGCAATGGCTGAATGTCCCTGGGTTCAGTCCCAGTATCACAAAATTCATAGATAAACCGATTTTTAAAATGATAAATTCATCATTGAGCACATTTATTATATTAATTGGGTTTTATAAAACTGAATCTACTTTAAAAGTAGAAAGTGTTTTTAAATACCAATCAGTCTTTTAGCTGGGCACTGGTGGCACATGCCTGTAATCCCAGTATTTGGGAAACTGAGACAAGAGGACTACAGATTCCAGGCCAGCCTCAGAAGCTTAGTGAGACTCTGATTCAAAATAAAATAGAGTTGGAGGTGTAACTCAGAGGTAGAATGCCCCTGGGCTCAATCTCCAGTGTCACATACATTAAAAAAAAAAAAACCTCATAATCAATCAATCGACTGATCTTGGCTCTTCATTGTCCCAAGTTGGGTTTCCAGCTTCTACCTGGTGTCCTCGCCTGCAAATCATACAAAGCACCGCTTTTGTTTCCAAGAAGGACTTGTGGGAGCCGTGTCCAGGAGTTGGTGTGATGGCAGGTGCCTTTGAGTCTGGGCAGATAGCTGCCTTTCTACCTAGCTGTGCTAAACTCTGAATTCTGAGCAGCTTCCTAGGAGAAAAAAAAATTAAATCTTATGTGTGAGGTTAACTATTTTCCTATTTTATAACATTTGAAAAGGAAATATTGAAGGGCTGGAATGATAAGAAGAGTTGGGCTTTGAGCTAGTATAACGTGAGGACATACTCTACTTGACATTTCGCTTGGTTCCACTGGACTTCCTCTTGGATGATTTAGTCTGTAATCTGAATAACATGTTGAAGAAATCCATGACTCAAATAACTAAACACTGTTTCCTGGCATGGGGAAGCGTAGCCCGGCCTCTGATTGAAGTCGTATGCGCTTGTCCCTCAGCGTTCCTGGCAGTGCCGTCTGTAGCAATGTCCTTACAACGGGTCCTGCTGGCTCTGGATTTTGGTGGTTTGCCTGGGGTGAGATAATGCCTGCGTGCGGGGTGTAACCAGGTGACTTGCTATAATCTTTTATCTGGGGAACAAATCCAGCGTCTCCTTTGATGTCTCTTCTTTGTTTGTTTTTTTTTTTAAAAAAAACATGCTTCTATTGGTACCTCACAGATACACATCATGTTGAGACAGATAGGACACATGTGCACACGCACTTGCCGTGTTGCCCTCTGCATCCTGCTTCTTTCCCTTACATGATACTGAGATTGGCACAGGAAACCTCTCACACCATCCGTACACAAGGTCAGTAGAAGTGTTTCCTTCATTAACCCCCCACGCACGCACACGCACTGCCACGCTCCCCTAGGCCCTCCTCCCTTATCTACAGTCCCTCTCGTGTCCCAAGTACGCTCGAGCTTCCGCATTTGAAAGCACAACCCCGGCTTCCTGTGGCTCGGTCATCTCAACATGGTGTTCTCGGGTCCATCCGTTTTCCTGCACGTGACGTAATTCTGTTCTTTATGGCGGAGTTGAATTCCATTGTGAGTAGAATTCTATTCTGTCTCCATGAAAGCGATGAGTTTGTTCGTTATCTAGTTGATGATGGCCACCTCACAGCGTAGATGGACACCAGAGCAACAACTTGTATTTCTCAAATATGTACAATTTGTATTTGCCATTTAACCTCAGTAAAGTGGGAAAAATCTTCCTAACTTATGATACGACATGCCACTATTTACCTCTAGCCCTAGTCTTGGTAGAAGCACACCCTACAGGAGTGTTTCTGCAGGATGCCTCTCCCAGGGAGCCTCGGGCTGCTGGCCCCTCACCTGCGTTGTGGTTTCTGCCTCTCTCTCACGTAGTTCATGCGGTCATCTTTCAGATCTCAGGGTTTGCTTTGTCTCCTCAGGGAGTCTTCCCAGATCTCATAGACCAAACAAAACAGAAACTATGATGTCAGATCTCACAGCACCTCGTGTCTTCTCCCAGATACTTGATAGAGTCGTAGCAAAACATGAGGTTGGAGTCCATGAGCATTTCTACTCTACTGATCTCCCGCTTCTCGTCCAGTGCCTGCTTACACTGTATGCTTGAGACACTCACGAAACAGGTAAATGTGTAGGGCACATTCTCTTAGAAAGATGTGCTAAAACTCAGAGTGAGTGACAGCATCAAAGAAAATTTTGTTAAACTTGATAAGTACAAATTGTTCAGGGAGGAAACCAACGTTAGATTATCAGCGTGTTTCAAGCCACGTTTTCCCCATAGCAAACATCAGCACAGGGGGTCCGCCAGGCACACTCCCATTAATACTGGCAGCCACAGCAGAGTGACATTTGATATCTGGCAGTCCTCCACCCGCGGTTTCTCTACAGCCACTCATGCTCTCGTGGATTAGTGACAGAATGCTGCCTCTGGAATACTGTGGTTTGTAGACATCTCCAAAAAGAATACTAAATTTCTCAGCTCATGGGACGAAATGACAGCTACAGCCCTGAGGTTTCTAGGGCATGAAGTTAACCCGAGAGTTACCCTGCATTCCAGCAAGATTGGGAGTTCATGCAGGGGCGGGGCCATTTTATTCTGACCTCCACTCTTAAGAGTTGAGTGGTGATTCTTCTGTGTTTCCACAGGAACTAGATTTAAACCCATGTCTCACTCTAAAGCCAACTCTTGAAGTAATTTGTACATTTTGCTCTCAACAGAGCAAAAAGAGATGAAGCAAAGAGACATAAGAGCTATGTAAGCTAGGTGCTATTTTTGCCCCACTTTAGGGATGAATATATCAAGGTAAAATAATTTGTGCAAAGTCACAGAACCCGTAGCTGGTGCATCTGTGAAGTGAACCTAGTAGTTGGGATTTAGAACATGTGCTCTCATGTGAGGTATGGTCCCTTTAAGTGAAGGGGGAAAAAATTAAAACCTCCCCCAAATCATCATCTTTAATACTGTTTTTGAAACGCAGGCCAGTGCAGTAAGACGTGAAATATAAATAAAAAGGTATATCGGAAAGAAATGAATGAGCCAGTCATAAATAAAACTTTTTAAAAGCACATCAAGTAAAAGGCATTGAGTGTAAGAAATATTTAAACAAAAGAAGATATTTAACAAAAACAAGATATTCCTGTAAGGAGTTTTAAAATGCATCAAAGAAACTAGTGTCAGTGGATTCTAGTGTATACTTTTTTTTCTGTTCTCTTTGTTCCGCTAAAGATGCAAGTTACTTATAAAGAGGGACATAGAAAAATAATAATAAATTAACAATCAGCACAAAAATAAGGCAAGGGTAAACAAATGTTAAAACTAAGCTATATTTGAATTCCCAAGGATAAACTTAAATGCGTGTATGATAGGATTATGCAGAAAGATAATCATCTCCCCCAGGCCCCCTCACCAGGACAGATGATGTGGTCCTGGAGGTTGTGCACTGTGGCCAGTCCGGCCGAATGGGCCTCGCTGGCGGCTGCAGTCTTGGCTTTGATACGTGGTGAGATGTAGGATGCACAGAGCTCCCTTTTCTGTTACTATGTATGTAAAGAAAATTACTATCCTCTTTCCCGGATTAGGGTTAGGGTGAGTTAAAACAGTATCACCAGCCGGGCGTGGTGGCACACACTTGTAATCCCCGCGCTTGGGAGGCGGAGACGGGAGGATCGCGCAGATTCAAAGCCAGCTGTGCTGGCTTAAGAGACCCTGTTTCCACATTTTTAAAAGTATAAAAATAGGTCTGGGAGTGTAGCCTGGAGATAGAAGGGTTTCCAGGAACCCAGTACCACCAAAAACAAAACAAAACAACAGCATCACAGAAGATCTCTTAATACCTAGAGAAATAAGAAAAAGTTTATTAAATGTTAAGAAAAATCTAGCAAGCATTGATCTTAAAAAACAAAACAAAACAAAAAACCTGGCACCTAAGGAAACAGAAGGCTGTGGAATGATGCCAGTCTAACGAGCTCAGCTCAAGTGTGACGGGTCGGCATTCTTGACCTCACACTCCCCGCCAGACCTTCATATGTTCCTTCCTAAAGGAAGGAGGAGTGCAAAGCACGGTGAGACACTGGGACAGAAAGTATACAGTTGGGTCAGAATTTTCTGCAGAAATAAAAACTTCAAATCTACATAACGAGTTGAAATTATCCAAAGCAAAGAGACCACGCCAACATGTCACAATGAACATAATCCCAGAAGAGGAACCCGTGACCGACTGCTATAACAGAGACGGGACGTTCTTCATTGGATCTCTTGTCTCTTTCAACCCCCACCACAGATCTAAGCATATATTATTATTTTATACATAATACAATATGGCCAACTATGGAGGCGCACACCTATAATCCAGCACTAGGGAGCCTCACGTGGTAGGATCACAGGGTTGCAGCCTCAGCAATTTAGGGAGGCCCTCAGCAACGTGGTGGGACCCTGTTCCAAAATAAAAAAGTGAAATGGGGATGCAGCTCAGGTGTAGAAGTCCTTGAGTTCATACACACACACACACACACACACACACACACACACACGCTAACAACAACAACAACAACAACAATGATACAATGTGAAATGCCTACCCCTCGAACTGCTGTAGCTCAGAGGTAAGAACAAATGGATCTGGGGATTATAAAAGGCGTGATAAGAATCTATGCGCTTTTTAGCAAAGTGACTGGGAAGAGCTGTCCAAACAAGAACAGCAGCAATGAACATGGGACTACAAGCTGCCTAAGCGGAGGCCCCAGGGGCGAGCACTTAACAGAAGACCCGCGAGCTGCATGAAGCGGAGGCCCTGGCTGCAGGAAGGGAGTGGAAGGGAGCCTCTCACTTCTCAGCATCGTGCTGTGGTGGGGATCGGGAACGGCCCCAAAGGCTGAAGTGTTGGAGGCATGGTTCCTGGTGCAGCAGTGTCCAGCGGGGAACTCCTGGACAGTGATGGGTTGGTGAAGGCGCGCCCCTCATCGATGCATCAGTCCATTGAGGAATCGTGGTTAAATGGACCCGTGGGAGGTGGTGGCAATGGTACAAGATGGACCCTTGTTTGAAAGGCGTGCAGCTTCGGGTGTGTGTTTCTGGGGACTGGATCTTGTCCCACCCCTTCTGTCTGCTTTCTGGCTACCCTGAGCTGAGCAGCATTGCTGCACCCCGGCACACACACACACCCTGGCATGCACACACCGTGGCACACACACACACAAACCCCAGCACACCCCCCGGCATGGTGCTCAGCCACCACAGGCCCACCAGGTGTGCAGACCCAGCCGTAGCTGTCCTTTTAAGAGAACTTTTTTTCTGTTTTTGCAGTACTAGGGATGGAACCCAGGGGCATTCTACCTCCAAGCTATACCCCAGCCCTAATTTTTATCCTTTCTTTCTTTCTTTCTTTCTTTCTTTCTTTCTTTCTTTCTTTCTTTCTTTCTTCCTTCCTTCCTTCCTTCCTTCCTTCCTTTCTTTCTTTCTTTCTTTCTTTTTGTGGGACTGGGGGTGGAACCCAGGGGCTTTCTACCTCTGAGCTATACTCCCAGACCTAGTTTTTTAATTTTATTTGGAAATAGGGTCTCACTAAGTTGCTGAGAGCCTCACTAAGTAGCTGAGGTTGGCTTCGAACCTGTGTGATCCTCCTGTCTCAGCCTCCCAAGTGCAGGGATTACAAGCGTGCGCCACCACGCCCGGCTGATTCTTTATTTTAAAACAGGGTCTCACTGAGTTGCAAAGGGCCTCACTAAGTATCTGAGTCTGTCCGTGAACCTGGATTCTCCTATCTCAGCCTCCCAAATGCTGGGATTACAAGTGTGAGCTACCATGCTGGCTCCAGAGAACTTTTTATTTCAGTTGTTTCGATATAGGAACAAACAGCTAACTGGAACAACTGATAATAAGAATATGGATATGGTAAAACTCACTCATGGAGAAAATGGGAAAACAGAAGAAAGAAAACAGTGTAAGGAAATACACTGTCAGAACACTCATTTCTGAGCTGTTGTGTCCACCAGAAACAGCCAAGGAAAGATTATGCACTATAAGCAATGAATTATCAGCACGAAGGAGAGCTTGGAAAATCACCGATGGCAGATAGAAAAGAAAGACTAATATAGAAGCAATTAGGGGGAGCCGTAGACACACAGGGAGAGAGGAAGCAACGGGAAGACGGCCATGTTTAGAGGGGACAGGAAGTGTATTCTTTGAAACGAAAAAAATAGGAAGATTGCAAGAGCTCACTGCATTTTATAAGAAATGCTGTCTGGAATATCTATTGAACTCCAAGGATTAAAAAAATCTCTCAGATGAAAAGAATAACCAGCGGTCTTCACATTTGCCCATGTCCTCGATGCCGGAGAACAGTAGGACATTTTCTACCGAGTTCTAAGGGAATAAGCCTATGATCTAAAGATATTGTTACTGTTTGAAATGTTCATCCAGCATAATAGCAAACATGAGAAGCCTCTAAGAATATGTCACCCATGAGCCTTTTTGAGAAAGCTACTTGACAATGAAATCCAGCCATTCAATGCTCAGATCAAAAGGAGGAATAAAAATGAAAAAGAAAGTGTGGGGGAGTCTATGATAAGAGCCAAGCCCATTTAAATAGAGAACGGCCAGCCCCGGCCACTTGGCGAGGCCCTCCGCCACTTCCTGAGACCCCGATTCAAAATAAAGAATAAAATAGTTGCTTGGAGGTAGAATGTCCCTGGGTTCCATCCCCAGGAACAAAAGATAATTTAAAAAAAAAAACAGCATTAGTAGGTTGATCCTACCTTAATAGAAGCCATTTTATCAACCTAATTGCAAGGGAAGATGATGAGATTATTATTATAGTTCTTTATAGATGCAAGTATTTAGTTTTAAATCTCCCATCTGTGTACTTTGCTGCACTGTAAAATTATTTGATGAGTTGATATCATCTTTACAAAAACCAATAGAGAGAAAAAAAGACTAGAAGCAGATATGCCATGATCTCAGATGGTTAGCTGAATGATGGAATTATGTAGAATTATTTTATTCTTTTTATTTTTAAAATTACAAACAAAAATATTTAAGCATGTTGAAATGTTTATATGTATACTATGTATACTCATAGAAGCTGAGGAGTATTTCAAGAACCTAGAGAAAACTAAATATAGAGACGTCCTATCTCATCTGGGCGGATCCAGAGACGCCAAAGGAGCCGGGCGTGGTGGCGCACCCTTGTGATCCCAGCATTCGGGAGGATGAGACAGGAGGATCTGGGTTCGCAGCCAGCCTCAGCTACTTAGCAAGGTCCTCTGCAACTTAGTGAGACCCTGTTTCAAAATAAACAATAAAATCGGGCTGGGCGTATAGCTCAGAGATAATCTGCCCCTGGATTTTATGTCTACACAAGTTTTTTTGCTTCATTATGATGTATAAATAAAGTGCACCAATAAATAATTTTTAAAATAAAAAATAGTAAAAGAACCCAAAGAAGCTAGGCATGGTGGCACATTCTAGTATGTGGGAGGCTAATACAGAAGGAATTCAACTTTGAGATCAGCCTCAGCTACTTAGTGAAACTCTGGGCAACCTAGCATCGCCCTGTTCCAAAGCAAAAAATAAAAAGGTCTGGGGGTATAGCTCAGAGATAGAATGCCCCTGGGTTCAATCTCTAGTACCACAAAAAAGGGGGGGCGGGTAAAATAACAATTGGGTTTTTGACTCTTTAGGGTCAAAATAATCTAGGAAAGTATTCATGTGTGCTATTTAATTAGTTAGGTAGTAAGCCAAGTTTTTATCACCGTGGCACTATAGGTATGCACACTCCTGTGGTCTGTCCCAAACGGCTTCTGGGTCAAGACAGGCTCTCCAGCCTTGAAACGTAACACATCACAGGAGTGGCAGGAGGCCACGGGCATGCAGCAGCCAGGCCCTTTCCTTTAGCTAGAACGCAGAGGGGGATTTGTCCACCTTACTACCAGGCACACTTCTGTGGTTAGCAGATGAACATGATTTTAAAGTCAACCCGGGCAACTCAGATGTTGTTTTAGTTCTATCTACTTTTACCAAATTTCTTATATTGATGCGTTTATTTTACTGAATAAGCCAGAGAAAGGACTTTTGAAATGTCTGTACAAGTAGTCATTGTCCATTAAAATGAACTTCCATGTTATAATTTGAAAGAGTTGTAAGCACTAGGAGATTAATCTTTTAGTTATATTACAATAACGGTAAACAAAATATGCAAGTAACGACAAAAACATTCGGGCATATTTTTAAGTAATCTGCATTCAATTTTGTATTCATATTCAAATACAGGTAACAATAAACAGATGCAAAATAAAGGAAATATGCGTAACAGGAGAGAACATTTAAAAATAAACAGTCTATTACGAATTGAACTCCCAACTGGTCTTCACTTTATGTAATGTAAAAAAGAACAGAAAACAGCTGAGCAATAATTATTTAACAAGCAGAATAAAAAGTTAATATATCAGGACAGCTAGTTAACGACTTAAAAAGCTTAGATTCCCCACTCTGTCAAAACTAAGTATAAAGTTTAGTAGAAGATGCCTTGAGTGGAGAGTTGGATATAAAACAAATGGTGATTAGATTAAGAATGATGATTTATCAAGAAAATGTAAAGGTTAAATGCAGCTCAACTTTAATATGGGAAAATATCAATGTTAACTTAAAATATTTAATTTCATAAGACAAATAAAATGGAAGGGTATGCCAGGAAAACACTTGAATCAAATATATAAATGAAGAATTACGATACTGCATAAATAGTTTCTACAAATTGTTAGGGCTGCGGTACTAAACAAATTAAATTCAAAAGTATGTATGCTGTAAGTATAGTTGGATAAAAATAGGGAAATGTTTAAAGAAAGCATAAGAAAGTCCTTAAGTGGGTCTATTGGGATAGAATGACTTTTCTCTGACACTGTAAATTTTCAGTGTGTTATAGTTTTAATAAAATTAAAAATTTACCAAACTTCTCAGCAGGCATGAAAAGAGACTGTGTAAAAACTTGCAGGACTAAGACACAAATCCCTAGATTTCTAACAGCAATCTACACTGTTGTAGCAAGAAAGAATAAACCCAATGTTCTTGTTAACTGTCTACTTATTCAAATTTAAAACAAAGATGTGGCTAATAAGATTCCTTGACAGCAAGGCTCTCGTGAGGTGAGAGAGCTCGAGTGTAGGTACCTGGCTCTTTCTGGTGATCATATCAAGAGTATGGCCACAGATGAGATGGTGGAAGAGACCCCGACCCACCCCAGTCGGCCTGGCCGAGGGCTTGGCTCTAGGAGGGCAGGGAGCCCAGTCCGGGTGTCATGGTCAGGCCACTTAGCTCCTGGAACCCGGCTCCTCAACAGAGTGCTACACTGCAGGGGAAAATGAAAGGCATTGCAAGGTGGAAGTCACAGCCCTCTGTCGCCGATATTTAAAAGCACATATGTGAAAAGAGCAGTGCCTATCTCCATATCAGGTATGGGGAAGGAAGGAGCCGGGAAGCCGGGAGTTAGCAGGTGCTGTGTGCACCGAACTCCATTATGACGTGGTGCTACAGTGCCCCAACAAAAGTATAGATCCGTATTTATTTATATGCGTTAATTGGTGCATTAGAGTCTCCCATTATAACGTGAGTCACGTTGACAGTGACCTACGTGCACACATGCTTGGTAGCCCCCCAGATATATGTTTTTCTTTCTTTTTTTCTTTTTGGTACTGGGGATGGAACCCAGGGGCATTCTACCTCCGAGCTACACCCCCAGTTCTATTTTTGATTCTTTATTTTGAAACCGGGTCCCACTGAGTTGCAGAGGGCCTCGCTAAGTAGCCGAGGCTGGCCATGAACCACGACCCTCCTGTCTTGCCTCCCAAATTCTGGGATTACAAGAGTGCGCCACCATGCCCGGCTTCCCAGATATATGTTTTTAAAAAGCCATAACTTGCCGGGCGTGGCGGCGCATGCTTGTAATCTCTGCGCTTGGGAGGCGGAGACAGGAGGGTGGCGCAGGTTCGAAGCCAGCCATGCTGGCTTAGGAGACACTGTTTCAATAAATTAAAAAAAAAAATAGGTCTGGGAGTGTAGCCCGGAGGTAGAAGGGCTTCCAGGAACCCCGATATCACACACACACACACACACACACACACACACACATACACACACACACACACAAAGCCCTAACTCAACAGGATCCAGACTTCTCAGAGTACAGTGTCCTTGACATTGGTTGCAGTGACCTTGGCTGCATTCTGTTATATCCTCAAAAGACATTTCAGAACTTTTCAAATGCTTGTTTAAAAAAAGTTTTTTGTGTTTTTTTTTTTTTTAAAAAGCTCATTTTGGAGCCACAGACGTCTGGTTTCTTTGATGAAATTCACCTAGAAAAAGAGCAGTGAATTCCATAATAAATTGTAGACATCACAATTTTACATTTGCAAAAAATAATTTCAAAATTAAAATCAGGACGATTCACCCATTTCTGAGCTGCCCTTGGTGCTGACTGGGGACCCTGGGAGGGCACGACTCTCTCCAGTGTGGAGCGTAATCTGCCAACGAGGTGCACATATTCAAGTGAACAACACCGCTTCCTGCCCATAGCAGGCTCTCTTTTAAGTACAGGTCAGCAGTTTTGTCTGGGGTTTTAATGTCATCTGTTCATTTCAATTTCTGAACGGCCTCTTGGGTGTGTTTGTCCATCCTATGGAAGAGGCCTTGAGGTTTGTTAGGGCTGGACAGGCCACACCCTTAGAGAAGCCACTAGCGTCAGGGCCTTCTGACTAATGTCCCTGCAAACATGTTCACTTCTCAGTCTCTGGAAACTGTGAAGCTGCCGCCTTAAGAGGCAAAGGGGATCTGGCAGGCAGGCGCAGTTAATCCTGAGCGAGGGAGACGCGTCTGTGTCATCCAGGTGGGCACAGTAGCGTCAAGAGTCTTCATAAGCCAGACAGAGAGAGAAGCAGGAGAGTCAGGGTCAGAGACGACGTGTCAACAGAAGCTGGGGTCCAAGGGACAAGACTGCTGCCTTTTGCAGATGGAAAGAGGCCACGGGCCGAGAATGCAGCAGCTGCTAAGATCCGGATAAGGCAGGGAAGTGGCTTCTACCTCTGCCAAAAGGAAGACCACCTTTAATGAAAGGTTCATTTGTTCAACAGAACCTTGACTTTGTTTGCTAGTTTTGTTTTCCTGTTTTGGACTTCTGGCCTTCAGATTATAAGGTAATAAACAAACGTGTGCTGTTTTAAGCCTCTTGAGTGGATGCTGGTGGTTACAGCTGCCCAGGGGTACAGACAGGCACAGAGTGTGAACTGGCTTCGTATGTCTGTGGTGTGTTTGGCAGGACTCGGCTGAAATTGCTAGAAGGGATCCCACAAAGCTCTTGCTTGCACTTATATGTTTGTCAAAAGCAGTACACAATGTGTTCGGCCTCTTGAGTTAACCATGTGAATACCTCTGCTCCGCCAAAAAGCGAGAAGGCCGGGGGCCTCCAGGACGGTGGGTCCCGGTGCACAGCACAGAATTCTGTCCTCAGAGACTACGGATCCAGAGTCCCAGGGAGAAGCTTGCAGCTGGACATGTACCTGCATTGCTTGGTTCAACAAAACCTTTCGTTTACTTTTATTCTGACTCGGCCTTCAGATTCGCAGAGTAGGGAGTAGGGAAGCAATCCACAGGTGTCCTTGGGGAGGTGCAGGGAGGGGGTGAAGAAAGCACGTTGGCTGGGGCTCGGGCCTACTGTTCCGAAAGGCTCCTCTGGGCTCCTCCACTCCCAGAAGCCAGGGACTGTCCAGGGGTAGGAATCCACAGACCTCCTGGGTCCCTGGCGGAAAACGACATGAAGGCCGCATACCCCAGTGGCTGTGTTAGTCAGCTTTCTGTTAAACACATCGACTCTTGTTTCAGACCGTTCTGCTTTCTGGGCCATGTGAGCACAAGCCAGTTAGTGAACCTCTCTCTGCTCACTTTTCCCGTCTACTAAATAAGTACAAAAAGTTAGCTTGAAAAAAATTAAAATAAAATAATAGGAAGTATTTAATATATAGAAAGCACTTCATAAGTACTTGAAATTACTGTTATAATTATTAGAACCTGATTTCTCTGTGTCTTCTTTTTGGAATGTTAGGATATATCTCCTAGGATATATATATATATATATATATATATATATATATATATATATATATTCCAGTGAAGGACAGGCAGTGCATTGGTCTCTAAGTTGGTCATTTCTTCACTGAGGACTAAGGTCTACTAGCTCAAAATTCTGATAAACCCAAACAAACATTATACATCCAGTTGTCTTAAACAGAGCCTAATCAGGTCAGTTTTTAGCGCTCCAGCTTGTCTTGCATATCCCACAAAACCACCTACCCCTCTGCTGACCACGGGAAGACGTGGCCTCGTGGTCCCACGGCATGGAGCCTTGGGGGCCGCCCATGGGGCTCTCAGACGCAGCCTGCCGCTGAGTGAGCTCCGTACACACACGGGGACCCTCTTCCGTTTCCTTTTCCCCTGGGAGTCCCTTGCCTCCCTCCCCTCTGAGTGACAGCCTCTGAGTACCACTGTGAGGGACACCGCTGCCCACAAACTTGTCTAGATGTGTGTGCTGGTGCCTCCCGGTCACATTTGATTCCTTGACCAGCCCCCAGTTTCTTATTTTGTTTTGTTGCATTTTATTTTATATTTGGTGGACATCAAGGCATTCATTTTGTTGATACATGGTGATTGTACAAGAGTGGGATTCACAGTGATTCTTTCCTATATGCGCAAAGTATTATTTGGTCTGTTTCTTTCTCTGAACCTCCCCTTCCCCTCCCCTGTTTTTCTGTTATTCCACTGGGCTTGCTCATATTTTCATGGGGCACCTTTTCTTTCCATTTCTCTCTAGCTTCTAAATATGAGAGAAAGCATGTGGCCCTGGATCTTCTGAGTCTGGCTTATAAGATTCCTGCGTCTGGCTGATTTTCTGAGTCGGCTCCCACATGGCCTGGTGTTCTTTGGTTCCATCCATTTTCCTGAAAATGACAATTCTGTTCTTCTTTATGGCTGAATAAAACTCCACTGTGTGTATCTGCCACATTTTATCTGTTCCTCTGTTGATGGACACCCATAACTTGGCTACAGTGAATCGCTGGGAGAAAATCTTTGCTAGCTACTCTGCTAACAGAGGACTAATATCCACTATATATAAAGAACTCAAGACACTAAACTCCAAAAAAACCCTCAAATAACCCAATCAATAAGTGTGAAATTGAACTAAATAGACTCAAAAGAAGAAATACAAATGGCCAAAAAATATGGAAAAAAACTCAACATCCTTTGCAATGAGGGAAACGCAAATCAAAACCACCTTGCTATTCTTTCTCCCTCCAGTTAGAATGGCAATCATCAAGAATACAAAAAGTAATAAGTGCTGAAAAGGATGTGGGGAAATGAACTCTTATACACTGTGTGGGAGTGGGAATTAGGATTACCACTATGGAGATTATTAGGAAGGATACTCAGAAATCTAGGAATAGAACCACCATATGACCCAGATGTGCACGCCTCAGTATTTATGCAAAAAAATTAAAGTCCCTCGTACTAAGCAGAAGAGTCAGGGTCAGAAAGGCTGTGTCAGCGGAAGCTAATGGAAGCCGTGGTCCAAGGGACAGATGCTCAGCCGCGCCGGGTTCTGCTGCGTGTAGCATTACTTAGCGGCCAACTCTTCAGTCTGCTTTCCCATTTGTAACCCAGGGATGGATAGAACAGTGTTCCCCGTCAGTATTATGAGGATGAACGGAAGGTTGTTTGCCAAGTGGAGTGCCTGCATCAGTGCCTGGCTCTTTTGTTATTATTTTTACTCTTGCCTCGGGCCAGACCTCTGAGGAGTTAACTTGCCAGCCCCCTTTCACTTTGCTCTGCCCCGATTATTTTATGGACCACTGAGCTGGTGTGAGAAGTTGCCTGCCCCCAAGGTCAATTGAGGAGCCGCTGTTTGCAGCCCGGTGGCCTTCACCGGAACCGGAAGGCGGGCAGGGCCCTGTCCGCCTTCACACCCGCTCCTTCTCACGGCGGAGGGAGGATTCGCGTCTGCTGCTGGTGCCAGGCAGCGCTGCTTCTGAGCATTGGGTTTATTTTAAGTTTATGGCCAGTAAATTATGTAACTGACCGAGTTTCCCTTTTTGAGTTGGCTGCTAGAAAGCTTAGAGCCAAATTCATGGCTCCGCTGTAGGAAGTGTATTGGTTATTATGGGATGCATTTCAGGCATTTCTGCCTTCCTTTGAATAGCAGTCTATATCATTCCTTCTCCTCCCCCTTTCAATCCTTCTTTTATTTTGAACTATTTAAGTGTGTGTGTGTGTGTGTGTGTGTGTGTGTGTGTGTGCTACTAGGAATTGAACCTAAGTACATTCTACCGTTCTACCCCTGAGCTACAACCCCCAGCCCTATTTTACTTTTCATTTTGAAACAAGGTCTCACTAAATTGTGGAGGGCCTCACTAAGTTGCGGAGGCTGGCCTCAAACCTGCGATCCTCTTGCCTCAGCTTCCCAAGTACTGGGAGTAAAGAGGTGTGCCACCACACCGGCTTAAACAGTATTTTTAAATTTATTCTGGCAGGTTGCCCTAAGTTATCTCCAAAAAGAGGTGAGCAATAGAGGAGAGAGAGAACATGGCTTCAAGTCATTTCACTTGCCCTTGCTCAGCGTGTTATATTTATCCATGATGGATGGATTCATTGTGACACAGTCATATGTTCATAAAATATAACTTGGTTAAATCCCTTCCCCAGTTCCTTTCCCCTCTATTCCTCCTCCTTTCATTCCTTTCCCTCAACTGGTCTCTATTCTTTTTTTGGGGGTAGGGGTGGGGGTACTGGGGTTAGAACCCAGAGGCTTTTCTATCTCCAGGCTATACTCCAAGACCTACTTTATACTCTATTTGGAAACAGGGTCTCACTAAGTTGCTGAGAGCCTCACTCAGTAGCTGAGGCTGGCTTCAAACCTGTGCGATCCTCCTGTCTCAGCCTCCCAAGCGCGGGGATTACCAGCGTGCGCCACCACGCCCGGCTCCCGGTCTCTATTCTATTTTCTTCTTTTATCTTCTCTTCTGGGTGCACTGGATCATACACGGGACTGAGCTATGGAGTGATGGGAGCACACAGGCACAGGACTCTTGGAACACTTTCCTGCGGGTCCCGGGCCCTCCCTCCCCGTCCCCATACTGTCTTTGAATCCCGCTGGTGATTCACTGTGCACACAGGGCTCCACTTCCACTGCGACCTTCTCTGCACCTCTCTCCCCCTCTCCTTCCCCAGCCCTCCATCGCCCGTTGGGGTCTCGGCTCCGACATCCCATGCTGTGCCTGTTTCTCAGTTTCTAGCTAGCGTCCACATATGGAAGAGCGCATACAGCTCCATTGTTTGAGACCGGCTACTCGTGCTCATCGCAGTCTCGAGTCCCATTTATTTTCCTTCAAGCAATACAATTTTGTTCTATTTTCATGAGATCCCTTTTTCCCATTTTTTCTCTCGTTTCCACACATAGGAGTGAAAACGCTTGCCCCTTGGCTTCTGACTCTAGTTTATCGTATAGCTTCTATTTTTAAGAGGTGTTTAATGTTTATAGGACACTGGTGATGATACCAGATGGTTTTTAAATTGGTAAAATTATGGATTTTGTAAGAAAGGGAGGGAAATACAAGTTAAGGCAGGAAAAATTATTTAAAGAAGACAAGGACAATTGGAAAAAGTCCCAGAAGGGAGATCAGAAGAAGCTGACTGGTTACCGCTCAGAGTGGGACGTGTGTCTGCTGTTTGATTGGGTTGCTTCATTAATGAACCATCACGGACTCCAGGCTCGGCGTGTAGAGTAAATTCTTACCTTGCGTAGAGGGCACAGCAAGGAGTTTAAGGCCATGGGCTCAGGAGTCAGGAAATCCTGACTCTGCCGTTACCTTGGGCAGTTTACTAAATGTCCAGCGCCTCCATGTCTTCATTTACAAACTGGAAATAAAAGCAGAACTTCATGGGGTTGTTAGAAATAAATTTCCATGGCATCGAAAGAAAAGACCCCCATTCAGAAGTGGCTCTTCAAAGCAATTTTACTCTTGGCAAAACTGGATTCTACCACCAGTCAGGTCAGGTGGGCGAGAACAACATAGCGTAGAACTGCTAGCTATTGCATTTTCGGCATGGGGTTCCTATTGGTGGAAGCTTTAGCCAAACAATTTTTTAAAAAAATATTTAAGTGGGGTGCTCCCTTAGGCGATCCCCCCACCCGGAAGGCCCTGGAGGTCCAGGCAGCATGGCCCCGACCCTGGGAGGATGGGCAGGTGTGGGCGGGGCACCCATAGGAGACCCCCCTCCCACCCAGAAAGAAAAAGAAAGTTTTCATCGCTACCGAGAGCCTGATCCAACATCCTCCCCAAATCACACATACTCTCTTCTCTTATTAAAAAAAAAGGGGGGGAAACAAAAATAGAAAAATATTTGAGAGGGGTTAAGATGGCCCCAGTGGCAGCTAGAATATTGGAGATGCAGACAAAACTTATCCATCTGAACTGGAACTTTTGGAAAAATTCCCCACAAAGGAGGACTGCTGCTTCTCTACATTGTTAACAATCCTGGACGTCACCTGTAAGGAGAGAGTCTAGCAGAGACCTAGGAGGAAGGCGGTGGCGGCAGCGGTGGCCGAGATGGCGGTGGAGGCTTGTGTTTGGGAGAGGCAGACATCTGATCCAACCCACCCTGATCCTCTGAAGAAATTACCCCAAAGGTCGAATGCTACTGTCGCACATGCTTAGGAACACTGAACATTATGCAGTATGGGAAAGAGCTTGGGAAAGATTTGAAATGGTGGAGGCAGTCGTTTTGGCAGCGGCAAGTACTCAAGGGAGGCAGAGATCTGACGTAATACACCTGGAACTTTTGAAGAAATTACCTCAGAGGCAGAATACTACCACCACGCACCCTGGGGAACGTGGGACAACCTGCTGGGTGAAGAAGGGGCTCGGATTGGAGCCTGGTGAGGGGTGAGGCCGGTGCCAGGGCCAGCAAGGCTGGGATCGGAGCCTGCCGAGAAGTTAGGCTGGTCCTGGGGTCAGCGAGGCCAGGATCGGAGCCTGCCATGAGGCAAGGCCAGTGCTGGGGCCTCCGAGGCCGGGTTCGGAGCCTGCAAAGGATTTGGGCCAGTGCCTGGGCCAGCGAGGCCGGAATAGGAGCCTGCCGTGTGACAAGGCCAGTGCCGGGGCCAACAAGGCCATTATCAGAGCCTGCTGTGAAGCAAGGCTGGTATTGGGGCCTCCGAGGCCAGAATTGGAGCCTATCAAGGGGTTAGGCCGGTGCCGGGGTCAGTGAGACCAGGATTGGAGCCAGCCGTGAGGCAAGGCTGATATTGGGGCCTCCGAGGTCAGGATCAGAGCCAGCTGATGCGTAAGGCCAGGGCCAGAGCCAGTGAGGTTGGGGTGGGAGCCTGCCACAAGGCAAGGCTGGTGCTGAGGCCTCCAAGGCCGGGATTGGAGCCTGCCGATGTGTTAGGCCAGTGCCAGAGTCAGCGAGGCCGGGATCGGAGCCTGCTGTGAGGCAAGGCCAGTGCCGGGGCCTCCGAGGCCTGGATAGGAGCCTGCCAAGGAGTTAGGCCGGTGCCGGGGCTAGTGAGTCCGAGATCAGAGCCTGCCTTGAGGTATGGCTGGTGCTGGGGCCTCTGAGGCCGGGATCAGAGCCTGCCGAGGGATGAGGTCAGTGTCGGGGCTAATGAGGCCAGGATCGGAGCTTGCCATAAGGCAAGGCCGCTACTGAGGCCTCTGAGGCAGGGATTGGCGCCAGCCAAGGGGTTAGGCTGGTGCTGGGGCCAGCAAGGTCGGGACTGGAGCCTGCCATGAGGCAGGGACCTACGAGGCCAGGATCAGACTCTGCCGAGGGGTAAGGCTGGTGCCAGGGCCAGCGAGGTCAGGATTGGAAACTGCTGTGAGGCAAGGACGGAGTTGGGACTTGCGAGACCAGGATAGGAGCCTGCAGAGGGGTTAGGCCAGTGCCAGGGTCAGCAAGGCTGGGATCGGAGCCTGTCATGAGGCTAGGCCGGTGCTGGGGCCTCCAGAGAGGAGCCAACCGAGGGGTAAGTTCAGTGCAGGGGCCAGCGAGGCCAGGATCGGGGCCTCCCATGAGGCAAGGCTGGAGCTGGAGCCAGCGAGGTCGGGATCAGAGTCTTCCGGGTGGCCAGGCCACTACTGGGGCTGTCAAGAGTAGGATCAGAACTTGCAATGCGGCATGCACAGAGAAATAGCACAGAAAATAAAATCCAGATGCTTCCCCTAATTAGCAAGAACTAGGAGGAAAGGGGTAACAGGAGGAGGTTGAGTAGTAGAAAGGGCCCTATTGAGAAGCAATTAAGGTGACCAATCAGAGGGGAGGGGGTGGGGGAGGATGGAATCTCTTTAAAACTCATGAGGTGCGTAAAGAATTATATCAAAGATAATCACCAATTAAGCATGGGCTCAGAGGGGGAGGGAGTGGGATGGGGATTGGATGAGGGCTTATTGGATGATATGTGCTTGTATATCTTCTCAAGTCTTATATTCCAAAGTGATGTATGATTACAAAAAATAATAATAATAAATAATTATGACCAAAAAAAAAGATTTAAGTGCACACAAGGTTACAAAATGATAGCTTTATAAAATAGAGTTTAAGCTATTCCTTTGAGAGAAAATATCTAATTAAAAAAAGAAGAAAATACCTAATCATATTCACACAGGCATGCCTGAGAAGCACATATATAAAGTGTTGAGAATACCTTAAGGCCTCAACTTCTTAAGCATCAGCACCAGCGAGCTGTTACCCTGCGGTGTCTCTTCCACCGGAGTCCAAGGATTTCCAGAAATTGACACGTTCTCGATTTGTAAACGAGCTGTAGAATAGAATTAGTGCTGAGGCTGAGGTGAATGGCAACTTTGATGACAAGTAAGGATTTTAGGAAAAATATATTTGGTTCATAAGTATGTTACAGAATTCTCGAATGTGTTAGGAGTCTCTCATGGGGAATTCAGAGAAAATGTGTCTTTCTCCTTCTTAGTCTTTGTTAATTAAAGAGAGAAACAAAGTGACTTCTGGGAAGTATTCTGTTACCATCTAGACTTATTCATGAAATATTATAATATGAATAGCTACCTTGCCTTTTTATACGCAGCAGTGCTGTTTTCTTTTTTATATGCAAGTTGCATTTACTTACGGCTATAATGAGTAAAACATGAACTGGTGAGAAATATGCCCCAAAATTGTAAGGTCTGATGGTTCTTTTGCCCGCTCCTTCTTGGCTCTCCCCACCCCCGCCCAGGACAAGGAGAAATGACCTTCATCTCCTCCTTGTTCTTCATCCATCAGCATCAAATAATAATCCGCCATTCCTCTCTGCCCTGTAGCACAAAACCTAAAGTCTAGATGGAGAGATTAGTCTGGAGTTGTATGCAAAAGGGATGTGGTTGCTGGATGCGATGGCTCACGCCTGGAAACCTAGCCCTTGGGAAGCCGAGGTACGAGGCTCACAGATTTGAGGTCAGCCTCAGCAACTTAGCGAGACCCTCCACAACTTAGTGAGACCCTGTTTCCAAAAAATGGAGGGCATGGCTCAGAGGTAGAATGTTCCTGGGTTTAATCCCAGTGCCAATCAATCGATAAAATGAATGAATGAACACATAAACAAAGATGCAGGTGTTCTTCACTAACTTCTCTTGTTCGGAATCTAAGTATGGATAATTTGGGAAAAGTTAAAAGAAAATAAAAAGCTACAAAAACTAAGCAGGTCCACTCAATACAACGCCAGGCGTGTAGGTGGGGGGAGAGTCAGGGAGCTGAGTGCTAGCTGAGTTAGTTTTTAGTTTTTGGTGTTTTAGTTTGTGTTGAAAAGTAGGGAGAGACTTGGAAAGTTGCTTTTGTGTGGGAGAGAATCAGGAAAAAAAGGAAAAGGAGTTTTGAGTTTTGCTGTAATATGTTATAGGGTTAGTATGTTCTTTGAGTTATACAATTAACTGCATGAAAAACTGGTGTCTTTGTTTTGTTTTGTTTTGGGAGCACTGGGAATTGAACCCAGAGGCCTTCTACCTCCAAGCTACAGCCCCCTCCAGCCTCTTTTATTTTTGTTTTGGAACAGGTCTCATTAAGTTCCTAAGGCTGGCCTTGAACTTGTGGTCCTCTTATCTCAGCCTTCCGGGTACTGGAATTACAGGTACATTCCAACACTGTCTACATTCCAACACTGACTTCTAGTGTTTGATTTTAAATGATTTCTTGTAGCTGAGAAACATTTATTTCTATTTGGCTGGGCAATAAGAGAACTGGGGCTTATTAGAGTCACACAATTTTCTTAACACCCTTGAGTGTAATATGTGTTCATTCTGTAATACATATTAATTAATTATGTGTGTGTGTGCACATGCGCGCATGTGTTACTGAAGATTGAACCCAGGAGACTTCTACCTTTAAGCTACCCCCTCTCCTGCCCTATCTTATGCTGAAATAGGGTCTCACTAGGTTGCTGCAGAGATTCTGGAACTTGCGGTCCCATTGTCTCATCCTCCCCAGGACTGGGATTACAGGCACACACCACCATGCCCGGCTCAAAAAATATCTTAAACCTACCTATGACAGCTAGTACACATCCCATGACAATTAGTGCCTTGCCGGTGTGACTTCTCATCCCATAATGACACTGCATGCTGTGATTTACTTCCGCTGCTGTATGCATACAGGTGACAAACATGCTCACTAGAATTGAGAAGATTTAGAACTTGGTCCTTGCTCTGAAAAACAGACACCTCAAAAGATCAAAAGGAAGCCCCAGTGATTCGGAAAGGCATAAATGACCATTTGAGAAAGAGAAGTTTTCAGTTGTGCAGAAACTGGACTAAGCTAGAGTGTTTTTTTGTTTTGTTTTGTTTTGTTTGGGGTTGGGTTTTTTTTTTTTGGGGGGGTGCCTAAAATGGTCAAGTGCAGCCGGGCATGGTGACCCAGGCCTGTAATCTCAGTCCTTGAGGGGCTGAGGTGGGCATCGCAGGTTCAAGACCAGCTTCAAAAGTAGTGAAACTCTCAGCAACCTAGTGAGACCCTGTTTCAATATAAAAAATAAAAAGGGATGGAGATATCGTTTGGAAAAAGACAGAGAGAGACAGACAGACTAGACAGACACACTGACTCGCTCTAGTGTGCAGCTCAGCGGTAGAATGTTCTGCTCGCATGTAGGAGGCGGGGAGAAGTAGCTGCCTGGCATGGAGGTGTCTGTCTTAAGCTCTAAACATCTCATCGACTGATTCACCTCTCCTAACCTTCCACATCCTTCATTCAAGAGCCGTCCACTTTCTCTTGGACGATCAAAGTAGTTTCTTAGTTGTCTTCACTTCTCCATCTAGCTTCAGAAAAGGGGGGAACCAAAAGTCCTCCCGGGTTTTGGCACCAGATGTTAGATTGAAAATAGAGTTAAGGAGTTTAGAAGGGAGGTAAAAACACCAGCCGGGTTATCAGAGACCGCTGCTTTATTCAGACCCGGCCCCTCCAGAGAGTCAGCTGGCCAGAGGGGAAGGGACCAATGGGCCATGTGTCTGGAGAGGTGCGCATAGTCCTAATTGGCCGGCTGAGTCATATGGGGGATCGGAGGCACCGATGTTTTATAGGCATGCCAGTTCTCGCGACATCTGTATTCTCGGGATGTTTGGAGTCTCGAGGCACCTGGAGTCTCGCGATATCTCCGCTTCTGGCTTCCGCTTCCTGTTCTGCTGTGAGATCACGTGGGGGAGGGACCCAACTTATCAAACTCCATTGCCAATGTGTATTTTGAATGATGGAAATCTGACCATAGCTCTTTACTGTCTGAGCAGAATCCCCCTACTCTCAATGTAAAACTTAAAAATCCTCAGCCTGAGCCAGGCATAGGGGCACATGCCTCTAATTCTAATACTTGGGAGGCTGACGCAGGAGGATCACAGCTTTGAAGCCTGCCTTAGGAACTTAGCGAGGTGCCTCAGGAACATAGTGAGACCCTGTTTCAAATTTTTAAAAAATGTGCAGGTACAGTGGCACACACCTGTAATCCTAGTACTTTGAAGGCAGATCACAGGTTCACGAACAGCCTCAGAGCCGAGCGTGGTTGACCATCCTTGTAATTCCAACATTCGGGAGGCCGAGACAAGAGGATGACGGTTCACAGCCAGCCTCAGCTACTCAGTGAGGCCCTTTGCAACTCAGTGGAACTCTGTTTCAAAGTAAATAATAAAAAATAGGGCTAGTGGTATAGCTCAGAGGTAGAATGCCCCTGGGTTCCATCCCCAGTACACCACACACACACACACACACACACACACACACACACACACACACACACACAGAACAGCCTCAGCAACTTAGTGAGACCCTTAGCAACTGAGGCCGACTTCTGAAAGTTTCAAAAACAAAACATATCAAAGGAGCAGAGGGTGTGGCTCAGAAGTAGGATGCCCCTATTACCACAAAAAAAAATTTAAAATAAAAAAATAAAATAGGGTTGGAAGTAGAGCTCATAAGTAGAATCCCTCTGGGTTCAATCTCCAGTACCAAACCAAACCAAACCAAACCAAAGCCTGGCATTGACATCATGCATATTTGTCTTTTTTTTTTTTTTTTTTTGTGGTACTGGGGTTCCTGGAAGCCCTTCTACCTCCGGGCTACACTCCCAGACCTATTTTATATTTTTTATTTGGAAACAGGGTCTCTTAAACCAGCGAGGCTGGCTTCGAACTTGCGTGATCCTCCCGTCTCCAACTCCCAAGCCCGGGGATTACAAACCTGGCTACCATGCCCGTCTCGATGTTATTTATTTATTTATTTATTTATTTATTTATTTATTTATTTATTGGTGGTTCCTGGAAGCCCTTCTACCTCCGGGGTACACTCCCAGACCTATTTTATACTTTTTTAAATTTGGAAACAGGGTCTCTTAAGCCAGAGCGGCTCGATCTTCCTGACTACAAGCTCCACCAACGCCCAGCTGGAAGTTCCTGTTCCTTTTAATGTGTTGCTTTCATCAGAGCTTTGTCCTTTCCACTGGCTCTTAACCCACCGTGCGCCAGGACGCAGCAGCAGCTGGCTGAACGACTCACTAGCTTTGTAATTTGCTACCTGAACCGAGCAGCTGGCTTTACTGACTGTATTGCATTCGGCCACTGTGCTAGGTAGATACTTCTGGTAGAGAAATACAGAATCTTAGAAACTTTAAATTTCTTACTGATATTAAATTATTGGCCAATATTTTTTAGACCACATAGTCCAGATAATTTTTTTCTAACTTTTTTTAACTATTTTTAAACTATTTTTTAACTATTTTTTTAACTATTTTTACATTTAAAATCCTTAGTAATTCTGTAAGTAAGTCCTGCTGGATAAAGTCTGAACTTTGTGTGGTGGTGATACTGGGATTGAACCCAGCAACAATGTTACCTCAAAGCTAAACCTCCAGTCCTATTTAATTTTTTATTATTTATTTATTTATTTATTTACTTATTTATTTATGCAGTACTGAGTATTGAAGCCAAGGGCATTCTATTCCCAAGCTACACTCCCATCCCTATTTTATTCTTTATTTTTAAAGCAGGGTCTCACTAAGTTGCTGAAGGCCTTGCTAAGTTGCTGAGGCTGGCCTCGAACTTGCAATCCTCCTGTCTCACCCTTCCAAGTACTGGGATTACAGAGCTTCTTGCTGTGGGGCTAGGGCTCTTCGCAGTCCAACTCCAGCCCGGGCCCTTGACCCTTGACCCTTGCCCTTTGCACTTTGCATTCCTCACCACTCATAGATGTAGAGTCTGTGAATGAAATATTCATTCCAGAAGTTCTATGAGGTCCTTTCAAATACACATTTACCTTCTTTAACTGAGGTCAAAGTAAACGTGACTAAGCGGTATCGAGTTTACTTCTCTCCCTGTTACCAGCCAAGAGTAACCAGGTGGGGCTGGGGAGGTAGCTCCCAGCCCCAGGGACACGGGCTCCGTCGCTCCTGTCGCTCCTGCTCTGCAGTCCCCAGCTTCTGTCTCCCAGGGGCTTGTTCCAGCTAGAAGACATCTACTTTCAGATCAGCAAGAAAAAGAGGGACGGGACGGGGAGAGAAGGCATACTCTGGACCCTCTAGGGAGTTCGCACCTACTATTTCAGCTTCATGAGAGAATAGAGTCACACAGCCATCCAGGCTGCAAGGAGGCTGGGATATTTGTCTTAGCCCAACAGGCTATTAAATAATGAACGGAAAGTGGCTCCAACTACCTTTGTCATACCCTCTCTGTATTTTTATGTATCAGTTAAAGATTAACTTTAAAAGGCTAAAAAGAGCCAGGCATGGTGGTGCTCGCGGCTGAGACAAAGGACCGCAGGTCTGGAGACAGCCTCGGCAAGTAGTAAGACTCTTATCAACCTAGCAAAACCCTGTTTCCAAATAAAAAATAAGCTGGGTATGGGGGTGCACGCTTGTAATCCCCGCGCTTGGGAGGCAGAGACAGGAGGATCACGCAGCTGCGCTGGCTTACAGACCCTGTTTCCAAATAAAAATATGAAATAGGTCTGGGAGTGTAGCCCGGAGGTAGAAGGGTTTCCAGGAACCCCAGTACCACCAATAAAATAAAATAAAATAAAATAAAATAAAATAAATAAAATAGGGCTGGGGATGTAGCTCAAAGGTAGACTGCCTCTGGTTCAATCTCCAGAACCACAACAATAACAACAACAATGCTAAGAAAAAAGCAGATCCAGGTGCTAGAGACACACAGATAAAGACCAACTAGGGGAAACTAAGTCAGTGTGAAGCCTTAGCACACGCCCCTCTGTGTGACTATAACAGGATGTTTTAATCTGTGTGCATCCTGTCTCGTATAAACAGAATGAGTTCGGTCTACCTCTGTGTGAGCCGCGGGTCTGCATTTGCTGCCCGTTTTCTGGGCCCTTGCTCCTCCACCTTCCCCAGGCCCCTGCACAGTGCCCGCCTTTGCACAGCCTTCAGTGCCCCTCCAGGGGGCGAGGCGCGGCCTCCTCCTGCCTGCTGCACCTGAGCTCCGACTTCTCTTTCCCCTGTTGCGCCATGCACCCTAGAAGAAGCGCGGACTGTGCTGGGTGTTCATGTCCCGGCACCTTAGCTCAGCAGATAGGTGCTCGATGTATGTCTGCCCACCCCATCAGCTGGTGTTTGAAGTGCTCCCATGGATTCTTGAATGACAGGGTGGGCGGAATCTCTAATAAACGGGGGACGCTCTTTCATATCGTGTTTAAAAATATCATAGTTAATGGAAGTTAAGTGAATTCCAAGTCAAATTCAGAATCATAAAAGGATCAATCATTGCCCAGGGTTTTCCTCTTGCTCTGACTTTGGGCTAATTTTTATTCTTTATTTCTAGTTATTCCCCTAAATGTGTCAATGAAGGGAAATTAAGAAGAAAAAAAAACACCTGAATTTGAATTCTTGTTTTCTTCTATTTTACCATAGTGCTCATTAAAGTTTCTTTTAAAGAATCAAACAAGTCCTGCCTACTATATCCTGTATGCTCCCCAAAAAGTTCAGTTTTTCCTAGGACTTTATTATTCAAAAACCAATTTGCAGTATAATTCAGAAAATTCATTTTACTTTAGGCTTCTAATTAAATTACAAAAGTTTATTTTTCTCTGTAGTCTATTATTTCCCTTTTAGAACTTCAGAAACATGGTGGATTAATAAGTACGTGATACATTTATATAATTTTCAGACTGTAAATTAAGTAAATTATACACTGTAAATTATACTGTCGCTATAATACTTACAGACAAAACAACCATTTGGGTCCTCGATTACTTTATTGGTCCAATTAATGCTGGGGTTTTTTCAGTTCTAATTGTCTCTAACATGATTAATAATAATATAGAGTTGTTACGTTAAATCACAGTTTTTAAGAAAACACTGTCAAATGTTAAGAATTAATGGGCTCTTATTTTCTCCCGCCCTAAAGAGCATCATGGTGGTTGATCCTAACCTACGAAGCATGGAATCATTAACCTGCTTTCTTAAGTGGCGACTCTTTGGAGTGACTTGGGTGTGGAGGCAAACGGATCAATATCTGTAGCGCACAAGGTTATACGATTCATTGCTCATTAGAAGAGTTGGTATCATTAAATTAATAGTTGAGTCCCCTTTGGCTCAGTGACTCATCTTTTTAGGTGTGACACGTACGAGATGTTTCAGGAAGAATGCTAGGAGCGGCTCAGTCTCTGAAAGCTCCACTTTTAGAGAATGATATAAATAATAGCTTAAAAGGAATATTGACCTGCAAGCTTGGAAGGCAGCCTTTTCTTCACTGATTGTGCCTAAATCATAAGTGATACATTACCTAATTAGTGAGATCTGACTCTGATCAAATTAACTTGCCAGGGTTTTATGTTTATTTAACATGCCTCAATATAGAAAATGAATATTCAGTATTTGACACTGATCGTAAACAAACAATAGAAAACCCGAGTAGGTGTGAGGGTGGAGAGTCGGTCCTGGGGCCACTGCAAGGAGCCTTCTTCCAGCTCATGGAAATGCAAACTGCAGGAAGAGCGTCTCAACTGGACGCCGGTTCTGTGGTCCTGGGAATCTGCTGTGAATTAAAGTCTAGACTCAGTCACTTCTCAGGGTAAAGGGAGGAGGGAGAACCAGCAAATCAGACATGCCCAGGCGGTTCCAGAGGCAACCCTGAGTCAAGGGTGTGCTGCCAGCCTGCATCGTGAGGAAGGCAGGCAGTGAGCCCGGCAGAGCAGCCAGCGCATCCTCAGGAGCCGCACATCAGCCCGGCGGGCCCGGCCGCTCCTCTCCGGGCAGTCCACTGCAGGGGCCTGAAATGCCCAGCTCTCTGCGGTGAGCAAATCTCCCGACCTGAGCATGGCTACGTGGCTGAGGAACTCTGCCATGTGGACGGTCATGGCCACGTGTTGGCAACAGTTTGGGGAGAGAAACGCTACTTTCTGTAGATTTCTGCTACAGGCGACCCCGCCAAGATCTTAAACTCCCCGGGGGTGGGAGGGGGAGATAAACAAGGAGAACAAAGTTTTGGCGTGCCTGCAGGACCAGTGGTTTCTGCAGGAACTACCCGAGAGGCGGACGCTACAGCTGGTCTGCCATGCCTCTTACCTGGGAGTAGAAGGTGGGAGAAATGGACAGCGTCTGCGAGGAGGAGACCAGGCGCCGCGCAGCTAGGTGAAGCCACACGCCGACTGCCGACTGCCCCTTCATGCAGTGCTGCGGGCTGGTACATCGCCGGCGAGTACGGGTGTCCTCTGTAAGTTTCTGTGGCTGTACCGTTGTGGCTAGGAGCTGAAAATCCTATCTGTGTCTGTCTGGTGCATGCTGACTCTCTCCAATGTTGTAATCCCTTTGCTGAGCCAAACAGATGATCAGTCATTGGTACCATGAGTTTTCAAAGACACCTGGGTGAGGTCTGCAGGAGATGCTGAGGGTTTTTTCCCCAGAGAGGTTTTCTGTGTATCTTCTGTGTCACGTTACTTTAACAAGGTTGGAAATGACTGGCATTGAGACTGATTTGAGAAGTCCATTGTGTCGGATGTCTGTGTCAGCTGGAACCAGTTGCTACACTCTTTTCGTGGAGTAACGTTGTTTTCCTCTTTGAATCATGGCAGGGGGGGCGGGGATGCCTGAGTTGCATGCCATCGGGGTTTGTCAAATTAAAGAGAGCCACAGAGGCTAGTGTGAAATCCTGTTTTGAGCAGTCTCCGAGAAAGAGTGGATGATAATTGTGTATGCGTGTTACAGCTGTGGCAGCAACGCCAAGCACTTACCGCAGCCTGTCATCCTCTGACTGTGTCACCAAAATAGCCCTTATTTCGTGGACCTGCCGTGTTTTGCAAAATGGCTGTCTGAGTATTAACTTCTACAAGGCAGGCTCACGCAAGCACCGAAGTCTCACTACTTAACACGATTGGAGGCCGATTGAAATGCCCCGAGCGGGGCCGTCAGGCTGGAGGGAGCTCTTGCTTGTTTCTCTGACTCCTTTCCTGTGCAGATGCCTCGTTAGCGGGGAGTGATCTGAAAGCAGGCTCACGCAGGCTGGGCAGACTGCAGCAGTGAATTGCTGAACGGCAGTGTGAGATTCCTGGCTGCAAAGCAAATAGAAAATCGACAAAGAAAGCTAAACAATTCTTACGGGATACGGTAGAGAAATCTGTGACCTTGGAAAAATTGGCCAGCGGAAGAGATGTATGTGAGACTTCCAGGACAGACAAGGTCAAGACCTGCTATGAGCAAAATCAGAAAGTGAGAGGCCAGGGGAGGGGAGGCGGGAAGGAGTGACTCTATGTGTATCAGATCTTAAAGGCAAACCTAATTTTATTATCTACCTGAAAGCTCCTTTAAAGGCGTTTCGGAAGTGGTGTATATTTGGCGCCCTGAATGCAACAGTTGACATGTCCAGAGTAAATGTGCCAGCTAGTAGTCAGATTCTAACAGACCACGTCTGCAAGGATGGATGGGTATTTTTCCCAGTAGAAATACTTATTGCTTTTAATAAGATTTGTGAATTTGCGTGGTGAACTTTGAATTTGTAAAATTGCCCACATAGAGAAAATCTTCCATTACAAACAAAAGCAATTTGCAATTTAAAATCCATGTTTTTATGGAGTGAGGAAAACTAAGGATTCTACATCACTTTCCATGTTTCTTTCTACTCACACAGTGAGTGAGAAGAAACCTGTGAGTACGCATGTCTGCTATAGAGAGAATTTCCGAGATGCAGCCTCAGAGCAATAATCTGCACCCTGCTTAGCGCGTCTTGTGTCAAGCACACAAGTCCCGAGAGAGTCAGCGTGGCCGGAATTTGTGGCATCGCGGCTGCAAAGTGCAGAGGTGTGGTTCACCCACCAAGCCCGCCAAACTTTTTTACCCTGTACTTCGACTAAAGAATCACAAAATTATAGCACAAATCAACTTTAAGGATAAAGGAAATGCATACAGCTCAGTCCCTAGGAGATCTTCCTGTATTTTAGAGCATCGTGCCTAGTCTCCAACCCACCTGTGGCTGGCCGGTCCTGTCTTCTTTGACGGATCAGTGTGTTGGTCTCATTTTCCTTATCGAGGACCGACTCAGAGCCACAGGTATGTGAAGTCTGAAACACAGTCCGTTTCCTCGGAGGAAAAGAATCCACTAAGTGTCCACGAGTGAGCGAGACCTTATTTGCCTGCAGAGCCGCCGGCGCTGGGGCGGCCCGTTGAGCAGCCAGGTCCTCCGCAGGTGCGAGGCAGCCCGGACCCCAGTGTGCGAGGCTGTCCTGCGGTCCCTCCTCAAATCTCTGGTTAATTGGGGGGATGATAACGCAGATCATATCAGTACAGACTCCAAAAATGGCATGCACGTGTGTATCGGATGCCTGACTATGGGATATGACACAGCAAGTAAGACATGAGTCAGACGATGTGTTTGCAGTCATCTGCTCAACGGCCCCTGTACCACGGAGGTCCCGTGCGGTGACCGTGCCTGCGCACATGGTTGTCCGGGTTTGCATGAGTACGCGTGGGGATGTTTGCACAACGAAAGCCTGCTAATGCTGCCTTTCTCCGACAGCACCCCTGTTTCTAAGTGCTGCACATGTGTGTGCGTGCGTCTCCGTCCTCCAGGAGCTCTCTTACCTGGTTTCCAGTATGACAGTTTCCTTCAGGATCCTCCTACGCCCACATTGTCTTTCAGAGAGATGGGGACCTTACGTGGGTTTTATAAAACTTTTGTGCACGTGACCCGATTCTTCACTTCCAGGTTTTGACTGTTTGAAGTGGGCGATCTTCTCGGGTCCCCTCCCCACCTGTTCAGTGTCGGGTTCACGCTCTCGAGTTGTTATGCGAGCAGGCCTGAGCCCGTCTTTCCCCCTCAGGCTCAGCGCAGACGTACGCCTCTCTTCTTGAAGTTCCCTTTTCCTTTTTAGATGTGTCATTCTTTTGTTTTCCCTTAACAGTCATTCTTTAGAACCCAGCTTGATTTTTATTTATTCTTAATATGCTTTGGTTGGTGCGTCACAGTTTCCCATCATAACGTAACTCGTGTTGACAGTGACCCGGCCCCGCTCTCTCCTGTCCCCTCCTCATACAGGGTTCTGAGATTGCCACTGGAACTCTGACCCGGGGGCACAACGCGGGTGGCAGAAACTCCTTCGTGGGTCCTCACGCTTCCCCGTCCCTTCTTCTAGGCCACCTCCCTGGCTCCACTGGAGTTTCTCCTCCGTTCTCCAGAGTCCCTCTGGTCTCCTGACTACTCCCTAGTGGTTACTCCTAGGACAGAGCGCGTGCGGCCCTTCGCGTTGCGTGACGGGCTCATCTCACTCACTAGAATGTTCTCTGAGTCCGTCCATTTTCCTGCAAATGACATAATTTTGTTCTTTATTGCTGAGTAGAAGAATCCAGCTTTTATCTTAGAAGTGAATTGTATGTTGAACTCATCATCTTGCTCTTGTATTAAATTACATGAAAATCTATTAACTGAATAATAGCTTTAGATCTTGAGGAGGAGGGGTACTAGAAATAGAACCCAGGTACCTCAGAGATTTACCCTCGGCCCTATTTTATTTTTATTTTGAAGCAGGTTCTACCTAATTTGCTGAGGGCCTCGCTAAGTTGCCGAGGCTGGCCGCGAACCTGCAATCCTTCTTTCTCAGCCTCCCAAGTACTGAGGTTACAGGCATGTGATGTCACACCTGGCTGATATTCTTAAATTTAAAAGGATACATAAACAAAACAAATTCGGTGTGCAAGATGAGCCTGGTGGCGCACGCCTGTAATCCCAGTACGTGGGAGGCTGAGACAGGAGGGTCACAGGTTCGCAGCCAGCCGCAGCTACTTAGTGAGGCCCTCTGCACCTTAGTGAGACCCTGTTTTAAAATAAAGGGCTGGGGATGTAGCTCAGAGGTAGAATACTCCAGGGTTCCATCCCAGGTACCACAATACAAAGAAATTCTGTGTGCATTTTTGTAAAACACTTCTTTAAAACACCAACGTTTGTATACTTTAAGGAGAGAGGATTCATCTCTTTTTGCTGCACTTTTTATTTCAGTACGGCTGGCCTCCAGATCCAGGGTTCTACACATGTGAATGGGGCCAACTGAAGGTGAAAAGTATCTGAACAAACAATTGAGTCTGTATCGAAGCTGCGCGTACATCTTTATTCTTTAGCATGGGCAATGTGCACGGTACTAGGTGCACCTTAGAGACAATGTAAAGCATACAGGAAGATGTGCGCAGGGTGCATGCAAGCACTGTACCACGTTACAGGGAGACTCAAGCAACCCTTAGACTTTGCAAGCCGTGAGCAGTCTTGGAGCCAACCCTCTGTGGACACGGAGAGACCGGCGGTTAGAAGCCCCCTTACCTGAAATGCTCGGGACCAGGAATGGTGGCGATTCCTGAGATTTTTGGATTTGGGAACTTTACTGGGCGTGCATTCCTAACCTAGAACTCCAAGTCTAAAATGCTTCAAAAATCGAAAACAGCTTAAAAGATGAGGGAAGCTCAGCGCGGAAAGGCAAGGACTCTCCTGTGAGTCTGAGGCGTGCTCGCAAAGCGAAGCCTCCTCTGTGACCAGCACCCACGCCGAGGCACCGGGGCGGCCCGCACCCTCCGCCTGGGCCGCGGCCGCACCTCCCCCCAGGACGCTCATCCGACCTCGAGCACCACGGGCTGCTTTTTCCTTTCTCTCCTTTTCTCCACCTCAAACCACGCGTCTTTTCATTTATGAAGTCATGCCCTGGCACATAGGTGTAGCTTCCTCAGCCTCGGGGCTGTATACTATTCCGTTATGTGACTAAACCATGGTTTAATTCTCCACTGTATTGTTGATGGGCATGTGGGCAGCTTACAGGTTGGGGCATTTTATAAATAGTTCTGTTAAAAAAAAAAAGCTGTGACATGAATTTTTATATACGCACTTATGGAAGAAGTAAATCTAGAAATTGCCAAGTCATAGGATATACTATCCATATATTCAGTTGAAGCTGATTCTGGTAGACAGCTTTCCAAACATTCAGTCAACAAACCCTCCCACCACGGGGCGCAGCCGGGCGCGGCGTCCCTGTCGCGGCCCAGCCAGTCCGACAGGTGCGCAGTGGTACCTGGGGCTGGTGTTGCTTTGCACGTCCCTGAGGACTAAGGGAGCCCGCCCCTTCACATAGCTAATGACCTCGGCCTCCCGTCCTCGTGGACAGACCGTCTGTCCTTGTGACTTTGACTCTTTTTCTTTGCAGCTGTTCAAGTCTCCGGTTGCTTTTTCTATTAGGTTCTGTGTCTCTTGAGGAAATTTTATTCAAAAAAGAACTGATACGGGGGAAAGCAACTGGTAACCAGCAATCCTAGGTGACAGAGGGAGAGCCGCAGAGGCCGCTGGGGTGTGGAGCCAGACCGGACCTGGGCTTGGTCTTGACTTTCTTTTTTGTGCTGTTTGGGATTGAACCCAGGGGCAGTCTACCTCTGAGCTACACTCACAGTTATATTTTATTTTTTATTCTGAAACAGGGTCTCAGTACATTATGGAGTCTCAGTGTATAGCTGAGGCTGTCCTCTAACCTGTGGTCCTCCTGTCTCAGCCTCCCACGTACTGGGATTACAAGCGTGCACCACCATGCCTGGCTGGGTTTTGAATCTTGATGGTGTATAATCTGATCCTATATAACCAGGATAACAGTAAAACTTTGAAGGTTTGTTTTGAGAGTTAAGATGAAACAATGTTTGTGATTAGCTACTTATCTCCTGATACTTAGTTATTTTTTTAAATGGTGAGATAAAGGAGCGAAGGTATCAGAGATGGCAGAGGGAAAGCTCTCAGCTTGGTTGCTGTCTGTGGTTGTTCTGTCAATACTAAAATACGGGAGAATCACAGCTTCAGCAACTTGGTGAGACCCTCCCCTCAGTAACTTAGCGGGACCCTGTTTCAAAATAAAAAGGGCTGGGAATTTCACTCGGAGGTAAAATACCCCTGGGTTTAATCCCCGGTACCAATAAAACAAAAATCTTGAGTTTTCTTAAATGAGTTAATGGGAACTTAGTCCATAAATTACTAATCTCTCATAACACTGCCTTTACTGCGTGATGTGTGTGTGTGTGCGTGCGTGTGCGTGTGTGTGTGTGTGTGTGTGTGTGTGTGTTACTGGAGATCGAACCCAGGTACGTTCTTCCTCTGAACTACTCCCCAGCCCTATTTTTATTTTTTGTTTGGAAACAGGGTCTCGCTAGGTTGCTGCGAGTTTCCGTAAGTTGCTGAGGCTGGCCTCGAACTTCGGAGGCTGAGACAGGAGAATCACAGTTTGTGGCCAAATTGGTGAGGACCTTCGTAACTTAGGGAGACCCTGTTTCAAAACAAAAGAATAAAACAGGGCTGGGGGTGTAGCTCAGAAGTAGAATACCCCGGGTTCGGTCCCAAATGACAGACAGACAGACACACACACACACACACACACACACACACACACACACACACTGTATAGTAGAAATGCTACTTAACAATTGAATGGGTTTAGAGCTTTGCATTTTGCCCCGAGCCTAGCTTCCCCTATATCATGATATGTCACTGACAGAGAATAAAACAGGTGAAGTTTCCTGTGAACTTTAGGAGCCCAGAGTGGGGACTTGGACTTGAGCCCACCCCAGGCCTCCCGGCTGTGTGTGCAGAGGGGGCTGCGGTGGGTGCCCGGCCTCCCGGCTGCCTCCCGGGCCCTCTGCACATCCTGGTCACCGTCCTCCTCCTCCGCCCAGGAGGTTTCACATGTGCATCACAGTGGACGCTGAGAGGGGACCAGGCCGCGCACACTGGGAAGCAAGGCCGGCCGCCGTCACTGCGCCTCCTTCCTCTCCCGTGCCTTGGGCACTCTAGCAGAATCTGTGAATAAATGTGAAAACCCCGGGCGCAGGATAAGCGCTCAAGGGAGAAGTATCTTAACTCTGCTGAGCAGCGGCCATTGCTGTAGAAGCAGGCATGCGCTGTCCTCAGAAGAGCTCTGCAAGCCAGGCACGGTGACCTATGTCTGCGATCCCAGGACCTGGGAAGCTGAGACGGGAGGATCACAGGTTCAAGGCCAGCCTCAGCAGGCTCTCAGTAACTGAGTGAGATCTTGTTTCAAGATAAAAAATAAAATAGGGCTGCGAGTGTAGCTCAGAGGTAGAATGCCCCTGGGTTCCACCCCCTGTTAAAAAAGAAAAGAAAAGAAAGACAAAGGAGAGGAGAGGAGAGGAGAGGAGAGGAGAGGAGAGGAGAGGAGAGGAAGCGGTCCACACCTCGTCATGGCTTACCTTAGTGATCTCCTCCCTCTTCCTCACCGTTGTTCCCAGGTGCCAGTAAGAATCCCTGGCCCCGACACACTCTCAAGACTTACTTGTTGAGTAAATATAAGACTAATGCTGGCGAAATATTACCAAAGTATTTATGTACTATCGCCCTCCGTTCTCATTTGTCATTATAATATGAAGCAGTCTCCTCCTCCACTTCTTCCTCCTCTCCTCTTCTCTCTCTCTCTCTCTCTCTCTCTCTCTCTCTCTCTCTCTGCAATTCATTTTATGCTGCTGTGTAAATAAGCACATACAACTCTGTGGCATTATACAGTTAAATTCCTTGGTGTTGTCAATTTGTTTAAAGTAAAAGAGAAATGTCGTGGGTAGAGTTTGAAACAATGGAGTCAATTTACATCTGGTGGGCTATTTTTACTGCTCGGAGTAATCTGTGTATTTCTTTTGAAGACTGAAAGCTAGGACCACCTTATTTACTCCTCGCAGGCGCTATTCAAGTTTAAGAGATTTCCTTCTGATCCGAGTGATGGAGTTCACTAAAGACCACAAACCAACTTTATTTTAAAGCAGTGGTTGCAAAGTAGGTAAAGATGTCAAATAACCAAACCAAATTTTGAAATATCTTAAGCATGGCCATTTGAAAACAAAACCAGCAGATTCTCTATAGAAAGCCCTGCATTAAAGGCATTGGCAGCTACATATCCTGGGATCCGCACAAACCCTCCGCAGGCGCACCACCTGCCTGCCGCTCGGGCCCAGCCCCGCGGGGCGGCCTTTGTGCGCTGGTGCGGCCGGGGCTGCAGGCTGACCTTTCTGCTGAATAGGCCCCGTCCCAGCTGCCCGCCATTGTTCTCCCTCCTGGTACTGAGTCCAGGTAACAATGTTCTGTTGGGCTTGAATCCTCTCACATGGCGCTTGGTTTGTGTTGACTGGGGTTTCCCTCTTGCACTTTTAGGACCTCTCTCTCCATTCTCCTCCCCACTATGGCAGAGAATAAATAATTGATGGCATCTCCTCGGATTCCCAAGCGATCCTGAACAAAGAGGGCGAGGGATAAGGCAGCTCACCTTTGTGCTTCTCCCCTTTTTTGTGGGAGGAGAGGTGATGGTCTCAGCGAGTCTGTGAAACGTTCCCAGTGTCTTCTTGCATCTTTAAGGGAGCTGACTTGTCGCATGAGTCATTTTTCCATTTATTGGGGCCAAAAGATGGTGAAGCGAAATGATGGTTATTCAAAGGGTGGGTCATAGTCTCTTTCCTACAGAGGAGTGGGAGCCAGGTGTGGCGGCACACGCCTGTAATCAATCCCAGGGCTTGGGAGGCTGAGACGGGAGGATCGCAGGATCCGGACCAGTCTTGGCAACTTAACAGGACTCTCAGCAACCTAGCAAGACCTTGCTTCAAAACAAACAAAGGGTTGGGAGTGTAGCTCAGAGGAAGGATGGCCCTGGGCTCAATCTCTAGTACCAAAATAAAAGCAAAACTCAGATGAGTGGGCCGTGGTGCCATGAGAATGGAGGCTTTTTAAGAATTTTCAAGGATCAGATATAGTTCAAAACGAGTCTACTTGGAGGGTCTTGGATCGCTCCCTTTCCCCTTCTCCTGAAGTTACATGCCGCTAGGTTAATAATGCCCCTCCAGAGCTTTGCAGAGCGTAGATAAGGCAGGCTATTTAGTGGCATGCGTAGAAATCACTTCTTTTTATTTTAAAATATGGACTTCATTGCAGGCTTACAGCAATGTTTTTTGGTGTATTCTTTAGATCAATAACATTAGAATTCCTATAGATGTTTGTAGAAAAATAATTTTAAATGCAGATTTCTGGGAACCATCCCAGACCCACAGAGTGTGACTCTCAGAGATGGTTCCTGAACGTTTTGTTTTTGATATTTTCTCAGTGTGATTTTTATGCACCCCTTTTTATTTCTTTTTTCTTTTTTTCTCTTCTTTCTTTCTTTCTTTCTTTCTTTCTTTCTTTCTTTCTTTCTTTCTTTCTTTCTTTTGTACTGTAAATTGAACACAAGGACATTTACCTCAGAGCAAATCCCCCAGCCCTTCTTATCTTTCATTTTGAATAGGATCCTGCCAGGTGACCGAGGCTCTCCGCTGAAGTGCTGAGGTGGCCTCGCCTCGGCCTCTCAAGTACTGGAGTTGCAGGCGCCGCCACCTCCCTGGCTGTGGACAGCTGTCTGCCGCGTCCACTGGCCAATAGACCTGAGAAAAGAGAGCAGATCTGGAAGTCCAGATGAGGGCGGCGCTGAGCTCGCGGTGCTGGGACCCGTGGTTGGCCCTCTGGGGTCTGTCCTGGGAGATGAGTCAGCCCACCCCAGGCCAACTGTGTCAAGTCCCTCCAGGGTCAAATTCCTGGTAGAGCTGGGTGCACACTTAGAATCCCAGTGACTGGGAGGCTGAGACTGGAGGATCGCAGATTCGAAGCCAGCCCCAGCTACTTAGTGAGTCCCTTCACAATTTAGTGAGACCTTGTTTCAAAATAAAGAATAAAAAATAGGGCTGGAGTGTAGCTCGAAGGTAGAATGCCCCTGGGTTCCATCCCCAGTATTGCAAAAAAGTTTTCTGGGAGAGAGGATCCCAGTGACCTGCTGTCTCCCCAGTCTTGAATACAGTGTAGGAAGATAACTTTCCAAGGGGAAATTTAAGTGTCCTTTCCAGAGAAAGAGAAATAGATGCTGGATACACACACTTACACACACACTAATGTTCTTTGTGTCTATGTAAAGCACTAGAACACGGTGAGCCTGGTCTACGATGAGGGTATGGTGGGGCACACCGTCATTTTAGCACTTGAGAGGTTGAGATAGGAAGATTGTGGGTTCAGAGTTGGCTTCAGTTACTTAGTGAGGCTCTCAGCAACTTGGCGAGGCCCTGCTCACAAACCAGAAGTGAAACAGGGCTGTGGGTGGAGCTTGGAGGTACAGTGTCTCTAGGTTCACCCCACACTGCCAAAACCGTGGCTGAGCTTAGAAAGTGAACCTCGAGCACACTGAAGGGTAGCAAAGCTGATACTTCTCAGTTATGTAAACAGAGATGGAGGAAGAGGTCAGTAATAACGATGGAGCTTGCGAGAAAAATCCAGAAATGCCTTTCCAGTGGAATCGGTGGCCAGGAACACGGTGAGATATTTGAATTGAGTAGCTCGTGAAATGACAGTAAAGATTTTATTCGGACATCCTATAGACATTAGCAATCGATTGATTTGCAATATTGAATTGTGTGAGGGGTTTACAGGACAGAGTCAATGGTTAGACAGCCCTTCGAAGAGCCTTGTGGTAAAAGACCTAAGATATCACAGATTCCTTGAGTCCTTCCCAGGCTCAGCCTTCCTTGCTAGCGCCCATCATTTGTGGCTCCTTGTTGGAACCGTGGACGTGAGCGGGCTCCGCTCTCGGGGAGATCGAGATGAACAATTAGGATTTCTCAATTTTTTTTTTTTTTGGTGTGTGTATTTATATATGTTACTGGGAATTGAAACCAGGGGCATTCTACTTTCAAGCTACACCCTCAGCCCAATTTATTTTTATTTTGAAACAAGAACTAAGTTGGTGACTTTTTATTTTATATTTTGTTTGACAGAGGATCTCTTGCCGGGCCTGGTGGCCCACACCTATAATCCCTGTACTTGGGAGGCTGAGACAGAAGGATCACAGGTTCGAGGACAGATTCAGCAAATAGGGAGACTTGCATCACCCTAGCAAGACCCTGTTTCCAGATAAATAAAACCAGGCTGGAGGAAGAACTCGAAGGTAGACTACCTCTGGGTTCAACCCCCAGTAAAGAAAAAGAAAGAAAGAAAGAAAGAGAGAAAGAAAAGTGAGATAGAGAAAGAGACTCACCAGGCTGCTGGCTGCTGACATTCTGGGTCCAAGATTACTAAGGCTGTTAATCTTCCTGTCTCATCCCCACAAGTACTGGGATTGCAGATATATGCCACCATACCCAGCTGGGATTTCTTATATCCAGAAAGTTCTACTCCGTGGGGCCCTCCTAACCTCGTACTGTGAAATCATCATAGACGTCTCAGAGAGAAATAGCGTACCCTGCCGGGGGTGTGGTTGAGCGCCACTCTAAGCCCTGTTGGCAGTTTCCCTCACATCAGGGTTAACTTGCCTCAAATAAACCGACCTGCCCACTTACTTTGGTGAAAATAAATTTTAGTCTTAAAAATATCAGAGAAGAGGCAGAAGGCATCTGATGTAGAAAAGGATAAGAAAGATATTTTACAAATTGATTCAAAATATGACTATCATATTAGCTACCCCTTTTCCCCCCTGAAAGAACAGTGAAGCTGGTTGTGGCGGGGCGGTGCACACCTGCAATCCCAGTCCTTGGGAGGCTGAGGCAGGAGGATCGCAGGTTGGAGGCCGATTTTCCAATTTAGTGAGACCCTAATCTAGTTAGTAAGACTCTGTTTCAAAGCAAAAATAATTTTAAAAACGGCTGAGGCCATAGCTTGGAGGTAGAACACCTCACGGTTCAATCTCAAGTATCAAAAAAAAAAAAGTGAGAATTTCTTAAAAAGTGATTTAACAGCTTGCAAAAAGTTTGCTGAATTACAGTTCAGATCTGCGCAGGCACAGCCGGGTGTGGTGGCGCACCCCATGCTTGAGAGGTGGAGACAGGAGGATTGCGCAGGTTCGAAGCCAGCCGTGCCGGCTTAAGAGACCCTATTTAAAAAGAAAAGAAAATAGGTCTGGGAGTGTAGCCCAGAGGTAGCTTCCAGGAACCCCAGCACCACCAAAAAAAAAAAAAAAAAAAGAAAAGAAAAAAACAGATCTGCGCAGGCAGCAACACACATAGTCCCTGAAACTTACCATCTTGTACCAAGGACTCTTTTTTTCTGGCTTTTCACCTTTTTTGTCCCGGGTGATTTATTGCACTGTTTTTGATAACTCCAGCCACGACTGGCAGTCCATCCGGATCAGAGAATCCGCTTTTGAGAGACACGGGTCTGGGCTCCTCCCCCTCGCGCTCACTGGAGGACGCGGCGGCACGGTGGCTTTTGTCAGAGCCGCTTGGGTGGCCCGTGCTCACCTGTTTTTCCAAGCCCTGGATGGTCGTGGGCTTCCCCGGGCATTTTATACAGTCACTGAGTGAGCCCAGGCCTCACGGGGCCTGCTCTGCCCCCCGACTCTCTGGAGAACACAGCAGCCCGTCGGGTCCTCACACCTGCACCTACAATTGGATTTTAGGCCGCAGGCATTCCTTAACTGCCAGACCTCTGATGCGGCAGGTGCAAGTACTCATGAGCAGTGTAAATACTATCTTTCAGCTCCGTGTAGCGGCCTACCCCTGTAACCCCAATACTTGGGAGGCTGAGACAGGAGGGTCACAGGCTGGGGGGCCAACCTCAGCAATTTAGCAAGACCCCATTTCAAAAAAAGAAAAGTTCTGGAGGTGTGTCGCTGGAAGGTAGTATCCCCAATGCTAAGTTAATTAATTAATTACATAATACTAGATTTCAGAGTTCATTTCCAAACATTGCCCTGGACCTGCCAGTACTTTACAGCTGTCTTCATGAAGTACAAAGTTAGCTTCCATAGCTCAAGAGGCTGAAGACTCTTGTACTTGTGTGTGTGCGTGTGTGTGCGTGCTTGTGGTACTGGGGATGGGACCCAGGGGTGCTTACCTCTGAGCTATACCCCAACCCTATTTTATTCTCTTACTTTGAAACAGGGTCTCACTAAGTTGAGGAGGGCCTCACTAAGTAGCTGAGGCTGGCCACGAACCTATGATCCTCCTGTCTCAGCCTCCCCAGTACTAAGATTACAAGCACATGCCACCACTCCCAGCTCAACATTATTTTTTTTAATATTAGCTTCTAGGATCCTCCTGTCTCAACCTCCCACATACTGGGATTATAGGCATGTATCACCAGGCCCGGCTCATTATTTTTTTTTTAATATTTATTGCCTTTGAATCCTGAATCAGTCATTCTGATGCAGCAGGTCACATGGGAAGTTGCGAGCCAGTTTTCTAAAACTAGCTCCAACATAATATGGTTATTTACACGCAAAATTTTGGCCCTATTTAGAAACTGATATTTTCTTACTAACACATAAAGATTTCTATACCGTTATATCTAAATAGAAGAAGAAGACTGTTCGTATATTGTGGTTACTACATGGATTCATTTAAAACCTAGTCATAGCTAGGCATGATGGTGCACACCTATAATCCCAGGATTTGGGAGGCTCAGAGAGGCGTATCACAGGTTCTCAGACAGCCTCAGCTAATTAGGCTCTGTTTTAAATTAAAAAGAATAAATTAGAGCCAAGGGTCTAACTAAGAGGTATGAATGCCCCTGGGTTCCATCTCTAGTAACACACACACACACACACACACACACACACACACACACACACATACACACACACTGTAAAATAGGTCTGAGAGTGTAGCTCGGAGGTAGAATGCCCATGGGTTCAATCCCTGATACCACAAAGAAAAAACAACAACAAAACCCCCAAATCCTAGACCTGCTGCGCACACATTGTAATGAGAGACGTAGAATTTGGTTTAAATCTTGATGTGGTGATAGTAAGAAGCTGCCCTGGTCGACGGTGTACATCTGTGTGGGTGTGGAGAGAGATGCTTGTGTAAGAAAGCCTCTGGGCGCCAGGGTCATGGGGCACGAAGGAGGACCGCCGGGCAGGGCTGCCCTCTTACAGATCCCCAAAGCGACCTGATCAAGGGATGAGAAAAGTCCCAGAAATAGCTACCAGGGTCCACACAAGAAAATGGACCATAAGCATGGCACTCCTAATTTTTTTTTCAATTTTTACTCATAAAATGCATATTTAGACCAAAAATTTACTAGTTAGTAAGTGAAATGAGATAAAAATGGCTTGTCAAAAATAGTCCTTCTGCTTTTTACAACAAATACTGGGTTAATTGGTCCCTGAAAATATAGCTGTGTTTGTTTGGCTTTTCTCTAACCGCTTGTAAGTCGTGGTTGATTTTGAAGGCGTTGGGAATCCTATGAGTCCTCACTATACATTCCCATGCCTTTCTTGTCAAGGACATTTTAATTTAGTTGGTTGGCCAAATTAATCAAACCTGAAAGGAAATGGCTGTCTTTTTTGAAAGCCGTCCCAGAACTGATGAGACAAACGGTTCTCTTCTTCCTGGAAGAAGTTCAGGAGCCCTCCTCCCGACCTCCCTCCCCATCCCTTCTCCTCGCTACCTGAGCCAGGAAAGGCCTTGGTGACTGTAATTAATAGAGTGGACTCCTTCCAAGGAGACAGGAGGTGGTTAACCCTTGCTCACGAAGCCGCTGCCTTGGGACCCCGTCTGTGCCCTGGCCCCCGCGGGGTCGCTGCCGTGTGCCCTCTGGAAGTTCACTTGGCGAGTTATCCTACGATTTCACCAGCGGCGTTCGTATCTGATGTGGCGCAGTCGTGTCTATGAAAGTGGCTCTTGGCCTGGAGCAGTTCGTAACCCAACAAGGGTCAGCACTGAGTTGATCAATCATCGTAAGAACTGAGCGCCGGGAAATGTCCAAGTCGGCCGGAATGGATGCGGAGCTCCTCAGAGTCGCTGGTACTGACAGACCTGGCTGGAGTTGAACAAAGCAACGTCCGGCCCGAGAGGACTAATGCTGACCGCCGTTCCAAATCCGCAGCGCTAGCCGTCTGTAACCCGTGCGTTTCGGAAGCCCTATCCATTGGGTTCATCCATGTTTCCATTATATTCATGAGAATTTCGGAGAAACAAGCACGCATTGCTAATTGGCCTCGTTCAAAGCTGCGCACACATGTGGATGGGTTTTGAACAGACCTAATTCGACTGTAAATATTAATACCGTATATTTCGCCTCATGCCTTCATTTGAATTATAGTATGAGTTACATTTATGAGAATCATAAGCTGGGACTAATGGCGCACGCCTGTAATCACAGTAGTCGAGAGGTTGAGACAGGACGATTACAGGTGTGAAACCAGCCTCAGCGACCTAGCAATATCCTGTTTCAAAACAAAAAATAAAAAGGGTCGGGTTTCTAGTTTGGAGGTAGAATACCTCTGGGGTTCAAGCCCCAGTATCAAAAGAAAAAACAAAGAATCATAATGAGCCACAAGCATTTATTAAGTGCTTGCTGTGTACCAGGTGCGTATCCCGAGTGTTTTATGTACCCTCGTGGAACCCTTAAAACACACGGGCACTATAAAATTCTGTTCTTCTGGAGATGGAAAGGAGCGAAGAGGCCGTGAAAGGCTATACAGTGAGTACGTGCTGGAGCCGAAATTGGAATGTGGTCCTGAGTTCTACTACTGATTCATACATGTAGGCCCTGCTGGGCTCAGGGCCTTCTGTGCATGGCAGAAAACGTGTTCTCCTTGAGTGGACAAATTCGGGAGAGGAGGAGGCAGCTTTTCCTGTTTCGCTTCATCCTTTGGCCGAGGACCATGGGCGGTGCGCAGGCTGCACGCCCGTGTGACAGCCACGCTCCCGCCCCTTGCCTGCAGTCACCTTCACCGACCACAAGAACCTCTCCCAAATCAAGGGCCTTTCTCAAATAAAGTGCATGGCTTTATCTGAGTCTGACTTTAGCTGTATAAAGTAGAAGTGCGAATTCATCACCTCCCCTTAAAAAAGAGAAATCCAAGACTCAAATAGGTTTATTTGGTGGGGATTGGACCGGGGGCGCTTTACCTCTGAGCGATCTCTCTAGCCCTATTTTATTATTTTTGTTTTTATTCTACTTATTTAATTTATTGTGGTACAGGGGATTGAACCTAGGGGCATTCTACCTCCAAGTTACATCCCAGCCTTACTAAATAGCTGAGGCTGGCCAAGAACCCGCCATCCTCCTGTCTCCGTCTCCCGAGAGCTGGTGCGCGCCACACGGCCGGCTTCACACGGTGAGCGGGCCCCGTGGATGAAGGACGCCCACAGCCGGTGAGATCCTGCGTGCCTTGGCGCTGTTTTCTGTACCACATGCTCTGCGCGTGATTCCACTTCACGGCCACCGAAGCCCCTCGGGTGGGCTCGCGAGGGCCAGCACATAGGTGAAGAAATGGATTCAACAGTGAATCGCCTTGTGCTAGTTTCCTCGTGCTGTAAGTAGAGGAGCCCGGTTGACCCGGGTCGGCCTCCGGCTCTGTATTCAGTCCACCATGCTTCCCCTCTCTGCTGCAGAGCGGCCGACCGTGGGTGTGGACGCGTCCTTAAAAATGCTCTCCTTGTGCTGGACACTAGAGTCTAGGCTACGGCACTGTTGAGCTGGGTAGACATTCCCACGGAGATGCTGCCAGCATTTTTATAGGTGAGGGCACAGGGGGTAACACTGCGGAGGGGCAGAACTGCTCGCTGGGCCAGTCACCACCTACTAAGCCCTTGTTAAACGCTCACAGCCCGTAGGCTCTGTGTGAGAAGTAACACGGAAGGACAATGCTTCCCCAGGGCGCCACGGCCGCGTGAGCTCAGGAGCAGGACTGCGCGGGCGCCGCAGCCGTGCGGTCATCTCCAAGGCCTTCCTGGGTAGGTGCTCACGGAAGTGAATTTGCAGGGAAAAATGCTCGCATCTAGAATTTCGACCCACTCCTTGTGTGGTCCTTGCCCTCTGATTTCGAGCTGGTGCTCTGACTCACCAACAAGCACGACCTGATACAAATAGTACCGTGTGGCTTTTGAAGTTGGATGAGAGTCTTGGCAGCGCCCCGGGGCTTCTTGGGGTGCTGCTTTGGGGGTGGCAGGTGGGGAAAACTCAAGCCACAGAGAGCAGTCTCTGGCTTGCATGGGTGTCCAGCCAGGATGTCCAGCCACAGCTTGACTCAGCCCCGGTAGGCGCCTGCCCAGAGTCTTCAGTGTAAGCTGCACATCTGGGCTCAGTGGGCCCACAGAACCATAGGCGCTGTGTTTGGGGATACTTTGTTACACAGCAAACTGGCGCAGAACTAGCTGATTGGCATAGAATTTGATTCAGTTATATAAGTTTTACGTATCAGCAAACTATTAATTTTGTGCATGACTGTACAAGATGTTTTAAACATTTAGTTTCTTTTTCTTTTTAGTCTCTACTTACTAAAAGTAAAAACTTTTTTACCTTTAAATGGCTTTGTGGAATAATATTGCTGCTTACCAGGTTTTTTCATGATAATTTTATCGATGATATTCTTTTTTATGCCAGGGACATTTTTACAGTCTTATGACGCCCAGAAGAGTCTTTTTTTCTTATAATAACTTGAAGACCAGTGGGAGTTCAATTTATAATAGGACATATATTTGTAAATGTTGTTTGGTTATATACATAATTTTATTGGTGCATTCTAATTATACATCGTAGTGCGATTCAGAAAGATATGTATTTATACACACACACTGCCTGGTGTATTTCTGCCTGCATCCCACCTGCCTCTCCTCCCACCCCATCCCCGTTAGTGAGTGAGAGTGGTCGTGATATCTTCACCTACAGACATAACATTATTTGAACTTTCCTTCTTCTGTCTCTGGGGAAATCTTTCTTGAACAGTATTTTTAAGCTCACAATATTAAATTCATAAAATTGCAAAATTAATTAATTATATGGAAACACAGTTTTCAAAATATTTTTGAATCTGTGATACAGTTCTATATCTACTTATTAATATATTAAATAACAAGTCTAATGATGGGTGTAATTACTGTTGCAAGTTTGAAGTACTAATAAACATGATATTGTTCTAACATTTTATTGTGAAAAATTTCAAATAGGCAGCAAAGTTGAAAGAAACTTACAACATCCCTCTGCCCCCTCCCCAGAGCCCGCCGCTAACAGCTAACACTATACTTCTTGACCCTGTGGTCTATTCACCTAACAAACTTTAGTATTTCTAGGTGTTTCAACGTAAATTGCAACACAAATGGCAAATTTCCCCTAAAGAATCGGGGTATATATCATTAACTAGAAGATGGACATAAAATTTTAATATACCTGAAGCAATTATGATTTGATGTAAAAATATTTATTTTCTCCCTTGCTGATGTCACAGGTGCTACTAGCCCTATGGCTTGTTGCTAGTTTTTGGAATGAAAAAATGCTAAATTTCAGCCGGAAGTTACTGAAAGTAAAGATGTGATTTCTCTCCCATCTCAGCTCATGAAACCACCTATCCACAGTTTGCTTAGGGTTCAAAAGACCCAGGTTGAGAATGCCAAGGAAGTGAAATGGACAGATGATCCATGAAATGCTTAAAATGTAAGTCAAGTTCTAGCGTAAAGTAGGTGTTCAATAAAAATGAGGTAACACGTAAGGGAGAGGGGAGCAGCATGGGAAATAGAGGGGAGCAGCGTGGGAAATAGAGGGGAGCAGTGTGGGAAATAGAGGGGACAGCCAGGTGACAGGCAGGCACGTCACGGATCACTTCGAATCTCACTCCGATGTGTAATTAAGTACACCAGTAAGAGTATTCAAAAACAGCCAGACACGGAAGCACAGGCCTGTAACCCCAGGGCTTGGGAGGCTGAGGCAGGAGGGCGGCGAGTGCGCGACCAGCCTCAGCAGCGTAGAGACACTCAACAACCTAGTGAGACGCCGTTTCAGAACAAAAAGGGGTCAGGAATGTAGTTTAGAGGTAGAATGCCCCTGGGTTAGTCTCCAGTACTAAAAAATAAATAACAGAAAATAAAGAGGGCTGGGGGTGTAGCTCAGAGGTGTAACCCAGAGGTAGAATTCCCTGGGTTCAATTCCTAGCATAAAACATGCACGCATGCACACATGCGCACATACACACACACACACACACACACACACACACACACACACAGAGTAATAGTGTGTAGCGTGTTTGGAGTCACCTGGTCTGGCCTTACTTTTATACAACAACTTTCTTCTAAGCGTCTAAGCTTGTGCCAGTTCCAGCATTCGGGAGGCTGAGACCTGAGGATCATGGTTCGCGGACAGCCTCAGCTACTTAGGTCCTCTGTAACTCAGTGAGACCCTGTTTCAAAATAAAGACTAAAAAATAGGGCAGGGGGTGTGGCTCGGAGGTCGAATGCCCCTGGGTTCCATCCCCAGACCCACTAAATAAATAAACAAACAAACAAATAATACAAATCTAAAGAAGTAACCCCTCCATTCATATTTTAGTAAAAACATAAGGTTTCATACTGCTTTGTTTTTTTCAATAATATGTTAGCGTAGAAGTTTTTAACTGAAAATTATATGCAAAGAACTGCTTTTAATTTCCTAAGAAAACTCTTGTAACCTGACTCAGAACAGTGGCTGAGCGTCGTGAGCAGTGAGTCGGAGGGGAAGTCACTCACAGGAGCCGGGCCTCACTCTAAGAAGCTGGGGCCAGTGACCGGAGGCCCTTCTGCACACTCGGAGGCGCCCCCTCGGCCAACCAGCCTTCGCTTCAAAGGCCTCTCTTATCTCCACTTCTGTGTCTACTGGAATTTTTTCTTCTGCATTTGAACTGATTTAAAATTCCATTTCTGTCAGCAAGTTTAATGGTAATTGAAAGTTTTTTCCTTTTTAAATTCAGTACTGATGAATACCACCTCTACCAAAAGAAATGTCCCATCCAGTGCAGCCCCCTTAGGAGGCCGTCATTGTTTCAAGTGAGACTTATTTATATTTTTTTGTAGTGCTGGTGATGGAACCCAGAGGCTTTCTACCTTTGGGCTATACTCCCAGACCTATTTTATATTTTATTTGGAAACAGGGTCTCACTAAGTTGCTGAGAGCCTCACTAAGTAGCTGAGGCTGGCTTCGAACCCGTGCGATCCTCCTGTCTCAGCCTCCCAAGTGCGGGGATGACAAGCGTGCGCCACCACGCCCGGCTTCAGTAAGATTCATAAAGGTAAAATGCTCTCCTTAGAGAACATGGTCCCCGCTGTTGACTGTTATTGTTTTTATATTCTCATTACTTCAAAGTAATTATACACCACAGTGAGATTCGTATGCCCCCCCGCCCCGCCTTCCTCCCTCCCAGATCCCTCAGTGAGGCTGGGGTGAAACCTGCCTGCATGGGGCCTCCCCATCACCCCGCGGTCCTGCTGCTGCGTTCCCGCTTGACTGAAGTCCCTTTCTGTCCTGGCTTCCATATAAGAGAAAACATATGACCCTTGACTCTCTGAGCCTGGCTGAACTCAGAACGATATTCTCCAGTTCCATAATTTTCCTGCAAATAACATTAATTTTCTTCTTTGTGGCTATTGCTATTGACTATATATATATATATATATATATATATATATATATATATATATATATATGAAAGACAAATGAAAACATATGACCCTTGACTCTCTGAGCCTGGCTGAACTCAGAACAATATTCTCCAGTTCCATAATTTTCCTGCAAATAACATTAATTTTCTTCTTTGTGGCTATTGCTATTGAATATATATATATATATATATTAATAATTAATACATAGCACAAAGTTGTCAAAGGAGTGAACACTTTGCTAGCAATAAAAAAGAATATTATTGCTTGCAATAATATTTATGCAGTGAATTCTGTAGCCTGTATGTTCACATATACACAGAGTCGATAGAGATGTTTCCGTTAATGAACCTCAGGCTCCCCCTCCCTTCCCTTAGGCCACCTCCCTGGCTCCTCTGAGGTTTCTTTCCCGTTGTCTGGAGTCCCTCTGGTGTCCCAGTTACTCCCTAGCTTGAACATATCAGGGCAAACAAATGACCCTTCGCTTTCTGTGACCGGCTGATCTCACTTAACATAATGTTCTCCACGTCCTTCCATTTTTTTGTAAATGACATAATTTTGTTCTTCTTTATTGCTGAGTAGAATTCCATTGTGTGCATTTCCCATAATTTTGTAATCCATTCATCTGTTGACGGACGTCTAGGTTGGTCCCATAGTTTAGTTATTGTGAATTGTGCCGCTATGAACACGAGGATACATATGTTACTGTAATTCTCTGATCTGGGACCCTTTGGGAAGATCCCCGGGAGTAGTATAGCCAGACCACATGGTGGGTCCGTTCCCAGTTTTCTGAGCAATCTCCACACTGATCTCCATAGCCACAGAACTAATTTGCAATCCCACCAAGAGTGCAGAACTTGGTGACATAGAGGAAGATAGAGTTTTATACTTAAGAAATCTTTTAGCCAGGCATGCATGGCCCCACACACCTCTAATCACATTGGGAGGCTGAGACAGGAAGATTGCAGCAGGTTCAAGGCTAGCCTTAGCAATTTGGGGAGGCCTTCAGCAACTTAGTGAGAACCTGTTTCAAAATAAAAAATAAGACTAGGGTGTTGCCGGGCGTGGTGGCACATGCTTGTAATCCCCGCGCTTGGGAGGCTGAGACAGGAGGATCGCACAGGTTCGAGGCCAGCCTCGGCTACTTAGTGAGGCTCTCAGCAACTTAGTGAGACCCTGTTTCCAAATAAAATATAAAATAGGTCTGGGAGTATAGCCCAGAGGTAGAAACCCCCTGGGTTCCACCCCCAGTACCACACACACACACACACACAAAAAAGACTGGGGTGTTGTTTGGAGGTAGAATGCCCCTGCGTTCCATCCCTAGTACCTAAAGAAGAAAGAAAGAAAGAAAAAGAGAAAGGGAGGAAGGGAAGAAGGGAAGAAGGGAAGGTAAGACAATAACCAAAAAAATGTAGGATAAGTTTTTAGTATAATGAGCCCTGAAATATTATTATTTTTAAAACATAAATAAGATTCATAATTTCAAAGGGTTTTTAGACACACTAGGTCAACACGTGATAGTTTAGGGAAAAAATGTGAACAATTCCTTTAGAGTAGATCCAAAGGCAGAGAAATCCAGGCTGCATTTGATTTCAGAGAAGGGTACAGAAAACTGCACTGCGGCCCATGGGTCTTGGTCGAGAGGCGTGTAGACCTTCATTTCCTCCTCCGTACGCGTTGCTATCGGTGCCGGCTTCCAGGATGGTGCAGCCTGAGCGTGCGACGCCCTGTGCCAGGCGTGCAGTGGGCGCCCAAGAAGAGCGGCTGCTCTGTGGCTTCCTGCGGCCCCAGCCTCGTGGGCAGAGTGGCCACCCTGCTAGGAAAAGAATTTTTCATGAAATGGGAAAACATATTGCGTTTCTGCTGCAGTCATTTCACTTTCAGTCTGGAAGAGCATTAGGACTGGAAAGACAAATGAAAAGTTGAACAGAGCCAGGCGTGGGGGCCGCACTTGGAATCCTAGTACTTGGGAGGCTGAGACAGGAGGATCACAGGTTCATGGCCAGCCTCAGCTACTCAGTGAGGCCCCTGCAACTTAATGAGATGCAATTTTAAAAATAAAGAAGCCAAGGCGGGCGTGGCGGCGCACGCTTGTAATCCCCCATGCTTGGGAGGCGGAGACAGGAGGATCGCGCAGGTTCGAAGCCAGCCGCGATGGCTTAAGAGACCCTGTTTCCAAATAAAAATAATAAAAATAGGTCTGGGAGTGTAGCCCGGAGACAGAAGGGTTTCCAGGAACCCCAGTACCATTTGGGAAACGGAGACCAGAGGATCCCAGTTTGAGGACAGCTTCAGCTACTTAATGAGGCCATCGGTAACTTAGTGAGACCCTGTTTCAAAATAAAAAATAAAAATAGGGCAGGGGGTGTAGCTCGGAGGTCGAATGCCCCTGGGTCCCATCCCCAGACTCACAAGTAAATAAATAAATAAATAAATAAATAAATAAATAAATAAATAATGGGTTGGATACAGCTCAGAGGTAGAAAGGCCCTGGGTTCAATCCCCAGTACGGAAAGGGGGGAGAAGTTCTGGGGGTATAACTGAGGTAAAATGTCCCTGAGTTCAGTCTTCATTGCCAATAAATAAACAAGTAACTAAATAAATGTCAGACAGTCCCTTCCCACCTCTGTAGCTGAGCTGCTTCAGGTCCCCGGGTTCTGTCTTGTTCTCCTACCCAGCAAAGCTTCCTTCTGGTGTAGAGGAGGGCAGAGGGTTCCCGGCCACATGCTGCTGCTGGCTGAGGGAGGAGGCAGAGGGCCGCCTGTATAATCCGATTGCATCATCTCACACTAATCACTACTGATAGTAGCAAAATTTAGCCCGGATCTGCTTCGTTAATCTAGATTGACAGGAGGTAAAAGTGAAGGGAGACAAGGGCACACACAGGAAGGGAAAGAAGCCGGCCGCTGGCCCTCGCCTGCGCCGCCCGCCCGGGGCCTCTCGCTGGCTCCCTTTGGGGATTCTAGGCAGTTTAGCTTATAAACGAACGTTACGGTTGTCAGGATACAAGCCTTTCACCCACAGCAGGTGCGCCTCGGGAGAACGCAGGCATTCCAGGTACACAGCCCCGACGCTATGCATTATTTACGAAACCGAGCTCCGCGTTCTCGCTGTCCTCCGGGAAGCCCTGGAGCCTGGGGCCTCCGCAGTGGAAGCCTGCGCCAGCGAGGCCTTTGTCGTCTCCACTTGCCTTCACATTGCATTCTGGAGCTCCCTAGATTTTTAGCTCAGCTTGGAGAGTCGGTGGAAATTAGAGCTTAACACCTGGGCGAGGAGTACCTGTGATTTGGGGACATTTCCACGTGGATTCAAGTTTGATCTTCTTTAAGGGAATACTCCACTCTGGATTTTGTGGCTTTATAGAGAAGATGCACATGTGGCGACCGCTGTCTCCATCCACCGCGGGGTTACAGTAGTGATCTGCCATGTGTGTGTCCGCAAGCTTCGAATCAGGAAGGAGGATGGGCGGCCGGAGCATCATCGCCACCGTTACTTGTCACGTCTGTGTCTGGCAAGCCAGAGAACTTTTTGCATTTGGGTAACCAAGACATTGGAAATACCTTCTCCTGGGTTTTCCATGCTGGTGAAACTGCTGTTGATTCTCTCGGGTCTCCATGTTGCCATGCTAAAAGTACCTAAGGGTAAAAATGTCTCCTGGGTAAGTAGACAATGGTTGTTTTTTTTTTTTTAATCTCTAAAGAATATATTTTAAGCACACACACATCGTTTCAGAACTTAAGGACATCTAATGGTTGTGCGCTAGTGGGAGTATTTGGGAAAGCCTTCAGAAACCATTTGCCTTTGGAAAGTATAAAAATAACTGTGAGAACGCTTCGGCCAGCACCACGATGCCAGGCCGGCTAGCGCGTGGACTGCACGACGCGTTCGTGCTCGGCTCGTCCTGCCGTCCTTGGCTCACTTCACCTTGGCGTACAGATGCAGAATTGAAAAGCGTTCAGCTGAAGTCAAGGCCATGATTTTAAAATGTTTCCAGTTTCAGAGCTGGTGATGTTGGTTTTGAGTGGGAGTAAGAGGATAAGTCAAATTTTCAGTGTAGAAGGTTCGCAGTTTTCACTATTTGGGGATATCGGCAATATGTGCCTGGCTCTGTTTTGTTTTGTTTTCCTCTTAGAAACACAATAGCAATCTATATTTCTTAATGTTATATGCCTAAGAAATTTTCAACATGTATTGTGAAGGTTCGCCACCTCAGTCACACCGGCACGACAATTCTAATCAAAGCCGACTTTCTAATGCTGTTTCGAGTAGCTTCTTACCAAAGGGAGAAAACGTGTCAGGCTGAGCTCGGAATAAGAACCATCTGCAAACTCTCCCAAAACAAGCGGCTCCCTTCCCTGCCTCGTGCTTAGTGGCCTTGGTGCATTCAGCCAGCAGGCAGGGGGCTCCCTTCTGCCTCTACGCGGACTTGTGCCGCACGCCAGGTTTTGTTTTGTTTTGTTTTGTTTTGTTTTTTGGTGGTACTGGGGTTCCTGGAAGCCCTTCTACCTCCGGGCTACACTCCCAGACCTATTTTTGCATTTTTATTTGGAAACAGGGTCTCCTAAGCCAGCGCGCGCAGCTGGCTTCGAACCTGCGCGATCCTCCTGTCTCTGCCTCCCAAGCGCGGGGATTACAAGCGTGCACCACCACGCCCGGCGTACGCCAGGTTTTGAACCAGCAACACTTTGCGCAGATCCAGCCACAGAGTGTATGTTAGATGACGATTGTGGCTTTCCTAAGGTCATTCAGGAAACCTAAATCATTCTAGCCTTCTCTTCCAAAAATACTTTTTGACTTTAATTTGAAACTCACAAGTTAGGCTACTCCTAATTTCTGTGATAACATTTGTCTAAAAATGGCCAATTGTCATTTTTGTTTGTTTTGTGCAGTTCTTTGTCTGGCCAGTCCTTAATTAAAAGGACGTATCTTAGCTTGAAATGCAATTTGCCAAGTTCTTTAACAAAACATCTGAAGTAACTCATTGCTAAAAATTAGTTTTTAATATGATTGCTATTCTTGGCTCTTCTCTCGTCTCCTGCTGGGTATTAGCGAGGGGTGCGATTGAGAGGCCGGGCCGCGGGGCTCCGCCTTCTGCGCGGTGGCGTCGGGGCTAAGTGTGGGCTCCAAGGAGGGTCAGCGCGTCTGCCACAAGGTCGCCAAGGAGAGAAGCAGCTTCAAGAGTTCATCCCTTCCCCGTCTCATTGTCGTCCCAGAGATTAATCCCGTCGAGGCCCAGAGGAGAGCTTCTGCCATGAGGGCGAGACCTGAGACGTTTCGTGAGCTCAGACTGCCCCTGGGTTTGGTTTAACTCTGACTCAATCATCCTAACAGTTTTTGAAAAGTTCCAGTTGTTGGCTAAAAATTAAACAGCACTTTTTTTTTTTTTTTTTTGGTCCTAGGGATTGAACTCTCAGAGGCATTCTACCTCTTAGTAACACTCCCAGTCCTATTTTATTTTATTTTTTATTCTGAAGCAAGGTTTCACTACGTTGCCGGGAACCTCGCTAAGCAGCTGAGGCTGGCTGTGAACCTGCATCCTCCTGTCTCAGCCTCCCTAGTACTGGGATTTCAGAAAGCACCACCACGCCCAGCTCGGAAGCGCTTGCTTTAGAAGCATTAGAATGCCTCCGCTTTCGCCGGGTATGGCGGCGTACACCTGTAATTCCAGTACTTGGGAGGCTGAGACTGGAGGGCCGTCCAAGGCCAGTCTCAGCAACTTAGCAAGACTCGCAGAAACCTATTTGAGACCCTGTTTCAAAATTTTAAAAACATATATAAATAAATAGAAAGGGCTGGGAGTATAGCTCAGAGGTAGAATGCCCCTGGGTTTAATCAATCCCCAGATCCCCCCCCCCAAAAAAAAAAACACCTTGCATTTTCTCAGGAATTTCACTGTATCTCCCATCTATTACGAATGTCTCTGTATCCAGGGTTGTCAGAAGTCAAGTTTAAGGCCTAATTACAGTCGTGCCACAGGAAATGCAACAGCCATTCTGGCGGCGTGTGCCGCCCGCTTGTGCAGTGGACCCGGCCCTCTGCTGATGACTACTGCCCAGTGCCTGATCTTGATAATGGAGGGCAGACGGGCGCTTCAGCCCAGGCTCCGACCTTACCGGCGGTGTTGGCCTATGGGTGAGACGACCCCGGCTCTGCAGACCGGGGCCTGGTCTGTCTGCTCTGGCCGGCGCTGGCTTCTGATCGCACGTTCACTTAGACTGGAGTCCAGGAGGAGAACGGACTCGGCAGGTGTCTTCCAGGAGCGCCCTGCGTGGTGAGCATCCCCGCCTAACATGCGCGCGTCTTGCTGGTCGCCACTTGCTGCAGCCGGTGAAAGTGCCCTACGCGTCCACCTGTAGGACCAGCAGGACGGTAGGAACTGCTCTTTCTCCGAGCTGAGGGGGACCACCTGAAGCGGGGCTCAACCACCACTCCAGAGCTGGGCGTGCAGCGATCCTGTGGGGTGTCTGGACACTGTGGGATGTGGAGTGGATAGGATTCTAGAAAACTCTAGACCTCGTGTAGCTGACGTGCTAGTGAGAGGAGACAAGCAGAAGGATAGGAGCCGCGTGGCAGCGACACTTGTAACCTCAGTACATGGGAGGCGGGCACAGGAGGGTCTCAGGTTTGGAACCAGCTTCAGCGAATTGGTGAGACCCTGCTTCCAAGTAAAAAACAAATTAGGGCCGGTGGTGTACCTTGGAGGTAGAATGCACCTGGGCTCCATCCCTAGTACCACCAAAAATATTAAAAAGAAGAAAAGAAAGCAAACACACGTGGAGGGGGGAAGACAGTGATTACACGAAGGAAGGTTCGCGGCGTGCTGGGATGGGAGGGCGCCGCCAATCACTCACGCAAACTCACTGGACCGAGACTTGACGGAAGTAACAGTCAGCCAGGGAATGTGGGAAAGATTGCCCCCGGCGATGGGTGGACTGGGGACAGGGGGGGGGGGTCGGTGTGCAGGTGCAAAGGCCCAGAGGCAGGGCCGCAGCCAGAGGCCAGGAGGCTGGCCGCAGTGCAAGCCTGGTTTTTTTTTCTCTCTTGTGTACTTTCATTCCCCACCTCCAGGGGATTAGTTCCAGAACCTTTGCAAATCCTACAATCTTCGGGGTTTAGCTCTTCCTATAAAAATGGTGTAGTATTTGCCTAAAACCTATTCATATCCTCCTGAATATTTTAATCATCTGTAGATGACTTATAATACCTGGTAGCGCACAAGCGCTGTGTGGATAGTTGTTTCCCTATATTGTCTGGCAAATAAAGACCAGGGAGGATGCAGCGTGCACATGCTCAGGACAGGTGGAATGTTTCGTTTTGCTGTGATTTTTTCTGGGTGTTTTTGGCGTGGGGTTGGCTGGATCCGCAGCTCTGGGGCCTGACGAGCTGGAGGACCGCCTGTACTTGCATGTTTTCAGTAACTGGTTCCCCAGGATCCCGGGACAGACCTAGAGCCCTCTATCCGGGCCTCCAGAGAGTGGAGGTGCGGAGCGGCGTCCTGGGGCGGTACACGTGGGCACTTAGAGCCCGGCCTCCAGGACCAATCACAGGACGCAGGCTTCCAAACCGCTCGTGCTCTTAAGAATGAAGATATTTATTATTCTTTTTTAATCTTCTCGAGACAGCATTGCAAATGAGGAAGATGGTGTTTTAGGAGTAATAGAAATGAGAAGAAATTTGGGGAGTACTGGGATTGAACCCACCAGCGTTCTACCTCTGAGCTATACTCACAGCCCTTTTTATTTTTATTTTGAAACAGGCTCCCTCTGACTTGGTGAGGGTCTCGCTAAGTTCCTGAGGCTAGCTAGCCTCTTACCTGCAATCCTCCTATTTCAGCCTCCCAAATATTGGGATTATAGACATGTGTTACTGTACCTGGAAAAATTAGTGGAAATTTTAAGCTAAAATTAAAGATAGTATTAAAAAGACGAATTAGGGGAAGGTCCAAAGCCCAGCTATTCCATAGCAACTTACACTCCTTTTTAGGATAGATCTAAGTACACGCTAGGCCTCTGTGTGTTCTGTGACCATCAAAGACTCTTCTAGAAGTCTGGTTTTTGAGACCTCTTGCAGACAATTGCTATGATAACCAGATGGAGCGGTGAGGCACGCCCCTCTTACTTTTTGTCAGTCTGAGCTGTGTTGTCCAAAAGTTGTTTAGCCTTGGAAATACAAAAATAATATGTCCCACTTAGCCTCCTGGCTCTGTGAAAACTCCCCTGCTGCTCTTTTTCTATTTATTTATTATTTATTTATTTATTCATTAATTTTGTAGTACTGGAGATTGAACCCAGGGCCTTCTACCACTGAGTTACATCCCCAGCCCTATTTTATTTTTTTCTATTTTAAAACAGGGCCTCCGTAGGTTGGAGAGGCCTCGCTATGTTGCCGTGGCTGGCGGGGAGCCTGCGATCCTCCTGTCTCAGCCTCCCAAGTACCAGGATCACAGTTGTGCGCCGCCACGCCTGGCCGTTCTTTTAATTCCTAAGAGCCGGATTCAATGATATCCACCTTTCCAGCATTTCAGATCAGTGGCCCTCTGTGTAAATACCACTTTGTGTGTTTAGGGTGTTTTGTTAGCTCCTTTTCTATTATGCACCATAAGAAACTAATAAAATTTAAGGAAATGAAAGGAGTCTCTAACGAGCAGAAGTGAATACTTAAATTCATTTAACACACGGTGCTAGAGATAAAGTGAGAATCCGGAACTTTAAAGCTTACTTTTGCTTCTTGATATATCTGGCAAGTATAAGTAAGCGCCTGTTTCTATAAGACAGACATTCCTAGAGCCTGGTTCAAAGTCTAAGCTGAGCATTGCTCCTTCTCCAGGCCAGGCGTGGTAGCGCACACCTAGAACCCCAGTACTTGGGGGCTGAGACAGAGGGATTGCAGGTTTGAGGACAGCCTCAGCACCCTCCGAGGCCCTGTCACAAAACGAAAAGAAAATAGGGCTGGGCGTGGCGCTCACACGCCCCTGGGCTCAATCCCCAGGACCACAAACACCCAGCAAATGAACCCACTGCATCCGAGAGGAGCACTGCCTGCCTTCTGAAGCCGAGGGCCGCCTCCAGGACAGGACAGACACGGTCCTCCATTTCCCCAGGTGTCTCTCAAATGTGGAGCGTCCCTGGCCCCCCACACTCCCCGGTCGCTGCCGGCACCTTTCCAGCTGAGTAACTAACTCCAGGCGCCACCTTGTTGGCGATCTGTCTCTCAGTGGCGTTGCTTCCTTTGATACACAAGTTTCACCGCAGCGTCTACGTGACAGGTCTTTCAGACGGCAAGAGCTGCTGCAGATATCCAGGTCCGCGCCCCTTCCCTGCGCTGAGCACAGCCGCTGCCGAGCGCCTCCCCGCTGTGGTCCAGCCCGTCCCTGACCGGCCAGGTGGAGGTCCCGTCTTCCCTTCACTGCTAATTGGCAGGAGAGCCTCGTGTCTGGAGCAAGAGAGGCGGCAATTACCTTCGCTCACAGCCTCCGAGGTTCCGGACATTCATGCATGGAGACATTTTCTTCTTTCCCTAATAAATATATATATTTTTCTAAATAGACGAACTCCACGTCTAGGCTCAGAAGCCTGAGAGATTATACCAGGCTGGCTCTAGGAATATAAATATGTAATGCTTTATATGGCCAGCCATAAAGCAATAAGAAGCTATGTATTTATATGTAGCCCGCCACGACTAATTGTTTACTATTAAAATGCACATATTTTTAAATCATCGTCGTTCAAACTCACAGGGTTCTTAGATATTTAGGAGGGATCAAGTCGCCGGGCATGGTGGCACACGCCTATAATCCCAGTAGTTGGGGGCTGAGACAGGAGGATTGTGTGTTCATGAGCAGCTCAGCAATGTAATAAGACTCGCAGCAACCTGGCGAGACCCTTGTTTTCAAAACAAAAAAATAAGATCTGGAGGTGTCGCTTGAAGGTAGAGTGTCCTAATTCAATCCTTAGGACCACAAAAATAAAGAATAAAAATAAAAAATAGGCCGGGCGTGGTGGCGCCCACTTGTAAACCCAGCATACGGGAGGTGGAGATCGGAGGACCACTTAGCGAGGCCCTTTGCAACTCAGTGAGACCCTGTCTCAAAAAACTATAAATACTAAAAAATAGGAATGGGGGTGTAGCTCAGAGGTACAATGCCCCTGGGCTCCATCCCCAGTACCACACACACACACACACACACACACACACACACACACACACATCATCATCATCATCAATAATAATAATAAAACAAAAGTCATCGACTGCTGCCTTAAAACTAACAAAGTCAGTGTCTGCAGTCTTAAAACCAACCTCGAACCATTTCTATCCGAGTGATGTTCTTCTCCCTTCCACCCCAGTTCAGAGCGTCACCCACAATGTCCTGTAATGGGAAAGTATGTGCGTGGGAGACAGACTCCGGGCTGAATCCTAATTCCACCACCAGCTGTGTGACCTTGGACAAGTGATTAACCCCGAGGCTTAGTCTGTTCATCTCTAAAATGAGGATAATAAACTTTCCTGCTGGAGCATCTTAAAAGCAGAGCTCTGTGCTCACGAGAGTGTGTGCTGCACGTGCTTTGTGGGGTCCGGCTGCGCCTTGTCCTTTCCAGTGCCCTGCTCCTCAGGAAGAGCACTGGTTCAGGAGCCAGTGCTCTTCCGTGCCCCGGCCCAGCCCCTGTGCTCACCGCTAACTTCCGGGCTCTCCCTCTCCCAAATCAAGCCAAACATTTCTACTCTTTACTAGGTCTCCTTAAACCTGGATCCCACCGGTTTCCAGGCAGATCCGATCCTTCAGCGCTCAGAAGTGATCTGCTTGGGGCAGTAAATTGCACAATAACCCCAGTCGTGATAAGAGTGTGGGTAGACAAGGAAGAAAGGCAGGGGAAAAGGACAGACTGGGAAGGTTCGAGCTTTCTCTAGAAAGATCTTCGCCGCCAGCACTCTGAAGTTCAGTGGAGGAGCGCAGTGCTGTGCTGGTTGACGATTCCAGCCTTAGCGAGGCAGCACCCACTCTGTGACTCTGGGCAGTTGATCTCTTCAGTGATGGCTTTATTCACCTGCTGACCGGGACCGCTGTGCTCAGGTTGCCGGTGATTAGTCATAAGAATGATTATAATGATCATAAGAATGCCGGTGTCAGGATTAATCATAAGAATGCAACAGATAGGTGTTCTGAAGACAAGGACTGTCCTAAGAGCATAGTTAAGATCTTTCCTGGCCCTGCTAAGGGGCCAGTCTAGATTTTTTAGCCCAGCCTTGAAGAGTGTCCATAAGCCAGTATCAGCCTACCCTCCCATCTCTGTCCACGACACTTGCATAGCGAGATCCTGCCTTTCTGGGAGAATGCTCTGTGTTCTCAGCTCTGAACCTCCCTGTTTTGCTAACAAGTTGATTCCCACACCCTGTAACTCCACTGCTGTGAGACTTCTAAGCCTAGATCTTATGGAAAAATAGGTCTCGTGAAATAACAAAGATCGTCGGGGTTGCCCCGGCACAGCCGCAGGTGAAGCCCTCGCGCAGTCACCTCAGAGGTGCGGGCTTAGCTCAGCGTAGAGCACCCGCCCAGCCCGGCAAGGCCTTTGTCCACTCCCCAGGACATAGAAAGAGCCAGGGGGGGGGGGAGGCAGGGAGGGAGGCTATGCTTATGTTGCTAATACTAGCAGAGTATGTTATAATGTATTTCATTTCTAGAGATTTATTATGCCTTTGCGAATTGACATGTACAATGCAAGCAAAATCAACAATATAATGACATTTAGGAAAAAGATAGCAGGCTCTTCCATATACCTTGAAGAAGGAAGAAGCTGGGATTTTCAAAGGACTGGCTATTGCTCATTCCCAAGAACGTGAAACAATTATCGAGAAAAGAGCGCTATTTTAACTTGCGTTCTACAGAAAAACAACCACGGAGGGGAGAGAGAATCTCGCAATGCACAGAGTAAACACTCTTTTTTTTGGGGGGTGGTGGTACTGGGGTTCCTGGGAGCCCTTCTACCTCCGGGCTACACTCCCAGACCATTTTTTTAAATTATTATTAATTTGGAGACAGGTCTCTTAATCCAGCCAGGATGGCTTCGAACCTGCACGATCCTCCTGTCTCTGCCTCCCAAGCGCGGGGATGACAAGCGTGCGCCACCACGCCCGGCTGTAAACACTCTTTTTTAAAAAAGGAGGGACTCGTCTAGGCAGTCTCACACGCCAGCGTTGCTGTCGCCACAGAAGTCGGTGTTCTTACCTGGGGCACTTTGCTGGTTCCCGGCTCCTAGTGTATGATCATTACTAACTTCTCAGGTCAAACCGAGAGACGGCGCGACCTTGGCTCTGCTAGCACGCAGGACAGCGCCGGGTGAAAGGTGGGTTTCTTGCATCTCCGCCGGGCTGAACAAGCCCCACGAGCCCAAATCGGCTGAGCCTCCTCCTGGTGCATATGGAGGAGATAAAAAACTTACATTTCAGAGACCCCAAAAATAACCCAAGATGTGCATTCTAGGATAGAAAGGTGAGAGTAAAACCAGCAGCGACCTGTCACCGCAGAAGGAAGAAATTGTATGACAATGTACGACTCGGGACGGGTCAGATTGAGCACCCCTCTTGGTCCCGAGTTGTCAAAATGGAATCACTCATTTGACGATGAGGTGTCGAGCAGACCCCTGATGCTGTCGCCCGGTCTCGGCCAGGAGGTCAGTAGGGGCTCGCGGCTGCAGACCCGAGCAGCGGGGTAGCGGGGCAGCGGCGATGAGGGCGCGCGGTGTTCGTGGGAGTGGCAGCCAGGTGGAGACTCAGTTTTGAAGGCAGACGGCACCGTCCAGCAGCTGGAGCAGAGGCAGCATCCTCTTCCCTTCACGGAGCTGTCTCCTGGAGCCCGCAGGTGGCCGGCGCCTTCTCAGTTTGGAAGCTCCATGGTGCGGGAGGGGTCTCCGCAGGGTCATTGTCTCCATGGTGGACTCACAGTGGAGGAGGCCAAGCTCCAGCCAGGGTGGCCACTGGGGCGGCCTTGGGAGATACAGGAGTAAGAGGGGACGCGTTCTTCCTTTCGTTTCTCTCTTAAGACCGCGCAAGAGCACAGACCAAAAGGCAAAATGTGAGAAATGTTGGCAGGAAGGAGGGATGAAAAGAAATGTGTCTCCCTGAGCGCATCTCGGCCATCACAGCTACTGGGGCTCATCTACCCAGAGCCGCAGTCCTAGGAGCCAGGAGGCTCCCGACAGCCTCCTGTTCTCGCTAATTATGTCAGAATTCAGGGAGGAAAGAAGACTGTCTTTCGAGGAAGGCCGTCTGTCTGGGCATCGTCCCAGCCCGATCCGTGACTAGCTGTAGCACTAGTTACCTGTCCTCCTGAAGTCCGCTTTCTGTCTCTGCCGAGACAAGCAGGCTGTATTACATGACCTCCCGACCTTCAGCAACGAGTTGCCAATAAAATAGCTCTGTGACAAAAATCTTGACACTACACGGCATCACGGAAGCATCCTTCTATTAAAATAGGATTAAAAGTTATTCCACTTCTAGAATAACTGCCAGGGGTTCTTTTTTGTGTGTGTGGTGCTGGAGATTGAACCCCAGGAGCATTCTACCACTGAGCCATTTTTATTTCTAATTTTGAAGAAGGATCTCACTGTGTTGCTGAGGCTGGCCTCAAACTTGCAACCTTCCTTTCTCAGCCTCCAAAATGCTGGGATTACAGGCTTGCGCCACTGTATTTGGCAGCCACCAGCGTGTCTAAACAGAGAATTGCAAGTCATGGTAGCAACGGACTGGCATATTTCTCGATAGACGGTGGGCACGTGTATTCCCCAAATGAGGACATGACTTTCCCTAGTGCCAGGGGAGTGTCATGGAGTGCGATGACAGGTATCACATGCATGTTTTCAAGTGCTGAGTGGAAAGATTGCTTGTTTCCCCAAATTTCCAGGTAAAGGACAAGCCTGTGCTCGTTTTCATTCTCCCCTCCCCCTTTTTGTCAGTGCAACCTAAACCTGTTAATATCTATATTCAGGAAGGCTGCCCTAGTTGCCTGGCAACGCATCTTAGTGGGCTCGGAGGCACCAAACTAGCAAACACATCCTTGATTTATGCCGTCCTGCAGACGCTCATGCTCCCTGGTCCCACGTGGATTTTCATTGCCAGGACATAAGTAAATCTTTCAGGAGTGTTAGCTTGGTGCTATTAGGAGTTTAAAAAATGACAGTCTATGGAACAATGCCTTGCTGGAGTCACACACGTATACAGAGAACTCTGTGCCCTTCCTTAATTGAAGCAGAGCGGTCCTGCCTGTAGGTCACGCTGTCCCCTCCCCTCTTCCTTCTGACTTCCTCTGCAGAAAGATGTATGTATTATTCTCGGAACGAGATGGGATGGGGATGGAAGCGTCGACTTTGAGAAATAGGACTTTAGGATTCATTACTGGCAAACATATGATTTTATTTGTATGCAAGAGAGTAAAAAGAGAAACGCATTGGAACAACGTTTCCTTGGCAGATTCTTCAGTTTCTGGCTCTACCTACTTTTCTTTCTTATGTTTTTCCCTATGGAAGCCTTGTCATCTTTTAAATTAGGAATCAGAAAATCTCATGGACTAAAGAAAATAAATATCATCTGCTTCATGGGCAAATGTGAATGGAATTTGGAATTTATTATTTTTTTGTGTGTATGTGGTTCTGGGGATTGAACCCAGGGGCATTATACCTCTGGGCTATACTCCCAAATCTATATTTTAATTTTTTATTTGGAAGCAGGGGCTCACTAAGTTGTTGAAGGCCTCACTAAATTGCTGAGGCTGGCCTTGAACCTGCAATCTTCCTGTCTCAGCCTCCCAAGTACTGTTATTACAGGCATGTGCCATCACACCCAGCTAGACTTTGAAATTTAATCCTATGTCACCTAATTCTTTATTATCTCACTTGTTTTATAGGTCAGCCTTTATGAGATGAATTCAGTATTCAGAGGAAAAGTAACCGCAAGGCCTCTGAATCAAATCCTTTTTGAAATAATGTTGGAGAATACTATAAGATCAAACAAATAGCTGGAACAGTTGCAGTGGACTCCTGGATAATATGACGGGGAGATCGGGACACTGTTAGAATTAACCCAGTAATACCTCGACATGAACTCTCAGAATCTTTGTGAACAGAATGTGTGTGTGTGTGTGTGTGTGTGTGTGTGTGTGTGTACGTGCACATGTGTCTATGTGTGTGCACATCCGTGTGTGTGCATGTACTGGGGATTGAACCCAGAGGTATTCTACCACTTGGCTACCCTCAGTTGGACTTCGTTTCTTGTTTGGAAACAGCCTCAGTAGGTTGCTGAGAGCCTCACTAAGTTGCTGAGGCTGGCTTCGAACCTGCGATTCTCCTGTCTCAGCTTCTCAAATGCTGTGGCCGCAGCTGTGCGCCACCAGGGCTGGCTTGAACATAATAACTTTTCTTACAAGCCAGGAGACAGTCTTCTGTGACTGCTTTGCCACCGTCTCTATTTGACATTCCACTTTTCTTTTATCCATAATGTATTCCATAGTTGGTATGAATTATAGCTTTTCAAGGCGCATGTGCTCAGATTGTATGTAAAAATCACCTAAACTGTATTGTTGGTTTCAATATATCTAGCAAATTTAACATCGTAGGCCAGGGGAACTCGACTGGAGTCAGAATATACTCACAGATGGCGGGCGTGGTGGCGCACCCTTGTAATCCCGCGCTTGGGAGGCGGAGACAGGAGGATCCAGCCGTGCTGGCTTAAGAGACCCTGTATCCAAATAAAATATATAAAATAGGTCTGGGAGTGTAGCCCAGAGGTAGGAGGGCTTCCAGGAGCCCCAGTACCACCAAAAAAAATAAAAATTAAAAAGGGCAGGGGTACATCTTAGAGGCAGAACACCCATGGGTTCAACCCCTAGTACTAAAAGAAAAAAAAAAGAAGAAGAAAAAAATGGGGAGGCCCATTGCAGCACTGGCCGTGGTGGAGATGGACGGGGCAGAGGTCCTGCGCAGGCGCTTAGCTGACAGGGAAGATTAAGCGTGAGCTTATTAGAAGGTGCAGGTGAGATAAAGAATAAGTCAACAAAACAAAGAAATGTAGATCTAGATATTCAAGAACATAATTAAAGGAGAGTTTCCAGGTTGGAGGTGTTTGGGTTAGGACAAGTTGGGATAACGGCAGGAGGAGCTGAAGGGAGCCAGGCACAGGGGATAGGGGAGGAAGCCGTGCCAGGGACGGGCTGGGAAGCAGGAGCGGCGGCGCTGCACCTGTCATGGCTGCACTTGGGAGGCTGAGGCAGGAAGATCTCAAGGGTGGGGCAGTCTCGGCAACTCAGTGAGACCCCGTTTCAAAATAAAAGGTAAAATAGGGCAAGAGGAATAGGGGAATAGCTCGGAGGTTCCCTGACTTCACTCCCCTGCACCAAAAAACAAAAGAAAAAGAGAAAGAAAGAAAGAAAGAAAGAGAAAGAGAGAGAGAGAGAGAGAAAGAAAGAAAGAAAGAAAGAAAGAAAGAAAGAAAGAAAGAAAGAAAGAAAGAAAGAAAGGAAAAACCCAGAAGAAGGCTCAGAGTTGGTAACTTTTCCCCATGACACTTACTGTAATTTGCAATCTGGCCTTGCTTTTGAATATCCTCTCTACTACTGAAGTGAAGATAAAGACATTTCCTTTATTTGTGGTGCTGAGAATAAAATCCAGGGGCATTCTAACTTTGAGCTACACCCCAACCCTTTTGTTGTTGTAGTTGTTCTTTTTATTTTTATTTTATTTATTTATTTATTTATTTATTTTTTGCGGTACTGGGGATGGAACCCAGGGGCATTCTACCTCTGAGCTACACCCCCAGCTCTGATTTTTATTCTTTATTTTGAAACAGGGTCTAGATGAGTCGCAGAGGGCCTCACTAAGTAGCTGAGGCTGTGAACCGCGATCCTCCCGTCTCAGCCTCCCGAGTGCCGGGATGTCAGGGTGCCCGCCACGCCCGGCTGTTGCTGTTCAGTTCTGAAACAGGGTCTCCCTGGGTTATTGAGACTCTCACTGCTGCCGAGGCTGTCCTCGGACCTGCCATCCTCCCGTCTGCGCTGGGCGGACAGGCTGCGCCCACCCTGCCTTGTCCTAGAGGACTCCAGCTCCCAGCGCAGTGATGGGGCCAGGGCGGGCTCCAGCATGCCTTGCGCATAGCGCTGTGGATGGCAGGACGGCAGAGAGATGTCATGGACTTAGAGCGTGCGGTGAGGAGACTGCACGGGGAATGTTCTGGAAGTTGCAGTAAGGTACTTGTCACTTAGTAAAAATGCAAAGGATCAAACCCTTCAAATTAATGATAATAAAGTGACAGTACAAATTTAGTTAATTCAAAGATTTGCTACCCTGCAGGTGGCCCAAAATAAGTTAATTTTTGTGCCAGTAGCATATATGCATTCCATGGGTTCAGTCAAATAAACAAAAATATATGATTGGCTTAAGTCTTAAGTCTTTTTTTTTTTTTTTTTTGGTGGTATTGGAGTTCCTGGAAACCCTTCTACCTCTGGCCTACACTCCCAGACACCTACTTTTTATTTTTATTTTTTTATTTGGAAGCAGGGTCTCTTAAGCCAGCAAGGCTGGCTTCGAACCTGCGTGATCTTCCTGTCTCCGCCTCCCAAGTGCGGGGATTACAAGTGTGTGCCACCACGCCTGGCTGCCTTAAGTCTTAATAATATTTGTTAAAGTTTTACCGTTCTCACATTCCTTGAAAGATTATTGTAAGTATATTTTAATTTATTTATTTATTCATTTATTTTTGTTGTACTGGGAATTGAAACCAGAGGTGTTCTACCTCTGAGCTATACCATTAGCCTTATTGTATTTTTCATTTTGAAACAGGGTCTCACTAAGTTGCTGAGGCAGGTCACGAACCCATGACCCTCCCATGTCAGGCTTCCAAGTGCTAGGATTACAAGCATATGCTACCAGGCCCAGCTCCCAAGCATATTTTTTAAATGTAACCCTGTACCCGGGCGTGGTGATGCACACTTATGATCTCAGTATTTCAGAGGCTGAGACAGGAGGATGACAGGTTCACTGCTAGCCTCAGCAACTCAGTGAGATCCTGTTTCAAAATAAAAGAACAATAGGGCTGGAAGTGTAGCCTGGAGGTAGAATGCCCCTGGGTTTCATCCCTAACTCCACAAAAAAGAAAAAGAGAAAGAAAAAGAAGAAAGAAAGAAAGAAAGAAAGAAAGAAAGAAAGAAAGAAAGAAAGAAAGAAAGGGAGGGAAAGAAGATAAGGAAGGAAGGAAGGAAGGAAGGAAGGAAGGAAGGAAGGAAGGAAGGAAGGAAGGGTGGGTCTGACCAGGCATGATGGTACACTACTCAGGAGGCAGAGACAGGAGGATCCCAGGTTTGCACTCAGCCTCAGCTCCTTAGCGAGGCCCTCTGCAACTTAGTGAGACCCTGTTTCAAAATAAAGAATAAAATAGGGCTAGGGGTGTAGGCTGGAGGTAGAATGTCCCTGGGTTCTACCCCCGGTTCCGAGAAAAATGTAGAAAATAACGCTGAACGCTGCAGGTGATTCGTGCCTGCCCTTCGGCTTCCTCCAAGGTCACTGTGAACACGTGACGAGTTCTGGCTCTAGGACCATAATGAGCAGAAGTCGGAGAGGTCACAGCCGCCAGAACAACCATAACTGTGCCAAGCATTGCCGCCAGCGGGGCTTCGGGAGCCATAGGTATGCTCGACCCTTTGGCTCTTGGCAAAATGACTCAAGGGTATGACTGGACAGCTTTTGGGGTGAACAAATTGTCCTTTTTGCATAAAATATCGTCAGCCAACTGATGTGTATGTGCTGGCATCAGTCAGCAAATGTAGTCCTTTCAAAAGTGCAATTTTAAATCAGAGTAATATTTGAATGTCAACTTACTCTGATTCTTATTTTGGTGTGAAAGCGTTATAATATCACCTTTAAAAAAAGCTTCTGCCTTGTAAGTTATGGCGTGGATATTTTCTTGTCATCTTTTTTCACTGAAGTGAACATTTTCAGTGTGTAAGAGAGAATGGGGTGTGGTGGTGCATGCCTGTAATCCCAGTAGCTGAGGGGCTGAGACAGGAGGATCCTGGGTTTGAGAACAGCCTCAGCAAGTAGTGAAACTTTCATCAACCTACTGAGACCGTGTTTCCAAATAAAAAATATTGATGTAAAAGTACAGTTCTTTGGATTCAATCCATAATACTGCAAGAGAGTAGAGGAAGGGAGGGAGGGGGAGAGAGAGAAAGAGAGAGAGAAGGGAGAGAGGGACGGAGGGAGGGAGAAGCTGTTGTCTGGTATCATTTAAGCTTTTTTACATATGGAATGGTGGCTTTCTGGATTGCCTTTGTCACCAGCGCTTTCTGCTTTATGCGAGTAAAGGTGGAAGGGAGAGGGCTTCCTGGAATAGGGGAAGGCTCAAAGACAGGGACAGTGCAGAGTCAACACATCGCCAGCCCTTCTGCGAGTACCAGGCCGCCTCAAAGTGTCATAAGGAAGCCAGAACTTGAGGGGAGCCGGGACGCTCTGGGGCCAAAGCCACCTGCCGCGCTCGCTGTGTCACGGTCTTAGCTATGGGGCCCTTAAGACAATGTGAATTTTATCAGATCCTGTGCGTTTCTGTTTGTTTCACAGAAGAGGAGTGTGTGTGTGTGTGTGTGTGTGTGTGTGTGTGTGTAGTGTGCTACTAGGATTTTAACCCAGGGGCATTCTTCCTCCAAGCTACACCCCCAGTCCTATTTTTTAAATTTTGAAACAGGGTCTCACTGAGTTGCAAAGGGCCTCACTAAGTAGTAGCCGAGGCTGTCCTTGAACCACGATCCTCTGTCTCAGCCTCCCAAATGCTGGGTTTAGAAGCCTGGGCCACCACGCCGGTCTCGTTTTGAAGCAGTTTTATTAAATTGTTGAAGGTCTCGCTAAATTGCTCAGGCTGAAATGAGATCTGCAGTTCCCTGTCTGAACCTCCAAGCGCGGGGATGACAGGAGCACACTGCCACATCCAGCTGGCCTGTGCGTGCATGCGTGTGTGTGTGTGTGTGTGTGTGTGTGTGTGTTTGTTTACTTGTGTACACGATACTGGGAATGGAACTTGGGGACATTCTACCTCTGAGCTACACACCAGCCCTATTTTACTATTATTATTTTTGTGTGTGTATGTGGTACTGGGGATTGAACCCAGAGACATTGTAACTCCAAACTGCACCTCCAGCCCTATATTTTATACTTTATTTTGAAACAGGATCTCGCTAAGTTGTGGAGGGCCTAAATAGCTGAGGCTGGCCATGAACCCGAGGTCCTTCTGTCTCAGCTTCCCAAGTACTGAGATTACAAGTGTGGGCTACCCTGCCTGGATTGGTGTGTTTATAAACCTACTCATGACAAAGGGATTATTGATTGGAAGGTTACAACGGAGATAGAAAATTAATTTATTTTTGTGGTACTGGGGATGGAGCCCAGGGGCACCCTACCTTTCAGCTCCACCCCCATCCCTGTTTTATATTCTTTATTTTGAAACAGGGTCTCACTGAGTTGCAGAGGGCCTCTCTAAGTAGCTGAGGCTGTCCTCGAACCGCGATCCTCCCATCTCAACCTCCTGAATGCGGGGATGACAAGTGCGCACCACCGCGCCCGGCATGACTTTGACATTTTGTCATGACATCCAAGGTCATGCTGCTGACAATTATAGACTTAAGAGCCAGAGCAAGTGACTGCTGACCTCTGCAGGATCCTTGATATAATTGTCATTGTTCTGTGCCAATCATAGCAGGGACATCAAATGGTTGCTGTGCATTTGAATCAGGACCCGTGCACTCGGGGTGCCCAGTACCTAGTGTGCACTGAACACCCGGTGGCTAGTACCATCCAGTAGGGCTCATTAGGTAAGGGACTGTCGATGAAACGAGCCACAGGCAGGTAAGGGCCACCGGCAGGCACGTATAGCGATGCCTGGCATCATAGAACTACTATCTTCCCCTTTGTTTTTAGCGATATTTTATTAATCTATTACTCGAATGATAGTTTGCCTCTGCGGCAGATTCTTGACCTCATTCCTGACATTCTGGGTTGGCTAATTCTTTGTACTGAGGCATCCTGGGTGTTGCAGGACGGTCAGCAACATCCCTCATTCCTAGTCATTACATACCAGTAGCACCCTTCTCCAGTGCGACAGCTGAACACGCGTCCAGATCCCACCAGCTGTCTCCCGAGGAGGGCAAAGTGACCAGTGTTTAGTAGCATTTCAAGTGTGCGTGTGTTCAGAAATATATGCAAATATATTTATATAAGTACAAAAACATATACACATGCCTGCGACCATATGTCAGTTGCGTTCCTCCACTTCTCCGGGCTCCCTGGGCATTTGCAGCCTCCTGTCTCTTACTCTAAACGTGGCATGGACCTTGTTAACACTGACTCCTTTCTCCTAGGCCCAGGGTCTGAAGATGATAAAATTGAGATTACACGCAGAAGTCTTACTTAAATTCATATCAGTCTATTGGCGGGGGGATGTTTTGCAAAACTCAGTAGATATTGCCCTCCCGTGAGCCTGACTTTTGCTTCTTGGGCTGGCTGCTGGTTAAGAGAACCGCAGATGCGTTCCCCTGAGGAAAGCGTTGTCCCCATGCCGAGGCAAAGCTGCATTCTCCCGCTTAGCACTTCCAAAAGCTCTTTGTGGTCACTATAGAAATAATGGCCTGTGGGTCATTTATTTATGTTAAAGTTAATTATTCTGTATTGAAACATTAGAGGCTTTTGATAGCAGAATCAATTTACTAGCGGCTCCTGAACAGCCAGTAACTATTTTAAGTGTAAACACTAAATGCTTTTACAGTAACCTCAGAATATTTTTGCTTTATTTATCCTTTTATTTATTTTTGTAGCGCTGAGTATCAAACCCAGCGCCTTGTGTATAATAGACGAGGGCTCTAGCAATGAGCTCCAGCTCCCTTGCTGGTTCTTTAGTCAATTAATATTGATTCCTGACCAAATGAACGATTAACAGTGGGTATAAATGGATTTTTATCATGTGGAAACTCAGGATTTATAATTAATATACTGCAATTCCAATTTTATTGTTTATAGCTTTTTGTTTTATTTTATTATTCCATCATATTTATTCGGTACTCTGGGTTGAACTCAGGGGCATTCTACTTCCAAGCTTTACCCTCACCCCTATTTTATTTTTTATTTTGAAACAGGGCCTCACTAAGTTGCCAAGGGGCCCACTATTGCTAAGGCTGGCTTCAAACCCGCAATCCTCCTGTTTCAGCCACCCAAAGCACTGGGATTACAGGCATGTGCCACCACGCCCAGGTCAGTCATAATTTTTTAGAAAAGAGAATTATAACCAGGCGTGGTGGCACACGCTTGTAATCCCCGCGCTTGGGAGGCGGAGACAGGAGGATGGCGCAGGTTCGAAGCCAGCCGTGCTGGCGTAAGAGACCCTGTTTCAAAATTATAAAATAGGTCTGGGAGTGTAGCCCGGAGGAAGGAGGGCTTCCAGGAACCCCAGTACCACCAAAAAAAAAAAAAAAAAGAGAGAGAGAATTATAAAATTGGAGTCTGGGGAAGAGAACCATTCAGTTTATCAACCTACAAACATATTTTGAGAAATATTTCTATTATTAATGGATTGGGGTGTTGGTTACTCTCTTTTCATTGGGATAAAGAGACGGCAGAGATGTTCCGCACTGTTCGCCTGTGGGAATGACTGGACTCTTTGAGGCCATCAGTAGAACAAAGTCTTCATCTCTGCATCAGCACACATTGGGGTTGTGTTGTTGCTGCTCCTTGCTCAAGTCTGAAGAATTATTTGTAGGTCAGTGGAGACAAATATTTATTGGTGCATTATAATTCCCTCCACATAAGCTGTTTTTACATATAGCAATATCAGTCCAAAAGAAAACTCCACTTCATCCTGGAAACCTCTTCAAATTCATACCAAGAGGTTTAAAACCACAAGCTACATGGGTATGGTGGTGCTCACTTGTCATTTCCGTACTTGGGAGCCCGAGGCAGGGAATCAAAAGTTCAAGACCAGCCTCAACAACTTAGCAAGGCTCTGTTTCAAAATAAAAAATTAACAAGGGCTGGGAGTGTAGCTTGGAGGTAGAATGCTCCTGGTGTCAATCCTCCATACCCCAAACAAAGACAAATAAACCCCAAACACTAAAAACTTGTTAACTCAGAAAAACTCATAGGAAAGACAAATTAAATTTCTGGCTTGTTATTTTTATTTTCTAAGTGCTCTTGCCCTTGGAAATTTTGGTTCTAATTCTAATCTGACAAGTTAAAGACATGTAGAAATGGAGACCCCGTAGCTTAACGGTAGGGAGCTTGCCTTATGTTTAAGGTGGTGTGTGCAATCCCTAGCACTGGGAAAAAAATTTTTAAATTAATGCATGAAAAAGACATCTATGAATTAGAAACTTACAGATAAAGCTCAGTGGTGTGCCGATAAATGATTAATAGCCAGCTTTCAAAAAAAAAAGTTAAAAGTTCTGATCTGTAGCTTTCACCAATTTCTGTAAAATTTCACCAATTCTCCTATAGAATTTCAGCAGTTCTCCCCTGTGGCTAATTTCAAGCTATAGTGTGGCCTAGCTGAGCGCAGAGCTGGGCAGAGATGCTCGGGAGACGCCATTATATAATATCTCCAGTGGGCAGGTACACCTGGCATAAATACGCCAAGGATACGAGTCTGCGGAGAGGAGCAGGATGGAGTAAGATGGTTGGGATGGCGAGTTTTAGTGTTTATTCTCTGCTTTCAGGCTCATCTCTTTCTTTACTTTTAGCATAATTTATTTAATTGTGGATTTTTCATTTGCATTTCTGGAACTGATGTTTCCATGCGGAAGGGCTGCGCTGTGACTTGGAGGATGCTCCTCAGCATCCCTGCTGTTCTCTAAAAAGAGATGCTTGTGTTCAACATTAGGTCCTCAAGTTTCTGAGATTTCAACCATTAGCTGGGCCAGCTCTAGGAGTGCACTGCTGGTAAGTTTTCATTTACAGCTTCCTAAAAGGTTAACAGGTACTTGGAACATCAGTTTTCCAAGTATTTTTAGGTAATTTTCTTCTCGTATCAATGTACATTTATTCACTTCTGTAGGTCAAATATCTAAAATAAGAGCTGGAGGCTGGGGTGTGTAGCTCAGGGGCAAAGTGCTTGCCTGGCATGGGTGAGGCCCTGGGTTTGATTCCCAGCACTGCAGTGAATTAAAAACATAAAAGGCATAAATTAAAAAATATAAAATGAGAGCTAGCATATACTAAGTTCTTAGTCAATGTTGGGTGACGGCTTTAGCAATGAGAAATAGGCCACGCAAACCAAGTAGAAATTGAGTTAATATTATCTCCAATGATATCTGTATTGAAAATCCTTATCTGTGAATAAAACAGACCTTCGCTTGCAGAAGGATCTTAGGAGACTAAATAAAAAACCTCCCTTCCAGGTTGCCTGTACTTGGTCTTGCTAGGATCACAAAAAAGTTAAGGACACTCTTGGGCCCAGCAGACCCTTGGCTGTTCTTATCAGAATTATGTCCACCAAGAAAGACCACATTTCTTACAGTGGAGAGGGAAAAGGTGACCTTCTCCTATAAGAACAATGTTGCCTATTACTTCTGTCACCTCCCCAGCCCGGTGAGGACAAAATAAAACACACTCTTCTCTCTCATAAACCCACTGCAATTGGCTTTGCTTCCCCAGATCTACCACAACCCACTTTTAATAACTGTCCTCTGAATGATTCCCAAGGACCTTGCTGACTCTAAAGATGCCCTAGCTTCAAACCTGTGATCCTCCTGTCTCAGCCTCCCGAGTACTGGGATTTCTGGCATGTGCCACCACACTCAGCTCTAATGACTTCTTTTTGGACTTCGTCCTACCAGTTTTTCCCCCTAGGTTCTGGCCCTAAGGAGCATTTTTATTTATTTATTTATTTATTTATAATTTTCCACTGGCATTAATTCTTAAAAATTCCATACTGCTATTTACCCCTTCATATCTTTATTGTGCCTGACATTGCTCTGGATATTGGAAAATCAGCCACAAAGGAACATAGGAGTCCTTGTTGTTTTATATAATCTATTTGGGGGGATATTGTAATTAAACCCAAGGGTATTCTGCCTCTCGGCCACACCTCTAACCCTTCTTATTTTTAATTTTGAAATAAGGTCTTGCTAGGTTGCTGAGGCTAGTCTCAAACCTGAGATCCTCTTGTCTCAGCCTCCCAAGCACTGAGATTCTAGGCATGTATGAGCATGCCTGGTTTATAAAATTTATTTTATCTGAGAAAGACAGTAAATAGAGAAACTAAATGAACCAACAGATTAAGGAGATGGGTGGATTCTTTACAACAGAATGAGACCTAAGAAGGTGACTTCTGAGCTAAAACCTAAATGATAAGGAAAAATGGCCCAAGGCAGAGTACAGGAGGGCAGGTGCAAGGGCGGGAAGAGGGGTGAACCTGTTGCAGCTCAAGAACAGACAGACCCGTACAACAGAGAAGACCAGCAGTGAGGGGCAGCAGGAGCCAGACAGGTGCAGAAGAGAAGAAGGCCAGCGAGGGGGGCAGTGCAGGGCCAGACAGGCGGGCAGGGCCAGACTCACTGTGCAGTCCTGTAGCTCTGCTGCTCCTTCTCCTCCAAGGGTACCCTCTCACTAAATGTCCTTTCTCATCATCAGCCGCCAATCCAACCTTTATTCTACCCTTTAAGAACCTCTCAGTTCCTTCAGAAATTGATGATCACCAGCCAGAATTAGTTTCTTCCTCTCAAGGTCTCATATCAAACTCTGTTGACCCTTTTATACCCAGCCCTTGTATACTCGTGTATTGCTTCTGGAGCAGAGAGGATTTATCTTACTCGTCGTATTCAAGTTTCTAGACCATAGAGAACTTCTCTTACCTATCTTTGCTCATTTTCCCTTGTTTGGTTCTAGGGTCTATAATAAGTACAAAAATAAATAAATGTTTGTCTAAATGAATGAATATATATTTAGTGGGTATTACTCTAGCAAAATGTGGGGAAAACTAGCACTTAAAACATAGCTTATAATTAAGCCCTTGCACAAAAAGAGACACGATTGTGAAGAACAGTAGAATAGAATGTTGGAAAGCAGAAAGTCTGGGTCTAGATTCTAGGCTAGAATCCCAGTCCTGCGGATAGTAAGTGTGACCATGGGCAAGGTACTTAACTTCTTGTCCTTTGTGCCTCTGTAGAATGGGGATAGTTGTATGTGCCCCACTAGATTACTTTTTAGGCCAAACAAATTACTGAATAGAAATTACTAGAAAAGAATATAGTTAGAACTCCATAATACTGGCTATTTCTTATTTACCAATGGGCATTAAAGCTATATAGTACACATTGTTCATTGTTTACAATGGAATGTAATTGATTTTCACTTATGTGTCACATGTTTGATATTTAGCACATTTTAGAATGCTCTAAAAAGTCATTTCATTACAAATAAAATAACCATATCCAAGAAAGAAAAGATTTGCCAAAAAATTATTGTCTCACTAAATTTGATTGATCTGTGCTTAGAATTGCTGTTGACAACCCTGAAGGGGCCAAGAAAGCTCACATTTGGCCTTCTAGGGGACTATTAGTAAACCCTTCACGGTGTATACTACAAACTCATGTTTCCAAGAGGAGAATGTCGCTCTGAGAAGCAGGGGGATGTGGGAAGGCAAGACCAGTCCTCCCCACGGGAAGCCGAGGGTCTCGGCTCCATCCACGCGGGCCAGGCATGTGATAGCAGAGTTGAGACTGAACGCAGGGAGGCCGTCGCTCCCGCTCCCCTCTACCGCACGTGCTGAGGAGGCCGCTGGGGTGCAGGTGCTGTGGACCGGTCTGGACTTGGGAAGATGTGTCAGCGTGTGCCCCAGGGCTTCTCAAGCAGTCAGGCTCCAGTTTCTTGAAGATTTAATCGGTTTCTTCCACTGGCTCCAAGGAGTGAGGCAGGCTGGCGATTCCAGAGTCAGAGCTGTTTGGAGTTGGTCAGCTCCACTCCAGGACTGTGGGAGTCACAGGAAGCCTTCCTCCTGTGCAGTCATGGCTGCTGAGGCCGACCGTCTGCTCTTGTTCAAGTTGCTAGGAGTCACAGGTTGCCAATGTTGAGAACTCTTTCTAATGTAATCAAGTATCTTGAGCAGAAATCCTAAAAATCAGAGAGTATTAGCCTTGATCTCCAAGGATAGCTAAGAGGACCTGAGTAACCCTGAGGAGAGATGTCAACCAACCTTTAGGAGTAACAACTCCTGTGTTATAATGAGCATGTGGTGAGCAGAGATTTTTGTGGTTGGTGTTTGTTGATTATTAGGGTTCTTTCCCTAATAATCTACTTGGCATTTTGGGGTGTGTGTGTGTGTGTGTGTGTGTGTGTGTGTGTGTACATATATATGGGAGTTGGCCTACAGAAACATGCTGCATTTTCAGTCTTACAAAGCTGTTTTGAGCTAGATGGAGTAAGCCATTTGTAAGCAATGATCCGAGGTCTGTGAAGTACAATCAGCCCTTGATACCCACAGGTTCCGTATCCGAAAGGTCATCCGAACACAGATTAATATTCCGGGGGAAGCTCCATGTGTACTGAATATGCGCAGACTTTCCCCTTGTGATCATCCTAAGGAATACAGCATAGCAACTATGTGCATTTGCACTGTCTCCGGTGTTGTACTCCACCTAGAGATAACAGAGCACACAAGAGCCAGCGTGGTGGTGCATGCTGGTACTCCCAGGACTTGGAAGTCGAAAATGGGAATCGCAGGCTTGAAGCCGGCTCTAGCAAGGCCCTCGGCAACTTAGCAATATCCTATTTCAAAATTAAAAATAAGAAGGGCTAGGGGGTAGTTAGTTAGAAGGGCTAGGGATTGAACCCAGGGACATTTTACCTTTGAGCTACACTACACCCCCAGTCCTATTTTATTTTTTATTTGAAACAGGATCTCATTAAGTTACCGAGAGCCTCACTGAGTTGCTGAAGCTGTTCTCAAACCTGTGATCCTTCTGTCTCTGCCTTCAGAGTACTGGGATTATAAGCGTGAGCCACCACATCTGGCTTATAAATAATATTTAAAAATTCTTAATGCTTATTGAGAACTTATATGTGCCAGATACTGTGATTGCCACTTTATATCTACTCTTTAGATATACTAATAAAATATGAGAATATGTGTTTATTGTATAGTGTATTTATGAAAACATACATAAATACAGCACACAACATACTAGCGCACAGCATAGTGTATTTATGTGTGTTTGCTATGTGTCGTGTCGTGTATTCTGTGTGTCTCCCCCTCACATTCTCCCCACGACAGGCCTTCTGTCAATACCTCTCTTATAAGCAGTCCGCGCTTCAGCCAGGGCCGCTGGGCGCCCAGTCCTTCTGTCTTGTTCATTCCTCATTTCCAACTTTCAAGAACTGAATAATAGAAAATGGGAACCACTACGGTCAGTCCGAGCCAGTCTCTGAAAGCAGAAAAAGAAAGCAGTAGCGACAGAGGCGGAAAGGATCGAGTTGGTTAGTTGAGGGACAAATGAAACACGGTGACTGTGAAGTGCCTTTTGCCACGTCCCCGGCACTTTTTAAATTTTGTTTGGAGACGGTGTTTCCGAAGCTGGCACTGAACTTGTGATTCTCCTGCCTCAGTCTCCCAAGTCGCGAGGACTGCAGGCATGCACCACCATGCCCCATGGAAGCTGAGATCTTGAAACGTGCTCACACCGGTCACCCTCCTTGCAGATTCCCAAGCCAATGTTCCAGGACAAAGGAAAAACTTTCTACAACATTCCTAATTTGTTTATTCCATTTGAGATAACGCCCTGAAATGTGTTCTGATATGATTCCAAAACACCTGTGGATCTGGGGGCCAAGTAGAGTGACCACAAGAAAGCGTGCCTGTTATATAAATAACGTGTTTTTCATAAATATATCCATTACAGTTTTATGATAAAAACAACATAATTCTCTTGTGGTTCATTTCTTTAGCCTCCAGAAATATCAGACCCACCTAAATGCAGGTCTGTGGAAATATGCACATCTGGAAATACTAAATTGCTCCAGCGATATTGCTCATGACCACACTTGTGCTTTGGATTCTACTGAGGGCAGAAGTGTCAGATGGTATCTGATCATCCTGTTGTAGCTGGGCCAGAATGCTCACACTGGGTCCTGCAGAGCCAGGGCCCTGCCAGAGGGAGCTTGTGCCAAAGGCCGGAATGGAACCGTGTGTGGTGGTGCACATCTATGACCCCAGTACTTGGGGCATCTTAGGTTTCAGACCAGCCTCTTAGCAACATAGTGAGACTGTGTTTCCAAATAAAAGATAAAGTAGGCCTGAGGGTGTATAGCTCAGAGGTACAACAGCCCGAAATTAAATTCCTAGCACTACAAAAAAAAAAAAAAAAAAAAGGCGAATCACAGATGGGAAGTACCATCTGCCCGGAGCCGATGGATAGTTGGGACTGGGCGGGACAAAAGAGCTGGGTTTGGGGTGACGGGCAAGACTGCACCCACCGCTAGGAGGAGAGCCTGAAAAGACCGAGGCCAGTGTGTCGGGGCCACCTCAAGGGGCTGCCCTCCCTGTGCAGCTGCAGAAGCTCCAGGGTCTCGAGGTGAGGGAGATCTCAACACAGTGACGGACACATAGAAGAGAAGAGAGGCTAGCCGCCCTAAAACACTCGCTTCCTACCTCGGCGGCACTTCAGAAGCTTCGGGAGCCTTTAAAATTATACCTGCCTGCCGGGCGTGGTGGGCACGCTTGTCATCCCAGCACTCGGGAGGCTGAGACTGGAGGATCGCGGTTCTCAGACAGACTCGGCTACTTAGTGAGGCCCTCTGCGACTCAGTGAGACCCGGTTTCAAAATAAAGAATAAAAAATAGGGCAGGGGGTGTAGCTCAGAAGTCGAATGCCCCTGGGTTCCACCCCCAGACCCGAAAAAAAAAATATACACACACACACACACACACACACACACACACACACACATACACACCTGCCTGAGCTGCATCCCCGACCAAGCAGATCAGAATCCCAGGGGTGCAACTCAGGTGCAGGTGGGACTCAGGGCGGCCGCGGGGGCCACTTCGCAGCGAGGCTGAGCTCTGAAGGCAAGCAAGTGTTCACCAGGTACATGCCTGGTTCACCCATGTTTATCATACACATCATATCCATAGTTAGAGTAGTGTACAAACCCGCCACGATCGCACTGCAGAACGCCCGCACTAGCTGGGGCGGGGCCTCAGTGAACAGTGAGCCTCTCACCAACCGAGACAGACCCTTTATAAATAAAAATTAAATAGGGTTGGAGGTGTAGCTCGGAGGTAGAATGCCCCGGTGCTCAATCCTCAGTACCATTAAAAACAAAGTCAGTATATGAGAGCAAGACATTTTAAGAAGACTCCTCACACAAAGTCACATGGACTTTGACTTGGCTTGGGCTCCGGGCCTATTTGTATGGGACCAAACCCTTGCTCAGAGATTTATCACATATTTTATTTGATATAAAACTCCACGTCTTCCAAATATTGGCATTTTGATGCATCCCCATATTTTATTTGATGCTCAGAAGAGTTTCAACCTCACAGGTCTCTTGCTGTGGCCGTGGGGTTCTGAGAGCGCACTTTCAGGCTGTGGATGAGGGGTGTACCCAGTGGGAGAATCCCGCAGCCAGAGGCATTTTTCAGTTTTTGTTTTGAAGGCTTCCTTTCTTCCTCTTCCTCCTCCTCCTTCTCCTTCTCCTTCTCCTTCTCCTTCTCCTTCTCCTTCTCCTTCTCCTTCTCCTTCTCCTTCTCCTTCTCCTTTTCTCCAGTACTGGGGATTAAACCTAGGGGCATTCTACCTTTGAGCTACCCCCGCCACACACATATCCCTTTTTAATTTTTTTTTCTGTGTGGTACTGGGGTTCCTGGAAGCCCTCCTACCTCCGGGCTACACTCCCAGACCTATTTTCTTGTTTTGGAAACAGGGTCTCTTAAGCCAGCACAGCTGGCTTTGAACCTGTGCGATCCTCCTGTCTCCGCCTCCCAACCGCGGGGGTTACAAGTGTGCGCCACCACGCCCGGCCCCCCTTTGAATTTTATTTTGAAACAGAGTCTCAATAGGTTACTGAGAGTCTCACTAAGTTGATGAGTTGGATCTTGAACCTAAGATTCTGCTATTTCAGTCTCCCAGATACTGGGATCACAAGTGCAAACCACCATGCCTGGCTTCTTTCTTATGTGTGTGTGCACGCACGCAAGTGTGTGTGTGTGTGTGTGTGTGTGTGTGTGTAAGGATGTGTGTGTATGGGTATAGGGGGACACTGGGGATTGAACCTAGGGGCATTCTACCTCCAAGTTACACTCCAGTAATTTTTATTTATCTATTTATTTTTGTTGTTTTGAAACAGGGTCTCTGTATAGGTTGCTGAAAGTCTTGCTAAATTGCTGAGGCTTGCTTCAAACCTGTACTTCTACTATCTCAGCCTTTTAAAGAGTGGGATTATAGGCCTGTGCCACCTTGCCTGGCTTTTCCCTCCTCCTCCTCCTCCTCCTCCTCCTCCTCCTCCTCCTCCTCTTCCTTCTTCTTCTTCTTCTTCTTCTTCTTCTTCTTCTTCTTCTTCTTCTGTACTGGGGATGGAACCCAGGGCATTCTACCTCTGATCTACACCTCCAGCCCTATTTTTAATTCTTTATTTTGAAACAGGGTCTCACTGAGTTGCAGAGGGCCTCACTAAGTAGTAGCTGAGGCTGTCCGCGAACCGCGATCCTCCTGACTCAGCCTCCCGAGTGCTGGGATTGCAGGCGTGCGCCAGCACGCGCGGCTTCCGTCTTATTCCTGCCTCCCTAGTTCTTTCTCTACTCAGCTGTTAGACATGGCGCGTTCATGTAAGTGTTCACATTCTGGACTATGTAGGCATAAATATTATGGTTGTGCACAGTCAGCTGCGTGCAAGAAAAGGAGGGTACGCACCCAAGCAAGTGCCGAACGGGCGAGCCACATTTAAACACGAACACGGGTCCTGCTCTAACGCGTTTCAAGGTTTCACGAAAGTTAAAACAAACAGGCTCAGGCTTCGCTCTCAAAAGTGATGGCGCACGTGTATAGCAAGTAGTAAGAGTCTCAGCCACTTAGTGGAAACCCTGTTTCAAAACAAAAAGTAAAAATTGGGATACGGGATGTAACTTGTACATGCCCTGGGTTCAACCTCCTGTAACACGCGCGCACGCGCGCTCGCACACACACACACACACACACACACACACACACACGTATTTTGCAGGTTTCGTATAAGTTAGTGATACATCAATCACATGTAATACATATACTTATATAATCAAGTGCAAATGCAGACATTTCAGGTGCAGTCATTCCATAAATAACTGTAGAAAAGTTCTATAGGAGAGAGAGAGAGAGAGAGAGAGAGAGAGAGAGAGAGAGAGAGAGAGAAATGTCACTTGATTAGTTAACTGAATTTTGACCCAATTTCTACTTAAATTAACTAAGAAGTCCTAGGAGTTGCAGCTGGTGGCTCTCAGGGCTGGGATTCAGCCCAGAGCGGCACTCTTGCCCCTGCCTGAGGCCCCACGGCCCCCGCGTGTACTTGGTGGCTCTGTGACTAAGGGATGGCTTTCTGTCCGACGTGCTTACTAGGCCAGCCCTGCCTCTCTCTGGAGGGTCCACCTGACCTCCCTCTCTCCGCAGCGGGAGACGCGGACGGCGGCACTCAGCAACTGAACCAGTTTGTAGGTGGCGCGGCAGGACTCATTCGATGCGCTCGCCTCAGTAGCCAACTTCTCGCTTTCCCAGGTCTACCTCAAGGTGCTACTGAAGTATGAGCAGTCAGTCTGCCCCTAGTAACAGCATTAAAGCTAAAATCAGCCTGGTGACACCGGGCGATCGCGGTTCACGGACAGCCACGGCTGCTTAGCGAGGCCCGCCGCAACTCAGTGAGGCCCTGTTTCAAAAAAAAATAAAAGACTGAGCCGGGCGTGGTGGCACACGCTTGTAATCCCAGCATTCCGGAGGCTGAGACCAGAGGATCGCGGTTCGTGGACAGCCTCAGCTACTTAGTGAGGCCCTCCGCAACTCAGTGAGACCCGGTTTCAAAATAAAGAATAAAAAATAGGGCAGGGGTGTAGCTTGGGGATAGAATGCCCTTGGGAATGTAGCTCAGAGGTAGAATGCCCATATGTTCCATCCCCAGTACCTCAAAAAAATAATAAATATATAAATAAATAATTAAAAAAAACACAAAATCAGCATGGTGGAAAAGCTGTAGCCTTATTCTAATTGAGGAAGGCAAATTCACACACGTGCACATGCATACGTATTATATAAACATTTATGAACACATTAAGATTTATGTTTTATCTTATTTATATTCATAAACACACATTAAAAGCTATATTCAGCTGTTGCTACCTGCTGTAAAGAAAATCAAAGCAGGAGTTGGGGATTTGGCTCAGTGGCAGAGAGCTTGCCGAGCACACACAAAGCTTTGGGTTCGATTTTTGGCCCTGTAAAAAAAAAAATACAAAAGAAATTTAAAAAAAAAAAAGGAAAAAAGAAAATCAAACCGTGGGTGGTGGCATACACCTATAATCCCAGTACTTGGGAAGCTGAGACAGGAGGATCGCAGGTCCCAGACCAGCCTCAGCAACTTAGCGAGGTCCTCCACAACTCAGTGAGACCCTGTTTCAAAATAAAAAGTAAAATAGGTCTTGGCACGTAGCTCAGAAGTAACCCCTGGTTTACCCCAGTAGCACCGAAAAGAAAGAGAAAAAATTTCAATAGTGTAATGAAAAGTGTGGTCCCACTTCAGTGGGAGTGGCTGGGGCTTCTTGGAGAAGAGGAGTTCTCAAGTGAGAATTTAGTGATGTGGAAGGAGGCGGCCGTGTGTCTGCGTGTGTCTGCAGGCAAAGCCTGCCACGCAGGTGGAAGAGAGGAAGGGAGCGTGTGGGGAGATGGCCACAGAGGCCTGGCGGGAGCCAGCCCCCGGCCTGAGGGCTGCGGCTACTTCAGGAAGGAGGAGAGGGTCTGAGGCAGCAGGGATCTGCGCAGTCCATGCTCGTGGAAGTGGCTGCCGGCGCTCGGGGGCTGGGCGGCGGGCACAGGTGAGCTGGGGGCCGTTGCGAAGGGCGTGGTCCGGGCAGCGGTGGCCAGCATTGGCTTTGGAAGCTCGAATGGACAGGACTCAAGCTTGATGTCTGGACCCTGGAAGGATGGTGGTATCGTTGGCCGTACTGTGGAGCGTGGGAGCGTGGGGGAGAATGAGTGGTTCTCTGGGGACACGCCAAGACAGAGAGACTCTTTGGAAGTCCCTGGAGGACATCTCGTTATGAAGGTCAGCAGTGCAACATTTAGGGGAAGTCAACCTCATGAAAATGGAGCGTACAAGCCGGGCGTGTGGTGGGCACGCTTGTCATCCCCACGCTTGGGAGGCTGAGACAGGAGGATCGCACGGGTTCGAAGCCAGCCTCAGCTACTGAGTGAGGCTCTCAGCAACTTAGTGAGACCCTGTTTCCAAATAAAGTATAAAACTGGTCTGGGAGTGTAGCCTGGAGGTAGAAAAGCCCCAGGGTTCCACCCCCAGTACCTAAAAAAAAAAAAAAAAAAAAAAAAAATGAAGAGGAGGAGGAGGAGGAGGAGGAGGAGGAGGAAAATGGAGTATACAGAATCCACAATGACAAAATAATTACTTCATCAACGCAGGTGAGAATTAAAGCTTTCAGAAGGCAACCCATAAAACAGCAGGGTAGAGGCGGGCTTAGAGGATGAGGACTAGGATTAGAGGGCTGTGTCTCAGACACGCAGGGAGGAAAGCCCAGCACTCCCACACCTTCCCAAGGATGCTCCCTGACTCAGCATTCGGTGGCCACGGTCAAAAGGAGAAATATTGAACGCTTGACCTACATGGATTCACCCAACCACATAAAACATCTGCGGTGGTCTTTTCGTCATTAACTCTGGAAAGATATTTAATTGATCTTAGTGGTTTGGAGAGAGGGTCTTACTATGTTTAATTGTGAGTTAAAAGTACCAAAAATGACCAGGTATGCCCTTGAGGGTCAAATTTACAATGAAATAGGTCCGTGGGTAATAGAGAGATCAAGACACGCCCCCTCAAACTACCTTTTTCTTCTATTTTTTTCTAAAATTACTTAAAGTAACAGTTTTGAAGTTTGTCGATAAAATTTTTGTCTTTTCATCCATTGCAGTATTCATGTTTCAAGTATGTCTCTGTTAGAATTCCAAAAAAGAGGCCCCGTCTTTTGAAGATGTCATTTGCAGAACCTTTCGCTGCCTAGAAATTCCAAAATCTTACTCAAATACAGTCTCCCCGGCTTGCCGAAATGCTCCCATTGTCTTGGGCCTGAGGAGCCATTGGCTGTGCCCATCCCTCTGCTTAAGGTAAATCCCCACTGTCCTGCTGAACCAGCTCGAAGAACCTGACCAACTCCCCTAGCAGCGGCCCTCGCAATGGCCAACGGCCAGCCACCCCTCTGCCCTGCCCCGCAGACTCTCCTTATGCAACCCACACAGGCTTCTGGTCTGTAAGCAGAGGGGGCTCCGGCCTTTCCTGGAGAAGCCCCTCTGTGGGTTTTACCCCAATAAAGCTGCACTGCCCCTGAGCTTCCCTCACTCCCCGTCATCCCCAAGCCGGTCAGGCTCATCCTCCAGTGGGTTGGGGGAGGAAGAGCCCCTTCCTCCACATGGTTGGTTGATTGTGATAGGCTTGGGTTTCACATGGTGTCTCAAAAAGGAAGTTGTTTAGCCAATGTAAGCTCTTTGCTAACATAAAGAACATAGTATGTAAAAAAATAAATAAATAAGGGGCTTAGCTCTTTTATCAAAAAGGGATGAGGAACAAATAGCCAACTGAGTTCTCCCCACGGCTAAATTATTTCTTGCTTCTGTGGTGCTGGAGATTGGACCCAGAGGCATTCTACCTCTGAGCTGTCCACCACCACCTTCTATTTTGGGAACTTTCTCCCTCGGTTGCTGAAAGCCTCGCTAAGTTGCTGAGGCTGATTTTGAACCTGCGATCCTCCTGTCTCAGCCTCCCAATCATTTTTTTCATGAAATACAAGGGAGCCTCCCCAGCAGGGGGATGAGCTGGAGGCAGGTTGTTCAAGGGCTTCCAGGGGAGGAGGAACTGAGGGAGGAGGCTCCATGCTAGGACTGTCTGGGTTCGCTGGTACAGCTCTCGGGACAAACCCACTTGTCTTCCCCATTATCTTCGGTCAAGAACCAACTTTACACCCAGCACAGCAGTACATGCCTGTAATCCTAGTATTTAGGATTAAGGGAGGCTGAGACAGGAGTGTTGCAGGTTCGAGGCCAGCCTCAGCAACTTAGCAAGACCCTCACTCACTTGTTTTAAAATAAAAATAATAAATTAAGGTCTGGGGGGATAGCTTGGAAAGAGAATGCCCCTCTTGTTCAATTTCCTGTAACAGGCAAACAGAAAATACAAATTTTTCTGTTGGATAAAGTAACAAATAAAATACTAGACGAATTGTAGTAAAAAAAAAAAAACCTCAATTTTGAGTGTGAATATTTCCATTTTGTTTTTACTTCAACATATGAAGTTGTTTCCTATTTTTACTTCTTGAGAAAATGATGTTTGGCTGTTACTTACCAAAAACACATGTGAGCCTTAGTGAGTACACACGCTAGAGCGCTGACTGCTGATCCGGTTGGCGTCTGGTGAGCACAGACCACGGTCATCCACACGTGTACACTTGGTGGCTCTGTGGGTCGGAGGCAACACCACTGATGCATAAGCTCTAGTCTGGGTACCATCGAGGGCATTTTCCCCCACAATCCTTTTCGGTTGAATAAATAATCTGGACTCTGAAGTCTGGACTTGAAATATGTGACCTCTAAAGTTCTGCCTCTTTTCCCGTCTCCTGGCAACATAATATATTTATCCCTCGGCCCCCACCTCCCTATCCAGCGAGGTCTGCTCTGTTCTAGAGTTTCAAACAACAAATGGGAAATGGGAAGGCCGTCTCAGAGGAAGGCCAGGATTCCCGAAGCCCGCCCTCCTCCAGGCTGGAGAGGACCGGCACACCAGTCTGAGGACCCGGAGGGCTCTTCTCTTTCCAGAGGAGCAGCAGGCCTCTGTAATTATAACGGCGGCGCTGCAGGACTTCTCCGCGTGTACTGTTTTCGTTGTTACTAAGCCCTCTTCACGGTTTTACAAGGGAAACTCAGCAGAGGAAGGAAGGAGGTGGCAAAAGGGAATTGGAATCAAACTAAGGCAAACGTGCCCGCTGGGCGGCCCGGGCAGCAAATGAAATCCGACGCCAGCCACTCCAGCCTGGCTGGCTGCCCCATCCCGAGGGTTGGCCAGTGCTCAGCCCCAGGACAGTCTGCCTCCCACTCAGCCCTGTGCCACCCAGGCCCCTCCACCTCCGGGCAGCCCCGGTAGATCCAGAAGTGGCCTGAGTCGCGTGCCCTGCAATAGACAGCGCTTCGCCCCCACAGCTGGACGTTGGAGGCGTCTCTGTCGGTGGCTGGGGTCCTCTGTGGCCGCTTGGTCCTGAGGCCGCCCTGTGTCCCCGAGCCCGTGTGCCAGGGACCAGCAGCCCTGGCCTCAGCCCACCAGATGCCGGTAACCACCCACCTCACTGTCACGGCCATTAACAATGCTTCTAGAAATTGTTCAACGTCCCCTCGGGGGCAAAATCAGTCCCAGTTGTGAACTGCTGAGTTACAGAGAGGAAACCAACATTTATTTGGAAACTCTGATGTGCCAGATGTGCGCTAGTTTTCTGTAATCCTGACAATCATCCTTCGAAGTCTGCCCTCCTTTTGCGGATTAGGGCCGTGAGGGACGGCAAGGGCCAGCGTTTTCTTGATCAGAGGCTGTGGTGGTTTTCTGATGTTCCCGATATTCAACCATGAAAATAAAATATAACCAGAAATTTTACTTTATAGTCAGGAAAAACTGAAAAGTCCTGTCTGAAGATATTTATTCTATAAAATGGCTGTGGACTCTTAGATATTCATTCCCTAAGTAGGGGCATCTGACTTGAGAGTTTAGCGGAAGTATAAAAAGCCAGAACTGCCGTCGGAAATGGATTCACCCGCCTAAAGGAAATCTTGCTTTCTGCTCTGTCACCACTGGAGAGTGACCAGAGTATGTTGAATATTTTATCCCTCCTGTTTTCTGGCAGGACAAACTCTCTCTCATCTAAAATCCTGCCTGTTCTCACGCATCTTACTCATTCCCTTTCGGCCCTTCATTTCTCAGTGGGCTGTGTATTTGCTCTTAATATTGTGTGTGAGTGTGTGTGTGTGTGTGTGTGTGTGTGTGTGTGCGTGCGTGCGCGTGGTATATGTTACCGGGGACTGAACCCAGGGGCATTCTAATTCTGAGATATGCCCCCAGCCTTTTATACTTTTATTCTGAAGCAAGGTCTTACTAGTTTGCTCTCCAAATTATTGACGTGGTCTCGAACCTATGATCCTCCTGTCTTACTTAGCCTCTGGGGTTCTACGCCTGTAGGACCATGCCCAGATTTTTCTTAATTTCTCTTATTTGGTTTTTTTCTTCACTCTCTTCCCAAGGACCTTAACAAAATCAAACACATTTGGGAGGAAGAAAAATTTTCCTAATTAACATGTGAAAAGAACGATACAGTTTTAACAGCACCCCCTGAAAAAAAAATTACTATGGTTTATAATTAGAGTTTATAAGAGCTTGGGAGGAATTGAGATCCCCATATGTTTCATTTAGAAGGTACATCCTCATCTTTCTTTTTTAAGTCTCACTTGTTTATTGCTTACTTAAAATGATTAGTTATTAATATTTTCCCTGCCTGGCATGGTGGTGCACTCTTGTAATCCCAGCATTGGGGAGGCTGAGACAGGAGGATCGCTGTTCTCAGACAGCCTCAGATACTTAGTGAGGCCCTTTGCAACTCAGTGACACCCTGTTTCAAAATAAAGAATTAAAAAAAATCGGGTTGGGGGTGTAGTTCCGAAGGTAGAATGCCGCTGGGTTCCATCCCCAGTACTATGAATAAATAAATAAATAATAAAGTAAAAAATAAAAAAAAATAGGTCTGGGAGTGTAACTCAGAGGTAGAATGCCCCTGGGTTCCATCCCCAGTACCATGAATAAATAAGTAAATAATAAAGTAAAAAATAAAAAATAGGTCTGGGAGTGTAACCCAGAGGTAGAAAGCCCCTGGGTTCCATCCCCAGTACCACCACCACCACCACTACTACTACTACTACTACTACTACTACTAATAATAATAATAATAATAATAATAAGAAGAAGAAGAAGAAGAAACTAAATAAAATAAAATGAGACAGGGCTGGGGATGTAACTTAGAGGTAGAATACCCCTGGGTTCAACTCCCAGTAGTGTGTGTGCATGCACACACACACATGCATACACAGATTGTGTAAGAGACATAATATTTAGAAAAATTGAAAGAAAGAATTCTGGGCTAAGACTAATAAATTAGGTACAGAACTGGTTAATACCCCATAGGGCAAGAAAATGATAATTATAGGGAGGGGGTGTCTTTCACACTAGAGAACCAGCGTTTGCATTTCTTCTAGACAAAGTCCTTCTCCTGGTCAAATGCACTTGCTTTTCTCCCTGTTTCCTCTAAGTTAGTGTCTGCCCACAGAGGAAATAGAAAATATCCCAAGTGGAAGTTAATAGTGAGCTAAACAAAGGTTTCTAATTTCCTTAGAAAATTAGATAACCCCTGGTTGTCTGGTAGGCACTAAAAAAAAAAACAACTTATTTTGAGGTTGAAAAAGTAACACAAACCCATACTAAACATTTGAAAAGTACGAAATTTTTTGAAAGAAAAAAATAAAACCTCAAACCACTACCCGGCAGCCACTGTTAATATGATTCATATGTTTCCTGACAAGTTTTTCTTTATTATTATTTACTTTTCTTTTGTTTGTTTTGGTACTGGGTATCGAACCCAAGGGCGGTCACCTCCAAGGTACACCCCCAGACTGTTTTTTAAAACAGGGTCTTGCTAAGTTTCTGAGCCTATCCTTGAACTTGCGACCCTCCTGCCTCAGCCTCCCAAGTACTGGGAGCGTAGGCATGCACCACCACCCCCTGCTTCTCTAAATATTTTTAACAGTAGAGTCCTTACTGGGAAAAAATGGTGGTACACTTGTTTTTTTTTTTTTTTTTTTTTTTACTTATGTATTAAAAGCATTCCATAAACATTTTAATGGCTATGTAATGATCTGGCACTTTCTGTTTTATTATTCCTTTTATGTATTTTATTTTTTACTTTATGTGGGTCATATTGAAAATGGCATGCATTCACACAGTGCTCGGTGCCTTCCCCGCTTCCTTTCCCCCTCCCAACACTGAGTGTCCAGGTTGACCGCGCTACATTCACACTTACACACACATTCGAATGGAGCTCCTCCTCAGCCTTCTTCCTCTCCTACCTTTTCTTTTTAGCTTTGCTGAGGTTTCCCCTACATTATCTGGAGTTCCTCTGGTATTCCTAATACTCCCTAGCTTTAGCATATTAGAGAAAATATGTGTCCCTTCCCTTTCTGTGCTTGGCTGATCTCACTTAACATAATGCTCTCCAGGTCTTTCCATTTTCTTGCAAATGACATGATTTTGTTCTTCTTTATAGCTGAATCGAATTCCATTGTGTGTATTTCCCATAATTTTGCAATCCATTCATCTGTTGATGGAGACCTAAGTTGGTTCCATATTTTGGCTATTACAAACTGCTGCTATGGGAGGCTGTCCACAAACGACAATCTTCCTGTCTCAGCCTCCTGAATGTTGGAATTACAAGCGTGCACCACCACGCCCGGCATAGGCCCTTTTTAAAAATTGTTTTTCTTAAGCCGAGCATGGTGGCACCTGCTTTGTAATCCCAGTACATGAAAGGCTGAGACAGGAGGGTCACAGGTTCAAGGCCATCCTTAGCAGTTTACTGAAACCATCAACTTAAAAAGACTGTGTTTCAAAATAAAAACTAAAATAGGGCTGGGGTGGGGGGGGTATAGCCTGTTGGTAGAATGCCCCTGGGTTTAGTCTCCAGTACCCCCATAAAAGAAAAAGAGGGAGAAGAAAAAAAGAATCTGAACCCCAAATCAAGTCAAATGAGTTCAAGACCTAAACCGAAGATCTGAAATCATAAAACTAGAAGAAAACACAAGGCTAATGCTCCCGAGACCGGCCTTGGCAATCATTTTTTACATCATGTAGATAGTTTTCTACTGTGTGCTTTAGGGAATCATATCTGGAAATGTCATTACAGGCATAATATTTTTTCAGATATTTTCAATATTCGGTCATAATTCTGGTGTGGGGACCCACAGATAGGCGGATGGGGAGCTCCTGTATGGAGGCAGGCGGGCGCCAGGGGGCGCCACCTGCAGCCGCATGGCAAGCCTTGGCCCTGGGGATCCCTCCAGCAGGGCCGGAGCTGGCGCTGCCTACTGCAGGGCCAGCCTTTCCTGTGAGGCCCGTGTGAAAACACGGAGGGCACTGTGACCTACAGTCTCCTCACAACCATTCAACTCTGCTGACAGAGGACGAAGGCAGCCATACGTAGCAGATAAAGGGAGTGGCTGTGTCATCACCAACTTTTATTTAGGAACACTGATTTAAGCCGAGCGTGGTGGCGCTCGCTTGTAAGCCAGTACTGGGGAGGCTGAGGCAGGAAGATCGCGGGTTCGCAGGTAGCCTCAGCTACTTAGTGAGGCCCTCTGTAACTTCGTGAGACCTCGTTTCAAAGTAAAGAATAATAAAAAAAAAAATAGGGCTGGGGGTGTAGCTCAGTAGAATGCCCCTGGGTTCCACTCCCAGTGCCAGAAAATAGCAGATAAACCAACAAAAAGCCACCGATTTAGCCGGCGGGGTGGCACATGCCGGTCGTCCCAGTATGTGGACGCCGATGCCCAGTTTCTTACTGGGTCCTTGAGTCACAGAGTCAAAGAATGAATCCACAGACACCAAGAAAATGAAAGCAGGAAGTTTGTTTTAGAGGACAAGGAGTGGGAGGCAGCTCTCCTGGGGGCCTTGGCCGACTCCAGAGTGCAGCGAGGCCTCCTGGCACTGCAGCCCGGGGCCACGCACGGCCACGTGTCAGCCATCACTGCACACGCCCTCCCCACGATGCACTGGGTCCACCAGAGAGCGGCAGGGTTGAAGCTGGGGCAGGGGTCCCAGGAGGGCAGCCGTGTTGGTGCTGAGCTCAGGGCTTCCTGCATGTCTGAAGCCCCTTTGAGTAGACATTAACCAATGAAGACCGTCCTTGTGCGTCTCGACTTCTTACCTTGTCTCCGGTCTTTCACTCCCTGCAGTCGTGAGACTGCTCTGCACGCTCGCTCCGTGGTCTGCACGGAGCAGCGCCCGGCTCCGGGTTGCCGCTTGTGGGTTTTTGGTGCCTGGCGTCTTGGCTCCTCAACTCCACGTTTCACTGTTCCTGTTCAGGTCTGATGAACAACAGGGAACCGCCTTCCTTCTGGGGGTGGGGAGTTGCTTTTCTTAACACTTACCTCCTGTTCCCGCACTGCCTACCTAATACCTATTCTCTGGATAGTAGGAATATATAATAGAGGGGATTGAACCCAGGGATTCTACCTTAGAACTTTACTCCTAATTCCATTTTATTATTTTATCTTGAAATAGGCCTTGCTAAGTTGCTGTGTTTGGTCTCAAAGCTGAGATCCTCCTGTCTCAGCTCCCAAGTACTGGGGTTATGGGCATGGCCACCATGCCTGGCTACCATCTCACTGTTTTAGAACATCTTTTGGTAGAAGAAAATAATGTAATTAGAAAGATAAATGTACCTAAGGGATAATTATTTGACTGTAAAATAGATTAGAGCCTCCATACACATTGAGGACTTGAAAGAAAAGATGCCGCTTTCTCGTCTGCCAGCAAGAAAATGTTTCTTCACGGGGTGGGGACAGAGGGTTCCCTTGTGCTGCTGACCGAGAGCAGTAGCCGAGTGCCCGCAGAGCCTGGAGAGCTTGCCCGGTTGTGCAAGCGATTGCTGGAGCCCTCAGAGAGCAGCGTGGAGCAGTTGGGGCCGGCGCTGCCCAAGGCACGCATCTGATACTAATGAAGTGTTACTCGCGTTGACAACTCTGCCAGAGCCGCTCTGCCCAGCCAGCTGACGTAAGCAAAGTAGAAAGAGACCCTCCCGCCGGCCTCTGCTCGTCGGCTTCGATGGGCTCCTCTGCACTGTCTGAGTGGTTTGGATCCAGAGCGCTCTTGTAATCTGGAGAACTTTAGAAAGTCAGAAAGTCAGAGTGCAGAAGACTCCACACAACAGCACAGCGAGGAAAAAGAAAGCAGCTGGTGATCAGCAGAGCCGCCCAGACGGGGCCGGGAGTTGGTCTGGGTCCCCGCTGCCTGGAGGGTGACCCCCTGGGCTGCTGCGCCCCTTGGGACTACCCTGGCATGCTCGACAGACGCCTCATGTCCCCTCAGACTAAATGTGCTCTTCCTGGGGTAAGCAAACGGGGGCAGGAGGCGGGGAGGGGGGCAGGAGCACGCTGTGCTTTAGGAGAAACGCAAACGTGCCCGGCTGCTCGTGGGCTCCAGCTAAAATCCTGCGGTTGCTTTCCTAGTTACAGACTTTCTCGTCCTGCAGAACTGCCATTTGCAGCGTTGTTACTTAAATGTGAGGGGACTTAAGCAAGTAAAACAGGGACTCTGGTCCTTAGCTGTACCTTACTACAACGCACTTAGCAGCTGGGACGGGAGAGAGGACCCAGGAAACCGGGTGGAGATGGACAGGCGTCCCCAGCACCCATGGGCACTTGCTGCCTGGAGCAGCAGCCTCCCGGGCTTTCCAAGATGAGACCTTGCTATCAGTCAGGACGGTTCGGCTTCCCACATCACTGCATGTGGAGATCTAGCTGCCGGCGGTCACCTGAACATGTCTAAGTTTAATGAAGTAGAGACATGAGAGCCTCCCGTTTGAAAACTCAGCCAGAGCCTTTCCACACAAGGGTTGAATGTCTGGGACTTTGTGTTTGGTTTATAACTTTTACAGCAAGGATCCTCTCATTAATGATGACATTGTCTGCTATCTTGTTTTGGGGGTGGGTACTAGGGAATGGATGCAGGGACATGCTCCCTCCGAGCTACGCACTCGGCCCTTCATTGTATTGATTTTGAAACGGGATCCCACTAGATGGCTCAGAGTCTTGTTGAGTTTGCTGAAGTTGTTTTCAAACCTGTCGTCCTCTTTTCTCAACCTCCGAAGTACTGGGGTTACAGGCATGTGGCACCATGCCTGGCTTCGTATTATTTTTTAGAATTTTTACACAACTTTATGATATTGTTGCTGGGCCTCAATTTTATCATCTGTAAAATTAGAAATAATATCTGTGTTTCAAAAGAAATTTAAAAGAAATCATATCGTTATTGATAATAGTATATTATTCTAGGGCAGGCTTTAGAAAAATACTAGGACCTAAAATTAAATTAGAACCTGTAAATATTTTTTAAAAAATCAAGCCGGGCGTGGTGGCGCACGCTTGTAATCCCCGCGCTTGGGAGGTAGAGACAGGAGGATCGCGCAGGTTCGAAGCCAGCCACGCGCGCTGGCTTAAGAGACCCTGTTTCCAAATAAAAAAGTATAAAAAATAGGTCTGGGAGTGTAGCCCGGAGGTAGAAGGGCTTCCAGGAACCCCAGTACCACCAAAAAAAAAAAAAAAAAATTATAAGCCGGGCATGGTGGCACACACTTGTAATCCCAGCATTTGGGAGGATGAGACAGGAGGATCGCGATTCACGAACAGCCTCAGCTGCTTAGTGAGGCCCTCTGCAATTCAGTGAGACCCTGTCTCAAAATAAAGAATGAAAAATAGGGCTGGGGGTATAGCTCAGAGGTAGAATGCCCCTGGGTTTGTCCCCAGTAACACACACACACACACACACACACACACACACACACACCATAAGGTAGCCAGGTGTAGTGGCACATGCCTGGAATCCCAGTACTTTAGAGGCTGACACAGGAGGATCAGAAGTTCTAAGCCAACTAGGATAACTTAGACCCTCAGCAACTTAGGAGACTGCTTCAAAATAGAAAATAAAAAGGTTTAGGGATGTAGCCCAGAGATAAATGCTCGGAGATCAATCCCCAGGACCACAGAGGGGGAGAAAAAGCATAAGGTTACAAGTATCTGTGTTAACGGGATGCAGAAATATTTTAAAGTCAATTAAACAGAGCTTGCCTCAGTATTCTCTCCAGGTTACCTCTGCTTCTAGCCGTCCCAACGGACGCTGCATTTAATCAGATAGAGAAGCAGTTCTTCCTAAGGAACACCCGTTATGGTCATTTGTTCTCCACGGTATCGCCTGAGGACAGCAGCGCAGCCAGTAACCTCTAGGATGCTTGGCCTGCTGCTGTGTGGCTTCCAGGACCTCCCGTTAGACGCATTTGCAGTTTGCCAGCGACTCAGAAGCCCAGTGCCCTCGCCTCTGTCACCCCGCTAGGTCCTGTGCTCGGGCTGCCCTTTAGGTCTGACATGCCGGCAGTTTACATACTAATCATAGAGATTCTCAAGTCTGTAGATGCCATTTATACTTAACTTAGAAACTTCTACTTCCTCCCCAGTTATTCCTGCTTGAGGGGCAGCCAAGCATCTCCTGTAAGGTCACCTGCTTTCTAAGAATAGTACCAGATATGAAATAACTGCTTCCTTTTTTCTTTTTCTTTTTCTTTTCGTGGTACTGGGGTTGGAACCCAGGTCCTAGACCTATATTTTTATATTTGGAAACAGGGTCTCTTAAGCCAGCTGAGGCTGGCTTCGAACCTGTGCAATCCTCCCGTCTCAGCCTCCCAAGCGCGGGGATTACAAGCGTGCCCACCACTTGATTGGCCAAATATCCAGATTGCCGAATACACCCCACTGATCACTGTTAATTATTTCAGCAATGAAAATGAGCCCAGTGATGTGACAGCTACTTTATAAGAATGTCAATCTATAGCATTCTAAGATAGCGGCATGAATATTCAACCAACAGTCGGGTCCAGCCCTGTCTTGAGGTGCTCTGGAGTCTGCACAGGGAGGTGTGTGCTTTCAAATCTCCTCTTGGTAGACTTTTTCCTATGTCTTCGCTACTTCTCAATAACACCTGTGTTGAAATAGATCTTATAAATACAGGGGGTTTTGTTTGAGTAGTTGAAATTTAAAATAATCCATCATAAAGATTTTCTTAAAAAGCCAGGCTTAGTGGCACAGGCTGAGACAGGAGGATTGCAGGTTTGAGGACAGCCTCAGCAAATAGTGAGACTCTCGCCACCCTAGCAAGACCCTGTTTCAAAAATAAAAATAAAATAGGGCTGGGGGTGTAGTTCAGAGGTAGAATGCCCCTGGGTTCAATCTTCAGTGCCACAAAAAAAACAAAACAAGATTTTTTAGCCAGGCCTGGTGTACACCAGGTATCATTGTACTTGGGATTCTGAGACAGGAGGAGCACGGGTTCGAGGCCAGCCTCAGCAGTTTAACAAGACCTAATTTCAAAATAGAAAATAAAAAAGGATGGGGCTATAACTCAGAAGAGAATTCCCCTGGGTTCAATCCCTAGTACCAGAAAAGGAGAGGAATAGAGCAAAGAGAGAGGAGAGAGAGAAAGAGAAAGAGGGAGAGAGAGGGAGAGAGAGAGAGAGAGAGAGAGAGAGAGAGAGAGAGAGCAATAAAAAGGATTTCTTCTAGGTGGGGGCAGTAGTATTCACCTCCTGTAGTTGCAGCTTCTCAGAAAGCTGACATCGGAGGATTTTTTTTTGTGTGTGTGTGTGTGGTACTGGGGGTGGAACCCAGGGGCTTTCTACCTCCGGGCTATACTCCCAGACATATTTTATTTGGAAACAGGGTCTCACTAAGTTGCTGAGAGCCTCACTAAGTAGCTGAGGCTGGCTTTGAACCTGTGCGATCCTCCTGTCTCAGCCTCCCAAGCGCGGGGATTACAAGTGTGTGCCACCACACCCGGCTGAGGTAGGAGGATCTTAATTATGAAGCCAGTATGGACAACCTAGTGAGACCTTATCTCAAAATAAAAAATAAAAAGATTCAGGTTAAACAAAGTGAACACACCCACACGTACATGTATACATATACATGCTTTTTCCTTCTATAACCATTGAATATTTTCAATCTAGACTTCCTCAAAGTTTTCCAATAAGAACAGAAATGTTTCTTTCAGAACTGGATAATAATATACATAGAGAGAACTTTAAAACATATATATATATATATATGCCAGGCATGGTGGCGCACGCTTGTAATCCCCGCGCTTGGGAGGCTGAGACAGGAGGATCGCACAGGTTCAAAGCCAGCCTCCGCTACTTGGGGAGGCTCTCAGCAACTTAGTGAGACCCTGTTTCCAGATAAAATATAAAATAGTTCTGGGAGTGTACCCCGGAGGTAGAAAGCCCCTGGGTGCCGCTCCCAGTAACACACACACACACACACACACACACACACACACACACACAGAAATAAAAAGTAGTCACAAGGTTAAGCTTCAACTGTGGAAAGCAGAATAAGCTTTTCCTACTTTACTCAGATATCCAGCTTACTTTGGACAGAGAATTAATAACTATTGCACAAAGAAAAAGACTGCTTCTGACCGCAGCTGCAGTGGATAAGGAGAGTGAATTCTGTCTCGCCTTTAGGGTGCCGGATTCCTCCTCCAGGGTAGCCAGTAAATCAGCAGGTGTGTTGACTGAGGAGCTGCCTGGGCCTGGAGGATGCTGTCCCGGTGGGGCCCGCTCAGCGCTCGCACGGGCACTCGGGCCTGCTCGCTTACCCGACGATGCGGGACCTGGGATTCTCTATGCTGATTCTCAGTGAGGGACCTGCCCTCATGTGAACTTCATGTAAATATGCTACCTATTAACCTGCACACAGTAATGACCGGCTCACAGGGGCACCCAGAATGCCCCTGAGTTCAACCCCCAGCACCATAATATATAAAGAAATAAACAAATAGCCCCGATCTGCTTTTATAGCTTTGCTTCCTGTTCAAGGGACTTTAAGCATCTATTTAAGAGAAGAAAGAAAGAAAAAAAAAAGAGCCATGCAAACATCTACGATCTTTATAACACATCAAATAGAGAGGTCACCACCAGCAAGGTGCACCATCCGTCCCGAGCCCCATTCTGTGCCTGATGTCTTCATGGTTGTGGACAGAAAGCAGCCTTCATTAGAGGACGCGGTAGGAAGGACAGGCTGCACTCACGGGAAGGCAAGAGCGCAGTCGTCATGTTGTCTGCACTGGTTTTCCAGTTTTGAAGCTGATTAACACCTGTAGGCTTGTTTTTTAACCTATGAAATGAAGGTGTACTATATTATATATTAAGTACATATGGGTATATATGTATATAATTATATGGATATCTAATATACTTATAAACCAGGCATGGTAGCACATACTTGAATCCCAGTACTTGGCAGGCTGATACAGGAGGATCACAGGTTCGCCGCCAGCCTCAGCAAGTAGTGAGACTCATGGACCTAGCAAGATCCTGTTTCAGAATAACAATAAAAACAGCCGGGCATAGTGTTGCGCGCTTGGGAGGCTGAGGAGGACGGTCACAGGTTCGCCGCCAGCCTCAGCTACTTAGTGAGGTACTCTGTAACTTAATGAGACCCTGTTTCAAAATAAAGAATAAAAAAATAGGACAGGGTTTGTAGCATGGAGGTAGCATGCCCCTGGCTTCAATCCCCAGTACCAAAGTAAATAAAGTAAATGTATGTGTATATATGTATATGTGTACACACACACACTCACACTCACACACACACACCTGTACAGTCAGTCTGCCTACAGTGTGGGAGATGCTGAAGGCCCACACAGGCCACTCAGTATACTCAAAGCACCTCAGAGCTGCTCCTCGCCATTAAGTCTTTTCTTTAAGGCCCTAGCAAGGCCTGCAGAATGTACATCCAATATAAAAGCTCGTCTTTGCGGGCAATTCTACAGTATGAGAGCCATGGTTCTGTGGCTGGTGTAAGAGGTTTGGCATGCTGTGGAAATGGAGGCAGGAAGCTTTCCAGGCCGCCTCCCAGCAGGGCTTCGAGCATTCGAGCAGCCCTGGAGCAGCCAGGTTTGCACAGCAGGCTGCGGATAATTAATGCTCACGTGAGGGTCGGGTATTTTTAAAAGAGGCGCATGCATGACTCAAATATTACAGTAAAGAAAAAGTAACATCATATCCTCACAAGAAAGTATTAATCCCCCACATGTGATAGAGACCAAGAACTATTCCAGGCGAAGTTAAGTGGGGTCTCTGTTGTTGAGGAATTTACCATGTACTTTGATAACAAAAGACAAAACGCTGTTTGACGGCCAGGCTTGAGGCACCTGCCTGCAATCCCAGGACCTGGAGGACTGAGACAGGAGGAAGATCATGGCAGGTTCGAGCACAGGCTCCACAATACAGCCAGACTGTCGGCAAAGAACGCCCCTGGGTTACCCCACACACATACCTGCGTTTGCAAGTCTGCAAAGTTGAGGAATCAGGAATACAGGAACGGTGGATCTCTGTATTAGAGGTCTAAATATTTGGAGAACTCTCAGGATAAAAGATTACTTGAAAATTCAGAAGTTGTAGAATCCAGTTTGGTTCACATGTTTACTGAGTGGCAATAATTTGCCAACTGCCTCTTTAAAAAGATATAACTAAGATACTATGCGTTGAGCTGCAGATAGAGAAGCAGAGCCTAACGTGATGATGTTGAATAAATGTGAGCTCAGTAAACTCGCCCACTTTAAAGAGCCCCCAGCCTCCTCTCTCTCCTTGTCTTTTAGTGGCGGGCAGGGACCCACAGGCTCCGAAGGGCAGGGTAGGGGACTGGATCCCACCAGAGCCTCCACTCACAGGGCCGATGCTGCAGCCGCCACAACTCATTGGCAGAGATGTTGTTGGAAGTTGATTGTTTAAAGAGCCCGTGAGTAGAGCCGGGCGTGGTGGCGCACGCTTGTAATCCCTGCGCTTGGGAGGCTGAGACAGGAGGATCGCAGAGGTTTGAAGCCAGCCTCAGCTACTTAGTGAGGCCCTCTGCAACTTAGTGAGACCCTGTTTCAAAATAAAGAATAAAAAATCGGGCTGGGAGTATAGCTCAGAGGTAGAATGCCCCTGGGTTCAATCCCCAGCACCACAATAATAATAATTAATAATAATAATAATAATAATAATAATATAAAAAAAGTAGAAAGATCCCAAATAGACTAGTTTCCACTGCCCTTTGTATTCATAAAGCTACCAAGTTAATAAGATAGCGTGTGTGCAAGTGGATGCAGTGTCCACTTGGGGGTTGAGAAAATACCTTGGTTTAATCTCTACAGCTGGGTGAGAACAGATGACTTCTCCGGGCCTGTTCTCCCTTCTGGCACCATGGAGCTCGCATTCAAAATGTCAGTAAAATTGAAGATGACATGCTAAGTGACGTAAGCCCAACACACAAGGACAGATGCTGCGTGATCCCGCTTACACGAGACGCCTGGGATAGGAAGTGGGTAGACACGGAGACCGAGAGGGGACAGTGGCAGCTCCCAGTCGGCCGGGCCTGGCCGGGCCGGAGGGGCCGAGACCCCGGGGCCAGGGCTTCCTCGCTTCCTAGCTAGAGTTCCTGAAGCTCACCCAACAGTCCTGATGTGATCGAAGACCCTGCAGCTTCAGGGACGGCTTCTGCGACGGGACGCCATCAACCCAGTGCGAACCTGTTTCAAAGTAAAATAGGGCTGGGGTGTAGCTCAGAGGTAGAATGCCCTGGACTCAGTCCCCAGTACTGTGCTTTAAAACTCGGCTTTGTTAGTGTTTGTTTTTTCTTTTTGGAATGGGGATTGAGGCCAGGGGGACCAAGATGCACTCTACCTACAAGCTACCCCCAGCCCTTTTTATTTTTTATTTTGAAAAAAAGCCTGGCTAAATCGCTGTGTTTCTCCAAGTTGCTGAGGCTGACCTTGGCTTTGAACCTGCGGTCTTTGAACCTCCGCCTCCCAAGTACTTGGGCTGCAGGCATGCGCCACCACACATCCTTGAAAGGTTGTTGCACGCGTGTGGTGGTTTTTTCATTTTTCGCTTTTTGTTTTTTGCAGAACTAGGAATTGAACCCAGAGGCGCTTTACCTCTGAGCCACACCCCCAGCCCTATTTTTTATTCTTTATTTTGAAACAGGGTCTCGCTAAGTTGTTGAGGGCCTCCCTAAGTAGCCGAGGCTGGCCGCAAGCCTGCGGTCCTCCTGTCTCAGCCTCCCGAGTACTGCCATTACAAGCGTGCGCCACCACACCCGGCAAGAAATTGTTTTTAATCCTCTCTAAACATCCAGTTTTATGAAAACAGTGTTCAATCGTATAGAATGAAAAATTAGAAATAAAAAGCTACCTTCTACTTAACATGATGTGGCAGCTATTTTTAAGGAAAACGAGAAAACAAGAACAGAATCATTCCCACAGGAAATGTATATAAAATGTGTTTTTTAAAAACTACATGTCAGTCATTTTTTTCTTCTTCTTTACTGAAACGTGTTAATCACTAGACTTCTTATCAGGCCCTACTAGTTTTTGTTGTTGTATTTTGTTTGTTTTTTTGTTTGTCTGTTTGTTGTACTGGGGATTATACCCAAGGACATTCTACCTCTGGGCTATCACTTCAGCCCGTTAATTATTTTTTGTTTTGAAATACTCAAGCCGGGTGTGGTGGTGCACCCTTGTCATCCCAGCATTCAGGAGGCTGAGACAGGAAGACTGCGGTTCCTGAAAGGCCTCAGCTACTTAGTGAGGTTCTTTGCAACTCAGTAAGAACCTGTTTCAAAAATAAAGAATAAAAAATAGGACTGGGGTATAGTAGAATGCCCCTGAGTTCCACCCCCAGTAACACCAAAAAAATAAAAAAGAAAGAAAGAAAGGAGAAGAGAAGAGATAGAGTCTCTCTCAGTTTCTGAGACTGGCCTCTGACTTGTGATCCTCCTGCCTCAGCCTCCCAAGGACTGGGATTACATGTATATGCCATCAAGCTGTTTTGTTTGTTTGTTTGTTTTGTATGTGTGTTTCGCAACTATAGCCTTAGGACTAGACATATATTGTATCTGATTGTCCTAATGGCTTATAGTTTAGACAATTCTGTGATAAAAAGAATCATAAAACAGCAAAGACAGTGCCTGGGGGCCTGGGGCTGAGTCAAGATCTCGTCTCTTCTGCAAGCAGATTACTCTTGTCTAATTGGCATCTTCTACCTGTTTTTATTTTAACTGGGTGACATGATGAATGCTCACCTAGAAACTTCAAAATCATTTTCAGAATTTTCCGGGGAGTGCGCTGTATTCCAGTTACCACTTCTAACGTTTTCGTTCTGCCATGGGAATGGGAACGCCACGTGGTCTGCACAAGAGCGAAATAACCCCTGACCCAGCATATCGCATCCTTTCCTCTCCCTCGCTCCAGAACAAAGGAAACGAGATTAATTCAGTTCATCACAATGAACTAAATCAAGGTTCTAATTTTGGAATCAGGAAAAGTGTTAAAGTAATCTAAGATTCCATGGTCATATTGCTTCTGAAGTTAAGAAGTTCCTTTTGAAATGTGATATCTCTGACAAGCTTTTTCCTGATTAATGAGCCAATTCAACGCGCCAACGTGGCCGCTGCCTTTGAGGAGTCAAAGAAAATAGATGGTTATGACACTGAAAGCACCAATATAGACCTAGAGGATTTCAAATCCCCGCCCTGATGGGTGTGTGGTGCACACACGCGTGTACACCTGCCCGTGTGGATTACTGGCAATTGAACCCAGGGACATCCCGCCCCTGAACTATACCCCCTAGCCCTACTTTATTCTTTGTTTTGAAACAGAGTCTTACTAAATTGCTGAGTCTCCCTATACTGCTGAGGCTGTCCTTGAACCTGCGATCACCCTGTTCCAGCCTCCCAAGTCCTGGGATAAGAGACTGAGCCACCACACCGGGCGCCCGATGCCTTTTTCAAGTGTAGGTCAGGATCTCCTAAAAAGGATGCTGGACCTGCCTGCTGGGCCCGGCCACGTTATTTCTGCAGACCTGGTCCATTGTGTACTGATAGATTCAGGAGAGCCAGCAGAGTGTCTGTGAAGCAGTGTGCAGCCCGGCAGGTATTTTAACTCCCACCTCACCGTACCGCTTACCCTTCGAAGCGGCAGCGCGTCTGCATTGGTCGCCGGGGCCCCCGAGCCCACCGCCCCTGCACATCACGTCCCTTCCTCCGAGGCGCAGGAAACAGCCTGGCATCTGGTCTCCTGCACGTTAGGGTGCCAGGGTAGCACAGTGGTTTTATCTTACCAGGCGCTGCAGATAGCACGCGTTGGGCTGTACGAAGGCCTAGGTTGTGGGATCTGGTAAGAGAATAATGTTGTCCTGTACGGCACTGAAGAGGACGGAGACTGATAAACCGAAAAGCAGAGAGTAGCCAGTGGTCGTGATAGGCAGGGGCGCAGCGCGCGCACTCCTGGAACCCCTGAGAAGGACGCTTCCTGACTTTTTTGCTTTGCTGCAGCTGTGGCGTTAAGCTTCCCCAAGCCTCACTTGTCCGTTTTTAAAAGTGTATATTGCTGGCCATGGTGATACGCGCCTGTAATCCCAGGGCTTGGGAGGCTAAGACAGGAGGATTGCTAGTTTGAAGCCAGCCTAAGCAACTTAGTGAGACTCTGTTTTAAAATTATTTCAAAAGGAGCTGGAGTGTAGCTCGGTGGTAGAATGCCCCTGAGCTCAGTTCCCAGGATCCAGCCCCCCAGAAAAGTGTACTTTTTATACTTTTAAAGTGCTATTGTTTATAGTGATACAGTGTCACTCATATAACTTAGTTGTTCTATAAATGACAAGGAACTTGTCATGGATTTAGTGAGTGATGCAGAAAGGAAGCGTCACTGCATGCCATCTTAGAGTACATGACATTTTCAGAGCATGCCAGCTGGGCGTGGTGGCACACACCTGCACTCCCTGTACTTGGGAGGCCGAGACAGGAGGATCGCAGGTTTGAGGACAGCCTTGGCAATGTAGCGAGACTCTGAGCAACCCAGAAAGACCCTGTTTCAAAAGTAAAAATAAAAAAGGGCTGGGGATGTAGCTCAGAGATAGAATGTCAATTCCCAGGAGAGATGGGGAGAGAGAGAGAGAGAGAGAGAGAGAGAGAGAGAGAGAGAGAGAGGAGACTGGCTTACATGTGTAATATCAAGCATAATTTGAAATTACCAACTAGTAGTATGTTAGATTTTCTCACCTTCAAAACAAATGAAGGACTGCATATATGTACATATATACTGTACATATATACTGTACATATATATATACATATGAACATTACTGTCAACAAATGCCACGAACAGAAGATATGAGCATATTTGGAAGTCCACCAAATATGCTACAGCCTTGCAGTTGTGAATTATAGGATATTTTATTGATTTATTTATTTTTCTTCTGGTAAGGGACTTGAGTCCAGGGGCACTCTACCACTCAGCTACATGTCCAGCTTTAATTTTTTTTATGATACAGGTCTTACTAAATTACGGAGGCTGATTTCAAACTTTTGACCTTCCTATCTCAGCCTCCCAAGTCCTGGGAGTATAGGTGTGAACAACTGCACCCAGTTTGTAGTATATTTTAATAAGGTTATTTTTTTTAATTGTATAAATTGTTTGGCAGCAGGGAAATGTGATCTTTTCAGTGAAAGGATCATGAAAGATAGAAATCTATTTTTTTGGTCAAAAATATTTCTAAACAATAATGTTGCCTACACTTAAATTCGACACGACCTCATGCTCTATAATTAAAACTGGACTTTAAAGATTTATGATTTTCTATGAACTCTACATTTTTATGGACTTGAAAAATCTTAGTTAAGGACATGCATCCTCTCAACTGCTTGTTGTTTTATTTTAGCTCAGTATCTTCATAATATAAACTAAATATTTAAGCTTTTTTTTTTCATAGTTGACTAATTCATGTTGATTCAGTTTAAGGCGCTCACCACAGTAAATGTAACCACAAAAACCTTTAAAACGAATAGAAAAAGAAAGCATTTTTCTTTTCTTTCCTCCCTTTGGCCTTTCTCTAGTCTCCTTCCATCCTTCTCCCCCTTTTCCCTCTGCCCCTCACTTGTGACAATGAGGAGCACCTCGCTACATTGAGGCTGTCCTTGAACCTGTGATCCTCCTGTCTCAGTCTCCTAAGTACTGCCATTATAGGTATGCACCACACTCAACAAGCTATAATTTTGTTGACTTTTTTTTTTTTTAGCACTGTGGATGAAACCCAGGGGCATTCTACCTCCTCGGGACACCCCCAGCCCTATTTTTTGTTCTTTATTTTGAAACAGGGTCTCACTGAGTTGCAGAGGGCCTCACAAAGTAGCTGAGGGTGTCCTCGAACCGCGATCCTTCTGTCTCAGCCTCCCCAATGCTGGGATTACAAGTGTGCGCCAGCAAGCCCCGCTATCTCACTATTCTTAAGTAGTGGGCCTGGACACACCAGGTGTGCTCAAACAAACACCTTCTCTCTGCAGGAGGTCCAGACAGGACAGTGAATGCCACGCCATGGTGGCCTGCACACAGGGGCGGCTGCTGGGGACAATACTTACCAATTTTTGGTGAGTTCCAAAGTACGACAGTCTACTGATTGACACGGCACTTTCATTTCTAGAAAATTCACTAGGTTTCAGAACGAGGCGAAAAGACTTTGCTGCCTTGCAGAATAGAGCTCGATTTCAGACTCCTCACCTCTGTGAGTCCCGAGAAGTCCCCGGGTCAGGAAGGCGCACACTCGGCGCTCAGGACTCGGGCCGGTGTGTACGGAGTGCGATGAAATGGCCCTCAATTGCTGAGACAAGCAGAAATGCCACCGTTGTCTTCAGGAAGCTCCTCTGGGGCCTGTCCGTCTAGGTTTAGCTCCTCTCAGGCCAAGAACCATGTCCGCCTGATCCGCCCCAGAAGCCTTGACATGCGGCAGGTCTTCCGTGTGCAGCAAGCACCACGAGTATTGAGGGGAAGGACAGAAGACCACTGAACGGGAATGCGTGCAAACACACTCTTCAGGTTAACCAGGAAACGTGTGCTGAGCAACTGCCCGTGCCAGGCGCTGTGGACGTGTAACAGTAACAGTGGGCTCGCGCTGCCCATGCAGGTGATTGTTTCACGATCGCTCTGACGCCTGGATTCCCATGTAAGGGGACTGTCAGTGTGACTTGTCGAGTTTTCTTTCATTCAGAATACTTGCTATGCCGGGCGTGGAGGCGCACGCTTGTAATCCCCGCACTTGGGAGGCTGAGACAGGAGGATCGCACAGGTTCAAAGCCAGCCTCAGCTACTTAGTGAGGCTCTCGGCAACTTAGTGAGACCCTGTTTCCAAATAAAGTATAAAATAGGTCTGGGAGTAGAGCCCGGAGGTAGAAAGCCCCTGGGTTCCACCCCAGTACCACACACACACACACACACACACACACACACACACACATACACACACACAAAGAATACTTGCTATATGCAGATGAGTCCGTTGGTTATGATGGAGAAAGCTGGCCAGGGAAAAATGCTGTGACAAAGAGGTGGGAACTGTGCTTAAAATAAACACTAGAATAAAGAGGAAAGCCTGAAAATAACTCCGGTATTTATAGATTCCTTAGTATCTATTTATAGATGCTGCAGGGTATCACAGCCAAGACATTTAAGTCCAAATCTTTCCTGTTGCTGTTCTTTTCTTATATGTAACAATTTCAGCTTTAGATACCCCCCCCCTTGCACAGAGTTCCAGGCACCAAGGCATTAGCAAGAAAAGAGAGGAGACATCCGAGACTGAACCTAGAAGCATTCTACCTTTGACCTGCATCTCCAGCCCGATTTCGTTTCTTATTTAATAACAGCCTCCCTAGGTTGAAGAGAGTCTCACTACTTGCTGAGGCTGTCCTCCAACCTACGATCCTCCCAAATACTGGGATTACAAGCAGGAGCCGCCACGCCCAGATTAGTGTGGATCTCTAAAAAGCATTATGGTACTCGGGAGGCTGAGACAGGAGGATCACAGGTTCAGCGGCCAGCCTTAGCAATTTAGCGAGGTCCCTCAGAAAATTAGGGAGATCCTGTTTCAAAATAAAATAAGGCTGGGGTGTATCTCAGAGGTAGAATGCCCCTGGATTAAATTCCTGGCACCAATAAACAAACAAACAAAACAAACACGAATAAACTTAAAATATATATGACATCAAAAGTATATATTACAGCCGGGCATGGTGGGGCACACTTGTAATCCCAGTACTTGGCAGGCAGGAGGATTGCAGGTGTGTGGATAGCCCAGGTGACTTAGTGAGGCCCTCTGCATTTTACTGAGACCCTTTTTCAAAATAAAGAATAAAATAGGGCTGCTGGGGAGTTACCTCGGAAGTAGAATGCTCCTAGATTCAATCCCAAAACTAAAAAAAAAAAAAAGTATATATTAAAAAGATTTTTGTTGAATTGTGTAATTTTCAGTTTGCCAAACTATCATTTCCCCAAATGCTTGCAAATAGTAATTTTTTGTTTTGTTTTTCGGTACTTATTTTAAGAGTCTTGCCAAGCATAGGAAACTAATTTCACCTTTTTGGAGCTGTGGAAACAGTAGCACCATGATGACGCACTGTAGAGTCCCACACAAAGACTTCTGAGAAGCCAGAGTTGGTGGTGCACACCTGTAATCCCAGGGCTTGGGAGGCTGAGATAGGAGGATTCAGTTTAAGGCCAGCCTCACTAATTGGTGAGACTCTCGACAACTTGGTGAGGCCTGTTTTAAATTTTTTAAAAAGGCTAGGAGTGTAGTTTGGAGGTAGAATGTCCCTGGGTTCAACCCCCATTCATCCTCTCCCCACAAAAAATAGTATTTTTTTTCTTTTTGCAGTACTGCAGATGGAACCAAAGGGCATTCTACCTCTGAGCTACACTCCCAGCCCTATTTTTTAGTCTTTTTATTTTTATTTATTTATTTATTTTGCGGGTCTGAGGATGGAATCCAGGGGCATTCGACCTCTGAGCTACACCCCCTGCCCTATTTTTTATTCTTTATTTTGAAACCGGGTCTCACTGAGTTGCAGAGGGCCTCACTAAGTAGCTGAGGCTGTCCGTGAACCTTGATCCTCCAGTCTCAGCCTCCCGAATGCTGGGATTACAAGCGTGCGCCACCACGCCCGGCTAGTCTTTTTATTTTTTGCAACAGGGTCTCACTGAGTTGGGAAGGGCCTCGCTAAGTAGCTGAGGCTGTCCGAGGACCTCTATCCTCTGTCTCCGCCTCCTGAATGCTGGGCTTACCAGCGTGTGCCACCACTCCCTGCTCAAAAAACAGTATTTAAGACTATATAACTGAATTAGAGTTCATATTGTCCTCAATCTATTAAGTTTATAAAAATTTCCATTAATCCCTACATAGAGTGAAATAAACAGCAAGTGTTATCACCTATTTCTTACATATAGATAAAACAATGAAAAGCGAAACCTTCAGTTTTAAACACATTTTTGAAATTGTGGAAAGTTATTATAAACCACACAATTCTTAGAGATATTGTATCATTAGATTCAAATCCAATAATTATATTACTGATTCCTTAACATCTTGATGGATTGAGATAATTTGATGAAATTTTAAAAAGTGTTATAAGCTCTAAGTTAGATGAACGCCACAGTTTAACTGCTAAGAATAAACCTGTATATAAGAATGACTTGGGCTTCCTGGTCCTACTGCTCTGGGATGACTCTGGGGTGTGCAGGGCCGTAGGACAGAGGGGCGATTTGCTTCCGGTCACGTGGCCAGGACAGCAGTCTCCTGAAAAGCAGCTGAGCTGTCCACGAGGTGATGCCCACACCTCCTGCTCTTTGGGTTTCCTTATCCCAAACACTGGAATCCAACTGCGGACAGTAGCTGTTCTTTTGGTGTGAGCCTTATTATAAATTTCAAAATGGACTTCTCTACTAATACATTCTTAATTTCTTCTTTTTTATTTATTTATTTATTTTTTTACCCACGTTGGCCTTTTATCCTTTGATTTATAATTTATAATTTTTATTTTTTTATTGGTGCACTGTATTCATACATCATAATGGGATAAAGAAAATACTTTTGTAGACATACATGCACACATTGCCCAGTTAGCCCCTACCCGATCCCCACTCCGCTCCCTCCCCATCCCTCCTTCCCATGCTTGGCTTTGTGGTTGACATCTAGTATTATAGCAATTTATCTAAAATTAAAAATGATAGTCTCACAGTCTGATACCAAGCTTTTGATGACTTAAAGGTAACTTCAATATTTCTTTTTGCTTTCTTTCTTACCAGAGAATATTTTTTTCTTGTTTTTTTTAGGTGAACCTATCATACATTTATTTATTTATTTATTTTTCAGAGAAAATCTATCCTAATATGGAATATGGACTCTAGATACACAAAACGATCTCGAAAAAGAACAAAGCTAGAAGATGTATATTTTCTGATTTCAGATGTTATAAAGCTACAGTAATTGAAACAGTGTAATACTGTTATAAAGGCAGATATATAAACCATTGGAGTTAAATAAAAGCCAAGAGATAAATTCTTCCTTATATTGTCAAGTTGTTTTGACAAGGTTTCCACAGAAATTTGGTGGAGGAAATAATAATCTTTTAACTAAATATTGTTGAAAAATAATAATTACATGAAGAAGAATAAAATTGGACCCTTACCTAACACCATATATAAATATTAACTCAAAATAGATAAAAGACCTAAATATAAATCTTAATACTATAAACTTTTAGAAGAAAATCTGAGTGATAAAACTTCACAACATTGAAATTGGCAGTGATTTCTTGGATGTGATTTCAATGGCACAGGCAACAAAAGGGTAAACAAACTCCCTAAAAAATAAAAAAATATTGTATATCCAAAGACAATGTAAACAGTTAAAAGTTACTGATAGAATGGGATAAAATATTTCCAAATGCTATATCTGAAGGTATATTAATATTCCAACTAGACATCCTAAAAATTAGCAACAATAAAAACAAAAAATACAAGTTAGAGATAGGTAAAAGACTAGCATAAATAATGAATCTCCACAGATAACCAGTCTTAGTTGTCTGTTGGATGGAAACTCTTGTTTCTCTGGTTCTGGTGTGTGTTACCTATTTCTTCTTTGTAGTTAATCTCTTTGAGTATTTTCTCTAGCGCTGGTTTTGAAGACATAAATTCCTTCAGTTTCTGTTTGTAATGGAAGTTTATTTCCCCATCTAATTTGATAGAAAGTTTTGCTGGGTAGGAAATTTTTGGCTGGAAGTTGTTTTCTTTCAGAGTTTGGAATATGTTACTCCAAGCCCTTCTGGCTCTCGTGACTTGGTTTGGGAAGTCTGGAGTGATTCTAATTGGTTTGTCTCTGAATGTCACTTGGCTCTTTGTTTTTGTTGCCTTTAAGATTCTCTGCTTGGCTTCCACATTGGTCATTTTGACAATTATGTGGCGTGGGGATCCTCTTCTCCGATCCTGTCTAAAGGGAGTTCTATAAGTTTCCTGGACCTATGTATCGACCTCTTGCTCTATGTTTGGAAAATTTTCTGCTATTACTTCCTTGAAGAGATTGTTGATTCCTTTGGTTTCACTTTCTTTTCCCTCCTGTATTCCAATTATTCTTAGGTTAGCTCTCTTAAAATGGGCCCATATCTTCAATGTCAGATTCCTGTTATCAGATTTTTTTTTCTAAATTAGAAACTATGTGTTCATTTTTGGATTGATCACCTTCTAAGAGCGAGATTCTATTCTCCATGTGGTCTAATCGGTTTTTTGTACTTTGAATTGAGGCCTTTACTTCATTAATTGCAACCTTTATCTCTCTTTGGCTCTCTCTGAATTCTTTTCGAAGCACCTCTATTATTTTTACAGTTATTTTCCTGATTTGATCTTCTAGAAATCTCCGAATTTCTGTTTTATCAGGTTCCGATGTTGTGGGGTTGTGGGCATTCATTGCTCCATTGTTATTCCTCTTTCCCATGATTTTGGAAGTTTGTGCCTTCTCTGAGTTCTTCCCTGGGTTACTATGACTTCAATTAAGGTGCTCTGGATCTCGAGTCTATGGTATCTCAGTCACCACTACTCCTTTACTGGGTTGTATCACAGAGTCTCAGACCCAGGGAGTCGATAGAGGCTACTCTAGACCATGGGGGGTGCCAGGTTGGGCGTTCTCCTATGGTGTGATATCTCTGCCACCGTCACTCCCCCACTGGGTCAAGTCCCTGGGAGTCAGTACTGGGATTTCTCTTCTAGGGGCCGCAATTTGACTCACTCTTGTTGAGTGCACCGATGGAGCTGTAGTGGACTCGGTGAATTCGCTGCTGCTGCCGCCGGTAGCAATATGGCGCCGCTGCCACGACCTCGGCCATGATGCTGGCGTATTTCTTCTCTGGTTTTGAGCTCCTCTCTGAGTCCCTGAAGGGTTTGCTGAGCCCAGCCTCTGGGAGCTTAAGATGCTCCCTGCACCGAAAAATCTGCCGAATCCTGCCCGGCTGATCCACAGCGGCTCACCTCGGCTCGCTGTCCAGGCTCTTCCACAGCGGCTCACCTTGGCTCACTGTCCACCGCTCCTCTCTGGAGCCTGGTGGGCTGTTGAGTGCGTTGGTCTGGTGCCGTCCGGTGAACTCGCCGCTGCTGCTGGCAGTAAGGCGCTGTTGCTGCGTCCTCGGCCGTAAGGCCAGCGTATCTCCTCTGTGGCTCTGAGCTCCGTTCTGAGTTCCCCTCCTCTCTGGAGCCTGGTGCTGCAAGGGAAAATGGCGCCCACCACTTCGCGCCGTGGCTCCAGCTGCAGCACTGAGATCTGGTTTCTTTCTGTGTCTCGTTTTTCCAGCCCTTTTTTCCTCTGTCCCTTGTAATTACATTCCTTGTTTCTCTGCTGATGGTGTTTTCTGGCTATGAAAGGCACTGACTTTTTTAATAGAGATTGGTTGTTAGTGGGGCTCGTAAGCCCCGCTTTTCTCCGTCGCCATCTTCCCGGAAGTCCTCCTTTGACTTCAGGTCACTGTTAAAACGAACAAAAAAATGTTCAAAGGGTAGGATATGACTCCATGCAAATGATCCCAGGAATTTTTTTAATTTTATTTTTTGAGTACTGGGGCATTCTGCCTCCAAGCTACACCATCAGCCCTCTTTTTTATTTTTTATTTTGAAACAGGGTCTTCCTAAGTTGCAGAAGGCCTCACTAAGTAGCTGAGGCTGGCCACGAACCTGTGATCCTCCCGTCAGCCTCCCAAGTCGCCCGCCCCCAGGAACTTAAAGTGAAAAGCTTAAAGTGTTCACCCTAACTCATAAGAAAACATGTACAAAACCAGGCCAGCCGCGTGCAGGGGCCGTGCCTCCCCTCCTCGCCCCTGCCTCGCCCCCGCCTCGCTGCGGTTCTTGTCCACTTTGCCTGTGATTTATGCAGAATTGTCAAACTCTTTAAGGGCTACAGGCAACCTATGCCGCCAAACAGGAAAACGAGTTTTGAGAAATGGTGCTAACATTTTAAAGAAAGCATTCCTGAAGATGGGTTCTGGGTTTTCTTTATTTTTTTAATAAAGAGTATAAATATATACGGAAATGAGTTCCTAGAATGTACACCAGAGTATTTTAGGAATACAAACATTCATTAATTAGCCCTCATGTATTTAAATTCCACACCTGTTGTATAAGATTATGCACAAAAGCCAGTTTTTCATGAATAATTTGTGTCCTCTTTACATAATTTGAGAAATCATACGCTCTGCAATGAAGAAAAATAAAGTATTTAAGTATGTTAAATGGTGACAGCCTGAATCACTGTCTTAGACCTGAAAAGTGCTGGCCTAAACGGGACAGCAGGAGCGCAGAGGACTGATGTCACTTGAAGTATAAAGTCGCAGAGGACTGATGTCACTTGAAGTCTAAGGTTGCTCAGAGGTAGAATGCTCCTGGGTTTCATCTCCAGTACTGCAAAAACAAAACAAAAACAAAAACAAAAAAAGCAAGTGAGCTGTTGAGCTGGGGTGTAGCTCAGTGGTGGAGCACTTGCCTAGTCTACTCAAGGCCCTGGGTTCAATTCTCAGCACCACATAAAGATAAAGTCTGGCACGGGAATCCCAGGACCTGGGAGGTGAGACAGAATGACCGCAGGTTCAAGGCCAGCCTCAGCAGTGAGACACTGCATGCTTTTAATCCCAGCCTGAAACAGGAGGATCGCAGGTTCGTGACCAGCTTCAGCTACTTAGTGAGGCCCTCCTCAACTTAGTGAAACCCTGTTTGAAAATAAAGAAAAAAATGTGGGGCTGGAGGTGGAGCCAAATTCAATCATTCTATGCTTTATTTTTATTGCTGTTTTATTTTTATTTTTTACTTTTATTGGTGCAATTAAGTCTCACTAGAATGTAGCTCATAGTGTATTTATTTATTTATTTATTTATTTATTTATTTATTTATTTATTTGTGGTACTGGAGTTCCTAGAAGCCCTTCTACCTCCGGGCTACACTCCCAGACTGTTTTTTTTTTTTTTAATTATTATTTATTTGGAGACAGGGTCTCTTACGCCAGCGCGGCTGGCTTCGAACCTGCGCAATCCTCCTGTCTCCGCCTCCCAAGCACGGGGATTACAAGCGTGCGCCACCACGCCCGGCATTCATAGTGTTTTAAAAAGAAAGAACTCAGGGCAGTTGAGCTATTAATCACAATTTCTCATCTTTATGAAAGGGGGCTTCTCAAGGAGTAAATTTAAGTCGAGTGGGGGGCAGAGCTCAGATTTACTTACAATTCCCATTCTGTTGGGGGGGAGGCGGTACATGGTGCTGGGGATTAAAGCCAAGCGTGCTCTACGTCTGATGGTCCACCTGTTCTACCAGGTCTTTTTATTTTATTATTATTCCTTCTTTTAAATTTGGAAACAGGGTCTCTCACTAAGCTGCCAAGGCTGGCCCACAACCTGTAATCTTCCTTTCTCCACCTCCCTACGACTGGGATTACAGGTGTGCGCCACCACACCCGGCCTTGAATAACTCTTTTTAAAAGCATAATATTATATTCTCAAGTTGCTTTGCAGAAAGACTGTGGCTAATTTATACTCATCCAGCAATATTTTAACTCTATTTTAATACTGACTATTTCTTTAAAAATGGCCAGTTTGAGAGGCTAAAATATTATCTCACTTTTAACATTGAATATTGTTGAGGTTAAATTTTTAAATATATTTTTAGCCATATTTCCTCCTCCTCCTCCCTTTTCTTCTTTGCTCTTAATATTGGGGATTGAACTCGGGGTGTTTTACCTCTGAACTACACCCCTAGCCCGTTTGTTTGTTTATTTTAAAACTGGGTCTTGGCCGGGCGTGGTGGCGCACACTTGTAATCCCCGTGCTTGGGAGGCGAAGACAGGAGGATCAGGCTGGTTCGAAGCCAGCTTTGCTGGCTTAAAAGACCCTGTTTCCAAATAAAAATATAAAATAGGTCTGGGAGTGTATCCCAGAGGTAGAAGCGTTTCCAGGAACCCCAGTACCACCACCAAAAAACAGGGGAAAAAAATTGGGTCTTACTAGGTTGCTAAGAACCTTGCTATGTTCCTGAGGCAATCTTCCTGTTTCAGCATCCCAAGTACTGGGATTTCAGGCTTGTGCCACCATGCCTCTGTGTGTGTGTGTGTGTGTGTGTGTGTGTGTGTGTGTGTGTGTGTGTTACTGGGATTGAACCCTGGAGGGTTCTCCCTCTAAGAAACACCCAGCTCTATGTGTTTATTGTTTTCTGAGTAGGGCCTCACTGAGTTGATGTCTCCCTTGCCTCTGTGTCCTGGTGTAAGTTACTTAAACCACCTGCACCTCAGTTTCTTCTTCTGAAGTTATGTCCTGAGGTCATTGTGAAGATCAGACATGTTAATGTATTTCAAATACTTAGAATGGACATGCTATGAACATGTTGGCTATTATTACAGGGAGTCCTTGGCTGAGGGTGTAGCTCATGCTACGGTTTGAGGAAACTGTCTCGGGGACCCCTGTTAAGGTCCTGGACACAATTTCCCTCAAAACACACACACACACACACACACACACACACACACACACACCACACACACACACACACATACACACACACACACACACACACACACACACACACACAAATAAAAAGTCGCGGGTTCTTGTCCTGAGCTAAGGATAAATACCCATTAGCCCGGACTCTTGCTGAAGATTTAAAGAAGTTTATTAAAAAGATAGAAATACAGAAGACAGTCACAGCCTCATGGTACCCAGGGATAACATGGGGGGTGCTTCGAACGAATTCACCGAGATACAAAGCACGGAACAGAATTTTTATACCCGGCCCCTCCATCTTGTTCACTGATTCTGACGTAGTAAAGGTCCCTGTACGGTGCCTCCCCTTACCTTCCTGCCAAGGTGTCTCTTTTCACGAAGGTCATGGTCAAAGGTCGAAGGTCGACCTCTCCTCCCATCCTAGCTAGATTATCCAATTATTATGTAAACCTGTCTTTAGAAAGAGGATGAGGAAGTCCTAGTCCCCCTCTCCTATGGACTTGCTAATTACCTTTAGCTCGGTTAGTTACATTGGAATAGTTGCCTGCTTTTGGGGGCAGAAACCAAGTCCTTTCACCAATTTTTGAAATATAATAATCAAAGCTTTCTCAAATCTTAGGCCATTCCCAATACTGGTCCAGCTCAGAGGTAGAATGGTAGAATGCCTGAGTTTCATCCCTCGTAGACACACACACACACACACACACACACACACACACACACACACGTAGAGGACTTGCCCAGTACGTGCAAGTGCTAGATTCCATCCCCAGTACCACGAGGGAAAAAAGAGAGGGGTGGGTCCTGAGTCCTAAAGAAAGGAGGAGCCCCGAGCAGAGGCGACTTGTGGCACAGGGGTCGAAGCTCAAGGTCGCGGTCTGAATATTCTCAGTGACCTCGGCCACCAAGGTAGGCTTTCCCCGCCTTAAGGAGCAGCTCAGCTCCTGACCAGCTGGCGTGGCCTCCGCGTAACAGAGCGGCTCCGAGGGGCTCTGGGCTGAGCTCCAGACACCAGCGTGTCCTCACAGTGACCTTGCGTGCCACCCCTGCTCTGCCTGTCCGCGCAATCTCCCCCCAAACCCAGCTCTCAAGCTGTTAATTGACTTGTCCATGTTTACCCATCCAAAAAGTGTCAGATTCGTTTTTGTTACATACCAGTGATGGCTAGTTTGGACCAAAGGCCTGTGGGTTCAGGGCTTAGTCCCCGGCATGGCGAACTGGAGGGTGGTGGTGCCTTTAGCAGTGGGGCCCGGTAAGACGTCTCAAGGTCACTGAGGGCATCCCGCGGAGGCATCGTGGGGTGCGAGACTCTTGCTCTGCCCATTTTACTAGCCAGCCACCATGAGGTGGAATGGCCGCCCCTTGCCATGTGCTGCTGCTGTGACGTCCTGGGCCACCGCAGGCCCATGGCAGCGAGGCCAGTCAGTCAGGAACTGAAAGCTCTAAAACTGAGTCAAAATAAACCTTTCCTCTTCGTAAGTTGAATTTACCTCGGGTGTTTGTTATAGTAGCAGCAAGCTTATTGACAGATCAAAAGCGATGGGTGGCCGTGTATTAAAGTGTTATGTTCTTTTTTTATTCTTGGTATTAGGGATTGAGCCCAGAGACATTCTACCCCCAAGCCACACCCCCAGCCCTTTATTGAAACAGTCTCATGAAGTCACTGAGGGTCTTTCTAAACTGTGCAGCCCACCATGTCTTGCTTGTCCTGTTTTCTTGATTTTGTCCTGTGACTTCGCCCTCACCGTGCCGTGTCAGTGTCATCAGAGAAAGACACTAACATCTTTGTTAAGGTAACCTCAGCGTGCTATCGGGGACGAAGTCTGTTGTTACACTGACCATTTCTAAATTCTCTGAGAGGCAGTATTTGCTCTGTGGATTGAGCTTTCAGAGTTAGGCACTGGGAAAATGTCAGGCAGTTTAAGTGAGAGAAAGAAGCTTTTAATTGATGGAGACTTGTTTCCTCTTTCCCTTCGAAGGCTTGTTTTTTAAATTGGGAAGTAGAAGGCCGTGCTTGTGACAGTAGGTGCTAGCAGGCTCTGCAGGCTCAGTTCTGCGTGGGGACAAGCACTGGCCGGCGTTCTGAGCGAGGTCTCTGCTGTGCCTCAGCCCGATGGGCGGTGGACGTGGAGGCTGAGCACCCGACAGGCCTCCGCCGACTGCCGCTGGGGTCTGCAGAGGAGGGCTGGCTCCACGCCCCCGGCCTGCCGATGTGCTGAAGATGGCCACGAAGGGGCCTCCATCTACATGCCACCGACACGATTGGAAAATCAAAATATTTTTATCAGTCGAGGTAGTTGCTTGATTAAACACCAGCTGTCAAAGACAACATTAAGGGCTAATAATTTCCTCTAGGGAGTGAGAAGAGGAGGGAATTCTTGGGCCACATAGAAGACTGCCCAAAGGAAACGCCTCAACTATTCTCTTGAATAAAGGATAATTGAGCAAGGAAAAAGTTTGCTTATTATGAATGTCATTGTCGTTACTATGCAAGCAACAATTTTTTATTTTATTATTATTATTATTAGTAGTAGTAGTAGTAGTAGTAGTTCTGGGATTAAACCCAGAGGCATTCGGCCTCTGAGCTACACCTCAGCCCTTTTTATTCTTTTATTTTGAAACAGGGTCTTGCAAAGTTGCTGAGGCTGACCTTGAACCTGTGATCTTCCTGTCTCAGCCTCCAAGTACTGGGATTACAGGTGTGTGCCACCACGCCCAGCTAAGCTACAGTATTGGTCTAGCCTATCTTGTGACACAGAGATAGAAAAATCTTTCTGTCAAAAGCCATAGAGTAATTATCCTCAGCTTCGAGGCCTCTGTTGTGAACACTCAGTTGTGCTACCACAGAGCAGAAGTAACCAGAACAGTTCATGTAGGACTAAGGGCTGCTGTGTTCCAGCAAAATTTTATTTATGAACATTAAAAATTAAATTACATGTATTTTCCTTTTGGTTGTTTTCAACTATTTAAAAGTGTGAACACAGCTGGGCAAGTACACATTTCTGTAATCTCAGCACTTGGGAGACTGAGACAGGAGGATCTCAGTTCAAGACCAGCATCGGCAACTTAAGAAAAACCCTCAGTAACTTCATGAGACCCTGTCTCAAAACAAAAAACAAAATAGGGCTGGGCAGAGGCTCAGAGGCAGAGTACCCTTGGGTTCAATCCTCAACATCAAAAAGAAATAAACAAAATAGAAAAGACTTAAAAAATAAGCTGGGTGTGGTGGCGCACGCTTGTGATCCCCGTACTTGGGAGGCCGAGACAGGAGGATCGCAGGTTCGAAACCAGCCTCAGAAACTTAGACCCTGCTTCAAAATAAGAAATAAATTTGGGTTGGGAGTGTAACTTGGAGATAGAATGCCTCTGGGTTCCATCCCCAGTACCATATATATATATATATATATATATATATATATATATATATATATATAGTCTCAACTCATTCTTCGTTCACAAGTTATACACAAAGAGCCTGGGGGTGGGGGCTGATTGACCCCAGGGGTCCTAGTCGGTGCATCCCTGAGATACATGAGCTCCTCGGTGAGAGCCCTGGAGGTATTTTTACACCAGTAAAAGTGTTATGCTTTCGATGCGAGCCTAGTATAAGAGTTAGGCACGCACTACAGATATCCTTGTACAGAAAGCCATTTTACTGAGGTTTCTGAAAATTATTCTTGCCAACAAAACATTAACCTTCGCTCCTTTATTCAGATGTTACATTTAATTTTTTACCCAGATATGAGGCTAGACTGAAGATGATTATTTTCGATGCTCAGGGTCCTTGAACTCTCTCTTGGCTGTTGGGAAAGGTCAGGGTCTTTGTGCTAATCCACGCTAGCACACTGAGCATCTGCGGCGTGTAGAGGCGTCATCATCAGGAAAATGGCCTAATTAAGAATTTGCGTGGCGGTGTGGGGGTGCGAGCCTGGCGAGCAGGACACCTGGGAGGGCGAAATTACAGGGACTGGTAATGAAGAAAACCAGCCTGTAATTACAGTAAAACCCCTCACCCGAAGGCCACGCCTGGAATCATTTTATCCAACTAATGACAGTGGCTGGGTGAAATGTCATCATTTTAATTCTGAATGAGTGTTAATTGGGTCTCTTAGTGCTGAAATGACTTGTTACCTAAAACACCGCCACAACCCGAAATGCCTTAAACTCTAGAATTTGGTCGCACATGCAGAATTTCTCTAGGAAGTTCATTATTAGAGTCACTTTTAGAAATAAAATTTGAAGGTTACTTTGATTTTTCTACCAGAAATTCTGTTTTGTTTTTGTACTTTTTTGTTGGTACTGGGGTTCCTGGAAACCCTTCTACTTCTGGGATACTTCCTATTTTTTTAATATATATTTTTATTTGGAAACAGGGTCTCTTATGCAGCGCGGCTGGCTTCGAACCTGCGCGATCCTCCTGTCTCCGCCTCCCAAGCGCGGGGATTACAAGCGTGTGCCACCACGCCTGGCTTTTCATTTTGTTTTTGTTTTAGCTCAAAATAAAAGGTTTAATTTTGAAAAGTTTACAGTTAAAGTTACAGTTTAATTAGGGGAACCCAAGTACTCCTGTCTCAGCCTTTCAAGTACTGGGGTTACAAGTGTGCGCTGCCATGCCTGGCTTCTATTTAATTTTTATTTTGAAACAGAATCTCCCTAAGTTGTGGAAGGCCTTGCTGATGCCGGTCTTGAATCTGTGATCCTCCTATTTCAGCCTCCCAAATACTGAGATTACAGGTGTAGGCCACCATGCCTTTAGTAAGCTTAAAACTTAAAATTATCAGCTGGGTTGTGCACACCTGTAATCCCAGTACTTGGGAGGCTGAAACAGGAAAATCTCAGATTTAAGGCCAGCCTCGACAAGTTAGCAAGGCACTCAGCAATTTAGTGAGACCCTGTTTCAAATTTAAAAAATAAAAAAATAGGGCTGGAGTTGTAGCTTAGGGGTAGAATCCCCTGCGTTCAGTCCCCAATACAAAAAGAAAAAGTGCAGGCTTTCCTCCGAGCAGTTCCTATGTAATCCAAATTTTATGCTAATTAGCACATTTCCCCCTGCCTAAAGAAAACTGGAGTGCCCGCCCTCCGTGGTGGGCGCCGCAGGCTGGCGAGCGCCCTGCAGCCCTGGAGAATGGGAGCAGCTGGTTTTCCGAAAGTCGGAGAAGGCTCCGCAGTGGTGGATGCTAATTGCTGGGCCCAGTCCCCAGATGCAGCTCCAGCTGGGGAGACATCTTCCGGCCCCAGTGCTGGGCTGTGCTGTCGGTGATGACGAGCAGGAGCCCGCCTTCCTCCATGACAGAAGGTTCCTTTTAATATGACCTAGCCTATTACAGAGTCTGGGGTGGAGGAGCCGCCGGGCCCAGCTCCGAGGCCCAGTGTTCCCGGTCCCTTTCCCCAGGACCACCGAGGCGTGTGTCCGTGGTACAGTGTACAGATCCCCCTGGGCGTCGCCTGGTGACTGGGCTGAGCGGTCCGCAGGGACGCCGCTGGCCGGCTCACTTCCCACTTTTAGGTGATCTGTGTACATTCACACTTAGTTCTTTGTGAAAAACAGAAAAGCGCTCACTGGAGAGGACTGGAGAGGCTGGAACTTACACGGTGGAGCGGGACTCCGGTGCGTTTTGCCCCGTTATCATCAGAAGCAAAATTATATCTGTTATAAATGTTATGAACAGGGACGGCTCTCAGCTCACTAAAGAAGGCAGGAAACTACTCTTTTTATTTTATTTACTTTGTGGTGCTGGGGATGGAACCCGGGGGCATTCGACCTCCAGCTACACCCCCTGCCCTATTTTTTTACTCTTTATTTTGAAACCGGGTCTCACTGAGTCGCAGAGGGCCTCACTAAGTAGCTGAGGCCGGCCGCGAACCGCGATCCTCCGGTCTCAGCCCCCCAAATGCCGGGACTACAAGCGCGCGCCCCACGCCCAGCGGCGGCGGCAGGGCTGCGCTTCCCTGGTCTGTGTGTCTTGCTGGCGCTGTCTGGTTGCCTCCAGGTTCCCTGGGGGAGCTCGGCAGGTGCCTGCCACCAGGAGCTTTTTCTGTGGTTCAGTCTTTCTCCCTCCTGGTTAGTGTCTTCCCAGACCCTGGTGTGGCGTGGGTAGGTTTACTCAGGATTGGATTCCCGTTGGTAGGAAAGCAGAGCTACTGTGATCTGTGAAGCCGCAGGACAGCTCACCAAAGCACGAATGTCGTTTTACCTGCTTCATACCCAATATCATACAAGGTGGGATACGATGGACCAGCACTGTTTTCACTTATTTTTAACTGTTTATTGGTACAAGATGTTCGCAGAGAGGTACGCAGAAGCCAAATTGTATAAGTAAGGCGTTTAGATTTAAAGCAGAAGTGTTTTAAACAGAGGCCAGCATGACCCGGTGATGTATTATGAGTGTAGATGTGCCATTGGTGTATGCGTAAGGATTGGGGAAAGAGGTCGGAACAGCCACATAGAAAGCTTCTTCAAGAAGCCACAGAGATTAGTGATTTTGCTGGCATGGTGGTGCACACCTGTCATCCCAGTGCCTTGGAGGCTGAGACAGGAGAATCCCAAGTTCAAGGCCAGCCTCTGCAAATTAGTGAGGCCCTCTGCAAGTTAGTGAGACCCTATTCCAAATAAAAAATAAAAAAGGGCTAAGGGTATAGCTGAGAGGTAGAATACCCCTGGATCCAATCCAAAAGAAGGAAGGAAGGAAGGAAGGGAGGGAGGAAGGAAGGGCCACAGCTACTCAGGTGCTGTAGCACAGGCCTGTAATCCCAGTACTTAGATGGCTGGGACAGAAGGATCATAGGTTCAAGGCCAGCCTTAGCAACTTAGTGGGACCCTCAAGTGAAAGGTTGAAATAGAGTTAGGAATATTAGGAGGGAGGTAAAGCCACCAGCCCGGCACCCTCCGGCAGTCGGCCAGCCACGGGGAGGGACTGACGGCCACGCCGTGGAGTGGTGCACCCTCCGGATCGCCGGCTGAGTCACATGGGGGATCGGAGGGACCGGTGTTTTATAGGCGTGCTGATTCTCTCGGACATCTGTAGTCTCGCGATCTCAAGTATGTCTCTTGAGAGTCTCTTGATCTCCGCTCTGGCTTCCGAGCTTCTGCCTCCTGTTCCCGCGGTGAGATCACGTAGGGGACGGGAGGGACCCGACTTATCATCAACAACTTAGCAAGACCCTGTTTCTAAACAAACAAAAACCCAAACACGTTTGGGTGTGTAGCTCAGAAGTAAATCTCCAGTAAAAAAGAGAGAGAGAGAGAGAGAGAGAGAGAGAGAGAGAGAGAGAGAGATATTTACCCAAACTGCTATCCAGTTACCACCGCTTCCCTTTTTTTAGACTGACCCAGGGCATCCCTTCTCCCCACACGAGCACCAAGGTTGGGGACACAGAAAAAAACAAAATAAGCCCCGCCTCCGCCTCGAGGACGCTGTGCGGTGTGGGACGTGGCTGGAGGGGAGGAGCGGCGATGCTCCGCCGTAGGTCACACCAGGGACCAGGTCGCACACGCAGGGAAAGACCGCAGAGGTGTCGGCTGGGTTTGATGCCTGAGTCTCATGTGTGTCTGAGGCAGAAGGATCCTGCGCCTGACACACGGGCTCTCCAGGCAGCTGTCTGGGCCCCATCCCGCCACTGGTCATCCTTACATGCCCATGTTTGGAGTATAGCCCAGAGGTAGAAAGCCCCTGGATTCCACCCTCAGTACCACCAAAAAAATAAAAATCAAAAAATTAGCCGGGCGTGGTGGCGCACGCTTGTAATCCCCGCGCTTGGGAGGCTGAGACAGGAGGATAGCGCAGGTTCAAAGCCAGCCTCAGCTACTTAGTGAGACCCTGTTTCCAAATAAAAAATATAAAATAGGTCTGAGAGTATAGCCTGGAGGTAGAAAGCCTCTAGGTTCTACTCCTAGTACCACCAAAAAAATAAAATAAAAATAGAGCATATTTCTTTGTATTAAATATTTGTAAAAATTTGTTTTCTCATATGATATACAATTACAATGTACCAAATAAAAGTATATAAAAAACCAGGCATGGCGGCGCATGCCCGTAATCTCAGTACTTGGGAAGCTGAGATCGGAGGCTAGCAGGTTCGAAGACAGTCTCAGCAAATAGTGACATTCTCAGCAACCTAACCTGACCCTGTTTCAGAACTAAAAATCAAAAGGGCTGGGAGTGTATCTCGGAGGTGGGATGCTTCGGGGCTCAACCCCCAGCACCACAAACACACATACACAAATATATCAAAACGCTTTCTTATTGGTGACACAGAAACTGTTACAGAAACCACTCTGATCACCTCTGTACGCCCAGAGTTTTACTAAACATCCTGTCACAGTCTGGACTTGTTTCTACATTAATATCACGGCCACTGGCTCACTTCCAGCTGCATGATCTAGAGTTTGCAGCCTCTTAATGTGCACAGAGGCCTAGGACCAGATCGTCCCTAGTTCTTAAATCACTTCCTGCAGGCAGGTGAGCTGCTTACAGGATGAATTAGCTGGATGAGGTCACGAGGGTTCTGCGCTGCACCTATTACTAAACGCTCCGTACCTCTGGGGTTTCCAACCAAGTCCCTCATCGTGCAGCCTAATTTTAATAGTAAATCTGAACCAAAGTCATATCATTCTGAAGGTCAGACTTTTAGGGCAGTGTGTTCATAATTTACTACCAAATTACCGAGTCATTCGGCCTGCTTAACTACCTTACCCAGCCCGGAAAGTGACGAGGGCTCGCAGGAGAAAAGCCGAGTGTTTACAGGGCAATGTAAATACTCATTTTATACATTTTAAACAAGCAGATATAATACGTTCGAATGTTAACATTTTAGGTTTAAGTTCCTTGCTTTCAGTTCATATTTCTTAGCTGAATTATAATATTCAGGTGGCTGTAATCCTACTGCTTGGGAGACTGAGACAGGAGGATCGTCGGTTTGAGGCCAGCCTCAGCAACTTAGCAAGATCTTGTTTCAAAATAAAACCCCCAAAGGACTGGGGGTAAAGGTCAGATGTAGAATGCTCTGGGTTCAAACCCCAGTACCAAAAAATGTCTTTCAGGAGACCTAATACGGGGCTTGTTTTACTATATGCAAAAAACTATCAAGGATAAACCGTCCATTAGAGAAAGCATGTGTATACAAACCATTTGTTTTGCAAAATCAAAAATATTTTCAAGCCGGGCGTGGTGGCGCAGGCTTGTAATCCCCGCGCTTGGGAGGCGGAGACAGGAGGATCACGCAGGTTCGAAGCCAGCCACGCTGGCTTAAGAGATCCTGTTTCCAAAAATAAAAAAATAGGTGTGGGAGTGTATCCCGGATATAGAAGGGCTTCCAGGAACCCCAGTGCCACCAAAAAAAAATAAATAAAATAATAATAATAATAATAAATGTATATATATATATAATTTCAAGATATTTGCTAGACATTTCAATTATAGTAGGAAGAGATTTTTTGTTTTATTCACAAAAAATTGACATTAAGAAAAAATTTTAAATTAACAATTATTATTTTAAAAATGACTAATTTTTTTCTGCACTGGGAATGGAACCCAGAGGCGTTCGACCTCCAAGCTGCACCCCAGCCCTATTTGTTATTCTTTATTTTGAAACAGGGTCTCACTGAGTTGCAGAGGGCCTCACTAAGTAGCAGAAGTAATCTAACCTACGTCATTTTCCTTGTTTACATACGTCAGCATGTGTATATATAGAAAAGAGTCCGGCTTTGGTATCTTTCTGTTTGGTTTTTAGTACTGAGGACTGAACCTGAGGTCTTGCTCGTGGTAGGCAAGTTCTCTATGCTGAACTGCAGCCCAAGTGTCCCTTTATTTTGAGGTGGGGTCTCAGGTGCCCAGGCTGGCCTCAGCTCATGAGCCTTCTGCCTCAGCCTCCTGAGGGGCTGGGATCGCAGGCCTGCGGCGGCCTGACCATCTGCTTGGTTTTTGTTTTGTTTTGTTTTTTGTACTGGGGATGGAACCCAGGGGCGTTCTAATTCCGAGCTGCACCTGCAGCTCTGTTATTTCTTCTTTATTTTCAAACAGGGCCTTACTAAATTGCGAAGGGCCGCACGGAGTAGCTGAGGCTGTCTGGGAACCGTGATCCTCCTGTGTCAGCCTCTCAAATGCTGGGATTATAAATGTGTGCCACCACACCTGGCTTTTAATTTTTTATTTTGAAATAAGGTCTTAATAAGTTGCTGAGGCGAGCCTTGAACCTGTGATCCTCCTGCCTTAGCCTCCCAAGTACTGAAATTACAGGCATACATTACTGTAACTGGTTTGTGGACTATAACTTAGAAATTGTCTTAAACCAAGTCCCAGGAGTGAAATCATTAATCTAGACACGTGTCTAGAGACCAGAGATGATTGTCTTCCCGAAAGATCGCTCGAGCCCAAACTATCATCAAAGTTTGAAAATATCACTTTTCCTGTTTCCTCCGGAAACTGTGACTCGTCCTTTGCAGTAAGAATCAATTTACTGAGGAAAATGGCATCGTGTTTAATTTAGTGAGATTGGCATGCTCTTCCCAGTTGCCTACGACTAGTGGATTTTTTGGTGAATTTTCTATCCATATCTTTTGCTTATTTTTATTTATCCACCTCTTCTCAGTTTTCCTGCCAATCATTGTGCCTTGTGTTTACACTGAGAAAATGTGAAGAGACCAAGGACTGACCAGTGTCCCTTCCATAGCAGTGGAGTTTCCTGAGGACACTCCTGCTGTCTGCGCTGGTGTCCTGGAGCACTCACCCCGGAGCACTCCCCGGGAGCACTCCCTGGGAGCACTCCCTGGGAGCACTCACCCAGGAGCACTCACCCCAGAGCACTCACCCAGAGAGATGAGAACCAAGTTCATTTGTTTGATTGTTTTGCACTTCGAGGAAAGACCTAACCTTGGACCTGTCATTCTATTTTTGCAGTACTGAGGCTTGAACCTAGAGGCATTCTACCTCCAAGCTACGATCCTGGCCCTTTGTATGTTTTGAAACAGGATCTCCCTAGATTGTAAGAGTCATGCTAGCCAGGCGTGGTGCGCACGCTTGTAATCCCAGCATTGGGGAGGCTGAGACCGGAGGATCGTGGTTCACGGACAGCCTCAGCTACTGAGTGAGGCCCTCTGCAACTCAGTGAGACCCGGTTTCAAAAAAATAAAGAATAAACAACAGGCAGGGGGTGTAGCTCGGAGGTCGAATGCCCCTGGGTTCCATCCTTAGACCCGCAAAAAGAGTCTTGCTAACTTGCTGAGGCTGGCCTCAAACCTGCCATCTTCCTATCTCAGCCTCCCAAGTACTAGAATTACATGTTGTTCTTTCCTGTGGTCTTTATTATTATTATTATTATTATTATTATTATTATTAGTAGTAGTAGTAGTAGTAGTAGTAGTAGTAGTAGTGTAGAAGAACCCATTAAAGCTGTTTCAGAGTTTAATTTTTCTTTATTTATTAACTTATTTGTACTAGGGATTAAGCCCAGGTACATTCTACCTTTGAGCCACATCCCTTTTTAAAATTTTTGAACAGGGTCTTTTTTAAAAATTTTGAAACAGGGTCTCACTAAGTTGCTGCGTCTGGCCTTGGGCCTGCCATCCTCCTGTCTCAGCCTCTCAAGCACTAGGATTATAGGTGTGCGCCAGTGCACCCAGCTCAGAGTTTTATGTTTGCTCAGTTGGTTACATTTCTTTAAAAATACACTATGCAGCCGGACATGGTGGCGCACGCTTGTAATCCCTGCGCTTGGGAGGTGAAGACAGGAGGATCACGCAGGTTTGAAGCCAGCTGCGCTGGCTTAAGGGACCCTGTTTCCAAATAAAAATATAAAATAAGTCTGGGAGTGTAGCTCAGAGGTAGAAGGGCTTCCAGGAACCCCAGTACCACCAAAAATAAAAAAATAAAAATAAAAATACACTATGCAAACCAGTGTGGTGGTGCAAACCTGTGATCCTAGTGCTTGGCAGGCTGACATTGGAAGATCTCGGGTTTGTAGTCACCTGTAGCTCAGAGGTAGAAAACTCCTGGGTTCAATCCAGAGTATCAAATAAATAAAATAAATAAAATTGCTGAAGGGCTGGGTGTGTGCTTAGCATGCTCAAGATCCTGAGTTCAGTTCCCAGTTGTGTGTGTGTGTGTGTGTATGTGTGTGTGTGTGTACATACACATATAGGCACACATATATTTCCAGTGTGCACACGCACACACACACACACACATATGCTTTTGGGGGGTGTATGTGTATGTAAAGACATCTCTCCCTCCTGCCTCGGCTTGGTGCCTCTGAGCAGCCTGCCCTCTTGGAAGTCTATGTGCGGCCATGTCCCTGTCTGCGCGCCGCCTTCCAGAGCAAGGTTCTTACCTGTCTATTCCACTCACTTCGTGGAGGGGAATCGGCCTGGCGATGTCTATGGGACTCCTCTTTGGAGACATGAGGAGTCAGTGGCTGTTTTAAGGTGGGAATTTTAAGTTCCTGAGATGAAAAAGTGAAATTAGTAAGCAAAAAGATGATACCAAAAAATAAGCTTTAATTATAGCTTCAAAACATAAGATCTAGCCAGGCCTGATGGCGCACGCTTGTAATCCCAGTACTTGGGAGGCTGAGACAGTAGGACCACAGGTTTGCAGCCAGCCTCAGCTACTTAGTAAGGCCCTCTGCAACTCAATGAGACCCAGTTTTAAAATAAAGAGTAAAAAATAGGACTGGGTGTGTAGCTTAGAGGTAGAATGCTTCTAAGTTCCATCCCCAGTACCGCAAAACAAACAAACAAATAAACACACCCATAAAATCTCAAGTTCTGTGTAAGTAGGACATTATATAAATAGTAAACATAATAATTTCTTTTTATTTCTTTCTGGTGCTGGGGATGGAACCTAGGAACATTCTACCTCCAAGCTACACTTCCAGCCCTTTTTGTTTTATTTATTCACTTTTATTTATTTGGTAATGTTGGGGATTGAATCCAGAGACATTCATTCTACCTCTGAGCTACACTCCCAGCCCTGGTTTATTTTTTATCTGGAAAACGGGTCTCGGTGAGTTGTTGAGGCTGGTTTTAAACCTGCGATCCTCCTGTCTCAGCCTCCCAAGTACTGAGATTACGGGTGTGTGCCACGGCGCCTGCTGCTTCATCTGTTTTTAATTGGACTGGTTTGCTTGTATAAAACAAGGTTGTTTGTTCAACTGACCTATAGTTGACATTTGCACTCAGTTAATGAACTTGGTATTTACTGAAGTTTAGGATAAAACACGAGGGACATCTTCAAGCTGAAATCTTTGTTTTATTCTTTTATTTATTATAAATATTTATTGTTCATTCACCCTGGATAGTCTGATTTTTTTTTAAATAAGAGACACAGGTCTGTTTAGGAATGCCAAGGAGGCATTCTTCTTAAATAGAGAACTTTTAAGATACAAATATGTGACAGAGGATAGTGTCTGTCTGTATGTCTATCTGTCTTTTTCTGTCTCTCTCTCCCCTTATTCATTTATTCAATAAATATTTAAAGAGCCAGCATGGTGGCGCACACCTGTAATCCCAGTATTTGGGATGCTGAGACAGGAGGATCACAGGTCAGCCCCAGCAACTTAGCAAGCCCCTCATAATTTAGGGAGATCCTGTCTTAAAACATAAAAAATAAAAGAGGGCTAGGAGTATGGCTTAGAGGTAGAATGCTCCTGGGTTCAATCTCAAAATAAAAGTGCTCTCTGACCAAACAATTGCAGATATTGGACAGAGACGCTCATATCGCTTCATTTTTGAAAAGCAGAAAAAGCCGGGCATGGTGGCACACACTTGTAATCTCAGCATTTGGGAGGTTGAGACAGGAGGATCACAGTTCGTGGATAGCCTCTGCAACTTGTGAGGCCCTCCATAACCTAGTGAGACCCTATTTCAAAATAAAGAATAAAAAATTGGGCTGGGAGTGGAGCTCAGAGGTAGAATGCCCCTGGGTTCTACCCCTGGCACCACCACCCCCAAATTAAACCAATATTCCTCCCTCTTATTTTAGCACTGAAGATTGAATCCAGGGACATTCTACTACACCACCAGCCCTATTTTTATTTTTATTTATGTTTTTGAAACAGGACTCCCTAAGTTGCTAAGGCTGGCTTTGAAACTGGGATCCTCCTATCTCAGCCTCCCAAGTACTGGTATTACGGGCATGCGCCACCAGGCTCTGCTTAAGTCAAGGTTTTCTATACTCAAAGAGCCCAACGTCTGGAACAAACGTTCTAAAGAGGAAAGTGGAAGGTCCGGGTGTGAACTCTTGGCGGACATTGAGCTCACAGTGCATTTGGAATGGTACAGCCAGGGCTGAGAACATGAAGAGGAAACAGACCAGGAAATAGGACCGGATAAAAGTCCGATGTGCCTCCAAGCACAGACACTGCCGGAGACCAGCTAATCAGGTCACAGGGTCCAGAGACCTGGGGGCCTTCTGTGCCCAGCCTGTTTGGGAGCGTGGTTCCGGCCAGCTGCGCGTGACTGAGGCCTGCTGGAAGCAGCCCGGCTGGGGAAGTCATGGCACCACAGCAATAACAATGTATATTTATATACATTAATCATCATCACTTCTAACTGCAGAAATCTCCAGTCCAGGAGGAAGGGCGTTGACTGTAATGCGGCTATGAGGAGGGTGCCCCCAAATCGCTAATGGCTCTGAGACCAAGCCACGCTGCTGCGTGACAGTGGATGTCTCTGGCTGGGGGAATTTAAGTGGTGGTTATTTGTGTCTCTTTTGATAATGTATACATATAACTTCTCTAATGAAAAAAAAAATATATATATATATATTTGTGGTACTGGGGATTGAACCCAGGGGCATTCTACCTCCAAGCTACACCCCCCAGCCCAATTTTTTATTCTTTATTTTGAAAGAATCTAAGTTGTGGAGTGCCTCACTAAGTAGCTGAGGCCAGCTGGGAACCTGTCTCAGGCTCCCGGGTACTGGGATTACAAGTATGCGCCACCACATCAGGCTCTAATGAAAAAATATTTTGAAAACCCATACTGTTTTGGATATAAGGAGGAATGAATATAAACTGGTTTTTCAAATAAGCTACTCCAAAGATCAGTTCAGAGTCATATCTCACATGAAAGGCTAATAAGTTGATGCAAATATTCAAGAGATCATCGTCAAAAGTCAGCACAGAGGCCGGACACACACCGGTAATCCTAGTACCTGGGAGGCTGAGCCGGGAAGATTGCAGGTTCAAGGACAGCAATGCCTCAGCAATTTAGGGAGTCTTTCAGCAATTTAGCAAGACTTTGTTTTAGAATAAAAAAGAAAATAGAGTTGAGGGTGTAGCTTGGGGATTGAACCCGGGGACATTCTACCTTCAAGCTATACCCCCAACCCTATTTTTATTCTTTATTATGAAACAGGGTCTCATTAAGTTGCAGAGGGCATCGCTAAGTAGCTGAGGCTGGCTGTGTACCCGTGATCCTCCTGTCTCGGCCTCCCAAGTTACTGGGATTACAAGTATGCACCACCACATGTAGCTATAAAGTTTTAATATATGATTCAATATTTACAGGGAATTAATGAGTTCAGTGTTCTCTCTCCCACACCTGTCATCCTACCCGCAAGAGTCTGGACTCCTTGATCATAGTCTGTGGATCTGAACTGAGCCAGTAAGTCAGGCGTTTATCCCGGTGGCTTATTTCACATGCCCCTTTCCCGGTTGGTGTAGCAGTTCAAAGCCATTTCGAGCCCAGCTAAACTCAGAAGTTTATAAGCTGGATGACTTTCATGCCGTAATTAAATGCCCAGTTCTGTCTTGCATCTTGTTTGAAAAGTCACCAGCAATAAAGTGCGATACCATGACTGAGACGCGCTCTTTGATTTTTGCTGTCCGGCTTTGTGGGTGTTATTTATCTTCTCTGAGTTGCCTTTATGGCTTTTGGGGATACCTCGTGTAGCCAGTAATGGAAAGGGATTATTAAATGCAAAGATGACATCCTCGTCTTCGAGAGAAGGTTTTATCTGAAACAGTAGCCGGACAAACATCCCCTGCGGACCACGCACCCGTTACTATAGAGGCGAAGAGACCTGTCCAGCTGTTTACACTCTGGATGTGGAATGGTAATTTAGCCTAAGTGTGGTACGGAGCATGCCCAGTGCAGGAGGGAGGCCGGCCTCCCCTCCCCCCAGATCTCCAAAGATAAGGCTTGAACTTTGCAAATGTCACTGCAGACGTTTCTTTACCACTAGGGCATTTTTTCTTAAAGGTACATTTATAACTAATTCTCTAGAACAATCCCGGAGCCAGGAAGGAAATATTTAGGGAAATAAAGGTGCATTAAGTTTGGAACCAGTTGATGCCGGATCTTTGCTCGCACTCCCAGGGCTCTTTATTTTGAAAGCCATCTAAAGCCGGGGAGTGTGCGCTCTTCCCTGGAAGGAGAAATTAGGAAGCTCCTTGGATGGGAGCGTGCTGGGGCCGCGAGTGAGCCCCCGAGGCTGAAGGGGCGCAGAGGGGCTTGCCGGGAGCATGGGTGGGAAAGCAGCCGGGACTCGCCAGGGCTCAGCGCGCCCCGAGGATCCGTGCCCCCGGCTGCTGCTGCGGACGAGAAAGGCGCTGTCTGGCTAATGAAGGCTACCTGGATCCGGCTTCTGAAAAGAGCCAGGGGAGGAAGGCTGAGGAATTCGGATCTCTGTGTAAGCGAGGACTTGCCCTGGGGGGAGACGCCGTTTTTCTTGCTTTTCTGTTGCTGCAGGGGGTGCAGGCAGAGGGGGTGCTTTGATTCAGGTCAACAGCTCGCGATTCTGAGAGGGAGCTCGGAGGTTCCTATCATTTTTTTTTTTTTTAGTTCCTTTCCTTACGTAGTGATTTATTGCGGGAGAAGATATTCCAGGCAGGTGTTTTCAGCAGGCAGTTCTTATTAAATATCCGTGTAGAGGTATTTTTAAAATGTGTTGCTGGAAGAGGGAGGGAAACTAGTCGCCTGTGTCTACAGTTAGCAGGTGCATTGAAAGGTATAAAGGATTCGTAGGATTATTGACCGTGGGGGCCCGATCGCCTCAGGCTCTGGGGAGTTGGAGTGTACACAGCTCCTTAGACTTTCTGTTGCGTTTATTTTGGCGAGGCTCAGTGTCTCTGGTTGTAAACACTCGCTCTGGGGATGGACTGCTCTTAACAGCTATCCTTGAAAACATCAGTGCCCTTCAGCGCGGCGCTGCACCACCCGGCTGGTTTAATTAGAAAGGAACTTGCTCCGGCTTCCAGAAAGGATAGTTTTTAGAATATGAACCTGAAAAGGAACTGTATCCTGGCAGACCACCACTTAGGAACGGGTGTGCGGAGCCTGGTTTTCTGGGTTCAGTGACTGCAAAATGGACTGTTTTATCCTCTTTTCAGGAATTCATGGCACGATCCAGGAAGCAAACCTCCACATCACTGAGAGTTTTTCAATGCAAGCCTCATAGATGGAATCTATTTTAAAATGTATGTGCTCCCCTCCAGGGTTCGGCAGACTCCTACACCAGCCGTCCATCTGATTCAGATGTGTCTCTGGAGGAAGACCGGGAGGCAGTGCGCAGGGAGGCTGAGCGGCAGGCCCAGGCGCAGCTGGACAAAGCTAAGGTAAGGCCTGTCTTCCCGGCCCGGGCCCTGCTTTGAAGCCGCCCTGTGCCGTGCTGGACCACCTGTAGAAGTTTCTCCTGAGGCCCGTGTTCGCTCTCCCAGAGTCCGGCTTATTGTCTGGTTTAAAAGAGACACAATTAATGGAGTGTATGAGAATACAGAAGCACCAGTGGGCGGAGGAAGGAGTTGTCTGCACGGATGGTCTTTACTTTCATGTTGGTTTATAATCGGAGGAGCCTGTTTTCATGGATGGGTGTTTTCGTGGATGGGTGTTTTCATGGATGGGTGTTTTCATGGATGGATGGTTGATCTCTAAATATAAAAAAGAGAAAAATCTACATCTAGTATCAAAATAATTCAGTTTGTTTCCCCAAGAAACCCAGTCTCTGTTTAAAAATAAACTTCCTTCAAGGTGATATTGTTTGTTTCTCTTGGACTTGAATAATCTTTCCCCCAAACTTTACTCTGTAGGTATTTCATAATGGCGTCCTCATATACGAAAAAACTGAAATATAATATGCATTTGAAAAATAAAGTAACAAAAGATTTTACTGATGAGAAAAGTTCCTCCCCTTGTAATTTTCTTTTCTCTCTCCATTATAGTAAAATGTGTTTAGATGGAAGGGAAACTAGAAAATCAAATATGCAATATATAAAGAAATTATCCTCGGCTGGATTTCATTCTGCTGTGCAATGATCTTTTGAGTTACCATGCTTGGAGTGCCTTTCCCGTGCAGCCATTGAATGAGAGCTACTTCTCAAGCAGAGATCCTGGCCCACACTTAAGATACCTTATTTTTGCAATATTTGGTAACTTCTGAGTGAATGTATTTTAACACAGTTATTGGTGTTTGTTTTTTTTTTAACCCATTACTGCTTTGAAAGAGTAAGTACTGTGTTGATCTTGGCAGAAAAATCAGGATAGCATCACAACACTTCTGTTCATTGCTGCGTCTCTGGGATGAGCAAAATCTGTGTTTGTTGCTATGGGGATGGCGGCTGGGAGATTCTGGTTCGGATGCATGGATGGTCCTTATGTAAGATTCATGACCTCTGCGCGGCTACGGGGTAGTTGACAGGGGAGCCAGGAGACCTTGCCTTTGCAAAGCAATACCTTCCTGTATCAGGACTGTTTTCTCACCTCGGTTGGCAGGGAATTGTCCCTGGGTCTGACAGTCTTAACTGTCAGGAGCAAGAGGATTTTGTGACCTTAGCAACTGATGGAGTCAGGTGCCCTCAGCTAATTTGATGTGAGGCGTGGCCGTGCATGCTTGTGGTCCCAGTGCTTGGAGGCTGAGACAGGAGGATTGCAGGTTGGAGGACAGGCTCAGCAGTGTAGAGAAACTCAAAGAGGCCTAGTGAAACCCTATTTCAAAACAAAAAAATAAAAAGGACTGTGGGTATAGCTCTGAGTAGAACACCACTGGGTTCAATCCCCTGTACCACACACACAAAAAAGAGTAATTTAAAGATTACGGAGAGGGAATTAAATAATAATACATGAAATGATGGATGTTGGACTAGCAAACTTAATTTGTGACAAGTTTGCCCTGCAGTTATGTTGCAATTGAGGCTGAGAAATCCACATTCTCTATTTTGCAGCTGTGTGTAAGGAAACTTTGGAAATAAATAACAATTTGTAGTCCAGAAATAAGATGGTCTTGTAGCTTGTACTTGTAGCTAATTTATTCATGTAATTTCCACACACCAAAATTAAACAGTCTCTCACATTTATATCCAATCTTCATACAACCGAATATACTCTGAGTTTTGTTTTCAAACTCTCTAATTATCTGATTGGGGGGACTTTTGTCCCTGTCTGTGTGCTCTATGTCATGACTTAAGTGATAAAACTACATGGACTTTTACTCTTCCTCCTCCTCCTCTTCCCCCTCTTCTTCCTTCTCTTTCTGCCTCTTTCTCCCTCTCCCTCCCCCCCAAGAGGCATTGACCTCCAAGCTACATGCTCAGCTTTTCTTTTTTTTTTTTTTTTTTTACTTTTTGTTTTGAAACAGCATCTCACTAGGTTAACGAGAATCTCTTTAAGTTTCTGAGGCTGGTCTTGAACCTGTAATCCTCCTGTGTTGGCCGCCCGAGGACTGGGTCACAGGCATTCACCATCATGCCCAGTTAGAACTTTTAAATATCTCAACCTACCATGGATCAAAATGTTGATCCTAAGTCAGATTAGGCTCCTGTCACTTGTCAAACTGCCTAAAACTAACTTAGAAGATGAAAGAAGAGAAATGAAAACAAAGTCACAATCATTGAAGACCGTTCCCTGTGTGTAATGAAAATAGTTTGCTTACATCCATTTTATTTAAATAGATCGATGTCTTAAATATTATATTCAAATGTGTTAATTTTAGGGTAATAATTTGAATATGTTCTGAAAGAAGATAAAAGGACTAGGATTTAAGGTCACATTATGTTAAAAAATATGTGAATAGTTGAAAGTTGAGTTAGGGGGTGTAGGAGGGAGGTAAAACACCAACCGGGTTATCAGAGACCGCTGCTTTATTCGGCCCCAACCCTAGTGCCCTCCGGAGAGTCAGCCGGCCGGGGGAAAGGGACCGACGGGCCACGCGTCTGCAGAGTTGCACAGAGTTCTGGTCCTTTGGCCGAGTCACGTGGCGGATCGGAGGCACTGATGTTTTATAGGCGTGCCGATTCTCTCGCGACATCCTGAGTCTCGCGATGTCTGGAGTCTCGAGGCACCTGGAGTCGCGCGACCGCTTCTGGCTTCCAGGGTTCCGCTGCGAGGTCATGTGGGGGAGGGACCCAACTTATCAATATGGTCTGGTTTATTCATTCCAATATCCTTGAAAGAATGCAAAAGGCAGATCATAGGTGTCTAGTAGTGTGTTAGGTTATTTTTTATCTCTTCCTCTATTCCGGTATATCATCCATCCTGCTTTTGTGGGGCCGATTTCAAAATGAAACCTTAAAGTTTAAAAGCATACAACTTGATGATCACGTATGGCACTGGGGACTGCGTGCAGGAGCATTCTATCTCTGAGCTGCACCCACTGCCCCATTTTTATTGTGAAACAGTAGCTAAGGGTTTCCTTGAGTTGCTGAGGCTGGCTTTGAACCTGTGATCCTCCTGTCTCCGTCTCCCGAGTACTGGGATTACAAGAATATGCCACTATGCCTGGCTAAAAATTAATTGTTTAGCATTAAATAGTTAAAACATTTTGCACATCCATTTTGGAAGGATTAAATGGCTTTCTTCGCTTATTTTGTAACCATCTCTCAAAGAAAAAGACTTTACAAGTTGGTGTTTTTACTAGCTGTAAAAACACGTAAGATTACATGTAAAAAGTCCTTGCAAATGTCTAGAATTCCTAACTTCTGATTTCAGGTCCTGGTCCTATGTTAAAAGAGACTGACATTACCCATGAATTGCCTTAACAATGCTTGTATTAAATAACGGTAATCTGCAAATCTTGAAGCTGGAGACACTGTCTTTTAGAATTAGGTGACCTACGGAAGGTTACATAAGGAGACACTGCTGCCAGGGAAACACAGAACTCTTCGTTACACTTTGTTATGGCTTTTCTTAAACTAGCAAACTCTTACAAGAGACATATTTGATCTTAATTTAGAGGCAAATAAACACCAACCGACATGACCCTGCTTTTGAACTTGGTATTTTCTGATCCCAAGTCTGTGTTTTGACCTTGTTCAGTCCTGGCCTATTTTGAGAACCCTGCCTCCCACTGATGTCCGTTGACGATCTGGCTTTAAAGACAAGAACTATATTAATTTAATTTATTTTTGCATTCATCTTTTCTTTAAAAGCAACTTTGTTGAGCTATAATTCCCCCACAGAAAGTATACAATTTAATGGATTTTAGTATATTCAAAGTTGTGCAACCATAACTATAAACAATTTTAGGACTTTTTATTGCCACCAAAGAAATCTTGAGCCTACAAGCAGTCTTGATTGTCCAAAGCCCACGCTCCGCCTGCTCCCCAGCCCTGGAAAATCACTCTGGTTTTGTCTCTAGGTTTTTTTTATTTGAAACATTGCATGTGAAAGGAATCAGAATGGGTGGTTTTCCATGATTGGCTACTTTCACTTAAGTGTGTGTGTGTGTGTGTGTGTGTGTGTGTGTGTGTGTGTGTGTCCGCATGCATACGCATAGGTACCTGTTAACAGGAATTAAACTTGGGCATTCTATGTCTGAGCTACACTCCCAGCTCTTTTTAATTTTTTTTTGTTTTAAAACAGGGTCTCTAAGCCGGGCGTGGTGACGCACGCTTGTAATCCCCGCGCTTGGGAGGCTGAGACAGGAGGATCGCACAGGTTCGAGGCCAGCCTCAGCTACTTAGTGAGGCTCTCAGCAACTTAGTGAGACCCTGTTTCCAAATAAAGTATAAAAAATAGGTCTGGGGGTATACCCCGGAGGTAGAAAGCCCCTGGGTTTCACCCCCAATACCACCATAAATAAATAAATAAATAAATAAATAAATAAATAAATAAATAAAATAAAACAGGGTCTCTCCAGGCTCTCAAGTCTTGCCTCTTTGCTAAGGCTGCTTCAGCAAATGCTAATGTGGCACCTCATTTAATGCTGACCTCATACGAGACGATCATAATGGAGCTTTCACGTCTCTGCTCCCATCCCGACCACAACAGAGGGAAGAAGGCATTGTTTTCTTTTGTTTTGTTTTCTTTTGTTTTGTTTTAGATGGTACTGGGCATTGGCCCAGGGCTTCGACCTCTCAGCTATATCCCCAGCCCTATGTTTTATTCGGAATCCGGGTCTCACTAAGTTGCTGAGGCTGACCTCAAATCTGTGATGCTCTGGTCTCAGCCACCACACAGGGCTAGAAGCCATTACTTTTTGAGAATTGAGGAAGAAGAAATTTTTAAAAAGATGATCATATGACCCAGCAATTTTACTCCTCGGTGTATACCTGTAAAGAATGAAAATATACCCAGGAAAAGACTTGTGCACAAATGTCCATAACAGTTATTCTCAACACCCAGGAAGTTGAAACAACCCAACTATTCACCAAGTGGTAATTAATATAAATAAACAAATATCATGAATATGAGTAATATTTGCAGTATATACCCGATGGAATAGTATTTAACAATAAAAAGCTGAACGAACACTGGAACATCATGTAAATGGTGGGCGTGGGGGCACCAGCCTGTGACCCTTGCGATAGGACCCTTCCTATGACCTCAGGAAGTTTCGTCCTGAGGTGGAGGTTGGCGCCCAGGGAAAGGCCCTCTGGGCCCTCGGGCACAGGTGTGCAGTGTGGACCAGTGCAAGTGAAGGGCTGTCAGCAAGAAGACGTGGACCCTCCCAAGGGTACAGTGGCACCCACCTGTGATTCCTGTGCCTGGGAGGCTGAGACAGGAGGACCGCGGGTTCAAGGCCAGCCTCAGCAACTAACTAAGATCCTGTTTAAAAAAAAAAGAATTGGGAGTATAGCTCAGCCTTGACTCATCCCCAGTACCACCAAAAATAAAGAAACCTACCGGGGAAAAAAACGTTTTTGGGATCATATCAATTTGAAATGCCTTTTCCCTACCCTGTACTTAATTAATAGTTTGGGTATAATACTCAAGAATGACAAATATTTTCCTTTAGATTTGTGAAGATTTTACTCTGTGGTTTTCTAGCTTTCAGTACTGGTGTTATAGTTGCAGGTCGAATTCTCTTTAATTTTTTTTTTTTTTTTTTTTTGGTGGTACTAGGGGTGGAACCCAGAGGCTTTCTACCTCCGGGCTATACTCCCAGAACTATTTTATATTTCATTTGGAAACAGGCTCTCGCTAAGTTGCTGAGAGCCTCACTAAGTAGCTGAGGCTGGCTTCGAACCTGCGTGATCCTCCCGCCTCAGCCTCCCAAGCGCGGGGATGACAAGCGTGCGCCACACGCCCGGCTTCTTTGAGGTTTTTAGACTCGGCACCATGTGTCGTGGCACGTGTCTTTTTGTTGACTGCGCTCACTTCTCGTGCATTCGATCACTTCAGTTCTAGAAGGATCTGAGTTTTTCTTTAATAACGTCTTTCCTCATATTCGTTTCCTTATCTGGCTCTCTAGCTTGTCAGGTGTTTGATTAGAGAGTTCTTCATAGTGGTGCACACCTATAGTTCCAGTACTGGAAGGTTGAGGCCGGGGAATTGCGGGTTTGAGGCCAGCAGTGCACAGTAACTTTGGGAGAACTTGTTTAAAAAAAAAAAAAAACAAAACAAAAACAGAGCTGGGGTGTAGCTCAGAGGTAGAGAGAGAGATTGTCTGTGATTTTTTTTTTCTGTCAATATATTTTCTACCTCATCTACTGAAATCTGAATTTTTGTTGAAATGCCTAATTTCCAAGAGTTAGAAAGGTGGGTGAATATATTAGGTAAAGAGCTGGGCGTGGCGGCACATGCTTGTAGTCTCAGCATTTGGGAGGCTGAGCAGGAGGACCGCAGTTCAGGGACAGCCTCAACCACTTAGTGAGGCCCTCTGCAAATCAGTGAGACCCTGCTTCAAAATAAAGAATAAAAAATAGGGCTGGGGGTGTAGCTTGGAGGTAGAATGCTCCTGGGTTCCATCCCCAGTACCTCAAAAAAAAGTTAGGTAAATACTTGCTAATTCCCAGCAACATGGATTTGTTTCCTGTTTAAATATACATTCATTTAGATTTCTTTTTTTTTCCCCTACTCATAAGAAGTAAAAATTGTGTGGAAGCCCCCAGGACCTTTTTTAGACTCCTGCATTAATGCATACGCATGACCAGGTAGGCAGAGTCACACTCACTAGTACCTTCCTGCACCTAGTACATCCTTTTTAGTACCAACCGTCACCTGCCGTATTAGTGGACGACAATTCCAACCCCCAAAGCCTGATTACTGGTCATTACAACTTGAAGGCTATTTTGAAAGGCAAGATTCTGTGTCTTCAGCATTTTGAAATACCATTGAGTAGACACAATTCTATAGTATGTATGGGAAAGATATTCCCAGGGACATCTTCATTCATTGTCTTGGTGAGAAAAAAGCCTGTCATTCTTGTATCTTAACAGGCCTCCGCCAGGTGGCTCAAAGTTTGCCATCCTCCCCTCTGTATCCTTGGCCACCAGGCAGGTGAGCTGCTGTGACCAGGTGATCTTGGATGGCCTCGCCCACGAGTCAGGGGAGGCAGCTGTCACTGGGTGCATTTTCGGGCAGGCTGGCTCTCATTTTCCGGGGCCTCCTGGAGAGAGCACGGGCTCCTTGGGTAGTAGGTCTCTCCTGGTGCTGCTCCGCTGAAGCAAGTCACAGGGCTCAGCTCGAGTTGGTGTGTGGGGAGCCCGGGCTGTATTCAGGGGGCGGCTTCGCACCATTTTCTGTAGACCATCTGCCACGAACCTCTTATTCTTTCTTACTTTGGAAGAAGGAATATCCCCATGCCTTTTCCCATGAACAGCTGTCTCGCTCTGCATTCTTACTGATATAGTCCAAAGCAACTGACCACGCAGCTGAGAGGACGGAAGGCTTATTTGCTCACAGTTTTGGGAGACTCGGGGGCTCCATCTGTGGCCAGTGTGGAGGCTGCCCACGGGAGGGGATATCCCCAAGGCCGCAGCCCTGGGGCCCTCCTTAGCAGCCAAGCCCTGCTTCCAAACTTGCATGCTAGCTGTTTCTGTGAAGCTGGAGGATGTTGCAAATGCAGACGTCAGCATCTCCATCCTTCCTTCCTCCCCTCTCTCCTTCCTGCCCCAGACTTTATCCTGCTCCCACTTCTTTCCCATCCTCACAGTGCACCCTTCCACACCTCCATGTGAGTTACAGAGGGCCTCACTGAGGAGCTGAGGCTGGCCGCGAACCCGGATCCTCCTGTCTCAGCTTCCCAAGTACTGGGATTACAAGCGTGAGCCACCACGCCTGGCTTTCTGATCGCCATGTCCCTTGCTCTTTCCCCAGCCCCTTTTTCCTTCTCTGGGAAGGCAGTTTGTGACACGGGTGCCCACAACACAAAGCCTCCCTCTCTGGCACGCTGGCTGTTCTGCTCCAGCCTGTTCCGCAATGGCTTGTAGTTCTCCCCACCAAAGCCTGGAAGTCGATGATACTAATTCCTTCACTGGTCCTCACTCTTCCCCCTCCCTTCCCCTAGACCACCTCCCTGGCTCCACCAGGGTGTCCCCCCATTATCTGGAGTCCCAGTTACTCCCTAGCTTCTGCATACTAGAGAAAGCAAAGGACCTTTCACTCTCTGTGACTGGCTAATCTCACTTAACATAATGTTCTCCAGACCCATTCATCTCCCCGCAAATGACATCATTTTACTTATTTTTTATTGCTGAGTGGAATTCCATGGTGTATGTTTCCCATAATTTTGTAATCCACCCATCAACAAATGGTGTTGGAAAAACTCGTCATACATTTGTAGAAAAATTGAAATAATCCTAACCTCTCACCTTGCACAGGAATCAACTCAAGATGGATCATAAAACTGGAAGTTACATCAGAAACTATGAAGCTAGTAGAGGAGGGTATAAGTCCAACACTCCAATATAGTTTTATTTTGAAACAACATCTCTCTAAATTGCAGAGGGCCTCACTAAGTTGCTGAGGTTGCCCATGGGCCTTTGATCCTTCTGTCTCAGCCTCCCAAGTCCCGAGATTATAAGCATGGGCCATCACAATCACATCTGGCCTCTTTTCCTTCTTCTTTTTTTTTTTTTTTTTTGATAGGTGATTGAACCCAGGGGCATTATACCTCTGAGCTATACCCCAGCCTATTTTATTTTTTATTTTGAAACAGGATCTTGCTAGGTTTCTGAAAATCTACCTAAATTGCCGAGGCTGACCTCAATCCTGCTACTCTCCTGTCTCGGCCTCCCAAGTACTGGGATTACAGGCTTATGCTACCACAACCAGCTCCATCTTTTCCTTCAAGCCCTTTTTTTGTCTCCATTTTAATTTTCTTTCTGCCAGTGTTACCTCCATCTTCTCAATAGAGGGGTCAGCACATTTCTTTAGCGAAGGATTAGATATGAAAGCTTTTGGCTGGCTTTGAGTTTAGCCACTGTCTGCCCTTAATGGTCACTCTCCTATGATCACGTTTGTGACTTGGTGGTCAGCGCTGTAAGGCAGGCTTGTGACGACCAGTGGACCTGAGCGGGTGTGACCGACGTTGGCGCCCTCCCTCCACTGCGCAGTGGCTTGCTGTGGTGGTCAGATGGTACCCCGTGCGTTCCAATGGCTATAGCACGTGCTCAGTCTCCTGAGCCTTCCAGTCCTGGAGGTGGGACCCAGGGGCATTCTACCTCCAAGATATACCTCCAGACCTTTTTATTTATTTTTTGTTTGTTTGTTTGAAACAGGGTCTTGCCACTTGCTGATGTTGTCCTTTATTTTATATGAGTCCGTTCAATTATTCAATATATTAAAAAAGCACATTTTTGTTGTGTATAGTACTGGGGGTTGAACCCAAGGGCATTCTACCCTGAGCCACACCCCCAACCCTATTTTATTTTTATTTTGAAGTAGGGTCTCACTAAGTTGCTGAGACTGGCCTCAAACCTGAAATCTTCCTACTGGGATTACTGGCATGGCCACCATACCCAGCTCACACATTTTCAAAAGGACCTGGTGTGCTAATGCAACAGCCTCTTAGAGAGCATTGTGGCTCTTATTAATGGACGTTCAAGAGGGCTGGATTTTATCCACATTTAAAACTGTGCTCTGGCTTAAGAACCCCTATAAGGACTGTTAACATAATACAGACTTCTGGCTATTTCGAAACCATAAATGGATCGGCGAAGGATTATTATAAACTTTGCGGCCCTCTTTCCCGCCCCGTCTCCTTTAAAGCGTTGTAAGTGATTATCTTTGTATGGCTCTAAACACAGCTATAAATACACAATTCTCCTCCTCCTTTTTCTCTACCAGATATGAACGGGGAAGAACACAGAAACCTTCGTACAAAGTTTACGGTGTCAGCCTCTCTTTGCTCTGAGTTCTTGTACCTTAGCGTCTAAAAAGTGCTGAACCTGACAGAGATGGTTTTATTCCACTAACGCACACCGGCTGGGTGCTTTTGTGTCATGAGGCGGAGTTAGGGGAGGCCACTTCCACGTGGCTTTTCCCGGAGGGGCTCATGGTTTACGGTGATGGCCAGAAACGTGTGTCACTGGGCCCAGGGGTGTGCTGAGTGTGGGTCGAACTGCCCGTGAGCCACGTGCTTTAGGAACGGCGGCAGGCGAGCCCGGCCTGGTGGTGCACACCTGTAACCCCAGTAATCGGAAGGCTGGGACAGGAGGACCGCAGGTTCGTGGGCAGCCTCAGCAGTTTAGTGAGACCTTCACAACTTAGTGAGACCTTATTTCAAAAATTAAACATAAGAGAAGACATATATCTGCTTGTATTTTGAGCCTGGCTAGTCGCTTGGTATATTATTTTCGAGTTTCATTCATTTCCCTGTACATGGCTTTTGTTCTTCTTTATGGCTGAGTAAAACTCCACTGTGTGAATAAACCAAAGTTCTATGATCCATTCCTCTGCTGATGGCTGATTCCATAACTTGGCTGTTGTAAACTGTGCCGCTATGAACATAGGTATGAAAGTATCATTATAATGTTCTGATTTAGTTCCTTTGGGAAGTTGCCCAGGAGTGCTACCGCTGGCTCATATGGAAGTTGCGTTCCTAGTCTCCTGAGAAACCTCCACACTGATCTCCAGAGCAGCTGTACTAGTGTGCAGTCCCACCCAGAGTGCAATAGGGTCCCTACTCCCCACAGCCTCACCAGCAGTTAGTATTATTTGTGTTGTTGTTGTTGTTGTTGTTGTTGTTGTTGTTCTTCTTCTTCTTCTTCTTCTTCTTCTTCTTCTTCTTCTTCTTCTTCTTCTTCTTCTTCTTCTTCTTCTTCTTCTTCTTCTTCTTCTTCTTCTCCTTCTTCTTCTTCTTCCAGTACTGGGGAGGGAACCCAGGGGCATTCTATCCCAAACGACAGCTCCAGCCCTATTTTTTATTCTCTATTTTGAAGCAGGGTCTCACTGAGTTGCAAAGGGCGTCACTAAGTAGCTGAGACTGGCCGTGAACCCGGATCCTCCGGTCTCCGCCTCTCAAGTACTGGGATGACAAGCGTGCGCCAACACGCCCGGCTTATTATCGTGTTCTGAGATAGATAGGGCTTTTTCCTGGTGTCGTTTTAGTTTTTATTTCCTTGGTTGCTAAAGACATTAAAGTTTTTTTCATCTGTTTGTTGGCCATTTGTATTTCTTCTTTTGAAGAGTCTGTTGGGTTCGGTTGCCCTTTTTTTGTGATGGGTTATTTGTTTGAAATGAGGGAGGGATTTAAAAAAAGAATAGCATCAGTTAGGAGAGCAGTCTCCAGAGGAGGGACTAAGAGGATTAGGAGAGGAAGGAGGGGAATGTAGTTTTGAAGGATGTAACAGCTGAAGTAGTGCTACGAATGTGCGCAAAAGGACCAGTTCCAATCTCAGAGACGTGCTCGGGAGGGCCCCGGTGGGAAGGGCACCGAGAGTCCTGAGCATGTCTTTTTTGTCACCCTGTACCCCAATATGATGTAAAATTGAATGCGCTGAGGAAGAAGAATTCTACTATTATTACTATTAAACTAAAACAAATAGCAATTAGAGCTTTCAGTGTTTGACCCCCACTCTCTACCTTTCGTTCCGTGGTCCGTGTAATCACACAGTGAGGAAGGAAGGAAAGAGCGCGATCCCAGTTTGTGCAGGAGGAAATTGATGGCATCTTTCCCACGGTCACTGAGCTCCTAAGCCCTGGGACCAGGCTTCTGTTCTCTCCTTCCACCTATCAGTGAGCGCCTTGTAGAGAGACGTCAACTAGGAATGCATTAATTTTGCCTTTTTGTTGAAGACTCTGGAGGGATTAAACGATACAGCTATTATTTAACTATAAAAGCAAAAGTGAACTGAGTGTGGTGGTGCGTGCCTGTAATCCCAGTACTTGGGAGGCCAAGACAGAGGATTGGAGGTTCAAGGACAGCCTCAACAATGTAGTGAGACCCTACGAAATAAAAAGGAAAAGTATCTTGGGGTGGAGTGGAGCTTGGAGGTACAGCACCCCTGGGTTCAGTCCCTAGAACCACACACACATACGCAGCCAAAGTAAAGTAGGGCAGCCATCGAAACAATTTTAAAAGTAAAAGCCTCACGAGCTTCTGTTTTGTTTTTTTTTTCCCCCATTGATTCTAGATAGTACAAGTAGAATCCACAAGCAAAATATTCACCTTTTTTTTCTGCATTTGAAGTTTAGCCTACAATTCTTACAATATTGATTTGGAATGAGTCCATTTTTGTGTTGTAACATTATTTAAACCAACATCTTGAGCTAGATGTAAATTGTTAAGGGCGGCGACTCCAGGATGTGTGTACTCTACTCCCGGGTAAATGAGGATAGAAACGAAGTGTGCCCAAAGCTGTGTGAATGGGGCTCTTCCTTAGAGCTATGGAAAAATCACTGACTATCTAGGAAATAGGTTATGTGAAGAATAGCGGGGTGGGGGGGGCGTAGCTTAAATAGGGTGAAGGAGAGAAGATTGAAATGATAATGAAACAGTTTGAAGAGATTTCATCAAGTGTTTCTAAGGGGAAAAAAGATTAAAAAAAAAAAAAAAAGGTCTAAGCTGGTCATGGTGACACACACCTACCTGTAATCTCATCACTTGAGGGGCTGAGGTAGAAAGACCAAGGACTCCAGGCCAGTCTCAACAACTTAGACTCTCAGCAGCCTAGCAAGACCCTGTTTCAAAACAAAAAATTAAAAGAGGGCTGGAAGTGTAGCTTGGAGGTAGATATTCCTGGATTCAACACCCAGTAACACACACACACACACACACACACACACACACACACACTCCTAAAAATGATAGCAGACAAAATGTAAAGTTAGATGTTACAATTGACTAGAGAAGAAACTATCCAGGAAGCTTAGGAAACTCATAATGGCTTTAAAATAAATTTTTGTGGCTTAACAAAGTTTTTTTTTTTTAACTAAATACTGCTTTTAGAAAGAAAGATGAATCATACAATTAGCTACCAAAGTTATTTATATTTTAGATATTTCCTGAGTTCTTTGTATTGTTATTTATTTGCTGGAATAACACCACTGCTTTTTAAAGAAAAGAAAAAGTGTCCTTTCTTGAATATTCGAGGACAAGGCCATGCTCCCCTACCCTTCAGGGATGGGTCAGGAAGCAAAACGGGACAGAGTTAGGCAGTTAACCTTGAGGATTCTAGTTCCATTCTCTAGATTTGAAACAACGATTTCTTTGTCTCCTTAGAGGAACTCTGGTCACTCTTGAATAAAATATTTACTGGGCCGACTGTTGCCTCAGATCTGCGTCAACCTACATTCCTTGTGGACAAGGGTTAAGTTACCAGTTCTCTTTACAAAGGGCCCGCGACCTTCCGCAGCGATAGGGAACCTCTCTGTGACTCACCCAACAAGGAGACTCGACTAGCCAGACGCAGCACAGCCTGCCTCTCGGGGCGCACGACTGTGCCTAGCTTTGTGAGCTGCGGTAGCTTGAAACATCGAAGAGGTCAGAGGACTGATGACTAAGACATGTGCAGTAAGAAAGAGCTCCGTCTGCTTTATTATGCATTGTTCACTCAACATGCTCGCAAGGGGCCCCCACCTTTGGTATGTGGGAGGCTAATTTGTGCAGAATGATGAGGCTTCGGTCCCTGGTCCAAGGGGACAGTATATTGGTTACAGTTTGGCAGTGCACAACGCCATCTTAATCAACCACTCACTTTATTTATTTGTTTGTTTGTTTATTTACTTATTTATTTTTGCAGTACCGAGGATGGCACCCAGGGGCACTGTACCTCCGGGTTACACCCCCAGCCCTAATTTTTAGTCTTTGTATTTTTGCAACAGGGTCTCACAGTGTTGCGAAGGGCTTCAGTAGCTGAGGCTGTTTGAGAACCGCGATCCTCTGGTCTCCACCTCCTGAATTCCGGGATTACAAGCATGCGCCACCACACCTGGCAACTTGCTTTAAAATGAAAGCTGGCACGGTGGGCACAGTGGCACACTCCTCCAGTCCCAGCTGCTTGGGAGACTGAGGCAGGAGGGCATCTGGTTCAAGGCCAGCGTGTGCAACTTTGGGGGGCCTGTAGCTCAGTGGTAGGATGTACTGGGGTAAGAAGAGAGAGCAAGATGTGTCGTACTGAGGCCGAGTCCGCAGCTTAGAGGTAGGATGCTTCTGGGTTTAATCCTCACTACCGAAATAATAAATAAATGAATACATAAATAAATAAATAAAACACTTTAAATATCTTCTAGGTATTCTAGGAATTAATGTTTGCCAAACACGACCCTTTTGTTTTTAATATACTTTTCACCAGTATCTCGGTAGAAATTCAAAAGTAAGAATTTTTTTCTTTCATGCAGGAGGTTGAGCCTAGGTGTGTTCTGCCTTCCAGTTACACCCTTGGCCCTATTTTATTTTTTTAATTTTGAAACAGTGTCTCTCTGCGTTCCTAAGCTGGCCTTGGACCTGCTATCCTATCTCAGCCAAATACTGAGATTTCAGGTGTTGACCACCACATCCTGTGAAAATACATCTTTCAGAGAGAGGAATTTGGATAATTTTTTCTCTAGAAATTTAAATGCATATGAAATTCTTTCCTGTTAGTAAAGCTCCACCAGCCCTTGTTGGTTCTGGATCAAGAAGAGTGGGTATTTATCACCCTGGCCCTTCATATACTTTTTGTATTTCCCTGAATATATGTGCTATTTGCTTGGCTGAAAAATATTTCTTGTGATATAAATGATAGGACACCCTCCTAAAAGGGATTCCCTTAAAATGCTTGCTCATCTTTTTTCTGAGTCACGAATGCCTTTGAATATATACTAAAATCCGAGGGTCTCCTCCAGAGAAAGCTAGCTTGCGTCAACACAGGTGGGCTTTTTTTTCCCTCAAGACCCCCCACAAGTTATGCAAAGCATAAGAGCCTCTTTTTATAACCCAGTTTCTTGCGGTTGGAATGGCTGGTGCCGAGAGCTGCGGCCCATGGCCCAAAGCATGGGGGTGCTTTCCTTTCCAGATCTCGAGGACATTCCCCCGTCAGCCCGCAGAGCTCTGTTTTTAGCCATGGCGTTTAGTCTACCTTGAAAGCGGAGAGCTGGGCAAATACACGGTACTCCAAATACACATGTTCTAGCTGTTAAGCATGTTCTACTTAAGCATGTCAGTGATTGGTGATGTTGATGCTTCTGTTTCGAGGTTTTTAATGGTATGAAAGAAACACCCTTTCAAGAGCAGAGATCTCTCTCGAGAGAGGTCGGCTTCTCCGTGGCTGAGCCTGGCCACGCGCCCTTGCCAGTTTACTAGTCTCTGAGATTTTTTTTCCTCTGAGGTACTGGGGATTGCACCAGGGGCGTCCTACCTCCGAGGCACATCTCTATCCCTTTTCATTTTTTAATTCAAATACATCTCACTAGGTTGCTGAAAGTACTGGTGTGTGTGTGTGTGTGTGTGTGTGTGTGTGTGTGTGTGTGTTATTGGGGGCTGAACCCAGGGGCAGTCTACCTCTAAAGAACACCCCAGCTCTATTTATTAATTAATTTATTTATTTTGAAGCAGAGTCTTGCTAGGTTGCCGAGGATGTCCTTCAACTTGTGATCCTCCTGTCTCAGCCTCCCAAGTACTGGGAATGTAGGCGTGTGCCACCACGCCTGACTTATCTCTGAGCTTCTGAGTTGTTTTATCTGTGTTAACTCCTGGAAAAAAAAAAACATAATCACCACCTTATTCCCATTTATGCTTGTCTAGATTTTCTACCTGGCTTCGACAATGAGAACCTCTCAGCCATAGAGAGGGGGTCCTCCACGTAGGTTACGAGGGACAGGCTGTCTCTTACCCGGTTATCCTCTTTCCCTAGGTCTCACAGAAACTTTCTGCCATCTTTCAGGTTTCTTGGACAAATAAATGAAATACTAAATGTTTAAAACAAAAAATGTCAAACATTTAGTCTTGCCCAAAGTTTCACGGTTCCACTGGCAGACGCCCAGCCCTCCGGCGGCCCTGTGCTCGGCTCTGGCGGGCTCTGGCGCTCTGCCCCACCTGCACCTCTTCCCCAGTCATCTCCACCCGGGACAAGTCCTCCTCCCTCTCTTCCAACCCTTTGGAGATCATGGCAGGTCGTTTCTCTCGCCGGACGCGCACATTATGGAGTGAGTGGGACAGAGACTTGTCTGGTTGACACCTTGATTTAACTCCTTTGCAGAGGCAAAAGCAGACATTGCGACTTGCGGCCTCGCGGGGCATGCACAGTGGTCGGGAATGTGTGAAGGGAATGCTGGAGACCGGGATGCAGTCATATTTTGTCTTTTATAACTTACCTTTTGATGAAGTTAAGTCTCGTCTCTAACACTGCATGTGGCCTCAGCGGGGACGCGGGTGGACAGTGCATCCGTGTCCTCTTCATACCCAGTGTGGGAGGGCTGTGGTAGAAGGCTTTGGGTTGCTTCAGTAACCCAGGGCATTCTATTCCTGAACTTTACCCCTGGTCCTTTTTTTTCTTTTTAATTTTTAATTTTGAAACTGGGTCTTGCTAAGTTGCTGATGGTCTCTATAATTTGCTGAGGCTGGCCTCTAACTGTCTCAGCCTCCCAAGTCCTGGGATTTCCATGCCTGGCTCTGCCATTGTCTCTTAAAAGTTAAAATGTTAGTATAATGTGGTTAGCTATTCTTCAGCATAAAATTGTCCAAACTGTCACGTCAGCTACATTGCCAGAATTGACAGATGTATTAGTGAGGTTTTATATTATGTCATTTCATTTGACTCTTGACACAATCCTCTGTCTTACAGTGGCAGCCGCGTGCCACATGATGTCCCAGCCGAGGGCAGGCCGCATGTCACAGTGGTTCCATAAAATTATGATGAAGCTGGACAATCCCTATTGCCCAGTGACACCTTAGCTATTATATTGTCCTGGTGCAAAGAATCACTCAAATATTTGTGGCGATGTTGGGGTAAGCAAAGCTGTTGATCTGTCTGTCACATAAAAGCATAGCACAGCCAGCTGTGGTGGCGTATGCCTGTAATCCCAGCACTTGGGAGGCTGAAACAGGAGGACCTTAGGTTTGAGTCCAGCCTCGACAACTTAGTGGGACTCTCAGCAATCTACCAAGACCCTGTTTTAAATGTATTTATTATTATTATTATTATTATTATTATTATTATTATTATTATTATTATTAGTGGTACTGGGGTTCCTGGAAGCCCTTCTACCTCCGGGCTACACTCCCAGACCTATTTTTTTTATTTGGAAACAGGGTCTCTTAAGCCAGCGAGGCTGGCTCTGAACCAGCGCGATCCTCCTGTCTCCGCCTCCCAAGCGCAGGGATTACAAGCGTGCGCCACCACGTCGGGCCAAGACCCTGTTTTAAAATAAAAAATAAGCCGGGCGTGGTGGCGCACGCTTGTAATCCCCGCGCTTGGGAGGCAGAGACAGGAGGATCGCGCAGGTTCGAAGCCAGCCGCGCGCGCTGATTTAGGAGACCCTGTTTCCAAATAAAAATGTAAAAATGGGTCTGGGAGTGTAGCCCGGAGGTAGAAGGGCTTCCAGGAACCCCAGTACCACCAAAAATAAATAAATAAATAAATAAATAAATAAATAAATAAATAAATGGGCTAGAGGTATAGCTCAGAGGTAAAATTAACCTGGGTTCAACCCCTAGTCAAAAAAAAATAAAAAAAAAAGCATAACATATACTACTGTGTACATCATAATATTAAACAGTGATAATATATGACTGTTACTAGTATATTATGCTAAAGCTTTTACTACAATTTTAAGTATTCTTCTCCTGCTTATTAAAAAGTTTACTGTAGCAGGGCATGGTAGTGCACACCTGTAATCCCAGTAGTTGGGAGGATGAGACAGGAAGACTGCAAGTTCCGGGCTAGCCTCTACAATTTAGTGATACCTTGTTTCAAAATAAATAAAATAGGGCTGGAGGTATAGTTCTGGGGCATAACATCCCTGGGTTCAATATCCAGTACACACACAAAAGTTTTCCATAAAACATTGCAATGTGTTTTGCTGGCTGCAGTCTCAGAAGTCTGAGACAGGAGGATCCGGGTTTGCGACCAGCCTCAGCTACTAGTGAGGCCCTTTGCAACTCAGTGAGACCCTGCTTCAAAATAAAGAAGACAAAATAGGGCTGGCGTGCAGGTTGGAGGTAGAATGCCCCTGGGTTCCATCCCCAGTACCTAAAAAAAAAAAAAAAAAAAAAAAAAAAAGGCTGCATGTAGTAACTGACCTGTATACTGAATGATGCACTGCTCAGGATCTATCTCATGGTTAGGTGCCATATGACTGTATGTACCTAATTAAACAGAAAACAAGATGTTTACAGAGGGCCACGTGAGCCCGGTGTGGTGGTAATCCCTGTGATCCCAGTTCTTGGGAGGCTAAGAAGGAAGGCTCACAGGTTTGAAGCCAGCCTCAGCAAATTATCAAGGCCCTCACCAACGTAGTGGGAAAGACCTTCTTTCATAATAAAAATAAAAAGAGCTCTGGGTATAGCTCAGAGCTAGAATGCCCCTGGGCTCAGTCCCCCAAACCACAATAAACAAGTAAATAAATAAATAAATAAATAAATAAATAAATAAATAAATAAATTTAAAGTCACATTATGTAAAATAATGACAAAGAAAATTTTTTTGTGTGACACTGGGGATGGAACTCCGGGGCATTCTAACTCTGAATTACACCCCAGTCCTATTTTTGATTCTTTATATTGAAACAAGGTCCCATTAAATTGAAGAGGGCCTCACTAAGTAGCTGAGGTTGGCCACAAACTGCGATCCTCTTATCTTAGCCTCCTGAGTACTGGGATTACAAGCGCGCGCCACCACACCCGACTGAAGCCATATTTTCAAAGTAGAATAGGTCTAATGTCAATGGGCAGTGGGGCTACTCGAAAATAAGGAGACTTGAGTTTCATCACAACAGCCTCAGGGCTTCAGCGCCACGTGGAATGTTTGCATCCTATATTTCTATGGTGTGTGGAGGGAGAGAGAAAATTGATTTTTATTCACCTCAAAGTTACAGAGAAGCCATGTGTGGTGGTACATGTCTGTAATCTCTAAACTTGAGAGGTGAGACAGAAAGAGCACAGTTTGGAGGCCAGCCTCAGGAATTCAGCAACTCTCAACATCTAGTGAGACTCTGTTTTAAAATTGAAAATGAAAAGATCTGGGGGTGTAGGGGTGCAGCTCGGAGGCAGAATGACCCTGAGGTCAGTCCCCAGTACCACACTTAAAAAAATATATATATACTTATATATAAAGCTATGTAACTGTATATCATATATATACAGTTGTAGATAAGGCCAGGCATGGTGGTGTATACTTGAAATCTTAATATTTGGGAGGATGAGATGTGAGAATTGCAGATTCGAGGCCAGCCTCAGCAACTCAGGGAGACCCTGTTTCAAACTTAAAACAATGAAAAGGGCTAGGTCAGAGGTAGAATGCTCCTGAGATCAATCCCCAGTAACCCTCTACCCCCCAAAAAAGCCAAATCAAGAGCATCGGACCTTAGTTGAGACAAAATGACCATCCTACTCATCTCATATGCTCAAGACACAAAATGGTTAGGCCCCAAATATCTTTTAACTGACTGTTGTGACTTCTTCCTAAGGACGTGTTTCTGTTCCAAGACTATTATTTACTTTTATTAAAGAGGCGTATATTAACTTTGGAAATAGGGATTTGCAAGTCCTGCTGAAGACAAAACACAGTGGGCGTTCCCTGTGACTAATAATTTAATCTCAGTGCTCACTAAGTTTTTTTTTCCAGTTGAAAAACATGCCATGTTTATGGCACTCGTGAAAGATGCCAGCTTAAGCCTCAGTTGGTGGCGCACGCTTGTACTCCCAGCACTCTAGAGGTTGAGACGGGAAGATCGCAGTTCACAGCCAGCCTCAGCTACTTAGTGAGGCCCTCTGCAACTTAGTGAGACTCTGTTTCAAAATAAAGAATAAAAAAAGGGCTGAGGGTGTAGCTCGGAGGTAGAAGTAGAATGCCCCTGGGTTCCACCCCCAGTGCCACACACACACACACACACACACACACACACACACACACACAATGGCAACTTAAAAATGGGCTTTACCTCTCAAACTCTATGATATGAACAGTTAAGAGCTAAACAGCCCCCTTTGATTAAAAGCTTTACATATAAATTGCAACATTAATTTATATTAGTATAAATGTATTATACCCAAATTGCAATGTTAATTAAATTTAAAATGTGAAGTGCCAATGGGCCTGTTGCCCAAGAGCCCCTCCTCCTACACTGTCACCTCCTGTCCCCTGCCTCCTGATATCCTGAGTGGGTGGTTATCTTCTCGCACTCACGGCTTGCGTGGTCAGTTGCGTAAGTTACAACTTAACATCTTGTACTCTGGAGCCGAATGTGTGTATCCCACTAACTCCTCCGTAGAAAACTATTCAAAAATATAAAAAGAACTGTTCAAAGACATTTCAGAAATCTCTAGGAAAATGAAATTCCTTGGGTTCACATTTTAAAGGCAATAGAGAGTACAGCCTACACACACACACACACACACACACACACACACACACATACGCACGCATACAATACATATACACACACAATACCCTGGGGATTGAGCCTTGATATTCTACCTCCAAACTACATCCCTAGCCTCCCTCTTAAAAAAAAAACAAAAAACTCACTTAAAAAAAAAGTTGATGAACGTCTCACTAAATTGTTTAGGCTGAGCCAGGTGTGGTGGCGCACGCTTGTAAGCCCAGCGCTTGGGAGTCTGAGACAGGAGGATCACCCACGTTCGAAGCCAGCCTCAGCTACTGAGTGAGGCTCTCTGCAACTTAGTGAGACCCTGTTTCCAAATAAGTATAAAGTAGGTCTGGGAGTGTAGCCCGGAGGTAGAAAAACCCCTGGGTTCCACCCCCAGTACCATAAATAAATAAATAAATTGTTTAGGCTGGCCTTGAACCTGCAATTCTCCCATTTCAGCCTCCCAAATCCTGGGATTACAGGTGTGCACCACTCTGCCTGGCTACATTTTAACAATATTGAGTTAGAAGATGGATGACTAGTCAGCCATTTTTATTACTACTCCTGCATCTATTCCCCTTGGGCTTAATGTTGCCGTGTTTGTTAGTTTTTTACCTTCCTGAGGCATAGCCGTTGCGATGACACTATTTATTTATTAAGGCATGCCTGCATGCATCCCATTTGCGAGCCTCTTCTGACGAGGCAGTGCCCCAGTGCTGCGGGTAGAGGCAGCCTGAGTGAGAGTGCTGCGTGCAGAGGGACCGGTGCTCCGGGCACGGGGCACAGCGGGCTTGCTTTAGAAACCGCCAGCAGTCCAGCAGAGCTGGGCAGTGACCACGGATAACACACCTATTAGAAAGTCCGGCTATTTTATATCCGCGTATTTCTCGTCACTCAGCCTGAGAGGAAGCCACGCAGGTTAAGGAAATAGCTGTCATTTCTGTCGCTCTGCGTGTTTGTTGGAATCATTCTGGTTTACCACAGAGTGTTAAGAATGTCTGATAACTTGTAGATGCTGCTACTGGGTGGCGTTGGTTTAAAAAAAATAACCCTTTCTTCATTCATAAAAGTGTGTGTGTGTGTGTGTGTGTGTGTGTGTGTGTGTGTGTGTGTGTGACTAAACCCAGGGGTACTTAATCTCTAAGCTACATCGACAACCCATGTATTATTTATTTCTTTATTTATTTAGAAACACGGTCTCACTACGTTGCTGAGACTTAAGCTAAATTGCTGAGGTATGCCGAGGGGTCAGGCCGGTGCTGGAGCTAGTGAGGCCAGCATTGGAGCCTGCCGTGAGGCAAGGCCAGTGCCGGGGCCTCCAAGGCCGGGATCGGAGCCTGCTGAGGGGTTAGTCCTGTGCTGGGACCAGCAGCCGGCATCGGAGCCTTCTGTGAGGCAAGGCTGCTATTGAGGCCTCCGAGGCCGGGATTGGAACCTGCCGAGGGGTTAGGCTGGTGCTGGGGCCAGCGAGGCTGGGATCAGAGCCTGCCATGAGGCAAGGCCGGTGCCGGGGTCTCAGAGGCTGGGATCGGAGCGTGCCGAGGGGTTAGGCCAGTGCCGGGGCCAGCGGCCGGCATCAGAGCCTTCCGTGAAGCAAGGCCGCTACTGAGGCCTCCGAGGGCTGGATCAGAGCCTGCCGAGGGGTAAGGCTGATGCCGGGGCCATCAGGTAGCATCGGAGCCTGCCGTGAGGAAGGCCGGTGCTGGGGCCTCCGAGGCCAGGATCAGAGCCAGCTGAGGGGTTAGGCCAGTGTCAGGGCCAGCGAGACCAAAATCGGGGCCTCTCATGAGGCAAGGCTGCTGCTTGAGCCAGCGAGGTCTGGATCAGTCCACTGGATAGCCAGGCTACAACTGGGGCCGTCAAAAGTGGGATCGGTATTTTCAACACGGCATGCACAGAGAAATTTCGCAGAAAATTAAAACCAGATGCTTCCCCTAATCAGCAATAACTAGGAGGAAATGGGCAACAGGAAGTGATCGAGCTATAGAAAGGGCCCTATAGTGAATCAATTAAGGTGACCAATCAGAGGGTATGGAATAGGGGAGGATGGAGCCTCTTTAAAAAGCAGGAGGTACATAAACAAATGTATCAAAGTTAATCACCAAACAAGCATGGGAGCGAGGGAGGGGGAGGGAATGGGATGGGGGCTGGATGAGGGCTAATTGGATGATGTGTGCTTGTATATCCTCTCAAGTCTTGTACGCCAATGTGATGTATGATTACAATGCACCAATAAAAATAAATTTAAAAAATTAAAAAAAACAAATTGCTGAGGCTAGCCTTGAACCTGTGGTTCCCCTATCTCAGGCTCTCAAATACTGGGATTATAGGCATGCACCACCACACCCATCTAATAATTAGATACTTTAAAAAACTAAGTATAAATACCTACAAAGAACAATCAATTTGCCTTGGCAAGGTGGAAACTTTCTAGCCCCTAGGCTCTTTTCTACAATCAAAACTATTATTCGCAATCAGGCCTTGGCTTTCTGGAATAACTTGGGCCTTGCTGGAGCGCAAGGCTAGTGCTGGAGGAAACTGCACTATGGTATTAATACCCATCTCAAGTGGCACAATAGTGCAAAGCTATTTTAGTTAATTTTGAGCTTTCTCTGAAGGGCATATGGCACGTTTTAGACAGAATAATCATTTTAAAACGTAGAACCTGAGGGCTGGCCATCAGCGTGAAGCAAATGGCTTGAGAGTAGGCATTTCTAACTCATACCGGGGGGCACAGAAGAGCATCTCCACATGGTCTGATTTTAGAGATTTATCAGAAACAAATTCCTGGGACCAAGTATTGAGCACCAATTCACTTGTGTTCATGATTTATTCATGATTCAGTTGGGAAAATGAAAACCACTGTAAATATTTCAGAGTTGAAATGATTCATTACAGCCACCAGCAACTCATAGAACCTGAGGGGCTGAAGGGGCGAAGTCAGGGCACGATGCCAGCTCCTGGGGATGGGGCTCTCGAGGACCCAGGGAGTTGTCAGACCTGCTGAAAGTCAACGTTGGTCACTCCTGCTCGCTCCAGGGCTGGCTGGGGGACTCTCAGGACAGGGCCCACGAGAGTCTTTGTCAGACACTTCCGTCTCATGACCACTATGCATTTTTAAAAGTTATTGAATCCCCAAAGAGCTTGAGCTTACGAGTTTGTATTTGTCATTCATTCGTTTGTTTGTTTGATATTGAGATTGAATCCAGAGGCATTCTACCTTCAAGCTTTACCTGCAGCCCTGCTTTATTATATTGATTGATTGATTGATTGATTGATTGATACTGGGGATGGAACCCAGGAGCATTCTACCTCCGAGCTACTCTCCCAGCTCTATTTATTATTATTTGGAAACTGGGTCTCACTGAGTGGCAAGGGGCCTCCCAAATGCTGGGATTACAAGCGTGAGCCACCACGCTCGGCCTGTTTTATTTTTTATTTTGAAACAAAGTCTTGCTAAGTTTTGCTAAGGCTGGCCTCAAACCTGTGATCCTTTAGTCTCAGCCTCCCAAGTACTGGGATTACAGGTGTGCGCCCTCATACTCTGCTTAAATCTGCTGGTACTTATTGCTTAAGATATCAAAACAGAACAATTTCAATTGCAAGCCTATATGGCCACACATTCTCTTAATCATCAGAGTGATGAAGTCATCACAGGTCTTATAACTTGGAACTTGCCATCATGTGATCGCGAGCGAGTAAGGATGTAACAAGACTCAGGTACCAAGGGGTCATGGCTCAGAGTCCGCCTCAGCAGCAGACGGGGCTCTTAGCAACTGAGAACCTGTTTCCAAATAAAAAGTAAAAAAGAGGGCTGCCAGTGTAGCTCAGAAGTAGAATGTCCCTGGGCTTAATCTCCAGTAAACACACACACACACACACACACACACACACACACACACACCCCTAATGATTTCTCACTGTTTAGAAAAATAGTTTTTGAAAGCTAGGCATGGTGGCGCCTGCCTATAATTCTAGCATTTGGGAGACTGAGACAGGAGGATTGAGGTTTGCTGACAGCCTCAGCTACTTAGTGAGGCCCTTCGCAACTCAGTGAGACCCTGTTTCAAAATAAAGAAAAAAAAAAAAACAAGGCAGGGGGTGTAGCTCAGAGGTAGAATGCCCCCGGGTTCCATCCCCAGTAAAAGAAAAGAAAAATAGTTTTGACCTCGTGGGTTTCTTAAAAGGTTTGGGGACATCTGGGGGGTTCCTGAACCCGACTTTGAGAACTGCTGACCTAATAAAATCGCAAGATCTCTTGGTGTTCCCACAATGCCTTCTGCCAGGCGTGGGTCAATATGACTCCTCTCCTGTCTTCTGTGTCTCACACAAGCCGGCACCTCTCCCTGGGGATCCAACCTGGCACTCTGTTGGCAGAGACTGTAAACAGGAAATAGACCAGGCATCTGCGCCCTGCATATGCAGAAAGGTGAGAGGGTAGGTGCCGAGTGGTCCATAGACCTCCCAGTGGTGCACTGCATCCCACCGCCCTGGGTCCACATGACCAGCAGCGCTCCTGCTTTCAGAAGGGAAGAGCTCCTACGAGAGACCTGGCAGTCCTCAGATGCCCGCTGAGCCATTCCTGCTCAGCCTGAGGGTGGTGCCACTGTGACCTTGACCAGGTAGATTTTTTTTTTTTTTTTTTTTTTTTTTTTAGTGGCACTGGGGATGGAACCCAGAGGGTTTCTACCTCTGGGCTACACTCCCAGACCTACTTTATATTTTATTTTGGAAACAGGGTCTCAATAAGTTGCTGGGAGCCTCACTAAGTAGCTGAGGCTGGCTTCGAACCTGCATGATCCTCCTGTCTCAGCCTCCAAAGCGCTGGGATTACAAACCTGCGCCACCACGCCCAGCTGACCTTGAAAATCTTAACCCAGGTGAGTAAAAGAGAATAAGACACAAATAGTTAGCTTGTATCTTATTATCCCCAGTGGCTAGTATGCCAATAAAAGCTTTCCTTCTCTAAGTGGAGAACTTTAGAAACTTCTGTTTAATTTCAGACTTAAATAAATATCTTTGAAGCTGTTTTAAGTAGAGTTTGCTAAACCTGCAAATTTGGCAGAAAAGTATAAATTGAACTTTCAGATATAGTTTGTTCCTGGTGAACAAAGCAGAGTACATTGAAAATAGCAGAAACAGTAACAAAGAAGCAGCTCAGGACGTGAAAGCCGTTTCCTCTGTGTGCGGTGGAGGCCAGGGTTGGACTCAGGAGTGTTCCACCCTGGGCCATGCTTCCAGCCCAATGTAATTTAATTTATCTATTTATTTTGAAACTGGACCTCGCTAAATTGCTAAAGCTGGCCTTGAACCCACGGTCCGTCTGTCTCAGCCTCCCAAGTACTGGGACTCTAGGAGCACACCACCAGGGTTGACTTATTTACTTTTTATTAATCATTGTTTTTCTTCCCTGCCATTTACCAATTGGAAAAAAAAAATAGAAAAGAATTTACAGGTAAAACATTTGGCCTTTAAAAGGTGGATTAATCGTCCTTGACTTACATGTGGATTTATAATCAGAAGTACTATTGCTTGCAAAGCATATTTGGTATTTTTTAAACCCAAAAGCACCTGGAAAAATAATCAGAGAGTCTTAAACATACAAAATGTTACTAAGTTCCCATTCCATGTCAGTGCCAAAACCACATGAGCTTATACAACTGAGCAAAAATAAATCATGTTTATTTTTTTCCATCTGCTCTTAGAAAGAGACTGCAAAAATAAACGTTCAAAAATAAAAATTTGCCAGCAATTGCCACATATGCTGGGGTGTGAGCTGACGCTCCTTCCTCTCATAGCACTCCCTCAGAAAAGAGAGCGCCGCCTCATCGCTGAGCCCCCGTGGGTGTCTGGGGCACACGGAGCACATTCTCAGGTCCTTTGTTTTTATGGCAATGTCCGGTTTGCTGAAGACATGGTGGCCTGATGAGTCTTAGTCTATCTCATTTCAGGCTGCTTATGCAAGTCACCTGATAAATTTGTCTTAACATTCATTTCTGGAAAAATGACCTTACAATTATTTATTTATAAACAGTGGGTGTTATAGTAAACTGAAGGAATAAGGAATGTACAGGCTTTAACAAGCTGGAAGTTTCCCATTGCAAGCACTGGGTTAGATAACACAACGTCTCTACTAGGGTCAACAAGGCACGTGTGGAGTTTACAGGAAGTTTCTTTATATGAAATCTGAGTACGCATTTGGAAATTAGTATATATTTATGTAATATGACATTTAAATAGTCTGTATATAAAGTAGGCATCTGTACTGGGACCTAGTATAACAGTCTCAGACATCACATTGGCCTACCACAGTAAGGATTTATTTTTTGTCAGTTGTGGTTGGTGTAATGTTGATATTGAGTTGGGGGTCGTGAAGGAGGCGAACACCAGCCAAGTTATTAAAGGACTCTTTAATCAACCGGCACCGTCAGGGGAGATCTGCTGACTGTGGGGGAAGGGCCCAGTGACAGAGCAGCAGAGTCATGCCATCAGCAGAGTCATGGCCAGTCGGCAGAGTCACACGGCAGAGAGGAAGTGAGGGGACTCATGTAGCCAGGGGCTTGGGGTGGAGCTAGCAGCGTGGGAATGCCGGTTCTCTCGTGACCTCTGGAGTCTGCCCCGTGATGTCTGGAGTCTTGTGGCATCTTCGTTCTGGCTTCCAGGGTTCTGCCTCCTGTCCCCACTGTGGGGTCCCATGGGGGAAGGGAAGGACCTGGCCTTTTGGTGATATTGGGTGATGACCGAGTCCATAACAACTTTCTGCTGACAGAGGGGTGTCGTAGGAGGCCCCTCGGCCAGGAGAGGTTGTGTCCTTCAGAAGTGGGCAAATGGGAGTATGGCTGCAGCAGGAGTTGATTAGAGGTTATCCTGGACAGCTTGGTAATATGCGTTAGAATAAACTTTAACAGACGAGGAGCTGCTTTCCTGATGACTGCAATCGATATGGGATGTGGAGCTTCCAAGAAATGCCCAGGGCTTGTGCCACCTGTTGAGTAACTCAGAAATAAAAGTTGGTCCATTATCAGACTGTAAGGAATTAGGGAGTCCGAACATCGAGCATAGAGCATTGGCCACCATGCTGGCCGGCTTGTCCTTTGAAGGGAAAGCCTCCTGTTAAGGTGTCAACCTGTTAAGGTGTCGAAGATATTTTAGTTTTTTGTGAGAAGGCATATGGGTGAAATCAATTTGCCATTCCTGTCCTGGCAAATGTCCTCTCCTTTGGTGGTTAGGAAAAGAAGGTCAAAGGCTTCTTTGGGGAGAAACAGCAGCACAAGTAAAACAGGAGGCACTGACCTTACTAATCAGTGGTTTCAGGAGAGGAGAATAAAACAAGGGGCTCAGGAAAAGCTTCAGTGCTGTCGGTCCCGCGTGGAGGGAATTGTGCATTAGGCTAACAACTGCTTCGGCCTGAGCCTCAGGCAGGGCAGTGTTGTCTGTAAAAGAGAGCCTGTAGTGTTTGGGCAAGAGGGCTTACCATCAATCCCCTGTACCAAGATTGGAAAAGGAAAACTAGGGCTCGAAAAGGATGGAAGGACTGAGTAAGCAACCAAACAGGAGACTGGCTTACCCGCTACCTTGAAAGTTACCCTGGGCTCAGCAAGGAGTATCGAGTTTGAGTCCGGGAGCCATCACTCTTCGGCCAGGACAAGTAGGGCCAGCGGCAGGGCCTGGTCTGGAAGGGTAGTCTCCTGTGTTGAGGCACCCGGGCTCACGGCTTCCCCGAGGGCACTGTTCCAGTGTCCCTCCAGGCCGCACACAGGGCCTGGTCTGGTTGGTGGGTGTGGCCTAGCCACACTTGAGGCAGGCTCCTGGAGGTAGTTGTCATTGCTGTCCCCACCCCTAGGTGGCGCTCCAAAGGGCTGAGTCACCACAGCTGACCTCAGGGCAGCTCCCAGGGATCTGCCTTTTGGTGAAGTCAGAGTGTACGCTCCATGGCAGCATGTTCCTCTTGGGAATTAAAGACTTTAAGTGCCACCAAATCTCGGGTAGAGGTCTGAGGACCATCCTCAGTTTTCCTTAATTTTTCAAGTATCAGGGGCTGATTGCCCAACGAAATGTGTTGCCAACACCACAGATCCTCCCTCAGTAGATGGATCTAAGTGGGTATAGAGGGTAAACGCTTCCAAAAGCCGATTAAGAAAAATGGATGGGTTTTCATGCGGACCTTGGGTGACTTCCTAAAGTTTTATCGTGATTAACTGCGCTGTGGGAAGCAGCCTGCATGCCATCAGGAAGGCATAGTCTCATATGGTCTGTCATTTTTAGGCCCTCAACCCCACTGTTTGGGGCTGGCTGATACTCCCGGTGGGGATCTTTAGAAGGTGCCGCGGCTGCTCCAGTAGGTAAAGGAGCCTGGTCGGCCCATTCTTGGGCAGCCTTTACAATACGATCCCGTTCGTCTGGAGTTAGGCAGAAGTTAAAATAACTCGAGGATCCCGCCATGTGCGATCATATGCTTGTACAGTGTCAGGGAGGATGGCAGTGGTGGGGAAGGAGCAGATTAGAACAAGAAGCTGACCTAGGGTAGGGTGGTGGTTGGGGCGGTGAGGAGCGAATCTAGGGGATTGGGGGCGAAGCCAGAAAACGGCACCTATGACCCAGCAAGGACACAAGATGGCGATCGTGAGTCATCGCAAGATTGCAACCAAGATGGAGACTGTAACGTCACAAGGTCGTGACCGTGTAATGTCACAAGATGGCGACTAAGATGACAACCATGACATGACCAGGGAGCGACTATGTGCCATCACAAAATGGCGGCTTATGGGAAAATGCTAGCTGATGGGGGAGAGCGGTCAGAGGGACAGGAGTGCAGGAAAAAGAAAGCCTGAACATGAAGGACTTCCATTCATTTACCAGACCACTTACAAAAGCTGCTGGTCCTGGTCAGGGCACTAAAATCCAGAGTTCCATTTTTGGGCTACAGTGATCCATTATTTTGGAATTCTGGCTTCCCATGTTGAAATTGGGTTGGGGGTCACGAAGGAGGCGAACACCAGCCAAGTTATCAAAGGACTCTAATCAACTGGCAACTCCAGGTGAGGTCTGCCGACCGTGGGGGAAGGGGCTGAAGACTGAGCAGCAGAGTCACAGGGTCAGCAGAGTCAAGCAGCAGAGAGGAAGCGCGGGGATTTATGTAGCCGGGGCTACATAATGCCGACAGTGGGAATACTGATCCTCTCGTGACATGTGGAGTCTCGCAACCTCTGGAGTCTGCCCCACGATGTTGGCAGACTCGTGGCATCTCTGCTCTGGCTTCCAGGGTCCACCTCCTGTCACTGCTACAGGGCCCTGTGGGGGAAGGGAGGGACCCGACCTACCATTTGGCACATGCCTGTAATCTCTGGGTTTGGGAGGCTAAGGCAGAAGGATTGGATTAAAGATCTGAAGTCAAACTCAGCAACTTAGCGAGACCTGGAAACCTAGGGAGATCTTCTTCCAAAATAAAAAGGGCTGGAGGTATAGCTCAGAGGTAGAATGGCCCTGGGTTTAATCCCCAGCATACACACAAAACAGGACTTCTCAGCACCCTCTGAGCAGTTTTTTTCTAAGCATTGTGTGGAATTTCAGGATTCGTCTGTTTTGTGATACTGTCATCTATCTTCAACATGTAGCCTTAAAATCGATCCCCAAAGAGAAGAAACAGGAACACCACACAGGCCATTTGGTTGACAGACTGGAAAACAGCAGATGTTGGTTCCACTGGCCAGAAGTCGCCCAGCTGGGCCCAGCTTAACTGCAGGGAAAGCTGGAGACTTGGGTGTCTGTGTTCCCGGAAGAAAAAGCAATCGGTGGGATGTAGTCTCTGGCGGAGAATGGAGAAATCTTCTGCCACCCAAACAGTTGGCCACCTAAGGTTTGAGTTCATTATCTGTAAAATACGAGATGACCTTTACATTTGAAATATCCCTCTGTTTGTGATTAGACAGAAGTTGCCTCAAAACCCCAAAGTCATTGGGAATTATTTGTTACTAGATTTTTAGACTTTTTGTCATCAAGGGAAATTAACGTAGAAAATATATGGCAATGTATCAATAGGACTTTTTCATCAATACAATTGAATTAAACTATGAAAAGTGAAAGTTGCTTAAATTATTTTAAGTTCAAGCCAGGTATGGTGGCCCATGCTTGTAATTCTAATACTTGGGAGGCAGAGACAGGAGGATCACAAGTTTGAACTTGGTATGGCTCTTAGCAAACTTAGACCCTGTATCCAAATAAAAAATAAAATAGATTCAGGGTATAGCCTGGAGGGTAGAACACGTTTATGTTCCATCCCTAATAACACACATATACACACACACACAGTTCAATTTTCAAGAAAAGTTTTTTTTAGTCGTTTTTTTGTTGTTTGTTTTGTTTTAATACTGGGGATTGCCGGGCGTGGTGGTGCACACTTGTAATCCCCGTGCTTGGGAGGCAGAGACAGGAGGATCACGCAGATTCGAAGCCATTCGCGCTGGCTTAAGAGACCCTGTTTCCAATATATATATATATTAGGTCTGAGAGTGTAGCCCGGAGGTAGAAGGGCTTCCAAGAACCCCAGTACCACCAAAAAAAAAAAAAAAGAAAAGAAAAGAAAGAAAGGAAAGAAAGAAAGAAAGAAAGAAAGAAAGAAAGAAAGAAAGAAAGAAAGAGAAAGAAAGAAAAGTAATACTGGGAATTGAATTAACTCAGGGCCATTCTATCTCTGAGCTATACCCCCAGTCCTTTTTTTTTTTAATTTTGAAACATGGTCTGAGTTGCTAAGGCTGGCCTTGAACTTGAAATCCTCTGTTATCAGCCTCCTAAGTATTAGGATTTACAGGCATGCCACCATTCCTGGCTTCAAAATTTACTTAAGTTTCATATTAAAAACTTTTATCTGAGCCAGGCGTGGTGGCGCATGCTTGTAATCCCCGCATTTGGGAGGCGGACACAGGAGGACCACGCAGGTTCAAAGCCAGCCGCGCGCACTGGCTTAGGAGACCCTGTTTCCAAATAAAAATATAAAATAAGTCTGGGAGTGTAGCCCGGAGGTAGAAGGGCTTCCAGGAACCCCAGTACAACCAAAAAAACAAAAAACAAAAAACCTGTTATCTGGCTAAGGACATCGACTGAGAAGATTTCAGATGTATAAGGGGAATCTGTGCATTCTAGTGGGTTTTAACTCTTTTTCTTAGGGAACACCTTTTCTCCCCTCCTCTACTAGACCTGAGTTTTTGAGACAGACCCCACAGCCGCCTCAGCAGAGAGGCTGCCAGGGGAGCGGCCCCAAGCTGGCTCCATGGAACCTGTGCCCCAGGGACTGGTCGGCCCATCATCAGTGGCACCCACCTTGTTCTAATGGTGGAGGGCTGCAGGCCAGGTTTGTTGATGGGTAGGTGGCAGCTGTGATGGTGCCATTCCAAACCACCTGTGCCCTTGTGCCCTGCTGGGGTGTCCGGCATCCCGGCGGGAGTTCCCTGCCTGCTGTCCACCTGCTCCCTGGGTCGCGGCCCTGAGGCAAGGCCATCTCTCCTGCCTGCCACATCCCTGCCTGAGTGTGCTGATGTATGCGGAATGAAGGTCTGCCTCGCTGCACTGGCGGCTCCGTGGTCCCAGCTCTCTGCTTGCTGGCCTCACAGACCACGAACATGGCCACCCTGTTCCCCCTCCACTGCCCAAGTCCTCTGTGGCTTGTTTGCGGTTGTTTTTTTCCTCCTTACCTAGTTCCCCCCGTATGAATGTGCTGTAAACAGCGCCCTAACACAGTAGAAGGCTCTTCTGAGGGAATCCTAGAGGTGGGTCTGGCCAAGCAGGGACTCGATGGAATGGACTAGTAGGGCAGGTGGTGAAATGCAGGCCGCTGGTGGGGAGACCTTTACACTTAGTAGGTAGAGGCCTGTGAACTAAACCAACAAGACAGGTGAAAAGGCACACAACTTTATTAATGTTCTGTGTGCATAGGAATTCACAGAAAAGATATGAAACTCAAAAAAGTCGAATTGGGAGCTACGTTCTTTTTGGTGTGTGTGTGTGTGTGTGTGTGTGTGTGTGTGTGTGTGTGTATGTAGTAGTAGTAGAGATTGAATTTAGGGGCATTCTACCATGAAGCCACACCTCCACCCCCTTTAATATTTATTTATTTATTTAGTTTTGTGGTAATGGATAAATTGAACCCAGAGGGGTTCCACATCTGAGTTACACTCTCTTAATTTTCATTTTGAAACAGGGTCTTGCTAAATTGCTGAGGCTGGTCTCAAACCTGTGATCCTCCTGTCTCTTCCTCCTAAGTACTAAATTACAAGCACATGCCCAACTCACATACTCCTCCCTTCCTTCCTTCCTTCCTTCCTTCCTTCCTTCCTCTCTTTCTTTCCTTCTTTCTTTCTCTTTCTTCTTTCTTCATCTCTTTTCCTTCCTTCCTTCCTTCCTTCATTCCTTTCTTCTTTCTTTCTTTTGCAGCACTGAGTATGGAATCCAGGGGTAGTCTACTGCCAAGCTACACCCTCAGCCCAATTTTTTGTTCTATATCTTGAAACAGGGTCTCACTAAGTTTCAGAGGACCTCACTAAGTAGCTGAGGCTGGCCAGAAACCTGGGATCCTCCTGTCTCTACCTCTCAAATCCTGGAATTACAAGCATGGGCCACCACGCCCGGCTCACATGCCGTTTTTACGGAAGGAAGAGAGGCTGGCTTCAAGGATGCTGTACTGTGGGCAGCAGCTGGGAGCTGTGGAGAGCCTCACAGAACGCCCAGTGCTTCTGTGCCGTTGTTTCCACGCTGACACTGTCCTCAGCAATGAGTCACACTTCCTGGGCGGAGCGTTTGACTCAGGGTAGACCACTTCTCTCGCGCGAGGCCTGTTCAGTCCCCCAGCACCACAGAAATAAGTTTTAGAAAAGAATCTGTGGTCTGGTGTGGAGGAGAGGACGCTGGCTTCTGGCAGTCCAGGGGAAGACAAAGGACTCTTCCAGCATCTGTTGAATGTCAGTCACCTTCAGCTCAAAATAATCCTTTCTCCAAAGTTAACTGTTTAGTGCTGACATAGTTAATCTCCTTCGAGGTGAGCACACGTGCATGTGTGCGTGCGTGCGTGCGTGCGTGCGTGTGTGTTACTGGGGACTGAACCCAGGGGCACTCTATCTTCAAGTTACACCCTGGGAGCCCTTTTTGTTTTTATTTATTTTTGTTTTGAAACGAGTCTTACTAGGTTTCTGAGCGTCTCACAACATTGCTGAGACCATCCTTGAACCTGCGATCCTCCTGTCTCAGCCTTGCACATTCTGGGATTACAAAAAGGAGTTTGTATTCGCCCGGCTTCCGGATCTACTTTGATGCCTGCCTGTACTTCAGCGGCTCTCAATCGCCCTCCCCTGGGCTCCCAGGGCCCCGCTCACAGCGCCACCTGCAGAACCATGCTGAGCACCGACCATCACACCCTCAGTCCATCACACCCTCAGTCAGACCCCTGAGGTCTGGCTGTTAATGGAAATAAGCCAAATAAGCTACCTGAAGTATTTGCTCAGATTTTCTCACATTCTCCCTAAAAAAAGAGAGGTTTCGTCTAAGGACTGGCCGAAGTCCAGATGCGGCCTCCTTTTGTTGTGCTTCTGTTTGCCTTTGTCTCCCTTCCTGACCTACTGTGCGCCGGTCCTGTCCGAGCTCCCATGAATAGGACAGTTGTGATCCAGGTGGAGGACGCAGGCCACACACGGCCGCAGACACGTGTGATGTAGCGGTAAGCTCCATTTTGTCTCAGGCCATTCTTGTTGCTGTAACAAAACAGCTCAGCCTGAGTAACTTGAAAGGAAACTTATTTCTCACAGTTGTGGAGGTGGGACGCCCGTCAGGCGGATCGGGAAGGGCTCAGCCTCCGCGGTACAGAGGGCCCCTTGTTGCTGTGTCCGAGCATGGCAGAAGGAACTGAGGCCTCTTTATAAAAATAGTAATCCCAGGAGCACCCTGTCCTCATGACCCAGTGGTCTCTTACAGGCCTACTGCTTAATACTGTTGTGTCAGGGTTTTAGTTTCAACTTATGAATTTGAGGAAGACACATCCAGGCCAGGGCACAGATTAGGAGGGTGAGCAGATGAGGAGATGGGCGGGGTGATCGACGGGCCCTCTGTGGAGGTGACGTGCGAGTAGGAACCTGAATGGAGGGAGAGTGTGTTCTGGGGATTTGGAGGTGGTAGGCAGTACTCCATGCTGTGGGAACAATGGAGGGAGAAGTTCTGAGGCCTCTCTAGACTGGTGTGTGCGGAGCCAGGTCAGTTCGGGGCCCACAGGCCACAGGAAGCCTTGGGGCTCTGTCATGAATATCAGAGCATGAGACGTAAGCTGTTGGGATGGTAACACGCTAGTGACATGACTTGGCTTAGATCTTCAATGTGTGTGTGTGTGTGTGTGTGTGTGTGTGTGTGTGTGTGTCTGCTACTGGGGATTGAACAAGGTCTTTCTAGGTTGCTAAGGATGTATCTCACTAAATTGCTGAGGCTGGCCTCGGAAACTGCGATCCTCCTGTCTCAGTCTCTCTCCCAAGTACTGGGATTACAGGTGTGTGTCCCCACACCCGGGTACATCAAAAATGTTGAGAGCACTTGAAGAAGAAAAACACACTTGTTTGTGGCAAAAAGCTACTGGTTGAAGAGCAGGAGGAGCAGGAGAGTGAGTTCGGCCTCGACCCAGGCAAGGGTGCTCACCTCGGCCCTTGATCCAGCCCAGTCCTCACCAAGAGGGTGAGAGTCTGCTTGTGGCCAGCGTGGCTGGCTTCACCAGGGTCTGCTCTCCTTGTACTACTTCTCTGCCTTGCTTTCTCATTTCCCAATTTTCCCTCTCCTTCCTTCCTTCTTTCTTTCTTTCTTTCCCTCTTTCTCTCTTTCTTTCTTTCCTTTTTTTTGTGGTACTGGAGATTGAACCCAGGAGCACTCGACCTCTGAGATACACCGCCAGCCCTATTTTATCTTTGTTTTGAAGTAGGGTTTCACTAAGTCACAGAGGGCATCGCTAAATTGTTGAGGCTGGTTGCAAAGCTTCGATCCTCCTGTCTCAGCCTCCCAAGTACTGGGATCACAAGCGTGCGCCACCATGCCCAGTATGGATTTCTTTTTAATTACTATGAGAATTATTTCTTTTATTCTTTATGATATACAATGTGGTCTTTTGGTGCATATGTACATTATATAACACAGGATCTAATTAATGTCGTATCCGCTTTTATTTTTTTAGTACTTTCACAGGACTCTTTTTTATGTTTGTGGTACTGGGGGATTGAACCCAGAGGCATTCTACCTCCAAGCTACACCCCCAGTCCTATTTTATTTTTGGTTTTAAACAGGATCTCTCTGGGCATCTGAGGGTCTAGATCAGTGACCGAGGGTGGTCTCCAACCTGTGACCTTCCCATCTCAGCCTCTCAGTAGGATTCCAGGTGTGCACCACCACACCTGCTCCGTGTGATTTTCATAATTCTCTTTACACCTTCCAGGGTTGGATAGCCAGTCCTCTAGATGAGACGGGCACACAAAGACGACACAAAGTAGCAAAAAGGGTTCGTCCTCTGTGGTGTACCCACATGGTCTGAATCTGGCTCCTTCCGTTAGCCCAGGTAGAGAACTATGATCAATATTCTTGTGCATATGATAAAGATTACTGATTATTGAGCCTGCAGTGATTGTTCATAAAAGCTGTTATTAATTGCTAATAAGAATAAGCTTTCATACTTAGGCAAAACAATAAAATCCTTTTCTCTGCCTCTCTCAGCCAAGAGCTGCAGCCAATATTGACCCCGGCCAGCTAAAAGTTAGCTGTTAGCCCAGCTAAAAATGGAATGTTAAATTAAAGTTGTTAAGAGAACCCTATCTTGATTACCAAGCACACAAAAGAGTTGTAGTCCAGGGCCCCCATACTCTAAAGATGAGTTTTACATAATAAATCACTTCTAGCAGATAATGATTTTTAAAAAGGCTAAAATTTCCCCAGAACATGGGAGGATGGTACAGGCCTTTGTCAAAGAGGGCATATACCATGTGACCCCTGACTTTGTCAACCAAGTAACACATTTTGGCTTGCACTGGAGTTAATGGATGGGTCTTCACCTGCATCTGGTCAGGGGCAGATAAAAAGACTATTGGTCAAGCAGGATGGGAGATAGCGAATCCTTATAATCATAACAAAGGCTTGCACTGGAGATAATGGATGGGCATACACCTACATCAAGTCAGGGGCAGGTAAAAAGACGATTGTTAAAGCAGGATGAAGGATAGTGAATTCTTATAATCATACCAAAGGCTTGCACCAGAGATGATGGGTGGGCCCACACCTGCATCAGGTCAGGGGCAGATAGAAAGGCTATTGGTTAAGCAGGATGAGAGATGATGAATCCTTATAAAAACTGTTCTATGTTCAAAACTTCATGTCTTATTTTCAGGCACTCCACTACATCCCCTGATGTAGAGCTTCATTGTTCTGTCCCCTTTCTACTTTTGTAATAATAAAATTTGCTTAAGCTTGCACCAGTATAGTTCTTGTTTTAAATTAGCCGAGAACAAGAACCCACGTCGACATTTAAAACTGTTATAAAGATGAGAACACTTCTCTAAGAAATAACTCTCCTGGTGTCCATTTAAGAGCTGAAGTGAGCTGGGTGCAGTGGCACATTTCTGAATCCCAGCATGTGGGGGTCTGAGACAGGAAGAATTGTGGGTTTGAGGCCAGCCCCAGCAACTTAGCAAAACCCTTTTTCAAAATAAAAAGGGCTGAACCAGGCATATTGCCCATATTGTAATTCTGGTACATGGGAGGCAGAGACTGGAGAATCACAGGTTTCAGGCCAGCCTCAGCAACTTAGCAAGACCATTATTCAAAAGAAAAAAATCAAATATCACTGGGCATGTAGCTCAAAGGTAGAATGCCCCTGAGTTCAAGCCCCTGAGTCCAAGCCCCAGAAATCCCCTCTCCCCCCAAAAATGGGGTCATCTTTACTTTTCTTATTCAGCATAACATTAGAAGAATGTTCTTTCTTCTTTTTGGGTGCAAAGAACTAACTAGGTGATTCTGGTCACATGTGCTAGATCCAACCCTGGGGATACCCTCTTTCCCTCACTCCCACGGTTCTCCAGGATGCCAGCACCCCTCAAACCACGTGTTGAAATCCGAACCCCAAAGTGCTGGGGTAGAGATGGAGACTCAGCAGGAGGTGATGGGTAACCAGGGGGAGCCCGCAGGAGTGGATGAGCCCCCATATGAGGGAGGCCCTGGGACTCCTTCACCCCTGCGCCATCCCATGGAGGACGAGCAGGAGGACGGGCAGCCATACTCAAATCTCCGCAGCCTGATCCTGGGCTTCCAGCTCCCAGAACTGTGAGACAGTAACTGTCTGTTATGAGCCAGGTGTGGTGGTAACACCTGTAAGCCCAGTACTTGGGAGGCTGAAACAGGAGGATCACAGGTTGAGGCCAGCAACTTAGCAAGACCCTGTTTCAGAATAAAAACAAACAGGAGTGGGGGTGTAGTTCAGAGGTAGAATGCCCCTAGGTTCAATTCCCAACACTAAATAAATAAATGAATAAATGAATGTTCTATCTTAGGCCCTGAGGGTATGTGGCCCTATGTTAGGCAGTACTAGGCACCCAGGGCCCTTGCAAGATACTCTGAGCTGTTCCCGGACACTAGGCTTGGTTTTTAACTGCTTTTAACATGCTTCCTGGCCTTGGGCTGTGTTAGTTAGCGCTGCCTTCCTGGTGAGAAGTCAAGACGGCCTGCAGGCTCCTCCTCGGGAGTCTGAGAAGGAGCTGTCCCAGGCCTTAGTGCCAAGCCTGGCCGGGCCTTAAGTCCTCCGTTTCTTCTGTTAATACGCACACCAGTCATTTGCATGAGGGCCCCCACTAATGACTGACGTGGGCCTGATTACTTCTTTAAAGACCCTTTTCCCAAATAAGGTCACATCCTGAGATACCGTGGGCTAGGGTTTGTGTCCAACCCCTGACAGGCATCCAGTTACAGGTCACTGAATGGTCTCTTCTCCATTACTTATTTATACACGGTGTTTTCAGCCAGGCAGGCTGGCACATACCTATACCCCTAGTACTTGGGAGACAGAGACCGAAGGATGTCAGGTTCAAGGCCAGCCTCAGCAACTTAGGAAGACTCTGTTTCAAAACAAAAAATACAAAGGGCTGGAGGTTCAAACACCCACATTTCACTGTTTATTTGGCCGTGTGTTGTTCAGCCATGTGCTGAATTGGAAGCATTTTCTGTTCAGTTTAATAAACACTTATACAGAGAGCTTACCACTCAGGTACTGGTCTAAGCACTCTCGAGGCGCGTCGTTTAATGTCCGAATAACTTGCTCAAGGCCACACAACTCAGAAGTAGAACGTGGCGCACTTGTTTGTATCTGTGTGTCCGCTCTGTATGACAGCGGATCTCTGAAATCTGCAAGACAACCCTTTGACAGAGCTTCCGTGGTAATTTAGTAAGCTGGCTTCCCTCTCTCGTGACCTTCCCTATAGAGAGAGGATGAGGGACTCGGCGGCTGAAGGATTAGGAGGAGAGCTTGCCATCTGGGATCACAAGCTGAAGGACGAAGGGGTTAGCAACGATATGTAAAGAGGCAAAATAATACAAATAAAAGGCAGAAGTTTTGGGCCTGTGTGTAACCGTTAATAAAAAAAAATAAGTAAAAATAATAATAAAAAAAGTAAAAAAAATAAGTAAAAATAATAAAAATTACCTTTTTTTTTTTTTAAAGATGAAAAACCTTTCTCAGGCTTCTAATTCCAAGTTTCTTTTTTTGTGTATGTGTGGCGCTGGGGGTGAACCCGGGGGCATTCTACCTCCAAGCTACCCATCCACAGCCCTATTTTATTTTTACTTTGAAACAGGGTCTCGCTAGGTTGATGGAAGTCTCGCTATTTGCTGAGGCTGTCCTCGGACCTGCGATCCTCCTGTCTCGGCCTCTCAAGTACTGGGATTACAAACATGCGCCACCACGCCTGGCTGAATTCCAAGTTTTAATTTTGTTTTCGCCCCAGGTATTTGTTGTTGATTATGTAACAACTTGAACTTGTCCCAATGTTTCCCTTCTGGAAGGGTCTAGCTTAGTAAAGACAGGAACGGGAGCTATCTGAATATTTTCCCTCAGCCTGTTGTATTTTTTGCTAATAACTAATACATTAATATTATTCTGTGACTTTTTTTCAGTTTAGTACTAACATTTTATTGGGAACTTGAACCCGTCTGATTTCTCTCAAGAACAAAAGCGGACATTTCTAACATCTGGCACCCCGGACACTGGTGTAAGTTGCTGTGTCTGTTAGTTTATCTTGAACTGTGGTGTTTATAGCCACCAAGAGAGCGCCAATTTAGCAAGATGACGGTGTCAGTGCTCGCCCTCGAAGGCTGAATGTTCTTTTCCATTTCGCTGGAGCGGACTTGAGTGCCACGGGAGGTGAACTGAGGAGCCGAGCCTCCCTCTCTGGGCCGGCCGACGCCGATCCCCGTTTGTGACCCAGGTTATCTCCAGAGCTCTCCCAGCAAGGCACAGTGTTAGCACAGCTCGAGCCAGGTGTGACGTGTGCATAGAACTTGGCGCCGTAGGGATTTGATAGGAGCTCCAAGACTTTCTGACCAGAAGAGTAGGAAGTTTCGTAGAGGTGGTGGGACGGGAGCTGCGCTGGAGAACAGACAGGCAGTTAAGAGGCTGCGATGTCAAGAGAGGGCATTTAACAATACAGCAAGGAGCCGGCAAGAGCAGGAGTGTGGAAATGTAAGGGTCACGGGACCAGTTGGTTTTTTTCTTTTAGTAAATGTCTTTGGGGGCACTAGGGATTGAAGTACCTTCAAGGTACACTGCAGCCCTTTTGATGTTTTTGGAACAGAGTCACACTAAGTTGCCGAAGCTGTCCTTGAGCCTGGAATCCTCCTGTTCTCAAACCTGTAATTTCTCCTGTCTCAGCCTCCCAGGTACTGGGATGACAGGCGTGTGCGCCACTGCTGGCTAAGGGTCCAGTTTTGATAAAGCACAGAATGGAGGCGAGGAAGAGGGCTTCAAGCAGGGGTCGCCTGGGTTAGGAGAGCCCGGGCATTGTCTCGCTTGTGATCACGTTTATTTCATGGAGAGAATGTTTCAGCGAGACAGCCAAGTGACGTGAACTACTCCTTAAGCACACTAATCTGCCCTCGCGACGATTATGTTGCATTAAAGGTTCAGGAGAATAGAAATGAAATGACCAGGTGTAGTGCTTGAGCAGGAGGTAATAAGGGCCGGGTGTGGTGATCCTAGAACATGGGAGGCTGAGACAGGGAGGTTGTAGATGTGAGGCTTGCCGGTCTTGGCCACATAGCGAGGTTCTCGGCAACCTAGTGAGACCCTGTTTGAGCCGGAGAATAAGAGCGGTATTGGTTAGATGTTCCCAAGGGTATTACTTGGTGTTAAGAAAGAAATTAAGACCTCGTTCAGATCTGCTTGCAATAGCATGCACTATCTTCTTACTCTTCTTCTTCTTCTTTTTTGTCCATTGTTTCCCAGAGCCTCTCACACATTACCTTGTATTCTGGAAAGCTAAGAAAAAGCTGGCATTGTCCTATTTCTCCAACACACCTGTCCATAGCAATGTCTTTTTGCATTTTTAAAAGTTCTAGAATTTCCTCTTTTTTAAAGGAGTGAACGAGAGTGTTCTGGGTACGGAACCCAGGGGCATTCTACCTCTGAGCCACACCCTCAGCCCTTCTTAATTTTTTAAGTTAATTAATTTAATTTATTTATTTTGCAGGGATTGAACCCAGGGGCGTTCTACTTCTGAGCTACACCCTCAGCCTATTTTTTACGTTCTTTATTATGAAATAGGGTCTCACTAGTTGTGGATGTGCCTGGGAAATGGCTTTAAAATATATTTAAAAATAGCTTTGGTATTAATGTATCGGAGATTAGTTTCAAAATGTAAAAAGCAGTCAGGGCCTGGTTGCTGCCAGGCCTCGGGCAGCTGTTATAATGCAGAGTGCCTTCAGCAAAAGTAACTTAAAAAAGTAAAGAGTTGGGACGTAGGGCCTTCATATTTTAAAGACAGGTTCACATAATAAATAACTTCTAGAAGGTAGGCTAGAATTCCCCAGGAATGTGGGAGGAGGGTGCAGGCCTCTGTCAAGAGCGGGCAGATACCACACGAGCCCGGACTGTGTTAATCTTCTGGTCCTAACGAAGACCTGGGCGGACACCTGCATCGCAGGAAGGCTTTGGACAAGCAAGAAATCCCCGTAATCACCATAAAAAGGGGCCTGCCTGGAGTTAATGCACAGGCTCACACCCATCTCAGACGATTACTGGTTGGGCAAGATGAAGGATCATGTATCTTTATAAAACCGGTTCTGTACCCAAAACTTCAGCGACTTATTTTGAAGTCACTCCACTATGTCTCTGTCTTTATGACGTGGTGCTCTAATTCTGTCCCTTCTTTCCGCCTTTGTGATATAAAATTACTTAAGTCACAGCAGTAGAGTTTTGGCTCTTCTTTACTATAAAGAGCTAAATACAAGAACCTGCGGCCACGTCTCACACTGGTACAGTTTTGCCGTGCCACCGTGACCGTGGAGGGCCTCACTAAGTAGCTGAGGCTGTCCGCGAACTTGCAATCCTCCTGTCTCAGCCTCCCAAGGACTGGGATTACAAGTGTGCACCACCACACCTGGCTTAATTATTTATTTATATTTATTTATTTATTTATTTATTTATTTATTTATTTTGGTGGTACTGGGGTTCCTGGATACCCTTCTACCTCCAGGCTACACTCCCAGACCCATTTTTATTTTTATTTTATTTGGAAACAGGGTCTCCTAAGCCAGAGAGGCTGGCTTCCAACCTGCGCGACCCTCCTGTCTCCGCCTCCCAAGTGTGGGGATTACAAGCGTGCGCCACCACGCCCGGCTTAATTTTTTATTTTGAAACAGGGTCTCACTGAGTCCCTAAGTCTGGCCTCAAACTGCGGTCCTCCCATCTCAGCCTCCCAAGTACTGGGGCTGTGCGCCACCGCACCCCGCTCGCTCGGGGTTCTTGGAACGATCCTTTTCAGCTCAGTTAATGTGAGAAAAGCAACAACTTAATGGAGAAAGAAAAAAAAATGCAACCATCTGCGTTGCTTATCTTAAAAGACCCACTTGCCATTCTAAGAAGTTGCTTAGAATTATCGCAGCAGGTCCCGCGTTTCTAGACCAAGTAAACACAGAGCTCACCTGCCCGCGCTGGGCAGGCCTGGGTACAGCGTTGCTCGCAGTAAGGCAGGTCGGGCCGGGCGCGGTGGCAGGTGCCAACCCGAGTCTCAGTACATTAGCGAGACCCTGTTCTTTCCCCTGAAGACGATCAGAGTCGGGCGTGGTGGCGCGTTGCCTGCGACCCTCGTGCTCGGGGGCTGAGACAGGACAGTCGCAGGTTCCAGGCCAGCCTCAGCATTCAGTGAGGCTCTCGGGAACTTAGCAAGACGATGTTGCCAAGGAAAAAATCAGAGCTCAGAGGTAGAACGCTCCACTGCGTTCCACCCCCAGTGCCACACAAAGCCAGCAAACTAACGAAAGGCATCGTTTTCCTTGTTATTCCTCTCCTGAGAGAGAGGGAGGCTTTTCACAAGGAAGGCCTCTCTGCCCCACAGTCCCCTACATCGCAGCTCTGCCACAGATATGTTTCTTTCTTCTTTTTGCGGTACTGGGGATTGACCCCAGGGACATTCTCCCTCCGAGCCCCTGCCCCGTCCTATTTCTTATTCTTTATTTTTTATTTTATTTTATTTTATTTTGGTGGTACTGGGGTTCCTGGAAGCCCTTCTACCTCTGGGCTACACTCCCAGACCCATTATATATATATATATATATATATATATATATATATATATATATTTTTTTTTTTTTTTTTTTTTTTTTTTTTTGGTGGTACTGGGGTTCCTGGAAGCCCTTCTACCTCCGGGCTATGCTCCCAGACCTATTTTATATTTTTGAAACAGGGTCTCTTACGCCAGCGCGGCTGGCTTCGAACCTGCGCGATCCTCCTGTCTCCGCCTCCCAAGCGTGGGGATTACAAGCGTGCGCCACCACGCCCGGCCCTTATTCTTTATTTTTGAATCAGGGTCTCACTAAGTCGTGAAGGGCCTAAGTAGCCGAGGCTGGCCTCACACCTGCAGTCCTCCTCTCTCAACAATTATAGACATGCAGCACCACGCCCAGCTCTCAGCAGCATTTCTGCTCTTCACAGTCACCCATGGGCTCAGGGTGAGTGAAAGAGCGACTGGATGAATGAGCAGGCGAAGACACAGTCGTGCGGCCTGTACCCCTATTGCACTTTGAGGGCACGTTTTGGGGACAGAAGGCTGGGTTCTAGAGTCACCGCCTACGTCAAGGTAGGATTGACGTGTCCGGTCATCTGCGTTCTTCAGGATGTGTTCTTTAAGGTCAGTTTTGTAGCAGCTGTAAAACTTGAGGTCGTCGAGGGTGGACGAGGTGGCTCGCCCCAGGTCTCAGCTTCCTGTGCCTTCCTTCTCTTTATTCCTAATTCCAAACATATTCTATTGCTTTCTCAGTTTTTAACTCATTTTTACCTTAGTAAATTAATATGTCTTTTTAAAAACAAATCCTAATAAAATAAAAATAAATAGATTCATATCACTGTTTTTTTAACGAATCTAATAGCTGGGCAAGGTGTCTCACACCTTGGGGGGCTGAGACAAGAGGATTGCAGCAGGTGTGAGGCTCGCCTCAGTAACAGACTCTCAGCAACCCAGTGAGACTGCTTCAAAACCAAAAATAAGTAAATAAGGGCTGGGGTGTACCTCAGAGGCAGAATGCCCCTCGGTTTAATCCCTAATACCACAAGAAAGAAAAAACAAAAAAAGATTCTACTTTAGAATGATCAAGTGAGAAAGTGTCCTCCGTTGATCAATCTCCGTGAAGACCGGACATTAACGGGGTTGGCTTTATAAACAGAGGTTCCCTCCACCTCGTCTGATTTTATATTTCTCTTTATCAAAAAAGGTTCCTTGGCCCACTTGCAGTATACTGCCGCTTTTGTCGAGTCCCATCTTTTTTTTTTTTTTTTTGGTCACTAGGGATTGAACCCAGAGGCATTCGGCCTCTGAGCTCTACCCCCAACCCTTTTTTTTATTTTTTCAATTTTCAGTTTTGAAACAAGGTCTCAAAAGTTGCTGAGGTGCTTGCTAAGTTACTGAGGCTGGCCTCGAACCTGTGACCCTTCTGTGTCAGCCCCTCAAATACTGGGGTGGGAGGCTTGTGCCACCACGCCCCAGGGAGTCTCACACCTGGCCACCTGGCGGGCCTTGCTGGCCCATCCCAGTGCCAACAACAAACGTCGCTTCTCCTTGACTGTGGGTGCAGGGAAGCGGCTGGGGCACCGCCAGGCCGAGTGGCTAGAGGGAGCCCTCCACCGGCTCCTTCCACCGCCCAGAACATCTCTCCTGTGATGGCAGGAGGGATTTTCTTTGAACCTAAATTGGATTCTGACTCGTTGTCTAAAAATTAACTTAACTTTTCACTGCCTTTCAATGAGTCAAAACTCCTTACCGTGGTTTAAAAGGTGGAGTGTGAGCCAGACATGGCTACCCACACTTGGCAATCCCAGCAGCTGGGAGGCTGAGACAGGAAGATTGCAGGTTTGAGGACAGCCTCAGCAACAGAGTGAGACTCTCACAACCTACCGAGACCCTGTTTCAAATTTTAAAAAAGGCAGGGTGTACCAGTATTAGGAATGGCCTAAAAAGATTCGGAAAAAGAAGTTTGGGTTATTAATATATTTGTCAAAAATTGGTTCATGGAGGTCAGATCTGTGAAGGAGAAGGGCGGTCAGGGCCAGGTTACTGCCAGGCAGTCAGGTCGCTATTATAATGCAAAGTACCCTTAGGGAGAGTGATTAGCACGTGGATAGTGGAGTTGGGACCTGGGCTTTCACATTCAAAAGACAGGTTTGCATAGTAAATGATATCTAGCTAAGGATCCCCAAGAGGATGGGAGGAGGGGCTGACCTTCATGAAAGGAGGCTCTTGACCTTGTGTATCATTCTGGTTTAAATAAAGAAACCTGGGCCTAGACCAACAGGTGGGAAATTAGGGGCGGACTTGTATGTCACAGGCTTACTAGTAGAGCAAGATGGAGGGCTTGGTTTCTATAAAAGCTGTTGTGTATTTTGTATTTCGGTGACTTCGTTTCGGGTCACCCCCTGTATTTATTATTCCGTAATAGTAGAGGGCTGTAGCTGGATTCTCTCTCTCTTTGTACTAATAAACGTATTTACATCTTCGGCAAGAGTGTGGACTATGGCATATTTACCATTAGCCTGGACAAGGACCCACAGTTTCAGGAATAGTCTGCGCGAGCCTAACAGAAGAGACCCCCGGAGACGGGTTCCCTAAACAATAACAGGCCAAACCCTAGCAAGGGGGGATGTGGCTCAGAGGTAGAATACCTCTAGGTTCAACCCCCAGTGTCACAAAAAGAAAAAGAAAAAATATCCACCAATATGTCATGGGGCCTCTGCCTTCAAAAAGAACACCAAGGGGTGCTTCAGAGAACGCTGTCTTTTTAGGGAGCAGCCTGACAGGCGATCCTGGCGCTCACCTGCGCAGTGCTCAGCCACTCCCGGTGGTTCACGGGAAGGCGACTCATAAGAAAGCGGAGTCTGAGATTAAGTAGAAATGGCACTTGAGCGATTAGGTAAACAAGTGCTGATCACGTTGCAGGGAAGACTTAGGGGTAGGAGAGCCTTGCTTACAGGTGCGTGGCCGCAGGGAAGCATTTTCAGAGAAAAAGTGCATCATCTGGTTCCCGTCCTGCCACTGCCATCTCTGGGGTGAACTGTTCAGAATACTGGTCCCAACCCAGATAAATAGCAGGTGGCTCTTCCTTGGGGGAAACAGCGCGGGGCTTGCTGGGAAGGCGCTTTGGACGATGGGGCGTAGCCCAAAGGCACCTGTGTATCAGTCAACACTTCCTACTTGTTGGCCTTTCAAGAATGTTAAGAAGGCTCAGGCACGAAGGTTCGCTAAGTGGTTTAACTCTGTAGGCCCCCAGTAATATTCTGACTGGGGCTTGGCAGCTGCGATGGCCAGTGCTTCAGTATAAGAAAGGCCTGACTCAGAGGCTTCTAGATAGACGCCTGAGCGGAGCTCCTCTCTAGTCAGCACTGAGCCCCACCGGCGTGCGGTGAGCGCATCTCACCCGGTGGCCAGGAGGGGTACTCGGAGAGGGTGCGTTTAGTTTCGTTAAGACAGCTGCTCTGATGTATGCCAGGGAGAGTTAGAGATGACCTAGTTTACGGGAATGCGCGTGCTTTATTTTATTCTGCCTCTCGGTTACCAGCCTTCCTTTTTGCCAGTTAGTCTTCTTGACCTATTTAATGTAATCTTCACTCTTCGTGTAATTTTTGGAAACAGGGTCTCACTAAGTTGCTGAGAGCCTCACTAAGTAGCTGAGGCTGGCTTCGAACCTGTGCGCTCCTCCTGTCTCAGCCTCCCAAGCGCGGGGATTACAAGCATGGCTGAATTTTTTGTTTATTTGGGTTTTTTTGTTTTGTTTTGTTTTGGTGGTACTGGGGTTCCTGGAAGCCCTTCTACCTCGGGGCTACACTCCCAGACCTATTTTTACATTTTCATTTTGGAAACAGGCTCTCCTAAGCCAGTGCGCGGCTGGCTTCGAACCTGCGCGATCCTCCTGTCTCCGCCTCCCAAGCGCGGGGATTACAAGCGTGCGCCACCACGCCCGGCTGTTTATTTGTTTTGAAACAGGGTCTCACTATGTTACTAAGAGCCTTGCTATGTTTCTGGGTCTGATCTTGAACCCGCAATCCTCCTGTCTCAGCCTCCCGAGCGCTGGGACTGCAGATGTGTGCCACCACACCTGGTTTAATAGTCTTTTTAAGCGACCGACATCACGAAGCTTTCTTCATTCTAGAGGTCTCTTGCCATAGTATATGTCTGCTTGACACGTTTGATGGCTGTCCTTAGCAAACGGATATTAAGTGCATTCCATTCGTCATTTGAACATCTGACTACAAATATTCGATGAATCTCGTTTCGATAAATGTATACATAGATTAATCTCAGGAAAAACTGTCTCCTTACTTACACATTTTATAGATTATTGCCATGATGAATTACCTGCAAGAACATTTTATTCACTTTATTATGATATTGAATTTGTTGCAGTTTTTAGTATGATAAAATACACATAAAACGTGTCATTTTAACCATTATTAAGTGTGCAAGTGGATGGGGTTAGTCGTGCACACAGTTTTGCCCCCCCTGCTACCCATCCCCAGGGCATTTTATGCTTTCCAACTAAAATTCCATATCTCAGTTTCTCTTACCCTGGAAGCAGCTAGTTTACTCTTTTTCTCTATGAATCTGACTATTCTAGGTACCTTGTGTAAGTAGAATCATACATTATCTGCCTTTCTGTGACTGGTTTATTTGACTTTGCATGGGGTTTTCAAAGTTCATCCATGTGTTAAGAGTTTCCTTTGGTGTGTTTGTGTGTGTGTGTGTGTGTGTGTGTGTGTGTGTGTGTGTGTGTGTGTATGATACTGGGGATGGAACTCAGGGGCCTTCTACTTCCGGACTACACTCCCAGACCTATTTGATATTTTTATTTGGAAACAGGGTCTCACTAAGGTGCTGAGAGCCTCACTAAGTATCTAAGGCTGGCTTCACACCTGCATAATCCTCCTGTCTCAGCCTCCCAAGTACTGGGATTACAAGTGTGCACTACCACACCTGGCCAGAGTTTCCTTTTTTTATATATTCCATATTGTTTTTAAATTTTTTATTGATGCACTGTAGTCATACATCTTATTGGAGTACAAGATGGTGGAGGCACGCATGCACACATCACCCAGTTAGCCCTTACCAATTCCTGCCCATTGCCACCCCCCGCCATGTTTGACTCAGTGATTGGCTTTGATATGTTTCTTAATGTACATCGTGAACATTAGAGAATTTCCCTCTTCCTCTCCCATCCCCCAGGTCGCCTTATTTGCTCCTCTACAGTATCTCCTTCTTTGCCTAGAGTTCCTCTTATGACCCATTTTCTCCCTAGCTTTCGCATATTAGGGAAAGCATCTGATTTCTTATTTTTTGTGACTGGCTAATCTCACTCGGCATAATGTCCTCCAGTTCCATCCATTTTCCTGTAAATTACCTAATTGTGTTTGTCTTTATGGCTGAGTAAAATTCCACTGTGTACATATCCCAGAGTTTTGTAATCCATGCATCTGTTGATGGACATCTTGGCTGGTCCCATAGTTTGGCTATGGTGAATTGTGCAGCTATGAACATAGATACGCATACATGAGTTTGGAGTTTCGCTCAAAGTGCCGCTGTGCGCGTTTCCTCTCAGGCAGGGCCCAGCACTGGCACGTGCTGTCGCCCCATCTCCAGGCGTACCCGGCGGTCCACGGCGCTGGGCCCGGCCACCCTTGCTCCTTGACAGTCTGTTAAGGTAAAAGCAAAATCTGAATTTAAGCAGGTGCACTAGGGGTGGGAGAAGAGGTGTGCATGCCTGCGTGTGTGTGTGCGTGTGTGTCACTGGGATTGAACCCAGGGACAAATTACCTCTGGGCCACACCCCAGCCCTTGTTATTTTTAATTGTGAAATGGTCTAAGTTGCAGAGGCTGGCCTGGAACCTGCGATCCCACTGTCTCAGCCTCTCGAGTACTGGGGTTATAGGTGTGTGCCACCACACGCAGCGAAATGGTACATGTTAAAACATATATTTAGCAGTGGAACATACCAGCTATAGTGAACTGGTAGAAACTGGAAAAAACGCCTTAAGAGTGCAGGAGTCCAGGTGAAGGTGAGAGAAGACAGCCGGGGCCGGTGTGGTGGCCCACGCTTGTCATCCCCACGCTTGGGAGGCAGAGACAGGGGGATCGCGCAGGTTCGAAGCCAGCCGCGCTGGCTTAAGAGACCCTGTTTCCAAATAAAAAAATATAAAAAATAGGTCTGGGAGTGTAGCCCGGAGGGTTCCATCCACAGTACCACCAAAAAACAGAAGACAGAAGGTAAACATGGAGGCCAGGTTTGCAATAGAAGACAGTGCTGAGCGTGTGGAGCTGTGGGTCAGTGCTGTCTTTATTCGTGCGGATTGTACAGATTAATGGGTCTGTTGGGGCATATTCGTACGTGCATATAACACACTCTGACCGTTTCCGGTCCTCCTAATTCCCTCTTGTCCTCCCCTCCCCGACACCCCTTTCTTTTCCCAAATGGCCTTCCTGCCGCTTTCACGCCACTTTACCCTTAAATTCCCCATGTGGAGGAAATACATGATCTTTCTGAGCTCTGAGAGTTTGCTTAACACGGCGACCTCTGTTCCACCCATTTCCCTGCAGGTGGCATGGTTTCATTCTTCTTTTTGGCTGAGTAATACTCCACTGTGTACATACACCACGTGCTCTTTATCCACATCTGTTGATGGACGCCGAGGCTGGCCCATGACGTGGCTGTCCTGCGTGGTGCTACAGTAAACACGGGTATGCGCGTGTCACTATCCGCATTGGCTAATTCCTTCGGGTATACGTGAAGCAGCGGTGCTAGCGCATCAGGTGGCAGCTCTATTTCTCACGTTTTGAGGAGCCTCCATCCTGATTCTCTTAGTAGTTGTACTGACTCCCAACTCCAGCAAACAGCACAAGGGTTCATATTTCCCAGCATCCTCCTCGGCATTTATGGTCTCGCGTGATCCTGATGACTGCCATTCTGACTGGGGTGAGGCGGAATCTCAGTGTAGGTTTGGCCTACGTTTCCTTGATGGCTAGAGGTGTTGAACATGTTTTCATATAATTATTATTTATCCTTCTCTGAGAAGGGTCTGAACAGTTCCAGCGAATGGATGTTAGTATCTTGGATATTGGTGGCTATTGATAATTGTTACGGTGATAAATAGTTCTGTGGGCTCTTTTCCTTTATTTGATTAAAATTTGCTGAATAGGAAAATTATTATTATTATTATTATTTATTTATTTATTTATTTTGGTGGTACTGGGGTTCCTGGAAACCCTTCTACCTCCAAGCTACACTCCCAAACCTATCTTTATATTTTTTATTTGGAAACAGGGTCTCTTAAGCCAGCGCGGCTGGCTTGGAACCTGCGGGATCCTCCTGTCTCCGCCTCCCAAGCGCAGGGATTACAAGCGTGCGCCACCACGCCCGGCTCCTGAATAGGAAAATTAAAAACTAATAGGCAGCTCGGTGCAGCTTTAACAAGTCTTTATTACAGAAGCAGTAGGAAATAGAAGGGGAAGAGAAGAAAAAACAGAGCGCTGGCATGGAGGCGGGAGAGCCCGAAAATGGAACTCTCCCCCTTGTGGACCTCAGCCCTTACATAGATTTTGTATTTGTATTTTTTTTTAATCAGCGTTACCAAGGCAATGGGCTAGTAACTTATTTATTAGGTGCCTCTTTGCCTCTGGACAGCACTTACTAAGTGCAGGGGTCAGGAATCCCTGTTCTCTGCCTCTGTCTTATCGGGCAGTGACAGCTGCTCGTCAACTAGGGTGCTTTGAAGCAGCACAGGGGGGTCACTTCCTATGCCCAGGCCGGGTCACAGAGGAAGGAGGTAAACTGAGGTACTGATCCCTCTATTATTTTTTAAGGCTAAAGGCTTCTTCAATGGTCTCTAGAGGACTTAATTTCCTTTACATCTTTACTATAGGTTAATCATTAGAACAAAGGGCAAAGACCACGAGGAGCTCTGCATGTAACAGCTGCCGCCCTCCCTGCCCGGGGCCTGTGCCGCACACAGGCTCCGACTGCTTTTTATAATTTGGAAATTAATACCAAAGCAATTTTCCAATACCAGCACATTGATGGTTAGAACCAAGACTTCTGATGAGGTTAGTTTTTCTGACCAAATATAGAGCTGTAGGAAGTACCCATTAGGGTTCCACTTGAGGACGAGGAGGTTGAGATCACTGAGAAAAGCGGCAGGCGCGTCAGTCCCTCCGTCCTGCCCTTCCTCCTCCAGGCCCAAGTGCGCTCCGCCCCTCCACTTACCCCTGGCCATTCCGTCCCCAGGTTGCGGCACAAGGAAACAGGCCCCAGCCCTTTTCACCAAGATAAGCACTTTCTTCAGCCTTCTTTATAATGGCTTGTTGCTGAACATTCTGGCACTTAATAATCTCCATTTATCTAGAGCCAGGAGGAGACTGACAGCACCTGACCTCAATTAGCGCCACCCCTCCCCCGGGGCCACTTATCTGACATTCCCCAGGGAGTCACAGCTCGCCCCAGGTCACTTATCTGACATCCCGGGATGGAGCGTGAACCAAGAATCCCAAAGCAGGGAACAAAACTTTACCACCGCCCCAGCAGAACGACAGGATGGGCACCGCAAGAGATGGCTGCTGGCTTTTCTGACTTTATCAAAATTTTTTTTCAGTTGTATAGAAAGTCCTACAGAGAAGGCTCTGTCCTGGTGTTTTGGCAGAGGGAAGAAAATCAGATTCCTTTAATTTGTTAATCTACTATAAATATTGGCAATTGCTCTCACTTTAATGGCACTTCACAATTCTAACCTTAAAAGTCTCACTTCTGCCGGGCGTGGTGGCCCATGCTTGTAATCCCCGCGCTTGGGAGGCGGAGACAGACCCTTTTTCCAAATTAAAAAAAAAAAAAATATATATATATATATATATATATATATATATATATATATATATATATATATATGGGTCTGGGAGTGTAGCCTGGAGGTAGTAGGGTTTCCAGGAACCCCAGTACCACCAAAAAAAAAAAAAAAATGCTCCTGTGTTCAACTCTTAGTACAGAAAAGAAGAAGGAAAGGAAGAGGAAAGAAAAAGAATTCCATAGAACAGGAGTTCTGAAACCTCAAGTTGTCTCAGAGCTACTTAAAAATTTACAAATATGCAGAAAATATGAACTCCACCCCAAACTTACTAAATCAGTATCTCTATGCCCTTGGCTTGAGTATCTAAAAACTTGTAGAGCTTCTTAGCTGATATGTAGCCTAGAACAAGAACCTCTGAGAGAGAGTAATATTTTGTGCACTTGATGTCTTTGAGAATGAGACATTCTACATCCGTTTACAGATAACTGGCCCCGGCTGATGGGAGTGTATGTAAAGGGCTCTCTTCCTCTTGCCGCCGCCGCCTCCTCCTCCTCCTCCTCCTCCTCCTCCTCCTCCTCCTCCTCTTCCTCCTCCTCCTCCTCCTCCTCCTCTTCCTCCTCCTCCTCCTCCTCCTCCTCCTCTTCCTCCTCCTCCTCCTCCTCCTCTTCCTCCTCCTCCTCCTCCTCCTCTTACTCCTCCTCCTCCTCCTCCTCCTCCTCTTCCTCCTCCTCCTCCTCCTCCTCCTCTTCCTCCTCCTCCTTTTCTTCCTCCTCTTCCTCCTCTTACTCCTCTTCCTCTTCCTCTTCTTCTTCCTCTTCTTTCTTGTGTTACTAGGGATTAAATGCAGGAGCATTCTACCTACACCCCCAGCTCGGTTTATTTTGTTTTGAAACAAGCTTTCACTAGGCTGCTGAGAATCTTACTAAGTTGCTGAGGGTGGCCTTTAACCTGAGATCCTCCTATCTCAGCCTCCGAAGGACCGGGTTTGCAGGCACGCACCACTATACCGGCCGGGGTCACTGTAAAACCTAACCTACATAGAAGAAATAACTAATTACTAAAAAAAGAATAAGTCTAAAGGTTGATACAGCTTTTCAAGTTATCTCTTTTGTAAAACAGATTTATCACATCTGTTTTCATTTATGTACAGATTTTCCTTGCCCTGACAAATCATAGGTGCACTGCAGGTTAGGGTTCTGCTTCTATTCATTTTTGCAAATAGACCAACAATTTCAACACGCTGAATATATTTTCATTGTCATGCTACAAATCCATTTTTCAATTAATGTACATATAAATCAATAATGAGCTTTTTAGATATAGCACTCAATTTAGGAATTGCTGCTTAGGAATATATTTATGAAATACATTTTCATCTTTATTTAAGAAAGCCGGGCAAGGCAGTGCACGCCTATAATTCCAGTACTTGGGAGGCTGTGATAGCAAGATCACAGGTTCACGGACAGCCCCAGCAATATAGCAAGCATCTCAGCAGCCTAGCAAGACTTTGTTTCAAAAGCAAACAAAAACAAATTAAGAGGCTTCCCTGGTAGCACGGGCCTGTAGTCCCAGCACTTGAGAGGCCGAGCAGGCAGGATTGCAGGTTCAAGGCCAGCCTCAGCAATGGGATGACATCTTTTTTTTTTTTTTTTTTTTGGTGGTACTGGGGATGGAACCCAGGGCCATTCTACCTCTGAGCTACATCCCCAGCCCCATTTTTTATTCTTTATTTTGAAACAGGGTCTCACTGAGTTGTAAAGGGCCTCACTAAGTAGCTGATGTTGTTTGCAAACTTGGATTCCCCTGTCTCAGCCTCCAATCCCAGCTGTCTGCTGGGATTACAAGCGTGCGCCACCACGCCTGGCTTAAACTACATGATACCCTGTTCCAAAATAAAAACAAAAAGGACATTCTCCCAGGCAGAATGTCCCTAGGTTCAATCCCCAGTAGCCCCACCCAAAACAACCACAAATAAGCAATAAATAAATAAATTCATAAATAAATACATAAATAAAAAATACAATAGGACTGGAGTGTAGCTTAGAAACAGAACAGCCCTGGGTTCACTTCCCAGTAACACACACACACACACACACACACGCGCGCGCACACACACACACACACACACACACACACACACACGCCCTTAAATGGCTCATTCTTTCTGCCACAGGGCCAGACCGACGTGCGAGGCAGGAAGGATATGAATGTTTGCGCAGCTGCGCCGTGTCCACTCTCCTGGCTCCAGGCAGCAGTGCTTACCACCTCAAGTCCTGCTGAATCTGCGTGGTCAGGTGTAAGGTGTTACGCAGAATAGGAAAATTTGTCAGACAAGTGTCCCTAGGAGACCTTAAAACTAAGGGATTATTTACACGTGATAAAAGAAACCACATTTTCCAACAAAATTCTATCAAAATAGTCTTGCAGCCAAGTGTGATAGCGCACACCTGTAATCCTAGTACTTAGGAGGCTGAAAGCGCAGGACAGCGGGCTCGAGGCCAGCCTCGGCACTTTTAGCAGGGCCCTCAGCAATTTAGTGAGACCCTGTTTCAAAGTTAAAACTAAGATAGGGCTGGGGGTGTAGCTCAGAGGTAGAATGCCCCTGGGTTTAATCCCTAGTGCCACACACACACGGAAAAAGAAAGTCCGCTCTTATCGGGGAGATAGTTTCTCTTGGGTCGGAAGCCATTATCCTGCTGCCCGGGGTCATTACTAATGCCCATGGTTTAAGCCTGTGGATTTTCCACTTTCTCTGGAGTGCTAGTTAGCCAGAGCCTAAAATGGGAGCAGAAATTACGGGGTAGCAGGGTTGGAATTATGGGTTAGCGTCTCTGCCCATGCACCCGTCTGGTTTGGAAGCCTCCCTTCTAATGTTATTTATTTGCAAAGTGAAAATGATAATACCTGATGTACCTGCTGGAAACACTGGACATTCTGATGTAGAGGGACCTTAAAAGTTTTGTTTTACATAGAGGTAAAGAAGAAATAGCTAGTCAGAGAGATAGGCAGCAAAAGACAAAAGGTCTGAAGTGTATTTTTATTTTATTTTGTGACACTGGGTATTGAGCTCGGGGGCACTCTACCTCCTATCTACACCCCCTTAGCCCTTTTTAAAATTTTGAAATAGGGTCTCTCTAAGTTCCTAGGAGTCTCAGTAAGTTGCTGAGGCTGCCCTCAAACATGGGATCCTCCTGTTTCAGCCCCCCAAGTACTGGGGTTATAACCATGCACCACCATGCCCGGCTTAAAGTTATTTTAACTTTATTTTTTAAATTTGTTTATTTATTTATTTGTTTGTTTATTTATTTATTTTATGGTACTGGGGGTGGTCATTTTACCTCTGAGCTACACTCCCAGCCCTATTTTTTTTATTCTTTATTTTGAAACAGGGTCTCACTGAGTTGCAGAGGGCCTCACTAAGGCTGTCCTTGAACCGCGACCCTCCTGTCTCAGCTTCCCAAATGAAATGTGGGATTTCAAGCGTGCGCCCCCACGCCCGGCTTCAAGTTGTTTTATAAGTTACTAATCCCCAGCCAACCCCATGAGCTAGCCACCTAGCATCATGACACCACCAGCACTTGTTTTTGCCTGAGTTCATAGTGCCTATGCATAAAGGAACAAGTGTGTCGCACCCCAGAAATGTTTAACCCCAGTGGCTCCCCCGACCTCCTCGTGTGTGTGTGGTCCCGCGATTTAACACCGGGGCGTTCTACCTCCAAGCTGCACCGCCTGCTCTTTTCATAGTTTTTGTTTTGAAGCAGGGTCACAATAGGTTGCTGAGAATCTAAGTAGCTGAGGCTGGCCTTGAACCTGCCATCCTCCTGTCTCAGCCTCCCAAGTACTTGGGTTACAGGCATGCACAACTGTGCCTGGCCTCCTTTTTATTTTTATTTTTTTAAACTATGATCATTTTTCTACGCAGCTCCTTCACAGCCTTCATTCCTGTGACATCTGTTCTTTAATTGTGTGTGCACCTTAGAAGCTTAGCTTCCTCCACTTTCTGTGTTCTCGCCTTCCTGCTTCACTTTCTTTCCTGTCTTCCTTGAACCCCAGAGTTGACAAGGTGAGCAATTCTTCAAAAGAAATTTCACTTATATGGACACCCGACCCAGCCTTCTGGTGCTGTGACAAAACACTTGAGATAATAAAGTTAAAAAGAGGAAAGGTTTATTTCGGCTTTAGCTCACGGTTTCAGGTGTCAGTCCATGGGCGGTTGGCTCACTGTCTGGGGGCATGTGGTGAGGTAATGGACCTTGGTGGGGCAGAGGAATGTATCTTCTTCAAATATTTGTTTCCTACATTGCTCACCTCATGGCATCCCAGAAGCAAAAGAGAAGGGGCTAGAGGTCCCAAATCCCCTCTTAAAGGTCCGACCACCTCCCAGTAGCCCTACAGGCAGGAGAAAGGCTTCAACATGCTCAACATGTGGGCCTTTGGAGGACCCGTACCCACCCCCGGCAGTACAGTAGGATACGGGTAAGATACAGCTGAAATGGAAATGAATTAGTGTTTTGGAGAGCAGTATTTTATTTCAGCTAATATGGACTGATAAGCATAAAGGCAATTATTTGGATGCCATTTAGAGGAATTATAAAACGTCTCATGGATATCTACACATTTGCTATAGCCTTTTAAAAAATTACTGCTACTCCCCAAATCTGAAAATAATATAGTATGCCGTCTCCATCTCTCCCTGAAGTCACATTTAAATTCAGAATCCCCTGTGCTCGTTTACACTCCCTCCAAGACAGCAAGGCCAAAAATAACCTTAATGACGCACGCACAACATTTTCCTAGGAACAGAGTCTGGACTTATTAGTGTCTGGAACCATCCGTCAGGACTCATCTGGTGCACTGGGTGTTGGTAGGCAGTGCCAGAAATGTGTTCTTTCTGCTCTCCGTCACCGGGAGCATTAATGCCACTCGCTTTAAATAGCTGAGTTGGGAAGGAGATTGATTTTACAGTCGCTCTTGCTGCCTATATATTTTTTTCTTTTTTCTTTTTTTTTTTTCTGGCTGGGAAGTAGCAATTAAAAAGCTACCGTCTAAAAAAAAAAATAATAATGTTTCCACTGTGCTTTTCATGTGTCAGAACCAGAGTCAGGGTGTGGCTGGAGAAAGTGCTGGCTGAGTTCCTGGGAGCCCCAAGGTGCAGCACCCTAAGCGGCTTCCTGTGACCTTCAGCCAGGCAAAAAAGTGCCAGGCTTTGGGTTTTTATTTGTAAAATGAGAGGGTTGAGCTGGGTTTGGTGGTGCAGGCTTGTCATCCCAGTACTTGGGAGGCTGAGACAGGAGGATCGCGGGTTTGCGGACAGCCTCAACTACTTAGTAAGGCCCTCTGCAATTCGGGGAGACCCTGATTCAAAATAAAGAATAAAAAAATAGGGCTGGGAGTGTTGCTTGAAAGTGGCACGATTTCCTCTCATTCTGTAGGCTGTCTCTTCAGACTCTTACTCAGCCGTAAAGAAGAATAAAATTGTGTGATTTGCAGGAAAATATATAGAACTACATAATAGTAGCAGAAAGTGAGGGTCTTGTGTTTTCTCTCATATGAGAAAGCTGGAGAGGAATGCAGCAGCAAAAGAGACTTGAGATAAATGAGGATCACGGTTTGCAGACGCCTCAGCTACTTAAAGAGGCCCTTTGCAACTCAGTGAGACTTTGTTTCAAAATAAAAGGACCAAAAAATAAGGCTGGAGGGTGTAGCTTGGAGGTACATTGCCCCTGGGGTCCATCCCCAATACTGCAAAAAAATAAAAATTAAAAAAAAGAGTGGAGGGGAAGGAGACTGGGTGCAGGCAAGAGTGTGAATATTGCTGGTAAATACGGACCCATCAGTACCAAGCTGCGGAGGGCAGGCGCGTCTGGAGGGAAACTCCAGTGCTGCGTGCCTGCGTCCGCCATTCTCAACGCGCCGATGAAAGGATATCTAAGTTTACCCGCACTGACTCCCACGGCCAGGCCAGGGCTTGGGTTGTGCTCACATCTGATAATCGGGTGATTTTAATGTTCTCTTAAGAAGAGTTTCTAACAGTGATGTCTCCAGAACGTGTCAAAAACACTTGAAAAGGACACGGTGAGAGGTCTGCAGCGTGTTGGTGTGGCTGCTTTGTACTGAGCGTGAAAGGCTCACGCTGTAGACGTCCTCAGCTGCGCGCACAGGGTGAGGACGTGAGCCGCGAGCTCCAGAAAGAGCCGGATCTGAGAAAATGATCAACCAGCCAGCATTTGGCGAAGGGGTGCGGTCACCCTTGGGATTTGCCCGTGTAGACGGTACTTGGGAAGTTCCTCCTTCCATCCACAGAGGCAGAGTGTGGATCCAGATCTGGGGTGTGTGTGTGTGTGTGTGTGAGTGTGTGTGTGTGTGTGTGTGTGTTGGCTGGGGATTGAACGCAGAGACACTCTACCACTGAACTATACCCGCAGCCCTATTTTACTTTTAAATAATTTTATTTTTTGTGGTGCTAGGGATGGAACCCCAGGGCATTTTACCTCTAAGCTGCACATCTAGCCTTATTTTATTTTTATTTTGAAGCAGGATCTTGCTAGGTTGATGAGAGTCTAATTTGCAGAGGCTGGCCTGAAACCTGTTATCCTCCTGTCTCAGCCTCCCAAATACTGGGATTATGGGCGTGTATTACCATACCCGGCTTTTATTTTTATTTTTGAAACGGCGTCTCACTAAGTGGCAGAGAGCCTTGCCAGGTTGGTGAGGCTAGCCTCAAACCTGTGACTCTCCTGTCTCAGCCTCCTAAGAACTGGAGTCACAGGTATGTGCCAGCTGCTTGAAACCTGGCTACTTAAGTCTGAGGCCAATCACGGGACACAGAAGAGAGGACAGGGAACAATCAGATTGAACGCATCTTAGAAAAGAGAGATGCCCTTAGGTTCATCAACATGATGAACCTCAGATTTTTTGTCCTCAGATTTTTTTCCCCCAGCGATCACTGGAGGACAGCAACCTCCTTTGAATAAAGCTGGTAACGTGCGTAACTCGCAGGCAGGCTCGCGTTTGTAATGAGAGCCCCAGACAGCCAAGTCTGTCACCAGGGACAGCAAACCACCGGTGGAAACCGGAGCCGGCGTGAGGAAGGAGCTCGGGGACCTGGACGGGGCTCCTCCGAGCCTCCGCATCATCGCGGCGATGGGGCTCCGAGCCTCCGCATCATCGCGGGGATGCCTGGCAATCACCAGGAACCCGAATCAAGCCGCTCGTAACTGACAGGTGGGTGGCTCTTCTGCTGCAGCAGGACCTGGACTCATTCTATCTTGAGGGATCCTTTTTCCTTAATCCTTTTAATCCTTTTGTTGTCTGGGCTCAAGATTCAGATTGCAAATTCCCTCCGGGTGAATTTCTGTTATTCGGTTACAGGGGAGGGTAACTACAGTTAACAGAAATGCGTATTTCAAAATCGCTGGAAGAAAGAATTTTGAGTTTCACCACGAAGCCATAAGAAGTGTTTGAGGAGACAGATATGCCAAGTATCTCGATTTAATCTTACACAGTGTATGCAGGTGCCAAGTACCCCGATTTAATCATTACACAGGCATCAAAACAGCACACTCTGTCCCATAAATACATATAATTATTATGTATCGATTAAAAAATAAGTATTGAAAAAAGAAGTCAAATATTTCATTAGTAAAAATCCAGTACTTGGGAGGTTGAGACAGGGAGATTGCAGGTTCAAGGCCAGCCTCAGCAACTTAGTGAGGCCCTGTTTCAAACTAAAAAATAAAATGGGGCTGGTGGTGTAGTTCAGAAGTAGGATGTCCCTGCGTTTAGTCCCCAGTATCTGAAAAACAAAACAAAACAAAACAACTTCCAAGTTATCATGTCCAACCACTCACCTCAAAAATCAAACAGGAAGGTAATGGTGAACTGGAGGAGAGGAAGCTGGAATCCATGTGGCCCTATTGGGAAGGCAAACGAGATCCAGCCTCTCATCCCCATCCTCTGGGTGTCGACATGAGCTTTATAGGCTTAAATAGGGGAAGACTAGCCGGGTGTGGGGGTGCTCTCCTGGACCCCCATTCTTGCGAGGCTGAGCCAAGAGGATCGCAGGTCTGAGGTCAGCCTCAACAGTTTAACAAAGCCCTCAGCAACTTAGTAAGACCCTGTTTCAAACTAAAAACTAAAATGGGACTGGGGGTGTAGCTTGGAGATCGAACACCCATGAGCTTAATCTCCAGTACCAAAAAAATATATATATTTTTTAAATTGCAGAATAGCCGGGCGTGGTGGCGCACGCCTGTAATCCCAGCATTCGGGAGGCTGCGACAGGAGGATCGCGGTTCGCGGACAGCCTCAGCTACTTAGGGAGGCCCTCTGCGACTCAGTGAGACCCGGTTTCAAAATAAAGAATAAAAAATAGGGCCGGGAATGGGGTGTAGCTCAAAGGTGGAATGCCTTTGGATTCCATCTACAGCACCACACACCCACAAAGAAAATTTTGCTGAAGAATCGGGCAAGAAGCGCAGTCACCGTGGTCAAATGCCGGTTGCTTGATCATCTTCTCAGATCCGGCTCTTCTGGAGAAGCGTCATTACTTGGTGGCGATTTCTACTTGCTGCTCAGGACTTTATATCATCAGACCTGGAAGGGGCCCTTCTGTGCCCTGAGGTGATCGCTCCCGGGCAGTCACAGCATCGCTCCCGGCAGTCACAGCATCGTTCCGGCTGACTTCCTGGAGGACAAAGGACAAGGACTGATGCTGCTAGCACAGCCACTCGGGGCTGACACGGGCAGGGGGCGCTGGGAGCTTGCCCCAGCATCAAGGTCAGGCAAACTCAGGGCTGGTGAGCCCTCCTGAGACGCCGGCGCTGTATGTGACTAGCGTGCGTGCGTGCAGAGCGGGCAGGCCGCAGAGCTGAAGGTAATGTTGGAGACAGCGAGGGACGAGGCCAGACGCCCGCGGCTCCCGCTGTCGGTCACACACGCACCTGCGGGCCCAGGGGAGTCGCGGCTTCCGGCAGAGCCGCTTCCTCAAGTCTCTGTCACACCAGGACGATCAGGTGCTGTCCTGGGCTGTCAGGGCGCCCGGCTGCGGGCAGAGTCCTTTAGAAGCACTGCTCTGCAAGGCTTTTCCTGCTGGAGAGCACTGTACCTTTCCTTGGCTTACCAGCCTGCACAGTTATGGGAAACCTAGCATGACACCTGAATTTATTTATTTATTTTATTTTATTTATTTATTTATTTTGGTGGTACTGGGGTTCCTGGAAGCCCTTCTACCTCCGGGCTACACTCCCAGACCTATTTTATACTTTTTTATTTTTGGAAACAAGGTCTCTTAAGCCAGCGCGGCTGGCTTCGAACCAGCGCGATCCTCCTGTCTCCGCCTCCCAAGCATGGGGATGACAAGCATGCGCCACCACGCCCGGCATGACACCTGAATTTAAATAGAGTGAACATCAGACGCGGTGGCACAGCCCTGTAATCTCAGTACTTGGGAGGCTGAGACAGGAGGATCGCAGGTTCGAGGACAGCCTCAGCAAGTAGTGAGACTCTCAGCTACCTAACTAGACCTGATTCAAAACAAAAATAAAAAATAGGGCTGGGATGTAGCTCAGAGAAAGAATGTGCCTAAGTTCAATCCAAAATACCACAGTAAATAAATAAAGTGAGCAGGATATACAAGAGAGAAGCGAAATGTAGATCAGTACTTTGTCACCATTTCTCCAAATTCTTCTGTTATACATTGGCAAGGAAAAAATTCTAGAAATCTGTGACTACGTGGGTGCTTAAAATTGTGGCTAATATTCTGCTTGCCTGCCTGGCTTCTTGTTTTCTTTTTGGTACTGGAAATTAAACCCAGGGGCATTCTACCTCTGACCTACACCCCCAGTCATGTTTTATTTTTTATTTAGAAACATGGTCTCACTAAATTGCTGAGGGCCTTGCTAAGTTGCTGAAGCTGGCCACAAAACTGTGATCCTCCTGTCTCTGCCTTCCAAGTGCTGGGATTACAGGCATGAGCCACCATGCCTGGCTGCCCACAGACCCTATTTCATTTTTGTAAATGTCGAAACATGGTCTTGCTAAGTTGCTGAGGCCTCACTGAGTTGCTGAGGCTTATCTCAAACCTGCGATCCTCCTGTCTCAGCCTCCCGAGTACTGAGAATACAGGCATGTGCTGTTATGGTTTGGGATGATATGATTTTGGGGAAACTGTCCCCGAGGACCCCGTTTAGGGTTCTAGACACAATTTCCCTCAAAACACACACACAAAAAAACCCCAAAACAGAAAAACTGTGGGTTCTTGTCCTGAGCTAAGGGTAAATACATATTAGCCTGGACTCTTGCTGAAGGTTTAAAGAAGTTTATTAAAAAGATAGAAATACAGAAGACAGTTACAGCCTCATGTACCCAAGGGTAACAAGAGGCGGTGGTTCGAATGAATTCACCAAAGATCCCTGCATGCTGAGTGTTCTTATCCTGACCAAGTCTGCGGCAGGTCCTTTGATATGCAGATATCCTGCCCTATCTCTAGCCCAGGTATACCTCTGTCTCCATCCCAGCCAGATCAGCCCCTTCTGGGGCAGGGGCGGGGGCAGCTCTGTCTCAGGCACAGACCCCACACCTTTTGTTATGTGTTAAGTTGCTTCTCTGGAATCTGGGATTTCCTTCCATCCTTGAGGAACCCTGCCTCTCTTTAGAAATGTAACAAGGCCCTAGGCTTCTCCTATTCTTTTGCTAATAATCCATGGAGAAATCTGCTGCCCTCTCCCCACAGCTCCTGGCTTTCTTCACTACCAAAGATATATTTTTAAAATTGGAAATCTTTCCCAATACCGGTACATTAATACATTTGGACACCTCTTCCCAATACTGGCACACTCCCCCCTCTGTCTAGTAACTTCCTGACACCTGTCAGGCCAAAGGTAGATACAGAAAATACATTTGACTTTTACAATTTTATAAACATTTAACATGAGCTAATTTCCCATCAATTTTCTCCCATTATTATTACATACATGTACCCATAGCAAAGGAATAAGGGCGATGAGTTCTTCTAGCTGACAGTGGGGAGACGTATGAGGGCCCCGGCTTAGGGTACAGGTGTATGTAATTGGCATGGGGGAATCAGATGGGCCCGTGTGGTGTGTCTCCTTGACCATCGAAAGGGCTTTGATAGATGTCTTTGTCAGGTTCTGTGTGTAACACCACCTGATGTCTGAAAGCTTCAAAGCCATGAGACGACACTCACAACACAGGTTAACCATGAAAACCTAAAAATAGCATTTATTTGTTTATTTACTTATTTACTTATTTACTCTATTTATTTATTTATTATGTTTTTATTTATTTATGTATTTATTTATTTATTGGTGGTACTGGGGTTCCTGGAAGCCCTTCTACCTCCGGGTTACACTCCCAGACCTATTTTTACATTTTTATTTGGAAACAGGGTCTCCTAAGCCAGCGCGCACGGCTGGCTTTGAACCTGCGCGATCCTCCTGTCTCCGCCTCCCAAGCGCGGGGATTACAAGTGTGCGCCACCATGTCCGGCTTAAAAATAGTATTTAAATGAGAAGTTAAAACCTGTTTTGCTGACTTAGGCTGAAACACACAAAAGTGGGATGTATTTAGTTTATTTTGCACCAGGTGAATCTAGAAATTAGTACAATGGAGACCTGAAATAGGCTTGGTGGTAATTTGAATAAAGATTTTAAATGATTTCTTATACGGTATATCATTAGGGTACTGTTTTTGAATTTTAATACACCTATAGATGCCAGTATCTAACAGAGTGGCTTGAGGCTGAATAATAGAAAAATTGGTATTAAAAGGCTTTGAGTGATCTGTTAAATTTTTAAATCTTGACTGTTGAGCTATATGAGAAAATATTGTTTTTGTATTTTACCCATATTACCAATCATATGGGAGAACTATGATTTGCCCAGCACTGTAATATTAAGGAATTTTTTATTGCCACTGTGTCATTGCTGTAAGAAAATGAACTGTCCATTACCCCATTTTTTTTTTTGAGGGTCTGGGGATGGAACCCAGGAGCATTCGACCTTCACGTTACACCCCCTGCCCTATTTTTTTATTCTTTATTTTGAAACAGGATCTCACTAAGTTGCAGAGGGCCTCACTAAGTAACCAAGGCTGTCTGCGAACCGCGATCCTCCGGTCTCAGCCTCCCGAATGCTGGGATTACAAGCGTGCACCACCACGCCCAGCTTATTTTTTAGTTTTAAACAAGGCCTCTCTAAGTTGCTCAGGCCAGCTTTGAACTCATGATCCCCCTGTCTCAGCCTCCCAAGTACTAAGGTTACAGGCATATGCCACTATACCTGGCTTGATTTTTTAAAAAAAATACAAATATTTTGAGAATCATAATTTTTTTTAATTTGCTGTTTAAATATTAGAGGTCTGGGTTTTTTTTTTCCCCTGTTTTGGTTGCCGACCTGGTGAAAGACTGGTTCTCCTTGGCGCTCCATAGTGAGGCAAGTCCCTCTGTTTAATTTCTAACAATGGCAATTACCAACATAATCAACATGCTCCTCTGTAGCACTTACCAAGTGCAAAGTGCAGTGTCGTCATTAGTTCAGCGTGTGTCTCTGTTGACATTCTCACTGCTTTAATCCAAAACCACTTGCCATGCAACTTAGAGGAAGAAAGATGTATTTGCTCATAATTTTTGGAGATTTGAGGTTCTGTTTGTTACGGTTTGGGGTGAGGGTTACCATTTGGGAGAACTGTTCCCAGGGACTTTTGTTAGGCTCCCGGAAACAGTTCCCATAAACCGTGGTCCTTGTCCCAACTCAGGACAGATGTACACTGGTCAGGACTCTTGCCAAAGATTTTTGTTGGGGGGGGGGTCTAGGGATGGAACCCAGAGGCATTTGACCTCCAAGCTACACCCCCTGCCCAATTTTTTATTCTTTATTTTGAAACAAGGTCGCACTGAGTTGCGGAGGGCCTAAGTAGCTGAAGCTATCCGTGAACCGCGATCCTCCTGTCTCAGCCTCCCAAATGCTGGGATTACAAGCGTGCGCCACCACGCCTGGCTTCTTGCTAAAGATTTAAATGAGTTTATTAAAAAGATAGCAATATAAGCCGGGCGTGGTGGCGCACGCTTGTAATCCCCACATTGGGAGGCTGAGACAGGAGGATCGCACGGGTTCGAAGCCAGCCTCAGCTACTTAGTGAGGCTCTCAGCAACTTAGTGAGACCCTGTTTCCAAATAAAACATTAAAAAAAAAAGGTCAGGGAGTATAGCCTGGAGGTAGAAAGCCTCTGGATTCCACCCCCAGTACCACCAAACACACACACACACACACACACACACACACACACACACACACACAAAGATAGAAAGCAGTACAGCCTGATGTTACCCAGGCATAACATGAGGGGGTGCTTCGAACGAAATCACTGCCCCACAAAACCCGGGACAGTTCTCATAGGCACAACATCCTCCATCTTGTTTGACATGATTCTGACATAGGTGAAGTCTGTCCCCTTAATTTTTCCTGCCTCACTTTGGTCCAAGCCCAGGTTTTTCCATCCTAACTAGATATCAGTTATGTCGACCTGTCTTCAGAATGAGAAGGTCCTAGCCCCCTAGCCCCCCTTCTCTTTCCACTTGCTAGTTGCTTTTAGCTAGGATGTTTTACATTATACTAGCTGCTTGCTTCCTGGCAGTAACCAAGTCCTTCCACAGGTCTGCCCTTCGTCTTCTACAAAATGATTTTTGAAATATCTTCGGTAATAATCAGAGCTTTGTCAAATCTTCCTAGGCCATTCCCAATAGCGGTACGCAGTTCCTGTGCGTCTGGGTCTTCTGAGGACCTCAGGGCATGGCAGCAGGAAGCAGAGGGAGGGGGAGCGCCAGGGCTCTGCTCTCACATCGTGGAGCCTGGAAGAAAGGGGGAACAGGGAGCGAGGGCATGCAGAGCCAAGCACCGTCCCTACGGCCACACCCAGGGACTTCTCCAGCCACACCCACCTGCCTAGGTGGCCACCCAGTCAGTCCATTAAGTGGACTTGTCCAGTGATGGCATCTCAGCCCCTGTGACTTACTTGCATTAATTCTGGACATTAATACATGTGCTCTTTGGGGGACAGCCTCTATATAACCATAGCAGTACACTTCTCTCCTAAAGTATCAGCCCCATAGAGCAAAACCCATCTCTCTCCTGCTGAGATCTGTTCCCACTGTCCAGAACGCACCCTGCGTGTAGGACATTCTTAAGAGGCACTTGATGAATTAACGAGGACGTGATTCGATTCCTAGGCCGATTCTGCTGAGCTCAACTGCAGAACACAGAACGGACTCCTAGAGCTGTTTGGGGCAAAGGGGACATAGATAAGTTTACTCCTTGCTGGTGGGAATGAGAATTAGTCATCCCACCCCCTGAGGGAAAACTGATACTATCAAACCCTCTTCGTTGTCTTTTTTTTCTTTGGGTACTGGGGTGGAACTCAAAAGCGTTCTACCGAGATACACCTATCCCCGCACATACACACACCTTTTTAATCTTTTTTTTTTTTTTTTTTGGTAGTACTTAGGATGGAACCCAGGGTCATTCTACCTCTGAGCTACACTCCCAGACATATATTTTATTCTTTATTTTGAAACAGGGTCTCACTGAGTTGCAAAGGGCCTCACTAGTAGCTGAGGCTGTCCGTGAACCGAGATCCTCCTGTCTCAGCCTCCCAACGCAGCTCTTTTTTAATTTTTAAAACATTGAGTTGCTTAGTTGCTGAGAGTTTCACTAAGTTGTTAATGCAAACTTTGAACTTAAGATTTTTTGTGTCAGCCTCCCAAGTAAGTAAGACTGTAAGTATATGCTATCATACCTGGCTTGTAAATATTTTTAACCTAAGAATTTATCTAAGGAAATAAAGATTGAGTATTTGATATTTTTATTCATAGCAAACAATGTCTAGCCTTGGTATAGAAATGGATTAGGCTCCCCTGGAAGTTTTCTCAGTCTCACCTGCCCTGGGGCTACACATCTCCATGGTGATAGCCCTGATCTGTAGGAGGGCCGTGGGGTGGGATGGTGGAGGCCCCTTGAACCACAGGAAAGCACCGCAGGGCCCCGAGAGGCACAGCCTTGACAAGGGGATGGCTGAGGCGGGTGAACGGCACCCTCCCACTCCAGACTGCCTGAGACTGTGGCTGTCTCCTCTGCCTCGTCACACTGGGGCCAAGTCCATGGCTGTCCTTCACCTTGACCGTCTCCTTTCCTGCTTCCTCCTCTTGCCCGGCTTCTGTTCCCTTGGTTGCACCTGCATAAACTCTGCCTCAGCTTCTGCTTTCTGGGGAAAATGAGAAGTTGTCTGCTTGATTAAAAAAGCTGTGTACCAGCCGGGCGTGGTGGCGCACGCTTGCAATCCCCGCGCCTGGGAGGCGGAGACAGGAGGATCGCGCTGGTTCGGAGCCAGCCTCACTGGCTTAAGAGACTCTGTTTCCACATACAAATGTTAAAAAATAGGTCTGGGAGTGTATCTCAGAGGTAGAAGGGCTTCCAGGAACCCCAGTACCACAAAAAAAAAGAATATATCATAATACGCCATGTATTATGATAATGTATCATAATAATTCATAATATATCATAATGTACTGCCCAGCCATTAAAAATAAAAGAGAAAGGCAACAGTCTTTCAAATAAATAATCATTGCAAAATTGCACATCTGGCATGATCCCATTATTTTTCTTTTTGTACTGGAGATTGAACCCAGGGCATGCTACACTGAGCAACACCTCCAGCTCTTTTGAAACAGGTGTCACTAACCAGCACAGGGTCTAACCAAGTTACTGAGGTTAGCCTCCAGTCTGTGTTCCTCCTGTCTCAGCCTCCTGATTACATTTCAAGCATTTTTGTGGTACTGAAAATTAAACGCATGGACTTTCTACCTCTGAGCTCCATTTCTATCCCTATTTTATTTTAATTTTTTTTGTTTTGAAACAGGTTCTCACTAATTAGCTCAGGGTCTTGCTAAGTTGCTGAGGCTGTCCTTGAACCTGTGATCCTCCTGTCTCAGCCTCCCAAGTACTGGGATTACAGGAGTATGCCACCATCCCCAGGCACATAACTGCATCTAAAAATGCATCTGACTCGTTGTGAAGCATCTGCCATTGTTAGAATCTCTCCCTCTTCTAGGTGGTTCTGCCCCCTCACCCCCAGCCTCCATCCATCACAGCGTTGACGCTGTGGAAGTCCCTGCACCAAGTGAAGGTAGTCCCAAAGGTTTGGAGAAGTGTCTAGAGCGAGCAGCGGGGCCTCTCGTTCAGAGCTTGCTGCCTGCAGCTCTCTGCACGGATTGGCTCCCTGGAGAAGCGTTTGGTTTGGGTCATGGAGATACTCTGCTCAGTTCTTTGGGTTAAGGAAAAACATTCAAGAAGGCTGAATGTGGTGGTGCGTGCCTCTAATCCCAGTAACTTGGGAGGCTGAGACAGGACAATCGCAGGTTCAAGGCCAGCCTCAGTAACCTACAAGCACCTGTTTCAAAAATGAAAAATAAGCCAGGCACGGTGGCGCCCGCTTGTAAGCCCTGTACTTGAGAGGCTGAGAAGAAGGATGCAGGTTCAAGGCCAGCCTCAGCTCCTTAGTGAGGGCTCTGCAACTTAGTGAGACCCTGTTTCCAAATAAAGAATTAAAAAAATAGGGCTGGGAGTATAGCTCGAAGGTAGGAAACCCCTGGGTTCAATCCCTAATAACCCCAAAAACTTAAAATTAAGAAAATTAAATATAAAAAGGAGCAGAAAGCCCCTGGGTTCGATCGGCTGGCTCAGGGTGAAGCAGTAAAGTCACCCAGCACACGCACTGGCTTTTTTCTCTCTCTCTCTTTTTTTTTTTTTTTTTGGTGGTACTGGGGTTCCTGGAAGCCCTTCAACCTCCGGGCTACACTCCCAGACCTATTTTTACATTTTTATTTGGAAACAGGGTCTCCTAAGCCAGCGCGTGCGGCTGGCTTCGAACCTGCGCGATCCTCCTGTCTCTGCCTCCCAAGCGCGGGGATTACAAGCGTGCCCACCACGCCCGGCACACGCACTGGCTTCGGTCTGTCTTTTCGGCGCTCTGTCATCACACGTCTTGATGAGGTTCAGGGAAAACGGCTGAACTTTCACTTTTTGTGACAGGATAATCTCACGTGGCATGTTTTCCACTTCCATCTATTTCTCTGCAAATGTCACGATTCTGTTCCTTCTGGCTGAGGAGAATTGCACTGTGTACCTATCCCATGGTTTTGTAACCCAGTCATCTGTTGATGGACATCTCAGCTGGTTCCGTGGTTGGGCCACTGTGAATTGTGCAGCTGTGAACACAGAGATGCCCGCATCACTGTGGTGGTCTGGTTTCCGTTCTTTGGGGCAGATGCCCAGGAGAGGTGCAGCCGGGTCATATGGTAGGTTCATTCCCATTCTTCTGAGGATCCTCCACACTGTTTTCCAATTACATGTGCAATCCTACAACAGTGTATCAGAGTTCCTACTTCTCCACATCCTCCCTGGCATTATCATCATGTGCGTTTTTAATGATTGGCATTCTAGTTGGAGTTGGGCGAAATCTCAGGGAAGTTTTGATTTGTGTCGCCCCGATCTTGCATGACTACAACTCTGTGGGCTTGGCTCTACGGCAGCTGTTGGAGCGGAGGGGAAAGTGAAGATTATTGAATTAACACAAAATATAATGTGTCTGGCCCGCTTGTCAGCTTGTACTTTGCAAAGGCTTTCCTTGCATTTGTGCAAGTCTGCTTCTTTGGACATCCTTTGTAGTATGTAATTTTCTAAATAAGGACGGAATAGACATTTTATAGCAGTTTAAATGCTAGGCAGTCATTGAAAAGGGCCGCCACTGTTGGTTCCTGGTTCTTCCACTCCCATCTGTGAGCTAGAGCACAGATGCTGAGCGGCGCCGTGCTGGCAAAGGTGAGGCTAGCCTGTGATTAGGTCCTGATGTTTGCCGCGGGGCCGCTCTTTGTGGACTGGCACCTGCAACGAATGGGGCCCCTGGCGTCCAAGGAGCCAGCCCTACGGCATGCCACTTCTTGTTTTGCTTTTTAAAGTTTTTTTCCTTCATTATGAAAAATAGAAAAGGTGTTAGGTAAAATCAGCTAAGAAACAGGACAGCTAAAAAGACCAAATAATGCTATGTGTAGATATATCTTTATATATGCATATATATATATATATATATATCATTATGAGTATATCTACTCAATGGTATGTAAGTATATATACTATTATGTATGTGTATAAATACCACTATATATAAGTATATATCATTGTGAGTATCTATACCATTACGAATATATACACTCAGTGAAATGTGGGTATGCATACCATTGTATATGAATGTATCACCATGATTCTATCATGTACAATTGTAATGTACTGATAAAAATTATTTAAAAATGAAAATAAATGGGATAACTATGTGGACAAAGCTTAACAGATGGGGGGCGATAAAGAACACTAATATAAATTTATTTCCTTATTAAGAATCGGAGACGGCAGCAAGGCACTAGAAGAGTTTGCAGATTTGCTTGCATCCAGCCACTAGAGAATCCAAGCTTTGCGATGCCTTAGCTAAAGTTTTGTCTGATTAGGCCTTAGGTCCCCAATCTGGGTCTCAGCGTCCTAAGAAAGGAAAACTTTTACCGTGCTCTGCCCTGTCCTTTCAATTGTGTAGTGCTGGATTTTAAATAAAATAGATGCTAAGTCAATGTGCATCGAAAGAAGAGGCAGGTTTTTACTGACTTGACATTTGCCTTATTTTTTTCTTTTCTGAAAAGACTTATTGGAATTTTGCCTAAAGAACAATCTTTGGTTGCCAGGCACAGTGTCTCACACCTGTATTCCCAGTACCAGAATGGTTGAGACAGGAGGATCCCGGGTTTGAGGCCAGCGTGTGGTAACTTACAGAGACCCTGTTTCAAAATAATAAAAAGGGTTTGGGGTGCGGCTCAGAGGTAGAAAGCCTCTGGGTCTGTCCCCGGTACCACACACGGACAAAATCTTTGGTTATTAATGACTTTAATGCAAAAAATAATGGAAATGTTCTCTTTGTCATTACGAGTATAAATCACAATATTGATTTGATTAAGATAGCAAGAGTTTGGTTTATTTTTTACAATAAACAGTCTAAAGCTACTAGAAATTAATGTTTTGCAGACCTTAGCTGAAGGCCTCAGATCCAGACGTGATTATCATTTTAATAACAGCAGGGAAGGGCCGGGACGCATTCCTGTGGATATCTGTCATGACTCTACTAGCTGCTCTCACTCACTCACCTTGTATATTGATTCTGAGCCTGCCTCCACTTCGATATTCATCAATATTGCCTTAATTTTTGCTTTTATACGAGCACATTAAGGTTATCACAATATTTTAAAAATGACTAGTAGTCATTCCATAAGAAACCTTTGTAAAAAGATAAATATTCTATATACTTTTACTTTGTATATAATTTAACTCACTTTTTATTTTATTTATTAATTTTTTTATTTTATTTTTATTTTTGGTGGTACTGGGGTTCCTGGAAGCTCTTTGACCTCCGGGCTACACTCCCAGACCTATTTTTACATTTTCATTTGGAAACAGGCTCTCCTAAGCCAGCGCGCGCAGCTGGCTTCGAACCTGCGCGATCCTCCTGTCTCCGCCTCCCAAGCGCGGGGATTACAAGCGTGCCCACCACGCCCAGCTAACTCACTGTATATTAAGTTCAGTAACTTAGAATGATCAGATTTCAAATTGTCTTTTAAGCATTTGCCCTTTGCTTAGTTCCTAATTAATATAGATACTTTAAATTTGCTAAATATATGCACGTTTGCATTTGCATGTATGTGTGTTAATCATAAAGCGAAGTCCTAATCAGGCCACCCTGGTTTCCATGGGGCTTGGGGGCTTTAATGCTCAGTTGGTTGGTTTGGGTACTGGCGACTGAACCCAGAGGCATCCTACCTAAAGGCGACACCCACGCCCCCTCTGGATTTAGAAACAGGGCCTTGTTAGGCCACCGCACTAAGTTGCTGAGGCTGCCCCTTAACCTGCGATCTTTCTAGCTAAGCCTCCAAAAGACTGGGCTTGCAGTCGTGCGCCGCCCACCACACCTGGCTCCGTGGCGTTTTAGCCACTTATTACCAAGCTTTGTTTAGAGTACTCGCTGGATAAGTGCCTGGTATTTGGTTCTTCGAAGCAAAAGGAATCTACTTTTTAATTGATTCCCCTAGTTACTAGATACTAATGCATCTCTAGCACCGAGGCAAATACTTGGAGGCTGAGATTAAAAAAAAATAGCAACAAAAATTACTCACCTGAAAAGGGCAAATGTTTCAGAGATAATCTAAGGAAGTGGGAACAATGCCTTCAGATAGATAGAGTGTATTTGTTGAAAATTTCAAAGCAAGTTGGGAAGAGGCGGTTTGTAAGCCTGAGACCTTGGTGAGGGATCATGCTTTGGACACCATTACCAGCGCAGCGACGCTCACTGTGTTCCGGCATGGCACGGCTAGCTTACCATGAACCCAGGGCCCGGCCGCTTTCGGGAGCCTTTAACGCTGCCCAGCAAGCCTGCCATACCTCCGAGCCCCTTAAACTCCACTCTCAGACGCTGGATGATAACGTCTCTCTCTTCAAATGCTCAAAACCTCGTTCCCTGACCACTCCATTCTCTTGATGGATTAGCACTGCTGATTGCTTTCTTCTCCTTGGAACACTTCTCGGCTCGACTGCCTAACACTACAGTCTGAGAAGTCATTTTCCTTACTGCGGATCCTTCTCAGCCTTTTGTCTAGTTGGAGGGCTCCTGTCTATATCTTGGTGATCGCATCCAGACTTGTGGCTTTAAGTGTCATCTGTAAGCCTGGTGAAGTGGTGCGTGCCTCTAATACCGGTACTTGGGAGGCTGAGACAGGAGGGTCGCAGGTTTGAGGACAGCTGCAGTAACCCAGTAAGATTCTCAGCAACCTAGTGAGACCCTGGCTCCAGAAAAAGTAAAAGGGTTGAAGGTGTAGCTCAGTTGAAGAATGCCTCAGACTCAGTTCCCCATTCCAAATAATAATAATAATAATAATAAATAATAATAATAATAATAATAAATGTCATCTGTTGCCTAAGACTTGGAACCTTCTGGCTATGGCCCAGGCCTGTCTCCCAAACTCTCAGATTTTGAGTGGTTTTTTCAAACTCTACTTGGATATTTCATATAGCCTCAGATTTCACATGTTCAAAACAGAGCTGATCTTTCTCTCCAAGTCACCAAAAACCTTGCCCACATCACCTGATGGGCACTCCGCCCATCTGGTTGCTTAGAAACAAAGCACTTGGAACCCTCTTCGACCTTCACACCCACATCAAATCCAAGGAGGAAATCCTGTTTCAAGGTGGGCCTGGAAATGTCTCTAGAACTGGATGTTTCTCATGACCTCTGTTGTGCTGCCTGGGTACTGCGATGGCCTGCACCCGGGATTGCGTGGCCGCCCCGCCTCCAACATCTTTTTAGACTTCACGGACTGCATAGTCCTGCTAACCTGTCAGACCATACGGCTTCTCTGCTGAAAAGCCTCCAGGCCCCTCTCATCTGACTGAGGAGAAAGATGGACATCTTGCCTGTGACCTGAGCCCTCCCTGTTGTCTTTTCTTCTCTGCCCTGGTTCACTCCACTTTGACCATTCTGGCACAAACACCACTGCCTGCTCCATCACGAGGCCCTGTGTGGCGCCACCTTTCCTCCTGGAGTTCAGATCTGGGTATTCCGTTACCTCTGTGCTTTACTGCAGATACCCTTAAAGCAGGCTGCCTGTAGTCCCCTTGTATTTACTTATGTATTTATAATCATTAATTTATAATCATTAATTTATAATAATTATTAGGGTTGTGTTAATAATAATAATAATTGTTATTGCTGTTGTTGTTATTTTGATACTGGGGATGGAACTCAGGAGCATTTTTACCACCAAGCTACAAGCTCAGCCCTTTTTATTCTGAAATAGGGTCTTGCTAAGTTGCTGAGGTTAGCCTAGAACCTGCGATCCTTTTGTCTCAGCCTCCCAAGTACTGGAACTGCAGGTGTGCACCGCTATGCCCAACAATATAATTCATCTTTGTAGTAGAAATGAAAAAATCAAATCAAACTGTATTGATCTGATCAGAAGTTGATGAGAAAATAAATACTGCTCCTTCTATAACTCTTAAACACGTTTCTGATAGGCTTTCCCAGGCCAGGCCTCCGTGGAGATTCTTTTGGATTTGAGAAAAAGCAAGCGCTGTGACCACAGAGTTGCCCACAGGCATCCTCCTGGACCCGCAGACTCACATGCACATCTGCTAGTGACCGGGTGTAGGCATTTCTTTAAAATGGTTTTTATGGATGCGTTATAAGTCTACCCGATGGTGAGATTCATGGCGACATTTGTACAAGCACATAACATAATTTGATAGGTTTCAGTCCCCAGTAGCTCCCTATTCCCTCCCTTCCTCTCTCTCCCTGGTCCTCTTCCTCTGCTTTAACTGGTCTCCCTTCAGTTTTCAGGAGAACCTTCTCCTTCCCTGCTGGGTTTTTTTTTTTTTCTTCTTCCTGTCTGGCTTCCATATATGAGAGAAAACATCGCTCTCAGATTTCCTCTGTTTTTCTGCAAAGGACATGGTTTTCTTCTCTGTGGACGAGTGAAACTCCACTGTGTAGATATATCACATTTTCTTGATCCATCATCTGCTGACGGACACCTAGGCTGGTTCTGTGACTTGTCCTGTGCGTTGCGCTGCTATCAGTATCAGTAAGCGTGGATCACTTCAGTCTCGCATCTGTCTCCGGGGAGAATACAGTATATGGCTGTGTGACTGAGGACCTCAGGTAGGGGCTAGAGGGCCTGGGACAGCAGAAGCATCTAGAAGGTAGAAAATTGGTGGGCTTGAGTCGATGCTTCTTGGCCACCCTTTTGGGCCTTCAGGCAGATAGCACTGGTCCTGGAGTCTGGCTGGGGGAGGACCGTGGTGAAACCAGGCATTTTTAGCTTTTTCAGCAGCATATTTAAGGTGACTAAATTGTGCTACTCATGACTAAGTGAAATTCTTTCTCAGAATTCACCCACCCTAAAAGCCCTAAACCAAGTAAAACTATATGAGCAACCACAGCTGTGCCTCCCTGATGGGAGCTGAAAAATCCTAAGAAATGGGCACCACAAGACAGATCAGTGGACGCACCCAAGGCTTAGAGGAGAGGTGCGTGGAGAATGAGTAATGAGTGTTTCAAAAGTTATCCGCTGAGCGTGGTGGGCACGCTTGTAATTCCAGCACTCGGGAGGCTGAGACAGGAGGATGGAGGTTCATGGCCAGCCTTAGCTACTTAGTGAGGTCCCCTGCAACTCAGTGAGACCCTGTTTCAAAATAAAGAATAAGGTGGCCGTGGTGGTGCACGCTTGTAATCCCCGAGCTTGGGAGGCGGAGACAGCATGATTGCGCAGGTTCGAAGCCAGCCGCGCTGGCTTAAGAGACCCCCGTTTCCAAATAAAAAGTATAAAAATAGATCTGGGAGTGTAGCCTGGAGGTAGAAGGGTTTCCAGGAACCCCAGTACCACCAAAAAATTAAAAAATAATAATAATAAAGAATAAAAAACAGGGCTGGGGTATAGTTTGGAGGTAGAATGCCCCTGGGCTCCATGCCCAGTACCCTCCCAAAAAAGTTATCAGCTTGAAAAACAAAGCTATAGCGGCCCCAGATAACTTGAGGCTACAGTGCAGAGTCCTGGAGGTAACCCACGACACCACTCCTCCTGAGGGTCTTTTGCTCACTCTTCACAACGCAAGCAGCGATGCCCTTCACACGGGCTCTGCAGGGCCCTGGGGAGCACCGTCAGCAGGCAGGAAGTCGTGCATATTTGAGGATCTCAATTCTCACCGAAGACATACAGCTGGGGGCTTGCATGGTCCAGGTCAAGAGCAAGAAGGTGGATCCGACTAAACAAACACCATCACTGGGCTTTGCTCTCGACTCACTGATCTCAGTTTGAGCTCAGGGCATTCTTCCTCTGGGCTCTACTCCCAAGCCCTTCTTAACTTTTTAACTTTGAAACAGGTTCTCCTGGAGCCACAGAGGCTGGCCTCCAACAGTAATCCCCCTGGGTCAGCCTCCCAAGGACCGGGTTTACAGGCATGAGCCCCCATGCCCCGTGAGGGTGCAGGAATTGGAATTAGCTTCGGGCACTTTTGAAGGTGTTCTCCCCGGGGTCTGTCTGGAGCCAAATGTTCCATCTCTTCTTGTGGAATCATCTTTGCCTGTGATAGGGATGAGTCGGTCACTGCAGCTATCAAGAGAACACAGACGTGTTGGAAGGTAGAAGAGAACACAAACCACGGGCGAACAGTCAAGGGGCCTGGGGGTTTGTCCTTCCGGCGGCTGCAGCAGGGTGTCCAGGCTTTGATTGCGCACCTGGTTTCTGAGGCCAATTAGATGGTTTGAGTCAAAGGGTCAGAAAAGACACCACCATACTCTCTTTTATCTTTTTGTAATGGTACTAGATATTGAACCTAGGGCATTCTGCCTTCAAGCTACACCCCCAGCCCTTTTTACTTTTTGTTTGGATACAGGGTCTCGCTAGGTTACTGAGATCCTCTCTTTTTTGTTGAGGTTGGCTTCAAAACTCTGATCCTCCTGCCTCAGCCTCCCAAGTGCTGGGATTACAGGCACATATCGTGCTCTTAATAGATAACAAGCTGTGAGTTAAGGTCCCTAGAGTGTGTTTCCCCTTTTCGGGAATGAATGTCGTCTCATCCCTTGCTCAGAGTTTTTATTCCTTAATCTTAAGGGGTCCTTGCAGGGGCTCAAGGGAGGAGGCAGGTGGGAGGAGGGAGACCGGATGTAGGAAGCACGATGCACCCACACAAATCTATGAACGCCAATCTCAACGCCGTGCACGGGGAGGGCGGGGGATGGGGCGGGAGCCGGGGGCTCATCTAGTGCCCTTGCATGCACGTGTCTATCACTCTGAGTTTAATCACCATGTATGATTATGATGCAGCAGTAACAAAAATTATGCCACCAAAATTGGTTAGGTTCATTATTTTCACCAGTGTTTATCTTGGACCACATGAGTAAAATAGAATTGAACTGGACCATGTCCAAGGGTCACGGTGCTAGTAAAAAATAAAAATTTGGTAGGTGGTCAAAGTGAATCTCCCAGTAAGAAGAAAGTCAAGAGCCAAATGTGATGAAATTAAAGTGTGAAGAGGCTCTGTGCGAACCGGGTACGCTGGTGCACGCCTGTGATCCCGGTCCTTGGGAGGCTGACACAGGAGAGTGGCGGGGTCCAGGTCCTCCTCAGCAACTTAGTGAGACCCCGCTGCAAAATGAAAAATAAAATAGGGCCGAGGATATAGCTCAGAGGTAGAATGCGCCCCGGTACTGCCACCATCAAAATAAGATTCTGCATGGCCCCCGGTCATACTGAGATTGGGCCAACAGTGATACAACCGGAAATCAGACACATCTGAAAAAGAATGCTTTCATGGGATAAAAATCTAATGATTCCTTGAGGAATGTTTCCTTGCAGCTTCAAGCTGGTTAAAAATAAGAAGCCTGAGTATGATAAAAAGAAAATCGGAAATAAAGAGGACATCTCGAGGAAAATGCGCAAAGTTCTCTCATATCCTAGAGAACATGAGGACCAAGCTGGAGCCACACATCTTGACCGTAACTGGCCGATGGCCTCGATGGCGGGTGTTGAGCTGCTCTCCCTGCTTTCATCTGATAGAGTGACAGCTTAGAAGATTTGTGCTGGGCCCTAATAGATGGGGAATGGATATAGGAAAACATCAACATATATTTCATTTATTTGGTATACAGCAAATTATATCACATGATAAATAAAACCAACATAAAGATCAAACATATTTAAGGTTGCAGTCCCAGGAATAAAATGTATATATTTAAGAAAATTCCAAGAGGAAATGTAAATGCCATCATACTTTCTGGGATTTCTTGGTAGTAGAACTATGAATGACTTTTATTTTTAGAAATAAATATGCAAACCAGATGTGGGGGTGCACACCTGGAGTCCCAGTAATTGGAAGCCTGTGATAGGAGATTGCAGGTTCAAGATCAGCCCTGGCAACATTGGGAGACTCTCAGAGACCTGCTGTGAACCTGTTTCAAAACAAAACAATAAAATAAAAGGGACTAAAATATAGCTGAGAGGTAGAATGGCCCTGGATTCAATCCCCAGTATCACATACATACCCACACAAAAGAAAGAAAGAAAAATATATTTTAAAAATGTTCCATATAGGGAGCTGCACCCCTTGTGGCTTTAAAAATTATAATGGAAACAAAACTGGCTTTCAAGTGTTCTAATTCATGTCGTGTGTACGATGTCTATATCTAGAACTTGGTCCTGTTTTCCCAATCTGCAAATTCTGAGTGGACCTGAGGAACATCAAGGTCCTTAGCTCAGTCTGCAACCTACACAGTAACAGGCAGAACACATTCGGCAGGCCCGATGGCCCACACCTCTAATCCCAGTACTTGGGAGGGATGCAGAGACAGGAGGATTGCAGGTTCAAGGCCAGTCTCAACAACTTAGCAAGGCCCTCAGCAACTTAGTGAGACCATGTTTCAAACTAAAATCAAAATGGGGCTGACGGAGTTAGCTCAGAGGTACGACCCACCTGAGTTCGGTCCCTAGTTCGCCCCCACAACAACACAGCAAAAAACTGCAGGTGAACTGTGGCCTGCGTTGAGAGGAAGGTGCGTCTTCACTGCTCCAGCTCCCCTTCACCTCCCGGAAACCTGTAGTGCCAGTGGAAGACAGGTGGCTAGCTGTGACTTTTCAGAGCCAAAGGAATGAAGGACGACTTAGTTAATGTTGTCTTTAGGGCCTGAGTGAACTCAAGCAGGAAAATTCAAGGTCACTTTCATAATTCCCTGTAGCCATGAATGGCAGTTGCTAAACTTAGAGCATATATTTCCTGGTTACCGTTTCATACCGTTTCACCGAAATCGTGTACCTTTAGGAGTGATGTCATTAGTACTTAATTAAGTATATGTTTGGGGTAGGGAAGCCGTGACTACATCTTTTCCACCAAAACCCAAGAACCGAGCATTTTACACCTGCTAGTATTTCCTGATTCCCAGTTGTTATAAGCTGTGATGTTGTCAGCACGTGTATCCGTGGTTCATCCTAATCTTCATTACCTGTGCGGCTCTCGAAAGAACAATGGCTTTTTTCTAGCTCAGCAGTGGGTGGTGTGTAGCCGGGAGCTGTTTCATGCATTGTTGATACTAATGATCTATTTTGTGTAAAGAACAAATGTGGAAAAAAAACCCCAATTACAGCAGTCGTTGAGGGAAAGTTTGCATTTTATGCAGATGGGAAGCCACAGTGGTTTCTATCTCATGCTTTTTTTTCCCCCTTCCTTTCCTCTTTAGACAAAACCCGTCGCGTTTGCAGTTCGGACGAACGTCAGCTATAGTGCAGCCCATGAAGATGACGTCCCGGTGCCCGGCATGGCCATCTCGTTCGAAGCGAAAGACTTTCTGCATGTTAAGGAAGTAAGGAAGATAAATTTAATTGCTGCCAGCATGACTTTTCACCTCGAAACATCACTTCTCCTCACTGTTGTGAAATAGCACTGTGTATAGCTGCAGCTGTATAACATACAAACTAAACCAGTGGCTCTTGTCCTTTTCTGAAATAAGTATATTTTTTAAGGTGGGAAAGAGTCACGGGCTTTTGGCATTAACTTCAGAGCTCCTCCGGGCTCTGTGGCCCAGAAAGTGGGCGCTATTAGGGTAGATGACTGTTTTCATGCTTACCCAGTGCTTTTTCTTTCAATGCCAACCTTGACTGTGTGTTTTTTTCCTGGTGTCTAAAGTTTAGCCACTTGGGGAGGGTATAATAACATCTAGAATTCATAACTCTCCTCTCTGCTGACAGTGTCTACACTCAGACTACCGGCGCCTTTTCCCTCCTTAGATAATTTCTACGGTGAAAGAGAGAATGGTAGGAATTTGAACAATAAGGCAAGAAACAGGTGCCAGGAAAATTCCTTCCCCCACGCCATAAATCTCTACCTTTCAGTTAACAGTAACACCATCCATAAATTTGAATAAATCACCCTTAACTAGTTTTGTTTGGAGTCAACATGTATGAAATGCTGCAATGCGGAATCCTATATTAAGTTCCTATAAAATTCCCACTACATAGTATTTTGTGTGAGCGCACAGACTATAGACTTAGACCTCAGACCCGGAGGGACTTCCAGTTGGAGTGCTTCAATCTAGCCAATGATGTGTCACAGGGGGTGTAAATATATTTAACTGGAGAATGTTCTAAAGGCCATAAGTACGAGAGGCAAGGGCTGACACTGTAGTAATTTCTAGGACGATGTGAAATTCTGCCTGGGTGAAAAAGAGGGGAAGTTGTCAGAAGTGACGGTGGGTCTAGAATCTCCCGTCACACGAAGTTGATGAGCACGGATTCATCTCCTGATGCGTAGGGGAGGCACTCCATCTACCAGAGCACGGAAGACAGTGGGAATCCTTTAAAGTGATGTTACTTGCTTTCAGCTGAAGGAAGTGACATCAAATTATACAGAGCCGAGATAAATATTCTAGCTGGGTGTGGTAGGGCATGGCTGTAATCCTAGTACTTGGGAGGCTGAGATAGAGGGTCACAGGTTCACAGCCAGTCTTAGCAATTTGGTGAGTTGCAACTCAGTGAGACCCTGTTTCAAAATAAAATAGCAGTGGGATGTAGAGAATGTCCCTGGGTTCAATCCTAGTACCAAAAAAGAAAGAAAGAAAGAAAGAAAGAAAGAAAGAAAGAAAGAAAGAAAGAAAGAAAGAAAGAAAGAGGGAGGGGAGGAAGGTAGAAAGGAAGGGAAGAGGAGGAGAAGGAGAAGGAGAAGGAGGAGGAGGAGGAGGAGGAGGAGGAGGAGGAGGAGGAGAGGAGGAGGCGGAGACGGCCTAAAGCCTTTGATGGTCTGCCTAGCACACCAAACATATTTTAGTCTTTTGCATTAAACCCAGTTTTCTTGAAGAATGATACCTGAGGGATGACTCATCTTAACTGCCACATTCTCTCCGATGAGAATGTTTAACGAGGAAGAAGAATGTTTCAAGGATTTAAACTTCTCTGCACTGATTTTCAATACTTCTGACTTTGTGTTTAGAAATTTAATAATGACTGGTGGATAGGAAGATTGGTTAAAGAAGGCTGCGAAATCGGATTCATCCCAAGCCCGGTCCAACTCGAAAACATGAGACTGCAGCATGAACAGAGAGCCAAGCAAGGGAGACTCTACTCCAGGTATGAGAGCTCTGCCGAGCGTTTGTGCACACTGCAGAGCGGAGCGTCACTCCTGTGTGGCTCGCCTCTGCATTCTCCAGTTCTTATTGTGGATTCAGAGGTAGACTACTGGAGATATGGGTTATTGGTAGCACAACTCCTGCCTTCTTAAAAACTTCAGGCCAGCATCTGATTCCCATTCCATTTGGGAGAGAAGCAGATTCATTATGGCCATTAATGAAAATAGCTAGAAGTCATGTTGCATTAAATTCCAGCTTCAGTGCAGAGGAGAGTCTGAAGTCCTAATCATTTGCTGAAAAGACTCCGGCATGGAGCAGCGGTGGTGACCGATCCCAGTGTCGGTGGCTCCCTGCTATGGCGGGGAGATGCTTCAGAGACGACAGTCTCCGACATCATCGACAAATAGCAGGTCTTGTCATCGTTAGTTTCACTTGCACCTGAGAACTTCAATTTTCAGTTCTATCCACTGTTATGCATTTATAACGATACTAAGTATGAAACAAGTTGAAACTGTCTTTGCAGATAGCGATTAGATGAATTATATAATAGGCTGGGGCTGAAAAATCCTTCCCCGGAGGCTTGCGATCGTTTGCTGCTCCCCAAAAGATGCACTCGGTGGCTCATCACTTGGCCAACTTTGACTCGAAACCTCCACAGACATGGCGGGCGCACTTCTCCCCTGTGAAAGATGGAGTGGGCCAGACTTGTCTTTAATGTGAATAACTGGGTTTCTGTTTTCTCTTATACCTTATGTGTTTATATAATGATGCAAATTCCTTGTAAAGACAATATTTTAATGTGAGCAAGGACTCTTTTCAAGTGTCAGAAATGAAATAGAGTATGTTTTGATGTGGAACACCCATCTTCACTAACTAGCGTTTATAACTGTCAAGCTTATGACATCTCATAACTTATTCCAGGGGACTGGGTTATCTTTTCATGTATCAATATACTCTTTTTTATACTCTTTTAAATTTTTTCTTTATTATTATTGTTGTGGTTGTTGTTGTTTTGGTACTGGAGATCGAGCCCAAGGGTGTTCTACTGCTGAGCTAAACCCTCGGCCTTCCCCCTTTTAAAAACAGGGTCTCACTAAGTTGCTGAGGGCAGCCTTGAATTTGCAATCCTCCTGTCTTCGCTCCCCAAGTACTGGGATTTGCCCCATTGCTTTACCCAAGCTTTTACCAAAGTAAAAAACAAACAAACAAACAAAGCAAACTCTTTTACTTTCACAGGTTTTTACATTTGTCTCCTAACATTGAAAATGTTTTTCTTTAATTTTTAAGGACATAATCAGAATTTACAAATGTTTTAAAACTCTGATTATAGAAACTGACAGATAAGAGGCAATACAATGGGAACACAGTTTAAGAACTTGGCATTTTTTATATTGGAACTTAGGGGCAAGCTGGGCATGGTGGCGCATGCTTGTAACCCCAGTACTTGGGAGGCTGAGACAAGAGGATTACAGGTCAAGTCCTGCCTCAACTACTTAGTGAGAGTCTCTGTAATTTAGTGAGACCCTGTTTCAAAATAAAGAATAAAAAAAATGGGCTGAGGGTGTAGCTCAGAGTTCGAATGCCCCTGAGATTCGATCCCCAGTACTGCAAAAGAAAAAAAAAAAAAAAAAAGAAGTTAAGGGCAAATCTGTGTCCTGAACAATTTGACTATTAGTAGTATCTGTCAAAATTTTACACAACTCAGCCGGGCGTGGTGGCGCACGCTTATAATCCCCGCGCTTGGGAGGCAGAGACAGGAGGATCGCACTGGTTCGGAGCCAGCCTCACTGGCTTAAGAGACCCTGTTTCCAAATAAAAATATAAAAATAGGTCTGGGAGTGTAGCCCGAACATAGAAGGGCTTCCAGGAACCCCAGTACCACCAAAAAAAAAAAAAAATTTACACAACTCAAGAAATATTTTGACCATTAAAATTAAAAGGAAGGCAAAATAAGCCCATATTCAAACTGAAATTAGACTTAGTACTTTAGAAATAAAAAAAAAAAGGACTTCCAGAAAATGTTTCTGTCCTGGTAATAGGTGTCCTTCCATCACTGCCCCAAACTGCTTCTACAAATACAACTTTTTATTAATTTTACATACCGCCTGTGTCCTTGTTAAATGTACTGGTTCTCTCTCAAGAACCTCTAAAAGATAGAGAACCTTCCTGCTAGTTGTTTAATAAGGTTTTTGATTTTTTTTACCCATAAAACACTAAAATAATAGCAATAAAATCCAGCCTATTACTCATGGTAGAACTTATATTTTCATATTAATATTGATCTAAGTAAACATTGCCTTTTAATGAATAGACACTATAAAAATTCTTCCAACTGGATCCTTTCTCATCCGTGAGTAACATCAGTGGTGTGGTTATCTCGCTCAAATTTTACGTCCTTATTGTCAGATATTACTTGCCGTCTTTATGGATGAAGAAGCCAGTTAGTGTGTTTCAAAGCACTCTTGCACACTGGTAAAAGTCATTAGTGCTGCTGCTCTATATTAGTTCTCAAGTGTGAAAGATACAGAAGTGTATCTTCCATTTTATCTTAGAGTTTGGTGGTTCTGAAATGCATGCTTCTCAGATAACTCATAAGTGAACCAAGTTTCGTCCTTCATGCTCCGTCGTGCTTAGGACGCGCCCCAGTCGCTAGCTTCCCGATACATCACAGTGTACTTGGTGTCTGCTTCTTGGTGCGTCCGGAAGATCCAATAGCTCTGTAATCGCTATGGCTTTTTTCTCACAGGTTTCCCACGAAAGGCCGAGTACTTTCAATCTTGATATCATAAAAAATAACCAAGCTCAGACAGAGGAGCTAGAACCAAGAGGAGGAACATTAAGCGTGGGTGCCAGCCTTGCATCTCTTTCCATGTGTTTACTCAGAGGGCCTCCAAAATAAAGAGCAAAGGCAGCCTCTCCCGTCCAGCCATCGCTAGTCTGGCCAGAGAACTTGAGGGCTGCAGAAGCGATTCTCATCCTTTCCTCAGAGCCCTTTAAAATGAAGCCTTGCAGTTGAAGACAGGGACCATAGCATCACTGCTTCACACACTCCAGGATCTCCATGGAGAAATTACCGTTTGCCGCCTTGTAAGGCGGATGCAGTTAAAACACAACAGAAATAGTGAAGTGGCATGTTTATTGAGCAACGCAATGTCTTAGGATCTGCAGTACGTGTCAGATTTAATATGGGTTTTTGCTTTGCTCCAGTAAACCAGGAGGCAACTCATCATCCAGCTTGGGTGACATAGTACCTAGTTCCAGAAAATCTACACCTCCATCATCTGGTAAGTAGGTGCTGAGCGCTAAACTGCACTTGCCACATCCCATGCTTTCCCGACTCTTACCTTCTTTTGTGATTTCACACACATGGAATCACTCTGTTAACCCTACAGATGTTAAAATGTGTCAGAAATAGAAATAACCTTATGTGATGAAGCTGGGGACAGTACAGAGACATTTTTTCCTGGGGATAAAAAGGAAGAATTGTCTGTGTGTTTACTATATGTGGCTGCTATAGATGATCAAAGTGATGGTTATAATTTAAGTTAGTATTCCTAGTCTTCACCATGGCGTCTGGCACATTAGCATAGGCATTAAATGGGCAATACCCCCAGCTACCACTGGACACTGGGAGATGTAGGCTTCAAGTATTGAAATAATAATAATAATAATAATAATAATAATAATGCAAGATCCAAACCTTAGAATAGAAAAACAGGATAGAAAAACAAGTGAAGATGGATTGAATGACCTTCCTAAGATACAGAGACAAGCTCTGCAGAAAACAGACATGCAAAGACATAAGAAAATGAAAATAAAACAAACAAGCAAAAACCTAAGAACAGTAGTAAATAACCCATGAAAACACATTTTGGGAGAATAACTACTATTATTTTTTTCCAAAGCAATGGGTTCATTCTTAGGGTTGCTAGATCAAGGGCATCCGTTAAATCTGAATTTTAGGCCAACGGTTTTTTGTGTATTACATGAGATGTAGTTATACTAAGAATTCTGAAACATAGCCACATTAAAATGTTGTTTATCTGAGTTTCAAATTTAAGTGCATTTTATTCACTGAATCTGCCAACTCTAACATTTTGAGTAGAACTCAGAGCTCTATATAAATAGGAGACTCACTGTCTCAGCATAAAAGTTCATGTTTGGTGTCTTGGTTCATGAAGAGATGAATCTGGGAGTCAGTAAGATTGTAAGGAATGGCGGCCACAGGGTTAAGATTAACATGACTCTGGAGCCAGGTGTGGTGGCACCCGCTTGTAATCTCAGTATTTAGGAAGCTGAGACAAAAGGATTTCAGGTTTAAAAGCAGCCTCCGCAACTTAGAGAGAACCTATTTCAACCTAAAAAAATAAAAATTGCTCAAAAGTAGAATGCCCCTTAGTACTACCAAAAAAAAAAAAAGTTCTACATGTAACTTTCAGGAGGTGGAGATGAGAAAAAATAAAATCAAATTATACATCTATGGAGAAATTAAGGAGCTAGCTGTACTGTGAATACTGTGACTCTGGAACAGAATTCCTCTGTTACTAATAATCACACCTCATTCCTGAATGTTGACAGCTTTTACCAGAATCGTAGCAAATCTGAGCACAATGTATCAGTCAGCATTCTCATCACTGTGACCCAGATACCCGACGACTGCAACTTAGAGGAAGGGAGAATTGTTGGCTCACAGCCCTGAGGTTCCACCCATCAAGGCTGGGTGGTGTCTCCAGAGCTCAGGGACCAGGGCAGGAAGTAGAGGAAGGAGAAGGGACAAGGAACATCTCTATACTCCGAGAGATCACACCCTGCCCGCCCACCTTCCCACTCCGTGAACACATTAACTCATCAATGGAATGAGAACCCTAGTGATTCAATTATTTTATCTCTGTACATTTTTGAATTGCCAGCACATGAGCTTTCGCAGGGGACAGTCTATAGGCAAACCATAACACACAGTAAGAAGTAAACTAGCTTAAAATTTATATTGATTTAAGAAACTATGAATTGCCACAATTCTAACCCACTCCAACTTAAGTAAAATAGTGTGATTGAAATGAAAATCAAATCCCTGTAGCTATCAGGCGAGGCTTGCATTCCCCCTTGACCATCAAGGAGTGGGTCTTACTCTAAGTGCACAGGGAAAGGAGCCTGATCCTGCTCCTCTGCGCTATGTGAATGTGTAGGAATTCCTATATAAACCTTACACATTTCCTACATATCTCAAAGACTGCCTCGGGGATTCCTGAGGACTTCATTACTAGTGCCCTAAGATGGACAAAGGCTCCATCACGCTGTGGCAATGCCACCTTCTTTCGGCCAGTACAACTCTTCCACCTCCTCTAGCCAGACTATAGCCTAATAATTTTAGCCACATAATGACAAGAAGCTCATGTATCTTGGCTAATAACTTAGTGAATAAGTAAAATAACACTTCATTTTGTTGTCATATGTTTATCATTACTAAACATAAAGTTCCATGAAGAGTTTAATAAAATAAAGATGACTTAAAAGCCAACCAAAGTTTCATTCAGATACGGGACTTGGGAATAACTAATCTGAATACCACACGTAGAAAATACTTGCACTAGGCCGGGCGTGGTGGCGCACGCTTGTAATCCCCGCGCTTGGGAGGCGGAGACAGGAGGATCGCCCAGGTTCGAAGCTAGCCGCGCTGGCATAAGAGACCCTGTTTCAAAAATATAAAATAGGTCTGGGAGTGTAGCCCGGAGGTAGAAGGGCTTCCAGGAACCCCAGTACCACCAAAAAATAAAAAAATAAAGAATAAAGAAAATACTTGCACTCGCAACTGGGCTGGAAATGTAACCAACTTAAAGTAATAAACACATCCTAACTCTGTGGCCCTGTTCTTATCAAGAGCTCAGTGTATCCAAAGGGAAACCTCAGGAAATTCTAGAGAGAAGTTCCCTCAGTGCATGTCCAAGTGTGGATCGGCCTGAAGCTGTAGTTTGGGGCTTTTATTTGCTTGGTCCCCGTCTACAAATCCCCTTGCTCATTGCTGGACTGAGAAATATACACATCTACCTGAAGTAAATATGCTTAGATGTCTCAAGGGTTTGGAAAAAGACACATTTCTTCTTTACCTCTGACCAGCAGCCAGTTATACCCCGCACATCTGTGTACACTCGTAACCCCTGACTCTGCTCAACTTAACATAAGCTCTAACATTACGCCAAAACTTAAATTTCAAGAAATATCCCAAGTTTCTCTATGTAAAGAAACCTATCCTACGAAGAAGAATGAAAGCCCTACTTTCAAATATGTAGAACTACTTTCCCCAAAGTAAACACTGATGCTTGCCAAGGTATGGCGATTCAGGTATGAAATTAGAAAAGGGTGACATCTCTCAGTAAAAGGAGACCCTGTGAGTCAATTAAACTGTATCGGACTTTTGAAAAGGGCTGACATTCTTATTTCTTTAATGTGTTCTGAAAGGGCTCACATGTTTCTGAATTCTCAGTGTTTCAGAATAAACCCAAATGCTTTTGAACTTAAGTTAACAAAAAGTCAAAAGAAATGCAGGTAAATGTCAGTCCTGTCTCAGACCGAGTGTTTGGGTGGCCAAACTTCCGGGCTATGTCACAGATAAACATGCGTGCATTTCCACTCTTCCTTTTAAAACAAATCCATCCAGTGATTTCAGCAGACTAGATCCAGTGGATAAATCATAAAATCCAACTCCTGAACCCATCCCAAGGTCCTGTCAACTCTGACACCCAAATGGGTATCCTCCATTTCAGAAAGGCACTATTGTTTGAAAATGTGGCCTTAATAATCCCAATAAAAGATGAAAAAGATAAAGTATGTGGGAATTCACAACCAGAAGGGAAACATACTTGAAACTGATTAAGACCTATTACAGGAATAGTTAAACAACGATCTAGATTCTCTCCTTTAAGTCCAGAAAGGCTCTAACAATATCGGGAGGGTCAAGGAAGACCTCAAGTCTTTTTGTTTTGTTTTCTCAGACTCGTCCTAGGTTCATCAATCATTCAGTAGCCCCATAAGGCACCTTTCCCATATGAGCAAAGTGTCAGCTCTAACATGGAACAAAGCCAGGCATGTGCTAATGTCATCAGCAGGCACAAATGGAGCTAGGTTAGCCTATTTAAACTCCTGGAGCTGGCTCAGTGCCGCCTTACCTCCACTTGGTAGAAAGTCTTGACTCACCTATTATGCGACCCAGAGCCAGTATCTGTGATAGTGTGCAAACAGTGCCAGGTATTCACCCCATCGCAGATTTCTGACCTGATCAAATGAGAAGGAACAATTAAATAAGAGATCCTAATTTTCAAAAGGTTGAATAATTCAATATCCGTAATAACCAAAAGCCAGAAAAATATCGTGATGCCTGTCAAATGATCTCCTGTCCTTTGAAAAGGTTAGAAAAGGTCATGGGGAGCACCCATTCAGCTTGCATGTCACAGGGGATGGTAGATGTGTGACGACCCCAAGCTGTCTGTTACTCCAAGTGGTAAATTGTGCCTTAACTCCTAATGCACCATGGTTTTTAATTAGAAAGCCAACACGTTTAATATGATGCTTTCCTGTGGTGAGTAATTTTTCTCTTTTCTTTTCCTTAACTTAATTTGAACCATAAAGTTATTTTCTATGGAGCTCAACTTTGTGATAATTCTCTGGCATCCTGACCTAAGGACATGACCTCATTGGGGAAGCTAAAGGAAGTGAACTAGGGTACCTGGATGAGAAGGGTCCTCCCGGGGTGGGCAGAGCGGCTCCAGGACCAGCATGGACTCACTAAGGCAGGGGCTCTAGGTTCAGAGTCGCGGCTTAAGTTTTTGCCAGATTTAAGTCCCGCAAACTCTTCAAGTTCAGCTTTTCAATCTTAAAAATAAGGGGTTGACGGTGACCCTTAAAATACCTCCAACTCTGATCCTGCTGGTAAGATTCAATAGCAGTTGCAGTTACACTTGGAGATTCTTAAGCCTTGTTTTTCATTTGCCACTCTTGGAGAGAGAGATTTTCAGACTGAAATATCTCAGATGAAAACACACCAAGCCACAAAACTCAGACTTTTATTTTCCAAATGAGGAGAGCAGTGGCCTATTCTGCTGGGTTTTTGTGCCCTTCCACTGTGCACTGTGCCTTTTACATTCAGCCACGCCTTCTCTGGCGGTTTAATTAGACTGCTTTTATTTAGGCATCAACAGACCCAGTGTTTTCCAGCTGGTCTTCAGTCAGGTGTGCACGGACCATCTAATTAGTCTCCCGAGGGTGCACACACCACCACGGATTCTTGTCAGTCCTGACCATCCTCCCTGAATGATTTGCCAGGCTGGGGCTCCTTTGTATTGCCTGGGTTGGGGATTCCTTATTTTCTCTTTCCCTCAAATCTCCAGGAGGATTGCAAGTTCGAAGCCAGCCTCAGCAACTTAGACTCTCATCAACCTAGCAAGACCCTGTTTCCCAATAAAAAAATAAAATAGGGCTAGGGGTGTAGTTCAAAAGTAGAATGCCCCTGGGTTCGCTCCCCAGCACCCCTGCCTCAAAAACTCTATTGAAGTTTTCACACGGCCCTTGTTCTCATATAAAACCAAGCAAAATGAGGAACCTCAGGCGAATCGTGTTAAGTTTCCCAGGCAGCTGCCTTTTATCTCAGAGCCAGGTCGAGATACGGAACTAGGTGAGGCCCAGTGTTCTATGCTGCACTTGTACGCAGTTGCCATGGAGAATATCAACACATTTATTACAGGTTTAAAAGGTGTGTCCGAAAATAAAAACACTGAAGCGGTTTAGCATGGCACCAGCTTGCTCAAACACGAGGGCACCTTTCAGGTTTCTCGGCTTGGAGTACATTGCATTCTTAATGGGCTATACTTGACGTTTTACTTTCTTGACGTATTGTGCCAAAGACAAGAGATCTTGACAGTGGTTAGTTTATTTGCTTTCGTTTTATTTTCTTTATAACCTGTTTCCTCTCCTGTCCACCTGATGATTTTTGAATTGTTTGTCTGTATATAGCTATAGACATAGATGCTACTGGCTTAGATGCAGAAGAAAATGATATTCCAGCAAACCACCGCTCCCCTAAACCCAGTGCAAACAGTGTAACGTCACCCCACTCCAAAGAGAAAAGAATGCCCTTCTTTAAGAAGGTAACACGACCTTCCCAGCTCCCACTGTCCACCCGCTCGACTGCACTGCGTCACTTTTCTAGTCCTGTTGACTGTCTGCGTCCTTTGACGAGCCAATAACATGCATGCTCTGTTATTCTTTGTTTCTTTTCCATGCTGCTGTAGCTAAGCAGAAGCAGAAATCGGTAAGTTTACATCGACATAAGCTGTGTTTATCTTGCCACTGGCATCATTAGCATCAGTTCTCACCATTTTATTATTATATACCATCATTTTTGTCCTAAGAAAAGAATCTATCAACAGCTAATTGCATCCAGCATTCCAAACCGACCAAATTCAGCGAGTGCCCCGTTCAAACACCATTACAGTACTTATCCTTTTTGATGGAATACTATCTACCACCAAGGGAGTTTGCCTCAACACTCACGGATGGCCGACACTGCCAATTCCATATGATGCACCTCAATTGTGCATGCTTATTCTGTCTGTCTTTGTCTCTTCTCTTTTTTCCAGAAATTTAACTTATAATCAAGCATATTAAAGCAGTTTTTAGATTCTGATTTATGATATCCAAATACATAGCTTGTACTAAAAAAAAAGATGATTCAATTTTTAATTTAGTCAGTATTTAAACTTCTAATCCACTAGGTGCAAAATCTGCAGATGAACAAGACCAGTGGAAAACTGCAGGCTTGTTTTGGCGGTTTACTGTGAGTTCTTCCTCTTGTCGTATATAAATACTCTCCCGATGTTCTTGCCTCTCCATCAGTCAGATCTCGGCATCTCACCTGTTGGACAGTGGGGCTGGTGGCCACACACAGAGCCTTTGCCATTGGCCAGCCAAGATGCTACACACTGATGACAGTTTTCCCCTGGCCGGAACCCAGGGAACTCCTGAGCTTTACACCAGACACTATGTTTCCTTTCAGTGTGTTTTGTAGCTTCAAACTATTTTTCAAGGAACACCTCCCTCCCCAAATTTAATTTTTTCCCTCCACTTCTTTTAGAAACCACTTTACAGAAGCTACTTTTCTGTCTTTTAGACTCAGACTGCCTGATGTCGTCAAGTCTGACGCAACCCTGGGTATATTATGACATATGAAATAAAGTTTTACTGTATGTCCCAAACTTCCTTAATACTGAAATCTTTTCCTCTGCAAAAAAAAAAATATATATATTATACTCTGCAGAGGGACTCTAAGGTCATTAAGAAGGTCTCAGATACTGTACCTTAAACTGGGCATCTTTTTTTTTTTTTTTTTTTTTTGGTAACTGAATTATGGCTACTTTAAGAAAGGAAGACCTCAGAATCCTATGCAACACTTAAAGAAAGACACCTGAATTTTTGTATCGACACAGGAAGTCCCAATTAATATTCACTCACGGTAGTAGGCCTATCTCCCTGGCCCTGTCTTATCACCACAGTAAAGCTTGCAGCCACAGTGACCAGCAGTATCCTTAGTTGAGAAACTTAGAAAACCAGTATTGCTAAGCCACTCTGGACTTTAGAGAACAGGAATGCCCTCTAAAAGCACATTCATCAAAATAGTGTTCTGAAGTCTGTTTTCTTCTTTTAAAACTTTAAAAAAAAGTTCACAAATTTTCTACTAAATAATTCAACCAAAATAGGGTTAGCAAGAAAGGGTATAAAAATGTTGTAGTCATTATCAATGGGGCACAGAGCACCAATATTCCATCAAATAAGGTAATTTCTGTAGCTACCCTATTGATTAAGAAGCTGATTGATTACCAGCATGGGTAACCCTTTTACTAGTTGGCAGTCTCAGACTGAAGGAACCAAAGACCTATCAAATACCGAGCCACCTAAGACTTAAAGACTTGAAATAAAGTTTCTCGGTAGTTGATACAAATGCATGCAATTTCTACTCCTAATTATAATGGTGGAAAGGTGTTCTTATACTGCATAGCTATAAGGACTTCTAAACAAAAGCATGATCCCAGATGGTATAAAAATGTCATCAATTTGATAATTATGCTTATGATGCCTTCGGCACTGCTATTCATTCTTATGTTATCGATTATATGGTAATCGTCAACGTACAGTTCAGGAAAAACAGCAGCCTGAGATTCGACGGGAGGTTATTTCCGTGTCTTAGGTAGTTGCTTCTAGAGTGGGGCTTGTGTGGCATTTGTGCTGTCACTGTATTGTGTTTGTCCTTTTTTAAATTTTTGTTCAAAAATGTATTCTATTTTTATTGTGTCTATTAAAATTAGAGTGGTAGGGAAAATTTCAAGCAGTACGTGTGACACAAAGTCACACAACTTGTATCTTTTACAACTACTGATGAAATCTCAAATGGGGGCTTTTGAATCTGAAGTGCATTTTAATTCTCCCTGTAAGCAAATTAGAAGGAAGCCAGGTGTATACGAAGCCATTTAAGCAACAATAAGACGTCTTTCATGACAGGCTGATGCAAAAATTAGACTCACATTAGCACGTCGGTTTATCAAATTCTTAACACAGTTTAAAGAGCACATTTCTGCTGGTGCATGGGATTCTTAAAACATATTTTCAGATATTCCTTGATGCAAAGGATGATAGAGAGTGGAAGAGTCATCCGAGCAACTCGCTCTCACACAAGAGAAGGCCATATCTATTGCTTGCTCTTTTGCATTTCTTAAAGAAGTGATTTCTGGATCAATTGAATATTTTGTTAGTAAAATAATATAACATACAAACACAGTCAAACACATTAGCCCTATTAGGACCAACGGAATTGGTGTTATCTAATTTTTTAAAGTTTTACTTGAGGCAAGTACAAAAGTATTGAGAGTTAGAAACTGCAACAAAATTATCTCATTCCCCCGCTCTTCTAAGAAAGAAATGATTATAGAAAGGTATGAATTAGTTATATAACGGGAACACTTATCTACACTACTTTTAAGAAGCATATCAGAAAGCCGGGTGTGGTGGCGCACGCTTGTGATCCCAGCACTTGGGAGGCTGAGACAGGAGGATCACAGGTTCATGGCCAGCCTCGGCTACTTAGTGAGGTCCTTTGCAACTCAGTGAGACCCTGTCTCAAAATAAAGAATCAAACATAGGGCTGGGGGTGCAGCTCAGAGGTAGAATGTCCCTAGGTTCCACCCCCAGTACCGCAAAAAGAAAAAAAAGCATATTAGATATGCAAATTGCAATGCACCCTCTGAGGCCACCGAAGCAGGGCTGAATGTATTATTGCACATTAATCACCTTCCCTCTGAGACACAAATCTTACATTTATGTTTTCAAACGCCAACACATAGTAACCAAAACTCCAGAAGCATTAATATGGAAGACACAGTGATCTAATCACTGTTTACTGGCGTGCGCGCGCACACGCACGCCAATTTAAAGCGTCGCAATAAAACAGAATTTTCGAGTGTTAGGTAGTAAGAGTAACAGCGTTTTGAGATTATGTTTGATGCAGGTAAGACGAACATCTAAAATGCAAAGGTACTAGGATTGTGCTTTCTCCCACAGTGAGCCAGGTCAGGTCTGATCGCCTCAAGTTTTCAGGACCTTAATGCACCTGAGAGCACTGTGGATGCCCAGCCCCGCCCAGCACCTGTTCTGCATGAGCCGTGCTTCTCTTTGTTCTGCCCACTAGTTCTGTTCAAAGCAGCACACTTCCTGCTCTCAGAACTAATACAGCATTAGCGTTTCTTGAGACGGAGAAGAGCAAGAAAACCTGCAGACTATGCACTAACTTGAAAACGTGGGAAAATGAACCTCTAGCTCTTTGAATGTCTTTTCTTGTCTAGAAATGAGGCAAGCAGAAAAAAATTTTATTTTTAATGTGTGGAAAGCCAGTGCCTCATCCTATAGGGCCCAGAGGAGAGTTATCTTATTATTTTAAATATGGAAGTCTCCCTGTGTGTGAAATGTCTAAAAATCTGTTCTCTCTCCGCAGACAGAGCACACGCCTCCTTATGACGTGGTCCCCTCCATGCGGCCCGTGGTCCTAGTGGGCCCCTCTCTGAAGGGGTACGAGGTGAGTAGCCCCCTGCCGCACACTTGGCCTTTGCACGCTCAAGGCTGTGGCCGCCTCCCACGAGGAACTCTAGAACTCGGATCTGAAGAGCGCACAGCAGCAGAGCCTGCTGTCTTTCCATCTGTGGTCTATATTGCGTAGTGTCGTATTCTTTTGTTTTCCCGGCTGTTGTTTGGGAGGTTTCTCCTAGGTAGCATTTACTCAGTCCAGAAACTCCTAGCAAATGTAGAGTGACTAAAACTACTGGAGTTTGGATTCACTGCCACTGGAACATCGCCGTGAGCCCGGGGAGCGCCGTGGCTTTAACTGCCATTGCATGGGCCTCGGAAACAGAAAACATGGCGCCCTCAACCTGCCTCGTACGCAGATGCAAGCCCAGGCTTGTAAATGTTCCTTTGAGAAGCAAAGTTGTTCTATCGTCAGTAGTAATGCTCTTAGTATAAACACTACTGTTTTATCATATTTTAATTGATTGCGTGCTCAATTACAGGTCACAGACATGATGCAAAAGGCATTGTTTGATTTTTTAAAGCACAGATTTGAAGGGCGGTGAGTATTTCAGAACCCTGAGTGTTGTGGATTTTGGCCTGGTGGTGACTAAGCCCCTGTGAAACCGGCACATGATTCCAAAAAAAACCTGCTCACTGATGTCTCTGTGATGAAAAGAAATAGTGCTTTGCACATCCACAACCCTGGAAAACCCAGTTCCTGGACTTGCACCCTTAAGCTGAACCTAGCCCAGCCGGCTGATTGGAGCACCGTGACACGAGCACCCAGCCCCTCCTGCTGCCCGGGCACTGAAACTACACTCCCTCTTCCATTTGCTCTCCCGTTCTTTCAAAGGACTTTCATGCTATCCTGTCCCCTCACCCTCAACACCTTCAACACCTTCACAACCTCCTCTGTGAAGCTGTGTTCCTGCATCGCTGAGAGAATAGAGGCTTAGCTAGCAGGACGTGGGGGCGCACACCTGTAATCCCAGTACCTGGGAGGCTGAGACTGGAGGATCGCCAGTTCCTGGCCAGACACAGAAACTTAGAAAGGCCCTCTGCAACTTAGTGAGACTCTGTTTCAAAATAATAATAAATAGCCGGGCGTGGTGGCGCAGGTTTGTAATCCCCGCGCTTGGGAGGCAGAGACAGGAGGATCGCGCAGGTTCGAAGCCAGCCTTGCTGGCTTAAGAGACCCTGTTTCCAAATAAAAAAAAATATATAAAAAGTAGGTGTCTGGGAGTGTAGCCTGAGGTAGAAGGGTTTCCAGGAACCCCAGTACCACCAAAATAAATAAATAGATAATAATAATAATAAATAAAAAGGGGGTAGGGGTGTAGCTCAGAGGTAGAATGCCCCTGGGTTCCATCCCCAGTGCCATAAAAAATAGGGGCAAACAGGAGAATGTCTGAGTTCCCTGTTTGCATGTTTGCCTGAATGTTCTGCCTCCCCCCTTGTGATGTTCCTGGCAACAGCCAGCCCACCCCACAGCTCCCCGAGCACTGGACCCACTGCCATTCCAACTGCACTGACAAGCCACCAACATCCTTCCCTCCCGCATGGACACTCCGACATGTGCCACGATGCCTCTCCTTCTCACATTTGACTTCGCGTCCCCTCCAGCTGCCCATTCTCCTAGCAGCCAGGCTCACGAGAGCTGTGTCTGCAGACCTCTCCTGCAGCTCAACGTCTCTTACTCCGAGTCATGCTTTCACCCGTGCGGTTCAACCATGAGCCACAGCCGTGGTGGCCTCTTCTGCCCCCTATTAGATCCGGTTTAGTTTGGCTTCTTGAACCCCTTTCTGGTCTTCTTTGTATGGCCCCGGTGCTTCCTCGTCAGCTGGATGTCTGGGGAGTCCACGCATGAGCCTTCCATCTTTATCTCACCTGCAGTCACTCTTCTGATGTCAGACTAGGAACTCAGGGGCATTCAACCTCCTAGCTACACCCCCACTTTGTATTTATTTTTTGTTTTGCTAGGTTACTAAGAGCCTTGCTGTGTTCCTGAAGCTGTTCTTGAACCTGCGATCCTCCTATCTCAGCCTCCCTCACACTGGGATTATAGATGTGTGCTACCACATCCAGCTGCCATAAGACTTTCAAATGTCATTCCTTTGCTGGGCTCTTCTCTAAGCACAAACATCCAGCATCACTAGGGCATCCTGGCCTTCTCAAACCTGCCTCCGACTTCCTTCCACGCATAGTCTACGTATCTCAATTAGCTTCTTCCTCTCTCAGTCCCCAAGCCCACCAGCCCATGTCACGGAATAATCCTTGGCTGTTCTTTCTCTCATCTGCATCAAAATGTTGTTATCTTTATCCTTAAATATATCCGTACTGCAAGGACCATGCACAGCTCCTGAGGTGTCTTTCTGGTTGGACACCACATTCTCTCCCTGGACTTGTCTCCTTGTTTCGTTCCCTTGAGTCTGTTCTCAGGTCGGCAGCCAGGACGACCCTGGTAAGCATGGGCTGGAGCCTGTCACTCTTGTGCAAAAGCATCCAGTGACTTTTCACTGAGACTGAAAGCCGAAGTCCTGCCAGGCGTGGTGGTACACCACTGTGATTCCAGTACCTGGGAGGCTGAGACGGGAGGACTTCAGGTGCTCAGCCAGCCTCGGCAAGATAAGATCCTTCAGAAGTGTAGTGAGACCCTGTTTCAAATTAAAAATAAAATTATAAATAAAAATATAAAATAAAATTATATTTTATTTTATATTTTTATTTTATATTTTATAAAAATATAAAATAAAAATTAAAAATAAAATTATAAATTAAAAATAAAATTATTCTTAATTGTGCTGAGTGTGCAGTTCAGAGGATGAATGACTCTGGGTTTAACCTCTAGTTGCAAAAGAAAAAAAAAAATTAAAAAGAAAACCAAAGTCCCGTGTGCCCTCTGCGGGTGAGCCTCCGCCTCCTTTGGCCGTGCCTCACACTCACTCCCCCTCTGCTCAGTGAGCGCCAGCCGCACAGGCTTCGTCATCCTGGAATGGCCCGGAAAGCCGAGAGCCGTGTGCACGGGCCTGGGCACCGCGGTTCTCTCTGCTAGGAACACTCTCTCTCATATCCTGTGTGGTGCTATGCGTGCACGTTCCTGCCCCCTTTGCTGTTTTCCTGGTGTCCTTACACACTTTACTTATTTTGTTTGTGACTCCTCCTCGGTGCCTAGACCATCAGCTGCAGGCGGGCAGGGGCTGAAGTGCTGGTGAGCTGCTGTGTTCCCACCGCTTAGAGGAGCACTCCACAGGATGGATGACGGATGACGCTGAGCCCAGCGTCTGCTGTGTCCTCCACAAGAGAAATGCTTGAAGCCCCTGTCTCTGCCTATGAAGGGCTTCTATGTAAACCAATAACTGAAACCGCTAGCAAAAGGCTGTAAATGGAAGGGCAGCTTAGTGTGTATATGTAGAAGGCAGAGATGGCATAAGGAGAGGGGCAGTTGACAGATATCCACTTAGAGTATATCCTGTGCGCCAGGCATTGCGGGGAGCAAACTCAGACTAGCTCCCTGGCATCATGGAGCCCGTTCATGGGCTACTGAACTGCAGCCTTGGGTCAGTCAGTGACGGCCAGCTCCTGAAACATCAAAGACCCGACAGGATTCCAAACCCCAAGAGCTAAACTAAGAGTGGACTCGGGGTCTGGGAGCCTGCAGGGCTGGTGGCATTTCTGTCCTTGGACAAGACAAGCTTGGTTCCTCTTCATGGCTCGCCCTTCTTCCCATCCTAAGAACATAAGGACAATGGTGGGTAGGCCTTAACTTTACTGTCCTTTCAGATTTTTATTATATTGTCTGCTAGACCATATCTACTCCCCCAGGCATTTCTAATCTATATTGAGTGTGTTTCTGGAGATGGAGCCCAGGAGCATTCTAGCCACAAGCTACACTCCCAGCCCTATTTTCTTTTTTGTTTTGAAACAGGGTCTCACTAAGCTGTGGAGGGCCTCACTAAGTTGCCGAGGGTGGCCACGAACCTGTGATCCTCCTCTCAGCCTCTCATGCGTCCAGCTTTAGACTGACTTTTGACAGGGGGAGTAAGAGGAGGGGGAGAAATTTTTATAGCAAGGCAGTTATTAATAAGTGATCAGGCGAAGGACTGCAAGGAACAGAACACAGAAACCACATTTCGAGACACAAAAGAATACATTCAAGGCCTACTTAACCAAGTGTTCCTGATTAGAAGTTTTTTATGTTCCATAACTTCATAAAATATGTTTTAGTTCGTGCCAGGAAATACAGCATTTGGCTTTGCCTAAGACTGGTGGACACTGGCCAAGTAGAAAAGGCATACCTGTAATCTCCCCAGTATGGGATTTCCTGACTTACCACTTCGATTTAAACCTGAGTGCATTTCGAGCTTAGAAGCGTTCAGCCAGGATATGTGTCTTGGACCTGCTTCTGTAGTATCGGCCGTCCAGACCGATTTCATTCTGGAACAAATAAAGTAAATGAACGTCGGGTCCATCTCTTTCTTCTGACCAGAAGTACTTGCCATTTGGCTTTGCTAATGGGCCTGCCGTGGCCCACCTCGAGACACGGAGCTGCCATTGTGTATTTTAGGTTGTGACTGCCAATGAAAGGAACTCAAAGTAAGTAACTGGATCTATAAGGTGGAATTTCAAACATTGTATGAAAATCTAACATTTTTAACCCAGGGCAAAACATCCAGAATAACTATATCATTTAATGTCTTTGCTTAGTGGATTTGGTGGCTCTCACCTGTCATCCCAGGACTTGGGAGGCTTAGGCAGAGGAATCTCAGGTTCATGGCCAGTCTCAGCAACTTAGTGAGGCCCTCTCTCTCCTCTCTCTCACACACACACACCTCTCTCTCCCTCTCTCTTCTCTCCCCCCTCTCTCTCCTCTCTCTCTCTCCTCTCTCTTCTCTCTCCCTCTCCCCCACCTCTCTCTCACACCTCTCTCCTCTCTCTCTCTCTCTCTCTCTCTCTCTCTCTCTCTCTCTCTCTCTCTCTCTCACCTCTCTCTCTCTCACACACACACACCTCTCTCTCCCTCTCTCTTCTCTCCCCCCTCTCTCTCTCCTCTCTCTCTCTCCTCTCTCTCTTCTCTCTCCCCCCCTCTCTCTCACACCTCTCTCTCTCCTCTCTCTCCTCTCTCCTCTCTGTCTCTGTCTCTGTCTCTCTCTCTCTCTCTCTCTCTCTCTCTCTCTCTCTCTCTCTCTCTGCTGGAAATTGAACCCAGTGGCATTCTACCTCTTAGACATGCAGCGTCCAGCCCTATTTTATTTTTTATTTTGGAACAGGATCTTGATAAGTTGCTGAGGTCCACACTCAGTTGCTGAGCTGGCCTCAAACCTGCAATCCTCCTGTCTCAACCTCCTAAGTACTGGAATTACAGGTATGTCCACCATGCCTAGCTCCTTGACATTTAACTCTTTTAGAGATGTCCTTCTTAACTCTCTTGAATTTTTCTTCCTACTTTTCTATTTTTATTTCCAAAACCTCTTCCTCATTCTGAGCTTTAAAACATAAATTTGCTCCAGTTTCATAGACTCATCTCTTAGACTTCATCTCTGAACAATGACTAATGGTTATCTTTTCTGTTTGTTGGGGCCTCTCCTGTGAGAAGTTTCCTAGGATGCCACTGAAGAGTGCTGCACTCAGATTTAAGAGTGGAACATGGAGTGCCGGACCGGATGCTCTGTGCTCACGGCAGGGCTCGTTGACCTATGGCATCGACAAGCTTCCATACGGAGTAGTCTTGTTAGATAATTCACATAGGAGACCTCCAGTATGTGTGCTCTTTGGGCTGTTACTTTCCCAGAGAGTTTCTAAGAATTTCTTATAGAAGCATAAACCCTGCTTTCACACTTCTAAGGCAGGAAAGAAGGCTGCGGTCTCAACATTCGGAGCCCGTTTTGTTTTCCTTTCTATCTTTTGTTCCTGGCCCAGATTCTGCCTAGGACCTCCTGGCCAGTGGCTTTCTGTTTTTCTGTCTACAGATAACCTGTGATCTTAAACTCGATAGAAAATGAAATAGAGAACCTGGCTACTTGGAGTTGTGGAGGATTCTGGCTATGAAACAGACAATTTTGTTTATAGATTCTCAGACTGCCAATTGGAATATTCACTAAATACCCAGCTCCGTCTACTAAGTCACTTGCTGCTTTCAGCTTCCCGTCTTACTGATCTCATTTCTATCCTATCTAGAATGACCCCTCAACTCATTATTATTAACTCTCATAGTAGCCTATATGTTCACATAGCCACCAGCCTTCTAGTCTTTTCTTTTTATTTTCTTAATTTTTTTTTTTTTTGGTACTAGGGCTTGAACTCAAGGTCTTTATACCTTTGAGCTACATCCTAGCCCCATTTTGTTTTTTAATTTGAAATAGAGTCTTACCAAGCTGCAGAGGATCTCAGTAATCCTCTGCCTTGAACAGGAATCCTCCTGCCCTAGCCTCGCAAGTCCGGGGATGACAGGCACGCGACAGGCTCCCAGCTGGTTTGTTGATTCTTCATCTTTGCCTTTCCTCCTCACGGAGGGAAGCTTGCTTGGTTCTTGTGTGTACTCCACAGGCTGACCTGTGCTACGAGCCTTCAGAATATAGGTTTAGAAATCTGCTTTGCATCCCAGTCCCACCGTTTAGTAACTACAGTTTGGGATAAGTCATTGATCTGTAGCCCATTTTCTTCATCAGGGAAAGTAGGATAATACACCTCTCTCTCATGAGTTTTTGGGGCACTTTAATCAGAAATTTAAGCAAAATGGTTAATATATACTTGGCAAGTAGCCATTTACTGATAAGAGATGGGCATGGTGGCACAGGCTTGTAATCTTTTACTTGGGAGGCTGAGACAGGAAGGTTGCAGGTTTGAAGCCAGCCTCAGCAATTTATCAACGTCCTCTGCAACTTAATGAAACCCTGTTTCAAAATAAACAATAAAAAGGGCTACGCATATAGCTGAGAGGTAGAATCCCCCTGGGTTCAATCCCCCAAAAATTCAGTGAGGCAGTTAAAAGACAAACAAGAAGGAACAATTAAGTGTTCTAACATATATGGTTTAAAAATATGGGCACCGCATACACACACACACACACACACACACACACACACACACATGCATATTTCATTGTTTGATGATTTTTTTTTTTCATTCACTTTTATGAGATTAACAACTCTTAGGTCTTCTGTTCCCTTTTTCCTCTAATAGGATATCCATCACCAGGGTCACTGCTGATATCTCCCTCGCCAAACGCTCAGTATTGAACAACCCCAGTAAGCACGCAATCATAGAAAGATCCAGCACAAGGTCGAGCTTAGGTAAGTCTGCGCAGTGGTGATGAGCGTGCGCCATTTAAACGCCCCGCCCCTGAGGACCGCAATGAGATAGTTAACACGAGTTTTCCATGTGCCACAGAGAAAAAAGCAGCTGCGTGCTGTCAAGTAGCTAGTGCGAGCGTCCTAATGAGTTCGTGGTGTGCAAGGATTTGTTATGCAAGTTTCACACTAAAGTTGCACACACGAGCAGCACCGATGGTTTGGTTTGTTTTCACTACTGCAAGCTGAATACCTGGATTATATCAATAATAAAATCAAAGCCGGGCATGCCCGTAATCCCAGTACTTGGGAGGCTGAGACAGGCGTATTACAGCTTCTCATGGACGCCCTCCACAACTTAGTGAGACCCTGTTTCAAACTAAAGAATAACAAATAGAGTTTGGGGTGTAGCTTGGAGGCAGGATGCCTCTGGGTTCAGTCCCCAGTACCACAATAAGTAAGTAAATAAGTAAGTAAATAAATAAATAAATAAAACATATAAATAAAAAGGGCTGAGGATGTACCTCAGAGGTAGAAATGTCCCTGTGTTCGGTCCCCAGTATAAAGTAACAATGGTGAAATCATATTCAGAAAAGTGTAATTTGTGTGTGCTGAGACCAATAAAGGATGAAGTAAAGTCTTGGCCATTCTCTATTGATTGACATCGATAATTTTGATTTATTTGTAAAATATAGGGTAGGAATCTTAGGTAATGTACTTACAGAGTGATTTTTGAAACTGCTTATTAACATAGATGGTTTAGTTAAATACAGACCCTTTGGCAACTATTCTGTCTTTAGAAACCTGAGTTTAGGTTAATCACTGTTACACCTTTAACTTACTGGATAAGTAGTTTTCTCATATATATATATATATATATATATATATATATATTTTTTTTTTTTTTTTTTTTTTTTGCAGTATTGGGGATGGAGCCCAAGAGCATTGTACCTCCAAGCTACACCCCCAGTCCTAGTTTTAGTTCTTCTATTTTTTTGAAAAGGGTCTCATTGAGTTGCAAAGGACCTCGCTAAGTAGCTGAGGCTGTCTGTGGTGGTGCAGCTTGTAATCTTAGTACTTGAAAGGCTGAGACAGGAGAATGGCAGGTTCAAGGCTGGTCTCAGCAACTTGGTGAGAATTTCAGCAACTTAGCAAGACTTTGTTCCATAAAAATAAATAAAATAAAATAGAGCTGGAAGTGTAGCTCAGAGGTACAGTGTCCTTGGGTTCAATCCCCAGTAGCAGAGGCAAGCCATTAGTGACTTGATTTTCAGGAATAATATACTAGTTAGATTATCTCCAGGAATCTTCCAGTGTGAATGCAAAGGTACAGGGGAATGAGAGGTGTTGAGAGCTGAACCCGCTGGCTGAAGGGAGCTTTACAGACCTGACCTCATAACGTCAGTGGACACTGTGAGGTAGTCGCTGTACTTTAAAGACCTGCGCTGCCTACTAGAGTAGCTTCTGACTATAAATCACTAAAAATAAGCCGGGCGTGGTGGCGCATGCTTGTCATCCCAGCATTCGGGGAGGCTGAGACAGGAGGATCACGGTTCACAGCCTCAGCTACTTAGTGAGGCCCTTTTGCAACTCAGTGAGACCCTGTTTCAAAATAAAGACTAAAATATAGGGCTGGGGGTATAGCTCAGAGGTAGAATGCCCCTGGGTTCCATTCCCAGTGCCACAAAAAATAAACAAATAAACAAATTACTAGAAATAAAATCTAAAAATGCAGTTGCTTGTTCATACTAGCTACATTGAAAGCATTCTGTAAAGGCCAGGCATGGCAGTGCATGTCTGTAATCCTAGTACTTGGGAAGCTGAGCCAAAAAAAATCACAGGTTGAAGGATAGACTCAGCAACTTAGCCAGACCGTGTCAATCAATCAATCAATCAATCAGTCAATCCGGCTGGAGGTGTAGCTTGGAGGTAGAATGCTCCTGGGTTCCATCTCCATCACAATAAATAATAAAAATAAATAAATAAATAAATAAATAAATAAAGTGTTCTGTAGCCATGGTGGGTAGCATACTCGGCAGGATGGAGAACATTTCCATCATCACAGAAAGACAGTCTTTGTTTTTTTAATGTTTGGAGAGATCACAGAACAATAGATGAACAGTTCTTGGAGTCCAAGTATTTTTTAGATTTTCGGTGATACATTTTCTATGAATTTTATAGCTTGGGTTTCTATAGAGGTAATTCTAGAGCAACTGCTCTTGTGAAACAAAATGTTACAGGACCTATCCTTCGTTGCCAGAAATTAGGAGTGTGTTTTGGGACAGTTGTAAATAGGCACCCTTTATGTCTCTTACACTGTACTTCAGAAATAACAGCGTAACACCGGGGATCCAGCCCCAGGCAAGCTCCCGCGGCGAGGGCAGCAGGCGATGGTTGATAGGGGACACTGCTGAGAAAAAACCCTGAAAGACATCTACTAAGTTTCTTATAACATTTTAATAAAATAACGTCATAGGGTAAAAGTTCTATACAACTAAAAATGAGTCAGCAGAGAGAAAACAAAACCTTTGGCTCTATCTCGCATTTAATGAGAAGCAAATTTGATTTATTGATTGGTTGATGGATTGACTGCAGCACTGGGGGCGGAACCCAGGGGCGCTCTACCTTTTATTCTTTATTTTGAAACCGGGTCTCACTGGGTTGGGAAAGGCCTCACTAAGTAGCTGAGGCTGGCCAAGAACCTGCGATCCTCCTGTCTTGAGATCTCCAAGTCCTGGGAGCACAGGTGTGTACCACGGCATCCAGCTGAGCAGCAAATTTCAGAGCTAGTCAAGAGAACAATTCCCAAAATCTCAAGTGCTGAGAAGAAATAGACCTTTCCTAAGGACTCCTCTTACCAACTGCATTGCCTGTAAACACCAACAGGACTGGCCACAGAGGGCACACTGTATCATTTTACATCATCTTAATCTAGTCTGAAAATCCATCCTGTTAAATAATCAGACCCTGCCTTAACCTTTTACAGCGGAAGTTCAGAGCGAAATCGAAAGGATTTTTGAACTTGCACGGACATTGCAACTGGTAGTTCTGGATGCAGATACTGTCAATCACCCAGCTCAACTCAGTAAAACCTCCCTGGCCCCTATTGTAGTGTATGTAAAGATTTCTTCTCCTAAGGTAAGTGGGGTTGCTGTTATTTGCTTTTTTATTCTAACAGACGGATGCAGAGTTTAAGAAATACATTTTAGCGAAAAATTCTAAGAATGGCAAGCAAAGCGTGGTTGGTCGGGGGTTCCGGGGGTCCTTCCTTCCTCTCTCCTCCCTCCTCTCTCCTTTTTCCTCCTTCCTTTCTCCTACTGAACCCAGAGGCTTTCTACCTCCAAGCTATACCCTCAGCTCCTCTTGTTAAACTTTTGTTTTGAACACAGTCTCGCGAGGTCGCTAAATGTCTCACTGAGTTGCTACTGCTGGTCTTGAAGCTCTGGTCCTCCTGTCTCAGACTCCCCAGGGCTGGGGTTAAGGTGTGCGCCACTATGACAGCTGGAGTGGTGATTCTTAAAGCGTGGTCCGGGGATCCTTGGAAAGTCCCGAAACATTTTTAGAGGATCCATGGGGTAACCAAGATTTCAATGACAATACTAAGAAAAGGTTTGCCTTTTGCGTGGTGTTGATACTTTTATGGAGGGTGCTAAAGCAATGGCGTTCCCACGAGAAGCAAAGGCCGCTAGCGGCTAGGGTATCACTGCCATGCCCTTGCAGTTAAGAATGTCCTCATATAGCAAAATATGTCGATTTTGTTAAAAATGTTAAATTGGCGCATTGTAATTAGTAAAAGTTCTTGATTGATTTTGAACTGGTGCGTTGTAATCACATCTTGGTGACGGGGATGGAGGCACACACGCACTTAGCACTAGGTGAGCTGCGCCCGGCTCCCACTCCGCGCCGCCCCCTTCCCAGCATGCCTCACTGCTGCTGGCATAGTTTTATATAGTTTTGTATAGTTTTGCATAGTTTTGCCATACTTTTGCCATAGTTTTAACTGGCATCGCGCCGGTTAAAGCGCTTCCGGCCGCACACCCGCCGCTCCACGGGGCTTCTCCTCCTTGTCTGGAGTTCCTTTTGTCTCAGTTTCTCCCAAGTTTTTACATATGTGGGAAAACATAGGACTCCTCATTTTTGTGACTGCAAATATAAAGTTCAACTGCTGCATACCAGTAAGTTGTCTGAAAAATACATGCTGGTTGGTTGAGTTGTGAACCAAGCTAGCCATTTTTTTCCTGGAATACCATTTGTATCCAAGAATAACTGGCAGCCTGTGCTTGTTCAGCCTGGAGTATGTGTAGATATTTTCTTTTAACAAAATGAGCTAATCATTTTACGGATAACAGCCAATGATAATATTAATGAATGTCATGTTTAGTATCATAAAATCAATGTGTCAATATTTGGCAGGGCTGAAAAGCTCAGTGTACCACTATCTCCCAGATAATCAGTGAATGATGTCACAAATCTTACTAAAGCTACCATTCCGACTTCAAGACAGACCAGCGGGGTTTAACAGACTAAGAAAGTTTGCTGTCATGGTTCTAGATCCCACATGGCAGCTACTCCTGAAGTATAAAACACTTGCTGAGTTCTAGTGTATGATCAAATAGCAGCTCTCTGAAAAGGTACAACTAAAACATTCCTCCCTTTCTTAATTATTTTACCTGTAGCCGGTTGGATTTTCTTTGACTGTTTCAACCAAAATAGTGCTTTGTAGCAGATTGAATGTAGAAGCATGTAGGACATTTCAGTTGTCTTCCATTAAATAGACATTATTATTCATTTTAAATAGATTAGCATTCTAAAAGTTTCTAATATGGTAGGATTAGAAATATTTCATACAACAAAAGCTCTCTGGGGCTTTCAGGGTTTTTGTTTTGGTTTAAACCTAAAGAAATCATAAAGCAGACATTGGTGGCACATGCCTGTAATCTCGGGACTTGGGAATCTGAGATTGTAGGTTCACGGACAGCTCAGCAAGTAGTAAGACTCCCAGCAACTTCACAAGACTCTGTTTCGAAACAAAAACTAGCCAGGCGTGGTGGCGCACACTTGTAATCCCAGTACTTGGGAGGCTGAAAAAGGAGGATCTCGGTTTGTGGTCAGATCCTCAGCTACTTAGTGAGGCCCTCTGCAACTTAATGAGACCCTGTTTCAAAATAAAGAAGAAAAAATAGGGCTGGGGGTGTAGCTCAGATAGAGTGCCCGGTGCCACAGCATCCCCAGTGTCACAAAAACAAAAACAAACAGACAAGAAAAACAAACAAAAAAAAACCCCAAAACAACAACAACAACAAAAATAAACAAACCCCAAATGGTCTGGAGGTATAGACAAAAAAAAAAAAAAAAAAACCAAATGGTCCGGAGGTATAGCTCAGAGGTAGAATGCTCCTTGGTTTAATCCCAGTACTAGGGGAAAAAAATCATGAGGCACAAAGTCTAGAAAAGGGCTAGAAAAGACTCTGTAAGGGCTATGCTTGTGGCTGAAGACTACACCTGAAGACGGGCATGGTGGTGCACCCTTGTAATCTCAGTATTTGGGAAGCTGAGACAGGAGGATCGCAGGTTCAAAGCCAGCCTCAACAACTTAGTGAGACTGTTTTCAAATAAAAAAATATAAAATAGGTTTAGGGGTATAGCCTTGAGCTAGAAGGCCCCTGGGTTCCACCCCAGTAACACACACACACACAGAGACCACAACTTAGATTTGTTAGCATATTAATTTTGTGTACAGTCTTATAGGTTTTCCTTTATAACTTAATCTGTATAAGCTATTTGTGCTGTATATAAGAAGGCCCCTAGATAAAAGAATCAATTTTTTCCTGAGTGAAGACATCCTTCTGTTAAAAGCGTGTTTCTTTTACAGGTTTTGCAAAGGTTAATAAAGTCTCGAGGGAAATCTCAAGCTAAGCACCTCAATGTCCAGATGGTCGCAGCTGATAAGCTGGCTCAGTGTCCTCCAGTAAGTAACTTCACACACGGGTTCAGATGAAGGATCAGACATTTTATATTTATATTTTATATATTTTTTTAATTTTATATGTAATTTTATTTTATTTATTTTTTTATTAATTTATTTTTTAAATTGGTGCATTGTAGTCATATATCAATCACATTGGAGTACAAGACTTGAGAGGATATACAAGCACACATCATCCAATTAGCCCTCATCCAGCCCCCATCCCATTCCCTCCCCCTCCCTCAATCCCATGCTTGTTTGGTGATTAACTTTGATACATTTGTTTATGTACCTCCTGCGTTTTAAAGAGGCTCCATCCTCCCCTATTCCATACCCTCTGATTGGTCACATTAGTTGCTTTACTATAGGGCCCTTTCTATAGCTCAACCTCTTCCTGTTGCCCCTTTCCTCCTAGTTATTGCTGATTAGGGGAAGTGTCTGATTTATATTTTCTGCGATATTTCTCTGTGCATGCTGCGTTGCAAGTACCGATCCCACTCTTGATGGCCCCAGTAGTGGCCTGGCTACTCAGTGGACTGATCCAGACCTTACTGGCTCAGGCAGCGGCCTTGCCTCATGGGAGGGCCTGGTTCTGGTCTCGCTGGCCTCCACACCGGCCTAACCCCTCAGCTGGCTTTGATTCCGGCCTCGGAGGCTGCAGTAGTGGCCTTGCCTCACGGCAGGCTCCGATGCTGGCCATTGGCTCCGGCACCGGCCTTAACCCTCGGCAGGATTCTGATCCCGGCCTCGGAGGCCCCAGCACCGGCCTTGCCTCATGGCAGGCTCCAATGCCAGCCTCGCTGGCCCCAGCATCGGCCTAACCCCTCGGCAGGCTCTTATCCCGGCATCGGAAGCCCCAGCACCGGCCATGCCTCACGGCAGGCTCCGATGCTGGCGTTGCTGGCCCCAGCACAGCCTAACCCCTCGGCAGGCTCCGATCCCGGCCTCGGAGGCCCCAGTACCGGCCTTACCTCATGGCAGGCTCCGATGCTGGCCTCGCTGTCCCCAACACCGGCCTAACCCTTCGGCAGGCTCCGATCCTGGCCTCGGAGGCCCAGCACTGGCCTTGCCTCACGGCAGGCTCTGATGCCGGCCTCGCTGGCTCCAGCACCAGCCTAAGCCCTCAGCAGACTCTTATCCCGGCCTCGGAGGCCCCAGCACCGGCCTTGCCTCACGGCAGGCTCCGATGCTGGCCTCGCTGTCCCCAGCACCGGCCTAACCCTTCGGCAGGCTCCGATCCTGGCCTCGGAGGCCTAGCACCGGCCTTGCCTCATGGCAGGCTCTGATGCCGGCCTCGCTGGCTCCAGCACCAGCCTAAGCCCTCGGCAGACTCTTATCCCGGCCTCGGAGGCCCCAGCACCGGCCTTGCCTCACAGCAGGCTCTGGTGCCGGCCTCGCTAGCCCCAGCACCGGCCTAACCCCTCGGGAGGCTCCAATCCTGGCCTCGGAGGCCCAAGCACCGGCCTTGCCTCACGGCAGGCTCTGATGCCGGCCTCGCTGGCCCCAGCACCGGCCTAACCCCTTGGGAGGCTCTTACCCTGGCCTCGGAGGCCCCAGCACCGGCCTTGCCTCACGGCAGGCTCCGGTGCCTGCCTCGCTGGCCCCAGCACCAGCCTAACCCCTTGGGAGGCTCTTACCCTGGCCTCGGAGGCCCCAGTACTGGCCTTGCCTCACGGCAGGCTCTGGTGCCGGCCTCGCTGGCCCCAGCACCGGCCTAACCCCTCGGCAGGCTCTTATTCTGGCCTCGGAGGCCCCAGTAACGGCCTTGCCTCATGGCAGGCTCCGGTGCCGGCCTCACTCTCCCCAGCACTGGCCTAACCCTTTGGCAGGCTCCGATCCCGGCCTCGGAGGCCCCAGCACCCGCCTTGCCTCATGGCAGGCTCCGATGCCGGCCTCGCTGGCCCCAGCACCGGCCTAACCCTTCAGCAGGCTCTGATCCAGGCCTTGGAGGCCCCAGCACCGGCCTAAACCCTCAGCAGGCTCCAATCACACCCTGGAGACCCCAGCACCTGCCCTGCCTCACGGCAGGCTCTGATGCCAGCCTCGCTGGCCCCAGCATCGGTCTAACCCCTTGGCAGGCTTCAATCAAAGGTTCCAGGTATAATGTATCAGATCTCTGCCTCCTCTGAGTACTGGCCACTGCCATTGCCACTGCCTCTACCATTTCAAATCCTTCCCAGGCTCTGAATGTTGTCCAGTGTTCCTAAGCATGCATGACGGTAGCATTCGACATTTGGTGTAATTTCTCCAAAAAAATAAGGTTGGTAGGATCCAGTTTCTGCTTCTCCTGAATATAAGTCTCCACCGCCATCGCGGAGAACTCTTTCAACACCGCCTTTCTCCTTGGTCTCTGCTAAACTCTCTCCTTACAGGTGATGTCCAAGATTCTTAACAATATAGAGAAACAGCAGTCCTCCTTCACGGGGAATTTTTCCATAAGTTCCAGTGCATTTAGATAAGTTTTGTCTGCATCTCCAGTGTTCTGGCATCCGCAATGGCTTTCTTAACTCCTCTCCGATATTTTTCTTTTTCTTTTCCTTTTTTTTTTTTTTTTAATAAGAGAAGACAGTGTATGTGGTTTGAGGAGGTAGTGGGATCAGGCACTCACTCAGTAGCACTGTAACCCGGTCAGTTTCCCCATGGGTCCAGAGTGCTCTGCACTACTCCGCCTGGGGCCCAGGGTCCCGCAACCCGGGCCCCGGCTGGCGTGCCCCGCGTGACCCCCGCCCAGAACCCAGGGTACTGAGCCCGGTTTCTCCAGGGGTCTGGCGTGCTATGTGCAGTTCGGCCCGGGGCCCAGAGTCCCGCGACCCGGGCCCGGCTGGCGTGCCCCGCGTGACCCCCGCCCAGGTCCCTGTGTACTAGGCCCGGTTTCTCCAGGGGTCTGGCGTGCTACACACGTTCCGGTCCGGGGCCCAGAGTCCTGCGACCCGGGCCCCGGCTGGAGTGCCCCGCATGACCCCCGCCCAGGGCCCAGAGTTTCGCAACCCGGACCCCGGCTGGCGTGCCCTGTGCGACCCCCACCCGGAACCCAAGATACTGGGCCCGGTTTCTTCAGGGGTCTGGCGTGCTGCTCACAGTTCAGCCCGGGGCCCTGAGTCCCGTGACCCGGGAACCCGGCTGGCGTGCCCCGCATGACCCCGCCCAGGTCCCAGGGTACTGGGCCCGGTTTCTCCGGGGGTCTGGCATGTTATGCGCAGTTCGGCCCGGGTCCCCTATATTTTATATTTAAAAGCAAAACCAACAGTTAAATGCCAGGGAAGAGAATCACTTATTCCCGTGAAGTAAACCGTCCTGCCTGCTGATAATGTTTGAGCACAGGGGTAGGACGGACAATGATCTTGGCCTACAGAATACACCCGTGGCCTCTTCATTCATTCATTCATGCATGCATGCATTTACTTAGTGGAGCTGGGGATTGAACTCAGTGGCATTTTATCTCTGAGCTACATCCCCAGTCCTTTTTATATTTTATTTTGTTTTGAATCAGGGTCTCTCTCTAGGTTGCTAAGAGTCTCACTAAGTTAGAGAGCGGGTCTTAAACCTGCGATCCTCCCATCCTCCTGTCTCTGCCTCCCAAGCACTGGAACCACGAGCCTGCGCCAACACGCCCGGCTTGCCCTCACTAATCTCCAACACCAGACTCCAGTGTGGGGAACTTGATTTGTAAGAGAGGTCTCTTTGAGGTTGGGGTAGTGTTCACATCTGATCACAGGGAGCAAGTTGCCTTCTCTGAACTACCTAAAAACTGATTCATGACCGTGTATAAACAAATATGTAAACTGTTATCCAGATTCTCCCTCTGGAACACATTCCAGTCATTACTCCATACTTTACATATCAGACCTCGGGATTATAAGCTCATCTAGCGTTATTTGTTCTCTGAGTGTAGCTATTTTAGAGGCTATAAAGGTTATCCATTTGATTACTTTGAAAGATGTTAGCATTATGACCGGCAGGCTCTACGAATCCTGAAAAGTGAAGCCTCTCCTGGCTTCCTAATGGGTTGCCGTGAGGTCCGGGCCAGCACATTTCACGTGGCGTGGGCTATGCTCGCTTCCGACTTTCGTTTCTGCAGCACTGGGTCACGAACGGGCTTCTCCTGCACAGCTCCCAGTGGTTTTCTCGTGGCATCCCTTTTCTGCCGTTTCACCACTGAGGTTTTCACTGCTGCCGCAGGACTTCTCGGGACTGCCTGGCCATTAACCACCATGGCCCCCGTTCACTTTCTGGTTACAGGTTAAGCATCTGGGGCCGTGAACAGGGATCTGAAGTGCCGCACGTGTACGATGAGGCGCAGCACAGGGCCCTGGCGTGCGCAGGGCCACCCTCAGGAGCCTCTGCCTCCCGGGATGGAGGGTGGGCAGGCGCCTCCGAGCTGGGGCCAGGCTGCCTTCTCGGGTGTCTGCCTCCGTTCCGCAGGAGTCCTTTGACGTGATCCTGGACGAGAACCAGCTGGAGGACGCCTGTGAGCACCTTGCGGACTACCTGGAGGCCTACTGGAAGGCCACTCACCCGCCCAGCAGCAGCCTCCCCAACGCCCTCCTGAGCCGCACCCTGGCCGCTTCCACTCTGCCTGCCAGCCCCGCCCTCGCCTCCAATCCACAGGTAAGGAGAGCTTAGTTTTTACAGTCTCCAGAGGCCAAGCATCCCAGCTGCCGCTCCAGCATGCTAAGTGATCCATCCCAACTAAGACCAGCACTGTAACAAAAGCGCTGTAGCAGCGGGGCTGGTGTGATCCTCAAAAATGAAGTGACTCTGTGCACGCCCCAGGGCCTACCTATGAACAGCGTGCAGGTTGGTGTGGAACAAGCATTATCAAAAGGACACTTTAGTTAGGCCGCCTTCGCTGCAGGTGCCGAGAGGCCAGGCAAGGCGGATAGGCCGGGGTCCCCCATAGGCGGGGTCCCCCCATAGACCGGGGCCCCCTATAGGCCGGATCCCCCCATAGGCCGGGTCCCCCCATAGATGGGGTCCCCCATAGGCCGGGGACCCCATAGATTGGGGCCCCCCATAGGCTGGGTACCCCCATAGGCCGGGGTCCCCCATAGATTGGGGTCCCCCATAGGCCGGGTCCCCCCATAGGCCGGGTGCCCCCATAGGCCGGGGCCCCCATAGGCCGGGTCCCCCCATAGGCCGGGTGCCCCCATAGGCCGGGGTCCCCCATAGGCCGGGGTCCCCCATAGGCCGGGGCCCCCATAGGCCGGGTCCCCCCATAGGCCGGGTGCCCCCATAGGCCGGGTGCCCCCATAGGCCGGGGTCCCCCATAGGCCGGGGTCCCCCATAGGCCGGGGTCCCCCATAGGCCGGGGCCCCCATAGGCCGGGGCCCCCCAGGGCCGAGCCAGCTCAGCTAGCCCCGGCTGGCCGGCTGTCGGTTGCGCACGGCCCACCGGTCCACCCCCGCTAGGGCCCTCGGGGCGAGCGGCCGGCGGACGAGGAGCCCGGGAGGAAGGCCCAGCAGCGCGCCGCCCCGCGCGACCCCCGCGACCCCCGCCCGGCGGGCCGCGGCCTCTGCCGCCAGGAGACCCTCGACCCCGAGACCCCCGACGCCGCGCCCAGGGAGGGGCCCGGGGGCCCCCACGCCGCGCCCCGCGAGCCCGGACACCGCCGCGAGCCCCGGCGCCGCGAGCCCGGCCGGGGCCGCCACCGATCCCGGGACCGGCCCGGCGACAGGGACCTGGACGGCGGGGACCCGGGCGGGGACGCGGCCCGGAGGAGGGGCCGGGACCGGGACGGCGGCGGGGACGCGCGCCCGTGAGGACGGACCCACGGACCCACGGACCCACGGAGCGTCCTCGGAAGCGGGCGCGAGGGCGCCCCGGGTACTCTGCATCGCTGTTGCTTCCTAGCAATAGCACGGACTAGAGTATTAATATACATTATTTTCTTTGGAAAGTGACTCTATGTATATATATATACACACATCCTGGTACAGCTGCAATTCTCCAGTTGTGTACTGGACTTTTAAACATTTGTTTTGGGTAGTTGCCATTTGAACAAAAATCTTTTGCCATCCAGATGATGTTAAGAGTTTTTAGAACTGCACTCGGTGCGTCCAGCAAGCCAGGAGCAGCCCAGATGGAAGGTGGGATTTGAGCCAGGAGGGCGCACACCTGTGCGTGGGGGGCTGAGACAGGAGGACCACGGGCTTGAGGCTAGCCTCAGCAACTTAGCAAGACTATGTTTCTAAATAAATAATAAATAAATAGCTCTGGGAGTGGAGCTCCGAGATAGGTCACCGGAACAGCAACAACAAAGAGTGGCGTTTGTTGTTCACCAGGTTTTTAACACCTGGGTACCTGGGCTGTTCATCCGTGGACCACTGTTTCCTGCTTGTACCTCTGGCCGACTAAATTTGGGGACAGATTCAGTCTTGCCTTACACAAAGGGGGGTCATAAAGTTAGAACCTATTTTCTATGTACTAGTACTGTGTACTGTATAGACAGTTTGTAAATGTTATTTCTGCAAACACATTATATATAATATATATATATCAGTTTGATCACACTATTTTAGAGTCTTAATGCCAACTCAGCAGATTTGCTTTATGAATTACAGGGACTAGAAATGTCTCCATTCAGGAAATTTGTAATAACGTTGTCTAGACACCCACCCCATTCTACTAGGAGTCTGTACATACTGTACATATGCGTGACTGCTTGACTCGAGGAGTTGATTTCTGAATGCTGTACCATCCTTGTAAGTTTTTAATTTTAACCATAAATCATGGTCGACGTAACCAAACTCCAGAGATTATTCTACTCCATACAGTTCACACTGATTGTGACAAACACACCCTTCCAAGTTCGTGTCTGTTAGAGTCACCGCACTGGAGTATCCGAGCCGGACCCCACTGTATGCACGCGTGTGCGTGCGTGTGTAAGAATGAGCGTGAGTGAGGTGAGCTGGGATGCCGACGACGATGGAGCGACTCGAGAGACTGACGTCCCAGGGGCTCCTGCGCACCCACTCCCTGCTTACCTGTGCTGTCTGTCGCTTTAACAATGGCCGAGCAGCCCGGGAAGCGAGGCGCCTGCTGCCCGAGGCCACAAGGAGCGAATTCCTGTGCCGGCTCTGTATTTTTGCTCCTACTGAGTAGAAATACAGGTAACCTGTACTGTGACTGTCTCACTGGAAATGTACAATCTTGTGCGTTTGAATATTTGTTTTAGTAAGAAACGTTTACACAGCTCGTTGAATTATTTCGTAGGACAATAAATTTTGATACCTTCTCCCACTTCATTTCCCAACCTCGCCTGGCGACCCCGTGGTTTCTCTCCCAGTGACCTCGTGCCTTTCCCCACCAACGCCAAGTGTCACTGTCTGTCAGAACCCACAAGTGCTTCTCATAACCAAAGTTTCTGCTCTTTACAAGTTATCAGGGCAAAATTGCGTGACTTGAGGTGAAAAAATGTTAAGGTTATTTTCTACGTCAAACATGTCCTCTGCAGGGCAACCCAGGAGACGCTGTCTCCACGCCACAGCCCTACCGCTGCAGGAAGCGTTCAGTGTCAGCATGCCGAGGCTAAAGCTCCTGTCTCTCAAGTGTCCAGTGGTGACTGGACGGGTCAGACAGCATTAGGTGCGCAAGTAGCAAGCACCTAAGCGTGTCCCAGGGAATGCCTGTCGATGGTTGCCTGTGTTTCAGATCTGTACATTAACTTATTTAACAAAATAACAATCATAATTATGGGTTTGCCTCCTTCATTAGTCTTGGTTCTTGCCAAAGTCTTGGACTTTTATGAGTAAAACTGTTTTATTTCTCCTATATCCCCCCAAACTAAAGCGTTTTGAAAATCACTTACCTGCAGTGTTTTACCAGCTAGTCAATGAAAACTGTTCCTCAGAATCAACCCGCTAATCGCCACGACACTGTTTATAAGAATGTATTTACAGGATATAAAACAGCCTGCCACGGTGGTGCATACGTACAGTCCTAGCACCTGGGAGGCTGAGACAGGAGGGTCACGGGTTCGTGACCAACCTCAGCTACTTAGTGAGGCCCTGTTTCTTCTTCTTCTTTTTTTTTTTTTTTTTTTTTTTTGGTGGTACTGGGGTTCCTGGAAGCCCTTCTACCTCCCGGCTACACTCCCAGACCTATTTTTACATTTTTATTTGGAAACAGGGTCTCCTAAGCCAGGGCGCGCGTCTGGCTTCGAACCTGCGCGATCCTCCTGTCTCCGCCTCCCAAGCGCGGGGATTACAAGCGTGCGCCACCACGCCCGACGTGACCCTGTTTGTAAATAAAAAATAAAATAGGGCTAGGGATGTAGCTTGGAGGTAGAATACCCCGGGTTTAATTTCCAATACCACAAGAAAAAGAAACTACAAAGAGTCACAATATATTAACTTCGATTTCAAATTTTGGCATCACTGCAGAGCCACGTTCCCAACTAGACTTGCTTTTATAAAATATTTGATAAAATTATTACCATGGTAAGATGGTAATCACCAATGCTTTCCTACACATTAGTTTATCCTAAATGATGACAGTGGAGCGGCTTCTTGAAGTAGAACTGGCTACTGGTAGCTAAGTCAGGTATGACTTGCTACTATTGGTCCCTTTCAAACAGTGCTAATGAATTCCATCTTTTTTTTTGTTGTGGTGGTGGTACTGGGAATTGAACCCAGGGGCATTCTACCTCCGAGTTACACCCCCAACCCTATTTTATTCTTCAATCAGAAACAGATTCTCACTAAGTTGCAGCCAACCACACTAAGTAGCTGAGGCTGGCCTTGAACCTGTGATCCTCCTGTCTTGGCCTCCCAAACACTGGGATTACAAACGTGCGCCACCATGCTCAGCCCATCTTTTTAAATTTTGAACCTGGCTCTCAGCTTCTCACTTCACTGTGGAAATGTGAGGGCAGCGTATTCCTCAAATAGCTATACTTAAGGATTTAATGTAAGAGCATTTATGTGTGAAAACTGGATAATGAACATATGTATACAGTGTGTAGTCAATCTCTAAATGAAGAAATAATCCCCAGGACATGAACTGGCTTGTGGAATGTAACGTTATAGTCTTCTCACACAGTAAAGGCTTACTATTAACCTACTCAGTTAGAGTGCTTGTGTAGCCAACCTAGCAAATGCTGGAAACGCCCTCACGTGGACTGTGTCACACCTTCCAGGTTTCCTGTGTTCTCTAGTGTTAAGTTACTGTTACAAAACGGTGCTGCTAAATGTAGGAGTCGCAGTGTTGTACAGACGATGCCACATTTTAACACGGTCCGCGTTGCATTCCTGTTGAACAAACATGCACTGTCAGCTACACTGACCTGTTTTTCAAACCTGGTTTCAAGTCATTCATATAAAACAAATAAAGAGCTGGCTTCTGCACTGTTTACTAGTAGTAGCATTAATTGCCATTTTAGGGACGCCTTCCACAGTTACGAATGTATCCGGCAACGCTTGTCGAACACCTTCCCGAGGGCCAGTGCTAGCCACGCCATGCCCGCCAGTACTCTTCCTTTGATCGCTGCTTCAGAACAAAGCTCCAGCAATCCCAGCATTTGAGAAGCTGAGATGGAGGATCGCGGTTCGCGGACAGCCTCTGCTTAGTGTAGCCCTGTTTCAAAATAAAGAATAAAAAAATAAGGCTGAAGTGTAGCTTGAAGGTGGAATGGCCCTGGGTTCCATCCTCAGTACTGCAAAAGAGAAAGAAAGAAAGAAGAAAGAAGAAAGAAGAAAGAAAGAAAGAAAGAAAGAAAGAAAATAAAAAAGCTCCAGGGAGGTAAGATACATATATATTTTGTACTGAGGATTGAACCCAGGAACATTTTTATCTCCAAGTAAGGCCCACAGCCCTTTTTGATTTTGAAGCCGGGTCTTGCTAAGTTGCTGAGGCTGTCCTCGAACATGTGTTTGTCCTGTTTCAGTTTCCCAAGTTCTGGGATTACAGAAATGCACCACCACAGCCGGGAGGTAATTTTTTTTTTTTTAAGGTACTGAGGATGGAACCCAGGGGCATTCCGCCTCCGAGCAACACCCCCCAGCCCTATTTTTTATTCTTTATTTTGAAACAGGGTCTCACTGAGTTACAGAGGGCCTCAATAAGTAGCTGAGCCTGGCCGGGGACGGTGACCCTCCTGTCTCAGCCTCCTGATTAGTGCAATTTCAAGCATGTGCCACCAGACCTTCCTCGGATAAAATATTTTTTAAGATGTGAGAAATATCAGTCAGTCATCTATATATATATATATATATATATATATATATATATATATATATATATATATATATATAGCGAGTCTGGGATGGAACCCAGGGGCATTCGACCTCTGAGCTATACCCTACCCTATTTTTTTATTCTTTATTTTGAAACTGGGTCTCACTGAGCTGCAGAGGGCCTTAGTGGTAGCTGAGGCTGGCCACGAACCACGATCCTCCTGTCTCAGCCTCCCGAATGCTGGGATTACAAGTGTGCGCCACCATGCCCGGCTTCATTTAATATGGGCAACAACTTCTGATTCCAATTTGGCATTTTATTAAAATAAAAATGTATTTTAACAAATTTAATGCTCACTCTTCTCCCTTTGCGAAGTACTGCTACCAGTCTTGGAAACACTGATCTTATTAAGTAGGAGTCACATTGTTAGAAAAAACAGTAACTAGATGGTTTTGGACCAGTTTACTTGCTGCCAAAAATGTATTTTTAACGATTTGCAATTTGCTTTATTATTTAAGCTAAAATGTATCACTGTTGAATTTAAATACTTGTCCTGTGTGTGGTTTTATTTTTTTTTGGTACTGGGGATGGAACTCAGGGGCATCCTACCGCCCTCCGAGCTACACCCGAGGCCCTATTTTTTCTTCTTTATTTTGAAACAGCGTCTCACTGAGTAACGAGGGACCTCACTAAGTAGCTGAGCCTGGCCGATGCTGGGACGACAAGTGTGCGCCACTGCGCCCGGCTGGCCTGTCCTGTTTTAATAATTAAACTAAATATGTTTAGAGATCCCCCCATCGCATTTCCCTCACTTTTTCTGTCTTTACATTTCTGTGTCCCTTAAGTATGTGCTTTACTTTCCAACATGCTTACATTCTGAAGGAAAGAAACCAACCCACTGAAAATCTTTTTCTTCTGTTTCTGCTGGCACTCAAAATTGTTTATTATTTCTTTCTTCTTCCTCCCTTCCATATTAGTGCTGGGGAACGAGCCCAGGGACAGTCTACCTGCAAGCCGTGCCCTTTTTATTTTTGCAGGTCTCGAACCTGCAGCCCTCTCAGCCTCGGAGCACCGGGATCACAGCGTGCGCCCCTTGCCCAGTGCATCGCTCGTATTTTGACACCAGCCCTTGCTGCTGGGCTGCTTTCCAGCGTTCTGCCAGGTAGCACACAAGGCTTTGCAGAGAGCGTGAAAGGAAACAGGTTTTGTAGAGTAAAGTAATTTAAAGTTTGGGAAGGGGCACAGAGCTGTGGAAACAGAAGTGCCACAAGTAAGCTGTGCTCGCTCTAGTCAAGCCATAGGTACTGGACACAAGGCAGAACCAGGGGTGCGCAGGTCACTCATCTGAACCTATGGAACTTCAAGCCATTCTTATCTTAATAATAGCTAATAGATACTGAAGCAGTGACAAGAAGGGGGCGTGGGGCATCCCCACGCAGGGCTCTTCCCAGGCAGGGGCCCGAGACATGGCGGGCAGAGCGGGGGTCTGCCAAGACCCGGCTCACTCGCGAGAAGCCTCGCTGGCCTGACTGACCCCAGGGCCTTGCTGCTGCGATGCCAGCACTCACCGCGCCCACGCGGGCAGTGAAGACGATGATACGTAATGAGAAGTTCCCCAGGGAAGCCTTTGCGGAAAAAGTCAAAACATTAGGGCACTGCTTCCAAGTCTCCTTTCCTGTCTGTCTCTGTTTTTGGCAGTGGCACTAGGAGTCGAATCCAAGGCTATTTTACTTCTGGGCCATTCCCCCAGCTTTTCCATTTTTTATTTTGAAACAGTCTCCCTAAGTTGCTGAGCCGAGTCTCAAACTCACAATCTTCCTGTCTGAGCCTCACCACTACTGGGATTACAGGTGTGGGCCACCATACCCAGCTCAGCTATCCTCTTATACCAAAGCCCAACACCTTTGGAATGATCTGCGTGAGAACAAAACAGTCTGATGTATTCCACCCACAGGAAAACCTTTCAACTATGGCTGGGTAGGGGTATTTTTATAGATTTTTTTTTCTAAAAAGGAAAGAGAATGAAGCAAACCTGACTATAAATATTTTTTTTAAAAAGCAGACACACTGGCCACCATAGGGGATGTTTTTGTCCGAGTGGCTATTTGATCAGGAAGTGATTTCTTGTCTCGCTGGAGGTGAAACTCTATCGGACATTCAGACCCAGCTGCTGCAGCTGCTTTTCTCTTACTAAGCATCTTCTAAAAATTTTTATGTGTTCCAAGAGATGATAAAAATGTACCCAGAATACAGAATGCTTTCATTTACCTTTTAGCTTTTAGTTCAAAGACATCACTTAGATCAGATTTTATTTAAGAGAAGGCTCACTTCCCAAACAGTGAGCAGGAAAGGTGAAATACTCACCTCAGTTACTGGCGCACAGTAAATGTTGTATTTCATCTTGACTTGAATTTTTAAGGAAATTACTACTTAGGATCTTGGGAGCAGAAAACAACTGTTTCATAACCACATTGAATATTGTAACTTTTATTTCTTTTGTTAGAATAAAACTCATTTTATTTGTGTGCCTGTTGTACTGGGGCTGGAACTCAGCCATTCTACCTCTGAACTGCACCCCGGCCCCATTTTACTCTTTATTTTGAGACAGGGTCTCACTGAGTAGCTGAGGCTGGCGGCGAACCCGGATCCTCCGGTCTCAGCCGCCCCGGTGCTTGGATCGCAGGCGTGCGCCCCGCGCCCCACTTGGATTCACTGATTTTTAACATTAAAAATTAGTAATATTCTTTCTAAATTAAAACACAAGAACCTAAACGAACGTGTGTACCAGACGTCATAGGTGGCTCCTTTGTCTTTTTATACGCTACCAAATCCATCAAAGTGTTTCTATGAACCCAGAATATACCTTCATACCCCCACACACGCATGTTTCCTCCGTGTCCGATCCCTGGGGAACTGCTGACAGTTCTCTGTTTCCTTAGCAACCATGCCATCCCTCGGTTGGCCTGACAACACTTGGTTTAAGGGGGAAAGCCCACCCCTGGCAGCAAATCCTTGGATTTTTCAATTCTGAAGATCCTTCTGGGATGTGCTTTTGCATTTTAGAAATTTTGCAATGAAAAAACCGATACAGTCCTTATTTGCCAGCCAAATCATGTCTTCTGTCCTGGCACGGGCGACAGACTCGACGTCAGTGCCCTGCAAGGGCACGGCAGATGGATCAAATCGCTGCAGCTGCCTCCGGTGCTCGGGGGAGAGGCCAGCTCCCATCATTGCTTCCCCCCCTATCCGAGGTTCCTGTGGGGAGGAAATAACTAAGAATGAGTGCCTTGCAATTAGTAAGCGGACCAGGCATAATTTATTGTTTTATTTTATTTTTTATCAGAACTGGGGATTGAATTCACGGACACTCTACCTCTGAGCTACACCCTGTGCCCTATTTTTTATTCCTGATTATGAAACAGGGTCTCACTAAGTAATGGAGGGCCTCACTGAGTACCTGAGGCTGGCCATGAGCCTGCGATCCTCCCATCTCAGCCTCCCAAGCCCTGGGATTACGAGGGCACACCACCATGCCTGGCTCACAATTTGTTTTTATTTATTTTGGTATTGGGGATTGAACCCAGGGGCATTCTACCTCCAAGCCACACCCCAGTCCTTTTCAATTTTTGCTTTGAAATAAGGTCTCCCTAAGTTGCTGAGGCTGTTCTCGAACCTGCAATCCTCCTGTCTCAGCCTCTTAAGTACTGGGATTACAGGTACGCAACACCACAATTAAGTTAAAAGGCAAACGGGGCTGCATCTATGACATCTAAAAACAGAAAGGAGCGTGCATGCCTTTTACTCTGTGGAGTACACACGCTGCTTTCACGCAGCACGGTGAGATGCCAGGGCACCGGGGCCGTCCTGTGTGTTCACACACGTGACATTACAAAGGCCTGGCGTTACAGCTAGAAACACGGAACTGGGCGTGGTGGCGCACGCCTGCAAGCCCAGCACTTGGAAGGCTGAGACAGGATCCCAGGTTCACGGCCAGACTGCAGCCTAGTGAGCACCTGCTTCAAAATAAAAAATAAAAAAACAGGACTGGGAGTGTGGCTCCGAGGTAGAATGGGGAAGGGTTCATACTCCAGTACCACACATGCACACAAAAACAAACAGCCGGGCGTGGTGGGCACGCTTGTCATCCCAGCATCCGGGAGGCCGAGAAAGAAGGGTCTGGGTTTGCGGCCAGCCTCAGCTACTCAGTGATGCCCTCGGCCACTCAGTGAGACGCTGTTTCAAAATAAACAATAAAAAATAGGGCTGGGGGTGTGGCTTGAAGGTAGAATGTCCCTGAGTTCCATCCCCAGTGCCACAAAAACAAACAACAAAAAACCCCAAACCCACAGGGATTGAAGTTGCAGCAACTCCGTTACATTTGAGCCGTGTGACCCTCCAGAGGTGAGTTTTAGCGCGTTTTTCACTTATAAAGCAGATGAATCTTAAACACAGGAGGCGTGTTGAGCGCGGCATGTAGCGGGCATTCAGTAAGTGAAACGTTATGACCCATAAACAGCAGTTAGCAGTCGTCTGCCTTCGCTCTCTCAAACGCCGTTGGCCGACCCTGCCCACGGGCCCATCAAAGTGCTCTTCATGTCTGAACATGTGCTCGCAGAACAAATATTACACAGGGATAAATCACGGCTGCAGCAACCAGCTTAGAGGAATACAGAGCCATAGCAACTGTTCTAACGGATGTATTCAAATTAACTTCTAGAATTCTGTATAGGAAAGTACCAAAGTTAGATATTTAGTGTCTGAAAGAATGTGATCACTATTACAAATTTAAACTTAATCTCAAATCTGCCTGGACTAAAAATTGAAATCATAAATGTCTTAAAAATCATAATTAAAGACTAATGCTAGGCAAAGAAAAAAGAAAGCTTTTTCCTTTTTTGGGGGGGGAGGGGGTACTGGGTATTGAACCTAGAGGCAGTCTACCTCCAAGATACACCCTCGGCCCAACTTTTAAATTTCTTATTTGGAAACAGGGTCTTAGAGGTTGCCGAGAGCTTTGCTATGTTGCCAAGGCTGGTTTTGAACCTGTGATCCTCCTGTCTCAGCCTCCCAAGTACTGGGATTATGAGTGTGTGCCACCATGCCTGGCTAAAGGAAAGCTTTTACATGCTGTTCATTTTAAGCTGGGCATGGCAGTGCAGGCTTGGAATCCCAGTACCTGGAAGGCTAAAAAGAAGGACTGCAGGTTCAAAGCCAGCCTCAGCAACTCAGTGAGACCCTGTTTCGAAATAAAAAATAAAATAGGACTGCGGGTATTGAGTTCAATCCCTCGTATCACCACCACCACCACCACCAAATATTAAGTTTTGCACATATATTGCAAAGAAGCAATAGTTCAAACTCTTAATTGGTCTTTTGATATCTCCCACAGTTAGAAAAGTTGGTTTGGGTTTCAATGTGACATAAAAAAATAATCTGAACCTTTCCCGTATCAGAAAAATAAAAGGCTGGGAAAAGGGGAAAAAGGAAAAAAAAACTGCCAAGAAAAATAATATTTGTAAGTGGGATAAACATTTAACAAAGACACAGCCCAGCTCTGAGCCATCTGAACATCCTGGAAAAGAAAAAGGGCGAAGAAAACCAGGACCAGGACCTGCAAGTTCCCAGGGGGTGGTCTACAGTGGATCAACTTAGAGAAACCTTCCTGTTTGTTAGTATTTTTCCAGGAGGTCTCTGGCTGTGTGTGGTAGTGCACAGCTGTAATCGTAGTACTTGGGAGGCTGAGAGGTGAATCTCAGGTTTGGGCCCAGTCTCAGACACGGAGTGCGGCCCTCCACAACTCAGGGAGACCCTGTTTCAAAATAAAGAATGAAAAATAGGGCCGGGGGTAGCTCACAGGTAGAACGCCCCTGGGTTGCATCCCCAGTACCACGTACACACAATGAAGGTCACCGGCCACGTTTCCAGGTGTAGCATCCTGGATGGGTCCAGGCACTTCGGTTCTGTCATTTATCAGATTACACAGCTCACAGCTGACTCTTACCTGGGGCTGAAGCTGAAGGCTGGGGAACGTGGCCAGAGCCCAGGCAACCTGCTCCTCGTTTTCTGCCAGCGTGATCGTGCACGTGCTGTACACCAGCACCCCCCCGGGCCGCAGCAGCCGAACGGCCTAGGGAAAAGCACTGTCAGACCAAGCGCCCGGCGCGAGTGAAGAGCGGAAGGGACTTTACGGCAGGGCGCAGGAGACGCTCCTAGTACCGGAGAAAGTCAGGACACTCTTGGGTGCGGCAAGTAAGGAGAGGGCAGCCCTGCACCAGGCCGCGTGATCTCGTGGCCTCAGGGCTCTCACATCTTTAGGCACTGATTTATGCCCCATGCTGAAATCTGCATTTTTAGTTCTGTGTGTGTGTGTGTGTGTGTGTGTGTGTGTGTGTGTATGTTACTAGGGATTGAACCCAGAAGCATTCTATACTCTGAGCTACACCCCAGCCCTACCTACCTACCTATCATCTTTATGTATGTGAAACTGGGGATTGAACCTGGGGCATTCTACCTCTGCCCTTTTTTTGGTTTTCTTTTTGCAACATCATATCACTAAGTTGCTTCGAACCTGTGATACTCTTGTCTCAGCCTCCTACCTACTGGGATTGCAGACCTGTGCCACACCCAGCTGAGATCTTATTTTAAAAATGTCTATGAAAATCTTTTCTAAAAAACACAATACAGCCGGGTATGGTGGTGCATGCTTGTAATCCCAGTACTTGGGAAGCTGAGACAGGATTATTACAGGTTTGCACCAGCCTCAGCTAATTAATGAGATCCTCCACAACTTAGAACTATTTCAAAAATAAAAAAATAAAAAGTAGGACGGGAGAAGATGGGTGTGGTGACGCACACTTGTAACCCCAGCATTTGGGAGGCTGAGACAGAAGGATCGTGGGTTCAAGGCCAACCTCAGCTACTTAGTGAGACCCTCTGCAATTTAGTGAGACCCTGTTTCAAAATAAAGAATAAAAAATAGGGCTGGTGGTATAGCTCAGAGGTATAATACCCCTAGGTTCCATCCCCAGTACTGCAAAACAAACAGACAAACAAACAAACAAACTCGGAGGTGGAATGCCTGAGTTCAATCCCCAATACCACAAACAAACAAACAAAAAAACCCCCACACATAATACATATACTTGTGGTTTCTTTACAGCAGCAATTTAAAATTTATATTATATGCCAGTTACAATGTTAAACACCTTACATACTTGTGTGTGTGGTACTGGGATTAAACCCAGGGGCATTCTACCTGAGCTACACCTCCAGCCGTATGTTACTTTTACTTTGAAACTGGGTCTCACTAGGTTGCTAAAGAGTGTCACTACTCGCGGAGGCTGGCCTCAATCCTGCAGTTTTCCTGTCTCAGCTTCCCAAGAATCCGGTTAGAAGCACGCGCCACGCGTCCTGCCGTACTCGACTCACTTCTTCTCACTCCCCGACCACACACGAGGTAAGCAGGTATGGTGGCTGTTTTCAGCGAGGTTCCTGGGAGGCAGTTTAAGGCTCGTTTCTTTACGTGCGGCGCGTGTGACAAAGGTCACGTATGTGGACTTCAAACCCAGATACGTCTGACTCCGACCCCACGATCGTCAACGTTTCTATCTACGCCGACGGCGCACGTGCTGCGAGCCCAAGTTCACTCACACGCTAGATGTTCCTTCTCTTTGTAACCATCAGTTTACCCCTAGCAGCTTTCTATACTGCTGTCACCTAGAGAAAAATAATCCAGTCCCTGAATGTAGCATCTTAGTTTTACCAAGTCAAATTGGGTTTCAGCTGTAAATGAGGCTTCTTAAATATTCTTCTCTAACTCTAAGGATATTTTCTTTTGAGGACTATATAGAAAAATACCTATATAATCCACGAAGTGCTACCTTTGTGTGGAAAAGGAAAGATGAATAGAAAAATACCCAAGATAACTTTGTGTGTGTTGCTAGGAACGGAACTCAGGGGCATTTTACCTCCAAACTACACCTCCAGCCCGATGTTTTTATTTTAAAACGGAGTCCCACTAACTTACGGAGGGTCTCGCTAAGCTGCTGAAGCTGGCTCTGAACCTGCGAGCGCCTTTCTCAGACCCCCAAGTACTGGGGTTGCAGGTGTGCGCCACCACTCCCGGCTCAAGAAAACTTTAGTATAAGTCACTGTTTCTGAAATCTAGGTATTTATAATTGGAGGTCCGAAAGGAAATAATGAATTCATCTTTGATCAAAAACTATACTCATTTTTGCCAGACTGACAGAAACCCTCAAATGCTTCATTTGGGCTTCTTCTGAAACATACAGCAGGTGAGTTAAATTTGCAAAGTTTTAGTGGTTCTTACACCAGATACTATCACTTCCTGTTTTTATGTGTTTGCCTCAGACTTCCTACTTCTAGGAGAGTATCTAAAATGAACCAGAAGTCCTAAAAAAAAATATCTATTTTTATCAAATCTTTACATCAATTAGTAACATGTGAAAAACTTGATGTTTATTTATTTATTTATTTGTTTGTTTATTTATTTATTGGTGGTAGTGGGGTTCCCGGAAGCCCTTCTACCTTTGGGCTACACTCCCAGACCTATTTTTTATTTTTGGAAACAGGGTCTCTTAAGCCAGCTGAGGCTGGCTTCGAACCAGCGTGCTCTTCCTGCCTCTGCCTCCCAAACACGGGGATTACAAGCGTGCCCACCACGCCCGGCAATGTTTTTTATTTTTATTTTTTGCCGTACTAGGGATGGAACTCAGGGACATGCTACCTCTAAGCTGCAGCCCAAGCCCTATTATCTTTATTCTTTATTTTGAAATAGGGTCTTACTTTTTTTGTGTGTGTGCGGTACTGAGGGTGGAACCCACCCAGGGGCCTTCTACCTCCAAGCTATACTCCCAGACGTATTTTATACTTTATTTGGAAACAGGGTCTCACTAAGTTGCTGAGAGCCTCACTAAGTAGCCGAGGCTGGCTTTGAACCTGTGCGATCCTCCTGTCTCAGCCTCCCAAGCACGGGAAGATTACAAGTGTGAGCCACCACGCCCAGCTTTTTTTTTTTTTTAATGAACTGCGATCCTCCTGTCTCAGCCTTCCTAAGGCTGGGATTGCAAGCGTGGGCCATCATGCCTGACTTTGATGGCTTTTCTCAAAAGATAAAACAATGTCTGAAATTCATTAAATATCCCAGTGAAGAAACTGTGTGTCTTAGAGAGCAAGTCAGTACATAGAACAGCTCCCTCTATTTAACACCACATCTTTTCAGCCTTTGCTTTTTGTGTTATATCTGCAACATAAAATTTACCATCTTAACCACTTTCAAGTGCACAATTCAAGGGCATTCAGTGCACCTGTCCTGTCGCGACTCATCTCCAGCACGTCCTTTACCCCACACTGGAATCCTGTACCATCACGTAAGAGTCGCCCCCCATGACCTCTATTCTACTTCTTATCTTTATGAATAACCTCCTCTAGTTACGTCATATAAGTGCAATCATATGCATTTCACTCCTTTTTAAGGCTGAATAATAATATTACATGTATGGGTATACAAAACTTAGATTATCTGTTTATCTGTCAATGGATTCTTGAGTTGCTTCTCTTAGTGAGCGAATAATGAGCTGTGATCACTGCTCTTACTTGGCGCTCTCAACGTTCAACTCGTGAAGGCAGCTTCCTTCCCAGCAAAGCCCTCACGTACCACAGAGAACAGCTTCCGCTGCAGGGGCTGATACGACGCCACCTCCTTCAGAGTCCACGTGCAGGCCATGTGTGGTCTCTGTCCCAACCCACTGCATGGGGCATCGAGGAGAATCCGGTCAAAGGATTCTGGTAAGAACGGAGGTGCCTCTGTAAAAAGGATTATAGAAATATTTGGTAATGCCAGTATCTGCCAATAGGTCCAGAGTAGAAAATGCTTGAAAAAGAATTCATAATCAGCTTAAAATCACAATCATAGAAAATAAAAACAATTTTCCCTTTAATCAAGTAGCTGGCTAAACTAATACTGATTTATATTTAATATGGGTGTGGCTTTGTCCAAAAGTTAACAATTTAATCATTACAGTGGGGATTATTCTGTTAATAATAAATCCAAGCCCTGTCAAATGAAATATTGTACTCTTTAATATCAGAAATAGGTCCTGGCCAGGCCTGGTGGTGCATGCACAAAATGTTGTGTATTTAATGTATCCTCACTACAATACATGTGCTCTCATGCGTCAAAATACCCCTTGTGAAGTCAGAGAAGTGCTCCTCTATACGTGCTTCTAATTATCTTCACAACTCAACTCTTACTTAATTCCCAAACTCGTTAATCCACTTTGAACTCAATTTTGTGTAAAGTCCGTTTCCCTCTCCCTCTTCAAAAATTAATTCAAAGCTATTATGGACCAATTTACTCTTTCTATTCACCAGATTTAAAATGCCACTTTTTAAAATGTGTGCCTTATTCCGAGAGCTTCTGTTTTGCTCTAAAGTATACTAATTGAAATATTTTCTTCTGAGAAAAGGGAGGAGAAAAATATTTTTAGAGAATTATTTCTATAACTATTCACATTTGATTTTAAAATTCAATCTATACATAAAAAACCAACTAACTTTAAGTACAACAAATGCAAAAGACATACAAGCACACATATTATCATAGAAAGGCAGAGAACCAAAAGCAAAGAGATAAGTCTTTAAAGCAGCAACAGAAAAGTGATTTGCCACGTGCCGGGGAAACTGCACTAAGATTATCAACATCTTTCTCAAGGGACCACACAGTCCAAAACAGGTGAGAAGAAAAGTGCCAAGCACAGAACAAAAAAGAAGCAAGAATCGTATATTCTTCAAAATTACCTTGTTCTGTTTTTCTGTACTGGGAACTGAACTCAGGGGCGTTCTACTCCCAAGGTACACCCCCATCTTCTTCTGTTTTGTATTTGAAAGCGAGGCCTTGCTAAGGTGCTGAGGCTGGACTCAAACCTGTAATCCTCCTCGGAGCCTCTCAAGAACTGGGATCACAGATGTGTGCCCCATACCTGCCTGCAAATTATCTTTCAAAAACAAAGATGAAGCCGGGCATGGTGGCACATGCTTGTAATGCCAATACCCGGGAAGCTAAGACAGGAGAATTGCAAGTTCAAAGTCAGCCTCAGCAACTTAATGAGGCTCTCAGCAACTTAGTGAGACCCTGTTTTCAAATAAAATGTAAAATAGGGCGGGAGGTAGAGCCCAGAGGTCGACTGCCCCCTGGGTTCAATCCCCAGTATCCCCCACACAAAGCAGATGAAACAGAAATGTTCTTAGATGAAGGGAATTTGTTTCTAACACAACTACCTTACAAGAATACTCACGGAGGTTCTTGAAGCTAAAAGCAAGTGACACCAGAAAGTAACAGAGAAAAAGGCTGGACATGAGCAAGATGGCAGAATAAGGCGCTCCAGTTTCCATCCCTGAAAACACCTTTACACAAGACAAGAAGCGAGTGCGAGTACAGCACTAAGCACAGCAAAGACACAAGAGAAGCTGTGCTGAGGAGGATAGGAAGATAGTTGTACGTTCCTCACCTCGCCTCTCCTTCAACCTGGGCAGTACAGTATGAAGACAGGCCCTCTGCTTGGATCACGGCTGCTTAGAAATGGGAAGGGAGCACTGGGATTTTACCTCAAATCCCAGCAACAGGCCCATCCCAGCAAGACTCAGTTGTAGGCAAGCCCCCACAGTCCCACCCCACAGGCCGTCCATGCAGACCACACGCCAGGCTTGGCCAGCAGTCTGGCCCCTTCCCAGGAGACCCCAGCGCAGGCCCCATGGAACCAGACTCCAAGAGTGTCCCTGAAGATTTGGGTTCCATTCCAGCTCCATGTCCCAGGCCCCACACCAACGCCCACAGAACTAACCACTGGACAGAAGCAGAAACCTTACAATTACTAGACTCTCCAACATATATGCCCAGGCAGTGACTTCCTAAATAAAACTCCAAAAGCTCAGGAAATAAAACCAAGAATTAACAAATGGAATGGATTTAAACTGAAAAGCTTCTTCATAGCAAAGGACACAATTAACATGAAGAGCCTCCAGAATGGAATAAAGCCTTTGCCAGATACTCCGCTGACAGGAGGAATGTCCACAGTATACAGAAACCAAAAATAAGAACATCTACAAATGGACTAGAGAGACATTTCTCAACAGAAGAAATATAAGAGGCCAACAAATGTATGAAAAAATGTTCACTATCACCAGCAATCAGGGAGATGCCAATCAAAACGCCACTGAGACTTCATCTCCTCCCAGTCAGAACGGCACTCAGCAAGGACCCACAGGAGAGTAATGCTGGCCAGGCCGCGGGGAACGGACACTCGCGCACGGCTGGCGCGACCGTCAAGTACACAGCCGCCGTGGAGACCGGCGCGGAGATGCCTCGAAGACTAGGAACCGTGTGACCCAGCGCCTCACTCCCTGCTGTCCCCCCAAGGCAGAGGCACAATACTGTAACGGTACGTGCACACCTATGTTTACAACAGCCAAGTTATGGCACTATCTAGGTGGCCCTCAACAGGTAAAAAATAAAATGTGGTATATGCATAACTGAGTTTAACTCAGCCACAAAATTATGTTCATCGTAGGAAAGTGGACGGAGAACATCGCGCTAAGCCAGATCCTCAAGAAGTTTTAAAACTTCTTAGACTCAAACACGAATAGCAGTGAGACGTGTCCGGATCGCTGGCATCCTCCGACGGAGGTTCCAAGAGGACAGTTTATAGCAATGGAGAAAAAATAAGGAAGGAGACGCTTCATCTGCGGCGAGAGGGACGACTGGAGGACACTGCGCTGAGTGAAACAAGCCAGCACCAAGCTGCGGGCGCCGCTTTCCCACTCGCAGGTGGAGCCGAGGAAGTCCACCGGGAGGGAAGGAGGGAGCGGTGGAGCCGAGGAAGTCCACCGGGAGGGAAGGAGGGAGCGGTGGAGCCGCGGCTGCGGAGGGAGCGAGGCACCGGAAGACGCCATTAAAGCTATGGCGCTTCAGCTGGGCACAGGACAAAGTTGTTGGTATCTGCTGCATAGCTTGATGGCTATGGCTAATAATAATGTATATTATATTTCAAAGTTGCTTACAGTAAATTTCAGACGTCTTAACACAAAAAAGAACTGAGTAGCGACTGGTGTGCCGATTAGCTTGCTTTAAGCATTCCACATTCACACATATGAACAACCCTGTATCACACAAATATATATAATGGTTTATCAATTAAAATCATGTAAAAAAGTGGAAAACGAACCTTAACTCACCTTCACCTCCTGTGGCCTCAGTCAAATCAAGTTTAAGTGCCTTTATCCCATCAAAGCAAAATGCCCTAATGGAATTCAGCCCAAACAATAAAGCATTCTGCTTTATTTTTTCTACTTTGCTGGATATTTTATCCAATGCTATTACTTCTCCCTAAAAAATTAAAATAAAACATAAATCCAAAGCACTCATGAAAAATAAGACAAAAAATGGTGAAAAATTACGGTCACTGCATATTGCTCCCATCTCTACCTTTAAAGCTGAATTCATCAATACAACGTAAGTCAGCCAGGCACGGAACGCAGCTGGAAGCCCAGCGCTTGGAAGGCTGAGACGAGAGGACTAGAGTCTTGAGGACAGCCGTGGGGTGTAGATCAGAGGTGGAATGTCCCTAGGTTTAATCCCCAGTACCATGAAAACAATGTATTATTAATCTTACATCAAATATTTATATTTTTTCTTAAAAAATCCCATATTCTTGCCAGATAATTAATTTTATAGCTAGCTACTTTTTTGTGTGTGTGAGTCTGAGGATGGAACCCAGGGCATTCAACCTCTGAACTATACCCCCTGCCCTATTTTTTATTCTTTATTTTGAAACAGGGTCTCACTAAGTTGCAGAGGGCCTCACTAAGTAGCTGAGGCTGTCCATGAACCGCGATCCTCCGGTCTCAGCCTCCCACATGTTGGATTACAAGCGTGCGCCACCGCGCCCGGCTATAGCTAGCTACTTTTAATCAATGAAAAAAATATTTGAAATCTCAAGAAACTTAAAATCATTTACTGACAGTAAATATTAAGAATCATCAGTGTAGAACTAGGGTGGTAGCTGAGTGGTAGGCTTGCTTAAGCACTTGCAAGGCCTTAAATTTGATCCCCAGCACCGCAAAAATAAATTTAAAATATCACCAATTTATTGAGACTTGCTCACCTCTGGAAGACATACCTGAATTAAAGAGCTTTTATATGCAAATGATAGTACTTGTAAAAGTGATTTTCATTTTAATTTTATTGAGCTACTCACATAAAATTCCAAAAAATCCTGGCAACTAAAGCCAGAAAAATATGAGTCAAAACCTCTGAATACTGGGCGTGGTGGCACACACTCCCAAGACTTGGGAGGCTGAAACTGGAGGATCATAGTTCGCGGACAGCGTCAGCTACTTAGTGAGGCCTTCTGCTTAGTGAGAGCCTGTTTCAAAGTAAAGAATAAGAACTAGGGTTGAGGATGTAGCTTGGAGGTAGAACACCCCCAGGCTCAATCCCCAGTACATTAAAAAAACCCAAAAAACCAACAACCACCACCTCTGGCCATCCACAGCAATTGCCCTGGAGTTAAAAACAGTTGAGGCGAAGGGCACAGTTCAATGGCAGCGTGCCGGCCTGGGACAGCAGCGGCTCTGGGTTCACCCCCAGTACTGCGTATAACAGAGGTAAGAATAGAAAAGCAAGGAAGCAGTTGAAAACTGCTGTACAGTAACATCAAGTCAAAGTCAACAGACACAATTTTAAGGGTGCGCCGTGACATCCATGTGCTATTTTAAAACATACTATGGTGTGAAATCGCAGAGGTGGTCTAATAACCTTCTCTATATATGTTGTTATTCTTCTTAAGTACATTGTACTTGTACGATCCATGCACTGACAGTCTAGAGTACAGTTAACATATCTTAAATGTTTCAGTTAGATGTCATTTTATTGGGGAAGAATTGTATTCTATAATTTATTAGCAAACTGGGAACTCAAGGTCTTGAGAAGCTGGGCTTGGTGGCGCACGCCTGTGAGACCAGTTACCAGGAGGCTGAGACAGAAAGACGGCAAGTCGGAGGCCAGTCTCAGCAACTCAGCAAGACCCTTTTTCAAAACAAAAAAATAAGAAGGGATTGGAGTAAGCTGGGTGTGGTGGCCCATACTTGTAATCCCAGTGCCTGGGAGGCTGAGAAGGGAGGATTGGGGTTTGAGGACACCCTCAGCTATATAGTGAGGCCCTCCACAATTTAGTGAGACTTTGTTTCAAAATAAAGAATAAAAATGAGGGATGGGGGTATAGCTTGGAGGTAGAATGTCCCTGGGTTCCATCACCAGAACCACAAAAAAAGGGGGGGCTGGGAGTGTAGCTTGGAGGTAGAATACCCCCAAGTTCAATCCCCAGCACCAAAAAAATAAGGTCTTGAGATAGACGTTCTCACAAATGAAATTGTCTACTCAACTCACTGGTGGTGACGGGCGTTAACGAACGGTTTCTACCTCAGGTTACGAAGGTTACTTCATCGTTACTTAGTTCTGCCTTCACCACTGAAGCGCGTTAGACACGCGGTGAGCGTCCGTTTGGACGCCAGCCTCACCTGATCGCGCATCAGAGCTGCAATATGTGTCGTTTTGCCTCCAGGCGCTGCACACAAATCAAGAATCTTCTCTCCAGGTTGAGGATTCAAAACATGAGCGACTACAGCAGATGGCAAATTCTAGAAGGAAAGATGTGATCGGTTATCAGTGATTCTAAGCTGGGCGTGCCGGCGCGGGGCAGGCAATCCAAGCACTCTGCAGGCTGAGACCTGAGGACAGTCTCAGCAATGCAGCGAGGCCTCTGCGACTTAGCAAGAGCTTGTTTAAAAAGAAAAAATCAAGTAGAACTGGGGATGCAACTTACAGGCGGAACGCGCGCGCGCACACGCACGTATATATAAACCATGAATCATTTTCATTTTAGAATCTGAGAATGTAAAGGAGCCTTGGGGTGACAGTACACAGTGCCCTCAGGTCTGCTAAGGTACGGTGTTGTGAGTGCACCGATGTCAGGAAGTCAGGGTTCCTGGTTTCTATGACCTCACAGGACTCGCGTCACATCCCTGCACGTGGACACACGGGACACTCTCCGGTAAGTTCAGGGTCTCTGCCCAGATACTGGTGCTTTCTGGGCACCAGCAAGAGTCATAATGACTTACCTGCAACTGTTTCTCAATATTCTGGAAGAAAGCCAGAGACCTCTGAAAACAAGAGAACGCTCTTTTTCTTTCTTTCTTTTTTTTTTTTTTGGTGGTACTAGGGGTGGAACCCAGGGGCTTTTCTATCTCTGGGCAATACTCCAAGACCTATTTTATATTTTATTTGGAAACATGGTCTCACTTAGTTGCTGAGAGCCTCACTAAGTAGCTGAGGCTGGCTTCAAATCTGTGTGATCCTCCTGTCTCAGTCTCCCAAGCGTGTGGATTACAAGCGTGTGCCACCATGCCCGGCTTCTGGCTTTTTATATAAAAAAAAAATCATAAAACCTTGCAATTCCAGGTATCTCACCAACAGGGTTTCTCATCTAAGAGTCCTTGTTTTATGCTGCTAAGGCCACCAAAAATTATGTGTGGTTCCTATCCCGTAACTGCCATCACATTTCCATAGGGAGAACACCTGTTAAAAATCAAACAGCCGGGCGTGGTGGGCACGCCTGTAATCCCCGCGCTTGGGAGGCGGAGACAGGAGGATCGCGCAGGTTCGAACCCAGCCGCGCTGGCTTAAGAGACCCTGTTTCCAAATAAAAATATAAAATAGGTCTGAGAGTGTAGTCCGGAGGTAGAATGGTTTCCAGGAACCCCAGTACCCCCCAAAACAAAAACAAAAAACAAAAAAAATCAAACACACTTCACCTACAGCAATACGTTATATGAAATCAGTTATTAGTATTTCTTTCCTTCTTTTTGTGGTTCTGCGGAGTAAACCCAGAGGCATTCTACCTCTGGGCTGCACACTCCCACTGTCACTGAACATTTTCCTTTCATAATTCCTCACCTGTAAAAATAAGTACCTGGGCAGCACGCCGTCAAAGGAAGGGCTGAGGTACAGCGGTTCTACCATCCGCACGCCTACACCTCTGAAAAATTCAGAAACCCAACTTCAGTCAACATAAACCAGCATGGCAAATAGAAAATGCCTTGTCAAACTTCTTTTTGTGGCACTGGGATCGAACCCAGGGGCATTCTACCTCCAAACTACACCTGCAGTCCTGTTTTATTTTTATTTGAAAACAGGGTCTTGCTAGGTTGGTGAGGGTCTTACTACTTGCTGAGACTGTCCTCGAACCTGTGACCCTCCCGTCTCAGCCCCCACTGATGAGACTGTATAGGCGTGTGCCACCATGCCCGGCTTGAAAACTTCTTTTTTAAATCACCAAATACTTAGAATAGTATAGTGAATTGCTTTTGAATTTTTATCTAAAGCAGGTATGACAGGCCATAAGAACAACAACAAAGATAAAATTATGTATCTTTTTCATTGAGGCATAAGGAGCTTTGTTAGAGATCTGAATTGACCAAAATGCAAAAAATACCTGAGTATTTACTGATTCCTTCTAATCCATTTGGCACTCAATTTATGGCCACTTAAAGCTTTTCTTTCTTATTTTTGTTTTGAAACAGGGTCGCACTAGGTTGCTGAGAAGCTCGCTAGGTTACTGAGGCTGTCCGCGAACCATGATCCGCTGGTCTCAGCCTCCCAAATGCCGGGATTACAAGCGTGCACCACCACGCCCGGCTTGATTTCTATTTTGAAACAGGGTCTAAGTTAGTGAGAGTCTCACTACTTGCTGAGGCTGTGCTCACATCTGTGTTCCACTTCCTGTCTCAGTCTCCCAAGTACTGGTATTACGAGTGTGTCACCATGCCTAGCTCAAACACTCACTTTAAACAATAAATATTCACATGAGTGTTGGCTTTCTAGTAAAAATTTGCTAATAAAAAATGTACTTAGCTAGTCGTGGTGGCATATGCTTGTAATCCCAGTACTTGGGAGGCTGAGACTGGAGGATATGGGTTTGTGGATTGCCTCAGCTACTTAGTGAGACCTTTGCAACTCAGTGAGATCCTGTTTCAAAATACAGAATAAAAAATAGAGCTGGGAGTGTTACTTGGAGTTAGAATGCTCCTGGGTTCCATCCCCAGTATCGCAAAAAAAAAAAAAAAAAATGTATTTAGCCGGGCGTGGTGGCACATGCTTGTAATTGCAGTACTTGGGAGGCTGAGAGGGGAGGATCACAGGTTCAAGGCCAATCTCAACTACTTAGTGAGGCCCTCCGCAACTTAGTGAGATCCTATTTCTAAATGAAGAATAAAAAATCAGACTGGGGGTGTATCTCGGGGTGTATCTCAGAGGTAGAATGCCCCTGGGTTCAATCTCCAGCACCACAAACAAAATAAATATATTTAGCCAGGGGTGATGACACATATTTGTAATCCTAGTACGTAAGAGGCTGAGACAGGAGGATACAAGTTAGACACCATTCTCTATAATTTAGTGAAGCCCACCACAACTTAGTGAGACCCTGCTAAAATAAAATAAAAGGAATAAAATAGGGCTGAGGGTGTAGGAGGCAGAATGCCCCTGAATTCCATCCCCAGTATTACAAAAGAAGGAAGGAAGGAAGGAAGGAAGGAAGGAAGGAAGGAAGGAAGGAAGGAAGGAAGGGCAGACAGACAAGGGATATATCTTAATGGTGTAGTACCCCCAGATTCAATCCCAGGACTGGGGAAAAATGTTTTTCAATTCATGATAAAATCCTAAGCTTTTCTTTCACAAAATCAGAAAGAATGTCAAAAAGTCTATATAACCATCATCTAATTTATTTTCTATGTAGCCAAGTATTATTATTCAAAGACAGAAAAAGTATTATTAAAATTCAAAAGGATGAGAGACGGGTGTGGTGGCACACATTTGTAATCCCCGCGCTTGGGAGGCTGAGACAGGAGGATCGCACAGGTTCGAAGCCAGCCTCAGCTACTTAGTGAGGCTCTCAGCAACTTAGTGAGACCCTGTTTCCAAATAAAGTATAAAATAGGGCTGGGAGTATAGCCCGGAGGTAGAAAAGCCCCTGGATTCCACCCCCAGTACCACATACATGCAAAAAAAAAAAAAAAAGAAAAAAAAATCAAAAGGATTAATAAAATTATTTGACAGTACAGTATGATTGATTGGTTACTTAGATTTTCTTATTCTGACCACTTAATCTTTTAGTTTTTGGTGGTACTAGGTATTCAAACCAGGAGCTGTCTACCTCTGAGCTACACTCCCAGACCTATTTTACATTTTATTTGGAAACAGGGTCTCGCTAAGTTGCTGAGAGCCTCACTAAGTAGCTGAGGCTGGCTTCGAACCCATGCGATCCTCCTGTCTCAGCCTCCCAAGCGCGGGGATGACAAGAGTGCACACTACTACGCCCTGCTGACCTATTTCAAAAAATAATGGAATTTTTTTCATCTGAATTTGTATTAGAAGTATGTAATGCAGCTGATACACTTGTACATTGTGTCTGATACTCTAACCGCAGTGAGGAGCTGGAGACACTTGTACATCGTGTCTGGTACTCTAACCACAGTGAGGAGCTGGAGACACTTGTGCATTGCGTCTGACGCTCTAACCGCAGTGAGGAGCTGACGCCTCCAACAGCACTGGGGACATACTTTCTCTCAGGCAGCCCGCTGAAAATTTCTTTGCGACTTAGTTCAGAAATTCCGTTTCCCAGAAATACTTTTGTTCCGTCAAATTCTTTGGCTCCTTTTTTACATTTTCCTTTAATATCAGAGTATATGGAAATAACATCTCCAGGTTTCATAACTAGAGAAAGAAGGAAATCAGATTACAATAATACGTGCTTTGACAGAAGAATAGTGAAATTCTTTACGCTAAGATCGGGATCTGTAGAGACATCAAGAGTGGACCTGAGGCAGCTAAAACTCTCTCATTATCTCAATATATTCCTTAATAGAAAATCTTTAGTTTAAAATATTCCCTAACAAGCAGGGTGTGGTGGCGCACTTTTGAAATTCCAATACTTGGGAAGCTGAGACAGGGGGAGCACAGGTTCCTGGCCAGCCTTAGCTACTTAGTGAGGCCCTGTTTCAAAAATAAAGAATAAAAACTTGGGTGCAGCTTGGAGGTAGAATGCCCCTGGGTTCAATCCCCAGTACTACCCCCCCGAAAAAAAAAAAAAAAAAAAAAACTAACAAGTCTAAATGAAAATCTTTTTTTTTTCAGTGAAAACAACAGAATAGTTCTCAAAACATCCTACCTGAACTGGAAATCTTTAGCTGAATAGAAAAGAATATTTTTTGTATGAATTATTTCTCCCAAAACTGACATTTCATAAAACATGTCCTATAGATCTTGAGGCTCAATATTCAAAGTCCTAAGTTTCCTTCAAAAGAATTCTTCACAAATGTATGCTAAAGCTGGGTGTGGTGTCACACGCTTGTAATCTCAGCTTTTGGGAGGCTGAGACAGAAGAGTCGTGGTTTGAGGTCAGCCTCAGCTACTCAGTGAGGCCCTTTGCAACTCAGTGAGACCCTGTTTCAAAATAAAGAATAAAAAATAGGGCTGGGGGTGTAGCTTGAAGGTAGAAATGCATGCCCCTGGGTTCCAGCCTCAGTATCTCAAAAAAGTATGCTAAAAGCCAGGTGTGGTGGGGGACACTTCGAATCCCAGTACATGGGAGGCTGAGACAGGAGGATCGCAGGCTCATGTTCAGTCTCAGGAACTCAGTGAGGCCCTCCACGCCTTAGTGAGACCCTGGTTCAAAATTTTAAAAAATTAAATAAAGTGGACTGGAGATGTAGCTCAGAGGTAGAATGCCCCTGGGGTTCCATGCTCGATACGATGACAAAAATAAAAACAGAAATAAACCCAAAAAGCTGTATGCTGAAATCTCAACACACCTGGGCATGGCGGTCCAGGCCTGTCATCCTGATACTTGGGAGGCCGAGACAGGCCTGCTGGCTCCTGGCCATGCTCAGTAACAGCTTAGTTAGAACCTATTTCAAAAGAAAAAATGAAATAGGGTTGGGGGTATAGCTCAGAGATAGATGCCCCTGGGTTCAGTCCCCATACCAAAATACCAAATAAAGAAAGCTTGTGCTTCCCTTATTACTACTGTACAAATACAAAGCTCAGAAAACACCTAAGGAGGGGAAATTTGAAATACACCCTGGTATACTAAATTTTCCAGTGGATACTGCACCTAAACCATATACTTACATTTTGAAGCTGCCACGATTCCTGGAACATAGACATGGGCTCCTCTTAACACCGCGTTGCCACACTGAGCTCCAACAACAGCCTCACACTCGTGTTTTTTAATATTCTTTCTAGAAATGTTAAGAAAAAAGAAAGTCACGAGAATAATGGTCCTCCAATACCTACAAACTTTTTCAACGTTTCAATGGAAATTCTATATAAGTAACCTCTTTAGTCTTTATTTTCCTGCATCAATGAGAAAGGAAAGCTGGAAAAAGAATAAATTTAAAGATGTAATTTTAAAAGATAAAAAGAGGAGGAAGAATGAGCATCAAGAAAGAAAAGTTGAGCCGGGCGTGGTGGCGCACGCTTGTAATCCCCGCGCTTAGGAGGCTGAGACAGGAGGATCGCACAGGTTCGAAGCCAGCCTCAGCTACTTAGTGAGGCTCTCAGCAACTTAGTGAGACCCTGTTTCCAAATAAAATGTAAAATAGGTCTGGGAGCGTAGCCCGGAGGTAGAAAGCCTCTGGGTTCCACCCCCTGTGCCACCAAAAAAAAAAAGAACAGTTGGAAGAGGTCCATCTGGTGGAAATCAGGAGTGTCATCAGAAGCTGCCTGACCGTTCAACAAGCATTTCTATTTTCACAACAGCATTAAAAGAAAATTAGACTTTTGCTGCCTTCAAAGACGAAGACAGAAAAATATGAAAAGAATTAAAAACACGTAGGGCTAGGGGTGTGGCCCAGTGATGGCACACTTAAGGAAGGCGAAGGGAAGCAAATGGAGGGAAAGGAAAGAAAAATCTCAAGTGCTAACTGTTGCGTGCTTTATGAATGTTTTAATCAAGATAGGCAAATGAAGGCAAGTGATCTTTCCTTCCTGTGCTGCCCAAACTTTCTGTGCTTTCCAGTTCCTTGCATACTATTCACTCCGTAGACCACCAACATCTAACCATCATTCCTAAGACTCAGGTAAGACTTTTTCAGAGAACAAGTGTCTCATGCTGGGATCCTCGAGCCCAGCCTCGCATGGACTGACCCTGAAACAAACCTCCAAATACTGTGAGCCAATGAAGCTTCCTTCTGCCAGGCTGCGCGCTCGTCCTTTTGGGTCACAGCAGTGAGAATGTTGATGAATACAACCTGAGTACCGGCATGAGGGGATTGGGGAAAGCTACACAGAGGGCTTTCAAAATGGGGTCCCTTTCTCTTCCCCTTAAAACCTCCACATATGAAGACGGCAAGAAAATCCTTACCAAGTGCCTGCAGCTTGATCTAGGACTTCCCAGACTCCAGAACTGTGAGAAATAAACTTCCGTTTTTATGTTACTCAGTCTCAGGTATCCTGTTACAGCAGCAATAGAACAGACTAAGACACTCAACATAACCTAAGACCTTTCCTAAGCCTTTGTTTTACCTAAACTATTAAATAATAGTGCCAACAGAACTGATTCATCATCTGAGTCCATTTTCTAACTTCAGACTTAAGCCATCTCTTTATCTCGTTACTAAAATACCTTCCTGCCCTTTTCGTTTTTGTGTGATACTGGGGATTGAACCCAGAAGCATTCTACCTTCGAGCTACACCTCCAGCTCGTTTTATTTCTTTCATTTTGAAACAAGCTCCCTAGGTTGCTGAGGCAGGTCTCAAACCTGTGATTCACCTGTCTCAGCCTCCGCAGTATTGAGTCACCATGCCCAGTTTAAGCTTCCTGCGTTCAACTTGATTCATTTCAGACTGTCTTCAGTGTCTGTACTTCCACTCTGGAGTATCTAGATACAGATTATTGTAATTTTTTTTTTTTTTTTTTTTTGCGGTATTGGGAATAGAACCCAGAGGCATTCTACCTCCGAGCAACACCCCACTCCTATTTTTTAGTCTTTATTTTGAGACAAGGTCTCACTGAGTTGCAAAGGGCCTCACTAATTAGTAGCCGAGGCTGTCCACAAACTGCGAACCTCCTGTCTCAGCCTCCCAAATGCTGGGATTATAAGCATGAGCCACCATGCCCGGCTAGATATGGATTATTTTATTTTTAACTCTTGGCTTCTGAGTAGTACTTTTTAAATTTGTCTTTCATCAATTCTAGAAAATTCTTTCTTTTTGGTGTCAAATCACTTAATATACTATTACCTATTACTACTTACTACTGTATTATTTCTATTCCTTATATAATAAGGTCTTTTCATTCTATTTTCCATTACTAAACTCAGTGTGTGTGTGTGTGTGTGTGTGTGTGTGTGTGTGTGTGTATTTTTTTTCCCCCTGTACTGAGGATGGAACCCAGGGGCATTGTGATTCCCAGGTATGCCCCCAGCCCTATCTCTCATTCTTTGTTTTGAAAGAGGATCTCACTAAAGTGTGGAGGGCCTCACTAAGTAGCCGAGGCTGACTGCAAACCTGCAATTCCTTGTCTCAGCCTCCCAAGTCCTGGGATTGCAAGGGAGCGCCACCACATCTGGCAATCATCCCCATTTATCAGTTTGCGAACCTTGTTCATCTAAGTAAAGTCGCTAACAATGGAGAAACTTTGTAACATCACCAAGGAGGAAGAAAAGATTCTATGACAAATTTTTATTTAGAAAAATGTAATTTGAAAATGAAATAGTCACAAACCGCGGTCCGATAACGGGAATAAGCAAGACATCCGGAAGGGCTGGATGCTGGAGAACGGGGACACTTACTCCATTCAGCTGCTGTTAAAACAGACATAATAATCACACCGCAATCGATACAATCGAGGAATTGCAGCCTACAGTTTTTCAGGATCACTAATCTATCACAGCACAGGGCTGGGCAGGACACTTTCATTGTACCCAAAGATAATGGAAAAACCAGAGGCCTCAAGACAACATGGTTTTCATAATTCTGAGGTATTCTAACTGTAAGACTCAGTTTCCCTTACTGTTGGCATTATAAACACAATCCCATTTACCTTAAGTGATTTACTGTGTGTGTGTGTGTGTGTGTGTGTGTAAGAGAGAGAGAACTGGAGACTGAACACCACAGCAGCACTCTACCTGTAAGCTACTTCCCCCTGACCCCCCTAACCTTTTTAATTTTGTTTTGTTTGGGAACAGGGTCTTGCTAGGTTGCTCAGAGTCTCACTAAGTTACTGAGGTTAGCCTTGAACCTGTCATCCTCCTGTCTCAGCCTCCCAAATACAGGAATTCCAAGCAACGTACCACACCTGGATGCTTCTGCTTTTTAAAACGGTTTATTGAGGTACAATTTACATCTCATTAAGTTCACTCACCTTAAATACTAATGCCTTTTATTACATTTAATGCTCTGTTGGTAAATTTTAAAAACTGGGCTTGGAACGCAGTTCCGTGGTAGAGTAAATTAGGGACTATCTACCAGTCTCCCGTCTAGAGCGATGACCCAGGTTTTCCTGTCCAATCTTAACCTTTAAGGAACAGGACTCAAAGCCCAGAGTGACTGTCCTAAGATCTCAACAGAAGAGAATTCATATTTCCATCATACTGAGATGCTAGAATATCCACGTTGTAGGAATAACTGGCTTCAAATGAAACAACATGATCCACTGGAGCGAGGTATCTCCATGGACCCCAGAACAGTGGCTTTTCTATTGCTAAAAGGATATGTTCATGGCAACATGACAGATTAAAGAAATATAATCGTACACACTGACAAAGAATGCTGGTACACACCTTCTGAAGCTCCTCCAGTAACATGCTCCTGACATGTCGCACCGAGGCTAAATGCGTGTTTACTCTGACGGTCGTAAAGGATGGGGGGTGGGACAGGCGATTTAACAGCGCTTCAAACCTCCTTTCTGCGTCTTGTTTACTTGAGGCAGAAACAACCTGAAAAGAACAAACTAATGTTTCCACTACTTTAAAGAAACATCTTTTAGCAACTGTTTAGTTTCATTTCATTGTGCGCTACTGTTTATGTGTTAGTAACCCTAAAGCAATGGTGACGCTTCAAAGTTCTTGGATTTAACTGTGTTGATAAACGTGTAACAAAATACTTGGCATCAAGGGTTTAGAGAACATGGCCTCAAAGCATGTTCAGAGCCACCCTTCTAAGATATCAGCATCTGCTCTACTACTTCATATTAATTCAGGATTTCCTTCTACGCCAGTAGTTGTTCCCGCACTCCAGGAAAGCTGTTTACTTACGACCGTCATATTCTAGGGCAAACTGGTCAGTAGCATCTTGGGGTTTTGTGGTACTGGGAATTGGACCGGGGCATTCTACTGCTGAGCTATGTTCCCAGCCCTTTTCATTTTGAAACAGGGTCTCACAAGGTTTTTGCTGGGAGTCTCACTAAATTGCTGAGGCTGGCCTCGAACTTTTGATCCTTCTGTCTCAGCCTCTTAAGTCCTGGGAATTACAGGCACACACCACCATTCCTGAATGGTTAGCAGCCTTTTAAAATATCAACATTTGAAGAATGAATAAAATCGATATACTCACTGTCATCCAGAGATTTCCTAAGCATATTACTTTTTTTTTTTTAATAGTACTGGGGGTTGAACCCAGGGGCATTCTATCTCCAAGCTATACCTCCAGCCCTATTTTATTTTATTTATATTTATTTATTTATTTTGGTGGTACTGGGGTTCCTGGAAGCCCTTCTACCTTAGGGCTACACTCCCAGATCTATTTTATATATTTTTTTAAATTTGGAAACAGGGTCTCTTAAGCCAGCGAGGCTGGCTTTGAACCTGCGCGATCCTCCTGTCTCTGCCTCCCAAGCATGGGGATTATAAGTGTGCGCTACCACTCCTGGCTATTTTATTTTTTGAAAACAGGGTCTTGCTAAGTTGCTGATATTAATCTGGACCCTGCAATCCTCCTGTCTCGGCCTCCCATTCCCTGGGATTACAGGCGTGTGCCATGACACCTGGCTATAATGGTATCACTTTTTAAAGTAGTACTAAATTTAACCAATAGACATTATCCAACAAACACAGGTAGAGTAGCAAACATGCCTGTCAGAAATGATGGTAGAAGGACTCAACCAGGTTTCCACAAGAACCACATATTCTAGAGGAATAGAAAACTTTAACTGAGCTGGGCGTGGTGGCGCACACTTGTAATCCCTGCGCTTGGGAGGCTGAGACAGGAGGATCGCACAGGTTCGGAGCCAGCCTCAGCTACTGAGTGAGGCTCTCAGCAACTTAGTGAGACCCTGTTTCTAATAAAATATAAAAATAGGTCTGGGAGCATAGCCCGAAGGTAGAAAGCCTCTGGGTTTCACCCCCAGTACCACCAAAAAAAAAAAAAAAAAGAAAGAAAACTTTAACTGAAGCTTTTCAAGGCACCCATATCTGCGCCCCCTTTTTGTTTTACTATATCCTGCCTTTTAGATTCTTCATAAACTATTCATCAGCCTACAAAGCCACAAATCTTAAAGTATTCACTTTTTCAAGGTTTAATTTTATTAAAACTAACTATGCTTTTTGCTTCAATACTTTTCCTTAAAACAAAGGAATGGCTTTTCTTTTTGAAAAATCATACAGCCAATGGGTCTAAAAAGAGGTGGTGTTAGAGAAAGAAATTTATATCTTTTTGTTTTGTTTTGTGGGTCTGGGGGTGGAACCCAGGGGCATCTGACCTGCAAGCTACACTCCCTGCCCTATTTTTTTTTTTTTTTTTTTTTTTGTGGTACTGGGGGTGAAACCCAGAGGCTTTCTACCTCCAGGCTATACTCCCAGACCTATTTTTTATATTTTATTTGGAAACAGGGTCTCACTAAGTTGCAGAGAGCCTCACTAAATAGCTGAGGCTGGCTTCAAACCCGTGCGATCCTCCTGTCTCAGCCTCCCAAGCGCGGGAATTACAAGCGTGCGCCACCACGCCTGCCCTATTTTTTATTCTTTATTTTGAGACAGGGCCTCACTAAGTAGCCGAGGCTGGCTGCGAACCAAGATCCTCCAGTCTCAGCATTCCAAATGCTGGGATTACAAGTGTGCACCACCACGCCTGGCTTATTTACATCTTTTTTAAACAATGATCATCACTTTAAAAGCTGCTGGAAATAACTTTTAAGTGTCCCTACTTTTCTTACCATGTGCCTTATATTTTGAGTCTCTTAAAACCAACAGAAAACATTTCCTCTTTCCACACAGTACAGTTCCATAACAATCTTTGAAAAAAAATGCAGAAATCGGATTTAGAAGTCTTGGATTCACTGACATATTAAAAAACATCATTAACATTTAAGTAGCTTTGTCTAGAAAACCAAAGATTTAGAAAAACAGCTATGGTGCGTCCCTGTACTTCCAGTACTCGGGCGGCTGAAACACAAGGCAGCAGGTTGGAGGCTGGCCTTGGCAATTCAGCAAGACCATGTCTCAAAATAAAAAATACCTAAGACTGAGGAAGTAGCTCAGAGGTAGAGTACTTCTAAATGATACTCCCAGTACTACAAAAATGAAAAAATAAAAACAGAAATCTGTACAAAAGATTGTGAAGATTAAAATGTAAAGGTTTAAGGGTCATCTAGCACAGAGGAGGGCGTTTACACAGAAACTCAACAAATTAAAATTTGATCCCCTGTTCTAAGACAACATATGTTGTTTCCTATACTGGATGTGAGCTCTGGAAGACAGGGATCTTTTCTTGTTCTTCCTAGGAACCCCTTCAATGCCATATCTAGTGACAGGCACAAAATTTACTTCTTTCCTAATCCACAAGGTTAAAAAGCACACCGTGTTCACTTTTTGTCTCATTAAGCATTAATATCTGTGAAAAGAAACTGGCGATTTTCCCGTTACGTTCTAATAGACATGGGCTGTAAAGATTTTTTCAATTCCTCTAGAATGTATGATTTTTTTGTAGAACATATTTTTTTCCCCTTTTTGTTCCAGAGGAATAAACCCAAGGAAATGCTGCCCCAAACTACCCCTTCTGCACTTTTTTTGAAACAGGGTCTCACTAATTGCAGAAGCTGGCCTCGAACCTGCCATCTCCTCCTGTTCAGTCTCTCAAGCACTGGGATTACAGGCGTGTGCCGCCACGCCAGGCTTGAACCTTTTTTTTTTTTTTTCAACAATCAAAAGCACTGTGCACAGGATTTAAATATTTGAATTAAAAACATTGTGCAGTACATTTGTTCCACCTACCTCCTCGTTCATAAAGCCCTCTTTAAGATAGTTTTCAACCTCAGGTCTCAACCATATTTTAGGGAAAACAGACATTTCCCCCCAACATTTAATCCCCCAAGGAATGCTGGGAAACGGCGGCTCTCCTCTCGAATTAGAGCGGCGCCTCCACAGTAAACGCCGCCCGCCGCGCCGGGGCCCGCGGGCGCTGGGGGCGCAGGATCCCCGACGCGCCGACTACGGGCGGCTCGCCGGCCGGCCCCGCGGCCCCCCACCCCGGGAGCCCGGCGACGCGAGCGAGGCCGCGCCACGGGCGAGGGCACGAGCGCCCGGACAGCGGCCGCCGCGGGAGCGGAACCGAGGCGGCAGCGCCGGCCCGCGCCGCTCAATCCCGACGGGCAAGCCCGCGCCCCGCCACTCGGCCGAACGCCGCTTCCGGGTTCGTCACTTCCGGCCTCGCGCGCCCTCTCTAGGCGCCCAATCAGCGGTCGCAGAGCGCCCACGTCACCAGTGCGGAAGTTCGCGTGCTGCGACGCGCGCTTCCGCCCGGCCCGGGTGCGGGAAGAAGCAGAGGGGTCGGGACGCGGCGGCGGTCAGTCCACAAACCTAGGCGTCTGGGGGACCGGCGTGCCGCGGAGCCGGGGAAATGGCGTGGGTTGAATGGGCGGCCGTGATGGCCCCAGTGCGAGGACAGACCCGGTAGTGGCGCGGCCAGGTCGATGGGCCCGGCCGCCGCCCTGATTCCGTGCCAGTCCTCGCCAGCCGCGCGCTTCGCTGAGCGGCACCGCAGCCCCTTCCCCCTTAAGTCTTGTTCTGAGGCCAGGTCGCCCGAAATTGCCCAGGCTGGCCAAAACTTGCAATCCCGCTTCGGCCGCCTGCGAACCAGGAGTGGACCCGGGCCCGGTCCTGCCCGCCCGGCCTCGAGCGTGTTCCCCACCAGAGGAAGGAACGAATGACACTCCTTCCGGAAAGTAAAATTGTCTAAACTTATGCCAGTGGGGAGTTTATCCGAATCTTTGACTGACCCCTATCTTTGCAGTTTTAAGAATTTGACTTTCTCAGGCGCAAGGCCTGTAATCCCAGTCCCTGGGAAGTTGAAACCAGAGGATCACAGGTTCGAGGCCAGCCTCGGAAACCTAGCAACACCCCCGCTTCGAAAAAGTCCTGGGGGTGTAGTTTGGAGTTAGAATGCTCCTGGGTTCGATCTCCTCCCCCCATGACTTTGTAAAGAAGAGGACCTGGAAAACTCGAGAAAATGGATCACATTCGAAAGCCCGTAATTCCCTGTGGGTAATTTAAACGTCCCGAGGATGCTGCCGAGCCAGGCGCGAGGTCAGCAGGTTCTTTGTGGCCCAGGTGTGCGTGCTGAAGACTTTTACCCACATGTTGGAGGGAACATTTAGTAAATGTGGAAATGTTGAGTCTACCGAGTCCTTAAGTATAGAAAAGATACTAATACTCATGGATTGATTTATGATCAAAGTTAGAGTTAAGGATAGTAGGATAATTTGACCTAATATATATATTGGTGGTACTGGGGGTGGAACCCAGAGGCTTTCTACCTCCGGGCTATACCCCCAGACCTGTTTTTTTTTTAATATTTTATTTGGTAGCAGGGTCTCACTAAGTTGCTGTGAGCCTCACTAAGTAGCTGAGGCTGGCTTCGAACCTGTGTGATCCTGCTGTCTCCGCCTCCGAAGCGCGGGGATTACAAGCCTGTGCCCCCACACCCAGCTCTAATAGATGTTTTGAAACTCAGGATATTACGGGTCTACTTTGTGAATGTAAAGCACGTTCATCAGCATTTAATCGACATTTCTACTCACAGGAAAGCAGTATTGCTCTTGTATCACCTGTAGTATCTAAGAAGTGTCTATCAAAGGATATCTACTGAATAAAGTCATATTAATTTCTTAATTAACATAGCAAAAAGGAATTTCCTTTCGGGAAATTTATCAGTCCTAATGCATCTGAAAACTGACCTACTTAGATTAAAATCACAAGGGACAGACCTTAAACTTCAGAGTTTTAATTGGAGGCGGGAGGTGCACTGGACATCCACCCCAGGGGTGTCCTACCTCAGAGATATGCCCTCAGTACTTGATGTTTTTACTTTAAACAGGGTTTTCCTTCATTGCCGAGGGTCTCAAGAAGTTGCTAAGACTGTGCTCCCCCTAGCTCAGCCTCCCAAGTACTGGGTTTACAGGCTTGTGACACCACACAACTTAAAAGTCTTTTTGAAAGACTTTTATTCCTAGCTGGAAGAACACACTGTTCTTGGCTTCTCCTTTCAACCTCTGAATGAATTAATCTATAACTTGAATTCAATTCCAAGAACAGCTACTTCTTCCAAGTATTATCTGAACTCAGTTTATTATATAAGTTCCTTCTCTCTTTTTTTTTTTTTTTTTTTTTGGTGGTACTGGGGTTCCTGGAAACCATTCTACCTCCGGGCTACACTCCCAGACACCTATTTTTATTTATTTTTTTTATTTTTTGGAAACAGGGTCTCTTAAGCCAGCAAGGCCGGCTTCAAACCTGCGCGATCCTCCTGTCTCCGCCGGGGATTACAAGCGTGTGCCACCACACCAGGGTATTATAATCCTTCTTAGAAATGTTATAATTTTTTGTTTGTGTGTGGTACTGGGGATGGAACCCAGGGCCCTTCTACCTCCAGGCTACAACCCCATACCTATTTTGGTTTTTACTTGGAAACAGGGCCTCACTGAGTTGCCGAGGCGGGATGTGAATCTGATCCTCCTGCCTAGCCTCCCAGGTCCTAGCATTGCAAGCGTGTGCCACCGCCTGGCTCAGATGTAGGTTAGTCAAGTTCTCCCAGTAGTTCATTTCCTTCTTCAACACTGCAGTTTCTGTGTTTGAGCTAAGTACACCACTTATATGTGTTTTAATACTTTGTTGAACTGGACAGAGTCTCACTGGGATGCCATTTTAAGTAAAAGGAGTATTTCCTAGCAGAATTTAAGAAAATAATTTATAATCCTATTGAGAGTATTATAATGTGCTTTCTGTCAGAAAATGTTATCATTTCATGGATCAAAATCTTTTTCTTCTGTGTACTAGAGATTGAACCCAGGGGTGTTCTACCTCTTAGCTACACTTCTAGCACTTTTTTTTTGAAGCAGGGTTTTGCTAAGTTGATCGGGGTCTTATTAAATTGCTGAGGCTTGCCTTGAACCTGCAATTTTCCTGTCTCAGCCTCCTATGTGCTAGGATTACGGGCATAAATCAGCTGACCCGGGTCTATGTACTATTAAAAAAAAATATATTCTCAGTGGGGTATGGTGGCACATGCCTGTAATCTTTGTACTTGAGAGGATAGAGGCCAGCATGAAGTAATTTAGCCAGACCCTGTTTCCATAGGTCCAGGGGTGTAACTTACAATGCCCCTGAATTCAATTCCTGGTATTACAAAAATAAAATCTAAGTGTTTTCTCACAATTCTCTAATTTGATTAAATTGTTTATTAATATTCTTACAATATATTTAACTGATAAATGATAAAAATTTGAATTTTTTTCAATAAAATGTTCAGATATCTTAAAGGAGTAAAATCACGAAAAATATCAACAGCCCTGCTCATTCCACTTAGTTAAAAGTGGAAAAATAATTCTTATTTAGTGTTTCTAAATTACCACTAGGTCACTAAAAACATATTTAGGAAATCTATAGTTTTTTTGTTTTTGTTTTTGCTTAGAAGCACTGTATTTCACTATAGATATTTAGTTCTTTTCAGAAACTATTAGAAATCTGAAAGTAAAAAGTAGAATGTGGCTTACATTTGTGTCTAACAATTGTAAACGCTGCTACAGAATCAAGTTCCTCTTGCTTTCTTCTTTGTGGTCCTGGGAAGCAGGGTCTCACTAAGTTGCCGAGGACCTTGCTGAGTTGCTGAGGCTAATTTCGAACCTGTAATCGTCCTGTCTCAGCCTCCCAAGTACTGGATTACAGGTGCGTCCACCACGCCCGGTTTGGGGTTTTTTGGGGGGAGGGGTCTGGTGAGGGGACCCAGGGGCATTCGCCCTCCGAGCTACACCCCCTGCCCTAATTTTTATTCTTTTATTTTGAAACTGGGTCTCACTGAGTTGCGGAGGCCTCACTAAGCAACTGAGGCTGGCCGTGAACCGGGATCCTCCGGTCTCGGCCTCCCCAATGCTGGGACTACTGCGCCACCACGCCCGGCCCAGTTGTTTTTTTTAACAGACTACTTTGTTGTTTCCTGTACAAAAAGAAGTGTGTGTGTGTGACTTAGGATGTCCCCTCACTATTACAGTTCAAAGGCCATTTCAGACTTACTGCAGTATAATGTTCTCCAACTCAACCTCCCACGTAGAGGGAAAGGGTTGTACTGAGTTATGCAAATGACCTTAATGATTATCCACTGGCCACAAATATAAATGAATTTGCATTTCCATAAGCATAAGCTTTAAAAGACATTTTAGTTCTAGCTTCATTGTTAAAAAATAAACTTTCAGGCCGGGCGTGGTGGCGCACGCTGGTAATCAAGAGGGAGGATCGCAGGTTCGAAATTAGCCTCAGCGACTCGGCAAGGCCCTCGGCAACTTAGTGAGACCCTGCTTCCATAAAAAGTAAAACAAGCCTGGGGGTGTGGTTCAAGGTAGAATAACACACACACACACACACACACACACACACACACTCTGGGGTTACTTACACACACACACACACACACACACCCTGGGGTTACTTACACACACACACACACTCGGGTTACTTACACACACATACCCTGGGGTTACTTACACACGCACACACACACCCTGGGATTACTTACACACACCCTGGGGTTACTTACACACACACTCTGGTTACTTACACGCGCACACACACACCCTGGGGTTACTTACACACGCACACCCTGGGGTTACTTACACGCACACACACACCCTGGGGTTACTTACACACACACACACACACACACACACACACACACACCCTGGGGTTACTTACACACACCCTGGGGTTACTTACACACACACACACCCTGGGATTACTTATACGCACACACACACCCTGGGGTTACTTACACACACACACTCGGGTTACTTACACGCGCACACACACCCTGGGGTTACTTACACACTCGGGTTACTTGCACGCGCACACACACATCCTGGGGTTACTTACACGCACACACACACACACACCCTGGGGTTACTTACACCCCCTGGGGTTACTTACACGCACACATACACACACTCAGGCTACTTACACACACATACCCTGGGGTTACTTACACACGCACACACACACCCTGGGATTACTTACACACACACACCCTGGGGTTACTTACACAAGCACACACACACCCTGGGGTTACACACACACACTCTGGTTACACGCGCACACACACACCCTGGGGTTACTTACACGCGCACACACACACCCTGGGGTTACTTAGACACGCAAACCCTGGGGTTACTTACACGCGCACACACACCCTGGGGTTACTTACACGCACACACACCCCCTGGGGTTACTTACACACACACACTCGGGTTACTTACACGCGCACATACATGCCCTGGGGTTACTTACACGCGCACACACACCCTGGGGTTACTTACACGCGCACACACACCCTGGGGTTACTTACACACACACCCTGGGGTTACTTACACGTACACACACACGCCCTGGGGTTACTTACACGCACACACACACCCTGGGGTTACTTGCACACACACACCCTGGAGTTACTTACACGCGCACACACGCCCTGGGGTTACTTACACGCGCACACACGCCCTGGGGTTACTTACACGCACACACACACCCTGGGGTTACTTACACACACACACACCCTGGGATTACTTATACGCACACACGCCCTGGGGTTACTTACACGCGCACACACACGCCCTGGGGTTACTTACACGCACACACACACCCTGGGGTTACTTACACACACACACACCCTGGGATTACTTATACGCACACACGTCCTGGGGTTACTTACACGCGCACACACACCCCCTGGGGTCACTTGCACGCGCACACTCACACGCACGCCCTGGGGTAACAGCCCAGCTCCGGCAGGCCCGCAGTGGGGGCCGGCTCCGTCCTCCGCGCCGTGCCCACGGCCCTGCCCTCCTTTCTGGAGGCCGCCCCGTCCCGCGTCCCGTCCCGCGTCCAGCGGTGTCCAGCGGTGTCCAGCGGTGTCCAGCGGTGTCCAGCCGCCGGGCGGGGGCTCCCCGCCGCGGGTGGGGCCGGGCGGCCTCTGAGCCCCGCCCTGCTCGGGTCTTTTCGTTGAAAGGGTTTCCGCAGTCGCGGAGGCTGGCCTCGACCTCCTGGCCCTCCGCCCGCCTCCCGCCCGCCGAGGTCCCGCGCGCGCTCACGCTCACCCCAGCCCCGTGGACGGCCCGAGCCCGACGGAGGGGAGCGCGCCCGCCCACCGGAAGTGCCGGCGCTGACGTCGGCCGACGTCACGCCGCTTCCGGCGGGGCGGGCCTGGCGGGCCGGCGGAGGGTGCGGGCCGAGGGGCTGCGGGCGGCGCGGCCCGGCGCGCTCGGAACAAAGGCTCGGCGGCGGCGGCGCAGGATGGGGCTGATCTTCGCCAAGCTGTGGAGCCTCTTCTGCAACCAAGGTGAGGCGCCGGGGTCCGGCCCGACCGCGGCGCCGAGGCTCCCCGCCGGCCGCGCGCCGTCCCTGCCTCTTCGCCCGCCCCCGGGGCTGGGGTCCCCGCCCCGCAGGCAGGGTCTGCAAACCTTGGCCGACCCGCTCCACGGGGCTGGGGTCCCCGCCCCGCAGTGATGGGAACCTTGGGCCGACCCCCTCCACGGGGCTGGGGTCCCCGCCCCGCAGTGATGGAAACCTTGGCCGACCCCCTCCACGGCGCTCGGGGTCCCCGCCCCGCAGTGATGGAAACCTTGGCCGACCCCTTCCATGGGGCTGGGGTCCCCGCCCCGCAGTGATGGAAACCTTGGCCGACCCCCTCCACGGCGCTCGGGGTCCCCGCCCCGCAGTGATGGAAACCTTGGCCGACCCCCTCCACGGCGCTCGGGGTCCCCGCCCCGCAGTGATGGGAACCTTGGGCCGACCCCCTCCACGGGGCTGGGGTCCCCACTCCACTTCATGGAAACCTTGGGCCGACCCCCTCCACGGGGTTGGGGTCCCCACTCCACTTCATGGAAACCTTGGGCCGACCCCCTCCACGGGGCTCGGGGTGCCCGCCCCGCAGTGATGGAAACCTTGGCCGACCCCCTCCACGGGGCTCGGGGTCCCCGCCCCGCAGTGATGGAAACCTTGGCCGACCCCCTCCACGGCGCTCGGGGTCCCCGCCCCGCAGTGATGGGAACCTTGGGCCGACCCCCTCCACGGGGCTCGGGGTCCCCGCCCCGCAGGCAGGGTCTGCAAACCTTGGGCCGACCCCCTCCACGGGGCTGGGGTCCCCGCCCCGCAGGGTCTGCAAACCTTGGCCGACCCCCTCCACGGGGCTCGGGGTCCCCGCCCCGCAGTGATGGGAACCTTGGCCGACCCCCTCCACGGGGCTGGGGTCCCCGCTCCGCTTCATGGGAACCTTGGCCGACCCCCTCCACGCACACGCCATTTCTTGGGCGGAAAAAAAATCGTGAATGTTTTCGGTTCTGTAAGGTGGTGTGTGTCTGTAATGAGCCCCAAAGCTTATGAGACACCCAGACGCTGAAGTCCAGAGGGCCGGGAAGTTGTAGAACCTGTTCTGAGGCAGGAGGAGATGGATGTCCGGTGCGGAGAGACCATTCCCAGGCAGGCAGAATGGCCTCTGAGTACTGGAACCCCTCTTTACACTCAGCTAGGTTCATTTTGCCTGGCGTGTATGATAACGCTGTTTTGTTTTTATGATGATACCAGTTCGTTACTGTCAATGTATCCTTTATTTGAATGTAAGAAGTGAAGGGTGAGAGTGTAATGGCTTCGGTTCACTTGTTCTGTACAGAAGACAAGTTCTTAAATATATGCACACGGAGATGTACATGTGTCCATGTATATGCATTTTCTGCAGATGAATAACACTTTCCAATGATTTCAAATTAGCCAAAATTGAACTCGCTGTGGATATAACCCATAAATTTAATATGTTTCTCAACAGTTTATATTTTCCCAACCTTGATATATAACTTTTTACTTCATCTTATTTTTGTGGTACTAGGAATTAAACTCGGGCATTCCACCTCTGAGCTACGCCTACACCCCACAACTCTATTATTACTATTATTATTATTATTATTATTATTATTATTTATTTTGCTGAACTGGGGATGGAACCCAGGAGCATTCTATCTCTGAACTACACTCCCCAGCCCTATTTTTTTATTCTTTATTTTGAAACCGGGTCTCACTGAGTTGCAAAGGTCCTCATTAAGTACCTGAGGTTGTCCACGAACCACTATCCTCCAGTCTCAGCCTCCCAAATGCTAGGATTACAAGCGTGCGCCACCATGCTTGGCTATTATTATTATTACTATTACTACTTTCAGTACAGGGGATTGAATCCAAGGGCATTCAGTGTCTGAGCTATCCTCCAGCCCTACTTTTTATTCTTTATTTTGAAACGGGATCTCACCAAGTAGCAGCGTGCCTCACTAAGTAGCTGAGGCTGGCCAGGAACCTGCGATTTTCCTGTCTCAGCCTCGCAAGTATTGGGAGTACAAGCTTGCACCACCAGGCTTAGCTTCTTGTTATATAAATTGGCTATGTAGGGGAATATTTTAATACATAATTGAAAGTGTAAGCCCTGTGTGGTGGCACATGCCTGTAATCCTAGTATTTGGGAGGCTGAGACAAAAAGATCACAGGTCGACGGACAATCTCTGCAGTGTAGCCAGGTTCTCAGCAACTTAACAAGACCCTGTTTCCAAATAAATATAATAGGAACGGGGGTATAGCTTGGAGGTAGGATGCCTGAGTTCCATCCTCAGCCCTCTCCACAAAAGTATAAAGATTAACAAAATAATCACCTGTTTATCATTGCTGTTCACTTAAGAAATAGAAATTGCCAAAGTACTTGGTTCTCTCTGTGTGTACGATCCATTTCCTTTTCTGTTTTCTTACTGTTGTGTATCTCCTTTGAAGCTTCCTTAATCAGACAGGAAAGAAGTAAAAGATGTAAAGAAAAAAATAGAGAGAAAATGTTGAAAGATATTCATGGGCTACTTTTTATAGACACATAATTGTCCAAGCCTCCTAAATTTCCATTTCTTCTTACAATTTCCCTGAGCTTTCTTGTTGGAAGTTTAGCACTGGTCACTGTCCTATCGTTTTATCTTCAGTCACTGACATTCACTCCGTCCTTAAGACGATCTTAGGATGAAGCACAGGAAGCCAGACCCTGGCCCATCTGTAGCGCGATGCTCGAGAGGAGAGACGGGGACTCAGGTTTGAGGCCAGCTTGTGGTGACTTGATGAGATCTTGTTTCAAAATAAAAAATAAAAAGGCTGGGGATGTAGCTGGGTTTAATTCCCAGCCCCACCCTCCCCAGTGTTAATTATTTAACATGTTTATATGAATGTAGTTATAGCACCAAGAAGAAAGTGATTGATTTTTCTTAGATGGCTCCTGGAAAACTTTGTAGAATAAGTTATACTTGGACCTAACGAAGACTAATATAGGAGGCTTAATAGCTAGACTGAGGGCCTACTATGCCAAAGGAGAGGAATGAAATGACTTGGTACTGTGTGCATGTGCGCGCGCGCCCCCGTGTGTACTCGCACCTGTGTTTCTTGTGTGATGTTGGAGATTGAACCCAGGGACTTTCTGCACCCCTACCCCAGCCCTTTTCTTCTTTCTTCCTTTTTTTTTGGTACTGGGGAGTGAACCAGGAGCCTTCTACCTACCACCAAGCTCCTACCGTTGTGCCCCTTTTCTTTTTCCTCCAGGGACCTTCTACCTCTGAGCCGCACCCACCCCCAGCCCTTTGGGGGGGTACTAGAGATGGAACCCGGGGCATTCTCTCTGAGGTAGACCCACACCCCTTTTTATTTTGAAGCATGCTCTTGCTGAGTTGCTGAGGCTGGCCACAAAGCTGCAGTCCTTCCCCTCCTTCCAGGCCCTTTTTATTTTTTACTTTGGAACAGGGTCACACTCAGTGGGCTTCCCTGGGCCTGGGGTCCTCCTAATCCCAAGTCCTGAGATTACAGGCCTGCTCTATGTGCCCAGCTAGTTTGATGTGTTAAGGAAGCAGAAAAGAGATTGGTTATGGCTGTAGTTTCCCTGTCTGTTGCAGATTTAGAGATGAAGCAGAGACCAGTGTCCCCAGATCACAGGCTCTGGCGCAGATGACGGCCCTGGACTGCGTGGAGCAGGCAAGGGAGCCACTGAAGAGCTTGGCCTTAGGATATTCCTCTCCTCTCCTCTCCTCTCCTCTCCTCTCCTCTCCTCTCCTCTTCTGTGTGTGTGTGTGTGTGTGTGTGTGTGTGTGTGTGTGTGTATGTGGTACTGAGGATGGAATCCAGGAGAATTCTACCTCCAAGCTACATCCCCAGCCCTATTTTATTTTATTCTTTTATTTTGAAATAGGGTCTCACTGAAGTAGCCTCAAGCCTGCCATCCTCCCTTCTTAATCCCAGTGCTTAGCAGGCTGAGACGGGAGGGTTGCAGGCTTGAGGCCATCCATGGTGACCTAGTGAGATCCCGTTACAAAATAAAGGATAAAATAGGCTAGGGTGTAGTGCGCGCACACATTTACACACACACACACACGGAATAATTTGAACACTTTTTTTTTGGCGGTACTGGAAATGAAACCCAGGAGCATTGTACCTCTTAGCTACACCCCTAGTCCTATTTTTAGTCTTTTTTATTTTTTTGAAACAGGGTCTCACTGAGTTGCAGAGGGCCTCTGTAAGTAGCTGGGCTGTCCACTAACCAGGATCCTCCAGTCTCCGCCTCCTGAATGCTGGGGTTACGGGCGAGCATGCACCACCACGCCCGGCTGATCTCATTCTTATCTTGGTCTGTACTTTTGTTTTCGGTATTCGCAAAACTACCAATCTCCGTATTTCTCATTTTCACCACTGTACACGTCTAATCCAGAAGCGCAGTTTTGTGTATTGGAATCTGCACAAGACCCTACCTTAGGCCAGTTAGATGGTGGGGGGGCGTCCTGGGATCCGCGGCAGGACGGCTCTACTAGGCAACTGATGTTAAGAGCTGCTAATCTCACCTGTGCACTCCTTTACCTTCTAATACTTCCTCACTCCTACCTCTTGTTTTTGATTTTTAGCATTGTAGCGCCGTAAGAAGCTTCTCTAGAGTGGGTGCCTTTCCAAGAATACGTGTACTAAAACGTGTTGTCCAAGTAAAGCGACCGAAAGCTTCGTAATTGCCAGGCATGGCAGCGCACTCCCATGACCTCCCGGGTACGGGAGGCTGTGATGGGAGGGTCGCAGGTGAAAACGAGCCTCAGCAACTTGGCGAGACCCTGATTCAGACAAAAAGTAGAATAAGGCAGGGGTGTCGCTCAGAACAAAATAAAACCCCACCCCTTCCTTCCTGCTTTATACTTAACTTTGATTAAGCATATTCCATAGAAATATCCTGAAAAGTTGCTTGCAAATCCATTGATTTGCTCACTTTTGAGTTATTGGGTTGTTTGTATTACGAGTGGGAAAACGTTCTTTTCAGAGTTTTAAAGCTATCATCCCAATCTCCATTTTACAGTGGTGTTGAAAACACCTACGCCATTCTGGATTTTTTAAAAACGTTTATAGTAGTTTTTATAATCTTCTGTCTATCCTTGGTGTTTTTGGTTACTTGTCATTTCTTTTCACTTCTCTGGGCTGTCTGGAGCTTTGCTCAGCTGGTTGTCGTTTATAATCCCTGACCTTGGGAAGCGGAGACAGGAGGACCTCAGGTTCAAGGCCATGCTCAGTACAGTGAGACTCGCAGCAACTTAGGGAGACCCTGCTTCAAACTAAGAAAGTAAAATAGGCTTGAGAGTGCATCTAAGAGGTAGAATGCCCCTGGGTTCAATTCCCAATACTAAAAAAATACGATGTATTTTTACATAGAAAAATAGAATCTTTTGATTCTGGGGAATTCTTGTAAAATTTCTCTTAAGCCGGGCATCTTGGCACATGCTTGTAATCCCAGCATTCGGGAGGCAGAGACTGGAGGATCGCCTGTTGCTGACAGCCTCAGCTACTTAGTGAGGCCCTTCGCAACTCAGCGAGACCCTATTTCAAAAATAAAATTAGGACTAAAAAACAGGGCTGGGGGTGTAGCTTGGAGGTACAGTGCCCCTTAGTTCCATCCCCAGTACTGCAAAAAAAAATTTTCTCATATAATTTTTTCTTTTTGAAAATACTATTAGTCATTGTGCTACACCGATGATCAAAGGTTGTTCTCTAGTGTGTTCCGTTTTAATTTACCGTTTTCTGGGTTATTTCCTTTGTCCAGTCCTCCCATTGAATATTTTGGATTAGCTGCTGTTTTTCATTTGTTATGAAGCGTTTTCTAATTTGCTGTTAGTTGTTCTTATGGCACTGTTTTATGAACACTGTCTTTGTTCAATTTCTTTGAGGTTTTCTTCTGTTCTTTAATTTTCTGTTTCTGTATATCTTGATGTAGCCGTTCACATTGGAAACCCCCGCATCTAAGTAAATCCACTGCGTGGATATAACTGCTGTTTTGTTTATTCATCTCCATCTTGCTGGGCTTGATACAATGAATACCCTTAGAACTTGTAGACATATTTTCATTTCTCTCAAAGTCAGTATGCAGGAGTGCAATTTTTCGATCAGAATAGATGCATTCGTTTTATAAGAAATTGCCAGCTTATGTTTGAAAGTCCTGCCGTCTCTATACTCAGCACAGTGTTGGGAGTTCTGCTTGTTCTGCTTCCTTGCCAACATTTGGTGTTGTCAGTCTCTTTAATTTTAGACATTCTGTGTGATGTGCAGTGGGTCTCATTATAGCTTTCATTTGCATTCCCCTGTGTGCCCCTTCTTGTTCTTCCCATTTGTGTCATTTGTATGTGTTCCTCTAAAGGCCATTCACATTCATTGCCCATTTTTAAATTTTTTGATCTTTTTATCATACAGTTTTTGGTATTATTAATATATCCTGAAATAGAGTACTGCATTAGATACGTGTTTTGTAACTATTTTCCTTTAATCCTTGGCATCCCCCCCCTTTGTAGTGCTGGGGATTGACCCAGTGTTTCCTGTGCGTTAAGCAAGTGCTTTTCTCCTGATTCTGTTCATTCCCTCCCTCCCTCGTTTCCCTCCCTCCTTCCTTCCTTCCTTATTTTGTGCTGGTATTCAAACCAAGAGCATTCTACCTCCAAGCTGCACTCCCAGCCCCCATTCTTCCTCCAAGCTACACTCCCAGACCCCTTTTATTTCCTTACTTTAAAACAGGGTCTCCGCTGTTGCTGAGGCCAGTCTCACACCCGAGGTCCTCCTATCAAATTCCCTAAGCACGTGCCGCACACCCGTCTCCCTTGCTTGTTTTCTCAATGGGGAATTTTCGGAACAATTTTTATTTTGAAGTTTTGTTACTCAAAAAAAAAAAAAAAAGAACCTCACTTGTTTCCCTGATAAGACATGGAGTCTGAGCTTTTTTCCAAATACAAATGATCCTATGAGCGTGTGCACGCCTGTCTGGCGTTGACGCGCTGTCTATCCCTAGGCCAGGCTGCACCACCGCGTTGGCTTTGGCTCTGTGGTCCCTTTGAAGTTTGGTGCTGAGAGTCCGCCAGCCTCGCTTTGTTAATCTTGCATGAAATGATTTCAGGTATTTTCTCGCAATCAATCCTGCCATTAATTTCCTTCCCCTGCTCACTTTGCCCTTTTTTCAGGAATGAGCTTTTTAAGGATGGGACATTGTATCAATGGCCTTTTGTCTTTTTTCAAATATGAACATCTAAATGCTATAAATGTTCCTCTTATGTACTGCTTTAGCTTTTTTTTTTTTTACCAATTTTAATGTTTTGTATTTCAGTATTCAGTTTGAAGTATTTTTATGTGATTCTGACCTATGGATTATTTATGAGTATGTTATTTATTTGGCAAGTATTTTCTGTTTTATAGATAGCATGCACCATTACACCCAGCTTAGTTTTGATGCTTTTAATTTCCATCTAGTGTAATTGCCCTTTAATTAAAACTCTAGTATTTCTTGTAATTTTATATAGTTTTATGTTATGTCATAGCTCTTTTGGTGATTAATCTTTTGTCTAAAAATGTCCTTTTTATTTTATTTTTTTATTTTTTGCAGTACTTGGGATGGAACTCAGGGGCATTCTACCTCCAAGCTACACCCCTAGCTCTATTTGAAACAGGGTCTCACTAGGTTGAGGAGGGCCTCACTTAGTAGTTGAGGCTGTCCTCAAACTGCGATCTTCCTGTCTCAGCCTCCTAAATGCTGGGGTTACAAGCGTGCGCCACCACGCCTGGCTCCTTAGTTTGTGTTTTGAGACAAGGTCTTACTAAGCTGCCCTAGAACTTGAGGTCCTCCTGCTTCAGCCTCCCAGTAAAGGGATTGCAATCCAGGCGTCCTGTTGAAGCCGTTTGTCGGTACTTTTACTCTTGAGTAGAGGATGCTCCTTTGTTATGTCTTTAGGGTCTTCTTTTGTTCCAGTTCTGTGGCCCTGTAGTGTGACCACCTTAGACTCTTTGTTCCTCTTGCTTTTCTACATCTAAACCCTTTGGCTTACCAGCTTACGTGTCTTCTACCTAATTAGAGACTATTCCTCACTGTTGTGACTGGTAAGGTTCAGTTTTGCCTCACTAGTGGGGAGCATGAAATTGGAGACCATTAGCCAGACATACAAAGTAGAGTTACCAGTAAAGTTTGCATTCCTATATCCACACTCTTTAGTAATATTTTATTATTTACTCTTTTTCTTTATTGTTTTAGTATCAAATACTACTAGTGAATAGTAAAGCTGGGTGTAGTGGTGCATGCCTATAATCCCAGTACTTGGGGAGGCTGAGACAAGAGGATTGTCAGTTTAAGGACAGCTCAGCAGTATGGCTGAGACCTAGTGAGACCCCGTTTCAAAACAACAACAAAAACCTTGGGGTGTAGCTCAGAGGTCTAAATCCCTTTGGTTTGAATCCCCAGAAATGGTAAATTTACTTATATTTACTATTTTTGTAGCAAACTGTTGCGACTAAATTGAGCGCTTAAGATCTAGAACATGCCTATCTTTTCCCTTAGATCTAAACTTCTTAAGGACATGTAAATATGCTACATTCAATCATTTTTAAACATATAAAATAATACAGTTGAGGAGTCAACAGTAAGATCTCTTTAAGCACTGTATTTAGTGACGTGGTGTGTGTTGACAGATGGCCAGGAGGCAGCGCCTACCTCAGTCGTTAGAGCTGCACCTCCACGCCAGGTCACCCTGGACGTTACTCGGCCCAACACTCAGCTCTCCTTACCAGTAAGATGAGGAATGCCGACATCTCATATAGAATAGCTGTTAAGATGAACTTACGTATGTATGTAAGATACTTGGAGCGGGACTGTAACATGTCTTTAATGACTTTTTCCTTAGCTGAGAGTTGTATTCTAGATTTCACTTATCTTGAAGAATATGACCATGACCACATGGTATCTGTGACTTCATCTTGGAGTATTACCATGACCACATGGTATCTGTGACTTCATCTTGAAGAGTATGACCATGACCACATGGTATCTGTGACTTCGTACTACTGCTGCTGCTTTCTACGTGCTTGTTGAAGTACTAGAAGATTCCTGAGAGCAAAGTCCTTGCCTTGCTCATCTTAGTCACAAGTATCACAGAGGCGGGCATTTAATGAACTCACCAAATACTGAATTGTTGAATCATCAGATTTACATTGCTGCTCTGAAAAAAATGAGGGATCCAGGACTGTGGCTAGAGTGGGTACAGAATTGGGGAGAGAGGGTAATCAGTTAATACAGAAAGAGCAAGGGAACAAGTTCTGCCTTTCCTTGTGTTCTTATCTCTGTTTACTCAAGCAAATTACTTAACACTGTAAGACCTCACGCTCTATTTATAAATATAAAACAAGGTGGCCCAAGGTACTAGTTTTGTGCTTTTTTGGAGTTCTGGGCTCATCAGAGGTCCATTTGTACATTTGTGGATGAAGTGTGAGAGGCAGGAGCTCATCTCAAGAGGTGTGGTCTCTTCCAGAGTTCAACATCTTAGGATTCTCTAGTTAATATATGGAAGGGTAGGGGATTGAGGGGCTTCTTTTCAGGAGTCAGATTTCTTTATGGGCTCATGAGTGTTATTTGGGCTTTTAAGTTTCAGATTGTCATATTTCAGATTGTGATTCTCTGATGTTCTACTACTTCCTCCTTTACAATATAAACCTCTATTCAATAAATGCAGTTTCCCAAATTTGCTGTATCACCAAATTTGGTATTTTAAAATTTAGTTTGGTTGCATACACAGCAAGATTTGTTTTGGTTACGTAACAGGGTTGGCGCAGATACTACAAAGTAGAAGGTAGCAGTTCCTATTTCATGGTATCTTTCTTCTGTATTAAAACGAAGGTATTGCCGGGCGTGGTGGCGCACACTTGTAATCCCCGCGCTTGGGAGGCGGAGACAGGAGGATCGCGCAGGTTCGAAGCCAGCCCCGCTGGCTTAGGAGACCCTGTTTCCTAATAAGAAAAAGTATAAAATAGGTCTGGGAGTGTAGCCCGGAAATAGAAGGGCTTCCAGGAACCCCAGTACCACCACACACACACAAAAATAAATACATAAAATAAAATGAAGGTCTTGTCACTTTCCCATGTTTTACATACGTTTTAATGTGCTAGAATCATTGTTGATACGTTTCACAGTTATCATCATTTAATACTATTTAGCACTTCTCTAACGCTCCCTTCCCAAGGTTTAGTCTGTTTTGCTTCATTTGATATTCTATACTAAAGCTGAAAATTCTTTGTTTAGTTTAAAAAAATGTAGGGGAAATTTTTTCTTTCTCTGATCTTTCACATTTTGGGGGGGTTGCCTATTTTATTTTATTTTTTTATTTGGAAACAGGGTCTCTTACGCCAGCGCGGCTGGCTTCGAACCAGCGTGATCCTCCTGTCTCTGCCTCCCAAGCGCGGGGATTACAAGTGTGTGCTGCCACGCCCGGCTTTTTCATATTTTTTTAAGAGTTCCTGGTTTTCTTTTTTATTAGCCTTTTTTTTTTTAACCTGAACTGATCTACAGTGTGTAGTAATAGTTCTTCCTAATTTCTTTTGGCTCTTTATACTTTATGTCTTTATGCACTAGTTATCGCCCCCACCCATATATGTTTTTAAAGAAATTCAAAAGAACACCACGGTCAAGACTACAGAGAAATTTCTTGATTCAAGTCAAACAAAAACTGTTGTTGGCCCTTTTCTTCATTTAATATAAAGAAACATGAGTCATGTTGGGGTTTGGAGATGCATAGATTAGTAGCACTGGAAGATTCTCTCAGCTCTTTGCTGGTGGAAAGGGTACTCTGGTTTTTTTTTTTTTTTTTTCTAGGGCAATTAAACTTTGATTTTGGGGACAAATTCTTTCTCACCTTCAATTGAGACTGACTTGAACCATAGTATGAACATCAGAAAATATAATAGTACAAACCCATAAGCATCTTTCCACATTTGCTTTAGTTAACCCATTCTGTCCTATCATCCTATAGCCAGAACACTTAGGAAAACTACAGTGAATAATTGTAGGTGTCCTGTCTGTTGGAAGATGGGGCATAATGGGTTAACTGTGGCAGATGAGGGAAGTTGTTTGTACCAGTGCGGCTTTACAAAATATCTTTTTCATACTTTACATAGCTTAGCTGCTTTTTTGCAGTTCAGTACACACTGAGGTGTGATTGGCCTATTGATTATGCCCAACCAAAAACCCAGCATATAGAACAAGCATGTTGCGTGTGTTTCAAGCCCGAAGGCCCCCTTTGACATCAAGAAGCACCCCAACGCTGCCTGGGAGCGTTCCCGCTGCGGGGAACGACACGGACAGCCACTGGAGCCGGCACTGCCTCAGCCGCTCGGTGGTGTGTCCGCGCAGGCGTGGCTGTGGGCACGCAGCACAGTCAGCCTTCACTCAGCGAGGAGAGTACGCACACTCACACCCGTCATGGGCTACGTTTTCCTTGGATGGATGAAACTCTGAGCTGAAATACTTGTCATCCACATTTTCGAGTGCAAACTAAGTACAGCAGCCAGTTGGAAGGAAAACTGCAGTTGCGAAGTAGACAGGTAGCTTTTGTGAACTTGTCAGTAGATGGCCTTCAAGCTTGCTTTCATTCTTACCGTGTAGATGATTTGAAAGGTATTTTTTGAGAAAGATCTAAAATAAACCTGTTATTTTGTACTTTTAAAGAGCATGTAACTGTTCCTTTTCCTGTTTTTTTTTTTTTTTTGTGTGTGTGTGTGTGTGTGTGTGTGGTACCAGGGGTTAAACCCAGGGACATTCTAGCACTGAGTTACACCCCCAGCCCTGTTTTTACTCATTACTTGAAACGGGTCTCACTAAGCTGAGGATGGTTGTGAACCTGAGATCCTCCTGTCTCAGCCTCCCAAGTACTGGGATTACAAGTGTGCGCCACCACAACCAGCTCCTGTTGATTTTCTTTTTTAACTTACAGATTAGTGTTGTTAATGATAATTTTAACCTTCATCATAAGGCTGAATTGGAATTGTATGTTCTGCTGGAATTGCCAGAAGTCCCTGTCAGTGTAAGGTAGGCAAAAGGAACGCAGAGACCCGTTCCATGAAGTTACGTGTAGAGTCGGTGTGCCGTTCATCCCTAGGGTCTGCTGTTCCTTCATTCACACTGGGACCAGCCTTTCCCAGTGATGCATTGTTTATGAGTTCTGTCTTCAGCCTTTAGTACCATGGTCATTATCATAATAACAAATGTGAAGCAGGATTGTTTGAAAATGGCTCCAGGAATTCACTTGAGTGGCTTCAACAATGAACCACCTGATAATGTCCATTCTCTTTCCCAGACAGGATTATCTGCACAAAAGTTTTGCTTTTAGACCAAAGGTTTCCTTCTCATTTTCTCGGGAACACCATGGTCTTTAGTTGCTGGGCAGATGGAGTTTCCAGCTGTTATCAAAGTTGAAAATGCCTGATGCCAAGCATTCTGTTTGTTCTTCCACTGATAAGCGTGCCCTTGTTTTTGTACTCTAAGGAAGAATAAACAGGGTAGCACATCAAGATTGGCTCCATTAGAAACGAGGAAATATATTGGGGGTTTGGTACTGGGGTTTGAATCTAGGGGCGTTCTACCTCCAAACTGCACTCCAAGCCCCTCCCCTTAAATCATTGTTTTATTTTTCGTGGTGCTTGAGATGGAATCCAGGAGCGTTCTACCTCCGAGCTACGCCCCCAGCCCTTTTTAAATTTTTATTTGAAATGGTCTGAATTGAGAGCCTTGCAAGTTGCCAAGGCTGGCTTTGAATCTGTGACCCACTTGTCTCAGCCTCCCAAGTACTGGGATTACAGGTGTCCAACACCTTGCCCAGGTTTATTTTTTTTATTTTAAAATATGTCTCACTAAGTTGGCCAAGGGGCTCACCGAGTCACTGAGGCTGGCTTCAAATGTGTGATCCTCCTGTTTCAGCCTCCCAAGTACAGAGATTACAAGTGTGCACCACTATTCTAGATGCTTCTTTCACATTTTAATAGGGCTATAATGTTACCTGTAACTACTGTTATAAACAGCTTTATGCTATTTAAGACTCATTGAGTAATTCAAAAGCTTGAATATTCATTTTGTGTGTGTGTGTGTGTGTGTGTGTGGTACTGGAGATGGAACCCAGGGGCATTCTACTTCTGAGCTATACCCCCAGCCCTATTATTTTATTCTCTATTTTGAAATGGGGTCTCACTGAGTTGCAAAGGGTCTCACTAAGTAGCTGAGGCTGGCTACAAACCTGGATCCTCCTGTGTCAGCCTCCCAAATGTTGGGATTACAAGTGTTTGCCACCACACCTAGCTTAAATTTTCAGTTTTTTAAGGGGTATATAAAAGATGACGTAATGCACACACCTGTAATCTTAGTACTTGGGAGGCTGAGACTAGAGGATCAGGTTCACAGCCAGCCTCAACAGCATGGCGAGGCCTTCCACAATTTAGTAGACTCTGTTTCATAATAAAATAGGGCTGGAGGTGTAGCTCAGAGGCAGAATGCCCTTGGGCTCAATTCCCAGTACCACATACACATACACACAAAAGGATATATAAAACTTTCTTTACATAAAAAAGGGGGAAGAGAAGCCCCAAGGGATTTCAACCACGAGTCCCACAAGCAGAACGAGTGCGTCCCAGCAGCAGACGACTGCTCTGTTGCACGAGCAGCTTCTGCGCGGTCAGTGCCCTGCTGAGCACCAAGTCCTTGTCCTGCAACAGTACGGTCAGTCCCCATGGTGTGCTGGCCATTAGGAGCTACAAGATGACTTGTCATCTCAAGAACTTGCTTGTGAATTATGGCGCATCTTTTTTTAGCCAGTGTGATAATAGGAATATGACTTGATGTTTAGCGACACATATCAGAATTTTGACATTTTTCAGGTTCTCAAGAGAAGCAGGGTTCTGATATGAAATGAGTCAAATTATTGGCTTCAGATGGTCTGTGTTCTGGTTCGGGTGGCAGCTTCCTTATGTACCCTGTGAAACTAGATTCACTAGTAGCTTTTTAGGCATTTTGCCTTACAGAAAAGAAACCAGTAGTACACTCTATAAAATGGAGATGATGGCGCATGTCTGTAACCCAAGAAATGGTGAAGGCTGGCGCAAGAGGATCACAAGTTGGAGGGCATCCCGGGCAGCTTACTGAGACCCTTGTCTCAACATAAAAAATAGAAAGGGCTGGGGTGTAGCTCCGCGGTAGAGTGCCCTGGGCTCACTCCCCAGTACAGCAGTACACACACACTCGCACACAGATTCTGTAGGGGACTTTCTTTTGCGCATTCAAAGGAGACTTCAGAATATGTACCACTTAACAGAACAGACGGCCTTACTAGGTACTCTGAAGGAAGCGCTTGTCAGTACACGGCAGCAGAGGGAGGCAAGGACTGCAGAGGACTTCGTTGTACAAAGAGCAGAAACAGCGTCTGCCCAGAAGAATTAGAGAATCCAGACTGAAAACACACGAAGAGCTGCGTCATTTCTTACATGTCTATAAAGTAATAGAAGGCAAGAAAAACTGGGTTTGAGTATGTGTGTCTTACTGACGGGAAATCACTACAGTGTTCAGTAAGAAATGAGATTTTTAAGCGAGAAGAAGAGAAAAGATCCTGGTACACGTAGATGGTAGAACTTCTACGTGTAAAACAGCCTGAGGAGGAGCTACCCTGATTAGCAGAGACTGTAAGCAAGTGTGTAAAGCAGGCAGTTTTTAAACTTATATTTTAGGTCATATTGTCATTTGATTCATATTTGGATACGATGCCCAAACTCAGAAGTGACTGTGTTCTTCTGTTCCCTGCTGACCCACGTCCTTTTACAAGAGAACTAAGTAGAGAGCCTCCTCATGGTCTCAGGGGGACAAGTCCTGAGCAGCATCAAGTTCTCCATGACAGCCCAGTAGGTGACTCCCAGGAACTAGTTGAGATTAACAAGCTAACTAGCAGTTATTGTTGAGTGCATATTGCAGTATGCAGCGGTACTGAATTCTGATGGTTTGCTTTCTCTTTGTAGAACATAAAGTGATTATAGTGGGACTGGATAATGCAGGAAAAACGACCATTCTCTACCAATTGTAAGTATGGCTGTTTAATCGTTTTTATTATTTTAGCTATTAAAACTTTGTTTTTATGAGTGAGAATGAGATGCCATTATTCATTTTTACAATATAATAGAAAAACGTAAACATGGTTTTTAAAGTTTTACCAAATTACAAAAGAGCAAGTTAAATTAACTTTAGTTTGCTAATGCCCCACAAATATTCTTTGTTTCCTAGCCTTAAAGAAGAATATTACACTAAAGTAAGTGAAAGCCAGTTGTAGTCCTGGGATGCAGCGGTAGTGGGTTCCACTGAGTCCATGGAAGCAGCCTGAGCTCTCCGAGAAGCTGCTCTTGTCCTCATAGCTGTGGACTTGCTTAGCATAGCCAGGCCTGTCTGCAGCAGTGGTGTCAGAATGCTGCTTTTGGTAGCTTGGAAAAGGGAGAGGTTAAAAATTTGAGGGGATACATCAATATTTATCTTTATGGAAATTGTCGCAGCTCATCAGTCCTTGCCCAGGATGGCCCGTTATCCTTTCAGGGCCAGTGCAGTGTAAACGTGGCGGGCACCTCTGTGGCCCAGGCATTTGAAGACATGTCCTGAAGTTCCCCACCTCATTGCACAGTCCTTGACTCCTCCCATCTCATTTGCATAAAAGTGCCCAAGTCAGCTCTTGATCACATGCATTCGAGTCATCAAGAATCCATGTCATGAAGCCCTGGGTTCAGTGCCCAGTACACAAAAGAAAAAAGGGAGAAAAAAATACATCAGTCTCTAGCTCACCAAAAATATTCACCTAGGTAATGCTTCACACAAACTTCACCTAATTTTCTAACGTTAACACCTTATGGCTTGTTTCAGAGTTGAACAGCTTCTTGCTTTTTTTTTTTAAAGAATCTTTATTTACTGGCTATTACATATTTTAATATGACTCAGCCTTTAAATAAGTATGAACATATCAGAAACTTCTCATCTTTATTGGAATAATTTTGCATTTATATATATTTTTGCATCAGAACTCAAGGTTGTAAGCCTTTTCCAGCAGTGCTGTTGTGTGACCAGCAAGTGCCCGAGTGTTGAGTGGATGAAGGCGCTTGACAGGTTTGGGCAGCACGAGTGCCGTGAGCCTGGAGCCTCGTCTCCAGTGCCGCAGCGAGGTCCGTGCGCCTCAGCTGATCCCTGGCAGAGTTGCAGCTCTCACCTGGAGACACACTTCTTTTTTTTTTACTTTATTTCTCTCACTTTCTTGAGGAGCACTGGGAATTGAGCCCGGGGCGCTTCACCGCTGGGCTGTGTCCCCAGCCCCTTTTAATTTTTGTTTGTGAGACGTGGTCTCCCTAAATTGCCCGGCCGGCTGGCCTGCACTTGTCCTCCTGCCCTCAGCCTCTGAGCAGCTGTGATCAGGCACACGTGGTTCCCCAGAGGTGCTCCTTAATACGGAGAGCTGCTCTTCAGTGCTCTCCACCGGGCAGGCATTGGCATCAGCCCATTGAAAACTTGTTCCCTCGGCATGGAGCATCGGTGCCGACTGACTCGAGGCTTGGTGGCGCTGGAATGACGTTTTGCGCTCGGAAGTACATATCAAGTCTGCAGTTGATTCCATTAAAAACATCGCCAGGAGCCATTCTTTATTTACCTCTGTGTTTGCACAGATGTTCTCCAAGTGTGTATTTTTTATGCCAACAATTACTGTTTTGGTGCAAATAAGGAAGGGTAATTTATTTTTAAAACACAGAGATAAAACTTGCTTCGGGCTCACGATTCATAGTTTCTGTGATGTCTGTCTTCAAACAGCTTAATGAATGAAGTGGTCCATACTTCTCCAACCATAGGAAGCAATGTTGAAGAAATAGTGGTAAAGAACACTCACTTTCTCATGTGGGATATTGGTGGTCAAGAGTCGCTGCGGTCCTCCTGGAATACGTATTACTCCAACACAGAGGTATGCTAAGACTACTGTAGAGTTTTAATTAAGAAGAACCAGAGTAAACAGACAATAGACTATAAATAAGAAGAGTAGCAGTGGCTTTCTAGTAAGATTCTTTTTTGTAAGGAATTCAGATTTTCAAATAGAAAAGGCAGATAAACGTATTGGGAGGTATTATAAGCTGTCCATCCTTACAGTAGTACTCTGATAGTTCAAAGTGCTGGGGAAGTTTGACAGTAAGAAGAATTCTCTATCTCTGAGCTCTCAGAGTTTTGTAAGAGGTCTTAATTACAGAAAGAGTAAATTATTTGAAACACACACACTTTTTTGGGGGTATGAAGATTAAAACCCAGGGACATTCTACCTCCGAGTTACACCCCCAGCTCTAGTTTTTAATTCTCTAATTTGAAACAGGGTCTCACTTAGTTGTGAAGGGCCTCGCTAAGTAGCTGAGACTGGCCACAAACCTGGGATCCTCCTGTCTCAGCCCCCCAAGTACAGGGATTATAAGCGTGCGCCACCACGCCCGGCTTGAAGTATATTTTAATATAATATTTTTGTTGGTACTAGAGATTGAACCCAGGGGCATTCTACCTCTGAGCTACACCCACATCCTATTTTACTTTTTATTTTGAAACTCTTATTACATTGCAGATAGCCTCACTAAGTTGCTAAGGCTGGCCTCGAACCTGCAATTCTCTTGTCTCAGCCTCCCAAGTACTGGGATTATAAGCATGACCCGCCATTATTGGCTTAATATTTTATTTTATTTTTTAATAACATAAAATTAATATTTAAAATTTTGATGATGTTGCTATAATTTTTCTTTGTGAAGAGTTACACTTAACCAATTTTAATTTCTAAAATGAAACCTTATAAAATTGGAGTTGAATGAAGAAAAGTGCAGTGCAAAAATATTTGGTTTAGAAAGTTGACTTAAAAATATTCTTCTAGACTTAAAATTGTGTAAGCATCTGTGTGCATACGTTCTAATGCAGTGTGTAAGTAGTAATTAAGGATGGCATATTACAGATACTCAGCTCTTATGGCAGCACTTAATTATTTGGGTGTTGAAGGAAGCAGAAGAGGCTGGTAAGTATGATGGTTATAGATTAGCTTAATATAGGTTATCTTAATTTGTACAATAAAATAACATTCTGAAATTATATGCTAGAGAGTAACAGAACAGTAACAGTTCCGCACATGGCTTATTTGACCAGGATAGATACTTTTGACAGCTCACAGTTAACTCCTGTGAAAGGCGCTGTTTCTTTGATAAATAGGTCAACGTTAACTTGAGCTGATGGAAGTGTGGTAAAGCATTTCAGAAGGGTAGTTTTGAAACTGCTGCAATTCTGAAATACCTGGCCTAGTCCTGAAAGAGGTACACTATTACTGACATCATATGCAAGACACATTCTTTTTTATATACTTTTATGGGTGCGTTGGAGTCTCAGAGCGATGGTGACATCAGGCACCCAGCCCTTGGCGGCTGGCTCCCGGCTCCCTCTGCGGTCCCTCCCCACCCCGTCCAGGGTATTGGGATCGACACTGGTTTTCTAACCAACGTGCATAATAATGTCGATCAAGACTATCAGACTCCTGCAGAGAACAAAGGCTTTGATGACAGCACACCAGCTGGACACAACACGTTTGCAATCTTAGGTCCCAGGAGCTGCTGCACGTGGTGAGCACGCTGTCATCCCAGCGCTTCGGAGGCTGAGACAGGAGCATCGCAGGTTCAAGGACAGCCCCAGCCACCTAGCAAGACTCAGTGACCTCATGCCCTGTTTCAAAACACAGAAAGCAGTGGGGGCCAAGGGTGGAGCTCAGAGGTAGACTATTCTGGGATTCAGCTCCCAGCACCGCAAACAGACAAAGAAAACAAATTCCAGGCGGGGACCTCACTCTTGCCCACCCTTGCTATCCCGCTCTTTGAGCACCTTCGCCTTAGGGTGACATCCAGGAGCTGCAGCGTCTCTGCTGTAATGCCGGGGGCTCCTCGCGCCTTCGCTTGTGGCCTGACAGTCACTCCGACTATTTGGCTGTTTTCTTTTTTTTTTTTTTGCGGGTCTGGGGATGGAACCTGGGGTCCTTCTACCTCTGAGCTACAGCCCCTGCCCTATTTTTTATTCTTTATTTTGAAACCGGGTCTCACTGAGTTGCAGAGGCCTCACTAAGTAGCTGAGGCTGTCCGCGAACCGCGATCCTCCAGGTCTCAGCCTCCCGAATGCGGGGATTACAAGCGTGCGCCACCACACCCGGCTTATTTTGCTGTTTTCTGAGTTCTTCTCAGTTTATATTGAAATTCTTCTTTCTCTGATTTTAAAGTTACCTTTGTCATCTGATTCCACCCTCCTGTTTTGTTTTAGATCACCACCTTACTCTTTGTAACCTTTGGCACTTAAAACTTACCTTCTGCATAAGGTATTTGGTTCAGGGGAACTTGAATGCACTCTCTCTCTCCTTTTTTTTTTTTTTTTTTTGCAGTACTAGGGATTGAACCTGGAGCATTCTGTGTCTGAGCTATACCCCCAACCCTATTTTTTTTCTTTATTTTAAGACAAGGTCTCACTAGGTAGCTGAGGCTGGCTGCAAACCTGCCGTCCTCTCATCTCACCTTTCCAGGTACTGGGATTATAGTGTGCTACCACGCCCGGCCTACGTTGCTGAATTTTTCAAGTGTAAGACCTCGCTGTTTATGTGCCCTCCACCAGTAGATGTCCTCAGTCCTCTGGGCTCATGCCTTCTCCAGTCTCACCTGCATTTTCCTATAGCATAGTGGTGTCAGTGTATATAATTGTGCATAACTTAACACTTTGGTTTACATGTAAGTATGCATGGGCCTGGGGATGCTACGTGCCACTCACAGCCTCAGCTCCTTTTTATTATTCATTCATTTGTGAGACAGACTCTCGTTGAATTCCCCAGGCTGGCCTCGAGCCTGAGATCATTATGCCTTCATCTCCTCTGAGTGGCTGGGATTATGGGCATATGCCACCACCTGTGCCTTATTTATTAGTTTTTCAAAATATGTTTATTATTTTCTTTCAAATTAGCTTCTCTTTGTAATAAGCAGAAGACTGTCATACATAAATAAGTAACCAATTACTGATGGCTTAAATGAATATTATAGAGTATCTTAAAGTTTTAGTGAATGAAGCTGGGCGTGGTGGCGCACGCTTGTAATCCCTGCGCTTGGGAGGCAGAGACAGGAGGATTGCACAGGTTCGAAGCCAGCCGCGTTGGCTTAAAAGACCCTGTTTAAAAAAAAAAAAAAAAATATATATATATATATATATATGTATGTATGTATGTATGTATGTATGTATGTATGTATGTTTGGGAGTGTAGCCTGGAGGTAGAAGGATTCCATCCCCAATACCACCAAAAAAACAGAAAAAGTTTTAGTGAAAGAGTATTATTTTAAGTTATGACTTTTTTTTTTTTTTTTTTTTTTTTAATAGTACTGGGGATGGAACCCGGGGCATTCTACCTCTGAGCTACACCCCCTGCCCTATTTTTTATTTATTGTGAAACAGCTCACTGAGTTGCAGAGGGCCTCACTAAGTAGCTGAGGCTGTCTGCGAACCGCGATCCTCCAGTCTCAGCCTCCCAAATGCTGGGATTACAAGCGTGCGCCACCACGCCCGGCCCAATTTCCTACTTATTTTTAAAAACTACTTTGGATTACCCACATTTGAAAACAAATGTTACTATTACACAGTATTATGTACTCTGGCAAGGAGCACCTCTCTAAAAAACATAAACTTGCTCACAGTATTTGTTTATTGAAGTTATAAGCTATCAGATTTTTATTATTAACATTTTTATCTTACTGCTAGATGACATTCAGTACTGTATAAACCCTTTGTGATTAAAAAAAGGCCTCACGTGCTCTGCAGTAATTATGATGCCATCGGGAAAAACTACTTCTCACTTCAGGAATTTAGAAGGAAAGTTTGTGACCTCCCATTTCATTTTCTTTCATTTTAACTTGTTTTCTAGTTCATCATTCTTGTTGTTGATAGCATTGACAGGGAACGACTAGCTATTACGAAAGAAGAATTATACAGAATGTTGGCTCATGAGGTAAGTGTTGAAAGCAAATCTTTAAAAATTAATGGAGTAACATCTGTACATTACTTTTGATTTTTTACAAAGGAATATGCAGTGATGGCTTCTTCATCATTAGTAAAACTGAAGTCTTGACAAAAAATCTCACTACTTTTGCAAACTTACAAAACTAACACAACTTGTAGAATGCTGCTATTACTGCAGTGATTTTTCAACTTAGGCACTCCTAAGTTTGGTAAATTCAGTTAAGAAAAATGAAAACTTAAGTATCTTTTCTACAGGAGTTTATAATAACTGAAAGTTTTAAAATGTGTAACTTGAGATCACTTAATTCTAAATATTTGAGCTATACAAAATAGTCAAACACTTTCATGTACCATTTAACATAAGGTACGAAATATCTTATATATTTCAGACTTTTTTAAATTTATTTTTTGCGGGTCTGGGGATGGAACCCAGAAGCATTTGACCTCTGAGCTAAACCCCCTGCCCAATTTTTTATTCTTTATTTTGAAACAGGTTCTCACTGAGTTGCAGAGGGCCTCACTAAGTAGCTGAGGCTGTCTGCAAACCATGATCCTCCGGTCTCAGCCTCCCAAATGCTGGGATTACAAGCGTGAGCCACCACGCCCAGTTTATTTTAGACTTTTTTGATCAGATTTTCTTCTTCCCTCAGAGGTTATTAGTGTCCTCAAAATAGTGTTTATTATTCCTATGCTAGTTTTTATACTTTTGCTACATTTTATTTTAGTTGTGTGTGTGTGGTACTAGAGATTGAACCCAACAGCATTTTACCTCCGAGCTAACACCTCCAACCCTATGTTATTTTTTATTTGGAAACAGGGTCTCACTAGGTTGCTGAGAGCCTCACTAAATTGCTGAGGCTGGCAGAGAACCTGTGATCCTCCAGGCTCAGCCTCCCAGGCACTGGGATTACAAGCAAGAGCCACTGGGCCTGGTTCTTTTGCTCCATTTTAATGTATCAAAATTGTTCCTATAATATTATAAGAGTATCTTTCTGTAACTTACACTTTTTTTCTCATTGAGTTGAGATTTATCCATGTTAATAGAAATGGCTTTAGTTCATTTCTTGTAACAGTATTTTGGTGATATAATATTTTGGAGATATAGTATTCCACTGTGTGAATTTACCACAGTTGATCTGTTCTTCTGTTAACCACTTAGGCTATTTGTAACGTTTTATAGTTAAAAACAACACTGCAGTGTCACATACAAAGACTAATAAATAGTAAGAATTGATCCTGGCATGGTGGTGCACGCCTGTAATCCCAGCATCCAGATGCTGGGACAAGAAGGATCTCGGTTCACGGACTGCTTAAGCTACTACTTAGTGAGGCCCTTTGCAACTCAGTGAGAACCTGTTTCAAAATAAAAAATAATTTATTACTGGGAATGTAGCTCAGAGGTAGAATGCCCCTGGGTTCCATCCCCTGTACTGGGGGGAAAAAACAGTATGAATCGGCTCAGCTTCTACGTCCAGTAAAAGCGCTGTAGTATTTGGCAAACTACTACTGTATTAATCATTACAATACTGAGCATACAATCTTAAGTCTGTATTAGAGACTTTAGATTTTTCTTTTCATTGTGACCCATTTTGCCCAAAAGTAGAAAAAATAACTTTTATCTGTTTTATGTTAGTTTGTCTTTATTAGGCTAAATCATTAAATTTTGGTTGAGATTAAATATTAGTACCTGATCATTTTATTTATTTACTTATTTTTTATTTTGTGGTATTAAGTGTTGAACCCAGGGACATTCTACCTTCAAGCTACCCCCATCCTTTTTTTGTTTTTGTTTTTTGAAATAGATCTTGCTAGGTTGCTAAGACTCATTGAGTTGCCGAGGATAGTTTTGAACTCGCAGTCCTGTCTTAGCTTCCCAAATAGTAGATTATAGGCAGGCATGTAGCACCATGCCAAGCTGGATGTAACCTATTATTTTAAATTAGGGGCATTTCATTCAAACTGTCTAGTTGGGTATGTTCTCCCCCACCCCTTTGTTAGTTTGACTTACGATGTTCCACTGTACTAATTTTTAGTTAGTAGAGATTAATTAGTAGAGATATTTTGTGTTGGTTACAGGACTTAAGGAAGGCTGCAGTCCTTATTTTTGCAAATAAACAGGATATGAAAGGGTGTATGACAGCAGCTGAGATCTCGAGATACCTCACCCTCAGCTCAATTAAGGACCACCCATGGCACATCCAGTCCTGCTGCGCTTTAACAGGGGAGGGGTAAGTGCTCAGTCAGCGCAAGGTGCTTTCAGGTTTCCTTCATCTTCTAAGCACACTTGTTTCCTTCTTGGAACACACACACACACACACACACACACACACACACACACACACACACACTGGGGACTCAGATTTCTTTCATCTTTTTTTGGGGGGGGGTCTGGGGATGGAACCCAGGGGCATTCAACCTCCGAGCTACACCCCCTGCCCTAGTTTTTATTCCTTCCTTCCTTCTTTTTGGTGGTACCAGGGTTCCTGGAAGCCCTTCTACCTCCGGGCTACACTCCCAGACCTTTTTTTATACCTTTTTATTTGGAATCAGGGTCTCTTAAGCCAGCGCACACGGCTGGCTTCGAACCTGCACGATCCTCCTGTCTCCACCTCCCAAGCGTGGGGATTACAAGCGTGCGCCACCACCCCAGTTTATTCTTTATTTTGAAATAGGGTCTCACTGAGTTGCAGAGGGCCTCATTAAGTAGCCGAGGCTGTCTGCGAACCACGATCCTCCAGTCTCAGCCTCCTGAATGCTGGGATTACAAGCGTGCGCCACAACGCCTGGCTTTTTTCCATCTTTTTGAGCAAACTTGTTTTCTTCTTGGAACACACACACACACGTATATACTGGGGATTGAACCCAGGGGTATTATACCTCGGAACTATATCCTCAGTTCTATTTTATGTTTTAGTTTGAAACAGGGCCTCACTAAGTGCCTGAGGCTGAACTTCAAACCTGCGGTCTTCTTGGCTCAGCCTCCCGTGTACTGAGATTGCAGGCCTGCACTGTCGTTCCTGATTGAATTGTGTGTGTGTGGGGGGGGTTACAGGGGATAGAACCCAGGGACATTCTACCTCTGAGCCACACCTCTAGTCCTATTTTTTATTCTTTATTTTGAAACAAGGTCTCACTAAGTAGCTGAGGCTGTCTGCGGCCCTTGATCCTCCCGTCTCAGCCTCCCTAATGCTGAGATTGCAAGCGTTTGACACCACACCTGACCTGTTGGTTCTTAATTTTTACTGTTACTTATATTTGTTTTGGGCCCTGGAGATTAAACTCCTAGGGCCTTTCTACCTCTGAGCAATATCCCAGCCCTATTTTATTATTTAATTTCAAAACAGGATCTCACTAAGTTAAAGATGTCCTCGCCAAATTACTGAGGTTGGCTCCAAACCAGTGAGCCTTCTGTCTCAGCCTTTCGAATACTAGGATTATAAATGTGCATTACCACGCCCAGCTTAGATTTTTTCTTTTGTATTGTGTCTCATCTTAGATGGTTGAAATAACTTTTCTTTTTTTTACTTGTTTATTTTTTTGTAGTACTGGGGATTGAACCCAGGGACATTCAACTTCCAAGCCACACCCCCAGCCCTATTTTATTTTTATTTTGAAACAGTCTCACTAGGTTGATAAGAGTCTCAGTGCTTGCTGAAGCTGCTCTTGAAACTGCAATCCTCTCGTCTCTGTCTCCCAAGTATGGGGTTATAGGTGTGGGCCACCATGCTCACCTTTCTTCTTAACTTTTAACGTAAATATGTTTTCTCAAAAAAAGTTAATAATGGTGGGTTACGCATACTTTTTTTAGTGTGTGGGAGGCTGAGATAGGAGAAAACACAAGGCAATTAAATATATGTATGTATGTATGTATGTATGTATGTATATATATATTTTCTTTTTTGATACTGGGACTGAGCCCAGGCACTCTTTAGTGCAGAGCTACATTTCCACAGCTTCCTTTTTCTTTTTTTTTTTTTAATTTAGAGACAGAAACTCACTCATTGGTCAGGCTGGCCTCAGAGTTGAGTTCCTCCTGCCCTAGCCTACTCAGGATTGCCTCCTGAGTAGCTGAGTAGTACAGGCGTGTGCCACTATGCTTGGCAGTAATAAATGTTTGAATTACGTTTTCACAACCCCAGTTTTTGTTCATTTGTTGTTATCATTTATTAACTGAAAGAGAAGTATAGTATTGCCTGAATTAAAACGAAATCTTTAAAGAGATTGAACATTTTCTGCAAGGATTTGAACCTAATCTCCTGGCTTTCGTAAAAGCCCATTTCCTTTTAGGAGGCATACTTGTAGACAAGAAACATATGAGATGAATACCTCTGTGGCATATTCCTCGCTTCCTAAGGATTCGAATGTGGACATCAGGCGGGTGGAGCTCCGTGTGTCAAATGTGGTCAGGACAGCTTCTGGCGAGGCACTTATTTATGTTTATAATCAGCTGGCTAGTTTTCCACCATCAGCATGATGGTAGTTTGTATACCCATAGAGCTGTCCTTTGAGAACTAGAAGGATATGTTAAAGTCCTTATTTTTCTGTAGTTGTGTCAATTAGACAATATTGATTGCAAAACTGTATTTTCAAGATGAAACTAGCTGGGTGTGGTGGTGCCCCACACCTGTAATTCCAGGACTTTGGGAGGCTGGGAAAGGATTGCAGGTTTGCGACCAGCCTTAGCAACTTAGGGAGAGTCTCAGTAACCTAGCAAGACCTGCTTCAAAACAGAAATAGAAAGGCTGAGGGTGTGGCTCTGAGTTAGAAGGCCCCTGGGCTCAATTTCCAGTACAGTGAAAAAAGAAAAAAAATCCACTTATTATGGTGTTGCTTGAATATTGTCACTAAAGTTGTGTAAATAATGATCGTAGTACTAACTTTTGGGTAAGGCTTAAAATTAAGAAGTATACCTTTCAGTTTTTAAGCATAACCTTTTTAATTTTGAAAATGCTTTTTTTTGTTTAGGTTGTGCCAGGGTCTCGAGTGGATGACCTCTCGAATTGGTGTGAGATGACTTCTTAGCATGACAAAGACTGCTCTATTTACTCTATGACGTGGACATTTTTCCTAGTCCCTTCGGCTGCTACGGCAGCAGCATGTTTAATTTATAACAACACAAACCTCTATGAGCGACACTTGAATCAAGTGCAGCTGAACTGGAACACACAAGATTTTTTCTTAGCTTTTTTTAAACGCACTAATCTTCAGTTGGATGGACATAATGTTACCTGTTTGCAGCAGAACTCTGCTCACTGCTCATTCTAATTATTCAGTGACTGCCTTGTAAAAAGCGGTTGTCAGATGTGTAACGTCTTCACAGGTATTGCTCTAACTCCACGACCTCTTCCTTGGGTTCCCACCGCGCCTCCTCCCCCATGCTGGTCTTGGTCTGCGGCAGCTGTAGCCGGGAGTCGTCAGTGCCACACATTTAGTCCCTCTGTAAGCCATTTTTCTTTTGGACAGAATTTATATAAAGAAAAGTTGTGCCTAGGAGGTAGATATATAAAGAAGGTTGACATCATGAGTACTTGCCTGTAGACTTCCCTCACATGACTGCTCTTCATGGAATAAGTTTAAATTGCTATTGGCATGGAAACTAATAGGCTGTTTATTACCTAGAGGAGTTGAGGTCAGTTTTTTGCCTACATCTGGTCAAAAACTAATTAAGGTAAAATATTTGAAAACCCAGTTTTGAAGGTAAATATTGTTGGATAAATCTGTTATTTTAAGAATGTTATTCAGTACCCATAATCTATGAGGTTATTAAAACATACCAGCACTGGAATTAAAGATATGACACTTGGAATATGTTCTATCAGTTTGCAAACACTTTTATTATCAGCAAAATTTCGGCTGCTTATTTGCAGGAGATACATCTGCTTTGGACGGTGATAAAGCAGAAGTATGAACAGTCTTTCTTATTATTCAAAATTAGAAATAGTGTCTGCCATAGGATTTTTATCACCAACAGTGTATTACTTAAGAACCCACGGGCTTCCCTTCAGGCTTTGAGGGTGTTGTTGAGTAGCCTTGAACAGGTGCCACCTTTATAGTTAGAGTTTGTGTTCTACAATCTTACAGGACACTGCTAAATTTAATCTAAATGACATGCAAAGTTAATATCCTTAACAACTGACAAATTAAAAAATTAAGATGACGGAAAAGTCATAATCTATAGTTATTTTTATATAGTATTAAAAAGTTGTTGAGGCATGTATCCAGTATAAAATAATCTAAGACTGCATACATACCTTAAGAGGGAGGACAGGTTTATAATTCTAATTCTGTCTGTTTCAAATGTGTGATTTTGCTGTAATGAAATGGATAAGATACATACTTAGAGAATATATTTCATTTATGCAGTATTTTTTCATTTAGATAAAAATAAGATTTAATGTTCACAATAATATCAAAATACCTGTTCAAACTGATACTTTAATTTTATTATTTTGTAAGTAGATTTAAAATTTTCTGTTTTCAGGTGCACTTAGTTTATTTAGATGATTTATTTTAGTCAAACTTGGTAGTAATTTTCTGATTTCCTAGAACAGAAAAAATAGCCACAGGAATGCTTTCTGGACTTTTGGAAACAGTTGCTTAACTTTACTTTGAACTTTTGTCTTCGTCATTCTGTACCAAGTGGTGGACAAGTTTAGTTGTTAATATAACTCATAATCAGGAACTTGAGAGAAAAGCAGATACAATTCAGTGTGGATGCTTTTGTAGTGTGTGTGTGCCGGTGGTGGGGGAAGGTAGGAATAAAAAAATATCATTTGCCTATAGCACACTTTGCCTGAATTTCTACTTGGTTATATTGTCTACCATCAATACTAAGGATAATTCTTCAATCTGCCCTGAAAAAAACATATTTAGTACTACAGTATTTCTTCTTATGGAATAATTGTTTGCCTTTTTGTGTCTAGTAAGATTGGCTGGTTCAGTTTTCTGTCAAATTATATGGTTTTCATATTACCACATCAGCATTATACTGAAAGTGTTTTTGTAGTTGATTATATTTTGTCAAACAGCTACTAGTATATACTCAAGTCTTGCTGTTTAAATTTTAAGGCATAATTTTATTTTCTACATTTTTTTAAAAACATTTTGTTCGTTTTGGTTTAGAAGCAACTTGTTTTAGCTGTTTGTTGAAGATGAGATCAGTATTCAGGTAGACTTTGTGCCAATGATGGGGAAAAATTCAAGTTGGAAGTTCATGTAAAACTTTTAGAAAGGTTTTCATCAGGTCTTTCCTGTTACAGTGATGTGAAAACTGATTGCCCTTTACTCCAAGGGGATGCTTTGCCATCTAGTGTCTCATGCTAAAGCACTGGTTTGACATAGGCTGTCAAGCGTCCAACTGTAGGATGTGACTTGAAGATGTGGATTGCGCTGAGTGCCCTTGTTCACATTTGAGACCGTCCTCGGTCTGCACAGTGCTGTTCTTCAGGAGTCTGATTCGAGGGAGGATAACTGAGTTTTACTCTCACCATCAGTTCCACAAATGTCTCACAAAGCTTCTGTGAAGTGGAAAGAAGGAATCCACCCACATACTTCAGATTAGTCTACAGTTTACTTTTAATTGGAGGATAAAGAAATTTTAATCAATCCTTTTTAATATGTACAACTAAAATGTGTAACTACCCTTGCAAGTTCAAATATGGCATTTTTCTTAATTTTGAACATTTTGTTGTTCATTTTTAAACCCATTATTCTTATTAAAACCAATTTGAGAACTCTTAGAATTAACCCTCCCTTTCGTGAGGGAATATACGAAATAATTTATTATCAATGTAATTTAATTCCTTAAAACCTGAAATATTTATACACACACATATATAATCTCTTATAAACAGGATTAAATTTTTTAGGTTTGTTAGTATGCTACTTTCGTTCTACATTCACTAGCGGAAAGATAATACAACTTTCATTACTAAAAATAATTTTTATACTTTTATTGGTATAATGTAATTATATATTATTCAGAGACTCAAAGTGATAAAAACATACTTGCACACATCACTTGGTGACTAAAAACAATTTTTAAGTGGTTCCACCGTTATGATCACAGCCATTTTGGTTAAGCATAATTCAACTTGCATTATGTATTGTGTAGAGAAAATAATTATTTTCTTATGGAAACAGTGAGTGATCCAGGTAGTGCTATAAACAATAGTCTCTAAAGAGGGAAGTCTCAAAGCAAAGAAAATTTGAAGAAAACAATAATACCCCCAAAGCATTTTTGGTCAAATCTCATAGGATATAAATTATATATTATCCTATCTCTTAGGATAAATTATATGTTTCTGAATAGTACTTATTTAATTTTTAACTATTTAAACCATATGTTAGGAAAATATACCGCTATCGTGTCTATAGATGAATTGCGTTTATTGGTGTTCATCTCCAAAGGCCAACTCTGTACGTCTAACTTTTCACCTATGGCTCTGAACCAAAACACTTCCTGTCTGATTTAACTCTAAACGACCGTTTGCCTATATCAGGGTCAAGTCAAAGGATGCAGCGTTGATTCCTGTCTAGTAGAGTACCGAGCTGACTCTCCAAAGAAGCGGATTGGAGTTTGATCTGTCAGTTATCTAGTTGGCCTGAGACGGTTATCTGTGACCTGTTTGCTTTTCCCACACTAAAGAACCCGGGCACCCTAGAGCTCTGCTGCTTCTTTTCACCTTTATGTACTATTAGTAGCATTTTTAAAAGCCCCAAATAGTAGGGAACGCGTGTAATGGGAAACTAAACTCATTTTGCCCATTATTGGGTTGCCACCCTCTTGTCATTTCTTTTAGTATAAGAATACAGTCAGGTAGGAAAATAAAGTATCAATTATTGCTGTTTAACTTGAATTAATAGCTAATGACAATGCAAAAGAGAAAACAAGCCATATTTCAAAGAAAATGATACTAAGCTGCTTGCAAAGCACCAGGATGCATTGGAAATAGCTTCTTCTGGAAGATTTACCTTATTTTCCTGGTTTTACTAGTTTGATAGAAGTAGTCAGTTGAGTTGTTGCCTTTAACTCTCGTCTCATGTACCACCGTGTCTGACTTCCCAGTGTTCCAGGTACTGATGGCCAGGATGCCGATATTTCACAGACGTCTGCATAAATATAAAACTGGTTTATAGTCAGGATTTCTCAGTAGTGTCTCATCAGTCATTGGATATTACTCGGAAGACAAACCCAACGGCAAGATCCCCAAAAAAGTACATTTTAAGAATTCTAAATGGCCAAGGCTAGAGAGTGTCAATGTAAAAAAAAAAAATATGTTCAACTACTTTATTTTAAAGTTAAAGTAGTAAAAAAGGTTCAATAGGTCTAAAACTAGTTTTAAATTTATGTGGTTTAGTGAGATGTTAATTCGGAGGCATATAGGCATACTAGAAACAAACTTTAAAAAGTAGAAAAATCTTCAAAAGATACTAGGTAAGAGAAAATGTGAATGGAAGAATGAATTCCCCATCCCTTCTATTTAAGGCACGTGCCGTTACTAGAGTGCATAGTGTTTTATCGTAGAACTAGATGGCCTTTATTATTTTTAGCGTGACCCCAAACTAAAGACTGATTAAGTTTTTAGAATTGGGAATTATAGTCACATAGTGGCATCTTTTACATGTTTTATACCAATAATCTATATTTTCTCCTGGAAATGGAGAGTGATAAAACGTGTTGTGCATAGTTTTGGGAATAGAAAAGTTCTAGAGAAATGGATATGTTCTCTTGCACAAAGTTGTAAAATTTTAATTAAAAATTACCTCATTTTTCAATCCATAAGGTGCTTTGCTCAAGTTTGTGGGATGTCATAGCATCCCCTAAGTACCCCTCTCACCCAAACTGTATTTGAAATATGCAAAATTCACCACTAAGGGACGGCAGTTTCTGTTTTATTTTTAATGGCTCGCCACCCGCAGGGCTCACATGACGGATCAGATTCATGCAGCCAAGTGCTCACTCGGTGTCTGACTAAAGGACATAAGGGAAAGGGAAACGTGTTCATTTTGACTGGTGATGGTGCACTGAATAGATTTCCATCAGTATTGGTTAGAGTAGCAAATGACTGTCATTTGATCCCAGTTGTAATCATGTATTTGCAGGTTTAGCCTATTCCTAAGAGACGATACTCACTGCATCCTCCCTCAGGAAAGCCAGGGACTTTGAAGCCCCTCTTTATTCTCTTGGAGTAAACTTTCAGTGTAGCTCTGAAAACTTGTCATTTTGATTTTTTTTTTAAAGTTTAGCTGCTATTTCATTAAAAGTATGAAATAAAATGATGGTTATCATTTTTCCAGTTATGGAATAGTTACAAATGTTACTATGTTATTCCATAGAGCATACTTAAAAAAAGAAAAAACAAAAGTTGCAGCCTCGCTCTTGCACTTACTCTGTTGAGAGTGTGATGATTATCGCACATTGCCATCTTAACACAAATTGGTGCTTTACAGCATGAAAGAGGAAGCAGCAGGCCCTGGATTCAGTATGCTTTTGCCTCAGAATGTAAAGCTACTTTCAAGTGTCTGTACGCATACTTAGGCTAATTTCTTAAAATTTAAATACCAAACTGTTATCCATCAAGCTTCAGACTTTCTGCAAAAGCTCTATCTTAGTAAATCAGCTTGGTCAAATAAATGACAATAAAATCAAAGCTATGAACTAGATCTCTCTGTGCGCCTTCTGGTATTGTGTAGAAGAAAGAAAAATGTCTTTACTGCCACAAACTGCTTTTGAACCCTAACCTAGCAACTGAAATATGTGCCATTGGTCCAATTCTTGTAAGCATTAGCAAAGAAAAGTTTAAAGCCAATCACGTATAAATGAGTTCACATTATCACTTCTTACAGATGGTTCAAAGCATGTTCTGCTCGTGGTGGGGTTGTTTAAAAGACAGGTTTTTAAAAACTTTAAATACTACATTGCAGTTGTGAAATGTTTCATTTATATGTTAAGTTTAGGTTGCCAGTAATCATGATTTTTATTTCTGCAATTATGTTATAATGAGTTGCTTGCATGCCTACTTACCCAAGTGAAAGGATGCTGTTTGCTCTGGAATGTTCATCTTTTAGACAGGTTTTTTGTTCATTTGCAATCATGGTGCAATATAGTGTAACATTCATTGGTTTTCAGTCGACAGTTTTATTTTTGTCATAATAAATAATTACTTTTTCAATATGAAGTGAACCAGTGTTTTCTTTTAAAGAAAAATGTATTTTAATAATCATTTTGTTGCAAACTAGAAATTCACCTAAGCCACAGAGAATAATGTTTCATCATAAGATTGACATTACACAAAAGGTTCATGAAATACAGTGTTAGAGATGCTGTATTCCCAAAGATTGGGGCACTGAGGCAAAACCAGGAGGTTACCTTTCTCCTAGAAGTTATCTGAGTTTTTTGCTACATTGGATTTCTTGGTTTTTAATTTCATATGATATATAATGTCCAGGTTTCATAGTGCCTTTATCATCATCACAAAAGGGAAAAATATTATTAAATTCTTAGGTACAATTCCGTATTTCCCAGTGAAGTTATTAGCCTGCATTGAATCAGTTATCTTCTATTCAGAGCTGCTGGCGAAGTGGAGGGTACGTGTATCAGAGAAGCAGAATCGGGGGGAGGGGGTAGGAAAGCTGCTGTAAACATGGGTGTCTTGTGTCATGGGGGGGGGCTGCTGTAAACATGGGTGTGCCTGTATCACGGGGGGGGGCTGCTGTAAACATGGGTGTGCTCGTGTCACTGTAGCATGTTGACTTTAGTTATTCTGGATAGACATTTGAGGACCACTGTCGTGTTTTTCACAGTGATGGTGCTGATGTATTTTCCCACCCAAAGTAAAGTTTTCCACCCGTGTCCTCACTAGCATTGGTTGTATTTGTATCTTTGGCACTTGCCATTCTAACTGGAGTGAGACAGTACACTCCATGATATCACTATCTCGCATATTTTGATTTGCATTTCCCTGATGGCTAGCGATGTTGAGTGTTTTTTTCTAATTGTTGCCCACTCATACTTTTTTTTTTTTTTATGGAACCCAGGGGCATTCCACCTCTGAGCGACACCCTAGCCCTATTTTGTATTTTTATTTTGAAACGGTCTCACTGAGTTGCAAAGGGCCTCACCAAGTAGCTGAGGCTGTCTGAGCACCACAGTCCTCCTGTCTCAGCCTACAAATCCTGGGATTACATGTGTGTGCCACCACACCTGGCTTCCCACTCATACTTCTTTTGGTGCATTGTAGTCAAACATCTCAATGGAATACAAGATTTGTGAGGATATACAAGCACACATTGCCCAATTAGCCTTTATCCAATCCCCATCCCATTCCCTCTTCCTTCCTCGATCCCATGCTTGATTTAGTGATTGACTTTGATATACTTGTTTAAGTATATCATGTGCTTTAAAGAGATTCCATCTTCCTCCCTCCCATCCCTTCTGATAGGTCACCTTAATTGCTCCTCTGTTAGGGCCCTTTCTTCAACGAGATTTCCTCCTATTACCCATTTCTTTCTAGTTTTTGCATATTAGCGAAAGCATCTGATTTTGTATTTTCTGTGATATTTCCCTGTGGATGCCGCATTGCAGGCTCTGATCCAACTCTTGAAGGCCCTGGCACCAGCATGCCTTCCCGGCACGCTCCAATCCTGGCCTCTCTGGCCCCAGCACTGGCCTCGCCACATGGTAAGCTCTGATCCCGGCCTCACAGGCCCTGCCACCGGCTTCACCACACTGCAGGCTCCAATCCTGACCTCACTGGCCCCAAACCATCCTCACCTCATGGCAGACTTTAATCCTGGCCTCGCAGGCTTTGGCACTGCCCTCGCCACGCAGCATTCTACTCTGGCCTCAGAGGCCCTGGCAACGGCCTCACTGCAAGGCAGGCTTGGATCCCAGCCTTGCTGGCTCGGGTACCAGCTTTGCCAGATGACAGGCTCTGATCCTGGCCTCCAGACCCTGGCACCAGCCTTGCTGCAAGGCACACTTCGATCTCGGCCTCGCTGGCACTGGCACCGGCCTCACCGCATGGCAGGCTTCAATCCCAGCCTCAAAGCCCCCAGCACCAGCCTTGCCTCATGGCAGGCTCCAATCCCATCCTGGCAGGCCCTGGCACCGGCCTCACCACACGGTAGGCTCCAATCCCAGCCTTGGTGGTCCCAGCACTGGCCTTGCCTCATGGCAGGCTCTGATCCCAGTCTCTGGCCCCAGCACTGACCTCACCGCCCGGCAGGCTCCTATCTTGGCCTCGCAAGCCCCAACACCAGCCTTGCCTCATGGCAGGCTCTGATCCTCGCCTCTAAGGCCCCAACACCTGCCTTGCCACATGGCAGGCTCCGATCCCGGCCTCACTGGCCCCAGCACTGGCCTTGCCTCACGGCTGAGTTTTTTTTAGTTCTATATATTACAGATATTCCTCCTTGGTAGAAAGAATTCTGTAGATTCTTCTTCGAGCTGTTGCTTCCTTTGCTGTGCAGATGCGTTTTAGTTTGACGCCATCCCATTTATTAATTCCCAGTGTTATTTCCTAAGCAATAGGGAATACAATTTAGGAAGTCATTGACTGACTGTGTTTTGGAGTGACTCCCTCTGTTTTTGTCTAGCAGTTGAAGTCTCTGCTATCCTACATGTTTGATACATTTTGAGTTGATGTTTGTACAGAGTGAGATAGGGATCTAGTTTTGGTCTTTTACATACAGATACCTAGTTTTCCTAGCTCCATTTGGTAAAGAAGCAATCTTTTAGTTAGGCGTGGTGGCAGTTGCCTGCAATTTCAATGCTTGGGAGGCTGAGACAGGAGAATCACAGATCAAGGCCAGTGTGTGGTACCCCAGCAAGTCCCTGTTTCAAATAAAAAGAGGTGTAGCTCAGTGGTAGAATTCAGTCCACTATATCCCCTATATACATGCATGCGCACTACTTTTTTTCTTTTTTTTGGTGGTACTGGGGGTGGGACCCAGAGGCATTCTATCTCCGAGCAACACCCCAGCCCTATTTTTTGTTCTTTCTTTTTTTTTATTTATTATTTTTGTAGAACTTGAGGATGAAACCCAGGGGCATTCTACCTCTGAACTACACCACCAGCCCTATTTTTTATTCTTTATTTTGAAACAGGGCCCCTTTGAGTTGCAAAGGGCCTGAGTAGCTGAGGCTATCTGTGAACTGTGATCCTGTCTCAGCCTCTCAAATGCTGGGATTACAATTGTGCTAACCACTTTCAAGATAAGTTTTTGGCACTTTGTCAAGAATCGGGTAACTAGATGTGTGGGTTTGTCTCTGTGCTTTCTATTCCATTGGTGCACATATTCTAGTTTTAACTGATTAACTGTGTGATTTGTTGTTAGACAGAGGACCTAAGGAGCAACAGGAAATATACAGAAGAAGGATCTGAGGGAGAAGTTGAAGTAGGATGTGTATATTAGTGTATATTTCAAATGAAAGACACCTATTTGTGAGCAGTAAGAATTATACAATGATGTTCTGTCACGGGATCGATGGAACCGGGTTTATAGCTGCTGTTTCTCTTGTAAAATTAATATGTCGCAGTCCTAGCCCACGGAACCTCAGAATTACGATGTTCTTTTGAGAGGGTCTTTGTGGAGGTAATCAAGTTAAAACTGGTGTCCTTAAGGAGGGCGAATTCGGACACAGATACACAGAGAGTGAAGACATCGAGAAGAAGGGAGGAGGAGCAGCCAAGGAGAGAGGCCTCAGCCAGCTCCTGCCTCACGGCCTGCACACTTGGGACTTCCGGGCCCCAGAACCATGAGGTTTTGTCATTTCTGCCACCCACTTTGTGATACTTTAACAGCTGTAGCAAACTAATACAGGTAATAATTTTCAACTTTATTTTATTTTGTTTTATTTTGGTGGTACTGGGGTTCCTGGAAGCCCTTCTACCTCCGGGCTACACTCCCAGACCTATGTTTACATTGTTATTTGGAAACAGGGTCTCCTAAGCCAGTGCGCGCGGCTGGCTTCGAACCTGCGTGATCCTCCTCTCTCTGCCTCCCAAGCGCGGGGATTACAAGTGTGCGCCGCCACGCCCGGCTTCAACTTTATTTTTAAGCTGTAATTCCAAGTCACTTTTCATCAGTTGTCATTGAGAGTCTCTAAGCAAAGTGATCAACTCATGCCCGTCATTCTTTTTTTTTTTGGTGGTTGGCAGAGCCATTCTACCTCTGAGCTATGGCCCCAGCCCTACTTTATTAATTTATTTATTTGAGACAGGATCTTGCTAAGTTACTGAGGCTGACCATGTACCTACCATCCTCCTGTTCCAGCCTCCCAAGTACATGGATTGCAGGCGTGCACCACCATGACCACCTTCCTCATCTGTCTTAACTTTCACCAGTCAATCTTTAGAGAAATTGGTTCCGGGGCCCAGTGTCAGTGTCTTTTGTTATAAATGGCAGAAACGGAAACATCTGTAAGAGGAAAGAAAAGGACAGCTTTGGTTCTCAGAGCCAGGTGTCAGCGAAGTAGGTGTTTCTGGCTTCAAGAACTACAGGCCCAGGCATCTGCCTTCCCTGTTCCCTTTCTGCCACTGAGCATAGCTGCTTTGTTTTCTACTCATGCGGCTTTTTTCTTTCCCCTGGTGGAGATCGTTGCCAGCAATTCTAGATTCACATTTTACTAATGTAAGACCAGAGAGGAAGATGTTTTCCTGCCAGCTTGGAGAAGCACCAGGATTGGCCCAGAGTGGTCAGGTGGGCTGTGCTGGCCAGGTACCAGAGGAGAGTGGGGCGTGTGGAGGAGCGGCAGAAGCTGAAACGGGCGGACGAGAAGCAGAACTCAGCCACTTGGTGAGACGGGCGCCTCTGCCTCCCACTGTTCCTGCACGTCTCCCACTCTTGACAAATACAGGCGTCCTCTGACGTGGTGCAGCCTCTAGAGAGGACAGAGCTTCAGCACCCTCTCTGTACTGCGTGCAAGTTATTGAGGATATTGTTTCAGGGACAGATTCAAGGACAATTTTAGAAAAGCATAATTCTGACATATTCATAATTCATGAAGTGCTCAGTTGCTCCTAAAATCAATATAAAATTCTCTAATGGCAAAAATGAAATGGTAATAAATTGAATTTGACAATGCAATAGTTTGTCAGCAGGGAGCAGGGACCCAGTACGGTTACAGAGTTGGCAAATTGTTATCAAATAAATCATCTCAGATTCAAACAACTTGAAGCGTGACGCACTTCGTGGTAAAGTAGCAGACTGCGTACCCAGGCCGTGGCCTGTCTGTGTTTTAGCTGTATGCCTGTGGAGAAGTTGCAGCCGGCCTCAGTTTCCCAAAAACCTTGCCTGAAACGGGGCATGGTGGTGCATGCCTGTAACCCCAGTACTTGGGAGGCTGAGCCAGAAGGATTGCCAGTTTGAAGGCTGCCTCAGAGACATTCAGCAACTTAGTGAGACCCTGTTTCAAAATAAATAGAAAAGGCTGGGGGTGTGGTGTGGAGATATAATGCCATTGGGTTTAACTCTCAGTACCAAAACAAAACAATCAACCCGTTTGGGTTATTGAAAAAGATTAAATGAGGTAAGTAAAAAAAGCACTTAGAAGAGTGCCTAGAGCAATTGCTCAATAATTGTTATTACTATACTTAGACAGATGTTATACTGCTAACTGGCTCAGCTAGAATTTGAATTCAGGTGTTCTGATGGCAGACCACCCCCCCTCCCCGTACTGAGGATGGAGTTCAGGGGCATTGTACCACTGAGCTACACCCTCGGCCCTTGACAGGGTCTCACTAAGTTGCCCAGGCTGGCCTTGAACCTGTGATCCTCCTGCCTCGGCTTCTCAGGTTCTGGGACTGCAGCCAGGCACCAGGCGCCCTGCTCAGTATGTTCTTTATTGTATCGTCTTAGTGACTGGTCAACAGGACACTGCATCAGAATCACCTAGCAGACCTTCATCAAAACAATGAGAGGGCCTCTCAGCCTTGTGGAATCTCTGCAGATACAGCACAGAAGTTAGTTTTTACAAGTGCCCAGAGGTTATCTGAAAGCACACCAGGGTTTGAGGTTCTAAAGGAACATGCAACAGTCATCCTAGTCTAAAATTTTCATATAGGAAACTGGCTTTGGAACCTAACATCACCGGACCTCAAAACCTATTCCAGCTCTAGTTCTTTTGGAACTGCAGAGATTAAGGTTAAAAACATTTTTGTCTTGTTCCAGTAGCTTCCCACCTGCCATGGTCAGAACCATTAAAATTCTGACCTGGAACTGGACAAAGCAAAATTAGTAGAAATAGGTGGTTTAAATAGGATATAGGGCCAGGCGTGGTGGCGCACGCTTGTAATCTCTGCGCTTGGGAGGCGGAGACAGGAGGATCATGCAGGTTCGAAGCCAGCCGCGCTGGCTTAAGAGACCCTGTTTCCAAATAAAAATATAAAAATAGATCTGGGAGTGTAACCCGGAGGTAGAAGGGCTTCCAGGAACCCCAGTACCACCAAAAAATAAATAAATAAATAAATAAATAAATAAATAAATAAATAATAGGATATAGGACACTGTCCTTTATCCTTAAAACTATCTGACATGCTGAGCTGTACCTTGACTCTCCCTTGCACTGGGAGGCCTTAGCAGCCTCCTGGAAATAAGATTTGTTTTTAAAAAATGTTCTTGAGAGGATATGTGTTCTGGGCCAATAAGTAACTTAAAAGTCATCACTCCCATCACAAGAAAATAGCTGGGTAATTTGAAAACCCCTGTCAGGGAGTTGAGGTCACGGAGCAACTGCCCCCCCCAGACTGGGGAGATAAGTGCAGGGAACAGATGGCCGGTAACCAGGACCCGCTCGGCTTCCTTATCCACACTTAGGAGTTCTAGGGAAAACAAGATACCAGGAAAAACAAGAACACTCCAGGAAGTTTTAGCTCCTGCCCTCACAGCTGCATTGAATAGGTAGACATAGCCTTACTCCTAGCGAGATGAACATGAAATTTCACACTGAAGGTCTATCTACCTGAGCTTTTAACAAATATAACATGTCTGGCTTTCAAGCAAAAACGTAAAAGGCAGGATGAAAGGTAAAAAGTGAAAAGTCAGCTGGGCACAGTGACACGCACCTGTGATCCCCACGACTGGGGAGGCTGAGGCAGGAGGGTGCCGGTTGGAGGCCTGCCTGTGCAACTTAGTGAGGTTCTGTCTCAAAATAAAGAGATGGGGTTATAGCTCAGTGGCAGAGCACCCTGGATTTAGCCCCTCGCACTAGGAAAAAAAATATTTTTTGAAAAAATGGTTTGAAGGCACAAAACAAGTGTCAAAGGGGATGCAGGTAGGACGTTGTGACAATAGAAATTTAAACTGTGATAAGATAGAAGCTAGCGCTTATGGAACACACACCGAAAAACAGATCCTTGTAAATGTAAATAGTAATATTGTAGTTTATAATGCTATTTTATGGTAGGCGTGCATGAACTAAGGAAATGTAGAGAATCCCAAAGTGTAGTAGATAGTTCAAGATGGAGCATTATCAATAAAACGTATCATCAGAGCCAGGTGCCGTGGCGCACGCCTGTGATCCTAGCACCTGGGAGGCTGAGACAGGAGGATCGCAGGTTCCAGGACAGCCTCGGCTACTTAGAGTCTGAACAGCATAGCAAGATCCCACTTCCAAATAATTAAAAGCACTGGGGTCGGAGGTAGAAGGTCCTTGGGTTCATTCTCTAGTACCCCCCAAAGAAAAAACCCAGCAAGAGGCTCTAGGCTTAGTTTCCTTTTTCTCTTCCTTTTGACCCTTTTTCTCCTCTCCTCTTCTACTGCCCTCTCTTTCCTTTTTTCCCCTTTCTTCCTTCTCCTCCTTTTGCACTTTCCTCCCTTTTTTTTTCTTTTCTGATACTAGGGATTGGACCCAGGGACATTCTACTTCTGAGTTACACCCCCAGCCCTATTTTATTTTATTTTATTTTTCTTTGAAACAGAGTCTCACTAAATTGTGGAGGGCCTTGCTAAGTTGCTGAGGCAGGCCTCGAGCCTTCCAATCCTCCTGTCTCAGCTTCCCAAGTACTGGAATACAGGCGTGTGCCACAATGCCCAGCTCTCCTTTTCTTTCTCTTTCACCTCTATCTCCTCCTCCTCTCTATGTGCTGGAGAAGAGCAGAATTCAGCAAACCCGTCATGGGATAAGTCGAAGGATACATTCCTTGGTTTTGCTTGTGTGTGTGGGAGGTGGTACAGGGGATGGTGCCCAGAGGTATTCTACCTCTAGAATGAGCTACACCCTCAGCCCTATTTGTATTCCTTATTTTGAAACAGGGTTTTACGAAGTTCAAGCTCAGTCTCAACAACTTAGTAAGACCCTATTTAAATTTTTTCTTTTGAGATACTGGGGATTGAAATCAGGGGCATTCTACCTCTGAGCTGTACCTCAGGCCTATTTTTGTGTTCCTTATTTTAAAACAGTCTCACTAAGTTGTGGTGGGCCTCACTAAGTTGCTGAGGCTGGCCTCAAACCTGCGATCCGCTTGTCTCAGCTTTCCAAGTACTGGGATTACATGCACAGCTTAAAAAAAAATTTAAAAATAGGGCAGGCAGTGTAGCTCAGAGGTAGAATGTCCCTGGGATCAACCCTTAGTACACCCCCCTCCAAAAAAAAGTAAGTAAAAACCACACCCAAACACAGAATCTTTCTGTTTTACGATTAAGGGGCTGTGAAGTCCATTGCTTTCTAGGGACTTAGTCTGTGTCCTCTAGATGGCAGAATAGGATTTCATTTTGTCCTGCTGAATTCTCAGCTACTTAATTGCAAGTTTCCTAGTGTACAAAGTTGTTAGTATTTGCAGCCAACCTGTTTATAAATTCCTTGTGTACAAGTTGCCAGTGCCATGTCACAGGGTCACAGGGAGGAAAGGCCAAGATACATTCCTGAAAAGTAGGCATGATGACTTCAAAAAATCCCCATTGTCCAGTGTTCTGAAGCTGTTGTACTTCACCAAAGTGTCTTAGCCAAAATGCGGGGACACAGGTGTTCCCTGTGTCAGAGAAGCTGGACTTTGAGATATTGGCGTGTGCCTAGTAAGTTATCTTGGGAATGGGAACCATGTTTAAACACAAAATCTGTGTCATACAGGCCTTATATACATAACCTGAGGATACTTTTATTTTAATTTTTGGTGGTCCTAGGGATTGAACCCAAGGGCATTCTACCTCTGAGCTACGCACTCTCCCGGTCCTATTTTTATTTAATTTAATTAATTAATTAATTTATTTATTTATTTGCAGAACTGGGTGTGGAACCCAGAGGCATTTGACCTCCAAGCTACACCCCCAGCCCTATTTTTTTTATTCTTTATTTTGAAACAGAGTCTCACTGAGTTGCAGAGGGCCTCACACTAAGTAGCTGAGGCTGTCCACAAACCGAGATCCTTTCTCCCAAGAAGTAGCTGGCAAAGACTCTCACATTCTGTAGGCTCCCTCTTCCAATTCTTGATCATTTCTGTTGCGGTGCAGAAACTTTTTAATTTGATGCTATCCCATTTACTTATTCTCAGTTTTATTTATTTTGAGCTGTAGGGGTCTTATTGAAGTTTCTACCAGTACCTATATGTTGAGGAGTTGGTCCTATGCTTCTCTGGTCTAATTTTTAGGTCTTTGATCCATCTTTAGTTGACTTTTATTCAGGGTAAGAGATAGGAGTCTAATTTTATTCTTCTACATATGGTAATACAGAGCCATTTGTTGGAAAGAAATACGTTTTTAGCACATTTGTCAACAGTCAACTCGCTATAAGTGTAAGGTGTGGTCTCAGTCTCTTCTATTCTAGTCTGTTGATCTATGTATGTGTTCTTATGCCAATGCTATGCTGTTTTTTTTTATTTTTACTATAGCTCTGTAGTTTAATTTGAGATGAGTTATTGAGATATATACAGCATGGTTTTTACTGCTCAGAAATGCTTTGAATATCCTGAGCTTTTTTTTCTTTAAAATGGAATTTGACTTTTTTCTTTTTTTTTTAGTTCTATGAGAAATGACATTGGTATTTTGATAGAAATTGCTTTGAATCTGATGATCACCTTTGCTAGTAGCCATTTTGACAATATTTATTCTGTCTGAGCAACTTCTAAGGTATTCTTCAATTCCTCTCTTCAGTATTGTACAATTTTTATAGATATCTTTTACTTCTTTGATTATATTTGTTTCTAATGTTTTGTTGTTTTTGTTTGTTTGTTTTTAGCAACTGTGCATGGTATTGTTTTCCAGATTTCTTTTTCAGTAGATCTCTGCTGGGTATGTAGAAAAGTTATTGGTTTTTGTAAGTTGATTTTGTACCTGGCTACTTTGCTGAATTTGTAGATCAGCTCTAGAAGTCTCCGGGTTGAGTTTTTTTATCTTTTAAGTATAGGATCATGTCACCTGCAAGCAGAGATCATGTCACTTCTTTCCTATTTATACTCCTTTAATTTTCTTCTCTTGCCTTACTGCTCTGGCTAAGATTTCAGGAATAATATTAAATTGGCATGGTGATAGTGGACATCCTTTTTTTCATATTTATTTTTAATTGGTGCACTGTATTCATACATCATAGTGGGATACATACTTTTGTAGACATACATGCACACATCACCCAGTCAGCCCCCACCCGATCCCCACCCCATTCTCTCCCTATCCCTCCTTCCCATGCTTGGCTTAGTAGTTGACATCTAGTATTATAGCAATTTATCCAAAATTAAAAATGATAATCTCACATAACAGTTTCATTTTTCTGATACCAAGCTTTTGATGACTTAAAGATAACATTTCAATATTTCTTTTTGCTTTCTTTCTTACCAGAGAATCTATTTTTTTCTATTTTTAGGTGAAACTATCATATATTTATATATTTATTTTTCAGAAAAAAAATCTATCCTAATATGGAATATGGACTGTAGGTACCCACAACGATCTTGAAAAAGAACAAAGCTAGAAGATATATATTTTCTGATTTCAAACCATATAAAGCTACAATAATTGAAACAGTGTAGTACTATTCTAAAGGCAGATATATAAACCATTGGAGTTAAATAAAAGCCTAGAGCTAAATTCTTCCCTATATTGTCAAGTTATTTTTGACAAGGTTTCCACGAACATTTGGTGGTAGAAATAATAATCTTTTAACTAAATATTGTTGAAAAATAATAATTACATGGAAAAGAATAAAATTGGACCCTTACCTAATCCCATATACAAATATTAACTCAAAATAGATAAAAGACCTAAATATAAATCTTAAGACTATAAACTTTTAGGAGAAAATCTGGGTCATAAAACCTCACAACATTGAAATAGGCAGTGATTTCTTGGTTATGATTTCAATGGCACAGGCAACAGAAGAGTATACAAACTCCCTAAAAAATAAAAAACATATTGTATATCCAAAGACAATGTAGACAGAGTTAACAGTTACTAATAGAATGGGATAAAATATTTCCAAATGCTATATCTGAAGGTATATTAATATTCCAACTAGAAATCCTAAAAATTAACAACAATAAAGGCAAACAATACCCTTTAGAGATAGGTAAAAAACTAACATAAATAATGAATCTCCACAGATAACCAATCTTAGTTGTCTGTTGGATGGAAAATCTTGTTTCTCTGGTTCTGATGTGTGTTACCTATTTCTTCTTTGTAGTTAATCTCTTTGAGTATTTTCTCTAGTGCTGGTTTTGAAGACATAAATTCCTTCAGTTTCTGTTTGTCATGGAAGCTTCTTATTTCTCTATCTAATTTGATAGAAAGTTTTGCTGGGTAGGAAATTTTTGGCTGGAAGTTGTTTTCTTTCAAAATTGGGAATATGTTACTCCAAGCCCTTCTGGCTCTCATGACTTGGTTTGGGAAGTCTGGAGTGATTCTAATTGGTTTGCCTCTGAATGTCACTTGGCCCTTTGCTTTTGTTGCCTTTAAGATTCTCTGCTTGGCTTCCACATTGGTCATTTTGACAATTATGTGGCGTGGGGATCCTCTTCTCTGATCCTGTCTAAAGGGAGTTCTATAAGTTTCCTGGACCTTTGTATCAACCTCTTGCTCTATGTCTGGAAAATTTTCTGCTATTACTTCCTTGAAGAGATTGTTGATCCCTTTGGTTTCACTTTCTTTTCCCTCCTCTATTCCAATAATTCTTAGGTTAGCTCTCTTAAAATGGGCCCATATTTCTTCAATGTCATATTCCTGCTGTTGGATATTTTTTCCTAGATTAGAAACTATGCGTTCATTTTTGGAATGATCATCTTCTAAGAGCGAGATTCTATTCTCCATGTGGTCTAATCGGTTGTTTGTGCTTTGAATTGAGGCCTTTACTTCATTAATTGCATCCTTTATCTCTTTTTGGCTCTCTGAGTTCTTTTCGAAGCACCTCTATTATTTCTACAGTTATTTTCCTGATTTGATCTTCTAGAAATCTCTGATTTTCTGTTTTATCGGGTTCTGATGTTGTGGGGTTGTGGGCATTCATTGCTCTTTCCCATGATTTTGGAAGTTTGTGCCTTCTCTGGGTTCTTCCCTTGGGTCACTATGACTTCACTTAAGGTGTTCTGGATCTCGAGTCAGTAGTATCTCAGACCCCACTACTCCTTTACTGGGTTGTATCACAGAGTCTCCGACCCAGAGAGTCGATAGAGGCTGCTTTAGACTGTGTGGGGTGCCCGGTTGCACGTTCTCCTATGGTGTGATATCTCTGCCACCGCCCCTCTCCCACTGGGTCAAGTCCCAGTGAGTACAGTTCTGGGATTTCTCCGCTGTGGCCCGCAATTTGACTCACTGTTCTTGAGTACACAGATGTAGCTGTAGTGAATTCGGTGCTGCTGCCGCCGGTGGCAATATGGCGCCGCTGCTACGCCCTCGGCTGTTGGGCTGGCATTTTTTTTTTCTTGGTTTTGATTTCCACTCTGAATCCCTGCAGTGTGTGCTGAGCTCAGACACTGGGAGATTTAGATGTCCTCTGCGCCGAGAAATCCCGCCTGGCTGTTCCGCAGCGGCTCCCCTCGGCTTGCTGTGGCCATCCCGTGAATTCGCCGGTGCCTCCGCCAGTATGGCGCTGCTGCCGCGTCTGCCGCGTCCTCGGGCGTGAGGATCTCCTCTGTGGCTCTGTTCTCAGTCCGCTTTCTCTCTGGAGCCTGGTGATTTTTTGTTTGTTTGTTTCTCTGGTGATGTTGTTTTCTGGCTTTGAAAGGCGCTGATTTTATGGTAATGGATATTTGTTGTTAGCGGGGCTCTTAAGCCCCGCTTTTCTCGGTCGCCATCTTCCCGGAAGTCCGATAGTGGACATCCTTATCTTGTTCATGGTTTTAGAGGAAATACTTCCATTTTCTTCATTCAGTGTGATGTCGGCTTTGCATTTATCATATCCTGCTTTTGTGATGCTGAGATAAGTTCTTTCTCTTCCTAATTTCTTCAGCGTTTTTCACACGAATGGGTGTGAGCTTTTGCCAAATGCTTTCCCTGCTTCTGTTTAGATGACCCTGGGATTTTTGTCCCTCGTTCCATTTGTGTGATGAATTACCTTCAGTGACTCAGGTATGTCAAACCAACCTTACATTTCTGGAATAAAACCAATGTGATCATGGTGCATAGTCTTCTTTATGTGAGGCGAATGGCAGTTCTAGTATTTTATTAACAATTTCTGTATCTGTGTCCGTCTGTAACTGTCTTTCCCTGAGGCATGTCTATGGAGCTGGGTATCAAGGTGGTATTTTTGTTTCTGCGATTTGGTCACCAAAGGCTGTTCTGTCTTGTTATCTTGCTCCCTGGCAGTCCTTTGGGGATGGAGCTGTGCAAGGAGCTGAGAAAGGCCTCTGGCTCTAGCCAGTGTGAGCCGAGGCCCTCAGCCCAACACCTGCGAGGATCTGGATCCTGCTGACAACCCCTGGAGGGGGCTGGCGAGGAGACCCTCCCGTAGAACTGTGTGACTGCGACCTTATAAAACACCTTGGCCAGAGCCTCATGGCTTGGCTACTCTCCTTGCTGGCCCTTTGACTGCGCCAACAAATGTCTGCTATTTCAAGCTGCTAAGTCTGGAGGTAATTTTATGTAAAAATAAATAAGTAAAACAATTTCTCAAGTATATCTTGGAGCACGATGCCAAAGAATGAGTGCAAAACTGAAAGTATTTATTTAAAGTATCTGGACTAGATCAGATTATTATCAAGAAAAGAGTCCTTTTAGCTAGATATACAGACCATGTGACAAAAAGCAGAATTGCTTGATAATACCAAAATATACTTGGTATAAATAGTTATTACTCAACTATATCCATGCACTGCTTTCCTTTTCTCATCCTATTTATAGTCGGATTCACTGTGTGAGAAGTTGTTCGCCCAGTAGAGTAGAAGTGGAAGTGAACTCTTACTTTTGGGTTGATTTCCTTTCCCAATTTTTCCTTCCCTCCTACCCTTTCTCCCTTCCTTTTTGCGGGTCAGGGATGGAACCCAGGGGCATTCTACCTCCGAGCTATACCCTCTGCCCTATTTTTTTATTCTTTATTATGAAACAGGGTCTCACTAAGTTGCAGAGGGCCTCACAGTGTAGCTGAGGCTATCCGCGAACCGCGATCCTCCTGTCTCAGCCTCCCGAATGCTGGGATTACAAGCGTGCACCACCATGCCCGGCTCCCTTTCTTTTTTTTGTGGTACTAGAAATTGAACCCAGGGGTATTCTACCTCCAAGCTATGCCCTGTTTATTTTTTATTTGGAAATGGGTCTTGTTAAGTTCCTAAGGCTGGTCTTGAACCTGCTATCCACTTGTCTCAGCCTCCCAAGTACTAGGATTACCGGTGTGTGCCAGCAAGTCCAGCTCTTCTCCCTATTTTCTAGCTAAACTTTTAAGTCAGATGATGATAGGATCCCTAGCTGAAGAGGCATGTGACCAGAGGCAAAATTAAACTTGTGTTCAACGCACTAAAATTTGAGGGTTTATTTATTTATTTGGTGGTACTGGGGGTGGAACCCAGGGGCTTTCCTACCTCCCGGCTATACTCCCAGACCTATTTTATACTCTATTTGGAAACAGGGTCTCACTAACTAAGTTGCTAAGAGCCTCACTCAGTAGCTGAGGCTGGCTTCGAACCTGCGCGATCTTCTTGTCTCCGCCTCCCAAGCGTGGGGATTACAAGTGTGTGTCACCACGCCCAGCCAGATTTTATTTTTTTACTCAGGTACAGCTGATCGTGTCATATCCTCGTTACTGTATCCAGAGAGAGTCACAGTGTAGAGGACACTGGAATAAATCTGCAGCAATCCTGATTGCTCCACGTGTAGGGAGTGCAACTGTAGGGCAGGGGCTGTGCACCTTTGTTTCCTCCAAATGAGAAGAGCACTTCTGCTTCTCCAGTGTCTAGATGAGCGGTGCTGAGGGGTCTGGCTGCACTCAGTGCCCATGAGAAGCAGCTTGCCTCTTCTCGTTTTTCATCTCACTTTGATGAACAGTTTAAATTGAAATTTTATTTATTCTGAGATTTATTTTATTATTTCTGTATTTTTATAGTGGCTCATAAATTTGTTCCTCCCTCCCTTCTTTTCTTGATATTGGGGATTGAACTCTGGGCATTCTACCTGTAAACTAGACCCCCAGTCCTACTTTTTTTATTTTTTTATTTTATTTATTTTTATTTTTATTTTTGGTTCCTGGAAGCCCTTCTCCCTCCGGGCTACACTCCCAGACCTATTTTATACTTTTTATTTGGAAATAGCGTCTCTTAAGCCAGCGCTGCTGGCTTCAAACCTGTGCGATCCTCCTGTCTCCGCCTCCCAAGCATGGAGATTACAAGCATGCGCCACCACGTTCAGCTTATTTTTTTATTTTAAAACATGGTCTCACAAAGTTGCTGAAGGTCTTACTAAATTGTTGAGGCTGGCCTCAGATGTGATCCTCCTGTCTCAGCCTCCCAAGAACTGGGATTGCAGGCATGTACTGTCACGGACAGCACAATAACTTGTGTGGGTTCTTGGCTTCTGTGGCAAAAAGAATTTCAACATGCACTAGTCCGAGATAAAGGCAGAGGTTTTAATTAAAGATACATGTTCAAAAGAAATGCAAGCCACCTCAGAAGAGTGTGAGAGTGGCCCAGGGAGAGAGGGCAAGAGCTGTCCGGCTTCTCCAGAGCTGCCCCAAATGGCTCCAGAGTAGCTCAAAAATGGCTCAGATCTAGCATATGAGCCCCAAGAGAGCAGGTGGCCGGGCACATGGGTGGCAGCCTCTTTCTCTGAAGCTTTCTGCTTCACAAAAGGTGAGAATTCCTTTGGAGCAGGGCTGGGGCGGCTTTTTGATGATCTTCCTGGAGGCAGAGGAACATTGACAAAAGGTAAAGCTCAGGTTTGAGGCCTCAGGGATTTCCCGAGCTAGCCCATATGACTTAAAAGTGTACGCCTGGCTTTTAAAGTAAACAATAACTAAGCTCTGCTAAACTAAGATTTCAGATTTTAAAGCCATGTTTCTTCTTTCCTTCCTAATGTGTCTTCTTTCTACCTAAAGTTCCATTTCTTCTGTTCTACTCATCAGTCGTGTTACACTACCGGTACAGACAAATTGTGCCAGTGTGGGATGTGGGATGCGGCCGTAGGTTCCTGTTCTCAGCTATGTGTAGAAACCAATAGCCAGAACTCCTCTTTTTTTCTGTAAGCTTAAACAATTTTATTATTACAAAGATGGAAAGATAGAAACAGATATTAAAGCCCTACACCCAAAGGGGGGGGGGGGATGCTCCTGGGTTCAATCCTCAGTACCAGAATAGAAAAGAAAAGAAACTCCCTTACTAGACATCTGTAAGTTGAGCAGGGAAAAGGGAAGACTTTTCCTTGTTGGTTTTTGACTCCTCTCCTCCACATCGCCCGCATTCTACAAGATGGATTTAGACAAGTCTGATCAAAGGCATCCTTCCCACCTTTTCCCGGGTTCACTGGTGGCTGGTGCATTGCATTTGGTGCAGGCTCCCTACTTTGGGCCTTTCTGTTTATTAAAATCATCCGCACCATATCAACACGTCAGGGATGCTGAGAAGTTAAATACACAAACCTTAAACAGTTGTAGAATAAATTCTGTGGCGAAGATATGTTTAATATTTAGAGTGAAACACTGATCAGAGAATTCATCCAGAATCCTTGCCAAAAAAAAAAAAAAAGAAATCCCTCTACAGACATGCTTGGATCTGCTCTTTGGCCCTGTGAACACTTGTTCTGAAATTGTAGTCAAAACGCAGGATTTTACTCTCCCCAGTCTTGTACCGGAGCATGTGAGAGCCGCCAAAATATTCCCATATTCTGTCTGTGCTGTCTGACTCCGTGGCTTAGAAAGAAATCAGCTAGGTCTATTTTAGAAACAATCTCTTTGCAAAAGCAAGCCGTGGAGTAGAGGTAAAGCATCGTTTTGGTCAGCATTCTCACTGCTTTGATCCAAAGCAGCTGACCACACAACCGAGAGGACACTGGCGATTCAGGGTTCAGTCCACGACAGGCAGGGTGTGTGGAGCACAGGCCAAAGGGAGAGCAGAGAGACGGAGAGCGAATGGGCTCAGCTTTCACATCATGGAGGCTTGGGAGCAAGAGAGCGGGCAAGACACAAGCACAGTCCCCACGGCCACCTCAGAGACCCACCTCCCCAGCCACACTCACCTGCCAAGTTACCACCAGGGAATCCACCAGAGTGGACTCAGCCACTGACGAGATTCCAGCCCTCGGGACTGAATCACACGAGCTCTGACTGTGGCTACACGAGCCTGTCAGGGGGTGTCCTGTGTCTAGTCATGCAGGCACATTGCTTGAGGACAGTCGGTTGCTGGCAAGGCAGTGCGGCCTGTGACAAGGGACAGAGCATCCAGGGTGCCAGGAGGCGTTTGCAGACTGGCCCTCCTCTGTGTTCATCGCTGCTGTAGCCGGGCCCCATACAGGCTGCTCGTCTGGTCTGTCAGAGGGCGGCTCCATCCGCATCGATAATGTTGGTAATTAGGGCCTATTAGTCCTGATTGAAAGCGACACATCAGAGGTGCTGTGTAATTTGAGAAAGGAGAAACAACATCTGGAGTCCTGTCATCTCGGTGGGAGACAGTCCTGAAAACCTAGGGCAGGTAAATGGGAGCTTTTAGAAACAGGAAGTAACAGAAAAAAATTTTTTTTGTGGCACTGCAGATCGAACCCAGAGGTTTCTACCTCTGAGCTACATGCCCAACCTTTTTTTATTTTTCTTTTGAAACAGAGTCTCCGTAAGTGCCGAGAGCCATGCTAACTTGCTGAAGCTGGCCTTAAACCTACAATCCTCCTGTCTTGGCCTCCCACGTGTGCCGGTATTGGGAAACATCTTTGGTTTGGGGACTAAATATCTTGCTATTGGTACTAATCGTTCTGGTATTGGGAGATGGCTTCGAGATGTATTTGAAAATAACTTTGCTATTGGGTGCGGGCAGGTCCTCAGACAGGGAAGGGGCTCTGCAGAGTTCTAGACACCAGTGACGATTAGCAGGAATATAGAGGGAGCCCAGGCCCTTTTACATTTTGATGACAAGCAGAATTCCCCAAGAATGTGGGGGGATGCCATAAGCCTTCAAGAGTTCCCAGACTCCAATAATCAGTTAACACATTTGGGGGTATAACAAAAAGCTTGGGGTTTGTACTGGAGACAGGCAGGCCTACAGGAAGGAATCCCCACATCAAAAGACCTGTCGCAGAAGGGGCAGTCTAGTTGGGTCAGAAGATTATTGGTATAAAACTGTTCTGTGTCCAAACACTTCAATGATTTATTTTCAAGTCACTCCCCCACATCCCCCTCTTTTGGGGTGTAGGGCTTTAATATCTGTTTCTATTTTTCCATCTTTGTAATAATGAAATCACTTAAGCTTATAGTCAAAAATGAGGAGTCTGGCTATTGTTTTCTACACATAGCGAAGAACAAGAACCCACAGCTACATTTCACTGTTACAGTTTCGGAGCCAAACAGGGGCACCATAACATTTCCCACTGTAACACCAATTTCAAAATGTATTGATTTCAAATGCTTTGGTATTTATTTTAAAATATAGAAAGTAGTCAGAGCTTGGGTATTGCTCAGGTACTCAGGCAGAGAAGGAACCCTGCAGAGTTCCTGACACCAAAAGTGATTAGCAAGAACAGCAGAGGTAGCCCAGGGCCTTTGCATTTTAGACAAGTTTACAGAGTAAATAACTTCTAGCAGACATGCTAAAATTCCCCCAGGATGGGGGAGGATGGCACAAGCCTTCAAGAGATCTCTGGCTTTGATAATCAAATAACACATTTTGGGGTCTTAAAGATTTGAGCTTATACCTACAGAAAGAAGATTTTTGGTCAGACAGGATGTAAGATACTGAATCTTGACATCAAAAGGCTTGCCCTAGAGAAGGGGAAAAGGGGCAGGTCTAGTAGGGTCAGAAAGACTATTGCTTAAGCAAAAATGGGAGATAAAATTCTTTATAAAAACTGCTCTATATCCAAAAACCTCAGTAACATATTTTCAAGTGACTCCATGACATCCCTGTCATGTAGTGCTTTTATTCTGTCTCTTCTTTCTCCCTTTGTAATAATAAAATGGCTTAAGCTCACGGCAGAAGAGTTCTGGCTATTCTTTTCTAAAATAGCTAAGAACAAGGACCTGCAGCCATGTCTCACACTGGTGTAGTTTTGCGGTGCCACCGTTACACCAAGTACTGGGATTACAGGCTTTGTGACAATTTCTGCAGATGGAATTCCATATAGTTTTGTGTACATTTACAATACTAGCAGTATGGATGGGTGTCATAGGGCTTGTGCTATACAGATGTGTGTTGACTCAATAAAAGCTCATCACAGTCTTATTAATAGGATGACTGTCATTCACGATCTACAGGAGGCGTTTCATCAGTGTAAAATGATGACATGGGCGGAGTGGTGTGTGCTTGTCATCTTAGTACTCGGAAGGATGAAATGGGAGGATCATAGGTAAGTAGGGCTAGGAGTGGGGACTGTAGCTCAGAGGTAGAATGCCTGAGTTCAGACCCCAGTAAAACACACACACACACACACACACACACACACACACACACACACACCTCTCCCAACAGAGTGCTCAAAGATGGGAAACTGAGGCTGGAGCTACTGATAAGAAGTGATAATGAACTCAATCCCAAGGCTGTCTGCTTCTGTACCCACCTCTTCTTGTACTGTATTTTACCAACAGGAACTGAGGAGTAAAGAGTGGGAAGTTTCATGGAAAACGCAGGGGGCTGGCTTTGTAGACGAGGCCTACTCGTGCGCCCGGGTGCTAGACCATGAAGAGCGAGCTGCTCGGGGGTCTGCAGGGGGCTTCTGTTACTGCCAGTGGAAGCCTGGCCTCCCTGGGCCTCAACCATTTGCTCTAATGCTACCAAAGGTTGTGTTTGTTCTCTGGTTAAAATTCAAGAAGAGGCCGGGCGTGGTGGCGCACGCTTGTAATCCCCGCGCTTGGGAGCAGAGACAGGAGGATCGCGCAGGTTCGAAGCCAGCCACGTGCGCTGGCTTAGGAGACCCTGTTTCCAAATAAAAATGTAAAAATAGGTCTGGGAGTGTAGCCCTGAGGTAGAAGGGCTTCCAGGAACCCCAGTACCAAAATAAATAAATAAATAAATAAATAAATAAATAAATAAAATTCAAGAAGAGTATATCTTTAAGCCTTAAATTAGTCATCGTATGGGTAATACGAATGAAAGGCAGAGATCTGGTTTTTCTAGGAGGTGGGGGCAGGATGAGGCCACTTGCTGGGAGAGGCCAAAACCGAGAAAGAGAATGACCCAGAATGGGGGCCTTTATTTAGGCTGCATTGTGAGGACCTTCTAGTGCAGTGGTGGGTAGGGAGTTGGGCCAAAGTGTGTGTGTGTGTGTGTGTGTGTGTGTGTGTGTGTGTGTGTGTTACAGAGGATTGAACTCAGGGCCATTCTACCTCTGAGATACAACCCCTGTCCCCTATTTTATCTTAATTTTTTATTTTGAAACAGCTGCTGAGAGTCTTGGTAAGTTGCTGAGGCTGGCCTCAAACCTGTGATTCTTCTTTCTCAGCCTCCCAAGTACTGGAATTACAGGTATGCATCACTAAGCCCAGCTTTAAATACCTCTCATTCCAGTTTTCCAGGCATTTCCATACTCAATTTTAGGCTTACCCTGTGATTACACTGGGCAACGTCTAAGAAGTTTTCGGAAACTGAGACTGATCCACGCATTTCTTGAAGTCCAGGAGACTTAACAACTTGTCAGATTGTAAATGGTGCTGCAGGCTCTTCCCTTTATTCAACTAAAATTTGTTGAATAGGAAAATTCAAACTAATAGGCAGCTTGATGCAGCTTTAATAAGTCTTTATTACAAAATCAACAGGAAACAGAGGAGAAGAAAAAGCAGCAAGTTGGCACAAACACTGGGGAGCCTGAAAGTGGAACTCCCCCCTTTTGAGCCCCCAGCCCTTAAATAGATTTTGTATGGTTTCTTTTTCTCAGAGTGGCGCCTCTGTCTCTGGGCAGTGCACCCACTCAGCGTAGGGTCAGGAATGTAGCCGGCTTCTCCATCTTTATGGCTCTGCGACGCCCCAGGCAGAGTCACTGTGATTTGGGGTTTTTTACTTGTCTCCACATATTCTTAGGGTTAAAGGCTAAACTGTGGGTAAAAGTTAGGACAGAAGGCAGAGAGAAAGGAAGTCGACACTGTAACAGCTGCCGCCTCTCCCTGCCTGAGCGCCTGTGCGGTACCCAGGCTCCGGCTGCTTTTACATTTTGGAAACTGATACCTGTTGGGTGCAGTAAAGAGGGGTGAGAGACCAGGGAGTGCGGTGCCAGTTTTAGTGTGGTCTTCTCGGGGACCGGGCTGGACTGCCCCTGGAGACCTGCGAGCCCAGAATGGACAGGAAATGCCTCTCTTCTTAAGGTTTACTTGTTGGGGGTGGGACTACGCGTGGGAACTCTGCCCCTCTAGCGATATCGCCTGCCTCACGATATTGCCCAACGGAGTCCCCTCCTCCTTCTCTAGGGTTCCGCCCTGCGGGAAGTGGGGACCCGACTTGTCAATACCAGAGCAATTTTCCAGTACTGGCACACAACTTATTCACGGACACAGAATGCACATGGCATCAGTACATGGTGTGATTTCATTTGGTTAAAAATGGACCACCAGCAGCTGGGTGTGGTGGTGGCACATGCTCGTAATCCCAGTACTTGGTAGGCTGAGACAGGAGGATCACAGCTTCTCAGGCAGCCTCAGCTACTTAGTGAGGCCCTCCATAACTTAGGGAGACCCTGTTTCAAAGTAAAGAATAATAAATTGGGCTGGGGCTGTAGCTCAGAGGTAGAATGCCCCTGGGTTCAATCCCTCAGTACTGCCAAAAAAAAAAAAAAAGACCATTGCCCTCTGTAGTTTTAAAATATTTCTGAGGCCCGACGTGGTGGTGCACACTTGTAATCCCTGCACTTGGGAGGCTGAGACAGGAGGATCGCACAGGTTCGAAGCCAGCCTCAGCTACTTAGTGAGGCTCTCGGCAACTTAGTGTGATCCTGTTTCCAAATAAAATATAAAATAGGTTGGGGGAATAGCCCGGAGGTAGAAAGCCCCTGGGTGCCACCCCCAGTACCATTAAATATATACATATATAATTACATATATATTTCTGAGCTGTGATTGAAATGGGAAAGGTAGTCAGGCGTGGTGGCGCACACTTGTAATACCCACACTTGGGAGGCTGAGACAGGAGGATCACGTAGGTTCGAAACCAGCCTCAGCTGGCTAAAGAGACCCTGTTTCCAAATAAAATATAAAATAGGTCTGGGAGTGTAGCCCGGACGTAGAAGACCCCTGGGTTGCATCCTCAGTACCACCAAAACAAACAGACAAACATCATTCCTGAGCCCCACATGGAAGCACATGTTTGTTATCTAGCTCCGAGCTACACCCCAAGCCCTATTTTTTATTCTTTAATTTGAAAGGGTTAGTCATATTAACGTATGGAGTAACGAGTTTCATTCTGACATTTCATACATACAGTAATGTACATCAGATGGTATCTCCCCGCCCTCCCTCCACGGACCCCTTCCTCTTCTCTAGTTTTCCCCCACTACTTTCTTCACCTCCAGATTCCATATATGAGGAATACATGAGATCTTGTCTTTTCAAGTGTGGCTTATTTCTCTTACATAACTGATGTACTTTGCTTTGCAGAGCACTTTTAGGTCCCAGCGAAGCTGAGCAGAGGGTACAGAGAGTCCTCCAACGTGCAGCCTCCTCGGCCACCACACCCCATCCGTAAGAGCCGAGGGACCCGTGAACACATCACACAAAGTCCACAGTTCACACCGTCCACTCTTGGTGTTGTACCTTCTCTGGGTTTGGACACTTACGTAATGCTGCGTATCCACTACTGTAGTAGCAGACAGAATAGTTTCATTGCTTCGAGGGTCCTCTGCTCTAGGACTATTCAACCTCCTAACACCCTAAGCCCCGACGACCATTTATCCCTTTAATATCTCTCATATGCGCAAGATGAGGGAGGAGGAGATGGCACAAAAGTAACTGGGAGACAGGAAATTTTGAAACAGGGTCTTGATAGGTTTGCTCAGTGTCTCACAAAGTTGCTGAGGCGGGTGACAAACCTGCAATCCTCCTGTCTCAATATTTATTTTTATTTTGAGACAGGGTCTCCCTGAGTTTCTGAGGGTCTTGTTAAGTTGCTGTGTCTTGTCTTCCGACCTACAATCCTACTGTGTCAGCCTTCCAACTACGGGGATAAGTAGGAATAAACATCCAGGTACCGGTTTTGTTTAGACATGAATTTTCAGCTCACTGGGCCAAATATCAAGGAACTTGATTGCTGATATGATAAGCGTGTGTTTAGTTCAGAAAAGTATGAATTATCTTCCTAAGTAGACGTCACATTCTGTATTCGAACCAACAATGAATGAAAATTTCTTTTAATCATCATCTTCACCAGCACTTTATGTTGTGACTATTCTGGGTTTGGATTTTTCTAATAAGTATGTAGTGGTATCTAATTTTTTGTTTTAAATTGCCTTTCCCCATAAAAATAACATAAATAAATTGTCTTCTCCGGTAACAAATGATATTGAGTGTCTTTCCATTGGATTATTTACTGTGTGTATATTGTCTTTGGTTAGCTCTCTGTACAGTTTTTTTGTTGTTAATTTTTAGCTGGGTTGTTTGCTTTATTATTAATATTTAGGAATTCTTTTCATATTTTGGATATCATTTCTGTATCATCTGTGTCTTTTGCAAGTATTTCTCCCAGTCTATGGCTTGCCGCTTTTTCTTGGCCCAGACTGATCTTTTATTTATGATGAGTGTGAAGATGATGATGACTTATTATTGGTGCTGGGATTGAACCCAGGGACATTCTACCTCCAAGCTACACCTCCATTCCTTTTTATTTTATTTTATTTTTGATACTAGGGATTGAACCCAGGGACATTCTACCTCCAAGCTACACCTCCATTCCTTTTTATTTTATTTTATTTTTGATACTAGGGGTTGAACCCAGAGGCATTCTACCTTCAAGCAGTACCCCAGTCCTTGTTTTATTTTGTTTTGAAATTGTGTCTCGCGAGGTTTCTGCGAGTCTTGCTAAGTTGCTGAGGTTGGTCTCAAACCCGTGATCCTCCTGTCTCAGCTTCCCAAGTACTGAGATTACAGGCAAGCACCACAACACCCGGCTTTATTTTTTAGTTTGTTTTTGTTTTTATGGTACTGGGAATTGAACCCAGGGCATCTGACCCACACCCTTTACCCTATTTTTATTTAGTTTTTATTTTAGCCAGGCATGGGGCTGCATGCTTGTAATCCCAATACTTGGGAGGCTGAGACAGGAGGATCGCAGGTTTGAGGACATCTTCAGCAAGTAGTGAGACTCTCATCAACCTAGTGAGACCCTGTTTCAAAATAAAAATAAACAATAGGGCTGGGGATGTAGTTAAGTAGAAGAGTGGCCTTGGGCTTAATCCCCAGTACCACACACACAAAAAATATTGAAACAGGTTCTTGCTGAGGCTGACCTCCAACCTATGGTCCTACTTGTACCAGTATTGGGAAGAGGCTTCAAAATGTATTAATGTACCAGTATTGGGAAAGATTTTCAATTTTAAAACATATCTTTGGTAGTGAAGAAAGCCAGGAGCTGTGGGGAGAGGGCAGCAGATTTCTAGGCACCATGGGTAATTAGCAAGGGAATAGAAGAAGCCCAAGATCCTAGGGCCTTTTCACATTTCTAAAGAGATGCGAACTTCCTCAAGGATGTGGGGAAATTCCAGACTCCAGATAAAGTAACTTCACACATTTTGTAGTGTAACAAAAGGCCTGGGGGTCTGTGCCAGAGACAGAGCTGCCCCCTGCCCCAGAGGGTTCAATCCCCAGTACCATAAAGACAAAAACAAGCTAAAAGATAAAGCTGGGTGTGGTGGCGCTGGCTTATAATCTCAGTACTTGGGAAGCTGACAGGAGGATCATGGGTTTGAAACCAACCTCAGTAACTTGGCGAGACTGTCAGAAACCTCAAAATACTGGCTACAGGAATACTCTGTGTCCAAGAATCTTCAGTGACTTCGTTCGACCACCCCTCATGCTACAGCATGGGGCTGTGTCTGTCTTCTGTATTTCCATCCTTTTAATAAATCTTTATATCTTCAGCCAGAGTCGAAGCTATTGTATGTTTATCCTTAGCTCAGGACAAGAACCCGCGGTTTGAGGGGAATTGTGTCCGGGAGCCTAACAGTGGTCCCCGGGAACAGTTCCCCCAAACGGTAACAGTCACCTCAAACCGTAGCACTACTGTCTAAGCCTCCCAAGTCCTGGGATTACAGATGTGTGCCACCAGGCACAGTTTATTTTTTATTTTGAAACAGGATCTCACTAAATTACTGAGGGCCTCACTAAGTTGCTGAGGCTGGCCTGGAACCTAAAATCCTCCTGTCTCGTCCTACCTAGAACTGAGATTTCATGTGTGCACTATCGTGCCAGGCTCAGGTCAATCTTTTAGACTAAAAATAAAAATTTAACTAGAAGATACCACAGAGGGACCAAAAAAAAAAAAAGGTCTGGGGGTGTAGCTTGAAGGTAGAATGCCCCTGAGTTCAATCTCCAATATATATTTAAACATACGCGTGAAGAAATAAATCAATCTGGGACCGTCAAATCTAAATAATGAAAATAGCGAGTAAACTAGCTGAAAGAATTAAGTGTTGAATTCATGCCTTTGCTGAAAGGCAGAGCAAAAATTGAAATTTTAGGAAGAAAATCTGTGGAGAAGGCGGTGAGAATGAGGAGGCATTAAAATGACAAAGAAAATGCAGCCGTAGCACCCTGAACCAGCACAATCTGCTCTGATCTCCAAGCTAAGCAGGGTCGGGCCTGGTTAGTACTTGAATGGGAGACCGCCTGGGAATACTGGGTGCCGTAGGCTTTAAAAAAAATTACAAAGACAGCACTGTTTTCTTTTCCTTCCCTCCTCTTCCTCCTCCTCCTGCCTCTTCCTCTTCCTCCTCCTTTTCCTCTTATTTTTCTTGTGGTACTGGGGACTGAACTTAAGCTACACCCCCGCTCTTTTACTTTTTGTTTGGAAAGTGTCTCTCTAGATTGCTGAGTCTCACTATGTGGTTGAGGTTGTTCTTGAACCTGTGATTCTGTCTCAGCCTCCCAAGCACTGGGATTACAGGTGTGTGCCACCATACCCAGCTAAGAAAGCACGTTTTAACCTTGTAAGGAAGAAAAGTCCAGTGGTATCTGTTACGTGGTTGATTCCATAGCCAGTCCATATTCAGGGAGCCACCCCTGTGGGGAAATGACAGGGCTGGAACTGAATGTTTTCAAGGTGACTTTCCCTGTGGGTGATGAGTGGGATATTTCTGGCAGGCTCCGTGCAGCGCCTGGGGCCACCTGCATCACTATGGTTGTACAGCTTTCAGCAGGATCCAAAATCCCTCCCACTAGAATAATATTATAATTCAGGTTTCTAAGTGCCTGATAATCAGAACAGAGAAAGATCTTAAATATTAACAATCACCCAAATTCTAGATCAATTAACTGCTTTACTAACGGCACTGAGTAAAACTCACTCAAATATATGGAGGGGGGCACTCTGGATAGTGGTTCATGATTACCCAGGTGAGGACAGTTTAACTGAAAGTGGAAAAAGGGACCAAACATTCTAGATCATTCTACCTTAGAGGTAGACTGTCCCCAGTTTCAATCCCTAGTACCACACACGCACATACACAAACAAACAAAAACAAACCCATGAACATTTCCGTTGAAAGGATGGCAATCTTCGCCTCGGTCTTACCGTCTTAGAGGATTTTATTGTAAGAAAGCCTGTGCTAACTCACTTAAACATTACAAATGTGGTAAGTCCGTGAGATCATATATCAGTTATGATATGTTAGGTAGATCTCAGGCATCTCGGCCACACTACGGATTGTTTTTCCTGACACTCTTCTCCCTGTGACTAGATTTACACTCACTTTCACGTGGGCGCGTCACCTCCGCGAGCCACGGGACGAGGGGCCAGAGTCTCCTACCCCGCCCCGAGCCTCCGTGTTAATGTGACTAGATTTAAGGCAGCAGAAGGGGATGTGGAGGGGACTCCGAAGTCACTCAGCAGTGTGAAAAACACGTAAAATTAAAAGCCTGCATTTACAATATCCCAAGGCATGAAATCCTCTCAAGTATTGTTTTCTCAGTGTCTAGACTGTGAATAATTTATTCACATATGGAAAATAAGTCAATTATCTCATATTTCAAGCCACTAGTGTATGAAATCTGGTGTGTGTCAGAGTCAAGATTATGCTTTTATCCATGAAGGAAATCTTCTGAAGGTTTAAGTTATGTCTGAAAAATAGCCGACTGAATTTCATGGACTTATTCTGTGACTGGTCCCCTCAAATCTAAGTGTGTGTGTGTGTGTGTGTGTGTGTGTGTGTGTGTGTGTACGTGCACGTGCGTGTGTGTATGTGGATGTGCTAGGGATTGAACCCATGGGCATTCTACCTCCAAGCTACACCTTCAGTCTTATTTTATATTTTATTTTGAAACAGGGTCTCACTAAATTGCCAAGGGTCTCACTAAATTGCCGAGGTTGGCCTTGAACTAGAGATCCTCCTATCACAAGTATTGTGATTACAGGTGTGTGCCACCATGCCCGGCTTGGCTGGCAATGTCTTTATTTACATATTGTTTCCCATTCCTAGGATGGCCATAAGAAATTACCTCAGACTAGGTGGTCTTGAGGTAGGAAACCCAGGCAGAACCTTAGAACTATTGTCAGGATAAGATGGGAAAGAATAAGGGTCCCCCAGCCTTTCCCTCTAGTTGCCCGCAAGCAAGCAGCAGACACTTCCAGAAGAGAAGGGACCTTCAAGCAACCCAGAGTCAGGGCCCAGAAGCTCTTACTGTAAACAAGAGAGCCAGTTAAAACACTGGAGAGAGCTGGGGATAGCATGTAACTTAAGCGCCTGGCTTATGCTAGATAGAGTAAATCTCAAGCTTACTCCTCCCCTCTCCAAAGAAACGGAGGATGTAAGAATCGTGGGAGCCCTTTGAGGTTCAGTTCCCTGAGTTTGTCAATTGAGCCATTTACTGGTAAATAAAGAATCCTGTCTCTGATTTCAGCCTCTGGAAATCCTGTCTTGGGAATCAGGGGAAAACTGAAGAAGGGGAGATGGAGTATCCTGCAACAGTTTAATCAACAGAATTTATCATCTCACATGTCTAGGGGTCTCAGTGGAGTGGCCCTGCCCAACTCCATCATCACTTCTTCCTCCCTCCCTTTCTCTTCCCCCTCCTCCTTCTCCTTTTTCCTCTCTCTCTCTCTCTCTCTCTCTCTCTCTCTCTCTCTCTCTCTCTCTCTCCTCTTACTGGGGATTGAACCCAAGGTCACTCTACCACTGAGCGACATCTCCAGACCTTTATACAATTTTTTATTTTGAGACAGGGTCTCAAAGTTGCCTAGGCAGACCTCAAACTTGCCTCCTAAGTACTGGGATTACAGGTATGTGCCACCAGGCCTGGCTCTTGTAATATTTTAATTAAATATTAATTAAAGGTAACTTTTGCTTTTGAAACAGTTGCCCAGGCTAGCCTCAACTTGCCTTAAACTCCTGAGTCACTGGAAATACCGATGTGCACTGCTATACCAGGCCTAATCTCTTTTTATACGAATACAAATTATGCTGAATTAAGACTCACTCCACTGACCTTATTTTAAATTAATCCCCCCTTTACAGACCCTATAATCTGTTAAAAAACAAAATCTCAACACATTTAAATATTTAATTGGCTTTGATTAGTGATTCATGACTTGGTCAGCACCTCATCTAAAGATTGAGAAAAGGGGCTGCACTGGACAGGGCAAAAAGTTTGGTTTTTGTAAAGTAACTTTAAAGTTGTAGAGCAACTTTGGAAACTTACTACAACGACGACGACGTAGTGTTAATGGCCCATTGGTTATCATTTCTTGAAAGGGTCAAAGCAGAGGAGACTTTCTTATGCTAGTTCATCTTGAATTCTTTTTTTTTTTTAGAAAACCAAGGGAAGTCTTGCCGTGTGTGTGTGTGTGTGTGTGTGTGTGTGTGTGTGTGTGTGTGTGTTCTGGGGGTTGAACCTGGGGGTATTGTGCCTCTCCCCAGCTCTTTTTTATATTTTATTTTGAAACAGGGTCTCGCTAGATTGCTGAGTCTGTTCTTGAATTTAAGATCTTTTGATCTCAGCCTCCCAAACACTGGGATTGTGAGTGTGCACCACACCCGGCTGACCTGCTCACTTAAAGTTTCAGTTTGATTGCACGGCAGGTAACACGAGTGACTTCATTTTGGTTTGTTTTTTGGGGGGCAAAAGCTCTGTCCAATACGGTGACCTCTTACACATTTTATTAACACTCCAAATACGGCCACATTTTGAGGTTCTATGGGTTTGGACTTCAACATATGAATCAGGGGTGGGGGCGCAACATTCATTCCAAACCAAGTATTGTTTTATCTTATTAACTTATTCATTTTATACTTTTATTGGAATATTGTAATCACACATCCTTGTGAAGTAAGAAGTGCTATCACCCCTTCTGTACATACACGTTAGTGAGATGGGTACTGGGGATCGAACCCAGAGGTGTTCTACCACTGACCTACATCCTCAGCCATTTTAATTGTGCGTGCGTGTGTGTGTGTGCGTGTGTGTGTGTGTGTGTGTGTGTGTTGCTGGGGATAGAACCCAGGAGAATTCTACCTCTGAGCTACATCCCTAAGCCCTATTTTATTTAATTAAAACAAAATTGAAACAGGGTCTCACTAAGTTGTAGAGGTCCTTGCTAAATTGCTGAGGCTGGCTCTAAACTTGTGATACTCCTGTCTCAGCCTCCTAAGTACTGGGATTATAGGTATGTGCACCATGCCTGGCTCTTGTAATATTTTAATTAAAATATTATTTAAAGGTACTTTTTATTTTTGAAACAGTTGTCCAGGCTAGCTTCAAACTTTCCATCCTCTTGCCTCAGGCTCCTGAGTAGCTGGGATTACAGGGAACATAGCTGTGCCCAGATATAACAGGCTTCTTTTTTTTTCTTCTTGTGTGTGTGTGTGTGTGTGTGTGTGTGTGTGTGTGTGTGTATGTGTGTGTGGTACTGGGGATGGAACCCAGGGACCTTCTACCTCTGGGCTACACTCCCAGATCTCGTTTATATTTTATTTGGAAACAGAGTCTCTCTCTCTCTCTCTCTCTCTCTCTCTCTCTCTCTCTCTCTCTCTCTCTCTCTCTCTCTCTCTCTCTCTCTCTTTCGCATCTGGGGATGGAACCCAGGGGCATTCGACCTCTGAGCTACACCCCTTGCCCTATTTTTTATTTTTTATTTTGAAACCGGGTTTCACTGAGTTGCAGAGGGCCTCACTAAGTAGCTGAGGCTGTCTGTGAACCGCGATCCTCCTGTCTCAGCCTCTTGAATGCGGGGATTACAAGTGTGCGACACCACGCCCGGCTTATAACAGGTATCTTAAAACAGTCTTTTCTAGGAGGTTAAAGGCATGGCATCCACACCTCTTAGCCTGGCGAGGGACTCAGCCTGGCGAGGGAATGTTTAATCATTAATGTGGCCCTGCCAATGTTCATGTTTGCCTGTTCCCAGAGCAACACAGTGATCTTGTTTTGGTCTTGACCCATCATAGCACAGAATGTCCTTACCTGGTCTGATGTTCTGTGTGATGCTTGTGTTAAGTAGGGACATGCCAGGTCCCACCTGTGACTGCCAGCTCAGCTCCACCTCGACTGCAATGCAGTGTTTTGTGTTTTTTTTTTTTTCTCATCATCATTAAAAAATAAAGGAGAAAGATGAAATATAACAGCAATTCGTATTGCTACCCGTATCAGTTTAAAATCATGCACGTTAGCCTAATAGAGTGTAGAAAGCCTTTCCAAATAGTCTGCCACCTAATAATTAATTACAGACAAAAGCCTTAATTCTTGAGCAAGAGAAACGGACAAAGAAATTGAAGTGCAAACTGTGCTGCTGAGCTGGACCCCGGGATTCTCACAGCAGTTGACTCACCGCACAAACCCTTTAAATAGAGGTGAAGCCAGGCATGGTTGTAGGTGGTGCATGTCTGCAATCCCAATACTTGGGAGGCTGAGACAGGAGGATTGTAGGTTCAGGACCAGCCTCTGCAAGTTAGCAAAGCCCTCTCCAACTTAGTGAGAACCCGCTTCAAACAATAAAAATAAAACAAAATAGGGCTGGAGGTATAGCTCAAAGGCAGAATAGAATGCCCTTAGCCTCAGTCCCCAGTAACACACACACACACACACACACACACACACACACACACACACACACAGGGGAGGGAAAGAGATGAAATAATTGTGTGTGTGCTGGGTGGAATAGAAAAGGCTGAGTATACTCAACCTGTGGGAACAGTGATGGGGAGGCAGCCAGGGATGGCGGCGCACTTGGGCTTTGATGGCAGAGCTGAACCACAACTTTTTTTTAATAGTTGGGCTACTTAACTTCTCTGAGTATCTTGTCGTCTCTGAAATTGATATCATAATGGTTAATTTAGGGGAGTGAGGGAAGATGGCGACCGAGTAAAGCAGCTTTTATCAGCACTGCTGACAGTCTCCATGGTGGTAAAAATAACGCCTTACAGAGGCAGAAAATACTATCAATAGAGAAATAAAACCTATAAATACAAGAGAGAGAAAAAAGAAGACTAGAAAAACCAGAGAAGCAGAGAAGAAACCAGCCGGCTGCGGTGGTGGCTGCTGTGCCAACACCACGTTGCCTCGCAGAAAGAGACTCCAGGGAGGAAAAGGAAAGGGGCTGAGGAGACCAGTTGCAGTCCTGGCGGATGTTCTTTCAGCATGAAGATGAGCTAAAAGTTTCAGCGGCCAAGTCCCTCACGGTCTCCAGGGATTCAGAGCGGAGCTCAAACCAGAGGGAGATATGCCAGCCTCATGGCTGAGGGTGTGGCAGTGACGTCATATTTGCCAACAAGGCAGTAAGTTAACCATGCCCAGGAAAGCGCCAGCCCTGTGCCACTACAGTCGTAGGTGAATGGCGGCCCCTACAGGAGAAATCCCAGCATTGCACCCTCAGGAACTCAACCAGCTTTGATAAACTCTCTGGGTCTGAGTTCTAGCGCTTCCATGCAGTGCAGGAGTAGGGGTGGCAGAAATTACTACACCCTAATCGCAGTTCCCTGAAGGAAAGCCCCCAGCCTGGCAGCCTCAGAGTCTGGAGTAGCTGAGACTAACTCCCTGGGTCTGAGAGTTTGCGATTCAACTCAGGGTAGGAGCGGTGGCAGCGGAGATTACCAAACCCCCAGAGATCCAGAGCACAATAAGTGAAGTCGTGGTAAACTGGAGAACAACCCAGAGAAGGTGGGAGTGGGATCTGCTGTTGATCTGTTGAACCTGCAATCCTCCCAAGTACAGGTGGAATTACAAGTGTACATTACTGCCCAGCAAAATACAAAGATTATCTTTGTATTTTATTTTGTGTTATGGGGATTGGACTCAGGGTCATTCTACCTCCAAGCTACACCTCCAGCCCTATTTTATTTTTATTATTATTATTATTATTATTATTATTATTATTTTTTTTTTGCCAGGAGCAGCATCCTACCTTCGAGCTACCCCTCTACCCCTATGTTTTTATTTTTTATTTTGAAACTGAGTTTGGAAGGTCTCACTGTGTAGCGGAGGCTGGCCACAAACCTGCAATTCTCCTGGCTCAGCCTCCCAAGTGCTGGGATTAGAAGTGTGTACCATCACCCCTGGCTTTATTTTTATTTTGAAACAGGGTCTCACTAAGCCACTGAAGGCCTCACTAAGTTGCTGAGGCTGGCCTTGAACCTGTGATTTTCTCAGACCTGAGATGACAGGTCTGGACTACAAGGGCCAGCAAGCTTCTAGAATTGAATAATTAGCAGGATCAGAACTCAGATGATTTTACTCCTTCACTTGGCATGAATTTTAAATGCAAATCTTGTAATTAATTGAGCATTAGTTTTTAAGTGCTAACAAGTTGCATTTAAGCTGGCCGAGTATGCTATTATCTGACACAAATAGAATTTTATTCAAAAGGCAACACTGGATAATTTTGAGAAGATGTTAAAATGGTGAGTAAAAATGTGTAAGTCAGCCACCCTCGAGTTTAGTATTGGTGTCTGGAGGAGAAAAAGATATAAGGAATCTGTCAGAACAATAGCAACAAAGGTCTGAGATGTTGCTTCTGTTTGGAAAAAATTATAATTGCGGTGCCAAAATCTCTAGAAATTTTGTACTTCAGGGTGTGAGGGGTTGAAATAAAGCAGCACAAAAGTTTTGTTTTTTTCTTTGAAAAATATCTGAGCTGAAAACCAATGAAGCAGGAATAGTGCGAAGGGTCAGCCACATTTTCCTTCGCATCCCTGCCTGCCCGCGTTCAGATTGGACCAGTCAAGATTGTCCGCTCATAACTATGGTACCTGCATCTCCACCACAAACTCGCTCGGTGATGGAGAGGCCATCCCCAAATGTGTTTTTCTGAGTAGTGTAAGAGCCTGAGACCATCTCAGGAGAATCAATTAGATAACTCTATTACCTAATTATGTTGGCAGTCATCTATATTTAATTACTTAATTACCTACTTATAGACCACCATTTCCACAAATGCTAAAGAGTAACTTGGTTGTGGTATTTCTATAGTTCTTTACATTTCATGTGTTTTAGAATGTTTCCTTTAGTCTAATAATAAGTCTCTGAGGTCAGTATTAAAATATAGTCCATTTTTACTGCTGGAGGCATTGTGGTTGACGTAGAGTAGGTGACTTGCTGAGCTGTGAGGCAGGTATTACTACTGTGGTCCTGGGGATGAAGCGTTTATCTCAGTTGTAGAACATGTGCTCAGCATGCGTGAAAACCTGGCACCAAGAAACAAACAAATAAATAAGTAAAAATGTTGTCTTCCTGGTGGGAAAGTAAAGTTTAGCGAAAGCAAGTAAATTACAATACAAGACCTATCTAGTTGGAGGTATACTGAGAGGTAGGACCTCAGTTTGAATTTACTGACCTCAAGAGTTATTAATCTTATGGTTTATTCTTACTGCCTCAAAATAGAATACAGGTACTTTTCTGAGGGTTTTAGCTAATAACAAGAGTTATTCTTTTGATTTATATTGCCAAATACCAGTTTTGAGAATAAATATAATTTAATTTTCAATTCTTTGATAGTATGAGACAATCCATTTTTATTTCTAAAATACTAGTCTATATCAGCTGATGAAGGGAATTCTCATATGATTTTACCCAGTGTGTGTGTGTGTGTGTGTGTGTGTGTGTGTGGTGCTGGGTATTGAACTCAGGAACTCATGTATGATAGGCTAGTACTCTACCACTTAGCTACACCCCTAGTTCTTACTTTATACATTCTAAAAGAAAGTTAACCATGGTAGAAATACATCTACTGTTTTATCTGTAGAGAAATCCTAAGTTGATATAGCTGATTTTTATTTTATTAATTTAATTTAATTTATTGGGTTTTTTTTTTTTTTGGTGGTACTGGGGTTCCTGGAAGCCCTTCTACTTCCAGGATACACTCCCAGACCTATTTTATACTTTTTATTTGGAAACAGGGTCTCTTAAGCCAGAGTGGCTGGCTTCGAACCAGCGCAATGCTCCTGCCTCCGCCTCCCAAGGCGGGGATGACAAGCGTGCGCCACCACGCCCAGCAGGGATGATTATGTTTCCACTAGCTTTATACGCCAGTGTTTGTTTCACCTGTGTCAGTATCTAGGTGTAGAATTTCTGTTGCATGGTAAATGTATGTTTAACTTCAAAGAAATGGATGAACTCTTTTCCAAATGCAGTGGGGTGCATTTTGCATTCCTTCTAGGAATTAAAGAAAATTTCAGTTATTTTGTATATTGCTGGGCATTTATTTTATCTATTAAAAATATCACGGCAGACACCCACCTATAATTTCAGTATTCGTGAGGCCGAGACAGGAAGATTGCAGGTTTGAGGTCAACTTGAGCAATTTTAGTAAGGTCTTCAGCAACCTGATAAGACCCCGTTTCGTTGGGGATGTCGCTTGGTGGTATAATGTCCCTGGGTTCATTCCCCAGTCACCCCGCCCCAGGCATGGTGATCATAATTGATGAGCTTGTAATGATCATGATGATTGGAAGAGAGGAGCCGTGATCCCTCCTCACGATTTTAATGTTACTTCCCAGATGACCAATAATATTGAGAATCTTTTTCTCTGCTTATGCTCATCCACATGTCTTCTTCTGTTCAGTGTTTGTTCATGGCTTGCTAATTAAATTATTTATTTATTTATGGAACTGGGGATGGAACCCAGGGACATTCTACCTTTGAGCTACACCCCCAGCCCTATCTCCTCCTCCTCCTCCTCCTCCTCCTCCTCCTCCTCCTCCTTCTTCTTCTTCTTCTCCTTCTTCTTCTTCTCTTTTTCTTCTTTGCAGGTGTAGGAATGGAACCCAGAGGCATTCGACCTCCAAGCTACACCTCCTCCCCCTAATTTTTATTCTTTATTTTGAAACAGGGTCTCACTAAGTTGCAGAGGGCCTAACTAAGTAGCTGAGGCTTTCTGCGAACTGTGATTTTCTGGTCTCAGCCTCCCGAATGCTGGGATTACAAGCATGAGCCACCACGCCCGGGTTTTATTCTTTATTTTGAAACAGGGTCTCACTGAGTTGCAAAGAACCTTACTAAGTAGTAGTCGTTGAGACTGTCCTCAAACTCAAATTCGCCTGTCTCAGCCTCCCAAATGCTGGAATTAGAAGCATGCACCACCACGCTCAGCTCAGCTGCTAATTAAATAATTTTTAAAATACTGTTGTGATTTTAGACTGTGTATGTGCCCTATATTCAAGTCTTTTATAAGATATATTATTTACAATAATTTTTAGTATTTTCAAAGAGCAGAAGTTCTTAATTTTGAATTCAAATGCATCAATTTTTTTTCCTTTATGAATTTAACTTTTGGTGTCATATAAAATAGAATATTCAACAAAAGGGAAAAATTACTAATACTCAGAAAAACAAGACTGAGTCTCCAATGCACCAATTAAAGTGTAAGAAGCCAGACTCAAAAGAATACATATTATGTGATTTTATTTACGTAATATTTTGGAAGAGTCAAAGCTAAAAAGACAGGAAATAGTTCCATGCTTTCAGGGAGTGGGGCAAGAGAAATTGACTCTACAGAGGAGAGGGGATTTTATTTTTTTGTTCTATATCTTGCTAGCACTGAAAATTATAAAACTGTATGTACTTGTCAAGACTTCTAGAACTGTCCACTAAAAGGGTGGTTTTACTGTATGCTATGTGTCTCCCCAGACTGTAGAAGTATTTTGTCTTCCTCCTATGCACACGCTCAGATGACAATTTCAAGCTTCCTTCACAGTTTTGTCCGGCTATGGGGAATAAATCCTGTAGGAGTCATGCATCCCACTGCTAGGCCTGGCCCATAAAATTTCTTACCACCCTCTGTTCTTTCTCTTCCCCCAATTCTGGAAGGATGAAGACAGTCCAGTAAGATTCAAAATCCTATGGCATAGTGGGACCACTAGGTGGCATTGATCATTCAGTTGGTTTGTAAAGCAAATAAAAAAAATATGCTTTTTATTTTCTCAAGCTAACTGAGATTTACTAAATTTGGTTGTTACTGGACTTTATATTACTGACACTAAGACAAACAAGAGCCATTGTATTGCAGACATTTAAAAAGATGAATTGGTCAGAGCAGTCAAAGCGATTGAAACAGCAATCAAGAGCTTACCATCAACGAAAAGCCCAGGAACAGATGGTTTCCCAAGTGAATTTTATAAAACCTTTCTAGAAGAGCTAATCTCAATACTCCTCAATCTATTTAATGAAATAGAAAAAAATGGGACTCTTCTAAATACATTCTATGAAGCCAACATCACATTAATACCAAAACCAAATAAAGACAGTGCAGGGAAGGAAAACTATAGACCTGTATCTTTGATGAACTTGGATGCAAGTTGCTAAACAAAATGCTAGCAACACACATTCAAAACCACATCAGGAAAATCATACACCATGACCAGGTAGGGTTCATCCCAGGGATGCCAGGCTGGTTCAACATATGGAAATCAATCCATGTAATTCATCATGTAAACAAAATCAAAGGCAAAAATCACATGATCATTTCAATAGACACTGAAAAAGCAATCGATAAAATCCAACATCCATTTATGATAAAAAGCACTGTAGAGAATCAGAACAGAAGGAGTATACCAAAACATCATAAAGGCAATCTACAGTAAGCCCACAGCCAACATCATATTAAATGGGGAAAAACTGCAAGCATTTCTCCGATAAACAGGAACAAGACAAGGTTGTTCATTATCACCACTTCTCTTCATTAGAGGACGTGAGACTCTAGTCAGAGCAATAAGGCAAGGAAAGGAAATCAAAGAAATTAAAATAGGAAATGAAGAATTCAAACGTTCACTATTTGCAGATGACATAGTATATACTTAGCAGACCCAACACACTCAACCAAAAGGCTTATGGAACTGATGACAAATTCAGCAAAGTATCTGGGTAGAAAATCAATCGTAAAAAATCAGAAGCTTTTCTGAACACCAATCATAAGTCCACTGAAAAAGAAATCCAGGCCAGGGGTGGTGGCACATGCTTATAATCCCAGCGCTTGGGAGGCTGAGACAGGAGGATCTCACGGGTTAGAAGCCAGCCTCAGCTACTTAGTGAGGCTCTTAGCAACTTAGTGAGACCCTGTTTCCAAATATAAAATAGGTCTGGGAGTATAGCCTGAAGGTAGAAAAGCTTCTGGGTTCCACCCCTAGTATAACACACACACACACACACACACACACACACACACACACACACACACACAGAGAGAGAGAGAGAGAGAGAGAGAGAGAGAGAGAGAGAGAGAACTCTTCCATTCAGGTTTTCCCACAAAAAAATAAAATAAAATACTTAGGAATAAACTTAACCAAGGAGGTAAAATACCTCTACGAAGAAAATTATAAACATTGAAAACAGAAATAGAAGATCTTAGAAGATGGAAAGATCTTCCATGTTCATGAATAGGCAGAATAAGTATCATCCAAACGGCCATACATGCAAAAGTGACTTAGAGATTTAACACAGTACCCATTAATTTACCAAGACCATTCCTCACAGACATAGAAAATCAGTCCTTAAATTCATTTTGAGGAACAAAAATCCCAGAATAGACAAAGTAGTTCTCGGCAACAAAAATCATGCAGGAGGAATCACAATACCTGCTTCTTAACTATACTACAAAGCCATAGTAATAAAACAGCATGGTACTGGCACAAAACAGATCCATAGACCAATGGAGCAGAATAGAAGACTCAAAAAGAAATCCACACACTTACAGCCAATTGATTTTTGACAAAGGGACCAAAAATATACACTGGAAAAAAGATAGCCTGTTCAACAAATGTTGTTGGCAAAACTGCTTAGTCAATATGCAGAAAAATGAACATAAATCCCACTTTCTCACCCTGCAAAAGAGTTAATTCAAGAGGGATCAAAGACTTGGAAATTAGACCAGAGAACTTGAGGCTCTTTGAAGAGGGCACAGGTCCAACACTGCAACACATAGGCACAGGTAAAAACTATCCCAACAAGATCCCAAAGGTACAAGAAACTAAAAGGTGAATCAATATACGATATTGCACAAAACTGAAGAGCTTCTGTACAGCAAAGGGAACTACCAAGAACCTCAACCAAGAGCCAACAGAATGGGAGAAGATATTGGCCACCTACTCCTCTGATAAAGGACTAATATCTAGACTATACAGGGAACTCAAGAGACTCAACACTAAGAAAACAAATAACCCAATAAAAATGGGAAAGTGAATTAAATAGACACTTCGAGGAAATGCAACTGGCCAATAAATGTGTGAAAAAATGCTCAACATCACTAGCCATCAGAGAGATGCAAATCAAAACTACCCTGAGATTTCACCTAACTCCAACTAGAATGGCAATCATTCAAAACACAAACAACAGATGCTGGTGAGGATGTGGAGAAGTGGGAACTCTAAGACATTGTTGGTGGGGTTGCAAATTAGTGCAGCCACTTTGGAAAACAGTATGAAGGATCCTCAGAAGAATGGGAACAAACCTACCATTTGATCCAGCAATACCACTTCTGGATATCTACCCACAAAAAGGAAACCAAACTACCAAACTAATGCATGTGTATCTATGTTCATAGCTGCACAATTCACCATAGCCAAACTATGGAACCAGCCAAGATGTCCATCAGCAGATGAATGGATTACAAAACTGTGTGATATGTACACAATAGAATATTACTCAGCCATAAAGAAAAACACAATTACATGATTTCAGGGAAATGGATGGAACTGGAGGACATTATGGTAAGTGAAGTTAGTTACAAAAAAGAAGAAATCAGATGCTTTCCCTAGTATGCAAAAGCTAGGGAGAAATGGGTAATAAGAGGAACTCTAGATGGAGGAGATCCTATAGATGAGCAAATGAGGTGACCTAACTGAGAGGATGGGAGGGGGAGAGGGGAGCTCTCTAAAGCTCAGGATGTACTGAAACAAACATATCAAAGTCAATCACTCACCAAGCATGGGAAGGAGGGAGGTGGAGGGAATGGGGTGGGGACTGGGTAAGGGCTAATTGGGTGATGTGTGCATGTATGTCTCCACCATCTTCTATCCCATTAAATGTATGACCTACAATGCACCAATAAAGATTTAAAAATGTAAACATTGCATTATAACATATCCATTAATACGTAAATGGTTCCTTTGCCAACTCTCCATTAGTCACTACATGATTCAGGATCTTAAGGCATTTTCACAAGCTGAGAAAGAGTTTACTAACACAAAACACACTTAAAATCCCAGTAAGATATTGCTATTATGGTATTGAATAAACGGAGGTGCATTTGAAGTAAAATTGCAGTGAGACCGGATATGTTTCAAATTAAATAGGAGATTACATTGTGAAGACTGCACTATTTCTTAAGGTGTTAACATTAGAAATTGTATCTATCTTTCAAAATGGTATAAAACAAAATTTGATAACTGTGAAGAAAATCTTTGATACAATTACAATATTGAAGAAAAGGAAACAATTTATTTTTCTCTAGGCTAGTAAAATAATATTTCAGAAATGACAGATCTTACAGATAGAAGGTTCTAGCTTTATTACTCCACTCATGCCAATTACTATATTGAATACACAAATTATCTAAAATTTTAGAATTTAATGCTTAGTGTGACTTCATAAACATTTTACCTTGTTTTCTAGCACCTTTATCTTTCCTACATCGAGGGGATGTTACCTGAGTTTGATCAGGAGGATTCCTGAGATGCACTGACCGATATCCTAGTGAATGCTTAATGATGCTAGTTTAAGCTACTGCACAAATCTCTAAGGTAGATACCTACCTCTGGTTTCTGAAATTGGTCACACACACCCGCAAACATTTACATCAACGCAACAGGTATTTATTTTTAGCTTATACAGGTTTATGTGAGCATTGGTAATGAGTTAATATATGTCTATATTACTGTTATCAACATCCTCAAAGTGGTAATTATTCAGTTTTATTAATTAAGATGGATATTTTAAACTTATATTTTCTGTTGTATCATTCTAAAAGAAATTCTCACTTTTAAAAATAAATCATTTTGCCAGGCTTGGTGGTGCACGCTTGTAATCCCCGCACTTGAGAGGCGGAGACAGGAGGATCACGCAGGTTCGAAGCCAGCCGCGCTGGTTTAAGAGACCCTGTCTCCATATAAAAAATATAAATAGGTGTGGGAGTGTAGCCCAGAGGTAGAAGGGCTTCCAGGAATCCCAGTACCACCAAAAAAAAAAAAAAAAAAAAAAAGCAAAAAAGCAGTTATGTGATCCTGTATGTGCTAAATCACACATATGTGAACATACATGTGTGCTGTGTCCTGGCTAAGTTACAGGAATGACAAGTAACTAGGCTTTGGACAGATAAGTATTAAGGAACCAAGACTATCCATCAGTTTCTAACGGACACACACACACACACACACACATGCTTCTAAGTAGTACAAATCCCTGGCTTTATTTTTATTAATGATAGAAATTTCCTCCTTTCCTTCCTTCCTCCTTCTCTCCCTCCCTCCCTTCCTTCTTTCCTTCCTGGTCTTTTCAAGAGTTTTGAAATTCAGTTAGCATCTGCTATCTCTCATGAATAGAGGTTTTCCCACTCTGGCTCCCTGGCCCGATCTGCCCACTTTCCTGTACCTCTTTAAGTTCTTAGCTCTGGGGAAATCTGTGATCTAAAGCCTGGACAATAATCCTTCTGTAGGTCTATTTCACACTGAGTAGTAAAAATAGGCTTGACTAAATCCTGGGCATTGCAGGTATTTCATTTTTGTGGGTGTTCTTAGCTTCATGGGGCGTAGAAATAGGCTTGTTATGGGTGTGTAAATAACACTCTTTTCAGAGCTCCACTGTCCTTTCTCAGCTCCAGGAACCAGTTTTCCTCCTTCCTCCAGTTTTTCCAGCATGAGTTGTGTACTCTGAAATAAACTTCTTTTGGGGTCTTGACCTCAGCAGTCTTCATCACACGGAGCAAAGTGCTGGGGATGTTTCGCTTTTAGATTCAGTGTGTGTGTGTGTGTGTGTGTGTGTGTGTGTGTGTGTGTGTGTAGAACTGGGGTAGAACCCAGGGGCATTTTACCTTTGTGCTACTGTTTTATTTTTTATTTTGAAACAGGGTCTCACTAAGTTGCTGAGGCTGCCTTCAAACTTGTGATCCCCTATCTCAGCCTCCCAAGTACTGGGATTGCAAGTGTGCGCTGCCACACCCACAGCTTTAAGTTCACATTTGTACAATCATTTCAGCGTAACGACTCAGTAGGAGGCCTCGCATCCTGCTGGGCACTCGTTTTGGGTTATATTGGGAGAAAAGGATACGGTTTTAAAAAGTTATGCCAAGTGTTTCCCCATTTGTTCTAAGGCATTTGAAGAAATAGGAGAGTGTAGGAGTCCGGCTTGAATTATTACAAAGTCTAAACAAATAACAAATATTCTCCAAAGAAAAAGGAACTTGTTTATATCCTTACATTAGGAGAAAAGGCTTCATATTTTGTTTTGTGTTTCCAGCGGCAGAGGTAATGTCATGAGCAGGTCTGTTTGAGGAAGGGTGAGCAGGTTTTCACTGAAGAAGTTTCAACAGGGTTAGACCCAAGAATCAGCAACACCCAGTGAAGAGTGCTGACGCTATAAACCTGAGAAAGTTTTTTAAGAAAGCAAGTGGAGCCAGGCCTGGAGGCGCATGCCTGGAATCCCAGTACTTGGGAGGCTGAGACGAGGATCACAGGTTTGAGGCCAGCCTCAGCAACTTAGCAAGACTCTGAAAATCAAAAGTGGAAAATAGGGCTTAGGGTATAGCTTGAAGGTGGAATGTCCTTGGGGAGGGGCAGGAGGAAAAGCAAGTGACTGTGTAGACAAAGCATTCACAGACAGTATTTTAGCATTAAAAGTTGTGAAATATCTTTTATTTTCTATTTAATGAATAATTTCATTATTATTATTATTACTATTAGCAGTAGTGGTAGTGGTGCTGGCGAGTGAACCCAGGAGCTGTGTATGCTATTTGAAACATTTAAAATGTTTAAACATTTAAACATTTAAATTCCTTTAAAAATGTGCTTTAAAGATTGCTATGGAGCTGGGTGTGGTGGCACAGGCCCATAATCCCAGGACTTGGAAGCCTGAGGTGGGAGAATTCCAGGTTTGAGAGCAGCCTCAGCAACTTAGTGACACCCTGTTTCAAAATAAAAAGTAAAATAGAGATGGGGTGTAGCTCAGAGGTAGAAAACCCCGGGTTCAAATCCTAGAACCAACCCACCAACCAACCCGCTCACCAACCAACCCATCCACCAGCCAACTGACCAGCCCACCAGCCCACCAACCAACCCACCAACCAATCAATCAATCAGCCAACCAACCGATTTCCATAGAAATTGTAGGATTGAGAAACATACATATTTAGCTTTTATTTAAAAATTTTAATGAACCTATATAACTCTGATATATGTCCTGGGATAACATAAGGACAAATCTTTTTACATGTTTGAAAATTTAAAAGCTGTTTAATATACTTCCTATCACCCAGACTTCCTCTTGACCCCCTCAATTCCACCAGCTATTGTCTAGTTTATCCACTTCTTCCATTAGCAAACTTTTTTGAAACTGCTGTCAACACTTCCTGTATTCTTCTAATTCCCTATAAGACCCCCTCCAGGAGGGCTTTCCTCCCATAATTTTACAAGTATTTCTTGTCTGTGATCTCTGTGATCTTGTCTGTGATGGCTAAATCCAGTGGTCATCTGTGGTCTTTAACCTTACTGGACCTAATCGAAACCTTTGGTGTCCTTGGTCTCGCCCACTTGGAAGCCAGGTCTGCACCAGTCACTAGGATGCCAGTTTCTTCGTTTTGCATCCACCCCAGCGGGTCCCTGCTTCTCTGTTTCCCTTCTACTCAGCTATCTGAACTCAACTATTGGAGCCTTTTGGTAGCTATAACTTTGGAATCTTTTCTCTATATCTGTGTCCACTCGTCTCAAGAGTTATGTACTGGCTGGATGTGGTGGCGGACACCTGTAGTCCCAGTTACCTGGGAGGCGGAGTCAGGATGATCCCAATTTGAGGGCAGCCTGAGCCACACAGCGAGCTGCCACATTAAACAAAAACAGAACAAAACAAAAGCAGTTATCAACATTTCTTTTAAATCCCATACTTCAAATGACCAGAGAATCCTGCCAGCTGTATACTCAAAGTACCTTCTCATTTTGATCTATCGGTTACGTTTGGGTGGCGTACTGGAGATTGCACCCAGGGCCATTCTACTTCAGAGCTCCACCCTCAGCCCTTTCTATTTTTTTTTAAACTTTTGAAACAGAGTCTTGCTAAGTTGCTGAAGGCCTCACTAAGTTGCTGAGGCTATCCTCCAACCTGTGATCCTCCTGTCTCGGCCTCCCAAGTGCTGGGATTACAGGCACAAACCATCAGGCCTAGATTCAATCAAATATTTTTAGTCCAAGGCAGTACTCTTTCTCTCTTGGTCTGCAGTGCGTTTCCATCCGGTCTCCCAGCCTCCCCTCTTGCTTTCCTCTGCCTAGCCCCAACAGTGGTCTCTGGTTTCACTCCGAATAAGATCCAGGAGCTTACCAGGACACAGCATGCCTGTCCTCTAAGAAACGACCTCCTCCTATTTCTCTATCTGCACCTCTCAGCATCTCCACATTACTTGCACACTTCAGCCACACCGGTCTCCGTCATGCTGAGTCGAGGTGCTGCTTCTGCTGGAGGCACTCACCAGCGATGGCTCCGTCGCTTCCTCTAGCATCGCCCACAGTCTACTCAGTGCGAGCCAGGCAGAAAGTGGTTCCCGGGCCTCCATCAAAACCCCGGGGCGGCCAGCCTTTTAGATTTGCTTCATCTCCTTCCCTGCCTTCATTTGCTCCAGAGCACACGTGGGTATTAATATCTGCTGATTCCACTGGCGTTTTGACTTCTCTCTCCAGCGGAGTGGTGGCTCTCCGCGCACGGGCCTTGGTGTTTGGAAGCCATATGAGTGTCTGACTCATAAGCAGCAGGCCCTCAGCAAATATTTCTTCTGAATGAATGGAGGAAATCGTGACTCTTTTTTTTTTAGTGCACGGATATGAAAATACTTGGCCTTTCTAAAACATAGTCTGTAACATGCTGGTTGCCATGTATGGTTGATCGACCCGGTGAAGCTTCGCCCTGGGTGTTTGGGATTTCTGTGCTGCACTCACACAAGGGTCATGGAAGGCCATTCTAAATGCTTTTGGCGAGAGACAGCTCTTCCTGCCTGGAAATTTTCTGGCAAACCGACCCCCCACTCCTGGGAAAAAGGATTGGTGTGTAGTTTCCTTGGCAACACCACGGAAGACCTGTCCTCCTTCAGCAATAAAGGATGAGGGATGGGCAAGAACAGAACATGAGTCTTGGGTCACTTCTTCATGAGAACAGGATTTATTTTTAACTCCATCTTATTATTTTCTGGAACCTAGCTTTGTAGAATCATTATTTTGTTATTTTATGAGAGGGAGCTGGTGCTAGGGAAAAGTGTTGAAAATTTCTCTAAAATAAGGACAAATTGGAAGTGTTTTCTCTGTGGAGAAAGTGTCCAACTTTGCCTGTGGAGTCAATATTTTTATTGGACACGTAGTGCTTATCAAAATCGCTTGCGGGCCAAATAAAATGTCAATCAGAAGGATACATTTTATTGGTAGAAATTCAAGATTTTATAGGATTTTGTGATACATATCTCTTCAAGTTACAGTTTGACAGAAATTAAATTAAATCTGCCATTTCAAATGAATCCTGAGGATAGACAAATTATAGATAATTTTTAATATTTGATAAAGATATGTTCTTTAGCAGGGAATGCCACAGGCAAAATAAGTAAATAAATTTAAAGACTACCTGAGATTAGAGTTACTTTCCAGTAAAGATATTATTAATGCTAATGGCAGAATATTCATAATAGAATAAATATTACAACATAAAAGTGATCACAATTATCCAAATCAACATCATGAATTATAAAATTAATAAGTATTACTAATGTTTTATGTTTGATAGATTTTTATGTATATCTTAAAATATATTAGGTTAGAAGAGCCAAAATATTATGTCTTTTTCAGAAGAATGTAGGTTACAGAAGGAATTGCAGAAGACAGAACATATTACCATAAAATGGTTCAAGATGGTCCATAAAATTATATTGTTCTTAATTTAAAATAGCTATAAAATTAATACAAAATATTAAAAAGAGAAATCTGAGCATTTTGACACATAAATTGCATTTGTTTTACATGTGTTTACAGATTCCTTATTTCAATCCATGCATATATTTTTTACAGACAAAATCACAAGGCACATCAACTTAAAATGTTTGATTTTCAGTTGAAATATGTATTTTCATGTCTTGGTAAAAAAATTTTTATGAATATAGTTCTTTTTTTTTCAGGTCTTGGATGGAACCCAGGGGCATTCGACCTCCGAGCTACACCCCCTGCCCTATTTTTTATTCTTTATTTTGAAACAGGGTCTCACTGATTTGTGGAGGGCCTCACTAAGTAGCTGAGGCTGTCTGCAAACTGTGATCCTCCAGTCTCAGCCTCCCGAATGCTGGGATTACAAGTGTGTGCCACCATGCCTGGAGACATTCTAGTTTTTCTGACAAAAATAAGTTAAAATAGTCACTGTGTTGCTGTTAGAGTCCTCTCCTCAGATGTCATGAGGGGTAGGGTGACAGGACCAGGTGGCGTCTACTCCACTGAGAAGAGACTTATGCCCATTGGGTAAAGCTGTTACATGATGGTGGGTGATCTTTCAGTTTATGCCTTTACTGTACTACGTTCCTCTTGCCCCAAACACAAATCCAGGATAACCGGAAAGCTGATTTTATACACCTTTTCATGAGCTCACCCAGCAGAAAATCACTTGTTTTTTTCCAGCAACAAGGCAAATCCTTATTTGAAAGGTACTCATATGACGATGTCTGCCTGGGCAGGGATTGTAAATACTCAAATCAATTCTATGTACTTGTCATGTGTCCACCATAGCTCTAACAGAAGATGAGGAACGGCATTGGTCTTCAAAGAAGCAGGCTAATTGGGGAGAATACTAAAAAGTAGGCATGGTAGAGTTGATGTTTACATGAAATAAGAAAACTAAAATTCAGGGCAATATATACTAAAGAACAGAAATAAGCACGGGGACAGACATTTTAGTATATGTGAATCTGTGTGTGTGTGTGTGTGTGCGTGTGCGTGTGCGTGTGTGCGTGTGTGTGTTTTGGGGTAGGGAGGGGTGTAGAGCAGGTTACATCAGCTTGGGTTCTTGGTAACACAGCAAGGTTTTGCAACTGAATCAGGACTTGACGAATGAATAGGAGTTGGGTTGGACAGACCCACTGGTGAGAAGATGTCCCAAAGGACCGAAGCGTAGCCGTCTTGGAGGACCAGCGAGCGTGATCACAGGGAAGGCAGCGCTGTGGTGGACGGGGGAAGACGGTGTCGGCAATGTCACATGCTGAGGTTGGTTTACGTGCTGAGGTTGGTCCCCGCCCCAGGCGCATGTTTAAATTTGGTTGCTAATATGGTGATGGCACTGGGAGGCAGAGGCTGGACAAGAGATACATGTTCCTACCCTGAGTCTGGATTAGTTCTAGGAGGAATGGATCAGTTCTCCGAGAGTGGGGTATTGTAAGGTGACTTGGGTCCTTTGTCCTTTCTCCCGTTCTGCATGTACCAGCTACCCACTTTCTTTCTTTTTTGTGGTACTAGAGATTGAATCCAGGGGCATTCTACCTCTGAGCCATACCCCCAAGCCTATTTTGTAGCCTTTGATGGAGATATTTTACAGTGAATCATTTACTCAAAAGTATTTATTGAGAAGTATACACTGAGGTGTAGACACTAGACTAGGACCTGAGAATTCAGTGGGGAGTGGCCAGCCCGGGCTCCACCTGCCTGGAGAGCACTAGCCAGTGCAAGAGAGAGGTGTCAGTCGAATAATCTCTACATAATAGTTAACAGCTGTGTGCACCAACTGAGGGAAATTATCACAGTTCCTTCAACAAGAGCACATTGATTGTGCCCAGAACAACTTGTCTGAAGAACTGGGATTTGAGTTGAAAGCCGAAGGACAGATGATTATATTTAACTGTACTGTGAGTTTCTTTTTGCACAGTATTTAGTATTTTATTTGATCATTCACTCTTTCCCATTAAATCACTTATTGCTTTAGGCCAGAGAATGTGCTTTGTATTTCACTTGAGTGATTACGTCATGTCCTTATGCTCATAGTTCGGCTTCTGTCTTCTGCAAATGCCCGCAGACACATAACATATTTAAGAGTGACTTAACTGAGGTTTCCTTGCCTGCAATTGTTTTACGATGCTGCCTTTATACCACTTACCTTCTGGGCGTAGGTGAGGGCTCGGTGTCACCTGCACAGAGCTGTTCAGTTGAGGATGATGCAGATGTGTTTGGACACTGATCTGCAGAGAGAGATTCAACTGGCCAGTGAATGTACTTGGCAAAATGAGTTACGTCTCCCGATGGCAATAATGACTCTAGTGCTGGCATTGAGGAACATACTCACGGTTATTAACTGGTGAGGTGCCATTCAACAGTTTATAAAGATTTGTAGAAATGAATTTGTTTTTTTTTTTTACTAATGGAAAGAATGTGAGGAAGAGGTAGGATTCCAAATCCTACAGCTCTCTTAAATCCTTTTTACAAGTGCCAGGGTTTTATCATTTCCAGTATTTTATAATAAAATTTCTGCAAAGAAGTCATAACTGTTGGAAATTCCCAGTAGATGTGTGGAGGAACACAGATGCACATGCGAGGAGGTGGTACTAGGCCAGAAAACACCCCGAGACAGAACGCAGGGCGTCTCCAGTGCAGTCCGACATCTCTATTCTACCGGGGCAGTCAGAGCAGATGGTCGCCAATATCACACATTCACCACACAATAGAGTTAGCCATGGAGAACTCTGGAAGAACAGAGACTCCTCCGAGATGCCAAATGCATACTGTGAATGTCCAGGAGATGGGTTTAAGATGTGCTTTAAGGAATCAGCGAAATTTGGGCAGGTGGGTAGAGTAAGTGAGCAAGATATTTCAAAGAAAGTAACACACTGAAAAGCTGCAATCAATCCTCTACAGAGTAGCTCTTGTTACGCTGGATAAATCAGAGGTGCTATCTTGCTTTACTGCATTGGTCCAAGCCTTCTCTGCCTCACCAGTCTCTTGCTCTGGGACCCCCGCAGCAGCCATCCCGCAGGAGCCCTGTGCACTTTCTCACAGGTAAAGCCTGGCAATGCTTGTCTTAAGCTATTGCTGGCTGGTTTCTCCCCTGTCATTCCAGTTGACACTTAGCCAGGAGATGCTGGGGAATCTCCCAGTGTCCACCTGTGTGTACCTGGAGGTACAGATGGTTAGTGGTCCCTAGAGTGAAAATTCATGTTCGGTCGAATTGCATTCCATTATTAGGTTATAGCTCTTTTCTTAAAATTTTCATGATTGGTTGGGGCCAAATTCTGCATGAAACTACCTAAAAATGGCTAGAATGGTAAGCTTTTATTTGGACAACTAATACAGTAATGATGCCAGTGTTGTACGCTCTGCCCATTTCTGGGAGTGTCTAAAGATCTCAGACTTCAAAATCTCTACCTCCTACAAATGAGGAAAACATACCGCCCCTCACTCTCGAAGACAGGCTGATCTCAGCACAATGTTCTCCAGTTCCATCCATTTCCCCAAAATGGCATAATTTTGCCCTTCTTTATGGCTGAGTAAAATTCCATTGTGTGAATATATCAAAGTTTCCTTATCAAATACCTAGGCTGATGCCATGGTTTATCTTTTATCTTTTATAAATGCAACTGATGTCAGCTCTTTTGGAACGATCCTCAGGAGAGGTAGAGCTGGGCCTTATGGTGGTCCCATTCCAAGTCTCTGCGCAACCTCCAGCCCTATTTTTTTTTTTTTACTTTTTTTTTTGAAACAGGGTCTCAGTGAGTTGCAAAGGGCCTCATTAAGTAGCCGAGGTTGGCCGTGAAACTGGATCTTCCTGTCTCAGCCTCTCAAATGCTGGGGTTACAAGTATGTGCCACCATACCTGGCTGAACCCAGGGGCATTCTACCACCAAGATAAACCCCCAACTCTTATTTTATTTTTATTTTGAAACAGGATCTCACTAGGTTGATGAGAGTCTCACTACTTTCTGAGGCTATCCTCAAACCTGAGGTCCTCCTGTCTTGACCTCCCAAGTACTGGGATTACAGTACTTGACACGTACCACCACACCACACCAAGCTATGGATTGTCTTTTTGAAAGTTTGTCTTGCTATTGAAGTCACCTGAGTTAGGGGCCGGAGTTACTCTATAATGTTTCTGGAAGACTGACAACCTCATTTTGTTTACGGTACAAGCATAAACATATATTTTTCTTATTCTATGTTTCTTTATTATGACTATTTCCAATAAATACTTTTCACTGGTAAAAATAAACAAAGAGCAGATGTTCTGAGATGAACATTAATCTACAAAATCTACAATTACTTTCTGATTTATGGTCTTCCTTCTCTTTGAAGACCTATTAGCTATGATACTGAGCCTTGTCTACACTTGCTGAAGCATCCCATTTATCTTGTTTTCAGAGACTTAGCTATCTAAAGGTCAGGCAGTGGTTGGGGTGGCAGGATAGTAGCAGATGTGATGTACTGATGTTAGGGGCCAAGAGATGCCGTCAAGGGCATAGCTTCTGGTATATGTGTTGATTTGTATGAGGGACCAGTTGATGGTTGGCTTGTCTCTATGGTAGTTTGGGTTAGATTACAGCTATTTCTTTTATTTGGAGCTAACACATAAGATCATTTGTATGTCAGGAGAGAAGTACAATGGTATCAGGAATTTGGTGAAGGATATCTTAGGTAGGGGATAAGACTATGGGCCTTTAATCTATGGTGATGTGATTTGGGCAGTTGGAAGCCAAATATAAGAATAGGGTTTCTATTTAGATAAACTTAAGAAAAAGCCTAATTATTCCATACTTGCAGTAAATATTAAGCCAATAATACTTTTTTGCGTAGGTCTGGGGGATCAAACTGAGGGATTCATGCTTGTTAGGCAGGTGCTTTACTACTGAGCTATGCTCCCAGTCCTATAATTAGTTTTATATCTGTTTAATCCATCGATGGTAAGAAGTAACCCACCGGATGTAGTTTCAAACCTCTGTAGTGGGCTAATGACAAATCACTTCAGTTAAACGCACATCGGGAAGCCATCTCTGAATGGCAGTCTCGCACTGTGAAAGCGAGATGGCTGATGGTGGACTTGTCCAATGAGTGTCCAAGGCTGATGAGCGCGCAGCACCACCTGTGTCCACAGCCGACACAACTCCAGGATATGTGTGTCCTCAAAACTGTTTTTTTCTCTCCGTGGTACTGGAGATTGAACCCAGAGGCATCTACTGACAACCTATATTCCGAGCCCTATTTTAGTTTCTTATTGTAAACAAGGTTTCACTAAGCTGTGGCGAGCCTCACGTGGCTGCTGAAGCTGGCTGTGAACCTGTGATCCTCCTGTCTCAACTACCCACGTACTAGAATTACAGGAGTGCATCACCACGCGTGGCTCAAACTTTTGAAACCATCAGCCATTTACTTTGCCTAATGAGACTGTGCCTGGTCAGTCTTCCTCGAAAGAAGTTCTTCCTTGCTTAGATAAGCAGTTAATACAGCTTTTATTTTTAGGTGTGAAGAGATAGCCTCTTCTTCTAACAATTTCAAAAGCCACATAAAGCCGGGCATGGTGCCGTGTGCTTGTAATCCCCGCGCTTGGGAGGCAGGTTCGAAGCCAGTCTCGCTGACTTAAGAGACCCTGTTTCCAAATAAAAATATAAAATAGGTCTGGGAACGTAACCCAGAGGTAGAAGGGTTTCCAGGAACCCCAGTACCACACACACACACACACACACACACACACACACACACCCAAAGCCACATAGATAGAGCATATCATGGAAACCCAGAGACAAGCTGGCCCATTTTTGCACCATTTTGAACTCGGGACTAGACCACTGCTGAATATTTTCTTTTTGTTGTTTTGCTTTTTTAGTTCTGGGGATTGAATGCAGGGACATTCTACCTCAGAACTACACCCCAACTCCCTTTTCAATTTTTTTTTTAAATTTCAAAATACTAATTAATTAAGTTGCTGAGGCCAGCCTCGAACCTGTGATCCTTCTGTCTCAGCCTCCCATGTACTGAGATTACAGGCCTGTGCTGCAGTGCCCAGCTTGAATGGATTTTAAGATGATCTAGACTTTGAAAAAGCTTTCAAATAACCCCGATGACAATACTGGGAGACATTTCTCCATGAATCTGTTACATTTCTGCATTTCTTTTGAGAAGATATATTGATAGCTTTTGCTCTGGATTGTTTTGAAGGATATTTATAGAGGGATCCCGTTGGAATGTAGAGATAGTATTGCCCCCCCCCCCCCCAAAGAATAAAGCAAGATTGTTTGATGGCTAGGAGTGAGGAGGCAGATCTTTAGAAGACAGCAGATTGAATAGGAGACAATACGTACCTGAGAGAAGGTAATATATAATTGAATTAATTGGGGGTAATTAGAGGGATAAGGAGGAGGCAGCTGTGCTAGGGATCCTCCATAGCCCCATCCTCCTGGACACCAACCTCCATGAGCCCGCCATGTTGGACTGCCGCACAGGCTGTCTGCATGCCCCTCTTTCTATTTACATTCAGGGAGGCACCTGAATAGTTAGCAAAGGGGTGAGAGAGTGAGGCCAAGATACTTTACTTTTGTGGTACTAGGGATTGAACTCATGTGTGTTCTATCTCTGAGATATACCTCCAGTCCTATTTTATTTTTTATTTTTGAAACAGGGTCTCCCTAAGTTGCTCAGAGTCTCACTCAGTAGCTGAGGCTGGCCACGAACCTGCAGTGCTCCTGTCTCAGTGTTCATGTCCCGGGAGTTGAGGATATTGATAATCCAGGAGTCATGTTTGTGCTGTGACTCAAGGGCACCTTTGCCATCAGAAGCCTTTTCCCTGTAGCTCCGTCCTCCCTTGCCTTATCTTATTGACCCTGTAGACTTGGGGGGAGCAGTGGGTTGTCTCCAATTTCTATATTAGTGTATTGGTATCTTTATTAACCTCCTCTGCACTTGTTCAAGTTGTGTTATCTGCTTCCTGCCAGGACCTAATTAATGCACTATTGATGACACACGGGTGGAAACGGTGGGACTTGGCAGGTGAATGTTAGGCGCGGGAGACAGAGGCCGGGTTGCTGCAGCAGCACCTGGAGACTGGAGCTGTGGGCGGAGACCACCACGGGTTAAAGGCTGCGAGGATGATGCCAATGTGTAAAACACGCCCTGGCTGCTAATGATGGTGAACATTCTCTATGGATTATTGGCCATTTGTATTTCTTCTTTTGAGAATTGTCTATTCGACTGAATTACCTGTTTTGGGTTGGATTATTTACTTCTTAGTAAGCTTGTAAATCTTTATATATTCTAGACATAGTTCTCTATTAGAGAAGAAGCTGGAAATACACATTTGTTGTGTAATTAGTATAACTGCTATGGAGATCAGGATGGAAGTGATGGAGGTTCCTTAAAAGATTAAGGCAGAATCATCGTATAACCCAGGTATACTACCTTTGGGTATCTTTTCAAAAGAATTAAAGTCAGAATACTATAGCGATACATGTATATCCATGTTTATAACAGCACAATGAACAATAGCCATTTTGGGAGGCTGAGATCAGAGGGTCGTGGCTTGTGGACAGCCTTAGGTACTTAGTGAGTCCCTCTGTGACTCAGTGAGACTGTTTCAAGATAAAAATACAAAAATAGGGCAGGGAATATAGCTCAGAGGTCAAGTGCCCCTGGGTTCTATCCCCAGACCCACAAAAAAAATAGCCAAATCATGGCACCAACTTAGATGCCCATCAGCAGATGAACGGGTAAAGGAAATGTGGGTGCGCACCCGGTTCTACTCAGCCATGAGGAAGAACAGAGTTGTTTCATTTGCAGGAAAGTGGATGGAGCTCGAGAGTACTGTGCTAAGTGAGGCCTCCAGGCTCGGGAAGTGAAGAGTCGTGTGCTTTCTCTTCTTTGTGGAAGGTAGAGAGGACCTGGGAGAAGAGAGACGTCGGGTGGGGAGGAGGGACACCAGTGGACTGGCAGAGGGGCCTGGGAGGGAGGCGAGGAGGGGAAGGAGGAGGCTGGAGGGCAGGAAGAGTCCAGATAGTGCTGCCCACGTGTGAAGGCATCACTGCGGAGCGCGCCAACACGCCTGGGCGGGAGTGGGGTGTGGTATGGAGAGAAGCACTCCATGGGCTGAGGCTGTGTGCATGAGTTTCTATCATTAGAACCCTACTACGATATAGAATTACAATGCACTGATTAAAAAAATGGAGGAGGAGGAGGAAGAGGAGGAGGAGGGGGGAGGGGGAGGAGGGGGAGGAGGAAGGGGAAGAAGAGGAGGAGGAGGAGGGGAGGAGGGGGAAGAGGAGGAGGAGGGGAGGAGGAGGAGAAGGAGGAGGAGGAGGAGGAGGAGGAGGAGGAGGAGGAGGAGGAGGAGAACGAGGACGAGGAGGAGGACGAGGAGGAGGAGGAGGCGGCAATGAACCTGGATGTCCTTGAGTTGGAGAAAGGCAGATGTGAACCAGCAGGGGGAGCGTGTGAACTGGATGTTCAGTGGCGCTCACATTTCACACACATATTATTACTAACAAAAAGAAATCAAAGTTAAAAGAGCACTATTTACTTTGCAAGTAAGAACAATTATATTATGTCAGGAGAATCTCTGCATCTTGCTTTAAGGAGATTAGACATGAGGCTGACATTGTCAAACTGAGTAAAATGTGGCACTAAATATTGTTTTATTTATGTTTACTGACCAGAAGTTTATCACTTTTCTTACTTTCTCCTGAATAGCTGGAAGAGATATTTGATTTTCAACAAATGAAATATGGCAGTGCATATGTTTACATTTTTACAAAACAGTATTCTTGTACATTTTTTCTAATAAAAATAGCTAAATTGTGATAATCTCTCTTCTATTTAAGGTTTATGTACTATATGCTTATTACCCAGTACGTACAGAGGAAAGCAAACTGACTTTGGAGCAGGCTGTGCTTATCTTGCATTACCTGCCCCAAATGAACGCATCAAAGGACACAATAAAAATCACAATGGAGCCCAGCGTGGTAGCTCACGCTTGCAATCCCAGTATTTGGGAGGCTGAAACAGAAGGACCTCAGTTATTGGACATCTCAGCCACTTAGTGAGGTCCTTTGCAATTCAGTGAGACCCTGTTTTAAAATACAGAATAAAAAATAGGGCTGGGGGTGTAGCTTAGAAGTTGAAGCTAGTACTAACCTTAACTCTAATTCTATCCCTAATACAGCCATTAAACATAACCATATTTTTCTTAATTGTAACCAAAATTCTAACAGTAACCCCAGGATTAATACCCAACCTGAACCATATTGCATACAATACCCTTACATTAAACACAACACAAACCGTTACTCTAACACTAAAACATAATATAACCCTAAACTTAACCCTAACACAGACTTAACATGAACATATCCTTTTCCTAATCCCAACACAAATGGTAACAGCAATAAAGCTTAATACCCAACTCTAACCATATCCCACACCTTTGCCTCACTTTAAACCTAACAAAACCCCTAAACATAACCCTAAACCTAACCATAAACCTAAGACTGCTTCTAACCTAGACCTAATTTGAATATATCATTTTCCTAAATATAAACAAAATGCTAACAGTAGTCCAAAGTTTAACACCCAAGCTTAAGTATATCTCACACCATAGACTTATTTTAAACTGAAAACAAACCCTAACTTTAATACAAGTCTAAACGAAAACCTAACAAGTGATTGACTTGTATGTTAGTTTATATACATCGTGTACATTAGAAAATTTTTCTCTTTCCCCTTCCATCCCCTTCATTTAGGTCACCTTATTTGCTTATCCATAGTATCTCCTTTGTCTAGTTCCCCCTAGTATCCATTTTCTCCCTAACTTCTGCATATTAAGGAGAGCACCCAATTTTTAAATTTTTTTTGTGACTGAATTATCTCACTTAGCATAATGTCCTCCAGTTCCATCCACTTGTCTGTAAATGACATAATTGTGTTTTTCTTTATGGCTGAGTAAAATTCCACTGTGTACATATCCCATAGTTTTGTAATTCATTCATCTGCTGATGGACATCTTGGCTGGTTTCATAGTTTGGCAATGGTGAATTGTGCAGCTATGAACATAGGTATGCATGCATGCATTAGTTTGGTAGTTTGGTTTCCTTTCTTTTGGGTAGATACCCAGAAGTGCTACTGCTGGATCATATGGTTTGTTTTCATTCTTCTAAGAATTCTCCATACTGTTTTCCAAAGTGGTTGCCCTAATTTGCAATCCCACCAACAATGGATTAGAGTTCCCATTTTTTCACATCCTCTCCAGCATTTGTTGTTATTTGCAGTTTGAATGATTGCCATTCTAGTTGGAGTTAGGTGAAATCTCAGGATAGTTTTGATTTGTATCTCTCTGATTGCTAATGCTATTGAGCATTTTTTCATACATCTATTGGCCATTTAATTTTTTTGCGAGGTGTCTATTTAGCTCCCTTGCCCATTTTTTGATTGGGTTATTTGTTTTCCTAGTGCTGAGTTTCTTGAGTTCTCTGTATAGTCTAGATATTAGTTATCGATTGAAGTAGGTGGCAAAAATCTTCTCCCATCTGTCAGTTCTCTGTTGAGTTTCTTGATAGTTTCTTCAGTTTAATTCCATCCCACATCTTGATCCGCCTTTTAGTTTCTTGTGCCTTTGGGGTCTTGTTGAGAAAGTTTTTACCTGTGCCTATGTGTTAGTTACAGTGTTGGACCTATGCCCTCTTCAAGGAGCCTCGAGGTCTCTGGTTACATTTCCAAGAATTTGATTCATCTTGAATTGACTCTTATGCAGGGTGAGAAAGTGGGGTTTATTTTTATTTTTCTGCATATGATTAACCAGTTTTGCCAACACCAATTTTTGAACAGGCTGTTTTTTTCAGTGTATATTTTTGGTCCCTTTGTCAAAAATCAATTGACTGTAAGTGTGTGGTTTTGATTTTTGACTCTTCTATTCTGCTCCATTTGTCTATGTATCTGGTGTTTACAGTTTTGTTTGTTTATTGTGGTGTTGGGAATTGAATCCAGAAGCATTCTACTTCCAAGCTATACCCCCAATCTTTAAAAAAATTTTTTTTATTTGGAACCCAGGTTTCACTAAGCTACCAAGGCTAGTTTTGAACCTGAAGTTCTCTTGTCTCAGCCCTCCAAGTACTGGGATTATAGGCATGCACCGCAACACCTGGCTATATTATCGTCAGAGCTACCTAGTATTTTGTTTAACAATATTGATGAAGAAGATGCAGGTGGTAGACAAAAGTAAGTTATCTATGAAGCACATCTTCTGGGCAGCTGAGATTCACCTTTATTTATCCTTCTAGGCAAAGTAATCCTACCAGATGCAAATCAAAAGTTCCCTTTACGTTGTTTATTCTGCCTGGAATTAAAAGGAAAGAAGGCTGCTCTAAAGAGCTTATTCTAAAGAATAGAATTCCAATATTGGGAGAGTCTATTTAAAAAAAAAACCTTTGAAAATAAGGTTGGGGGGTGTACCTCAGAGGCAGAATGTCCCTGGGTTCAATTCCCAGCACCAGAAAAAAAAAAAAATACAATTTTGTTTTTCTGTCCAGAAATCCTATGTTATCATCTGGTTCTTCAAAGATTATGAAGTTCTTCTCTTGATAGATATCTGCCTCATTAGAAATCCAGTTCAAAATACATTTTTAGCCACTTTAAACTCTGTTGATCTTTCCAGTTAGGTAAAAAATAATAATTGAAAAAAGCTCTGGGAAAGATTCATCCCCTTGCTGCTGGACACAAACACAGCTCTAATTTTCTATGTTCTTTTTATATGTAATTGAAGGAGAAGAAGCGGAAACTGTGATATTATAAAGGAAAAACTACTCTCTTTTTCTCTCAAATTAAATCTTGCCATTCTATATTAGCCTCTGGAGGTGGTTGAATAGGGATAATACATCTGTTAAAAAGTTAGATGCTTTATAGATAAGACTGTATTTGATGTGCTATTATTTTCTTGTCAGAGCATTGTAAATTATTTCATAATTTTGAAAGTACAGCAGGAAGTTATAATGAACTTTGCTCTTGCCATTAGCAGGCCTTTATTACTGACAATCCGCTCTAGCTTTACAAACTTTATGTTTTTGATGACTTATTTAATGTGCTTTAGATTCTCTGAGTTTGGCAAAAACAAAAATAAAAAAAAAACCCTTGCATTAAAAAATAACCAAGTTGGAAATTTCTGGGAAGATGGCATCCGAGGGAAGCAACACATATGAGACCTGCTGACACCTGATCTTTATCACCGTAAAAACAGCATTCTTAGAAAATTCAGAAAATGCCACAACTTTAAAAAGAACAAAAGAGCCGGGCGTGGTGGCGCACGCTTGTAATCCCCGCGCTTGGGAGGCAGAGACAGGAGGATCGCGCAGGTTCGAAGCCAGCCGTGCGCGCTGGCTTAGGAGACCCTGTTTCCAAATAAAAATGTAAAAATAGGTCTGGGAGTGTAGCCCGGAGGTAGAAGGGCTTCCAGAAACCCCAGTACCACACACACACACAAAATAATAATAATAAAAAAATAAAAAGAACAAAGGAAGCAAGATAAAAGGCTAGAACACGAACTAGAGAGCAGAAAAGTAACCTGCACTCCTTGTGGCTGCAGGTGCCACACAGGCACCATCTTGCCTTACTGCACCCGACTCGAGACAAACAGAAAAACAACCAAGGACCTGATGTAAGTGGCTGCAGATCATCAGAATTGAAAGCCATCCGTCCCTCCAGCACAAGCACCAACTACAACTTCCACAAGTGGCAGGAGAGCTCACCACGTCCTACAGAGATACAGAGCGGCACTCAGAAACACAAGAAAAGAAACCTTTCCACCTCCTGCCACCTGTGTGCCCCTTTAGGGTGGAATTGAGGAAACTGGCTTCCTTGCCTCTCCTGACAGCTCTCGTCACCTTCACTGAGGGCCTGGGCCTAGGCCAGGGGAGTGATGGAGGTGGATGGACAAACACAACATTAAATAGCAAGTCATAAGCACTGCAATGAGTCCAGAGATAAGACTCCAAGAAGCTTCTGTCAGCTCCCAGCACTGCAGGCAAGGAGCCCTGGCTGGTGGCTTTCATTGGGCCTTGCAATTCATGTACAGTCCCTGAGTGTTGCAAAGTGATTCCTGCCTTGATATCAGATTGTTTTCTTTTGAAATGTGTGGAAAGAATCAAAATCACATCACAGTTCCTTTATTTTCTCTCCCAGGTATCTGAGTGCATCTATGGAAGCTTCCACTGGTCTGAAAAGGTCTCCAATGACACTTCCTTGCAAAGACCAGTACCCTGACTGCTCAGGGGTCAGTGTGTGTGTGTGTGTGTGTGTGTGCGCGCGCGCGCGCATGTGCTAGGAATAAACCCAGGGGCATTCTACCTCCAAGCCAAATCTCCAGCCTCATGTTATTTTATTTTGAAACAAGATATTATTAAAATGTGTAGGGCCTTGCTGAGTTACTGAGACTGGCTTCAAATCTGTGATCCTCCTTTCTCAGCCTCCCAAGTACTGGAATTATGGGTATGTGCCACCACTCCTGGCTAAGTATCATTGCTTCCAAGCAACATTCACATTGTAAAGCTCCTGTGCCTCATGCTACACCATTTAGTAAGAGGAAATCCTCTATTTTGAAGTTGGAAGGGCTTAGTGAGGCTCAGCTGAATGGGTGTGTGTGTAAAATGGTATTTATTTTGGGAGGTGAGAATTTGCTCATTGTAAAGATCTTTGGATGGAAAGAATAACAAGGGGGAATCGATGTGAGTGCATCAGTGCAAGGATGGCCCGATCACCACATGTCCAGAGTGACTCCCAGGAGCTCAACAGGCTGGTTCTGTCACATCTGAGGTTCAGTCGCCAGGGGTCCCTTCTGGGATCTGCCACCCATACAGAACTGGGGTTGCTGGCCAGTGTGGACTTGAAACAAATGCCTTCTGTGCTCCTCTGGCCCAAACCACCTGTTTGTGGTGTCATGGCACACAGCCGTTACTCTTCCCTCTCACCATCCCTCTCCTTTAGCCCAGTCTCACATTTTATGCTGTGATAAACTCATTCTGTATGTTCTGGGTTTTACCTGGCTGTGTTTCTTGGACTATTTCTCGGCTAATCTTTAATCTCTTCGTCTGGCTGGTTTAAAATCTTTTTCCCCAGAGTACTAGGGATGGAGCCCAGGGACTTCTGTATTCTGGGAAAATGATGCACTACTGGGCTACATCCACAGCCATTGTGATGGATGGGATTTGGTTGCCCCACAGCCCTCACAGAAGCAAGGTAGCAATGTCGGCAATGTTGGAAGTAGGGCTGGTGGCTCTGGAGGGGTCCTGGGGCTGTGGCCTTGGGACGATACATCCTCCCTCCTCCCCCTGCTTGCTCTCTGCTTCCAGGATCCACAAAGTGAGCCTTGTGTGCCCTCTTCACTTCCTACACTACACCCTGAGCTCCAGGCCCAGCATCACATCAACTAAACTCAGAATCTCAAAACAAAACAACAACAACAACAAAAAAAAAACCTGGCAAATAAATCTTCCTTCCTCTAAGTTGTGTGGTCAGTTGTTTTGGATTACAGCAGTGGAAATGTGGACTGAGATAACCATTAACACATTATATTTTGAGACAGAGTCTCACTAAGTTGCTCAGACTGGCTTCCAATCTGCTATCCTCCTATCTCAGCCTTCTGAGGCATTGGGATTATAGGTGTGCACCACTGTTCCTGGCTTAGTTAGAGTTCTCAGTGAAATTCTCCACTGTCATTCTTTTTCCATTTTATTATGGCATTCAGTTTTAAATTTTGATAATTGTAAACCCAGCATTTTTGATCTCTAAGGGGTCATCATTTTTCTTTCTTATCAAATATTAAGTTCAATTATCTTTCCTCCATCAACAGTTATGTAGGTTTAAATATATTTATGCTGCCACTGCCATCAGATTGCCAAGCTGCATTTCTGGCAAGTAGAAATGTAATTTTCATGGGCAATTTATAGTACTGCCAGACAGACACGCTCCTCCACCATTTATAGTACTGCCAGGACAGACACGCTCCTCCACCATTTACAGTACTGCCAGGACAGACATGCTCCTCCACCAAATCTTTCCCCTCTGACTCTCAAGCATAATTAGAGACAGGTAGAAAGCTGCAGGTGAGGGAAAATGGAAGTGCAGCAGTCATATTAAAGGAAGAGAAATAACAAAATAATGAAGACTAGCTTCTCTTCTGTGGAGCTGTGAGGTGTGTGTGTGTGTGTGTGTGTGTGTGTGTGTGTGTGTGTGCAGAAAATGGCAACTGAGGAAGAAGGGAAATATCCATTTTCCTGTGGATGTGAGTTAGCTCAGTGACAAGTTCTCCCAACAAACAACAGACATCAAAAATTGACTAGCTCACCTTGCTGGTGCATTCCCGAAATCCTAGTACTTGGGAAACTGAGGCAGGAGAATCACAGGTTTGAGGTCAGCCTCAGCAATTTACGGAGTCCCTCAATAACTTAGACCCTGTTTAAAAAAAATAACAAGATCTGGGGTGTAGTTCAGATGTAGAATGCCTTGGATTCAAACGAACAAACAAAAAGCAAACAAACAAACAAAAAATCCCAACATTTATTAGTGGTCTAACTTGTTATATGGAAACAATGTTAATTGAAAGAGAGAGAGAGAGAGAGAGAGAGAGAGAGAGAGAGAGAGAGGGGAGAGGGGAGAGGGGAGAGGAGAGAGGAGAGAGGAGAGAGGAGAGAGGAGAGAGGAGAGAGGAGAGAGGAGAGAGGAGAGAGGAGAGAGGAGAGAGAGAAGAAAAGAGAGGAGAGAGAGAGAGAGAGAGAGAGAGAGAGAGAGAGAGAGAGAGGAGAGAGGAGAGGGGAGAGGGGAGAGGGGAGAGGAGAGAGGAGAGAGAGAAGAAAAGAGAGGAGAGAGAGAAGAGAAGAGAGGAGAGAGAGAGGAGAAGAGAGAGAAGAGAAGAGAGGGGGAGAGAGAGGAGAAGAGAGAGAGAGAGAGAAGAGAGAAGAGAGAAGAGGAGAGAGAGAGAAGAGAGAGAAGAGAGGAGAGAGAGAGAAGAGAGAGAAGAGAAGAGAGAGAAGAGAGGAGAGAGGAGAGAGAGAGAGAGAGAGAGAGAGAGAGAGAGAGAGAGAGAGAGAGAGAGAGAGAGATTTTGCTTAAAGAAACTGTGTGATCTTTCATCATTGTGGCTTTTTGTGAGTTCTCTTTCTTGTATTTTATGGGCAGATCATGGGTTCCTTAATAACTTAGATCAAGAACACTTCGGGGCTTTAAAATGACTCTACAGTCCTGAGAGATTAAAGTGAGGCTAGCCTCACTTTTTCAATTTTCTGTGCTGGAGACAGTGTTGAGAAAAATAACAAATGGTCAAGTCTTAAAATTTTATTCATCCTCGGTGATTCTATGCTTTTTGTTATTCAGTGAATATGTGGTGCATAGAGAATACTTTTTTATGTGGTGAGACAATGGAAAGATGCTTCTTAACTTATTAAATATTTGAAAGTTAGCACTTTAAAGAGACCCTGGTTGTCAGGGAAAAATTTACCCCATAGGTATTACTTTTACCCTCAGTTTGGTCTCTCTTTCTGCTTTTTAAATGACAGTTCCTTAAAGTTCTTCCATTTTTCATATATTTAGTGGTATAAGTGGAGGGAATTATAGTCAAAGTAGAAATAAAAATCTTTTTCTACTTCACACCATTCTTTTGGGAATGATCACAAATTGTGTTTCAAAGTAGTGCTCTTCTTTTGAGAAAAAGAATGCACTTGAAAACTTAAGAGTAAAACTGCATTTTTTTCCAAGGAAAATAACTTACTGTCTGGGGCTCTAATGTTGCCTGAAACACAGTCATGGTTTAAAGTAAATAGCAACCACACACATTCTGATGATTCCAGGTAGAAGGCATCTACTCTCTAAGCTGAATTCAATACAGTTTCAGTTTTGGGATTCATCGTTTTACAATGGTTCTGAACTCTTGTCTTCTTATGGATATTATTTAGAAAGAAAAAAATAGTAACACAGGCAATTAAATCCATTTTGAGGGAAAATATTAAGCATTTCACTAGAGATTTTATTTGAATTGACTTGTCATAAAGACTTGGAGCAGTCAATTTGATTTTACAGGAAATACATTCTTGTTAGAAACCACTATAATTATGAACTTTGCAACTCAAAGAAATTTACTTCTAGTTAATGTGTAGCATGAGTTTGGAGATAAATAGATACCTGTGAAACCATCATCGCAATCAATACAATTATTTATCAAATAAGTTTTCTGAATGCCTTCTCTCCCTTTTCCTCCCCCTCCTCCCTTCTTTTTCTTTCTTCCATCCCTTATTTTATTCTTTAACTTATTTATCTATTATAGGAACACTTAACATTATATATATTTACATATAACATTATATATAATTTTTATCAAAAATTTAAGTATATAACACAATTTTTAGCTCTAGGCACTGTGCTGTATGTAGAGTAGGTCACTAGGATTTATTCAGTGTTTATAACTAAAACTTTGTACCCTCTGCTTTTTGCTTCTAAAAGTCAAATTATTTTAGACTCTTTCTATAAGTGAGATCTTGTAGCATTTGTTCTTCTGTCTGGATTTTTAATTTAGCATGGCTTTTTAACTTATATAAGGTTAATTTATATTATTTCAAGTGGAAGAATTTCATTCTTTTTAAAAAGCTGAATAATATGTTATTGTATATATCTGCTGTATTTTCTCCATTCATACAAGACAAACATTTAGGTTATTTTTGTGTTGTGGCTTTTGTAATTGCAATGAACATATAATTTTAGGTATTTCTTTAAGATCCTGATTTTACATCTTTGGATATATACCTAGAAGTGGTTCACATGGTAGTTTTATTTTTTGTTGTTTGAGAAAAATGTTATACTTTTTTTAAAAAAAATAGAGTCTATACCAATTTATATCCCTACTCACAGTGTGCAAGGCTTTTTTTCTCCATTTACTAATAAACAGTTATCTTGTTATCATTTTTTCTTGTTATAACAGCCACTCTGACAGGTGCAAGGTGATATCTCATTGTGGTTTTGATTTTATCTGATGATTTTGAGTTTTTCTGATATTTAGTGACATTGAACACATCGTCATCTACCTGTTGGCTATCTGTCTTTTGTGTGTGTGTGTGTGTGTGTGTGTGTGTGTGTGTGTGTGTGTGTTACTGGGGGTGGAACCTAGAGGCTTTATACTTCTGGGCTATACTCCCAGCCCTATTTTATATTTTATTTTGAAACAGGGTCTCACTAAGTTGCTGAGAGCCTCACTAAGTAGCTGAGGCTGGCTTCGAACCTGCGCGATCCTCCTGTCTCAGCCTCCTAAGCGTGGGGATTACAAGCGTGCGCCACCACGCCCGGCTAGCCTTTTGTTTTTTGAGAAGTATCTCTTCAGGTTCTTTGCCTATTTTAAAGTAATTTTATTTGTTCACTTGCTGTTGAGTTGCCTATATATTTTGAATGCTAAACCTTCATCAGATAATGCAGTTTGCACATATTTTCTTTCCCACTACAGGTTGTATGATGATCAGATATAGAATGTTCCCTGAGAGGTTAGGGTTGGTATTATTAAGTCATAACGGTTGTAATCTCATTGGTAGATGAATCCATTGTAATGGATTTACTGAGTGGTACTGTTAGGATAAGCAGCCCAGTCATGCCAAAGATGGCTCCTCTCCGGCTTCTCTTCCGGATTGTGCCGGCTGCCTCATAGCCAGCCGAAGGGGCCACGGGATGCCCAACAACCAGTCCCCTGATAACACCCTCACTGGGGTATGAACCATCCAATCAGTAAGCGCCCCGTACTTTGCGATCTTCCGCTGTGAGCGGAAGCCCCCTCCTCCCAGCTGCCTGATATAAAAGGGAGCTGGGCTGTCTTAATAAAGCTTTTGCTTGCTTGCTTGCTTATCTCCGACGGCTGGCCTTGGGTCTTTCCTGCGCTGACCCTTCAGGTACCCTAGGCAGGTGGGGTGTGGCTGAAGGTGGGTTCCTGGGTGTGTCTCTGTAGAGACTGTTTTCTTTTGGGTCTCTGAATCATCTTTCTTTCTTTCTTTCTTTCTTTCTTTCTTTCTTTCTTTCTTTCTTTCTTTCTTTCTTTCTTTCTTTCTTTCTTTCTTTCTTTCCTTTTGCTTTCATGATGTGAGAGCAGAGCCCTTGCTTTCTTTGTTCTGTTTCCTGTCACCATGTTCTGGGCTCTGCAGACCTGGCCTGAAACAGACCGAACCTAGAAATCTACAAAAACTGAGTAAGTAAATCACCTTCCTCTAAGTTGTGTGGTCAGCTGTTTTGGATTGGAGCAGTGAGAATGCTGATAGAGACAGAGTGCCTTTTCAGGTTGTTGTTTCCTGCAGTGCAGAGCTTTTTTGTTTAATCTCACTTGTCAATTTTTACTTTTCTTGCATGCGTGTGTGTGTGTGTGTGTGTGTGTGTGTGTGTATGTGTGTGTTACTGGGGATTGAACCAGGGACACCTTGGGGCTCCTAAGCCAGTTTTATTTTTTATTTGAAAACAGTGTTTTGCTGGGTTACTAAGTCTTACTAAGATGCTGAGACTGATTACAAACCTGTGATCCTCCTGTCTCAGCCTCCCAAGTGCTGAGATTACAAGGATGTGCCACCATGTTTGACTGTTGCTTGTGATTTCATTGCAATAGCTAAGAAACCATTATCAAGGCCAATGTCAGCAAGTTTTTTTCTCTAATTTTTCTTTAAGTAGTTTTATGATTCAAGGTCCTGAGTCTTTGTCTTTATTTACTGATTTTTGTTTTTGGGGTAAGAACCATTTTCATGTGGATATCCAGTTTTCTTAACACTACATATGAAATAAAATATCTTCCTCTTTTTTTATGCGGTACTGGGGATTGAACTCAAGAGCATTCTACCTTTGAACTACACATCCAGACATATTTTAATTATTTATTTTGATATGGGGTCTCACTAAATTGTGAAGAGACTTACTAAGTAGCTGAGGCTGGCCTTGAACCTGTGATCCTCCTGTCTTAGCCTTCCAAGTACTGGGATTACAAGTGTGCATGACCACATCTAGCTCCATTTTATTTTAATAGTTTTTTTATTTTGTGGAGTCCTGAGGGTTATTTTTACACATGTGATTATGTCATGTACAAATAGAAATAATTTTATTTCTCCCTTTTTGGTTTAGGTGCCTTTAATTCTTCTTCTTGACTACTTGCTCCCACTAGAACTTCCAGTACTGTACTAAATAGAAGATATTAGGGGGCATTTTTGTCTAGTTACAGGTGCTAGAGGAAAAGATTTAGTGTTTTTACTATTGAAAATGAAGTTATCTGTGTGCTTTTCATATAAAACTTTGATTGCATTAAGTTCTTTCTATATCTGCTTTGTTGACAGTTTATCATGAAAGAATTTTAAATTTTGTTAAATGCTTTTTCTGCATCTCTTGAGAGAATTATGTTACTGTTATCCTTCATTCTCTTGAGGTGATATGTCATTGATTCATTTTCATGTGTTATACTTGGGACCCAGAAATCAATCTCACTTGATTATCATGGGTGATCCTTTTTTCCTTTTTAAAAATTAAAAAAAAATGTTTATTGGTGCATTGTAGTCGTGCACAAGGGGTACAAGATGGTAATGGGTGATCCTTTCAATGTGCTTTTGAAACCACTTTGTTAATGTTTTGTTAAGAATTTCTGCATTTAAGCTTCTGTACAAATTGAAGTTTCCTGTGCTTATTATATTTCTATTTCTCCCTTCATATCTGTAAATGTTTACTTTTTATATAAAGTGCTTTCATGTTGTAGTAATATATATTTTAAATAGTAATATCTTCCTGTTGAATTGGCATTTTTATCATTACATAATAACCTTCTTTGTCTTTTTGACAGATTTTGCTTAAAGTTTATTTTTTCTAGTGTAAGCATAGTAATTTCTTCTCACATTGGGTACTAATTGTATGTAATATCTCTGGCCACACCTTTAATTTTGTTTATGTTTGTCCTCGAGTGTAAAGTGAGGACACAACATATAAATTTGGACCCTTTTTATTTTTTATTTTTAAAATTATTTTATTTTATTTTATTTTTTGGTGGTACTGGAGTTCCTGGAAACCCTTCTACCTCTGGGCTACCCTCCCAGACCTATTTTTATACTTTTATTTTATAGAAACAGGGTCTCTTAAACCAGCGAGGCTGGCTTAGAACCCGTGCGATCTTTCTGTCTCCGCCTCCCAAGCACAGGGATTACAAGCATGCGCCACCACGCCCGGCTGGACCCTTTTTTTTTAAAAAAAAGCCATTTAGAAATTCTGGGCTACTAATTAGAAATTTAACCCATTTATACTTAAAGTAATTATTTGTATGTGCACTTGTTATCTTTCCAATACTGCAATTAAATAACTAAGGTAATAACTTATAAAGAATAAAGGTTTGTTTTTGCTTACGGCTTTGGAGGTTCCACTCTATGACTTCTTGGCCCTATTGCTTTGCTTTTGGATTAGGCAGAGAATCACGGTAGATCCATGGGGAACAAAACTGCTTATGTCACAAGCCAGGGAGCAAAAGAGGAAAAGGAAGAGACAGCATCCCAGAATCCCCTTTGAGGACATGCCCCCAAAGCCTAAGGACTTCCCACCAATCTCATCTCCCAAAAGTTCCACCACCTTTCAGTAGTGCCACCCTGAGCGCCAAGCCTCTGAACAAATGGACCTGTGGGGGACATTAAGCATCCGAATGACAGTGTCCAAAGACACTATTGTCATTTTGTTGCTTGTTTCCTTTTATAGTGGTGATTTGATTACTTTTAGTAGTTATACATTTTATTTTCTCTCTCTCTCTCTCTCTCGCTCTCTCTCTCGCTCTCTCTCTCTCTCTGTGTGTGTGTGTATGTATGTAACTATTTTAAAAATGCAAAAAATTGGAAGGCAGAAATACGTCCACATATATCACTAAGAAATCCAGAAGCTTTTAATTCTGAATGTGAAAAATAACTTTACCATTTTGTTTTGCTCATATTTTTCTTTGTAAGAGACACAGAATTAATGCACATTGGCAATTTATTTCTAAACACTGTGTTTGAAGAGTTGTTCAATAAGTCTAAAATTCTGTGTAATAAAATGTTATTTATTTTACATGTCCTTTTTGTTTACACTCATTTTTATGTCTGCTTGTCATATACTTGTATTTGTTACTCTATGCATCTTTATACTGTAGGGTTCAAAAAAGGCTGATCCCTTTTCTGCCCATCATAAAAAGTCATGACTGCTACCCCTATTACAAAGGACAGATTGAAAATAGAAACACATAAAACACTTACTTGATTATAGTTTTTATGACATAGGAACCTCGTATGAAGATGAAAAGACTTGAGTGAACTGTCCATTTTTGTGCCTAGGTTTCATGGAATGTGGCTGGCCATTTAGAAATATGATTGGGTGAAAAGCGTATGTCCTAACAATAATGGACCAAGGGGAATCTTAGAAAGGCCTGCCTGCCCAGATTCTTCTTGGGTTCTCAGTGCACCTTCCCTTCCTTCTAGTGATGGGGCAAGGCCCCTTTTTACCCTAGAGGTCTTATGATATTCAATGAAATGCGATAGGTTAGAGGATTTCTTTAAGGCAAATTCTTAAACAGAAAGGTGCAGGAAAGTTAGGGTAATATTTTTAGGTTTTATAGATGGCTTCAGGTAAAGAATTTGTTTCTATGACAGGTTCTATGGAGAGGAATTCTATTTCCTATGGGTTACTTTAGGGAAGAATTCTGGGTGTGAGAAAAGAGGGTAGAAAATGGTAAGAGAAATTTAGCTTCTAAGTATGCTTCAATGTCTTCATAGTTGATGGATTATTGAAATGCATGCACAAAGCATCTAAATATAGTAAATAATTATTTGTAACAAAATATTCATAATAAATAAGCAACAAATATTCTATATCGTTAGTGTAATTTTTATTGTACTGGGGATTGAACCCAAGGCCATTCTAATTCTGAGCTAGACTTCCAGCTTTTGTTTTTTTATTTTGAAGCTGCATCTTACTAAGTTGCCAACTGCTTTGCTAAGTTGCTGAAGTTGGCCTACAACCTGTTATCTTCCTGTCTCAGCCTCCCAAATATGACATTATGGTGTGCAGCACCATACCTGGCTTAGTGTAAACTTTTATTGCTTGTTTTTCTTTAAAAGTTGTAAAAACCAATAGTTATTTCAATTAAAATAAATGCATATGGTTGGAACATTTTTCTAATTATTCTACATATAATATCATCCAACTTTGAGATTTACTTTGGGCAAAGAAAATTCCAGTTTGAGTATCTAAGACTAGTACTAATTAATGATGCTTTACGTCAGGTTTATACTAATCTAGATAACCGAAAGTTTCCCATTCCTTCTTTTATTCTAAAAATCATATTCCTAGCAATAGCACATTTTGAACTACATCTACCTGTAATAATTACCTTGTGCACTGTTAATTTAAAACCCCAATTATTAGTTTAAGTAAGAAACATATGATATGTTAAGAATTCTGTTAATAGGGGAGACTTTTCACTATTATCAATGGATTAGATAGTAGAAGCCATGCCAATCATCTGGAAGATGACCAGGCCACCAAAAACCATCTTATGATCACTGGATGGATGGCATCCTCAAACCTTTCCAACTCAGCCTTCACAAACCCAGAAGGCATCTCTTTCATATAGGAGAAGTTTTCAATTTTGTTTTAAATGATTCTCCATTTTGTGTATCTTTATTCTTTTTTATTGCTATCAAATTGATAACTCACATTAACACAAATTCAATTAAAAATAAGTAAGTATTCATACAGCTATAACAATGCTTGCCATAATAATCCATATGTTATGTTGAAGCCATATCAAGTAAATAAGTAATCTCACTTATTTTTTTAGGTTCTGGGGGTTGAACCCAGGGGCATTCTACCTCTGAGTTACACCCCCAGCTCTATTTTTTATTCTTTATTTTGAAACAGGGTCTCACTAAGTTGCAGAGGGCCTCACTAAGTAGCTGAGGCTGGCTATGAACCTACAATTCTCCTGTCTCAGCTTCCCAAGCACTGGGATTACAAGTGTGCACTATACCACCACACCCAGCAATAGTCTCACTTTGATTTTTGTGATTTTAAAAAAATGTTCAAGGGAAATTCCATCTTTGACTCTCTGAGGGTGCTTCCTGTTTTCTCAAACCACTGTCTTAGAGATGCTTTTGCTAAAAAAGAATCCTTTGGTCAGTTCCTGTGCCGACCGCCCCGTATCATCCCAGGCTTCTCTTGTCTCGAGACAGGTATCAGCCTGGAGGAAAGACGATGACATGATAGTGCGTATGTCGTCTCAGTAGTAACTGTCTTCTGTACATACAGCCATTCCTACAGACATCTTTTAATATAAAGGTGAACAAAAGTAGTAGAACTTTAAAAACTTATTAATCTGCTCTTCAACAATTTAATCTCCACGTACCTACTAGGTTACAGTTTGTATGGTCACAGGAGCTCTGGATTTCCTCAAGTGATATTATTTCTTTCCATGTGGGAAAGCTGTAAATAATCATAACATTAAAATTATGTTTAGCTGGGCGTGGCAGCGCATGCTTGTAATCCCAGCATTTGGGAGGCTGAGACCGGAGGATTGTGGTTTGCGGACAGCCTCAGCTACTTAGTGAGGTCCTCTGCAACTCAGTGAGACCCAGTTTCAAAATAAAAGAATAAAAATTAGGGCAGGGGGTGTAGCTCAGAGGTCGAATGCCCCTGGGTTTCATCCCCAAACCCGCAAAAAAAAAAAAATAGGGCAGGGGTTGTAGCTCAGAGGTCAAGTGCCCCTGGGTTCCATCCCTAGACCTGCAAAAAAAAAAAAAAAAAAAAAAAAATATATATATATATATATATATATATATATATATATATATATATATATATACACACACACACACACACATGTTTAAGCGAGACATGGTTGTGCACTCCTGTAATCCTGGTACTTGAGAGACTAAAACAGGAGGATCACAGGTTTAAGACCAGCCTCAGCAACTTATAAAAACTCACAGCAAGGGAATGAGATCCTATTTTAAAATAAAAAATAAAAAGGGCTGGGTTGTAACTTGTGGCTAGAAAGCTTTTGGGTTCAATATACAATACTACTCAAAATAATAGCACACAAAAAAGAGAAATAAAGTATATGTTATGACATGTTATCTCAAAACTTTATCTTTGTAATACATGCAAGGTCAGGTAAATCTAAGAGATTAGAAATTTAGCCTATAAAAATGACTAGCTGGGCATGGTGGCACCTGCTTGTAATCCTCACACTTGGGAGACTGAGACAGGAGGATTACCCCGGTTTGAAGCCAGCCTTAGCTTAGTGAGGCTCTCAGTAACTTACTGAGACCTTGTTTCCAAATAAAATATAAAATGGGTCTGGGAGTATAGCCCAGAGGTTCCACCATCCCCAGTACCACCAAAAAAAAAAAAAAAAAAAGATTACACATTTCTTCCATCTTTGTATGTATACTATGTTGTTTTGGGACTTTGCCCATTCTTCTCATCAGTGGGTTAAATCTTTTTGACTCAGAACTTGGTAGCATTATTTGGGCAAGTCAGGAGTGATGGCACATGCCTGTAATCTCAGTATTTGGGAGGCTGAGACACAAGGATTGCAGGTTCAAAGATATCTTCAGCAACATAGTGAGACTGCCAGCAACCTAGCAAGACTCTGTTCCAAAACAAAATTTTGAAAAAAGGTCTGGGTGTGTATCAGGAAATAGAATGTTCCTTGACTCAGTCCCTTGTGTCTATAAGACCACTCTGGACCATGGGTTGTCAAATGGCCTGTGAGCTAAATCCAGCCCACTTGCTTTATAAATAAGATTACATTGAAACACACCCATTTCTGCTCATTTATGTATTGTCTGCAGCTGAATTTCATTACCAAATTAGAAATGGTATGGCCCATAGAATCTTAAAGATTTGCTGACCCCAGCTGCAGATTATCTGGTTGTAGGTAAGCTGACCCAGATCAGAAGAAACATCCAGAAACACACAAAATCAGGAAGAATTAAAAAACGTTTGATGATGCTAAATTTTGGGATGGTTTGTTATGCAGTATGAACTGGCATTAATTAAAACTAATAATTAGCTTTGTCACCTTATCACCTTAATACAATGTTTTACTTTAGTGTGTGGGTGTATGTGTGTGTGTGTGTGTGTATTTGTGGTACTGGGGATTGAATCCAGGGACATCCTGCCTCTGAGACACACCCCAAGCCCTTTTGTATTTTGAAACGGTCTCATTAAGTTGTGAAGGGCCTTGATAAATTGTTGGGGCTGTCCTTAAATCTGCAATTCTCCTGTCTCAGCCTCCCAAGTACTAGGATTACAGGTGTGCACCACCTGCTCAGCCAATCTCTTTTAATAATGCAATTTCTTTGGTATTCTTTGAACTTGCTCTATAAGCTCAATGAATATTAGAGGTGGAATAATTTTAGAGACCATTTAGTCAAATCACCTCAATTTACAGTCAAGAAAAATAGAGTCCAGAAGAAATAACTGAAGGCTCCATAGATAGTTGTTTTTGCCAATTGACTGGCAAATAGATTTTTCACTTTTGAAAGTCAGCCCTTTCTTCCTTTCCAATTTGACTGTGAAAATGTCATGGTTTTATTGCCCAGTGAAGCAATTCATTTGTTCAGTTATCCTTAAAGCAATTTGACTTTTCCTTTGCTGTTTTTCTTAGCAAGAGTATTTAGAATAGAGGATATGGATATGACAACAATTTGTGATCACTGGAAATTATGCCCCAGTGCGTTTGAGAGAACTATTTGAAGATAAAGTCCAGCTCTGGTCACACTTAAATGGGTAGCATCACTATTTTGATGGAGTGGAGTGAATGGTTGTGTATTGCTTTTCTTGCTTGTTCTCCAATTTGCCTGAGTAGTTAAGAGAGGTCTCAGAAGCATTACTTTATTAACATGGTTTTATTTTATCATTTCATTGGGTTTTTTTGGTACTAGAGGTGGAACTCAGGGGCATTCTACCTCTGACCTATACCACTAGTCCTATTTTTTTTTAAACAGCATCTCACTCAGTTACTGAGTCCTGGGGATTACAAATTTGCAGCCTGCCCAGCTTTTTCCACAAGCATTTGTTTGGATTATAGGGTAGACCTTTGAAAAGCAAATCGTACCGCTCTTTAGTCAACTTGATTTCAGCACTCATGCGGTGGACAGCTCCCTTCACTTGCCAGCCTCCTGCCTGGAATGTGTGGTAGTCATCTTTCTGCTTTCTTTCTTTCTTTCTTTCTTTCTTTCTTTCTTTCTTTCCTTCCTTCCTTCCTTCCTTCCTTCCTTCTTTCTTTTCCTTTTTCCTTTTTAGTTTTTGGTACTGGAGGTTGAACATAGTCTGAACTATGCCTACATCCTATTTAATTAATTTATTTAATTTATTTATTTTTTTTTTGCAGTACTGGGGATGGAACCCAGGGGCATTCTACCTCCGAGCTACACTCTTCCGCCCTATTTTTTATTCTTTATTTTTGAAACAGGGTCTCACTGAGTTGCAAAGGTCCTCACTAAGTAGATGAGGCTGTCTGCAAACCGTGATCCTCCTATCTCAGCCTCCCAAATGCTGGGATTACAAGCATGCGCCACCATGCCTGGCTCTCTATTTAATTTTGAAACCAAGTCTTGTTAAGTTGCTGAGGCTGGTGTCAAAGCAGTGCTTCTCCTGTCTCAGCTTCCCAAGTACTGGGATTATAGGTGTCTGCTACCACACCTGGCTGGTTTTGCTTTCTTGAGACCTGGAAAAGTCACTCAGCTGCAAGCAAATGGAACCTTGAAATGTAGGTAGGAAACTCACTGGAAGAAACGGTCAACTAACCAAGGATGGGAATTGGTGGAAGTATGGCTCAGAATCTTCTGATAATACAATTCCAAGGGTCCTCTCCACAGCTCAACAGAAGATTGCTTGCAGAACTTGGCTAAATGGCTGACAGCTCCTGAGCACAGCTTATAATGGTTTTAATTCACCAGTTTCATCCATTTCCCTGGAAATGAAGTAATTGTGTTCTTCTTTATGGCTAAGTAGAATTTCATTGTGTACATATCTTATAGTTTTGCAATTCATTAATCTCTTGATGGACATCTTGGCTGGTTCCATAGTTTGGCAATGGTGAATTGTGCAGCTATGAACATAGATACACATGCATTAGTTTGGTAGTTTGGTTTCCTTTCTTTTGGGTAGATACCCAGGAGTGGTATTGCTAGATCATATGGTAGATTTGTTCCCATTCTTCAGAAGATCCTCTATATTGTTTTCCAAAGTGGTTGCACTGATTTGCAATCCCACCAACAAAGTATTAGAGTTCCCACTTCTTCACAAATGTGAGGTCCATCATTTGTTGTTTGTGTTTTGAATGATTGCCATTCTAGTTGGAGTTAGGTGAAGTCTCGGGTAGTTTTGATTTGCATCTCTCTAATTGCTAAGACTATTGAGCATTTTCTCTGTATATTCTAGAATTAGTTGTTTATCAGAGTAGGTGGCAAAAACTTCTATGTTGGCTCTCGGTCGAGGGTCTTGATAGTTTCCTTTGCTGTACAGAAGCTTTTCAGTTTAATGCCATCCCACATATTGATCTCCCTTTGGGTTTCCTGTGCCTTTGGGGTCTTGTTGAGAAAGTATTTACCTGTGCCTATGGTAGTTGTGTTGGACCTATGTCCTCTTCAAGGAGCCTCAAGGTCTCTGGTTTGATTTCCAAGTCTTTGATCCATCTTGAATTGACTCTTGTGCAGGGTGAAAAAGCAGGGTTAATTCCATTTTTCTGCATATGGTTAACCACTATTACCAATACCATTTGTTGAAGATGCTATCTTTTCTCCAGTGTATGTTTTTGGCTCCTTGGTAAAAAATCAACTGGCTGTAAGTGGGCAGCTTTACTTCTGAGTCTTCTATTTGCCTCCATTGGTCTCTGTATTTGTTTTTGTTTCAGTACCACGCTGTTTTTATTACTACGACTTTCTAGTATAAAGTCAGGCATTGTGATTCCTTCTGCATGGTTTTTGAGACAGTATTTTTACCTTTAATGTAAAATATGCCATGAATTTATGTTTAGATCTTGTGTTGTGTCCATGATGAAGTTTAAATTTAATAGATATTTTTTGGTGTATTTGTGTGTGTGGGGGGTACTGGGAATTGAATCTAGGGGCATTTTACCTCTGAGCAACATCACTAGATTTATTTTATTTATTATTTTGAATCAAGGTCTTACTAAGTTGCTGAAGGCCTTACCAAGTTGCAGAGGCTGGCCTCAAATGTGTGAACCTCCTGTGTCAGCCTCTCAGCTACTGAGATGACAAGCAAGTGCCACTACACCTGGCTTAATACCTTTCTTTACATATCTCTTATACATATCAATTCTCATGCCAATTCCTGGGTATTTTACGGTTTTTCTTGCTATCATAAACAGAATATTTCTGAAAACATTAGGAAAATAATCCTTCAGTCAAAAATTCTCCATATACTGAAATGTTCAACTGCTATCATATATCATAATACTCTGCAAGTCCCAGAATATATTATAATATTAAGTGGCTTTTTAATAATTTTTAAAGTCAAATATCTAATATTTCATTTCCTATAATCAAAAAATCCTTCTGATGAAACAAATACTGCTCCACACAGTCAACACATCCGATTGTCGTTCCCTTTTCCTTGTATCACCTTGTCTACATTTCACGTCTTGTCTGTTTTGTGGACTCGCTGGAGGCCATGGACCTCCCCTGCATTTCTCCACGTCTCCCCATCCTTTGGGGGGAAAGAACTCCATTACAGGAAGTACAGTCCTTCTGCCAAGTGCCTAATTATAGATCCAGAATGAGAACTGTAAGAAAACTGTCATAAAGTTGTAATTTTTATAGCCCCTTTGTACTGTTCCTCTCAAATGCACCACCATCAACCCAGGGTTGTAGCATGATAATTGTCAATACTGGCTTAGCTGATGAAATAAATGGCTGTTTATTTTATGAAAAATCATTACAATCTGTGTGTGTGTGTGTGTGTGTGTGTGTGTGTGTGTATGTGTGTGTTACTTAAGATTTGACCGAGGGGCACTCTACCTCTGATCTATGTCCTTGGCCCTTTTTATTTTTTTTTTGGAAACAGGGTCTTGCTAAGTTCTTGGGCTGTCCTCAAACCTGTGATTCCCCCGGTCTCAGCCTCCCAAATACTAGGATTACAGTTGTGTGCCACCACACCCAGCACCATCTCAATGTTTTGTACCTTGTATATTTTACTAATCAATTTCCAGGCTGTTGTATTTCTTGAATCTTGGACACAGTTATTCAAAGTAGCATTTTTATATTTCAAATCTTCTTGAAAGTTTCATTAACAGCCTGAGGACTAAATGGCACACAGTGAAATTGAAAACAACATCTCTATTTATTAGACCTTGATTCTACTCAAATTTAATATTGCATGGTCTGTTATTGGCACTTAGGTTTCTTATGCCTTGTATTATTAGCCATTAGTGCATAAAGAGCAAGACATGGTTTTTACTTAAAGCAATAAAATAAGAACTCAAATGTTTGTGAAAACAATTAGTGGATTTGAAGCACATTTAATCCCTGATGTCAACGGTACATTCCGATGTCGTAAGTGCAGTACAATACAGGGGCTTTAGAGATTGGGTAATGCATTTCCATTTGCAGTCATCAGGGAACACACGCAGAGAGAGGGCAATTATTTTCTCCTGATTGTGAAACATTATGTTGTGATGCTGTATGCAGAAGTTTTGTTTGATTATAAACAGAGCAGCCTGGGGCTTGGCATGGTGAGAGTCGCTGGGAAAGTCAGGTTTTAACACTCGTCAGTCTGCACTTCTTCCAATAGTATCGACCCGTTGTCTTTGCTGATGTCTGCTTCCTTGCCTAGGAAAAGACAAGAGCTTGTGTCCATCTCTAGACTCCAAAACCAACATCAGTCTAACCAGAAAGCCAGCAAGCTTTTGCTCATATAACAGAGGCAAAGGCAGCGTGAATAAAAGAGTTATTTTCATAATTGCTCACTGTTACGGTTTGGATCCAGAATGCCCCGCCAAAGCTCATGGGTTGAAAACATGGCCCCCAGTGCAGCACGCTCAGATGTGGGGATTTTTGGCAATTATTAGACTTTGAGGGAGCTGACTTCAGCAGAGGGTTAACCCATGGATGGCTGGAGGAGCCACTGGGAGGTAGGACCTAGTTGAAGGAAGTAGGTCACTGTGGGATGTGCCTGGCAAGGGTTTATTTCCTTCCCCTCCTCTCCCATATCCTCTCTTTCCTCCCCTTCATTTTTCCCCCTCTTCCTTCCTCCTCTCTTCCTTTTCTTCTCTTCCTTCTCTTCTCTTCTCTTCTCCTCTCTTCTCTTCCTTCTCTCCTCTCCTCTCCCCTTCCCTTCCCTTCCCTTCCCTTCCCTTCCCTTCCCTTCTTCCCTTCTCTCTCTTCTCTCTGTATACTGGCTGCCGGGAGCTGAGCAGCTTTCTAGGCCATGCCTGGCTCTCATGAAGTTTCTGCCTTGGAGTGAGCTGACAGTAGACTGAACCTCTGAAACCAGGGGCCAAAACAAACTCTCCCCCTCTAAGTTGCTTCTTTCAGGCATTGTGATCACAGTGGTGTAAAGCTGATCGACTCACTTAGTGAACACACCTTTTTTCATTGATTACTATTAGAGATTTCATTTTTTGAGCTTTGGTGTGCCAGGTAATTTATAAACCTCTTCTACAATTTTTAAAGCTACAGTACAGGATAAGTTTGTCATTCCCATTATATAGAAATGGCAACTGTAGTCATTATATATGAACTGTAATTTTGAGGCTCTGCATGAAGTTGTTCTTGAAGAGAAAAGTTCCCTTTGTCTCTGGCACGCAGGTCATTTTGGGGAAGGACACTCCCCATCTCACCCGGGAGCCCGTTGATGTGGGATGTAAGAACGGGAAGGCAGGAATACTAGAAAATACCACGCTTGAGGGAATCTGGCCCTTGCTAAATGTCTTTGCTCTACCATTGAAGAAAAGTGCAGGGTCGAGGAAAAAGCAAAGATAGAGAAGGTAGAAGGAAAAGCAGGGGAGGGAATCCAGGATCACAGAGAGGTGAGGCTGAGGATCTAATGAAGGACATCGTCATTCAAATTTATGTTGTTTATCTCGCTACAACTGAAAAAGTAATATGCTCTGTCTCACCCAAGAGACCAGTCAAGACATGTTCTATACATTCTCATTAAACCTACTATGACTTAGCTTTTTTTCTCTCTTTCCCTTTTTTGTGGTGTCTGTGATTATGAATATTCACACTGAAACGCTGAACCACCTTAATAAAGGTGGTGTGAGTGAACCTACTTAATAAACCACCTTATTTTTAATTTAATTAGATTTAGTGGCAATGGGGATTGAACCCTGAGGAAATTTACCTCTGAGTGTATTCTACCTCACCAGCAACATTTTATTTACTTTTTATATTTCAAAACAGGGTCATGGTAAGTTGTAGAGGGCCTTGCTAAATCCCTGAGGCTGACCTCAAACTTGTGATCCTCCTGTTCAGTCTCTTAAATCCTGGGATTGCAGGTGTGCACCGTCACACCCAGTAGATGGTTGCATTTTAGGAGTCTAAATGGCACTTGCACCCTGACCCTGATGATGGGGTGGACCATGGTGCACAGCTGTGATCCCATGATCCCTCTTGCTTGCTGCTGCCTCTAAACATCCATGATTTAGACTGCTCAGGCAGACATGGGCCCACATATATGCATTCCTAAGCTCTTGGTTATTTTTTGTGATTATAGGGAAGTGAAGACTAAGTGTGTGGTTGGAATTCAAGATTGTCTAGCATAGTTTTAGGTTCCTTGACTCTTGCTTGAGCCAGTTAGCCAGATGACCCTTTATTACTCAAGACACTTCAAAGACAGAGGTCACTGTTCCACTCCACATAGCCACCTCAGCTCCTCTCTCCCCGTCGATCGATGGATCTTCCCTTTTTAATCTGAAGACAGACCAATGATACTTGTAAAAAGGCAAAAACCTGTAGGCAGTATTCTAGGGACAACCTCGTGTCTCCAACATCTATCCATTTCTCATTTGGAGAAAGACAGAGGACCGTAATAACTAGCGGACTGCACCGCGGACAGGTTTTACCCGGGAATGTCACTTATCCTCCTTATCCATCTATCAAAGGGGACACATCAGAGTAATGGCTTCACAAACTTAAGAGAAGTAGCTGAGTTTTAATTTTATTTTACTTTATTTACTTCTGTCTACTTCATTTTGCTTATTTCAGTTTTATCCCATCTATTTATGGACTAGTGCATGGCAAACTGTTAGTGAACATGATATTAGTATTTGTTAAATAGACAAAACAAGTTAGGGCTGCAAAGAGAGTTCATAGCACAAGCGAGGAGACGGCCGGGCTGGTCCCGGCTCCCGCCTCACTAAGCCGCCACACAGTTAGTATTCAGACTCTTCTCTACCCTGTACGTTCCACAGTCTGACTCCTTCGCTTCCTGGTTTTGTCAAAATGAAGGGATTAGTCACAACCATTGCTATTTTCACTGGGATTTATCTTTACTTTTGTCTTTTTGGGCACCTGTGATCATTGGTTACTATGTGAATTACCTTGATCTTGCCTTCTTTGATGCTTTTTTGAGTCCTCCGGGTTCCCCACCTGGTGCCTCGGGTGCAGCCAGAGAGAAACATCTGGGGGTATGTCCCGAGGTTTTGGTCATTTTCCCTGTCAGGGTCAGTCCTAGTGCCACGCACTAGTCCATAAATAGAATGGGATAAAACTGAAATAAAGGAAATGAAGTGGACAGAGTAGATAAAGCAGAATAAAATTAAAACTCATTTACTTCTCTTAAGTTTGTGAAGTCATTACTCTGATGTGCCCCCTTTGATAGACAGAAGGATAAGGAGGGTGAGTTTCTGCAGAACAGAACTTGCCGGCTGGACGCTGGTCACCGGTGGGCCCAGCCTGCTGTAGCTGCACTCCTTGGACGCTGTAGGGTTTCTGCTCAGTTCTTCGGCCTCACCAGCCAAGCACCTGCCATCTGACTCCCAAGTGCTTCCTTGTGCCAGAGGAATTCCCAAGGAAATCCTCCGAAGCTGGAGAACACAGCCTCCCACACCCAGGGACGCCCAAGTGCAGGAGAATTGATTTACCTAGCCACGCTTCTGCTCCCAGCCGCGGGGTTGGCATATCAACGCAGTAGATCCCTTTCACCACGGGGTTGGCATATCAACGCAGTAGATCCCTTTCACCACAGGCTAAATCTGAAGGGTTTCTCAGTGGGAGGAAGCTCTCGACCCCAACCCTCCGTGCCTGCCTTCCCTTTCCTGTCTGACTTCCCTACTTGCCCATGTTTCTTCCCCTTCCAAATAAACTCTTGAATTTAAATACTGCTTTCCTGCTGGGTGTGGTGGAACACACCTGCATTACCAGCACCTGGGAGGCTGAGATGGGGGATCACAGACTCAAGGCCAGCTTCAGCAAAGAGGTGAGCCTCTCAGCAACCTAGTGTGACCCTGTTTCAAAAACAAATGAAAAGGCTGGAGATATAGCATGGGTGGAGGTAGAATATCCTTGACTTCAATTCCCAGTACCATAAATAAAGTAAGAGTTGGGTGTGATGCTTATCTCTGTAAGCCTAGTACTTTGGAGGCTAAGGTTTACAGGTTCAAGGGCAGCCTCAGCAACACAGCGAGACTTTTAGCAACCTATCAAGACCCATTTAAAGGCTTGGAGTGTAGTTTGGACATAGAATGCCCCTGGGTTCAATCCCCAGCAAACACACACACACACACACACACACACACACACACACACACACACGCGTATGAGCATTGGCTTCTGCAGGAACCTGAATTATAGCCCACCTGTTCTTGCAACGAGTAGAAGGGCGCAGAGTATAAAGTGAAGGGGAGGTGCGCCCTGGGTGCGGGGGGCTGGGCATCGATGTTGCCATTACAGTGTCAGCTCCATTCTGAAGGTTTGTGTCTTTACCAAATTCATACTTTGACGCCCTCATCTCCAGTGTGGTTACATTGGGAGATGGGCCTCTGATAGGTGATTCGTTCCTAAAATAGAGCCCTCAGAGGGGGGGTTTAGTACCCTTAGGAGAATAGGAAGAGGGAGAGTTCCCTGTCCCTCAAGGCCCACCCCCTCCACACTCCAGGAGAATGTTCTGTGAGGATGTGACCAGGAGGAGGCGCTCACCAAACCTGCCAGCGCCCTGTTCTTGGACTTTCCAGGTGCCACAGCTGTAAGACAAGTTTCTGTTGTCTAAGCCACCTTATTTATGGTATCATTTTTTTTTTTTTTTTGTATTGGGGATTGAACCAAGGGGCATTTTTTTTTTTTTTTGGTTTTGTTTTGAAACAGAGTCTTGTTAGCTGAGACTCTCACTATATTGCTGAAGTTATCCTCAAACCTGCGATTCTCCAGTCTCAGCCTTCCAAGTACTGGGATTCCAGGTGTGTGCCACCAGGCTCGGCTTGTGGTATCTTGTTAGAGCTACAACAGCTGTGATTGCAGGGGAGATGGCACACGGTTTCAGTGAATGGGTGAGTCTTGTAAAGAGCAGAAACGTGGAAGAGATCAAAACGTCCTTGCTATTTATTTATTTTGTGGTACTGGGGATGGAACCCAGGGGCATTCTACCTCCAAGTTACACTCCCCAGCCCTACTTTTTATTCTTTATTTTGAATCAGGGTCTCACTGAGTTGCAAAGGGCCTCGCCATGTAGCCGAGGCTGGCCGCCAACCGTGATCCTCTGGCCTCTGCCTCCCGAATGCTGGGATTAGGAGCGGGCGCCACCAGCCCGGCTCTTACTTAATATTTTGAGGACTCTCTGGCCGGAGCTCCAAGGCTGATCCACAGATTACGTGGAGCTAATAGCTCAGAAAAAGTTTGGACCCGAGTAGGAGAAATCAACTAATCTCAATAAAACTCTTTTATGGTTAAACAAAGAAGAGTTTACTTGTCTCATGTAAACTTTGAAAATTGGATGCTTTGTGCTGGTGGAGCAGTTTGTGGTTTCATCATGGCCCGGGTTTTTATCTTCTTATAATTTGTTTTTCTTTTTATGGTTTCAGTATGGCTGTTGGAGCTTTAGGAATTATTTTCACGTTCTAAACAGAAGGGGAAAGGATAAACAGCAAAAACAAAATGCTAAAACATAACAGTGTCCGTGAAAACAGTATCCTCTCCGCTCTGCTTCTATTTCACTGGCTGGTGTGCGATGCCCGGCTGTACCCAGCCCTGGGCACTCAGGGTGCGTCTCCACTTTCCAGTCTCTACTGTGGAGGAAGGTAAGGGAAGATAAGCTGTTGTATGTTTTTTTTTTTTAATAGCCCATTCACAGCATCCAAGCATTTACCTTTTCACTTTAGAATGTACAGAAACACTTATTTTGGCAACAATTTATTTTTGTAATTTAACCTATGATTTACAAGTGAAAAAATAGATGTTTTAGCTCACTGACAGGATTTGCGGCAACAATGACTATCATCTTGTCATGTTGTGACTAGCATTTACGTAAATGTTTCTTAACACTGAGAAAACACTGACGATGAATTAAGCAAACGAAGAGAGACTGCGCCCACGGTTAGCAGGGCTAAACCCACGAGAATTTCACTGGCGTTTCTCCTGCTGGCTGGTACTAGATAGTCCTCAGCTTTCATGGTGAGGGCCAAGCCAAGTGCTCAGGGCTGAGAAGAAGATGACACTGAAAAGTCAGTGGGGAGGGGATGGATATGGGTTCTTTGAAGAAATGAAACAAGGCTGACGTAATCCCACTCTGTCAGTTATGTATAAGGGAACATTTCATGTGATGCTTTTTTTTTTCTTTTTGGCATTGGGGACTGAGCCCAGGGGCGTTGTACATCTGAGCTACACCTCCAGACTGTCTCCTATTTTGTAATAGGGTCTCAGTAAGTTACTGAGATTCTCATTAACTCGTGCGCTGACCCTGAACTTGCGATCCTCTTGCCTCAGGGATTACAGGTATGTGCCGCCATGCCTGGCCCATTTCATGATTCTTGCTGGGTAGCGAAGTAAAGAGTTTGGAAGGGATTCCAAGAAGCTGAGCCACCTGTACTGAGCTGAGAAGCTTGTGGAACAGAGGGATGGTTAACGGAGCGGGGATGCGCAGGCGGGGCTCACGCTAACTTCTTTCACCTGGTTTAGGATAAAAGTCTAAGGGAAATTAGGTGGCTCAAAGATCCCCAAACGGCACTGGATTCCTCAGACAACTGTTGAAGGCGTGTGACTTCAGAGGAAGTCAAAAGTACTCCTGACTACGCAGCAAGCGTCTAGGCCCCTCGCCCAGCAGTACTTTTGCTTATTTTGCTTAAGATGTCTGTCTCTCCTTTGTGCTGCTAAACTCTTTGAAAAGCATCTGCTAGAGCCGGGCGCGGTGGCGCACGCTTGTAATCCCCGCGCTGGGGAGGCTGAGACAGGAGGATCGCGCAGGTTCGAAGCCAGCCTCAGATACTTAGTGAGGCTCTCGGCAACTTAGTTAGACCCTGTTTCCAATAAAATAGAAAATAGGTCTGGGAGTGTAGCCCGGAGGTAGAAAAGCCCCTGGGTTCCACACCCAGTACCACCACCAAAAATAAATAAATAAATAAAAGTACATGCTAATGACTGGGGCGGGAGAAACAGACTAAAATATACTTCTTTCTTGACTCTTCATTTCAGTTCTTATACAGGGGGATGCTAGTGGGTATTATTTATTCTTGGAGAGAGGGTGAAAGTGTATCCTAAAACAGCAGCATTGTAGCTTTTTGTTTTTTAATTTTCTGCATTGTCTTGGGTATAGATGGTGTGGCATCCTATTTTGGCGACTTCTCTTTTTATTGCAGATTTTCTTTTGTCTAATGCCTAGACCTTGAATAATTATGGAGAAGATATTAAACGCCTTTATTGGTAAAATCATAATAGACCAATCAAATAGAAAATTTACCATTTAAGAGCGTGTGTGTGTGTGTGTGTGTGTGTGTGTGTGTGTGTTAAATGTGTGGTATATGTGTGTAATGCAACATTAGTGGGTTCCCAACTTTTTCAACTCTGAGAAATTATTTTTAAGGTAGGAAAGAATTTAACATTATCTTACTTGTCTTTTTATTTTCTTACTTGTCCTTAAAATTTCCTTGTTTTTTATTTTACTTGTCTTTTAAAAATGATGGCTGAGATGGGAAAATTGCTATGAACTTGAAAATGTCTTCAAATAATTTATCAATCAGTAAAATGTCCGAGTATTTGAAACACAACAAACATATGCGAGACACGTTGCTTGTTCTGTCTGCCTTCGATGCACAGTGCCTCGCGGGTCTCAATACTTACTCTGCTGCCTTCCAGGAGTCAGTAGAAACGACCCAGGTCCTCTTGTAGAGGAGTAGGAAGGGAAGCTAAACAGAGCATCCAGGGACAGCAGGTATCTTGGGAAAGTCTGCTAAATGTCCAGTGGCTTACAGAAATGTCCCAAACTCCAAATAAGAGAAATTCTGTCTTACATTCTAAATTTTTCTTAAGAAGTGTTTCCATGCAGGATGGGAGGTTGAGAGATGTCTGTCGTAGATTCTGCTTCCTCTGAAGCGAACGCCGCCATTTGTATCTCCGAAACTACTTGGCATCACAGAGATTACAGTGAGTCACCTGCTTATTTTGGGGCCAAGTGTTAGTTCTAGGAAGGATTCACTTTCAGAATATTTTGTCGCTAATATAGAAACCATTACAATTTCAAAACAAAGTATAGGTTATTCTTTATCATCATTATTTTATGGTACTAGGAATTGAATCTAGGGGAATTTTACCTTTGAGCTAGCGGTGCCTCCAGTCCTGTTTTATTTTATTTATTTTTTTTATCTCGAAATGGGGTGTCACTAAGTTGTGGAGGGCCTCGTTAAGTTGCTGAGGCTGGCCTCAAACCTGCGAGCCTCCTGTCTCAGCCTTCCAAAGTATGATGGAGGGCTCAGCGTAGGTTCAGATTTGAGACTCAGACACCAAAGTACGTTCAAACTCAGTAGTTTATTAGTTATGTTACTTTGATCATTTTCTTCATTCTCTCTGATTCTCAGTTTCTTCATATGAATTAGGAACTATTACTAGAATTGCCATGAAGATTAAATGGGTATATAGTGAACCTATTACAAGTTTGGCACATTTTACTGCCTATTAAATAATAGGCATTGTTAGTATTAGTAGTCCTAAATTTCGTCCTTTTTAGATCTGATGATTATTTTTTACAAGAGAAGTTATGATTTCAAGTTGCATGGATAAATACTGATAGAAACACAAGGGTTTTTATTTTTCTTATGTACGTATTTTGCTATTTTTTCCAAGAAAAGTTTTTTGCAATACAAATGCTATGTTAGTGAACGGCCGCCTGTGCACTGAGATGTACTTAGCCGGGGGCAGTAGGCAATGTCAGAAGCCATATATATGGGACGGAGCGTTATTTCTGAAATGTCAGGGTTTAGAAGTAGGGCTGCAGCACAATCTCTGTCTGTCTGTCTGTCTGTCTGTCTGTCTGTCTGTCTGTCTGTCTGTCTCTCTCTCTCTCTCTCTCTCTCCACCCTCAGCCTTGTTTTTTTATTCTTTATTTTGAAACAGGGTCTCACTGAGTTGCAGAGGGCCTCGCTCCGTAGAAGCTAAGGCTGTCTGTGAACTGCGATTCTCCTGTCTCAGCCTGCAATGCTGGGATTACAATCATGCGCCACCACGCCCGGCTTCAGCATCAATATTTTAAGTAGTTTATTTATTTTTTGTGGTACTGGGGATTGAACGCAGGGCATTCTACCTCCAAGCTACACCTCCAGCCCTATTTTTAATTCTTTATCTTGAAAGAGGATCTCACTGAGTTGCAGAGGGCCTCACTAAGTAGCTGGTTAGGTCATAATTGATAACATTTTAATGCAGCTCTGCTTGCTGCAAGTAATTCTAAATTAAGTGGTATTGAGAACTCTTCTATGTCTGGTATGGTGGTACACACCTGCAATCCCACTCCTTGGGAGGCTGAGACAGGAGGATCATGGTTTTAAGAGCACCTTCACCAATTTAGTGAGGCCCTCTCCAACTTAGTGAGACATTATTTCAAAATTAAAAAAAAAAAATAAGCCAGGGATGGGTGCACACACATGTAATCCCAGTACTTGGGAGCCTGAAACAGAAGCATCTCAAGTTTGGGGCCAATCTCAGCAATTTAATGAGGTCTTCTGCAATTTAGTGAGACCCTGTTTCAAAATAAGAAATAAAATAGGGCTGGGGGTGTAGCTGCGGGTGTTCCTCAGTGGGGAGTGTAGGATGCCCCTGAGTTCAATTCTAGTACTCTCCTCACATAAATAAAATTAAAAAATAATAAAAATAAAAGGGATAGGGGTATAGCTCAGAGTATCAGAGTAGAACACCCCTGGGTTAAATCCTCAGTCACACACACACACACACACACACACACACACACACACACACACACACAGAGTGACACACACAGTGATTCCTTTTAGCGATGTTTACCAAATCAAGGCGATGCTGAGGAAGATTTCCCCAGAATCACTTCTTTGGGGAACCCATGGTAGGTAGAACTGGAGCCAAGATTTCCCCTGTACCATTTGTACTATCATGACTCCCAGGACCTCAAAATACTTCATTTCTTAAAAAAGCAGTCACATGTATAACAATGCACGGAGGGCTGTGTTGGAGCCAGTCAGGCGGTCACCGAGTCCAGGGCGGGTGGAGTCAGACAATCAGCCTTAGTCAGGTAAACAAAGACGACCTGGGCTCTGCTAAAGAAGGCCCCTGCCAAACTGCTGAACACAACCTGACCAACGGGTCGTCTTAGCTTTCTTTACAGCAGATTTCAGAGCAGCCACATTTTCTTCTTAGCTCCTTGGGAGCCCTTTGTGTAGATGCAGTCTGAGAGGCTGGCTGACTTTTTCTATAAAGGACAGATGATAAAAATGTGTCCAGTGTTGAGGACCGTGTAACTTCCTCTGCATTGCCGTGGGAGACTGAAAGCAATGGGTAAGCAAAATGCAGGTGGATGACCATGTGTTCCAATAAATCTTTATTTATAAGCACAGTAGGAGAAGAGTTGTGGCCCCGGGACCATAGTTGGTAAAACCTGGTCTGTTATTGTTTGTCCGTGGAAGACATAGGGCTTAGGAAAATAAGTAATAAGTGAGTTCTTTCTCTGATTTTTCTCTTTGATGATCCTACAATTAAAAATTTTTATAATAGTTCATCATGTTTGTGACCTGTTATATAAATAAAACAAATCCGTATAATTGCTGATTTATTTGCCTGTATAATCCTGAGGCCCCACTCTATCCTAAAAGCATCCTGAAGGCTGAATTGATTTATATCATTTCTATACTTCCAGTGCAAAGATCAGTGCCCTTCACTAAATAGGTACTTTCTAAATATTTTATTTGAAGTACCAGGTGTCTAAACCTTTTAGGATACTTTAAGTGCAATGCAAAGTCTGAAAAAAATCTTGAAAAAAGGAAAACATTTAGGATCCCCTTATACACTGGTGAGCCTAGCCACACATGGTTTTCTGTCCTTTGTAAGCATTTTTATTGTGGCATTGCAGAAAATTTCCCCCTGAGACCTTTTATTCATAGGTTCTGTATAGTCAAAGACACAGGCCAGACAGGTTTATGTCAAAGGACTATCAGAATCTAAAAAAAGCTAAAATCCATTTTGGAAGTGTTGTAAAGGTTTGGGTATCTGTGGCCTCACAGAAACAGTTTGCAGGAGGAAGCCTGGTCCCTTCCCGAATGCTTTTGTGAGAGCTGTAAACATAACCGGAGTAATGGGTTTCCTTTATGTTTGAATACAGCTGATGGGCAGAAAAGGTTTACTGGCGGTTTCCCAAGAGAAGAGTGAATGCCCCATTGTGTGGAAATGGTTTGTGGTTATTGCTGGGTAAAGGGATTACAGTCCTGTACCGGAGGATGGCATCAGTGAATGAGCCCCATTCTGGGGGTCGTCGAAGGTTTTCCTTTTTAGTAGTTTGGCACAATGGATAAGAAATGCTTGTGGATGTAATTTATTATTTTTCTAGCGTTCTCTGTACATTTATTCGGCGGGTCTGGCTTGTCCTTTGCCCTGACTGCAGCTCACTCAGAGGGCCCGAGAGAGCCTTTACCTGATAATCGTGGAAAGTAGGAATTGCTACCATCCCTGTCATTAGCAAAATTTTGTTTCTGAAATAAAAAATATTTTCTCCCTTCTGGATTTACATTGATGCAAAAACTGGGTCAAATATATAAATATATGAAACAAAAGGGACTTGAGATAATGAGAGAGACCAGCGGAAGGGCGTGGCTGGGGAGGTCGGGGAGGGGAAGAAGGAGAACTGAGAGAGGAAACAGTTCAAATAAGGTAATTAGTGAGGCCCTAACCGCGATGGCCGCCCTCGCCGCCTCCTGGACCGACGCAGGAGCCTCTTTCCAGAGCAACAAAACTGGAATGTATGGAAAAGCTAATGAGAAAGGAAGCAAACACATTTTTATTCACATACGACTTGATCATTTACTTAAAAAACATGGAATTCTGCCAGATGTGGTGGCACACTCTTATAATCCCAGTTTTTTTTTTTTTTTTTTTTTTGGTGGTACTGGGCTTACTGGAAGCCCTTCTACCTCCGAGCTACACTCCCAGACCCATTCTTTATATTTTTATTTGGAAACAGGGTCTCCTAAGCCAGCGTGCGCGGCTGGCTTCGAACCTGCGCGATCCTCCTGTCTCCGCCTCCCAAACGCGGGGATTACAAGCGTGCGCCACGAGGCCCTGGCGTAATCCCAGTTCTTGAAAGGCTTAGACAGGAGGATCACAGGCCTCAGCACTCAGTGAAACCCTGATTAAATATAAAAATATTAAAAGAGGGCTGAGGGTGTAGCTCATAGGTAGCTGTCCTTGGGTTCAATTCTCAGCATCAACACAAATAGTTTATGCATTAAAAATATGGAATTCTATCAGCCTGGAATAGTGGCGTATGTTTGCAATCCCGGTACTTGAGGGGCTGAGAAAGGAAGAAATGCAGGTTTGCGGCCAGCCTTAGCTACCTCTGCATCTTAGTGAGACCTTGTTTCAAAATAAAGAATAAAAACTAGGCTGGGGATGTAGGTCAGAGGTAGACTGCGCCTGGGTTCCATCTCCAGTACTGCAAAAAATTATATATATATATATATATATATATATATATATATATATATATGTATGTGTATGTATATATATATGGAATTCTATCAAAAAAGTCCTAATATGAGCTGGGCATGGTGGCGCACGCTTGTAATCCCAGCATTTGGGAGGCTGAGACAGGAGGATCTTGGTTCGCGGCCAGCCTCAGCTACTTAGTGAGGCCCTCTGCAACTCAGTGAGACCCTGTTTCAAAATAAAGAATAAAAAATAGGGCAGGGGTGTAGCTCAAAAGTAGAATGCTTCTGGGTTCCCTCTTCAATATGGCCAAAAAAAAAAAAATCTGCTGATAGGAATATAAAACTATTGCCGTTGCTTTGGAAAACTTTTCGTTTCTGAACAAGTTGACATTTTTACAGCATAACCTGCTACCTACCTGCTGCAAAACTGACAGTAAACAAAGCATATGCCTATAGAAAGACTTGTAAGTACAGGCTCACAATAGGAGAAAACTGGAAACCGCCCAAGTGTCCTTGAGCACCTGGATTGGGGGGCAGTGTCCTGGGGACCCCACCCGCGTGCTCCTCAGCAACAAACCAGCTTGAACTGTTGCTATGCTACTGTGCCATCCGCCCATCTCAAAAAGATGCTGAGTGAAACAAGCCACATCAAATATCAGAGTAGCACAGTGTGAAATGGCCCAGTCGTGGAACCAGCGCAGGTGTCCATCTGCAGGTGAATGGATTACAAAACTAAGGGCTATACACAGAATGAAACTGTACTCAGCAGTAAAGAAGAACAGACTTGTGTCATTTGCAGGGAGATGCATGGACCTGGAGCACACTGGGATCGGCCAGTCGCAGAAAGTGAAGGGTCCTGCGTTTTCTCTCATGCGCGCCCTCTGGGGAGGAGTCGGGATTCCAGAGGCCTTTGGACCACGGAGGAGAAACCGCAGTGGAGAGGGAGGTGGTCTAGGGGAGGCTGGGGTTAAACGCTCCCATGGATGTTATGGTCACGTGTGAAATGACCACGCCCATCTCAAGATCATGTATGGGCAGGGCAGTGGGAGGCGCCTTTCACTCGGAACTACGTTATGATGTGACTACCATGCACCAATAAAAATAAGTTTATGTTTTTTGTTCTTCACGAATATTATCCACGATGTGCTTTCATTTATATAATGTTCTTAAGAATGCGAACTAAGTTATAGTGAGGATAAGTAAGTAGAAGCCGAGGAGCTGCAGGAGGGAGCTGGACTCGGGGAGGCTGGGGGGCTGCCCTTTCCTGCCGGCCCTCCTCGCGACCTCTGCTCCAGCTCAGGGTCGAGGCCAACCGGGTGGGAGGAAGGTTCAGCCTCAAATTCCAGGAGGATCGCCACCCAGAAACACCGCTTTAGGGTCTCAGCAGAAACAGCGTTTTCACGCCCGTTGCATTCATCTAAGGAATTAGGAAGACGTGTAGCCTGCACACGATGGCAAAAAATTCTAAGGCGTAAGGAGCCAAGAGCATCTGTTCTGAGAACTAGTGTGGGCGAGACTCGAGCGGAGTCCAGCGGCTGCGCCTGGAGGCCCGTTCACAGCTGCCCGGCCTAGTTCACACGATTTAGAATTAGGAAATACTTTGAACACCACAAAGTAACAAACTTGAGGAGAGTCAACTTTAATTAAAATTATTAGCCAAACCAGTCACGGTGGCGCCTGCCGCTAATCCTAGTACTTGGGAGGCTGAGACAGGAGGTTGGAGGCCAGCCTCAGAAATTTAGTGAGACCCACAGGAACTGAGACACTGTTAAAAAAAAAGAAATAGGGCTGGGGGTGTAGCTCAAAGGTAGAACACTCTTAGCTTCAATCCCTAGTACAAAAAAAATGAACATAAATTATTAGCCAGTGCCTTTTACTATAGCACGTGGTGATGGTTACCTAGGAGTAGCATCTTGTAGTGAGTACCTACTAACTCCGCAGTTCACGTGTGCTAGTTGGACGTCTACTTTTGCTCTCTCTCTCTCTCTCTCTCTCTCTCTCTCTCTCTCTCTCACACACACACACACACACACACACACACACACACACACACACACAGAGTTTGTTTGGTTTTTTTGGTTTTTTTTTTTTGCTACTTCCTGGGTTCAATTCTACCTGTGAGCTATACCTCCAGCCCTTTTTGTTTTTATTTTGAAACAGGGTTTTACATGCTTGCCGGGAGTCTCTCTAAATTGCCAGGCTGACTTCACACCGGCAGTTTTCCTGTCTCAGCCTCCCAAGCACTGGGATTACAGGGGTGTGCCGCCATGCCTGGTTAGTATATTTTTAAAGAGAATTAACCAATGGATGTTTTGTCTTTGATAGCATCATGACGGAAGTATACAAATGAATACAGAAACCATATACATAAGCTAAGGTTGTGATTCCACTTTTAATTTTCTTGTTTCTGTAATCTCTGTAGCTTCTTTTACCCATACTTATTTTATTATTTTTAATAAAAATAATCACAAAGGGCTGGGAAGTAGCTCAGTGGCAGTGCTTGCCTAGCATGCACGAAACCCTGGGTTTAATTTCAGCAGTGAAAGAAGAAGGAGAAGGAGAAGGAGAAGGAGAAGGAGAAGAAGAAGAAGAAGAAGAAGAAGAAGAAGAAGAAGAAGAAAAAGAAATAAAAAAACAACAAATCACACAAACAAATCATTTGCACTTTCCGGCTTCTCTTTTGGTTTAGCAAAGGCCTTAGGGCGCCTCTGGTCTGCCACGCTTCCCCTCAGATGGACATCTCGATCCATTTTTGTGAAAAAAATATAAAGCTTATCTACATTATTGTGGATTTGTGATTCACCTCCAAGCTTCAATTCGAGAGGTTGAGTTGAAATGAAAAATTTTATGACTGGACTTAAGTTACCTTAGAAAAGCGCCTTTTCTCATGTAGCCCCAACGACAGGCAAGATCAGTCGGAGTGATTTCGCCGCGTTGCCTGTGATTAAACCGCAGGAGGAGCGGTGATAAGATATGGCGCTCACATCTGTGGATTTTGTACCTGCTCCTAGCCCGGCACAGTTGTATTAAAGTGAAAAACCCAGAAGCGAAGCGAAGCCTGTATTTCGCAGCATTTATCTGCACAGGAGGAGCTTGCCAGAGCAACGTTTGTCATCCAGGTCCTGCAATTTAAAAAGATGATTCTATTTAAAAGAATATGTGTACAGCCTAACTGAAGAATTCCTCTCCTTTAGAGGCGTTTCACAATCACTTAGAACTAATGTTCCTGCCTGCGCATTAGGGCAAAACAGTTCTATCTTCATTAATAAAATATTTACATGTATACTGTTGATTTTGTTTTATGCTGCACTGAGTAATGTTGGACAGTTTGATAGCACTAATTTGGAGTATGTTAAGTATGGGAGACATTTTAATCTATCTGGACGGTGTGAATGTATTTGTAGTAGAGACTAATGCATTTTAGAGGCAACGAGGAAGCATTGCAGTTTTTAAAAGACTTTATTGAAATGTTTTTATTCAGTGTAATTCTGAAACATCTTCCTTCCTTCCTTCCTTCCTTCCTCTCTTTCTTTCTTTCTTTCTTTCTTTCTTTCTTTCTTTCTTTCTTTCTTTCTTTCTTTCTTTCTTTCCTATACTGGGGACTGAACCCAGGGCTGTTTTACCTTTGAGCTAGACTCCCAAAATTATTATTATTTTTTATTTTGAAGCAGGATCTCACTAAGTTGCTGATGGCTCTGCTAAGTTGGGGAGGCTGGCCTTGAACATGCAATCCTCTTGTCTCAGTCTCACAAGTACTGGGTTTACAGATGTGTACCGGATCCCTGGTAGAACATTTAAAAAAATTAAAGCATAATTGAAGCACTTAACTAAAAGCAATGCGGTTATGACAGTCTGAGCGGTTGGAGTGTCTCACAAGCCAGAACATCCTGGCCCTCTTGTAATAGAGCTTTCGCCACCCGATTCGTGTGTTGCCAGCTCTTGATGCTCCCGATTCCTTTGGGAGGCGCCGGCCACACCTGCCGCATCGGGCAGCCACAGTGGTTAGGTACCACAGCCCTGCGCTTCGGAGGACGCGTCATTCTTTTACAATGTAATATTGTTTGGAGTATTTCTGAAGAATAAAATATATTAGAATTAGTTGCTTATATATGTTTACTTTTTTCTATTTTGAGTATTGAGTATTGAATGTGGGATTTTCTGCCTCTGAGCTACACACACAGCCCTTATTTATTTTTTTTAATTTTGAAAAATTGTCTCATTGGGTTGCCGAGAGTCTTGTTAGGTTGCTGAGGCTGTCCTCAAATCTACGATCCTCCTGTCTCTGCCTCTGAAGTACTGGGATTACAGGCATATGCCACCATACCTGGCTTATGTTTACCATTTAAGCTATTTCTATAGAAATATTTTTAAATTTGTATTTTCATTTATTTCCCCCAAATTTTTAATAATGTACATGTTATAGATTATGTGTTCCTTCTAATGTGCATACTTATTAAGTTGTGTGTGTGTGTGTGTGTGTGTGTGTGTGGTACTGGGGTTCCTGGAAGCCCTTTGACCTCCGGGCTACACTCCCAGACTTATTTTTACATCTTTATTTGGAAACAGGGTCTCCTAAGCCAGCGTGCGCGGCTGGCTTCGAACCTGTGCGATCCTCCTGTCTCTGCTTCCCAAGCACGGGGAATACAAGCGTGCGCCACCATGCCCAGCGTTATTAAGTTTTTATACAAAGCTCCAGTTAATAATATCCTCAGTGGATACACTAATTTTTGTTAGTATTATTTTCTATGTTGTAGAAAATATTCTGAGTTATAGGTAATTTAGATATAAATTAAAAATATATGTTATATTAAACTGATGTGAGGTTTTTTTCTTTTTGAGGTGCTAGGAATTGAACCAGTTCAATACAACATACATAATATGTCTTGCCTCAGTCCAGACAACCAGCGGGCCTTCCAAGAGTCTCCTCTGCGTGAGCACTAGGTGGGCTATTGGAGGTCCAGACACAGAGCCTCTGGTCCCTTTCGGGGCCACCATGGATAGCAAGAAGTGCTTGCCAACCCTCTCCCACGGGGAGTAACTCACTCATCGCAAGGATTCCGTGAGGTTGCTAAGCATTACCCAATTTTGCAGTGTGGAAACTGAGTCACAGAGATTAAGCAACTTACCCAAGAGCGGTGAAGCTAGAATTCTAACCCAGATGATCTGACTCTGGACCTGGTACAGTCAGCCAGGGGGAATGAGCTACAAATAGCAAGGGGTGATTAGCATGTGCCCCGAGGAGGTGGAAGGCACAGCCCCCCAGCACCCTTTCCTGCCATCTTTTCATTCTCTATCTCCAGGCATAGTAGCCCTAAGGGAGAGTAAATATTAATGCCTAAACTTGTTCATGAAAGCCGGGTGTGGTGGCATACACTTATAATTCCAGTACTTGGGAGGCTGACACAGGAGGACTGCAGGTTCAAGGCCAGCCTCAGAAAGGGGCAGGGGTGGAGAAAGTCTGAGGCTGATTATTGGAAATACTACCGTCAACTAGGTATACATGTGAATAAATACTAACGTCAGTCTGGGTACTCTATACCGGGAGGGAGGGAGGGAAATGGGGAGATGGGGGCGCCCAGTGCTGTGTGCATGTATGTCACGGTCAGCATGGTTTATGTTATGACGTGAGACTATAATGCACCAATAAAAGTGCACACGCACACACACACGCACACACACACACGCACACGCACACACACACACGCACACGCACACACGCACACACACACACGCACACACACACACACACACACACACACACACACAGAGTTCCTCTGCAATTTAGCAAGACCTTGTTTCCAGATTTAAAAAAAATACAGCAGGAATGAGGATGTAGTTCCGAGGTAGAATGCTCCTGGGTTCAGTCTCTAACACCACCACAAAAAGTAAAGAGAATCCAAAAAGCAAGCCCTCTCCATAGAAAGCAAGGTCTCACTGCACCCATCTCTTTCACAGACAATCAGAAGGAAAGAAGAGAATATCCTAAAGATAACGACGGCCTTCAGCCTGCTTGTTTTTAAGAATCTGCTCTTGGGATGATGTGTATAACTGAATATGTTTAGTAGGAGTTGTCAGGGCCAGCCTCTGAAAAATCTTTTCTGGGATTAAAACTGGAGTTTTGCTTAACTGTCAGCTAGACATTTTTTCAGCCATGCAGAATTCCAGTGCTCTGGGCTTTATCTGGTACTTGTGCACCATATCATCATGTTCCTTTAAATTAAATAATATTTCAGTCATTAAAAGCCATTGTTCTTTTATCTGCAGAAGAGTAGAAAAAAGTTGCATGCAGGAGGTGTTCCTCTCGATTTATTTTCTCAGATCCCCACGGACGTTCAGATAGTGTGCGACATGCACGCAGATTAATTGCTTATGTGATTAGCAGTGATTTTATCCCGGCTCTAGGGACTGAAATGTCAGCTCAGTTACCCTACGCTTCAAAGGCAAATGGATGTAGATGCAGGCTTACAGTTGCAGTGCTGGTATGAAGAGGGGGAGAACAAAAAGAAGAGAGGAAATTGAATGAGTAGAGAGTAGAATAAAAATTTCCCCCATTGTTAAGAATCATGTATTCTTACTGAATGTATTTAAATGACCACTTACAATCAAAATTCTTCCCACAGGGGTGAGCTGATGCTAGGCTTGTCCTCCTAATGGAAGATCCAGAATTGTACAATTGCTGTATTTTTATTTTGTCTTGAAATCCTTTTCTTAGGTGTTCGAGCAACAGGACCGAAAGTTGGTTCCCTTGCTTGGAGTTCAGGGTATGCCAGCGGAGCGCAGGTTGCTTTTGACTGATGAACTGTTTTGAAGAAACGCTGTACTTTCAAATTGCTTTCAGGTTTATTTTGTAAACTTCTCTGGGAGGTTATATCTCCTGGATGCTGGGCAAACTGCTGGATATGTGGTGTTCGGCAAGTGAACCTTTTAGTGATTCATCAAAGCCAAGCCTGACACTCGCTCCCCCTGCAAACTCTCATCGAGCTTTTGACGGAGAGGAACTGGAACGCACATGAAGCTCACTTTCCTATTTAAAAAAAAAAGACAGAAGGAAGGCAGGCTGTGTCACAGTGATTCATTAGAAGCAACCGCCCATTTCCCAGTTCATCCAAAGTTCATTAAGGTCCAATTCCCCCAAATGCCGAGTCCCACTAACGTTGTAATCCAAGAAGTCAAGGAAATAATTTATCCCAACAGTTTATACAGTTGTAAATGTCTTGCTGGACTCGTGATGCGCACTGCTGTGTTGGGCTCATTACTGTATTTGACAAGTTTATACATTAGCTTTGGGCAATAGGATCACCCATTGGCCATATGCCGACTAGCCAAACATTTGAGTTCTAGGTTGGTGCGCATAATCTCAAAGTTTCAAATCACTGTTCCAGAGGATGCTCTATTCTTTTCAAATATTTTCAGAATTTAATTTGAAGAACAGGACTAAAAACTCATTACTTACCTTGCACACCTCTTGAAAAAGACCTGCTATATTGAAGTACGATTAATTCCTAAAAAGCTGTATATATTAAATAGATAAAACCTGGTCAGATGTGGTGGCACATGCTTGTAATCCAGTATTTGGAAAGCTGAGACAAGAGGATCACAGGTTTAAGGCCAGCCTCAATAATTTAGCTGAGACTCTCAACAGCCTAGTGAGACCCTGTTTCAAAACAAAAAGTAAAATAAGGTTGAGGGTGTAGCTCTGAGGTAGAACGCCTCTGGGTTCAATCTCTAGAAACACACACTCACACACACAAATAAATGTATATATAAACACACATAACCTGATGAATGGAGAGAAATCATGCAGTCTTACATGAGTAATGAAAATCAGAAGACAGCATAGTGAAACCTTAACTTTTTTATTATGTAAATAGTAAAAAGCACAGGAAAGGTATATGACTTTCGGAAAATAAATTGTATTATTGCTGAGATTTAATATCCTAAGCATTTTTATAAATAACTACTGTGAAATATACCACATAAATAACGTTTGAGCTAAGTATTGGATTTGAAAGGGAATTACTTCCTGAGTTTGCTCGCAAGATATTGAGATTGGTTTCGTGGTTTTCTCTAGAATTAGTTTTTGCAGAAGATTCATCTTTTTCTGTTGGACACTGAATATTATTTTTCCTGAGTGAATTAGTACAAGTTCTGGTACTTTTTTGATGAAGAAATAACTTATATTACAGTGGCCAAGGCTCTTTAGAAGAACGGGAGCGCTTGGGAACACACACATGCACACCCACTTTTTTTCTGCGTGTGGTACTGGGGATTGAACTCAGGAGTATTCTACCTTTGGGCTTTTTCATTTTTTATTTTGAAACAGTCTCACTAGGTTGCTGAGACGATCCTCGAACCTATGATCCTCTTGTCTCTGCCTCCCCAGTACTAAGCTGCCCGTGTGGACCACCATACCCAGGCAATACACATTTATTATGAGAATTGATGCGTGCAGTTAGGGAGGTAGAGACGCCCCAGGATATGCCATGCTGCAAGCTGGTGGTATAATTCAATCTGAGTCCAAAGGCTTGAGATCAAGAGTCAGTGATGTAACTCCCAGTCTGAGTCGAGAATCCTGAGTAGGTGGGGGCGGGGAGAGGAAGAGGGAGAGAGAGGTGGAGGGAGAGGGGCTGAGGGGATGGAGGGGAATCCCAAGGCCTGAAAATCAAGAGCTCTGATGTTCAAGGGCAGGGGAACATGGACATTTCGTCTCAAGGAGAGAAGAGCCTTCCCTCCCTCCCTCACTGTTTGGTCCTTTTGGGCAGTGACAAATGACAGCGACCCAGATGGGCGAGATCATTATTGGTCCACTGACTCGAATGCCAACTCTTGTAGGGACACCCTCGCAGACACGCCCGGGAGAAATGTGTACCAGCCATCTGGGCACCCTTAGCCCAGTCAGACTAACGCCTGAAGTGAACCAGCACATGCAGAACATGGGAAAGGAACGATGTGAGTTGCTAGTGATCCGATTATTGCTATAATGAGAATAAAATGTGCAATATTCATAAAACAAGGTTAGTTAAGTGAACTTTGAGTAAAAATGGATCCAAGGGTAAGACATACCTCTGTCTTTTGTTGCCATTTTTTTCTGGGACTATAGAGCATGTGCCATATTCCCTTTTAAATTTTTGATTATTTAATTTGGGGATGTTACTGGGAATTGAACTCAGGGGATTCTACCTTTAAGCTATACCTTCAGCCCTTTTTATTTATTTTGTTTTGAAACAGGGTCTTGTTAAGTTTCTGAGAGTCTTACTACATTGCCGAGGCTGGTCTCAAACCTGCAATTCTCCTGTCTCAGCCTCCCAAGTGCTGGAAATACAGGTGTGCACCACCACACCTGGGTTTATTTTTTATTTTTATTTTATTTTATTTTATTTTATTTTATTTTATTTTATTTTAATTTGGTGGTACTGGGGTTCCTGGAAACCCTTCTCCAGGCTACACTCCCAGACCTATTTTATATTTTTATTTGGAAACAGGGTCTCTTAAGCCAGCGAGGCTGGTGTGGAACCAGCACGATCTTCCTGACTCCACCTCCCAAGCGCAGGGATTACAAGCGTGCGCCACCACGCCCGGCTTATTTTTTATTTTTTAACTGCAGCACATTTCACCTTATCAGCTCATGTTGGCTGTTATTTGTCTAGACCATCTAATTATGTGTACAGTAGATAATATACAGTTTATCTTCTCTCATTTAATAGAATTTGTTTATTAGATACTATGTTCCAGGAACTTCTCTGGGCATTGGAGAGATTGCAGTGAAAAAAGAGGCCAAGTAGGGAAATATAACAATATTCCCAAGTAGAGGAATAAGATAATAAATAATCATCTATTAATAATTCAAGTTGGGTCTCATAATACATGCCTATAATCCCAGTACTCAAGAGGCTAAGGCAGGAGAATCATGGGTTCAAGGACAGCCTCAGCAATTCAGTAAGACCTTGTTTAAAAAATAATGATAATAATAAGCTAGAGATCGGGGTGTAGAATACCCAGTATCAATCCCCAGTATCAAAATAAATAAATAAATAAATAAATAAATAAATAAATAAATAAATATCCAATATACCTGCAACTCATATGGATACAAACATTTATCAGCACGTGAGGAAGTGGAGGGAAGAGAGTTAATATCTTCTGGTGGATAAGGGGCCTCCTGGCAAGGGATCTTCTGATGGGAGCTCATGCAGTTCTGTGGAGGGAGCAGGTTTCAGGCATGAGGCAGGCTGGGAGCAGGGAGCGGGGAGTGGGCTGTGTGCCCGAGGATGGTCCCGGGTGCCAGAGGCTAGAGGAGAAGTGGGAAGGAGGTGAGAGAAAGAGAAAGATGTCAGAGAGAAGCAGGCACCCTAGTTCTGGTGGGCCTCGCAGTTCTTAAGGACTTAGGTTCTTATATGGAGAGAAGGGGGCCTCTAGAGAATTTTGCACAGATTTATTTTCAGATTGAAAATAATAGTAAGAAACAAAATTGCATCATTTGAGGGGAAATAGATGGAATTGGAGAACATTATGCTAAGTGAGATGAATCAATTACAAAAAGCAAAAAAAATCAGATGCTCTTTCTAATATGTGGAAGCTAAGGAGAAAAACGGCCGTGGAGGAACTCTAGATGAAGAAGGAGAAGCAATAGGTGAAGGATAAGGCGAGCTAATTGAGGGGATGAGAGGGGGGAAGAGAGAAGTTCCCCAATGTACATGATGCACATCCACAAACATATTAAAGTCAGTCAGTAAGCTGAACATGGAAAGGAGGGAGGGGAGAGGGAACGGGCTGGGAAGTGGAGAAGGGCTAGTAGAGTGACTAGTGCATGTGTGCCGGCACCATCCTGTACGCCATTAAGATGATGACTATAATGCACCAATAAAAAAAGGAAAATAGTAGGAAGAGTTTTCAGCATTCTCCTCATTTACTAGTACCCTTTGTCTCAGGCAACATCCTCATGTGGTAGTCCAAAACAACTGACCACATAATGTGGAGAAAGAAAAATTTAGTTGCTCACAATTTAAAAAAAAATTTATTTTGGAGATTTTGGGTTCAGTCCATGTGAGGTCAGAGCTCATGGCATGGTAGCAGGAAGCAGAGAAAGAAGAGTGAGGGCTCTGCTCTCACATCATGGAGGCTGGAAGCAGAGAAAGAAGAGACAGCGAGGGCTCTGCTCTCACAGCATGGATCCTGGAAGCAGGGGGAGCACCAGAGGACAAGAGAGTTCAAAGACAAAAGCTCAGTTCCTATGACTCTATCCCCAGGGACCCACCTTCTCCAGCTACTCCCCACCTGCCTAGTGAATCCATGGCAAAGGGTGTTTCCACTGATGAGATCACAACTGTCATGACTTAATTACATCAACCCTGAACATGAGCTTCTTAGGGGATATTCTATATCCACCTATAACACTTTCCGAGGGCTTCGTGAGGTTAGTGGTCACACAGACTCAAAACATGTCCCCTCCCCTCGTTTGGTACTAGTCACTAAAATTAGGAATATTCTTCCTCTGAGCTGCACCCTCAGCCCTATTTTATTTTGTGTTTTTGTTGTCTAGGCTGGCTTTGAACTTACAATCATTCTGTATCAGCCTCCCAAGTGCTGAAATTCAGGCATGTGCCACCAAGCTTGGCTTGCCCTTCTCTCCTTGACCTTCCACCCTTGAAATCTTTTTGGCTAAGAGTTTGCCATGTCTTCAGTGATTTTTTTTTTTTGTGTGTGTGTGGTACTGGGGTTCCTGGAAGCCCTTCTACCTCCGGGCTACACTCCCAGACCTATTTTTATATTTTTATTTGGAAACAGGTCTCTTAAGCCCACACGGCTGGCTTCGAACCTGCGCGATCCTCCTGTCTCCGCCTCCCAAGCGCGGGGATTGCAAGTGTGAGCCACCACGCCCGGCTTCAGTGATTTTTTTATAGTTGACTTTTAAAAATTAATTTCATTAGTCGCATGGTGAGGAAACCAATGGTCCAACTTTGTTGAAATTGCCTAATTCATTTTCAAAGATTGAAGCACAAAACAAAAAATGTGCTTTCAGGAACTGAGACATAAGATATTACCCTATGAATGGAGGGAGAGGTCAGTCTACCGCCATTTCATGGATGCCATTATAAACAACTGCCCTTCCCTGGTTCTCTTCTCTCATGGTCCCATCTGCAGTGCTAACATGAGATGGGTGTCTCCGCTTATTAGGTTCTGGTCCAGTCAACCAGTGAAGCTCAACGACTAGTGACAGTTAAAGAAATATGAAAGCTTAAGTCAAGGGAAGACGGAAAACAAAATGTAGCTCCCCTTCAGCCAGGACAGAGGCATACCCAAAGAGAATAATTGCTGAAGTTTGGGGAGGTGAACTTTATTCCTCATTGAGGTTTCCCATCTGCTCTTTTAGGATTGGTCAGAATTGGGTCTTGGGAGACCAATGTCTTTTGCACAATTTCTGTCCTTAGCTTGAATGGTTATCTTGCGGGCTGATGGGCTTTAATCTTCTGGGTGACACTTGTCTACCTCCCTACTTTGATCACCCATGGAATTTGTTTATACCAGTTGTCCTGAATTTGGTCCCGCAGGGCCAAAAGTTTGTTTTAATTTCCACAGCTCTTGCCTGATTATTGTTGCCCCCATATCTACTAGCCTTCTCTGTTGTAATTTTTTTCAGATGGTCTCTTTTCCCCCTTTCTGTTCCTAGGTGTTCTGTCCTCACTAGTTTTTCTAGCTCCTCCCAGTGCAACAAATAAGCATCTTCTGTCAGAGATGAAGGCATGTTTACTACTCACGGCAAGAGAAGTAATCAGATGATGAGCATTACTCTGCTGTTTCTCAAGCCGTGGTCCTCACAGGGCACTGCAAAGAGAACCAGAGGACACAGGTGCACTTGTTTTGAACCACAGAGAAGAGTGATGAGTCCAAGGAACTGAATCCTTCACAAGGTACAGTAGGCACAGCTACCTTCTGTTCCAGAGGGAACATTATTTTTTATAATGTTCAGTAAGCATGCCTACCCTTTGCTCTGGAGGAAGACACTATCTTTATCTTCGAAGGGGGAAAACTTGCTCTTTGCTCCACAAGGAGAAATTATCTCTATCTTCCAAAGCTATTTTTATGCAAATGTCCTTAAAAATATATTTCAAGCACAAAGGGCAGCCAGCACCTTTCTTGGAAGGCATTTGGAAGCAGAAGGGACCCTGGAGAACTGTTTTGCAACAATTATTATCAGAAGATATTTTCTCATGAGCAGTACTTATGATGAAGTTGCTATATAGTTTTCAGAAAATGAGATAATTTGCATGAGGTTTTACAATCATAATAAATTGACGTGCTGTAAAGAAATCCTTCTTTAGAAAACAAACTCTATGCATGTACTTCAGCATATAATTCATGTATGTTTTTAGAAATGATACTCTATCGTAAAGTCAGAATTTTGAAGATGGACAAAATTGAGTTCCACCATTAACTGGGTCATCAAAGTGGGTTTTATTACTAATTTCTTCATCTATAGAGAGACAAAAATTCTCTAATTTATTTCCTTATTTTAATATACTTTGATCGTTGCATTGCAGTCTCACATTATAACATAGTTCCAGGTGATAGTGACACACATGTACCCAGCACTTGCTGAGCTTTCCCCAGTTCCCTCCCCACTCCCTCCCCTTCCCCATATAGGAGATCAAGATGGGCATTGGGATTCTCACATGTGTGCATAACTTCTGTGGAAGTGTTTCCTTCATTATACAACTTAAATCTCACAAAACAAATCGGTTTAGAGGGTTTTATATCTTCAAATGTCATCGAGTTCACAGAAAATAATCTCCCTGGCTCAAAGTTCTGAATTCTCAACCACTATATTATTAAAAATATGTGAAGTACCTAGCATAATCGACAGCAATGTTTCAAATCTAGTAGCCAGGGTTTTTGGATGGAGTCCGGTCAGTACTATTCCTTGTTAACAGAGAATGTCACAGTTGGCTTAACACCAAAAACATCAAGGCAGAAAACATCCACAGAAAATAGGTATCTATCATCACTTAGGTATAAGTTGTTTTCAGAGAGAAATTTGCTATACAAAAGAAATTGTCATCCATTCAGTCCTGGACGTTTTCTATTAACTGATGAAATTCTTTGGCTGCCACAGGCAGTAAATTATTTAGGTTTCTATATTTTTTTTATTCATATCTGCTAAAGCAGGATAGAAAACAGGGATTGGGGAGGAAGGATGATTTCATTTTTCTAGTCAGAAGAGCAGAAAGTTTATGTCCTTGGCTTGGTGTAGAAGGAAGTCCTGTGCAGTGCTTCAGATACTGCATTGTGTATACAAAGAAGATTTACAGTATGCTTACATTTCTCCTCCGTGTGCTTGCATTTACCAAGTTTGTCTAATCTTTTTTTTTTTTTTTGGTGGTACTGGGGTTCCTGGAAGCCCTTCTACCTCCGGGCTACGCTCCCAGACCTATTTTACATTTTTGAAACAGGGTCTCTTACGCCAGCGCGGCTGGCTTCGAACCTGTGCGATCCTCCTGTCATCCTCCTGTCTCCGCCTCCCAAGCGCGGGGATTACAAGCGTGCGCCACCACACCCGGCCTCAAGTTTGTCTAATCTTTTTACTGGACATTTTCATCTTTGGTGTTGTTGGCATGTATTTACAAGGTATTAATGAGATAAAGCCCTATATAGAAAATACCAGTTACATAGGGTCTTTTCTTGGTCAATTGATGATAGAAATGGTAACATATCTTTTTTTGTGTGATACTGGGGATAGAACCCCGGGGACATTCTACCTCTGAGCTATACCTCCAGCCCTACTTTTTTATTCTTTATTTTGAAACAGGTTCTCACTGAGTTGCAAAAAATCTTACTAAGTAGCGGAGGCTGTCCTGTCTCAGCCTCTCAAATGCTGGGATTACAAGCATGTCCCACCACGCCTGGCAACTGATATCTTCTAGGACATCATGTGTCTATTTTTATCTTAAATTTATTAGTAGTGATGAGTCAGTAGATTCTCAAGTTGCATTCAATCAGTCTATAGTCTACCTTAGGACAGGTTTATAATGATGACTGTTAAAATTTTAAGTTGGTTGACCATTGTGTTTGCAATTGCTGAAATTTATGCAGTTTTTTTCCCTTGCTTAATGGTATCATTGGCCGTGCTACCCAGAAATCTGAATAGAGTCTTGTTGCAAATAATTAGTGATGCTATTACTTAATGCTATGAAAGGAACTTTGATCTCAAAATAAATGTTTACACCTGGGACATGCATTTGACTTCCAGTGTCACGAGTTTCCTTTGTCTTGATTAGCATTGGAGTTATTTTGAAGAATGCCAATTAAGTACAGACCTCCCCTAGAAAACAAACGCTTTTCAAACACAGGCTGCGTGCAGAGTGGCACCGAGTATTGGCAAAACATCAAAGTCAAAGGCTGGAGGATTGTGTTTAAATCCCAATGCTGCTTCTCTTTACGCTCTTGTGAGCAAATCTCTTATCTTTTTGGCGACCATCTTCTCACTTCTAGCTAGAACATGTGAATATCTCTAAAACCGTAGTATGATGTTACTCTTAATATAATTTTGTTACTTTTTAATATGATTTCTTTAGCATTCATACAGTATTTAAAGTTTGTTGCGGTGTTATATTAAGTTCTTCTGTGTGTGTGGCACTGGGGACTGAACATAGATGTACACTACCTTGGGGTTGCTTCCTCCTTGCTGGACCTCTGCATGGGCTCCTTGTGGTCCCTGCAGCATGATTCCTGGGTCCCCAGAGCAAGTGTCTCAAGACACAGAAAGGGGAAGCTGCCAGGTTATGAAAGCCTGGGTCAGAGCCTGGCGAAGTATCTTTGCTATATTTTGTTTATTCAAGATTTTAGAGAAAGAAACACAGATACCATCTTTCATTGAGAGGTGTGTCAGAAAATTTGGATTCCATTCTAAAAAACTATCTCAGCCAGTGGACTGTTTCTGAGTGAACGATATTATCATACATCATAAGTTTTATTGTGCATTGTAATTATATAATTATATATCATAGTGAGATTCAGAGTGACAAATACATACCTGTGGCAGAGTTTGTTGTGTTTCCCTCCAGTTCTCACCCCGCTACCCCTCCTCATAGACAGTCTTTATATCACCACAAATAACTTCACATGTGAACAAAGGATTGTTTGAACAGTTTCTGTAAGTAACATTTCCAAAGTTTGATTGACTTTTTTTCCCTTAAAATATAATTTTTTTCCCTTTTTTTTTTTTTAGTGGTACTGGGGTTGGAACCCAGGGTCTTCTACCTCTGGGCTACACTCCCAGACTTATCTTATTTTTTTGTGTACCAGTCTTGGGAATGGCCTAGGAAGATTTGAGAAAGCTCTGACTATTAATAAATATATTTCAAAAATCATTGTGTTAGAAGGGCAGACCTGGAGAAGGACTTGGTTTCTGCCAAGAAGCAGGTAACTATTCTAATGTGCATTAACCTAGCTAAAGGTGATTAGCAAGTCTATAGGAGAGGGGAACCAGGACTTCCTCATTCTAAAGACAGGTTTACATAATTGGATAATCAGCTAGGATGGGAGGAGGGGGTTCACTTCTTGAAAGGAGACACCTGGGTGTAAACTAAGAGTTTTGTGGGAAAAGTAAGGAAGGAACTTTGCAGGGACTTTTACTACGTCAGAATTACGTGAAACAAGATGGAGGAGGTCGTGTATAAAAAGTCTGTTTCGCGTTTTGTACTTCGGTGATTTCGTTGGAAGCACTCCCTCATGTTACCCCTGAGTAAAACGCGAGGCTGTAACGGTCTTTGTATTTCTATCTTCTTAATAAACTCCTTTAAGTCTTCAGCAAGGATCCGGGCTATTGCATATTGCTATTGCTATTGCATATTTATCCTTCGCTCAGGACAAGAACCCGCGGGTTTATTTTGGAATTATTCCCAGGGGTCTAACAAAGGTCCCTGGGGACAGTTCCCCTAGATGGTAACAGTCACAGTCCAAACCCCAACACCATCCTTTTTAACTGTAACAATTTGGAAACAGGGTCTCTTAAGCCAGCTGAGGCTGGCTTCGAACCTGCATGATCCTCCTGTCTCAGCTTCCCAAGCGCGGGGATTACAAGTGTGCACCACCATGCCCGGAAGTGATTTTATTCTTGATGGCCTACACTATTATATATATATATATATATATATATATATATATATATATATAGTGTATATATTTATAGAAGGATTTATAATGAAATGACTGGGCAAAGAACTAAAAGACAGAAAAAATCCCACCTATTTGTCCTCCATCTAAAAATAAGGCAATTAAATATATACCATATTTAAAAAAACAAACAAACATCTTACTGAGGAATTCCCAATGTGAACCAATGTGTCATCAAATGGAAAGCCCGCAGCAGGGCCAGGGTTTAACCTTTGTTAATTGCAGCATAAATACACAATACATGAGCACATTCTCACCATCTTTTTATCAATGCTGCTGATAAGCATCCTCTGCAAGAAAGGGCAGGAGGACTAATCAAGGTCAGGAAAGCAATCTACACATTGAAACAGAATAGACTTTGCCAACATTTCTAAGCAACTTCAGCAAAGTGAAATAGAGTGGAGAAAATGAAGGACTAGAATAACCACAGGTTTTATTTCCTTCTTCCCTTCCTCCCTCCCTGGTTTTTTCTGTCTTTCATTTTGGTACTGGGGATTAAACCCAGGGACATTCTACTTCTGAACTATACCTTAGACTCATTTTATTTTTCTATTTTGAAATAGGGTCCCACTAAGTTTCAGAGGCTGGCCTTGGACTTGTGCCTCCTAAGTACTGGCAGTATAGGCATGTGCCACTATGCCCAAATACAAATCCTTGAAGATGTTCACCAGAGCACAGTATTAGTACAAATTCAGCCTTATAACAAGTAAACTGGAAGACACATAAACTTTCTAGGAAACAATTTAAGATAGATAAGCTTGTGTGTGGGAGTAGAGGAGAAAGTATGAGTCAAAGGGAAGGAGGTGCTAAATTATTTTTAGTACCGAAAACAGAAGCCAAAGCTAAATCCTGAAGACTCATATGATAGCAAGACTTGGTCAGATTTTTGTTACCATAATAAAATGCCCAAGGCAAGCTGCTTATAAAGAAAAGAGATTTTTTTTTTAAGTTTAAAGTTCAAGAGTGGGTGACTTTTGGTTTGGCTTCTGCTGAGGAAACTAAACAGTGGCATGCTACTGCACAAGTACGTGTAGGACTGAAAGATGACGTCTCAACCCAGGAAGCAGAGAGGCGGGGAGGAGGCCGGCTCGCTTCTTTTGTCACAACTACCAGTGGGTTGCATGAGAAATACTTAAACCTCTTTCTGGACGTTTCCAGTGATCACTGATCTATGGAGGAGGGCCATGGTGATAAGGAAAAACAAGGGCCAACGGTCAGAACTGACTTTACCTAGAAAAATAGTAAGCCAAAATCAACTCCGTATTTCTGGATGGATTTTGGAGATTCATGCCCCCACCAAAGGCTTGAGTGATGCAGGAGTGGTGATTCCCACTACATCCCCATTCGGCTCACGCCCTTACCCTGTGCAGAAGACAAATGGATCTTGACAAATGACAGTGGGCTGTTGTCAACTAAACCAGGTGGCAACTCCATTTGTGTTTTCAGTTCTAGATGATATGGTTTCACTGCTCCAGCAAGTTAATGCATCCGCTGGCACCTGGTGTGTAGATGGGCACCTGACACATGCCTTTTCCTCCATACCTGTTACGAAGATCCATCAGGAGGAGTTTGTGTTTAGCTGCAAAGCCCTGCACCACCCTACCTCAAGGGTGTGTCAGCCCTTCAGCCTTCTGTCAAAGTTTGGTTTTCATGGATCTCGATTGCTTTCCCCTTCCTGAAAATATCATAGTAATTTATTACAGTGATGACATTATGCTGATCGGACCTAGTGAACAATACATATGAACTATTGTAGATTATTGGTAAGTTATTTGCATGTAAGAGTGGTAAATAAATCTGTCTAAATCTTGGGGGCCTTTTATTCACTGAATTTTCTATGGGCCCATCAACATATTCCTTCTAAGATTTGGCCCCTCCTACAAGCAAAACAACAAAAAAGGCACAAGGCGCACTGGTCCTCTTTGTGGATTTTGGAGGCAATACATTTTAATGAGGCTCATGAAAAGAGAAGGTTCTGTAACAGCTCCGTCTAAGCTGCTCTGCTACTTGGGCCAAGCTATCCAGTGGGTCCAATGGGATTTGGACATGTTCTGGAAGTCGAGATTTTATCTTCAGCCCCTTACTTGCATTGTCTCTGCTTCCTGGCCGCCATGAGCTGAGTAGATTTCCTCGGCCACCCTTCCGCTACGATGATCTGCCTACCTGAGCTTCAAAGCAATGGAGCCAGCCAGCTATGGAACAAAACTGCTGAAACCAGGACCTAGAACAAATCTCCTCTCCTTTATGTGATTTTTCTCGGGAATTTTGTTACAATGATGAGAAGCTGATGAATGACAGAAGCTGATAACTTCTCTTTGCTAGAGAGACAATTCTTACTCTTCTATTAGGTCGTAGTAAAGACTGAATGCTTAATTATGGACCACCCAGTTAGCAAATAACCTGAGCTGCCCATCATGAAGTGGACATTATCTGATTTACCAAGCCAGAGTTGGGTGGGCATCATAGAACTTTATCATCAAAAGAAAGTGGCACACGTGTGAACTAAGGTTTGTCCTGTGTAGGGAGAAGGATGTTGCATAACGATGCATCTTGGTGCCCACGGCTCACACCTGCTCCAGGACATTTTCTTCCCCAGCTTGCGCCTGTGGCCTCAAGAGGCACTCCTTCTGATCAGCTGAACTAGGAAGAATAAATTGAACCTAGTTCATAGAAGGCTCTGGTGGCATGCAGGCACTAGCCAAAAGTGGACAGCTGAAACCATTCTACATCTTTCTGGGATAGAGCTGAGTGACACTGGTGAAGGTAAAGCCTCTTACTGGGCAGAACCTCAAGCACCACATCTGGCTTTGGCTTTTCTTGGAAGGAGAGATGGCCAGACATGTAATCATGCAGTCACCGAAAGGCTGTAGCTCACGGCTGAGCCAGATGGTCAGGGACTTGGAAGGAAAATGACTGGAAAATTGGTGATGAGGAAGTGTAGGGAAGAGGTAAGCAGGCCGATTTCTCTGATTGGGTTAAAGCATGGAGACATTTGTGTTCTATGTGAATGTGCATTAAAAGTGAAGGGAGATTTTAATAATTACTTGAACTGCATGACTCATTCTCTGGATACCAGTCAACCAGCCTTTGTCCACTGGGCTTATGAGCAAAAAAAAAAAAAAAAATAGAAAAAAAGTGTCCGGTGGCAGAGCTAGTACTTGTAGCTGAGCTTAGTGGAAGCCCTTCCACTTACGAGGCCAATATGACGATAGCCACTGGTAAGTGTCCCATCTGTCAACAGCAGAGACCAGCGCTAAGTCCCTGATATGGCACCATCCCCTCGGGTGCTCAGGCCCTCCCCGAGGGTGGGTGATTACGCTGGACTACTTCCATCTTGGAAGGGGAAGCATTTTGCTCTTTCCAGAATAGACTTTCTGCATGAGGATCTGCCTTCCCTGTACACAATGCTTCTGCCAAAGAGTACCATCTGTGGCTTACAAAATGCCTTCGCCATCATGATATTTCACACAGTGTTGGTTCTAATCAAGCCTCCCACTTTCCAGCAGATGAAATATGATAAAGGTGAAATATGGTCTATGCTTGTGAAACTCACTGGTCTTACCATGTTCTATACCACTCCGAAGCAGCTGTCTTGTTAGGATCGTGGAATGGCTTTCTGAAGACTCACTGTACCAGCTCACTGGCAACACACTTCAGGAATGGAATATGGCTCTCTAGAGGGCTGTGTATGTTCTGAACCAGCCGTCAACTTATGGTGTCATTTCTCTCTTAGCCAGGGTTTATGGGGCTAGGGATCCAGGGGTGGAAATGAGAGTGGTACCATTAACTCTCACCCCTCGTGACCCACTAGCTAAAATTTTGCTTTCTGTTCCTAGAACGTTATTCTCTGTAGGTCTGGGGATCTTAATTTCAGAGGGAGGAAGGCGGTGACCAGAAACACAATAGCAATTCAGAATGCTACAAGATCCTGTGGGGTTCCTAGGCCTCTGAGTCAACAGGCTAAGGAGGGAATTACAATATTGGCTGGGGATATTGATTCTGATTATAAAAGGGAAATTGGGCAGAATTCTACAATGGAGTTAAGGAAAATATGCCTGTAATACATGCGGTCATTGAGGGTATCTTTATTGCTATCATATCTAGTAGTTAAAGGCAGTGGAAAAAAATGAACAAGCCAGTTCAGGCAAGATCGCTAGTGTGCCCAGACCCTTCAGATAGGAGGTTGGGATCCTCTTTGGATAATGAGCTACGATCACATGAGCTGCTAGTTTAGAGCAGAAAATACAGAATGCGTAATGGAGAAAGGTAGTTATGAATACCATCTTTAACCATGTGGCCAGTTACAGAAAAGAGCACTGTAGGCGCCCTTAGCATCCTTTCTCATTTTTATGAATATGACGTATAATAAAATAAAGATATATTATCTCTTTGTTTTCTTTCTTCTCTTCTCTTATCACACAACCTAAGATTCATTGACTTTTGGGAAGGTTTGAACACAGGGGTATTCTACCTCTGAGCTATACTCTCAGCCCTATTTTACTTCTTTATTTTTATTTTTTACTGCTGGGGATTGGATCTAGAGACATTCTACCCCTGAGATACTTTTATTTTTAATTTTGAAACAAGGTCTCACTAAGTTGCTGAGGCTGGCTGTGAACCTGTGATCCTTCAGTCTCAGCCTCCCAAGTACTGGGATTACAGGTGTGTACCACGATGCTCGGCTCTACTGATATTTTATATAGTATTTAAGTGCAATTAAATATACAGCATAGCATTTTATTTTATTTTTTTATTTTTTATTTTTGTGGTACTGGGGTTTCTGGAAACCCTTCTACCTCCGGGCTACACTCCCAGACCTATTTTATATTATTTTTATTTGGAAACAGGGTCTCCTAAGCCAGCGCGCGCGGCTGGCCTCGAACCTGCGCGATCCTCCTGTCTCCGCCTCCCAAGCGCGGGGATGACAAGCGTGCGCCACCACGCCCGGCCTTACAGCATAGTATTTTAGCATAGGGTATCAGTCAAAATTCAGTACCACTCGAGACCTTTGACTCTTCTGGGAAAGTGGTTAGGGTGCTTTGGTTGTTTACAAGATAGTTGTGTTTCGTTGAGGGAAAGTATGACTTTAATATAACCTTCACTTGGAGATTAATATCTTTTAAAATACCTGTGGGTGTGAAGTTTAAAAAGGAGGGGGAAGTACTTGGTGATGGCTAATTTTATGTGAACTTGGCTAGACCATGGTGTTATCAGAAACCCCAGCAGGAGCTGACCAGGGGTCCCCGACAGATGATATTTAGTGAGCTGCTTTTCAAGTGTGATTAACAGAGTGAGAAATGGTGGTAAAGCACGAAGGGAGCTTAATCTGTTTGACCCACTTAGAAAGACTGTTAGCCCAGAAAAGTGTCTTCTCCACACTGACTCAGCTTGAGGAATAGAGAGGGGAAGGACGAAAGTCAGGAGCCAGGGGCATGCATGTGCAGAGTAGGTCTGCTTACACCTCTACCAGAGCAGCCAGGGGAGGGAGGCTCGAATCCCAGCCTGAGATGAAGCTGGAAATATAATTGAACTGGGTTTGAGGGGCTGGGTGCTTCTGCTTCTATTTGTTCTTTCCTCCTCCTCCTCTTCCTCCTCTTCCTCCTCGTCCTCCTCTTCTCTGTGGTAAATGGGGATTGGACCCACAGGCATTCTACTTCCAAGCTACACACAAACCTATTTTATTTCTTTTGAAACAGGGTCTCACCAAGTTGAGGAGGGCCTTTTTAATTTGGTGAGGTTGGCCGTGAACCTGGGTCCTCCTGTCTCAGCCTCCCAGTACTGGGCTCCAGGTGTGCGCCACCACGCTGGCCTGGGTGCTCTATAACTGTTTCCATATTAAGGAAGCCCCTTTTACAGAGAGGCGCCCAGATATGTGGTCAAGCATTCATCTGGATGTTTTGGTGAAGAGGTTTTGGATGAAGTGTGAATTTATACTAATGTGTTTGGAGGCGAGCAGACCCCCCATAAAGAAATCGTGCCTCGTCCAAGAATCAGTCTTTACACACACACACACACACACACACACACACACACACACACACACATTCTCCTCCTCCCCTTTCCTTACCCTCCCTCTTCTCTTCCTCCTCTTCTTCCTCCTCTTTCTCCTTTTTTTCCTCTTTCTCCTCCTCCTTCTCCTTCTTCTTCTGGGGATTAAACCCAGGTTATTCTAAATCTGAACTAGACGCCTAGCCCTTTTATTTATTATTTATTTATTCATTTATTTTTGTGGTGATGGGTGTTAAATTCATGGGCAGTCTACCTCCAAGATATACTCCAAATCCTATTTTATTTTTATTTAGAAACTGGGTCTTGCTAAGTTGCTTGAGGCTGGTTTCAAACCTGTAATCGTCCTTTCTCAGCCTCCCAAGTAGTGGTATTATAGGCATGACCACCACATCCAGCCCAGTTGTTTCTTTTCTTACACACATGTTTGTTCTTTCCTTTGGAGAAACCTGATTAATACACCTGCTAACCAAGCATGCACCTCCACAAAGGGAAATGAAAAAAAAGTTTTATTATTAACTAAGCATAGGACCAGACTGCATAGGTTCCTAAAGTAGGCAATACTGCTCTCTGAGGGGGATGCTGGAACAAAATATAGAATTTGAAAGCATGAAAATTTCTCACTGCATCTTTCTGTTTATTTGCTTAAAGAAGGAAGATGAAGGGACACTGAATAATTTTCTTTTTTCTGAAAAGGGAGTGGTAAGCCAAATAAATTTTTTTTTGGTGGTACTGGGGTTCCTGGAAGCCCTTCTACCTCCGGGCTACACTCCCAGACCTATTTTATATTTTTATTTGGAAACAGGGTCTCTTAAGCCAGCGCGGCTGGCTTCGAACCTGCGTGATCCTCCTGTCTCTGCCTCCCAAGTGCGGGGATTACAATTGTGCGCCACCACGCCCGGCTTAAGCCAAATAAATTTGGAAAGGAACCTCATGACCAGAGCATGATGTACATCACAGCGATCTTCTAAAGATATCTCAAAGGCAAAATGGTACTTGGGAGGCTGAGACAGGTGGTTCCCAGTCAGCCCCAGCTACTTAGCGAGGCCCTCTGCAACTAGTGAGACTGTTTAAAAGTAAAGAATGAAAAAAATAGGGCTGGGGGTGTAGCTCAGAGGTAAAATGCTCCTGGGTTCTACCTCCAGTACTGCCAAAAAAAATAAAAAAAAAAGAAAGAAAAGAAAAGAAAAGAAACCTTGCTCTCTATATACAATTTGTTACATCCATGTTCTGAAGAAAAACAACAGCTGCTCTTCAGGTTAGAAGACCTGCAGGAATTGTGTCAGAGTTTATCCTAAATCCATCTGGTATTTAGAGTTATCATCTGTTTTTGCTGATTGGTTTTATCTAAAAAAAAAAAAGAAGCTCCTGGTACCTTTATTTTAATTTAATTCGTTTGTTTTTATTGGTGCACTGTAGTCATACATGTTAACGGGGTACCAGATGGTGGAGGCCCACACGCACACATCACTCATATGGCCCTTCCTCTCCTCGGACCTTTAGGATCGGGGTAGTTTGGGAGTGAGGTGCCCGCCTGTTAGCTCCAACCCTCCCAAGGGTGCTGCCTTCCTTCCTTCGTGGACATCTCTTTCTTTTTTTGATGTACTTGTATTCGTGCACCATCGTCTCACATCACAAAGTCGTTCAGAGCGGCAGGACATAGACCCACGCAGCAATCGGCGAGCTCCCTGGCTCCTTCCCCACGCCTCCCCTTCTCCATACATGCTCTTGAGACTGGCGGCGGCGGTTTCATGTGTGCGTAATATCAGTGGAAGTGTTTCTTTCATAAATTCTCCCTCCCACCGCCGCCCTCCTCCTCTAGACCCCTCCTGAGCTCCACTGGGGATTCTCTTCTGTCGTAAAGACTGCTTGCATCCTGATTTCTCCCAACCCTCCACATATGAGGGAAACGAAACCCTTCACTTCCAGTGACTGGATAACCTCACTTCACATGACGTTCTCCAGGTCCATCGGCTTTTTGCAAATGATATAATTTTGTCCTTGGATTATAAAATTATGGGATATACACACGAAGGCATCCTTCAGGTACATTTCAAAGAGATAGTTCCCAGGTCCTTCAGAAAGACATTTTTAGGCTTAAAGCTGGAAGGGGATTTATTTAGGGTTTAAGAAGATTTACATGCATCTCACAGGGACATGGAAAAAACTTATAAGATTTCTAAAGAAAATGCTTTGAAACTAAAAAGGAGGTTGTCTCTGTCCCTTTGGGTAGCGGGGGAAGTTAATACTTTCCTCTTTTTGTGTTTATACTCTTCACCGCTGTTTGCAGTTTCATACTCACTATTATATAGAGAAGGAATTCATTTATTTTCACAACGAGCAGTTCATTGTATAACACAAAATTTATATTCATCCTCTTCTCAGTAGACATGTGGATTATTTTAGTTTTTTGGTTTTGACAACATCTGCTGCAAATGTACAAAGAATAGCTCTAAGTTATCAGTGTATAAAATGGTAACATTATAGAAGTGGCATTATAAAATAATGCAAAGTTGTTTTCCAAACTCAGAACTAATTTATCATATACCAATAATTTATTATTGCACATTATAATTCTCAATCTTTGCTAAAGTAAAAGTTTATAGTGCTCTTCCAACTGGTGTGTGTAAAATTTTCATATCTCTGATTTTAATTTTCATATCTCTGATTAATAATGAGACTGGACATATTTTACTTATACATTAGGAATTTATATTTTTCATTTTTGTTTAATTTTCAATACATTACTTACCCCCTCTTTTTGAATTTGTAAGAATTTTTTGTGTATTCTCATTCATGACCCTGGGTTCTATTCCCAGCGCTGCCAAAAATTATATTTAAGTTTTCAATCTCCTAGAATTGGTTTTTATGTATGATGTGAGATAGAGTTTCTATTATTTTCTTCTCCCTCTCCTCCCTTCTTCGTCTTCTCCTTCTTTTGTGGTACTAGGGATTGAAACTAGGGGCATTTTACCGCCGAGCTATATGCCCAGTCCTTTTTAATAGGGATTGAAACTAGGGGCATTTTACCGCCGAGCTATATGCCCAGTCCTTTTTAATTTTTTATTTGGAAATAGGCTCTGTGGAGGCTGGCCTTGAATCTCTCAGCCTCTTAGGCCTCCCAAGCCCTGGGAGTACAGGTGCCCCCAAACCTGGCCCTATTGCGTCTTGCTTAAAAATGTTGAACCAGTTTCTCCAGCATTAGTTTTTCTTCATCCACTTTCCCAGTGTGCTTTGAAGCTCCTGCCCATCCTCCAGGGCTGGCCGCCCGCCTGCCGTGTGCTGCGTCTCTGTGTCTGGGTCCGTTTTGGGCTCTCTGTTCCAAGGGGTCCCTTTGCTACGTCACGTGCTTGTTGGTGTGACAAAGATAAATTGAATGTATTGTATTTTTACCTCTGGCTTTCATTTTACCTGATCCTGTTCTTGATTCTCTTTTGTCTTCGTGTTCCTTTGATTCTTCTGTCCTTTTATGACCTTTAAAGGGGTTTTCATCTTTGTCTTTGAATTTCTCAGTGTTTACTATTGTGCACCTTAGCTGTAAGGGTTTTTTTTCTTTTCTTTTCATTTTCTTTTTTTTTTGGTAGTGGGGGTTGAACTCAGGAACATTCTACCTCTGAGCTACACCCCAGCACCTCCACCCAGTTCTTTGTTTATTTTTAAATAGAGTCTCACTAGGTTACTAGGAATCTAGCTACCTGGCTGAGCCTGTCCTGGAAGCCATCATCCTCCTGTCTCGGCCTCCCAAGTACTGGGATAACAGGTGTACACTGCTATACCTGGATAATTTTTCTTTTTAAAAAACGCTACTTGAGTAGTTTTATGCTTTATCATTTCTAGGAAACCCTCATATGTTATTCTTTAAATATTTCTGGAACCCTTATTGCTTTGTTTTTTTTCTGTCTGGAACATATTGAAGCTTCTCGTTCTGTTTTCTGTACCTCTTAAGTACGTTATTTATTCATGATTCCCTTGACTAATTTCTTCAAATATTGCACATTAATTTTGTCCTCAGGTTTGTTTCAAGCACTGTTTAGCTCATCCCTGAGTTTTGCACTTCAGTGATTACGGCTTTTGAAAAGAACTTGACTTGATTCTTTGTTGAATCTCTTGATCATTTTTCATATTCTCTCAATCTCTGCCTGTAGCTCGATTCTTTATTCTTTCTACAGATGACTCCTTGATTAATTGACATACTGTGTATTCTAGTATTAGGATCATTGGGGCTCTAAACATGTTGCTGTTTATTATTTCTACTGATTCTCAATTTAGGATAACTTATTTTATTATGTTTGATAATTCTTTGGGACTAATATCTGACTGTGATAAAAACAGAAATTAGGTTAGAGGAAAATGCTTTCCTTGCAAGGATTTGTGCTATTATGCTCAGTCCATTTTAATTAATACTTTGGCCTCTGTTTGACCAGATCATACATGTAATATGATATCAAGCTACAGACATGCGCAGTGGCAGTTCTGTGGTTAAATTTTTTATAAGGTTGCTTTTATTCTTCATATTTATTTTTCTGCTGAAATAAGTGGTTGGATCAGGCAGGGTTTTGTTTTTATGTGTTTTTCTTAGATGTCTTTGCTTCATTGATGCAGGACTGAGTTGGGAGGCAGAGATAGGAGTATTGTAGGTACAGCAACTTAGCAAGACCCTCCACAACTTAGTGAGACCCTGTTTTAAAACAACAACAACAACAACAACAAAAGCTGAGAGTGTAGGTCAGAGACAGAGTGCCCCGGGTTCAATTCCCAATGCCAAAAATAAATGCCATTGGTTATAGTCAAATTCTCAGAGAGAATACTAGATATTCAGAAAAATTTTAATCATAGAATTTTTAATTTAGCAAAATATCTGTTCTGACAGTATCTATAACACAAATTTTATTTCAGAGCTGATAGAATGTCAGTATTTGGTGAATGAATTCACAGTTAGAATGTACTGATTTCATTTTTCATGATGAACCAAGTAAGACCACTCCAATAATGGAGTTGAAGTGTTTTCTATAAATCTTAATAATATGCAACTCCAGGGAAATTGAAAATATTTTGAGTTAATTTTTTAATAATGCTGGGGAATTTAAATGGTCTCCCACCTTATTTTTTTATTTTCTAATTCATCCTACAGATAACTATCAGAATATTTTCTTAAAGAAAACAATCTCAGCATGTGGCTCTTTTTACACTTAACTTTGAATTAATTGCTACTTGTAATTCCTTCTTAGATACTTCTGTCTGCGCACTCAGTTTATGGTAAAGTGCTATCTATCTGAACCTGAGGCTTTTCCTTCTCATTAAACCAAGTTACTGAAGCCTTCCTTCATATTACCCTTACGCAGGGCAAGGTGGATCAAAGATGAATTAGTTCTGATACTTACCTCTCTGGTGACAGTCAGTCCAATGGGGCAAAGAAGGAGGGGGAAGGAGGAGCTTTTAAAAACATGTAAAAACCAATCACCTGCTAGTCGGGCGTGGTGGCGCAAGCGTGTGATGACAGTACTTGACTTGGGAGGCGGAGACAGGAGGATTGCAGGTTCAGGACGGCCTCTCAGCAGCCCAGTGAGACCCTGTTTCAAGACAGAAATAAACAGGGCTAGGGGTAGCTCAGAGGTAGAGTGTGGCTGGGTTCAACCTCCAATAGAAAAAAAACAACGATCACCTGACGTTGTAAGGTGTATGGTAGGAAGGTACCTAGGCAATCCTTTCCTTTTCTAATTCTGATAGCACAGTATTTTTACATGATTATTTACTCCTTTTATATATTTATCCCTCCCATCATCTTTTTGAGGAGCAAGGCATGGATGCTTTGTGATTTCAAAGTCTTTCAACACCTTTATCGTAGTGGTTTGCCTAGAAAAATCATAGTAACAGAGCCAGGCGTGGTGGTGCACGCTTGTAATCCCCGCGCTTGGGAGGCGGAGACAGGAGGATCGCGCAGGTTCGAAGCCAGCCGTGCTGGCTTAAGAGACCCTGTTTCCAAATATAAAGAAAAAGTATAAAATAGGTCTGGGAGTGTAGCCTGGAGGTAGAAGGGCTTCCAGGAACCCCAGTACCACCACCACCAAAAAAAAAAAAAAAAAAAAAAAATCATAGTAACAGAACAACAGTAACGCTGAGGATAATAGAAATCACTGAAATAAGATTAATTCTATGCTAGACTTTGTTCTCAGGTCTTGCATGTTTTATGCCATTTAACATAGGCGACAACACAAAAAATACGCCATCAGTATCCCTATTCAGCTAATGAGGGAACTGAACCAAGCTTGCATGGCAAGGAAAGGGAGCCCAGAGGCAGGCTGTGGTGGGTACTCAGTGGATACGCTGAATGCTGGGTGTGGGGTGCACGCCTGTGGTCCTGGTACCGGGAGGCTGAGACAGTAGGATCGCAGGTTTGCTGCCAGCCACAGCTACTTAGCAAAGCCTTCTTTCTAAAAAAATTGGAAGAAAAGAGATAAATAGGGAGAGTAGCTCAGAGGCAAATGCCCCCGGGTTCAGTTCCCAGTAAACTGCCTCCTCCCACACAGAGTAATATATGAATTTATGTTAGGTAGTTTACAAAATTTAAATGCAAAAGTCTTGGAAATTGTACATGGACCGCGAATGCAATTTCCTTTGATTTTCAGGCTGTACCGTGGGTGGAGACTGTAAAATACTGTCTGTATTAAAAGATTTATTTATATCTTTTAGAAAGCCCCTTAATGTCTTTACCCTCAGACACCAAAGATTGACAAAGTTTTACCTCTAGCAATCCTGTGGCTTTGTGGTCCTGTTTCTCAGGTTACAGAGTCCTCGAAGGACAGACACTTCGTCGGGACGCTAGACCTCACTTGCGTTTTACGTGGCACTCCCCAGTGCTCCGAAGGTAAATAAGCTTTACTTGCAGCAGGACAGCTCACTTTATAACTTGCATATTAGTCAAAGTCGTTTGGAAACCTGAATTCTTTGCTTCAGTAACCTACCTTCAGCCTGTAAGATAGTAACATAGTCCATGGGAGTCAGAGGGCTTTAGTAATCGCATGGAAAGTACAGTTTAGAGAAGCTCCACTAGCCCACATCATAAATCGAAGGAGAGTAGAAAGAAGAAAAGTGCCATTTTGAGATGAGATGGTTGTACATGCAGTAATCAAGAAACATGTATGACGATAGCACGTGCTGGACATGCGTGTAATTTCAGTACTTAGGAGGCTGAGACAAGACAATCACAGGTTCAAGGGCAGCCTCAGCAACTAGCAAGACTCAGCAACCCAGCAAGACACTGTTTCTAAATAATAAAATAAGATAAAATAGGACTGTAGCTCAGAGGTAGAATGCCCTGAGATCAACCCCAGTAACACACACACACACACACACACACACACACACACACACACGATAACATGAGTTACTACTGTGGAAAAGTGTTCTATAAACCATTCTCTATTCTAGTAATTTACAGCTTATATAAAATGATGGGGCATATGTAGTTACACTACAGTGCAATCTGACAGGGTCTACATCTGTTCAGAAGTTCCATTTTATGGGACTGCAGAGGCATGAGGTGGTATTATGACTATTCTGGAAAGCTATCTATTCATTTGACACATTTTGTCATATGTTCAGAGATAATGGGTAGGAAGTCAGATTTAGCAGAGATATGGTATTATGGGGAAGGGGTTGTAGAAAGATCAATACTATAAGACAAAAATGTGAAAAGTATAGGTTTTACTAATAAGGAAAAAGGCCTCTACCAAGAGATTAATAGCATTAAAACTTGATTTAGGATGGTTAATTTCCCACAGTTGTACAATGAATGAATGGATGAGGGAGATTGAGTGTGACCCTGTTTTAAAATAAAAATAGGACTTCCGGGAAGATGGCGACCGAGAAAAGCGGGGCTTAAGAGTCCCGCTAACAACCAATCTCCATTACCACAAAACCAGCGCCTTTCATAGCCAGAAAACACCATCAACAGAAAAACAAAAAAACCACCAGGCTCCAGAGAGAAAGCGGACTGAGAACAGAGCTCAGGGCCACAGAGGAGACACACGCGCCCGAGGACGCGGCAGCAGCGCCATACTGCCGGCGGCAGCGGCGAACTCAGCGGACGGCTACAGCAAGCCGAGGTGAGCCGATGCGGAACAGCCAGGCGGGATCTTTCGGCGCAGACAGCATTTAAAGCTCCCAGTGGCTGAGCTCAGCACACGCTGCAGCGATTCAGAGTGGAAATCAAAACCAGAGAAGAAAAAATACGCCAGCCTCATGGCCGAGGGCGTGGCAGAGGCGCCATATTGCCACCGGCGGCGGCAGCAGCAGTGAATTCACCGAGTCCAGTACAGCTACATCTACGTACTCAAGAACAGTGAGTCAAATTGCGGGCCACAGAGGAGAAATCCCAGTATTGTGCCTCCTGGGACTTGACCCAGTGAGGGAGTGGTGGTGGCAGAGATATCACACCATAGGAGAGCGTGCAACCTGGCACCCCCCATAGTTTAAAGCAGCCTCTATCGACTCCCTGGGTCGGAGACTCTGTGATACAACCCAGTAAAGGAGTAGTAGGGTCTGAGATAATACAGACTCGAGATCCAGAGCACCTTAAGTGAAGCCATAGTGACCCAAGGGAAGAACCCAGAGAAGGCACAAACCTCCGAAATCATGGGAAAGAGGAATAACACTGAAGTAATGAATGTGCACAACCCCACAACATCAGAACCTGATAAAACAGAAAATCAGAGATTTCTAGAAGATCAAATCAGGAAAATAACTGTAGAAATAATAGAGGTGCTTCGAAAAGAACTCAGAGAGAGCCAAAAAGAGATAAAGGATGCAATTAATGAAGTAAAGGCCTCAATTCAAAGCACAAACAACCGATTAGACCACATGGAGAACAGAATCTCGCTCTTAGAAGATGAGCAATCCAAAAATGAACGCATAGTTTCTAATCTAGAAAAAGATATCCAACAGCAGGAATCTGACATTGAAGAAATATGGGCCCATCTTAAGAGAGCTAACCTAAGAATAATTGGAATAGAGGAGGGAAAAGAAAGTGATACCAAAGGGATCAACAATCTCTTCAAGGAAGTAATAGCAGAAAATTTTCCAAATATAGAGCAAGAGGTTGATACACAGATCCAGGAAACTTATAGAACTCCCTTTAGACAGGATCCGAGAAGAGGATCCCCACGCCATATAATTGTCAAAATGACCAATGTGGAAGCCAAGCAGAGAATCTTAAAGGCAACAAAAACAAAGGGCCAAGTGACATTCAGAGGCAAACCAATTAGAATCACTCCAGACTTCCCAAACCAAGTCATGAGAGCCAGAAGGGCTTGGAGTAACATATTCCAAACTCTGAAAGAAAACAACTTCCAGCCAAAAATTTCCTATCCAGCAAAACTTTCTATCAAATTAGATGGAGAAATAAGAAGCTTCCATGACAAACAGAAACTGAAGGAATTTATGTCTTCAAAACCAGCGCTAGAGAAAATACTCAAAGAGATTAACTACAAAGAAGAAATAGGTAACACTCACCAGAACCAGAGAAACAAGAGTTTCCATCCAACAGACAACTAAGATTGGTTATCTGTGGAGATTCATTATTTATGTTAGTCTTTTACCTATCTCTAAATTGTATTGTTTGCCTTTATTGTTGTTAATTTTTAGGATTTCTAGTTGGAATATTAATATACCTTCAGATATAGCATTTGGAAATATTTTATCCAATTCTATTAGTAACTTTTAACTCTGTTTACATTGTCTTTGGATATACAATATTTTCTTTTATTTTTTAGGGAGTTTGTATATTCTTCTGTTGCCTGTGCCATTGAAATCATATCCAAGAAATCACTGCCAATTTCAATGTTGTGAGGTTTTATGACCCAGATTTTCTCCTAAAAGTTTATAGTCTTAAGATTTATATTTAGGTCTTTTATCTAGTTTGAGTTAATACTTGTATGTGGGATTAGGTAAGGGTCCAATTTTATTCTTTTCCATGTAATTATTATTTTTCAACAATATTTAGTTAAAAGATTATTATTTCCACCACCAAATCTTCGTGGAAACCTTGTCAAAAATAACTTGACAATATAGGGAAGAAGTTAGCTCTAGGCTTGTATTTAACTCCAATGGTCTATATATCTGCCTTTAGAACAGTACTACACTGTTTCAATTATTGTAGCTTTATATGGTTTGAAATCAGAAAATATACATCTTCTATCTTTGTTTTTGCTTCGAGATTGTTTTGGGTATCTAGAGTCCATATTCCATATCAGGATAGATTTTTTTCTGAAAATAAATATATGATAGTTTCACCTAAAAAAAAGAAAAAAATATTCTCTGGTAAGAAAGAAAGCAAAAAGAAATATTGAAATGTTATCTTTAAGTCATCAAAAGCTTGGTATCAGACAAATGAAACTGTTATGTGAGATTATCATTTTTAATTTTGGATAAATTGCTATAATACTAGATGTCAACCACTAAGCCAAGCATGGGAGGGAGGGATGGGGAGAGAATGGGGTGGGGATCGGGTGGGGGCTGACTGGGCGATGTGTGCATGTATGTCTACAAAAGTTTGTATCCCACTATGATGTATGAATACAGTGCACCAATAAAATAAAATTAAAAAAAAAAAATAAAATAAAATAAAAATAGGTCTGAGTAACACACACACACACACACACACACACACACACACAACCAAAAAGCAAAGCAACACAAAAAATTCCCGAAACAAAAGTAAACAACAACAACATAAACCAGAAGTAATGAACTTATTTCAATAGTCTGTGTTTAAGATGTTTGGGAAATAGACTAACTGTAACAAAATAAATTGGAGAGATGGAATGGTTTTTGTTGTTGATTGAAGAATTCCAAAGTATAAAAGATTACCTCCAAGTATCTCTCAGCTCTTTTATTTTTTTCTTTTTAAGCAGGGTCTCAATAGGTTGCTGAGAGTCTTACTAGATTGCTGAGGCTGGTCTTGAACTTGTGATCTTCTAGTCTCAGCCTCCCAAGTACTGGGATTATAGGGTACATCACCACACCTGGCTGCAGACAGCTTTTAATAGCAGCTGGTAGACCTGGACCACCTGTAGAAAACAATCATAAGCAAAGAGACTCTGAACGACGCAAGAAATTCTTCCAGGTATTCTTTGGCACAGAAGACACCAGGTCCCTGCTTCAAGCTAGAGGGTCTACAACACTTTCCACCTCACCCAGAAAAGGCCCGAGGTAGGAGACATTTCACAGAAGTAGAGGTCAATTTCAAAGCACAATTTTGAGTCTGTCCCTCTTCTCTATGCATTTTAAAGTAGCCGGACTCAGGCTGCAGATAGAAATTTGAATCTAATTCTTCTCAGGCAATATTAGAGTTTTCCTGCAGTGTAAAACTCTTGGTAAGCATAATTTTAAAACATATTCATGTCTTTGTATATAAGCCTTTGCTAATATTTCAAATTATCCTCCTAGGAGATATTACTAGAAGAGAAATGAATGAGTCATTTCTAGCTACTTTTGTTCCTAATGGTTCTTGCTTTATCCTTGAGAATATAGGAAATTCAAGAGGTGGAGAGTCTTTTATTTTGCCTTTCAAATGCAAATGTGCGAAGTAGAACATGAGTTACAGAAGCACGTCTGTGGTTGCCACAGTCTGGAACGATAGCGATTACTGCAGTGACTAATGACTTACACGGGGGTTTTCATCTATTACCTTCTCGGAGCTTTGAAGCAATCCTGCAGCCCTATTGTTCCCACTTTTCAAGGGTGGAAACTGAGGCTGTGAAGGTTAGGCCAAGGACTATAAAATACTATGTTGAACTTCAGAACCGCTTATTGTTTTCGTTTTCTTTTTTGGTACTGGGGATTGAATTCGGGGGCATTCCACCTCAAAGTCACATGCTCAGCCCTAATCATTCGTTCGTTCATTCATTCATTCATTCATTCATTCATTCATTATTTTTGGTACATGGAATTGAACCCCGGGGTATTCCACCTTCAAGCCACCCACCTAGCCATATTTATTTATTTATTCACTCATTCATTCATTTATTTTGGTGCTTGGGATTGAACCCAGGGCATTCTACCCCTGAGCTATACCTGCCAGCCCCTTTTATTTTGAAACAGAGTCTCGCTTAGTGAAACAGAGTCTGTTGCTGAGATTTGCTAAATTTCTGAGGCTGGCCTTGAGCCTGAGATCTTCTGCCTCAGCTTTTAAGTACTGGGATTTGTAGGCATGTGCCACTATGCCCAGTTAGAGCTTCTGCTTTGAATTTGACGAGACAAAAAAAAAAAAAAAATCCAAAAAAAAAAAAAAAACCCACCAGTCCTGATGGATATTCCAAGTTAAGGTGAGAGAATAATTTTGTCATCTTTCCTCTTCGTTTTAAATATTTTGCTCCAACTGTTTACCTCACAGTTTTCTAGCCGTTCTCCCTACTTCCAGCCTTGAGCTTTAACCCTAAGAACTCTAATGGCAGTGCAGTCTGACCTCACTGCATGTCCTGCTATAATTAAAATGACGGTCACACACTTAGAGGAAGGAAGGCTCACTCGCTCACAGTTTGTTGGAGATGTCTGGGTTCAGTCCTGTGGGCCCAGCGTGGCAGCAGGAGGTAGAGTGTGCAAGGCGCCACTCGTGTTGGAGGCCAGAAGCAGAGAGGGAGGAAGGACGTGCAACCCCCAAGGCCACAGCCCCGGCCCTCTCCTTAGCCACCCAGCGCCAAGCCCACTTCCAACACTGCTCCTTGGTGAGGCGCAGAGGGACCTTCTGCACCCAAACCATTGCACTGCAGTAACTTAAGACGCATTCACTTGTCTATACCGTCATTCCTCAGTGTCCATTGTCCTGCATCCCTGCTGACGCCACAGTCTAAGGTTGCTCAAGATACTTAGATAAAATGGAACAGTTAGCTGGGTCTGATGGCCGACATCTGTAATCCTAGTATTTGGGAGGTTGAGAAAGGAGGATTTCAGGTTCATGGCCAGCCTTAGCAACTTAGTGAGATTCTGCTTCAAAGATAAAAGCAAAATAAGGCTGGGTGTAGCTCAGAGGTAAATCCTGTCTGAAGCTACCTGGATTCAATCCCCGGTACCAACAAAAGAAGATATAGTAATTGCATATAACCTACACATATCCTGCTGAATATTATAAATCTTCTCTAGATTGCTTTTAATACCGCACACAATGTAAATATTACGTAAATAGTATTCCACATGTATTGTGGAAAATGTACATTTTTAGTACTGACAGTTTTTAAAAAATGAATATTTCCACCTATTACTGGTTGAAGTCACAGATGTGGAACTACAGGTACAGAGGGCTGCGACTATAGTTCATTTGCTAGTGGAAATTTAGTAGTCATGGAATAATCATTTTGTTATCATTGATAAAAGTGAAGCAGATAAGACTTTAGAGAACTAAATATTTTTCTATATAATGTTTGCAAGACTTTTGTTCCTGAGTATTTATTCCCTACCCTTGTTACACCTAAATTTTCTACCCACAACTGTTGTTCAGCCAACTCCGGTCTGGAGCTCTGCCCCACCCAAGTGGTTAGCAAAACAGGTTTCTTAGAACTTTCTGAGAATTTGAACAACAAACAATTCTCAGAACAAAATCGAAGGGGTTTTCTCCTTTTATAAAATATTTTCTTCAGCTATTTTAAGAGCATACTTTGAAATTGAATTGGCCTGACTGGTATTTGAAGTCACCTGTTTTAGCTACAGTTTGGAACAACCCGATAACTGGAGATTGGGTGAACTCATGCCTCATCAACAATGTGAAACGAGAGTAAAGTCAGTTACTGAGAGCTGCTCCACAACTCACGTTGACATGTAACCTTCTAGGTCAATGTGGTGGTGCTTGTCTGTCTTCCCAGTACTTGGGAGGCCAAGACAGAAGGTTCTTAGGTTCAAGACCAGCCTCAGCAGCTTAAGGAGACTCTCATAAATTAAGGGAGGTCCTGTTTCAAAATAAAAAATCAAATAGGGCTGGGGATGTGGCTCTGACTTAGAATGTCCCTGAGTTCAATCCCCAGTTTCAAAACAACTGCAACGACAACAACAACAACAAAAGAAATGTAATCATTTTCTGACTGTATTAGGAGATATAAAGGTGAGACTTAAAAAGGGGATTGGGATATGGGGAACTAACTTCCTGAATGGATTAAGGTTGTTATGCTTATACTGAGATTGAGGTAAACAGTCAGCAAAGGCTTGGCTGATAGTAATAATAACAATAAAAAAAACCCAAACCACACACCTATCAATTCTTGGCTACTTTTCAAGTCTTCAAGATCTAGAGGGAAGCTTTAAATAAATCCCTTTCTATTTTGCAGTGATGCTTGGATGGCCACATGCCATCTGCCACAGATGTTGTTACTTATTTATTAGGTTGTAAATTTCTCCATGAAGCCTATGTCTTAGTGACCTCATTTTGTTGAGTTTCTCTGCATGCTATATGACCATCATTAAAGTCCAATAAAATCACCACAATCTTAGTAATTTGCTATGCATCAAAGCTATTGAAGTGTATTATATTATGTGTATTATAAATGGACAGGAAGCAAAATGGCATATGTTCAAAATGTGGCAGGTTTAAATAGCTCGAGAGTCAGTTTCTTCCCAGCTTTCTGTTTTGGTTAACACTGTCACTGCTGTGATCCCAAACAACTGACTATGTACCTTAGAGGAAGGGAGATTCAGTTGCTCACAGGTTTTGGAGATTTTAGGGTTCAGCCCATTTCAGGCTGGGTCTATGGAGCATGGGGGAGGGAGGGAGCAAGGGCTCTGTTCTCACATCATGGAGGATGGAAAGCAGGAGAAGAAGCGCACAGACAAGGGGATTCAAAGACAAAGCACCGTCCTAAGGCCACCTCCAGGGACCCACCTTCTCTAGTACATCCCACCTGCCCGAGTTACCACCCAGTGAGTCTATTACAGTGATTTATCCATTGATTACACCCTCCTGATTTAATCATATCAACTCCAAGCATCAATACAGGAGCTCTTCAGGGGACAGTCTACGACTGTAACACATACACTCTATCTTTTTTAGATTTTTAATAAAATGAATCTACTGAATTCTACTTAGGTTATAGAACTTTATAAAATACCTACGTTGATAACACTTTTGCTCTCTTTATCAAATCAATGTGTGGTGAAACATTCCTTTTGCAGAGCTTTAGAAGAATCAAATGATTTGAAATACTTTAGAATTGTTTAGAAATAATTTAGAAAGTTTGTGTCTGAACGTGTAAATGAAGTTTTCTTGTTCTTTTTTTTTTGGGGGGGGCACTGGAGATGGAACTCAAAGGCATTTTACCTCTGAGCTACACACCCAGCCCTCTTTTTTATTTTTTATTTTGAAACAGGGTCTCACTAAGTAAATGAGGCTGGCCTTCAACTTGCAATCCTTCTGTCTCAGCCTCCCAAGTACTGGGATTACAAGCGTGCACCACCATGCCCGGTTATAAGTACAGTTTTTAAGGAAGATTGTTTTTGTAATTATTTATTTATTTTTGTGGTACTGGGGGTGGAACTCAAGGGCTTTTCTACCTCCGCGCAATACTCCCAGACCTATTTTATATTTTACATGGAAACAGGGTCTCATTAAGTAGCTGAGGCTGGCTGGCTTCGAACCTGTGAGATCCTCCTGTCTCAGCCTCCCAAGCGTGGGAATTACAAGCATGTGCCACCACACCCAGTTTAAGATTTTTTTTTTTTTTTTTATAGCCCTGCACTGTGGCACACACCTGTAATCCCAGTACTTGGGAGGATGAGACAGGAGTATTACAGGTTCGAGGCCAGCCTCAGAAACATAACAAAGCCTTCAGTAACTTAGTGAGACCCTATTTCAAAATAAAAATATAAAATAGGATTGGAATTGTGTCTCAGAGTAGAACACCTTTGGATTCTATCTTCATTACCACGGGAAAATGTGTTTTCGTGCGTTTGTAAATAAGTCTTTCTTTATTGCTAATGAAAAGGAAGGAGAAAGTGGGAAAGAAGACATTATTTTTATTTTATTAATGCAGCTACTTACACAAAGAATGCTTTTATAAAAGCTCAAAACAGACACAGGGAAGAGGTCAAATTAGAAAATAGGTATTTACAGTTTTAGGTCAATATTTATTATATGGAGCTATGCACAACAGTCAACATTAAAAAATATACTAAGCTCCTTCAAAGATTTTAAGATTTTATTTTTAGGTTATCAGTTTTCTTGAAAAAAGTAATAAAGCAAAATTTTTAGTCAGCAAGAGATCTGAGCATTGTTGGTGAGTGTGTTTGACTTTAATTTTCTATCAAAATGTTAAGCATCTGGGAATCTTTCTTCTTTGATCTTTATGTTTGCTGGGTGGGTCATGGCCTGAGCTCTCTCTGACCCATTCAGCTTTCCTTTCTTGTTTCTTGTTTGGCACTAAGAGGTCAACACCTGCAGGCTGCTTGGTCCAGATGCTGCTGGGTTCCAAATGATCCTGGTTAAAGGAGGCTGGGCTGGAAATTAGCGGCGGGGGAAGGAGAAGCCGGGCAGCTCCACTCTGCCACCCATCTGCACCTTGCCATCTGTTCCAAGCAGCTGCTTTAACTCCTCAAGGGCTCCAGGGCTTTTACCCGGGAGGCTCACTGTCACATGAATTACAATGGGCAATTCTGACTCCTAGACTGAGGACATTTCCTGCATCACTCCAGTCTAGGAATGGGGACGTCTTCCTTCTGAGCCAATGTTTGAGTGCCTTAGCACCCCCCTTTTGTCTTTCTCACCCTTCAAAACACCACCATAAGGAATTACTTTCATTGGATTACTCCTATTTTAAGTATGTAGAGAGGTTTCTGTTTTCCTGAATGGCCACTGAGCAATAGATTGGCAGCAATGTAATAATGAATGAGAGAACGTTCTATACTCTAGCATAGAAGTGAAATATATTCTGTTTGGTGTTGAATAGTCTCCCCCCAAAGTTCCTGCCAACCTACAACATCAGAATATGTTCTTAATATCTGTAGAAGTAGTTAGGATGAGGTGAAATTGAATGGCTGGACTCTAACTTCAATGGCTGGAGTCCTTCTAAGAATGTCATGGGAAGACAGAGATACACAAAGGGAAAAGTCATGTGAGTACAGGTGCCAAGATCAGGGTCTTATGTCTGCAGGTCAGGACAATTAGGAAGCTCTGAAAATGACCAGAAGCTAGATGAGACAAGGAAGAGAATCTCCCTTCAAGTCTCCAGAAGGAACCAAATTCTTCCAAGACCTTATATAACAGACTTCTGCCTTTCAGAGTATGAGAGAGTCACCAGGAGTGGTGGTGAAAGCCTGTAATCCCAGTATTTGGCAGGCTGAGACAGGAGGATCACAGGTTCAAGACCAGCCTGAACAACTTAGCGAGGCTCTCAGCAACCTAGTGGGACCTCCTTAGCAATCAGAGGGATGCAAATCAAAACTACCCTGGGATTTCACCTAACTCAACTAGAATGGCCATCGTTAAAAACACAAACCATTTTTAAAGGCTGGGGTCCCACAGTGGGGCTGGATTTTCAGTGATGTTTATCTCACTCTAGGAGGAGAGGAGCTATGGCAATATGTGGATATTGCCACCAATCTCACTAACACCTGTGCAGAGGGAGTAGGGCTGAACGCGGAGGAAAATGCTCCAAGAGCCGTGTGTGTTATGTTTTTATCACTTTTTATCTGCTGTATAAATGCAACGTGCTAATAAAATAACTTCTAAAAAACAAAGAGATAAGTCACTATGGTCATCACAAACAGATTCTGGAGCTACAGTGCATGGATTTAAATCCTGGCTATACCTGTCTTATAAGACTTTTCTGAGGAATAAGGACAGTTGTAAAAAGGGACATGGAATCACTGTGTAGTTATTTTTTTTTCTTAGTGTTACAGTTTCTTGGGTATTTGTATTAGTCAGGAATTTCGAAAGAAGCAGAACCAAGAAGACACATGCGCACACGCACACCCCTACTAAAGGGTGTTATCTCCTGCAATGACAGCGGCTGCCTACTCTCAGAGCTCCCGGATGTGTGGAGCAGCTAGAAGGCCAGGAAGGCAGATGACTCAGTTTCCATCTGAGGCTGGCAGGCGCCAGACCCAGAAAAGCTAATGTTTCCATTCACATCTGAAGGCAGGACAAAGCGGGCTCCAGTTGAAAGGCAGTCGGGGAGGAGACATTTATCTGTCTTTATTTAGGGGCAGGTGCCAGCCTGGCTGTTTTCTTCAGCCTGTTCAGCTCAGGCACACCCACACTGGCCAAAGGCGATCTACCGATTTAATTTGCAATCTCACCTCCAAAAACTCTCACAGATACACTAAGAAAAATAGCTAGATAAATAAAATTTGACCAAGTATCTGCATACCCTAGTCCATCTAACTGATTCATAAATTAACTGCCTCAGCGTAGAGACCAGCACACATCAACCACACTGGCACTGTACAGGTATCTGCTGTGATATTTTTGATTGAGACTTATTGAGGTTTAAAGGTTTTACTAGAACGCTTTATAGTTGAGCTCATGCCCTTTTATTGCTGAATTCTTAATGGGTTCTTGCTTTGGCATACTCTTCCTTTAAGAGTGGCTGATTTATAATTGTGTTTGCTGGAACATGACAAGCTGGCTGGTTATTATGAGAACAAGTCAGAATATATGAGAGTGAAGAAGTGATAAGTCTCATGTTTTTAAAGTGATAGAAGCATTATTTATTTTTAATTTTTTTGAAATATTTCAGAGATTTAGGGCCTTGTATGAGCATCCGATGAGACATAAAATTCAAAATTAAAAGTAATAGTGATGAGCCGGGCGTGATGGTACATACCTCTAATCCTAGTACTTGGGAGACTGAGATAAGAGGCTAACCTCAGCATCTTAGCAAGACCCTGTTTCAAAGTGAAAAATAGAATGGGCTAGAGTGTAGTTTGGAGGAGGAATGTCCCTGGGTTCAATCCCCAGTACCACAAAAATGAATAATAGTAGGACCAGTAAGAGTACTTTATTGGGTAACTTGTATGCCAAGCATTGGAACAGATATTTCATGTTAGTTACTTGTCTAATTTTCACACACACCATGAGTTTGGAGCCATTATCTTGTTTATATTTTAGTCAAGAAGGCTGATAAATTAGAGAAGAAATGGGGCCAGTGTGGGCTTGCCCTCCACTCACACTGAAGGACGAGGTGCTGTAGGGAGCCTGGAGCCACCTGGGTGGGCAGGTCCCCACCAGCCCCCCTCCAAATGACAAGTTACTACGGAGGGGGTGTTGATGTTAGCATTTGATTTATACATCCCCCTTTTGGTTGCTGTAAATTTTGTCCTCTCACTGTTATATTACTATAGTGAGAATCAGCAGCTGTTCTAAAATATGGTGTATTAATAGCATATTTGAGATATTTAGGTCCAGCAGGTCAGGGGGTGCCTGCCATTGAAGATAGCTTATTACTTGTAGTTCATAAGAGAAGTGGGTGTGTCACACTGGGGGTACCCCCCATGCTGCGACACTGGGATGCTCATGAGGCAAAGGGAGAAAGGGGAACTATAGGAAGGAAATAATAATAATAATAATAATAATAATAATAATAATAATAAATTATTATTATTATTTTTTTTGGTGTGTGTGTGTGTGTGGTACTGGGTATTGAACCCAGAGGCATTCTACCTCTGAGCTACATCCCTATCCCTTTCCCTTTTTATTTTGAAACAGGATCTCATTTAGATTGTTGAGAGTCTCACTAAGTTGTTGAGGCTCTCCTGGAACATGCAATCCTCCTTCCTAGCCTCCCAAGTATCGGGACTACAGGTATGTTTGCACCACTGTGCCTGACAGGAGAGAGCCCTTATAATAGTTTCTGCAGGAAGAAACATGCGAGGCAGAGCAAGCAGGCTTCACATGGGCTGTCTGAATAATTTCACCTGGCTCTGAGACATGGAGGTGATCCCTGGCTGCGTAGTTTCTATTCTGGGCTGATTAGGACGGATGTATGGTGGCCTGGAATGTAGCGGCCAATAATGAAGGAGGTTGGAGTGGAGATTCTGGATTGGCTGGTGAGTTTTGAAAAGTGCATGTCCAGGAGGAGGTTTCCTTGTGAGGAGGAAAGGATGATGAGGGAGACAGAGGACCGAGACAGTCAAGTACATCACTGGGCTCTTAGATCAAGGCACGGGCAGCATATCTGTGCAGGGCAGATGTTAATGCATCATGTTTCCAAAAACAGAAGCATGGCTGGTCCAGTAGCCTAACTGACTTTGGTTGGAGAAAGAGGGTTTTGTGGCACTTGGGTACAGTGTTCAGCCTCGGCTCCACCTGTTCTTGGCAGAATCAGGCAGAGGTGGTCTTACAGCACCTTGCATCCCCTGGGGGTCCGCAGACTCCTGCCTGTGGTGTGGAATTCCTTTGCAACAACACAGCAAAGAGCAGCAGCTCACAAATGTTTGCTGCTCCCCAGTGAATGTTGGTAGCTTGTGTAGAAAGCCTCCTTTGAAAGGTATGAAGGGAAAGACCAGAGCCAAAATGATGAAAGTCTTAGGAACTCTTCAGCTTTGTGAGTATCCCCAGGAGTGAAGCAAAAATGCACACCCTGCCAACCAACCCCGAGGAAGGACAGGTGCAGAAGCCCGGTGTAGATTGTTGTTTCCGTTCCCATTTTCTCCAATAGTAAATGTTTATGTAGTTGGGCATGTCTGTAAAATTCCTAGTACCTGGGGGCTGAGGCAGAAGGATCGCATGTTCAAGGCCAGCTTTAGCAACTTAGTGCGTCTTTCAGCAACTCTCCAAGACTCTGTTTTAAAATAAAATAAATGAATAAAATATAGGACTGAAGATGGAGCTCATAAATAGGATGCCCCTGAGTTCAATTCCTAGTGCCACACAAAAATAGAAAAAAAAAGTATTAAAAATAGTCTTTTGCTCTCATTCTCTGCTTTTCCTAGGATGTTGCAGTAATAACCATAGGAAAGTAAGAAAAGAGAAAGCTTGAAACAGGCAGGGCTTCTTTATTGACAGGGGAGGAAAAGTAGCCAAAAGGGAAACTGCTTGAAGGACCCAGATACAACCTCTTAACAGAGAACGGGGAAATGAGAAGACTGAGAATTCTTGTAGTTGAAAACAAAGGCCTATTGAGTATTACAAAGCAGGTGTGTACCCTGAACAGAGTAATTTGTGGATTTCAGTGTAGCATGAACCTGTAGTAAATGGTTATTCTAAATATCTGCACTGGCCTGAATACTGCAATATGTGAGCTGTTAGTAAAATTTTAGGAGATAAGTTTTGGGACATTCTTTCCTTCTAGTTTAATATAAGTATAAAGTGAGGGTGTCATTTTTTTCTGGGTGCCTCTGAGAGGCAGGATGGAGTTCCTCCTTAGATCGTTAAGATTCTGGTGGAGAACCTGTTCCAGGTGGACTCTGTGGCTAGCAGCATATGACTCAGTTGAAGGAAGGAATTATTGTGTGCATCCTTCTACACTCCGGGAGCACAAGGGGTTAATTGTTTTTTAATTTTTATTTATTTATTTATTTTTATTGGTGTATTATATTAATACATCATATTGGGGTAAAAAACTTGTGTGAACATACATGCACACATCACCCATTTAGCCCTACCCAATTCCCAGCCCATTCCCTCCCCGTCCCTCCTTCCCTTGCTTGGCTTAGTGCTTGACTTCATATGTTTAAGTACATTGTGAGTTTTAGAGAATTCCTTCTTCCTCCCTTCCATCCCCTCATTTACGTTGTCTTGTTTGTTCGTCTATAGGATTTCCTTTTTCATCAAGAGTTCTTCCTATGACGCATTTCTCCTTAGCTTTCACATATTAGGGAAAGCATCCGATTTCTTATTTTTTGTGACTGACTAATCTCGCTTAGCATAATGTTCTAAAGATCCATCCATTTCCCTGAAAATGATGTAATAGAATTGGTTTTTTTTAATGGCTGAGTAAAATTCCATTGTGTACATATCCCACAGTTTTGTAATCCATTCATCTGTTGATGGACATCTTGGCTGGTTCCATAGTTTGGCTATGGTGAATTGTGCAGCTATGAACATAGATACACATGCATTAGTTTGGTAGTTTGGTTTCCTTTCATTTGGGTAGATACCCAGAAGTGGTATTGCTGGATCGAATGTTAGACTTGTTCCCATTCTTCTGAGGATTCTCCATACTGTTTTCCAAAGTGGTTGCACTAATTTGCAATCCCACCAACAATGTTTTAGAGTTCCCACTTCTCCATATCCTCGCCAGCATTTGCTGTTGTTTGTGTTTTGAATGATTGCCATTCTAGTTGGAGTTAGGTGAAATCTCAGGGTAGTTTTGATTTGCGTCTCACTGATTGCCATGATGTTGAGCATTTTTTCATGCATTTATTGGCCATTTGAATTTCTTCTTTTGTGAAGTGTCTACTTAGTTCGCTTGCCCATTTTGTTATTGGATGCTTTGTTTTCTTAGTGCTGAGTTTCTTGAGTTCTCTGTATATTCTAGATATTAGTCCTCTATTGGAGGGGTAGGTGGCAAAAATCTTCTCCCATTCTGTTGGCTCTCGATTGAGGTTATTGACAGTTTCCTTTGCTGAACAGAAGCTCTTCAGTTTCATACAATCCCATGTATTGATTTGCCTTTTATTTTGTTGTGCCTTTGGTGTCTTGTTGAGAAAGTGTTTATCTGTGCCTGTGTGTTACAGTATTGGACCTATGCCCTTTTCAAGGAGCTTCAAGTTCTCTGGTTTAATTTCCAAGTCTTTGATCCATCTTGAATTGGCTCTTGCAAATGCTTTTTCAGTGTCTATTGAAATGATCATGTGATTTTGGTCTTTGATTTTGTTTATAGGATGAATTACACGGATTGATTTTCGTATATTGAACCAGCCTTGCATCCCTGGGATGAACCCTACCTGGTCATGGTGTATGATTTTCTTGATGTGGTTTTGAATGAGTGTTGCTAGTATTTTGTTTAATAGTTTTTCATCCAAGTTCATTAGAGATATAGGCCTGTAGTTTTTCTTCCTTGAACTGTCTTTATTTGGTTTGGGTATTAGTGTGATGTTGGCTTCATAGAATGTATTTGGGAGAGTCCCAGTTTTTTCTATTTCATGAAATATTTTGAAGAGTATTGGGGTTAACTCTTCTATAAGGGTTTTATAGAATTTACTTGGAAAACCATCTGGTCCTGGGCTTTTCTTTGATGGTAAGGTCTTTATTGCTATTTCAATCTCTTTGATTGTTATTGGTTGGTATGGCTTCTTGACTCAGTTTAGGAAGGTTGTATTTATCTAGAAAATCCATAACACTGAGTTTATCCACTGATGAGATTACAACCCTTATGACTTAATACATGAGCTCTCAACGTTAACACATGAGCTCTTCAGGGGACAGTGTATATCTAATCATAAGGGTGGGTAAATTTTTTAGCATCATTCTTCCTATTTATTTATTTTTTTTGTAGTACTGTGGGTTGAACCCAGAGGGAGTCTACCTCAGATGTACCCCCCAGCCCTATTTTTTATTTTTTATTTTGAAACAGGGTGTCGTTAAGTTGCAGAGGCCCTCACTAAACTGAGGATGGCCATGAATTGTGATCCTCCTGTCTCAGCCTCCCAAGTACTGGGATTAAAAGCGTGTGCCACCATACCCAGCTCCACTTTCACTATTTAGATAGCTCAGAGATTGAAAATTATCCACCCTTTTCCAGGTCAAGATATGTGATACACAAACAGGGTCACTTTGTGTTTTTCTTTTGTAGAAAGAAAAGTAGAAATGCATTCAGTGGCATTTCTATTTATGTTTTCTTGTAAAGTTAATGTAACTTTTGGTGGCATTCTTTGCTCCATATTTTTTATTTCAATGACTGAGTCCACTAAACTTTTAACCATCTAAGCCACAAATTTAGGAAGCTACCTTTGAGACATCAAAACAGCTTCTCCTGTTTTTTTGCAACAGGCTCCCACTACGTTGTGGAGAGTCTCACTACATTGCTGAGGCTGCCCTTGAACTTGCAATCTTTCTTTCTTGGCCTCCCATTGGATTACAGGCATTCGCCACCACACCTGGCCCTCCCCTTATTCTTTAGTCCATCCTGAAGACCTTCTAAAACACACAGCTATCTGCCCTGCTTTCTTGTACTTATAAGATGAAGATCAAATTCCTTGACATAGCTATAAGTAAAGAGTTAGCAAAACTTTTTCCTTCTACATGAGGAATTTGTATTGAATTAAGTGTTTCTAGTTCTGTTCCCCTGAAGAACTAATCAAGATGAAATGGCCAGCTGTGTTACCAGGGCATATTCCTAATAGTTACAGTGGTCCATCCTTGGTACACTGCATCTTGTTAAGGAGAGTTGTCAGTGAAAATCATAGTTTTTTTTTTTTTTTTTTAAGAGTGGCGATGGTTGAAACAGACATGTCTCTTTGGAATCCTGGAAACTATGTCAATAAGACTGTTAGAAGATGCACTGGTTCTGCGTCTTAGCAGCTTCATTTGGCTATGAAGCTACTAAGTCTATGCCGTTCTCACTCCTCGGTGAGGTCTCATTCCTTGGTGCTTAAGACAATTGTTGGGGTGGGAACAAGGAAGTTTGGACAATGGGCTGTTGCAAAGACACCTGCTAAGGAGCATTCCTGACCGGAGACTGCCAGTGAGCTCCTGTCCTCCTAGTCCAGCTCCTGTCCAGCGCAAACGTTTATAGCACCGTGACTTGGCTACTGGGCCAAACCCAACGGCTAAGAAGAGCAGACCCTGCAAAGGCAGGGAGTCCTGCCCCTTCCCACATCTGCCCCAGCCGCCCCTAACCTCCTGCCTTACACGCCGGCCCTTATTTCCAGTTCCCTGAATGTGATTCATCCTTATTTACCTCTTTTTCCTCCTCATCAGGCACTTCCTCTTCCTCTTCATTTTCTCTATCTTTTCCTTTCTGTTCTTCCTTTTTCCACTCCTATATTTTATTTCTGAATGTCACTAGTCTGGTAAGTGCTGGTCCTTCAAGTTTTCACTAAATAAAACCCCTCTGGGATACATTCAACCTGAGATCATGCTGTCTTAGCTGCCTACGTACTGGGATTAAAGGTGTATGCCCACAATCCGTTTTCTGTGTGTCCTGATAGCTAAGAATGATTTTCACATTTTTAAGTGGGTGAAGAATATTTAAACAAGAATAATATGACTCATGATTTATGTGATATCAAATATCAGTGTCTATCAATAAAGTTTATTAGAAGAGCCGGGCGTGGTGGCGCACGCTTGTAATCCCTGCGCTTGGGAGGCGGAGACAGGAGGATCGCGCTGGTTCGGAGCTAGCCTTGCTGGCTTATGAGACCCTGTTTCCAAATAAAAATATAAAAATAGGTCTGGGAGTGTAGCTCAGACATAGAAGGGCTTCCAGGAATCCCAGTACCACCAAAAAAAAAAAAAAAAAAAAGGTTATTAGAAAAGAGCATTTGTTTATGCATTGTCTGTGGCAGGAGCAAAGTCAAGTAGCTGTGAAAAAGGTCATATGGCTCATAAACACTGAAATATCTGCTACAGTCCTTTTACCAAAAAAAGTGTTGACTGCTTGTTTATTATTAATTATTATTATTATTATTATTATTATTATTATTATTATTATTTGGTGGTACTGGGGTTCCTGGAAACCCTTCTACCTCCGGGCTACACTCCCAGACCTATTTTATATATGTTTTTGGAAACAGGGTCTCTTAAGCCAGGGAGGCTGGCTTCGAACCTGTGTGATCCTCCTGTCTCCGCCTCCCAAGAGTGGGGATTACAAGCGTGCGCCACCACGCCCAGCCTTGACTGCTTGTTTAGACAGCACTTTTCTATTTTTATTTTAATGTGGACAATACTGAAAATGGTATACATTCAGACTATGCTTGGTGCCCTATCCCCACTGAATTTTCTTCCTCCCCTCCCAACAATGAGTGTCCAGGTTGACCATGCTACATTCACACTTTTACACATATTCAGATGTAGCTCCTCCATTAGACAACCTCAGTCTTCTTCCTCTCCTACCCTTCTGTTCTAGCTTTGCTGAGGTTTCCCCTTCATTATCTGGAGTCCCTCTGGTATCCCTAATACTTCCTAGTTTGGACATATTAAAGAAAACATATGTCCCTTCTCTTTCTGTGCTTGGCTGATCTCACTTAACATAATGTTCTCCAGGTCTTTCCATCTTCTTGCGAATGCTATTATTTTATTCTTCTTTATAGCTGAATAAAATTCCATTGTGTGTATTTCCCATAATTTTGCAATCCATTCATCTGTTGATAGAGACCTAGGTTGGTTCCATATTTTGGCTATTACAAATTGTGCTGCTATGAACATAAGTATGCATATGTTACTATAGTTCTCTGATTTCAACCCCTTTGGAAAGATAGTCCAGGAATAGTATAGCCAGATAATGTGGTAGATCCATTCCCAGTTTTCTAAGGAATCTCCACACTGATCTTTATAGTGGCTGAACTAGTTTGCATTCCCACCAACAGTGTAAGAGTTCCTCTTTCCCCACATCCTCGCCAGCATTTGTTGTTATTTGATTTCTTTATGCTTGCCACTCTGATTGGGGTTAGATTGAATCTCCCCGTAGTTTTGATTTGCATCTCACTGATGGCCAATGGTGTTGAACATCTTTTCATGTATCTATTGGCAATTTGCATCTCTTCTTTTGTGAAGTATCTATTCCTATTCAATTCAGTTGCCCATTTCTCAATTGGGTTGCTAGGTAGAGTCTTTTGAGCTCTTTGAATATTCTGGATATTAGCCCTCTATCAGAGTGGTGGCTGGTAAAGATATTCTTCCATTCTATAGGTGTTCTCTTTAGGTTTGGAATGGTTTCCCTTGATGAGAAGAAACTTTTTAGTTTGATGCCATGCCACTTGTTAATTCTTACTTTAATTTCCTGTGCTTTGGAGATTTTGTTGAGAAAGTTACTGCCTGTTCTATATGTTGGAGTGCTGAGCCTGTGCCCTTCTCTAATAACTTCACAGTCTCTGGTCTAATTTCTAAGTTTTTGATCCATCTTGAGTTGATTCCTGTGCATGGTAAGAGGTAAGGATTTAGTTCCATCTTTCTACATATGGATAGCCAGTTCTCACAGCGCCATTTGTTGAAAAGGCAGTCTTTTCTCCAACATATGACTTTGAATTTGTTTCCCTACCTGCACCAGCAGGGGCGTCCACTATAGTCTTGGAGCAACCCCCTATGACCCTGTGCAGGTACTGCACCTTGAGCACCTTTCCTCTGTTTTTAGAGGTTCTACCAGGTCCCACGCCTGCTTTAGACAGTCTTCTGCCAAGTACCGAGGAACACGAACGGTTAGCTGGTCCTGCTGCAGGGTCTCTGGAGGGCTCATTGAGCTGCTGTGGTTGACACCTCTGGTGAGTGCACAGGCTTTTGGATATTTTTTTGTGTCCCTGAAGTTTGGTGCCGGTTGCTTGAGATGTTGGAGCTCTGTGGCCACTTTCAAGTTTTTGGATTATTTTTCTGGATTTTGGGGGGCTGCCGTGGAGGCTAGAGCCGGAACTCGTGGTTTGGGCCAGCGGCCCGTGATGGCGGCCAGGCCGTGTTGCAGCAGGTCAGTTGCATGTTAGGGTTTTTTTGCAGTGGATTTCACATTTCAGAGTACTGAATTCATTCCTCCGTGGTTCCTGGTTCTGTTTTGGTTCGTGAGCTTTATTTATTTTGTTTGTCAAGATGCTACCTTCTTTTCAACTGAAAATTTTGTTGTGTGATAAAATTGGTTAAATTTGCACTCTGGTGCATGCTTGTTATCCCAGTACTTGGGAGGCTGAGACAAGAGGATCACAGGTTCATGGCCAGCCTCAGCTACTTAGTGAGGCCCTCCATAACTTAGTGAGACCCTGTTTCAAAATAAAGAATAAAAAGGAGGGCTAGGAGTATAGTTTGGAGGTAGAATGCCCCTGGGTTCAACCCCTAGTTCTGCAAAAAGAATAAAATAAAAATAAAAATAAATTTGCACTCTTTGAAATGGCAGCTACCAGCCTTTTTTTGTCTAGTAAGACTTCAGGTTAAATTAGTAAACATTAGATAAGATAAAATTCAATTTTTATCTTCTATTCAGAAAAAATTCTGTTTCTTCCTTCTATGTGTCTGATTTTGTGCCAATACCATGCTGTTTTTGTTACTGTAACTCTGCAGTATAATCTGAAGTCAGGAATTGTCCTGCTTCCTGTATGGCTCTTATTGCTGAGAGTTACTTTCCCTATTCTGTGTGTTTTATATAAAATTTATGATTGATTTTTCTAGGTTGATGAAAAAATCAATCTTTTAATCACACTAGCCACATGTGACTGGTGGCGATCATGCTGGATTGGGATGATCTAGAATTCAGCTTTATAATAGCTATTTTCATAGCAATCTGAGCATAACTGTGTTATTATATTTAATACATTTCTTAGTGACCTCTTATTTATTTTTTTCTGTTCTAAGGCGCACTCTGAGGAAAGAATATTTATTTTATTTGACTTTGGATATTCGGGCCTGTTATAGTACATGACAGATGGCAGAACCTCAGTAAAAGTGTGTCTAATAGCTCATTGGATACTAATGTTTTATCTCTACAGTCAGTCCTCCTTAACCATGAGTTACACATTCGCAGATTCAAACCCACTGTGGATTGCAAACACTCAGAAATAATTGCATCTGGATAGAACATGGACTGACTTATTTTTCTTATAATTATTCCCTAAATAGTAGAGAGTAACTATTAATTGCATGGAATTGACATTGTACTAGACATTATAAGTAATCTAGAGATGATTTAGTGTATATGGGAGAATGTGTGCGGATTAAGTAGAAGCACTGCACCATTTTATAATGCAACTTTGGTATCTTGGCTTTTGGTATTCACGAGGGTCTCCACACCCAATCCCCTTAGATTCTGAGCAATGCCTGTATATAGTTCTATTAAAATGGATTATTTCAGAGTGATTATAAAAGCTTTAGGAATCTGCTGTAACATGAATGAATCTTCCAGAATGACCAACATTGCTCCTGTCTGTTGCTACGTATGGCTATATTCAGTACTTTGGTTCTCTGAGTCTGAAAAATAAGTTGTTAATCATAGGTATAATTGTATAGCTAGTGAAGGCTGTGTCAGTCTCACTAGTCTTATGTTAAGGTTTGGGAATTCATGAGGGAAACACTTCCACTGATATTATGTACATATGTGAAGTTATCAATAACAATCTTAATATCATGTACTGGGAAGAGAGAGAGCTGGGAAGGAAAGAACTCACCAAGTGCTGTGTGTATGTTTGTCCCTATTTACTCTGAGCTTCATTATAAGAATACAGTGTGCCAATAAAAGTACACTGAAAAACAAATGAAATATACTTTAACACCAAGTAAATGATTTTCTAATGCAAAAGGTGAATGATCCAAGTTAAGTGAGAAGAGATAGGGTGGAGAAAATAATCTCTAATTTACTTGGACTCTGTGATTATGTTTATCTTCCTTATTTGTGGACTCCAAAGGTGTTTAAATAATATGATTTCACTCATTCATATGGTGGGGGAACATATCATATCTAATCTTCATAATGATGTTGTGTAGCAGAGCGTGGTGGCACACGCTTCTAATCCCAGTCCTTGAGAAGCTGAGACAGGAGGATCGCAGGTTTGAGTTCAGCCTCAAACTTAGTGAGGCCCTCTGCAACTTAGTGAGACCCTGTTTCAAAATAAAGAATAGAAAATAGAGCTGAAGGTGTAGCTCAGAGGTAAAATGTCCCTGGTTTCAATCACTAGTACCACACAAAAAAATCTTGTAAAGTGTAGCCTAGTTGCTTTTTTTTTTTTTTAGATAAAGCCATTTAAACTCAAAAAGATTAAAAAATTGGGTAAGTGGGTTATAAATATTAAATTCCCTAACTCAACAGTGGTAACTTTTTAAAAAATTTGTTATGGGTGCGTTGTAGTGATACATCTTAATGGGAGACAAGATGGTGGAGACATACACGCACCATCACCCAGTTAGCCCTTTCCCAATTCCCGCCCCATTCCCTCCCCCTCCCTCCTTCTCATGCTTGACTTGGTGATGGACTTTGATGTGTTTGTTAAAGTACATCATGTGCATTAGAGAATTTCCATCTTTTTCCCTCCTATTCCCTGAGGTTGCCTTATTTGCTCATGTGCAGAATTGAAACTTCCTCATTAAAGATGCTTTAGGATCAGATGCCCTGAAATACTCTCCTGCAGCTGAAGGCCTAGAGCCAATTCTGGGCTTCAGGAAATAGTATTAACAGCTAACCCTGTAACAGTGCAGAGCCTCACTGGTGGTCCAAGAGGATTCTGAATGTTTGTTGCTGGTTTTCTACTGAAAACTTAAGACATAAATAGTATCAAGAATTCAGTAAACCAGGTACCTGCTCTTTTACTGGTTGTCTGTTTTGCATTTGCCTTGAGGAGATCCTTTCTAATACCTAAACTTTCAATGCATTTTGCAAGTCAGACAATATTTTACTAAAATATTTACCAACCACCAGTTAATGCCCTTTTAATGAGTGAGCTAAGCAAAAAGAAAATATATTTTATTAGTACATGAAAATATGATCCCTGTGGAAAAATTTTTTATTAAAATATGACAGTTTTCAAAGTAACAATTTACCATATCCTCTGCATTCAATCTACTTCTCTCCCTAGAAGAAGTGTTAAAAATGTCGGTGTGTATCCTTCTACACTAACCAGATCTATGTTCTCTGTGTGTATGCACCAGGCATCCTTTTGATATAATCATTTTAAAATCATTTGCTTTTATGATTCAATGATGAGTCTTTCTTTGAGGTTGTTGCGTGTTGAAGGCTGAGTCCCCAGTTTGGGAAGACTGAATGATGACAGAAACTTAAGCAGTGGGATCTGACGGGAGGTGGTAGGTCACCGGGGGCATGTCCTCGAAGGGAACAGTAGGACTTTCCCTCTTTCTTTCAATTTTTTGTGTGCTCCCACCTGAGGCGAGCAGGTTTGTTAGGCCATATACTACTGCGATGATGTTCTGCACCCCTTATCAGGGCCATAAAAAGCAATGGGCCCTTTGGATAAGAAACTGGAACCTTCAAAAACTACAAGCCAATATAAACCTTTCCTCTTATTAAGTCAGTATCTCTCAGGTATTTGTTGTAGTAACAGAAAACTGACGGATACATGCTGTGTAACCTCACAATGCCTTTTATTTTTACTTAAGGGTATATAGTTAGCTGGTAGTTCTTTGAATATAAACTGATCTTAGTGGTTATTTTTCTTCCATGCACCCTTTGGCAAATGGGCTAGGAGCTGGCAGGTCTGTGCTGACCTCAGCTGAAAAACTTGGCGTGTCTCTATGTATCTCTCACATCTCCGAAGGGGCCAGCTCAGGCATAGTATTGTGGAGCCAGGAATCCATAAGTCCAGGCAGAAGCATACACGAGTTTGTCTAGACCTCTGTGGACACCAAATAAACTCCAGTCCTACTGACAGAAGTATGTCACAAGGTCAAGCCTACATCACTGTGGGGATGTGAGAACGAAAGATGTAAATCAGGGGAAATGTGAAAAGTCAAGAAAATACAATCTGGCATAATTTTGGTTCTGTGTAGCATTTTACAATATGGTCATAGCAAAATTTATCAACCTGAGCCCCACGATAGACCTTGAGGTCACTACTGGTTTTTACTGATGTAGATATTATCACAAGGAACATGCTTTAGCACATTTTTTTTATGTTCACATTAGGTTTTTAAATAGGATTGCATTTCAGAAAAATCTAGAATTTTTTAAATGAAGAGGATATGAAAGTGGGTATAGTAAAAAAAACCACATATTTTTTCCCAAAATACAAGAGACTGTGTCTTCTTGGTACATCTGCCTTTGGAAACAATGGTCTGTACCCATCTGTAGGGACTGGATTAGCAAAGGGCGAAGGCATACTTCCTTCAGCTCCCCTTTAGTAGTCTGAAGTGGGTTCAGTAAGGAGACGTGGGTGCTAAGGAATGGAACAGCACATATTTCAGAATATACATATATGTGTGTGTGTGTGTGTGTGTGTGTGTGTGTGTGTATACATATATATGTATATATACATATATACATAGATATATTTATATACATATAAATATATATAAATGTATACATATAAATATATATGTATACATATAAATAAATATAAATATAAATATATACATATAAATATATATAAATATATAAATGTATACATATAAATATATATAAATATATAAATATATATAAATATATAAAATATATTTATATACATATAAATATATTATAAATATATATATAAATACATATATACTTATATATACATATATATATATATTTTTTTTTTTTTTGCCAGTCTGGGATGGAATCCAGGGGCATTCAACCTCTGAGCTACACCCCCAGCCCTATTTTTTATTCTTTATTTTTTAACAGGATCTCACTAAGTTGCAAAGGGCCTCACTAAGTAGCTGAGGCTGTCCACAAACCGCGATCCCCCGGTCTCAGCCTCCCAAATGTTGGAATTACAAGCGTGTGCCACCACACCTGGCATATTTTGGAATATTTTATCTTATATTTACTCTTCCTTTTCCAGACCATACCTTATCCATGACTTAAAATATTAGCATATGTGGTTATTCTCTCCAGGATCTACCGATAGAAACGGGATCAGCTAATCAACTGAAAATGTCATTGAGACATGTTATCACTAGCAAGTCCACAAGCCTTGTTCATGCTCTAACCCCATTTCATAGATCAGTTCTTAGCACATAGTAGGTGTTTAATAAACTTGGCTGAACAACTGTTAAAAATACAAACCTGGCCGGGCGTGGTGGCACATGCTTTTAATCCCCACGCTTGGGAGGCGGAGACAGGAAATTAAAAAATTAAAAAAATTAAAAAATAGGTCTGGGAGTGTAGCCTGTGGGAGTGTATCCCAGAGGTAGAAGGGCTTCCAGGAACCCCAGTACCACCAAACAAAACAAAACAAAACAAAACAAAAAAAACCCTGTACCATAATCCCTTTGTAACCAAGATTATGTGACAGGAGAAAGTGTGATGAAATCTAAGATATGGAAAATCTTGTAGCTTTAACTTCTTGGAAGTAGGATTTTTTACCTGAGTACTCAGTCAGTTTCTAAAAGCCTGGGTGTATTAATTCTCTGCCATTATGCAATTTCATTTAGTCTTAGCTCTAAGAGCTCTTAAGGTGCAGAATAAAGATTGACGTGTTAGAAATGGCTTCGAAAAGAGCCCAGGGACTTGTTTGGGGTCATGTAATTGATGACAGTGTTTCTAATTATAATAGGAATAGCCACAGCTTAAGACCTAAGATTTTAGGGGAACAGATTCATGCCAGGCTTAGAATTGCCAAGCCATTATATGAAGAAAGTAATTTTTTATATTCCTAAATTGAATTTCTTAATAAGTCAAGGTTCAATTTATTTTACTAATAAGTGAATAGACCCTTTGGCCCTGCCTCTTCCCTGTTTAATTTAGGAGTTTAGTTCAGAAAGGAGGCGGGGGGAGAAAGTCTCCCTTAATGGGGAGATGATGATATAATCACCAAATTAAATTAGGAAGGCAGAAAACATCTTTTTAAACCAGTTCTGTATAAAAACAGCTTGTTTTCACTGTCACTGACAAGAAAAATGTAGTCTGAAGCAAGATAACACATTAGCAATCGTTTTTTTGCCATACTAGAAAAATATCTTTAAAAAATGAAACCGGATTCTTTCATTAACTATAAATGTTACCACTAGCAATGTACACATCAGTCTATTATATTTCTGATTCCAAATGGACAGATAGGTTTAGTACACAGAAATTCTCTTTTTCCAGAAATTTAGAAATCACTGGCTTAACTACATTTAGAAGCTATTTTTTTAAAAAAAAGAAGAACAGAAATGTTGCACAATGCGATTTGCCCTTCTCAAAGTCTCAGAAGGTACCTGAGATAGTGCAGGGTGAAAGGGTTCACTGCACGAGGACTGTCCAGCTGGGCGTGGTGGCGCACGCCTGGGATCCCAGTATTTGGGAGTCCTGAGACCTGAGGATCGCAGGTTCAAGGCCAGCCTCAGCAACTTAGTGAGACCCTGTTTCAACATAAGAACTAAAAAGGGATGGGGGTATAGCTCCGATATAGAAAGCTTCTGGGTTCAATCCCAGTACCACAAACAAACAACAACAAAACCAAGAACCAAAAAGCAAACACCAGCCTTGATTGACCTCTTGCTCAGAGTGAAGGGGCCTGGCCCCATTGCTCGAGGAACACCCACAAATGGAAAGAGAAAGGCTTGCCTGGGCCGCACAGGACGCGGTCCACACAGTCTTCCCCAAATCACAGCTGCCTCTTGATGCTGGCTGCCCAAGACGTGTGGTGCCACGGACGGAGAACTGGTCCTGTCTCCCTCCCAGTGATTGCTCTGAAGATGCCACAGTGAGACCTTCCCTGAAGTCACCTGGAGACCCCCACCAAACTCTGTGTACCCTCTCTTGTGACACTTTGCACCTGCGCCTAAAGCCCCACTGCTTGTGAGCTGATGTCTTCCAGGTTCTCCAAGGAGGGCAGCTCCAGCTTTGACCTGAAACCCCTGTCCTTAGCACTATGCATGAGTCTGTGGGGCTAAACAGCTTACAGCAGGAAGATGCTACTTCCTCTGGTCCTTTTTCTTTTTCCTTTCTTCCTCCCCTCCCCTCTCCTTCCCTCCCTCCCTCCCCCTCTCCCTTCCTTCCTCTCTTTACATTTTCTTCATTTTTTTTTTTTTTTGTACTAGAGACTGAACCCAGGTACTGGGGATTGAACTCATGGGTATTCTACTTCCCAGCGATACCCCCAGCCTAATTTTTTTTTAATTCTTTACTTTGAAACAGGTCCTCACTGAGTTGCAAAGGGCCTCACTAAGTAGCTGATGCTGCCTGTAAACTGTGATCCTTCTGTCTCAGCCTCCCAAAAGCTGGAATTACAAGCATGCACCACCATGCCAGGCTTTCCCAGCTCTTTGTAAAATAAAGTTTTGTGTTTTTTTTTTTAATTTTGAAACATGGTCTCAATAAGTTGCTGACAGGCTGGCTAAGTTCCTGAGGCTGGCAGCGACGCTGTGATCCTCCTGCCTCAGCCTCCCAGGTACTGGGCTTCCAGGTGTGCGCCCTGTGTTGGCTGTGGCCTTCCCACCATCTTCTTCACTTCCACCACCTGCACCCACCATCCACACAGGCACGCTTCCCTCCGAACTCCGGTCCCCAAAGCTAGCTCGGGTAAACCAGCTTCAGATGTGACTTTCCCATAGTTCAAGCTCTTACACCTAACAGTATATAACTTTCCAGTGTAGACGTAGCTTAGGGATGTCCTTCTCAAACGTAACATGCAAATGATTTACCCAGGAAACTTGCTAAAATGAAGATACTGTAGCCAGCCTGAGATGATTTGTTTTTTAACAAGCTGCTAGCTGAAGCCAATGCTGTTTGTCAAGAGTCTCAGTCAGCATCCTCGCCGCTATAATCTTAAAGGCTGACCACGTGACTTAGGGAAAAGAAGATCTGTTTACACGTAGTTTTCCTCGAAGATGTTGGGGTTCAGTCCCTGTGAGGCAGGGGACCCCTGGCCTCAGGGCAGGGCAGCAGGAGTGGAAAGATGGAGAACATGACAGAGACCTTGCTCTCATAGTATGGAGCTGGAAGCCGGAGAGGGAGGACGGGGAGGAGCCACGTGTGATCCCCAGGTGCAGCGCCAGGGACCCGACTTAGACACTCCCCAGCAGGCTGGCCACCGCCCAGCCCAGGTGAGCCCACTACAGTGGCCCCCCACTGCCGAGGTCCCGGGGAGCCCCACCTCCAACACCGCCACCCCATCTCCGTGAGGACCAGAGGGGGGTTCTGTTTCAAATAAATTCATCATGCAATGGAGAACTTGGTTCTTTTATAAAGCAGTGGCCAGTGTAGGGTGACACCTGGATGTTTAGAGTGACTTACTGACTTCATCTTCTCTATTTATTCTCGATTACTTAGTCGTTTACTTATTCTTGTGGTACTGAGGATTGAACCCAAAGGTATTTTGCCTCTGAATGACACATCCAACCCTATTGCTTTTTTGTTTTCTTTTGTTTTGAAACAGGGTCTCACTAGGTTACTGAGCGTCTCATTAAGTTGCTAAGTTGCTGAGGCAGTCATTGCACCTGTGATCCTCCTGTCTCAGCCTCCAAGTGCTGGGATTGCGGGTATGCACCACTGTGCCCTCCTCCTCCTCCTCTTCCTCCTCCTCCTCCTCCTCCTCCTCTTCCTCCTCCTCCTCCTCTTCTTTTCTTTCTTTCTTCTTCTTCTTCTTCTTCTTCTTCTTCTTCTTCTTCTTCTTCTTCTTCATTTTTTTATATTGGTACATTATAAGCATACACCATGATGAAGTTAATAGCCAGGTACTCTTAATTTTTTGTGGTTAACTGAATAAGTGAGAAAGCAGTAACTTATAATAATACTTATGCGATATTTCATTTTATTATGAACAAGATAAAATTTTGTGTGAACATTTCTTTTTTATCCTTTTATCGGTGCATTCTAGTCTCACAATACATAGTTCGTGGGGATGTTGACACATTCACAGCACTTGGGGCTGGCTCAGATTTAATTTAAAACGTTGGCTAAGCGATGATGATCGTTAAAGGGGAGTTTATTTGCATTACTCTCCACTCATATTTCTGATTTTTTTCACTTTTCCATTGTACCGTTAATATTGCCTTACTTTGGAAGCAAGACTGCATAATTTCTGCATAGTAAGAACGTCGGTGGCTTGTGGAGATGACAATAATATCTATTGTGTGATTCTAACTATAAGTCAACAATAATAATGTGTTGTGCAAACTTATAATTTGTTAAAACAATGCACATGCTAGAATTTAACATTAGTAGAAACCTTGTGAAAATAGATGGATAATTTTGTTCCTAATTATATTTTACAAATGGGGAAACCGAGGCTAGGAGAGCTTACTAAACCTCCACAAAGTTGCAGAGGTGGTATTTGAGGCTGGGTCACCTACTTGAAATGAATATAGCCCCCCTTTACCACAAAGGTTTAGATAGTCTACTAATTTGTATAATTTATTGAAATGTTTTCTGATCTTTGTGGTTACATTTTACACATGTATGGCCATACACTCACACACATTCCATAAATTTAAACTATCTATTATGTATTCCTCCCTGTTTTTCTAAACCTCTCTTCCCATTTCTTCCTTCTTCCATCAAATTACCCTGTCCCCCCATCTCTAGTTTTCCTATGTTAACATCATCTATTTTCTTCATATTTATATAATCACATAGAACATAGATATATGTGAATATGAGTAAAAATGACATGATATCGTACACAGTTTTCTACATATTTATTTTCTCACTTAACAGTGTAGTTCGGAAATCTCTCCAAGTTGAAAGGTTTACTTTTTCAGGTGCATTGCAATTACACATAATAGGTTCAGAGTGACAGAAACAGCCCTGCATGCAGCACGTGGATGCCGCCCTCCCGCTCCCCAGCTCCCCTCCTCCCTGCCCTGGACATGCTGCCCACACTGGTCCTGACAGTGCCATACATGCACAAAGCATTATTTTAACTGCTGGCTTCAAGTCTCCTACTCTCCCACCCCACCTCCTTCCCTTCATCTCTTTCCAGTATTTCATTCTACTCAACCGTAACGAAGAACAAAATTATTTCATCTGCAGGAAAATGGATGGAAGTGGAGAATATTTTTCTGAGATTAGCCAGTCTCAGAAGGATTGTGAGCCGGGCGTGGCGGCGCACGCTTGTCATCCCAGCACTGGGGAGGCTGAGACCTGGAGGATCCCAGTTCGTGGACAGCCTCAGCTACTTAGTGAGGCCCTCTGCAATTCAGTGAGACCCGGCTTCAAGATAAAGGATAACAAATAGGGCAGGGGGCGTAGCTCGGAGGTCGAATGTCCCTGGGTTCCAGCCCAGACCCGTGGGGGTGGGGGGAGAAGGATTGTGTGCGTTCTCTCATCTGTGAAAGCTAGAGACAAATCGGGAAATAAAAAGGACTTCAGATGAAAGCTTATTTCTTATTCATGCTTAATGAATTCTTTATACATGTGGCCACGGTCAGATATGAGTTGATCAGTGTTTCTTTGACAATAGGCATTCCATTTGCTTTTTATTTCTTATTTTGAAACAGGGTCTCATTGAGTTGCGGAGGTCCTCACTAAGTAGCTGAGGCTATCCTCGAGCTGTGATCCTCCTGTCTCAGCCTCCCAAATGCTGGGATTATTAACACTGCCCGGCAGTGTTTGATGTTTTAAAGTGATATGCACACAATATTATTGTTTCTAAGAGTTAATAATAAAATTTTTTCTCAAGTTTCCAAGAAGTTTTGTAACAAGACACATTTCCACAGGAAGTACATCAGAGTATCCTTTCTCTTACCTGCAAGAAATGATAAAATAGTTTTTAATCTTGCCTCTAGGGATAAGATGCTATCTCACAGAAAATTTAATTTACATTTCTCTTACTGCTATAATAATTGGGTATCTTTTACTAACATATTTTTTATTCATTGCATAGGATCTTCTGTGACTTACTTTATCATATATATTCTTAGCGTAATTTTTCACAAGAAAGTTCTTGGTTATTGTACGAATTCATAATATATTCCATTGCATTACATATGTTAATTATTTTTATTTTCATTGCAATATTTTCAGGATCTCTTGTTCATTTGCTAGGTTCTGACATTTTCTGCCATGCATTTTAAAATTTTGTAGTGCAACTAAGATTTTCTTTTTCTTTTATAGCTACATAGTTGTTTTTTTTTTTCTTTTTTTTCTTTTTTGGTACTGGGGATGGAACCCAGAGGCATTCTACCTCTGAGCTACACCTTCAGCCCTATTTATTTATTTATTTATTTACTTCTGGCACCGGGATGGAACCCAGGGGCATTCTATCTCTGAGCTACATTCCCAGCCCTATTTTTAATCTTTTTTTATTTTTGAAACAGGGTCTCACTGAGTTGCAAAGGGCCTTGCTAAGTAGGTGGAGCTGTTTGTGAACTGCAATCCCCCAGTCTATGCCTCCCGAAAGTTGGGATTACAAGAGTGTGCCACCATGCCTGGCTAAAGCTACTGGGGTTTTATTCCTGGTAAAGATCTCCAGAAGTTATATACTGTGCAGGGATTTTTATTGGTTTTTGTTTTACATTTAAGTGTTTTGTTCTGAAGTTTCTTTCTTTTTCTTTTTTCTTTTCTTTTCTTTCTTCTTCTTCTTCTTCTTCTTTTTTTTTTTTTTTTTTTTTTTTTTTTTTGCAGGACTGGGGATGGAACCCAGGGGCATTCCACCTCTGAGTTACATCTGAGCCTATTATTTTTTTTTCATTTTTTTTCTTTTATTTTTTTGCGGATCTAGGGGCGGAACCCAGGGCCATTCGACCTCCGAGCTCCCTCCCCCCACCCTATTATTTTTATTCTTTATTTTGAAACGGGGTCTCACTGAGTTGCAGAGGGCCTCACTAAGTAGCTGAGGCTGTCCGCGAACCGCGATCCTCAGGTCTCAGTCTCCCGAATGCTGGGAAGCGTGTGCCACCACACCTAGCTTTTTTTCTTTCTTTTTAAAGAGTCTCACTGAGTTGTAAAGAGCCTCACTAAGTAGCTGAGCTTGGCGAACCTTAATCCTCCTGTCTCAGTTTCCCAAATGTTGGGATTGCAAGATTGCACCTCGCCTGGCTCTGAAGTTTCTTGATGAAAAATAATGGGGCTTGAGTTCTCTATATTCTAGAGAGTAGTCCTCTATCGGAGGGGTAGGTGGCAAAAATCTCTCATTTTGTTGGCTTTCAATTGAGGTTCTTGACGGTTTCCTTTGCTGAACAGAAGCTCTTCAGTTTCATACAATCCCACATATTGATTTGCCTTTTAGCTTGTTGTACCTTTGAGGTCTTGTTGAGAAAGTGTTTATCTGTGCCTATGTGTTGTGGTGTTGGACCTATGCCCTCTTCAAGGAGCCTCAAGGTCTCTGGTCTAATTTCCAAGTCTTTGATCCATTTTGAATTGACTCTTGTGCAGGGTGAGAAAATGGGATTAATTTCCAATTTTCTGCATATGTTTAACCAGTTTTGCCAACACCGTTTGTTGAACAGGCTATCTTTTCTCCAGTGTATGTTTTTGGCCCCTTTGCAAAAAATCAATTGGGTAAAAGTGTGTGTACTTGTTTCTGGGTCTTCTATTCTGCTCCATTGGAGAAACTCAACACTAAAAAAAAAATCATCCAATCAAAAAATGGGCAAGTGAACTAAATAGACACTTCATGAAAGAATAAATTCAATTGGCCAATAAATGCATGAAAAAATGCTCAATATCACTGACAGTCAGAGAGACGCAAATCAAAACTACCTGAGATCTCACCTAACTCCAACTATAATGGCCATCATTCAAAACACAAACAACAGATGCTGGCGAGGATGTGGAGAAGTGGGAACTCTAAGACATTGTTGGTGGGATTGCAAATTAGTGCAACCACTTTGGAAAACAGTATGGAGGCTCCTCAGAAGAATGGGAACAAATCTACCATTCGATCCAGCAATACCACTGTTGGGTATCTACCCAAAAGAAAAGAAACCAAACTACCAAACTAATGCATGTGTATCTATGTTCATAGCTGCACAATTCACCATAGCCAAACTATGGAACCAGCCAAGATGTCCATCAACAGATGAATGGATTATGAAACTATGGGATATGTACACAATGGAATTTTACTCAGCTATTAAAAAATACAATTGTGGTATTTACAGGGAAATGGATGGATCTTGAGGACATTGTGCTAAGCAAGCAGATTCCTGGCCTTTATAATGGTGTGTTTATGCAAATCTGGATAAAGGCTTCTTTTTATTAAGTATATGGCATAATAAACCCTGTTGATAAACATGAAAAAATAGCTTAAAAATACTAAGGTAAGAAAAGCATTTCTTGCTTTTCTATTGTCCTTGGACATGAAATGATGGAAACCCCATTATTACTTTTCCCCTTGTTAGAGGTTAGTGGACTTTGACCTGCTCCCCTCTTGCAGTGTGGCAACATTTCCCATGATTTCCTCCTCTGCGGTCTTCTGCCTTGAGCCCAGACTTCCATAAATGCAAGAGCACACTTCAGTTGACCCTATGGGTGTACAGGGAACTATCAGTGCCAATCTCAGTATCATGTAAGGGGATGGGGGAAGCTCGCCAAGTGCCGTGTACACACATATCCCTGTCACTTGGAACTTCATTAGAGTGTGTGATTACGACAAGCCAATAAAAGCTTATTAACAATAAATCCAAGAGCAGTTGAAGTGCTTCTGTATGAAAAAACCTAGTTCTTTCTTTGATGTTATCCATATTTACATTAAAATGACTGTAATGTAAAGCTGGGCGTGGTGACACACACTTGTCATCCCCGCGCTTGGGAGGCTGAGGCAGGAGGATCGCGCGGGTTCGAAGCCAGCCTCAGCTACTTAGTGAGGCTCTCAGCAACTTAGTGAGACCCTGTTTCCAAATAAAATATAAAATAGGTCTGGGAGTATAGCCCAGAGGTAGAAAGCCCCTGGGTTCTACCCCCAGTACCACACACACAAAAGAAATTACCATAATGTAATAGATTTTTGTTCTTTCTCTTTCTTGAGTATTTTTGGCCCTTTCTTTTGAAATCCCAACTTGTCATTTAATATTCTTTTTCTCAGTAATGCCTGATGAAAAAAAAAATTACAAAGCAAAAAGCCAGTGATCTCACAGTGGAAATTGGCTAATGAAGATAAAATATTCAGCAAGAAACCTCATTTCCTTTCTTAGAATTTTATAGGTATAATATAATTATATATCAAGAGAGATTCAAAGTGACACATTTTCATGCGCACGCACCATCTTAGCGTGGCTCCTTCTTCACCCCGTCCTGCTCCCTCCCCTCCCCCTACATGCTGGTGAGGCTGTGAGCCAGGCCTTCCTGTGTGGACATATTATTTGACCTGCCTCCTTCATCGGGCCTCCCGTTTCCCGTCAGCCTCTTTTACTGCTTGTTCTACTGGTCTTACTCCATTTCACCATGAGGTCTCTTTTGTTTCCTATTTTCTTTCTACGGCTTCCACATATGAGAAAAAAAGGATGATCCTAGACTTCCAGAGACTCGTTGAGCTCACTTTATAATATAATGATCTCTAGTTCTACCCATTAGGACATTTCATTCTATTCCTTCTCCTCTTCCTCCTCTCCCTCCTCCTCCTCCTCCTCCCCCTCCTCTTCCTCTGTCCTTTTCCTTCTCTCTCTCTCTCTCTCTCTCTCTCTCTCTCTCTCTCTTTCTCTCTCTTTTTGTGTGTGTGTTTATGGTATTAGGGTTGAACCCAGGGACATTCTACCTCTGAGCTACACCCCCAGCCATATTTTATTTTTTATTTTCAAATAGAATCTTGCTAAGTTTCTGAGGCTGACCTCAAACCTGTGATTCTTCTTTCTTAGCCTCCCAAATACTGGGATTACAGGTGTGTACCATCATACCCAACTAGGAAATCACATTCTTGATATCCTCAGGTATATGTTCACATGTGTTAAAAGCTTAAGAGGTCTTGGGCAAGTCATTTGAACTCAGGGGACATTGGGGTTCTCATCTGAAATGACAATAATTTTGGTTAAATTCAAAGGGCAGGACGTCATTGGTTTTGACTAACCCCTCTCACTAGACTCCAACAGATCAGGCTAAAAATCAAAACGGGGTCACACACACTAAAGTTGCACTTACCAGGTGGACACTAAACTTCTTACCTGAGTTTCCAGAAGCCAACCACTTTTCCCAAACAGGGCATTTTTGAGCAGCATAGCAATAAATGTTGTTGTCCTTTTTAAAAAACAGATTATTAAATATATTGTATATATTTATTTTTAAATTTTCTATTGGCATATTATAATTTTATATAATAGTGGGAACCATTGTTAATGAAGATCTTTCTACCTTAATCTTTTCACACACACACACACACACACACACACACACTTACAACCTGAAGCCAACTGATGACCAGTTAGTCATTAATTTTTTTCTATTGTTCTGTCTTCTTGTCCCCACTTTGAAAGGGAAGTAACTTTGCAATGACCCATCTTCTCTCTTTGTTTTTAATAGAACCCAGGGGTATTTTGTCTCAGAGAGCTATATCCCCAGCCCTTTGTGTACTTTATTTTGAAACCAGGTCTTGCTAGGTTGCAAGGCTGGCCTCACTAGGGTGAGTCTTGCTACGTTGCAGAGGGCCTCACTCAGTTGCTGAGGCTGGCCTTGAACCTGTGATCTGTCAGTCTCAGCCTCCCAAGCACTGGCATTACAGGCGCGTGCTGCCATGCCCAGCTTTGCTTTTTGCTTTTTGCTTTTCTGATCCTGCTGAACTCACTGAAACACTTACTTTGTTTTATTCACAAAGCAAATAAAAGTATTGAGCAATCCTGGAATAGAAAACACAGCCATTAAGATCATGAAATCAGCTGGGCGTGGTGGTGCACGCTTGTAATCCCAGTGCTTGGGAGGCTGAGACAGGAGGATCACACAGGTTTGAAACCAGCCTCAGCTACTTAGTGAGGCTCTCAGCAATTTGGTGAGACCCTGTTTCCAAATAAAATAAGATCATGAAATCAAACTGTTGTAGTTTTGTCCTTCGACACTTGAGAGTTACTTTGCAACCGTGGCACCAGGACCTGGCGTATGCTGTTTAAAAGCCCTACTGACGCCAGGCGTGGTGGCGCACGCTTGTAATCCCCGCGCTTGGGAGGCAGAGACAGGAGATTGTGCAGGTTTGAAGCCAGCCGCGCTGGCTTAAGAGACCCTGTTTCCAAATAAAATATAAAATATGTCTGGGAATGTAGCCCGGAGGTAGAAGGGTTCTATCCCCAGTACCACCAAAAAACTAAAAAAGAAAAAAATAAAATTAAGCCGTACTGAATTTTTATCAGCCTTTGCACATGAGTGACTGGCACTTGGCACAGTGAGAAGTAAATGAACACTGGATAGTAAACAAATGGGCAGATTTTTATGGTATTGTTGGGTACAGTTGGCAGCTCCTAAGGCACCGCCGTCTCTCGGCACGAATAGCATTTCTGTCCACACCTGAGAAGTTTTCATCACCGTTCCCAGTCACTTTATTTTCCTCCCCCAATCAACACTTCAGTAGATTATGGATGCTAAGAAATTTGAAGAAAAAAAGAAGCAAAAATAAAAAAAAAAATCTCATTTTGAGTGTTAATTTGGTATAGTAGTAGCTCTAACAGGCAAAACTAATTAGAACTAAAAAGATTTTCACCATTCGCTCAAATTTTTTGTTCAGCTATCGTTAGGATAAGCAGCCCAGTCATGCCAAAGATGGCTCCTCTCCGGCTTCTCTTCCGGATTGTGCCGGCTGCCTCATAGCCAGCCGAAGGGGCCACGGGATGCCCAACAACCAGTCCCCTGATAACACCCTCACTGGGGTATGAACCATCCAATCAGTAAGCGCCCCGTACTTTGCGATCTTCCGCTGTGAGCGGAAGCCCCCTCCTCCCAGCTGCCTGATATAAAAGGGAGCTGGGCTGTCTTAATAAAGCTTTTGCTTGCTTGCTTGCTTATCTCCGACGGCTGGCCTTGGGTCTTTTCTGCGCCGACCCTTCAGCTATTAGCAGGACAGGTACTGTAAAAGTCAACAGAAGTTGTTCAAAGGAAATATATGCTAATGAAAACAGAAAATTTTCATAATAAACATTTGGCAGCCTTTGCTCAGGTGATTTATGTGATTAACGTGCCCAAATGAAATGTTACCAAGAGGTGCAGCACAAGCCTTTTGGTGGCTTTCAGAATGAAAATACCCAGGCACTTTGTAATTTTAGCTTCTTGAGTCTTTAGTCTGTTGTTGACTCTTATCCTTCCTTCTGTTAGAAATAACTTTTTGTGGCGTTAAGAAAAGACACATGGTCGAAAATTGCTTGGCAAGGGGATTTTGCAAAAAAAAAAAAAAAAAAAAAAAAAAGGGTGCTCCAGGTAAGAGGGCACACCTGACACAGAACCAGGTGGGCGTCATATCCCTGCCCAAGGTCCCTGCGGCACTGAACTCCTGTTGGTGGGAGTTAAAACTCCACATTCTTCCTCCTCAGCTCCAGGAGAAGATGGGGGAGGGTGAGCACCAGGATCTCATAAGAGATGCTAATTTTGTAAAGGAATGTAAGTTCCTACCAGATTACAAAATAATGGTTTAAATTTAAACCCCTCCCTTGATAGAAAAGACACAATTATATTTCCTTTCTTCCTTTTTGGTCCTATGGATGGAACCCAGGGGAATTCTATCTCTGAGATATACCCCCAGCCCTGCTTTATTTTTTATTTTGAAATACGGTCTCACTAAATTGCTGAGGCTGGTCTTGAACCTGAGACCCTTCTGTCTCAGCCTCCCAAATTCTGGAATTACAGGCATGCACCCCATACCTGGCTTCGTTTATTTTTAGTGTTGATAAGTCAGATCTGAAAATCATATACTTTAAGTTTACATAAACACTTAGCTACTTCCGAGCTGTTCATTTGCGATTACAGAATAACTTGACCCCAAAATGAAATTAGGTAATTAAACAGCTTCATGTTCACATTAAGTGAAAAGGAATTAAAAGCATCGGAGCAAGGCCATGATGTGGCCACTACCGCCAAACGTTAGTACATTATATGCGGAAGGCTTTAAATACTGGGTTAAAATGCTCGTATATGTTTTTCCAGGTATAGAGCACAACCTCAAGTAATTCTTTGAATGCCAGCCCTACCATTTCTTCTTTAGAAATTTATTTGTTAAAAAATCTTTGAAAAAGTAGACAAAGTATTATGGATATATTTTTTTTTTTACCACATCAGTTTTTTAAAAGATGTGGCTAGATACCTACATAGACATAAAGGTACTGTGAAATATTCAACAGTAGAAAAGAGAGTAATATCTTTAAGCCCAGCACTTTGGAGGCTGAAACGGGAGGATCAGTCACAAGTTGGAAACCAGCCTCAGTAGTTTAGTGGGTTTCTCAGCAGGCGACCTACTGAGGATCCCCTTTCTGAACAAAAATTTATAGAAAGGGCTGGGGGCGCCGCTCAGAGGTAGAACGCCTCTGCGTTCCTTCCCTGTACCGTGCACGCAGAGGAAGTACGTTCTTTCCACTGGAGAATCTGTGAGTTTGATAAATGCGCAATTTCATCTACCTGCCATTATAATCTCACATAGAAAAAACCGTACTTTACTAAAATACAAAATAGAAGGAAACCTGTGTGGTCCATTTTCTAGCCTCTCCCATCTTTCACTCCCAAACTTCTGAAAACTACTGTTCTTTCTATTGTCCTTATAGTTTGTCTTTGTCAGATCGTCATATAATTGAGCCCATAAATCACATAACCCTTTCGAACAGGGTTCTGTCATTTAACAATACGTGTTTAAGGTTTATTTTTATCTTTTTGCGGCTGGAGGGCTGTTTTCTTTTTATTTCTTTCTAATAGAGAACTGTATAATGTATCCTTTCACTTATTAAGGGAAGTCGTGGTTGTCTACAGTTTTTCACGATTACGAATAAAGCTGCTTTGTATCTGTGTGGATATAAGTTTCCAGCTAATTTAAGTAAGTACCTGGCAGTATAATTGCCGGATGAGCTTTTACTTTTAATCAAGTTCAATATCACAATATTTCCCCCTCTGTGAACTATGCTTTTTGTCCTATTTAAAAATTCATCATAGCCAGGCACGCCTGTACTTGGGAGGCTGAGACAGGAGGATTGTAGGTTCGAGTCCAACCTCAGCAATTTAATAAAACTCTCAGAAACCTAGCAAGACTCTGTTTCAAAATAAAATATTAAAAGGGCCAGTGTGGCTCAGAGGTAGAATGCCCCTGGGTTTAATCCCAGTACCGCAAAGAACAGAAAAAACAAAAGGAAATTAAAAAGGAATCACTAAGCCGAAAGTTGCCTACATTTTATCCGTATGTTGTGTTCTAGAAGTTTTGTAGTTTTGTGTTATACATTCAGTTCTGTGAGGAGTTTTGAGTTGGTTTTTGTGGAGGCTGTAAGACTGGTGTGTAGATGTGCGCTTGAGCCTCTGGGTGTCTGGCATTCGAGCGCTACTCCTGGGGGCACCCTGGCTCCACAGAGCACCCAGAGGACTGTGTTTGTGTGGTGCTGTTTTGGGCTGCTCTGGCCACCTATCCCTTGCTCTATTATTATTATTATTATTATTATTATTATTATTAGTCTTTACAGTACTATCCTGATCACTGTAGCTTGATGTACGTTGGTGTCAGGCAGGCCCAACTCTCCAACTTCGCTCTCTCCTTCAGCATTATGTTTTCATTTGCGTTCTTGGCACGAGTCATCGTTCTTCAGATCTCCTGTCTGATAACTCTGAAATCTATGCCGGTTTCTCTGTTTCTGCAGCTTGCTCTTTTTTTTCCTTGTCAGACTGTGTGTTTTGATTTTTAGCATGCCTCATAATATTTTGTTCAAAGGCAGACATTATCTACTAGGTAAAAAGAATTGACAAGAGTAGGCCTTTGGTTACCTTTTTTCTTTTTCTTTTCCTTTTTCTGTACTGGGAATTTAAGCCAGAACATTCGACCTCTGAGCTACACCCACAGCTTTATTTTATTTTGGTTTGAAACAGAGTCTCGCTAGGTCACTGAGTCTTGCTAAACTGCTGAGGTGGGTCTTTAACCTGCAGTCCCCCATCTCAGCCTCCCAAGTACTGGGATTACAGGCATGTGCCACAATGCCTGGCTCTTTGCTTTACATTTTATATTTATCTGGTCAGATCTGGTCAGAAGTTAAACTGTGTCGGTTTTTGGCCATAGCTGTCTGTCTTGGGTGTTATGTGATGGGGAATGTGCTGGTATTGAGAAGCAGCTTTGGTACTAATTTCAAAATGTATTGGAAAATAGCTTTGGTATTAACTTCAGATGTAAAAACTAGTCAGAGCCTGGGTGCTACACTCACACTTAGGCAGGGAGGGGAAGCAGCTGTTACAATTCAAAGTTCAGTACACAAAAGAGTTGTGTAAAGTATAAAAAGCCCAGGACCTTCATATTTTAAAGACAAGTTTATATAATCAATAACTTATAGCTGATAGGCTAAAACTCCCGAAGACCGCAGGAGGATGGCACAGCCCTTCCTCAAAGAAGGCAGGTAACTATGACCCCTGACTGTTAATCAAGTAACACATCTTGGTTGTAGCAGAGGCTTGGGCTTGCACTGGAGAGGAGGGTGGGCCCACACTGCATTAGTCAGGAGCAAATGGAAAGACCAAACAGGATGGGAGATAGTAAATCCTCATAGCCATATCAAAGGCCGTGCGCCAGAGATAATGGGTGGGCCCACACCTGGTCAGAAAGCCTATTGGTTAGGCAAGTTGCAAGATAATGAATCTTTATAAAAACTGTTTCATAAAAAGTGGCCTCACTAAGTAACTGAGGCTGTCTGTGAACTGTGTTTTGGTCTAAGCCTCCCGAATGCTGGGATTACAAGCATGCGTCACCATGCCTGGCTTGTTTTTTTCTTTTTTGAAACAGGGTCTCACTAGGTCGTGGAGAGTCTCACTCAGTTACTGAGGCTGACCTTCAACAATCAGCAGTGCTCCTGTCTCAGCCTCCCAAGTGCCTGGATTCCAGGTGTGAACCACCATGCCTCGCTGAGAGAGAAGAGACAAACCAGAAAGAGGAGAGAGCTGGGTGTGATCTGGGTGGAACTATTTTGTTTAAACACGTGATTCAGGCAAAATTTACACATAGCATATAAATAATTTTTTTTTTTTTTTTTTGGTGTGTGTGGTACTAGGTATTGAAGCCAGGGGCATTCTACCTCCAAGCTACACTCCTAGTCCTTTTTGCATTTTGTTTTGAAACAGAATGTCACTAGGTTTCTAGAGTCTAACTAAGTTTGTTTGAGGCTGGCCTTGAACCTGTGATTGTTCTGTTTCAACCAAGTACTGGAAGTATGGGCATGTGCCATGTCACCACATCCAACTAGATAAGTAGATATTTTAAAGAGTTCAGTTCAGTGGCATAATGCAACCACAGCGTCCAACAACCACCACCTCTGCCTAGTCTGGGTTTTTTTTTTATCAGTGATGCATGGGTCAGATTGGTTCTCTAAGGAAGCTCCCAGGAAGCTCTCATTCCTGTCCCCATACTCAGTTTTGGTTTCCTGGAAAGGTCTAACCCCTTCCCAGGAACCACGCAAATGGTCCGCATGCCATTTATTTCAGCCAATAATAAAGGCCATTCGACCCTCCAATGAGATGCAACATCCAGTCGGGCTGCCGAATGGTAAAGCGCCAGCTCAGCCCAAGACTGTATGGAACCCCAAGCTTGGCAACCTTCTCTCTCTCTGACTGCTTCTCCTTTTGACCCTGCTGCCTGAATAAATCTCTTGGCTCTATGGTCATCTCTGGTGAAGTTTTCTGCCCTTCAATCAGCCCAGAAGAAAACCCCAAACTCATCATGTATTTATCACTGTTCCATTCTCCCTCCATCCTCTGTCAATCTATTTTTTGTCAGTATAGATTTTTCTGTTCTTTATAGAAAATTACATTAAGTAATATAATTTAAAGTATAAATATACTTATATTACATTAAGTGATATAACGTAAAATATAAATAATGCAATTTTTGTCCTTTGCAGCTGTCCTTTGCTCTTGTTATAATAATGTGTTGGAGGTTCATTTAAGTTATAGCGTGTACCTATACTGTATTCCACTTAATGGCTGAATAATAGTCCACTGTGTGTGTGTATGTGTGTGTGTGTGTGTGTGTGTGTGTGTGTGTGTGTGCATGCATGGATGACAGATATCACAATTCCTTTTCCCATCAGACTTAAATTTAAGGGAAGAAATACTTACCTAGTTCACTTGAAGTAACAAGATGGTCTTATATAAATAATTTGAAGCTATTCAGCCTAAAAAGCAAACAAGTTATTTTTTATTGGAGGAAAAATTGGGGAAATCATTGAACTTCGCATATTATTGACTTTTATAGAAGTTGCATGTTCAATTTATTAAAGTCAAATTGTTCTGATAAATGTTACATTATTGTGAAACTCTAGGACAAGCATCGGCATGCTATGTGAGCCAAATGTATCAGCTTTTGTAAATAAAGTTATTTTGAACACAGCTACAGTCATTCATTTCCATGTCATCTAGGTCTGTTTTCATATAGTAACAGCACAACTGGGTAGCTTTGGCAGAGACTGCATGATCCATAGAGTCTAAACTCTTTCCTCTCTGACCCTAAGCAGAGGTTTATTGACCCCTGCTCTAGAATAATAAAATTCACGTGGAATTCCTTTTCTGAAGTATCTCATTGTCTTGAGTATCTTCAAATGAAAAGCTCAAATTATTTTAATTTGAAAGCTTTTTCTCTACTGAGCCATAGAATGTAAAATAGATATGGTGGGAGTTATGAAGAAAAAAAGCAACTTATGATTTTACTCTGGAGAGCATCTAAAATGTGGTAATAGAATAATGCCTATGGTATGCATTGAAAGTGTGGGAAAGTAGAAAAACAGAGTGTCTTGCTAAAACAGATTTCAAATAAAACAGGTACGTAAGAGCTCAGTTTGGCACACACTACAATCCCAGTACTTGGAGGCTGAGACAGGAGGCTTGCATGTTTAAGACCAGTAATTTAGGGAGACTCTCAGAAACCTAGCAAGACCCTCTTTCAAAACAAAAAGTAAAAGGAGTTGAGTATAGCTGGGAGGTAGTATATCCCTGGGTTCAATCCCCAGTAATACACAAAAAGACTATATATATATATGCATGCATATGCATGTATGTGTATTTAAATTCTATACCCTATGTGTAAATATATAATGTTAATAAATATGGCTTGTAACTTATTAGAAGGAAACTAGGTTTTTCTATGAATAAAAACGTATAGGGAAATGGGTATGGTGAAGCTTGCAATTCCTGTACTTGGGAGGCTGAGACAGGATTGCACCTTTGAGGACAGCCTCCGCAACATAGTGAGGTTCTCAGAAACCTGTGAGACCTTGTTTTCAACAAAAAAAATTAAAATAAGTTTGGCATGTGCCTTGCAGGCAGAATACCCCTGGGTTCAATCCCCAGCACCACCAAAACAAAACTCAGTACACTGTGTTTGGTGGTAGAGCAGTGCCTTTGAATGACCTCTTCAATTACCATGAATTTCCTCTTATACCTCCTGCTTTTTATTACTTTGGAGGGAAAACTTCTGAAACAAAAGCCTATATGTTTTTCCATTTTGTCCAATTATTGACCACTGCTCTAGAATAATAAAATCCATGTGGAATTCCTTTTCTGAAGGATCTCATTGTCTTGGGTATCTTTAAATAGAAAGCTCAAATTAGTTGAACTTGGAAGTTTTTTCTCTACTGAGCCATAGAATATAAAATAGACTTGGTGGGAGCTTTTAACACATTGTCTAAATGCCATCGCCTGACACGGGGAGAAAATAATCCCCAGTTGTTCTCTGGCTTCAGTAGAATGGCTTTATCCTTGGTTTTTCAAAATTCTGCAGTTTCATAAGAAAGTAAGTTTCCATTTCTGTGATGGTTAACATGATACCTTTGAATAACTTTTCTTTGTAACTGTGAGACTAAGGTAATATAACAGCTGAATTTGTTATGCTAAATTGGGTCTGTGGTGGTACACACCTATAATCTCAATATTTCTGAGACTGAGACAGGAGGATTGCAGGTTTGAGGATAGCCTCAGAAATTTAGTGAGGCTCTCAGAAATTTAGTGAGACCTTGTTTCCAAATAAAAAATAAAATAGGGCTGGGGTTTGGCTTGGAGGTAGAATGCCCCTGGATTCAGTCCCTATCATTACAATAAACAGACAAACAAAAGTAAACAGGATCTTTAAAATAGTAGTTTCCAGAATCATGAACTTTACAAACCAGACACATAAAGGCAATTTAATTGTTTCTATCAGTGTGTTTACTAAAGACATAGTTTTCAACCAGGACTAAAGAATCAGATTATTTTTTTCAAGGAGACTTCCATATACTAGTTGGAGATAATGGCTGTAGCACCTATGCTTAATTTTCCTTCCTGAGCAAAATGAGTGTTAATTTATCAGTAGAAGATGATTGTGTAGTTTGCAAAATATTCATGCACTCCACGTTTTATTGTTCCTTTCTGGCATAGCTCTTAGTCCCCTTAGGAAAAATTGGTTATCAAAATGAAGGAAAATTGACCAGGCAGGGTGGTGCAAAATGGTAAGTTACTTTGAGAAATTTCTATAGTTTTATATTCTTCTTAAAAATGACTGTGTTCTATATATTTTAGACTCATGGAAATTTCCTTCTGTTGTTATAAGAAAATGTGATCAGATATATTTTTATAAATAAATTCATTGATTATTATGATTCAAACCCAACCTTAGCAATTTAGTGAGAACCTCAGTAACATAGTGAGACCCTGTTTCAAAGTAAAAACTAAAAGGGCTTCGGGGTGTAGCTTAGAAGTAGAAGGTTCCTGGGTCCAATCCCCAGTCCTAAAAATAAAAATAAAAATAGTGCCATCTGTAATATTTAAAGTACTTTTGATAATAAAAGTATTATACATGAATACCATGTTTAATAAGTGATAACATGAGTGTGAACTAGTGTTTCAAAGACACAAGAGGGGGACAGAAACAAAACAGAGCACTGAGGTAGCCAGGAGGCAGAATTGTGGAGGAAAACACACGCACATGTGTTTACATCACCCTAAACCTCAATAGGATGTATGCTCACAGTGCACCAATAAAAATGGGTTTAAAAAAGAAAGCAGAGGCGAGCAGAGCGCAGGCTGGGAGGGTCAGAGGCTTCGGTCCTGCTCCGCGGAGCCCATTCTCCCAGCACAGGCCGCAGCGCCTGTTCCTAAGCACCTGCTCTTCTCTTCCTTGCCCCACATCTGAGTTAGAACCTGCTTAGTCTTGAAAGGGCCCCCTGGTCCCAGAAATGCCCTCAATTCACGACCATAAATCACCACCCTTGCTCTATGGAAGTCTTTTCTGTGTTGCCTTTTTACGTTTCTTACAATCACTTCGACGTAGGTCCACACCTCATCTTTCTCTGCTCTTTGATCTACTGCCCCGATTGCAAATCTATCCTGCCTCCACCTCGTCAACCGGACCACTCGGGCAGTCTCTTGTGTCTTAAATTATCTTCCAGTTAGCCTCTAAGGTGACCATCACCAGGCAATGTGACAAATATTTATTGACAGTAAGCCAGGTGTGATGGCACACACTTGTGATCCCAGGAATTGGGAGCCTGAGACAGGAGGATCAGGTTTCTGGCCAGATTCAGTAACTTAGCAAGGCCCTCTTACAACTTAGATCTTGTTAAAAAAAAAAAATATATATATATATATATATATATATATATATATATATATATATATTGGGACTGGGGGTATAGAGCAGAGATAGAATACCCTGGGGTTCAATACTTTAGTAGTATGTGTGTGTGTGTGTGTGTGTGTGTGTGTGTGTGTGTGTGTGTAACAGTGGATTATCACCTTTTAGTGCCCCACTCCTACTTCATAATCTCCCCCAAGAGATTTCTCCTGAGGTTACTTACCTTCCAGTTAATTTATTCAATTTCTAGCAATGGTTCCCACATTAAACTAAAGCCTGGCTCTTGCTACCTTTGTTCATTGATTTATATTTTTCTCAGAAATGTATAAACTCCTTGAGGGCCCATGGGCACGAGTTTATTGTCTTTTTCTAAAAACCATTGACCCAGACATCGTCTTGGGGCAGGGATGGAGGCGAGGATTAGAGAATTTACCTGGAATCGAAAAGAAGCAAGCGGTCTGCTCGGAGCTGCTTTTGGCTCCCCTGAAATGAAAAATGGTATAAACTCTCAGGATGAATCCTTCCCTCTGGCTACCAGGAGAAAAAAGTATCATAAGTGCTGTAGAAAACTTTGAAAAGTCCATACTGCTATTTAAAAAATCCCAAGCCTAAGGAGATATTTAAAGGATGCTATGTTGAACTGGAATCACAGTAGAATTAGCACCAGAAAATTGGGGAAACCCTGAATTCTGGAGGCGTGATCATGGGTTAGCCACAAGTACCTTCTGGCTAGCATACTTTGCTAAAAACTCTTTCCATTAACTTCCTTTATAGAAATTTACTTTATTTCTAACGTGGCTTAAGAGTCCTGTGTGTTAAGTGAGAGATAGGCACTTCACTTAATACTTATCTGATTGGTATTTTCTTCCCTGAGAGGTCTTTTTGAAGTATAAAAATACATAAATGGCTATTATTTGGTTTTGTCATCTAATTCTGTACCTATCCCACTTCTGCCACAGGAATTGAAAGTCAGCATTTATAATCTGAGCTGGATAAGGATGCTTGGCCCCGAGAGAGTGTACATTCTTAGTAAGACCCTTTGTTTTTGAGGCAGTGAGGCAGCATATGGGATCTGGTTAAGTCTGCAAAACATCCCAGTTTATGGTTTTGTCTGATTCTGATCTTTTTGTTTTCTGGCCATTGTGTGCAGTGGTTATTGTATTAAAATGTGTATGTCAGATGCTGAAACCTTAAATTTCAGTGGTTTCCTCCCTCCCTCTCTCTTTTTTTCTTTCTTTCTCTCTCCCCCTTCCCTCAACTCCCCCTCTTCTCTTCTCTTTTCTTTTCTTCTCTTCTCTTCTCTTCTCCGTTTCTTTCCTTCTCCCACAACTACTTATAGAATACCTAATTTGTGTCAAGTATATATGCCAATATATGCTGGTAGGCAATGAAGGATGTCTTTTCTCTTTTTAATTGGCTCACTGTAATTATACATCGTAACGTGGTTCACTGTGAGAGAAACAGAGCTGCACACGGCATCGCTCCCTCACCCTCCCTGCACATGAGATTGCAATTGGTGTTGGTAAGTTCAAACATGGACATGGCATTGTTACCTGAACTGCGTTCTTCAGTCCCCCACCTCCTCCCCTCCCTCCCCACCCCTCCCCTGCCCGACTAGAATCCCCCTCATTGATCTGAAGTCTCTGTTGTTTCCCAACTTCTCTCTAGCTTCCACATATGAATTGAAGTTTCTTAATTTTAGATTTTTTCCTATATATGCATCCAATGTTACAAAGTTTTCCTTAAAAATAAATTTTCTGCAGTTCATAAATTTTAAGAAGTTGGATTTTATTTTTTGGTGCTGGGGATGGAACCCAGGGACATTCTACCACTAAACTATACCCCAACCCCGGCCCTATGTTTTATTCTTTATTTTGAACCAGGGTCTCACTCAGTGAGTCGCAAAGGTCCTCAGTAAGTAGCTGAGCTGTCTGCGAACTGCAATCCTCCTGTCTCAGCCTCCCAAATGCCAAATGCTAGGATAACAAGCATGTACCACCATGCCTAGCTTTTTTTGCGGTTCTGGGACATTCTACCTCCAAGCTACTCCCCGAGCCCTATGTTTTATTCTTTATTTTGAAACAGGGTCTCACTGAGTTGCAAAGGGACTCACTAAGGAGATGAGGCTGTCCAAGAACCATGCTCCTCCTGTCTCAGCCTCCCGAATGCTGGGATTACAAGCATGCACCACTATGCCCAGCTTGATAAATTGGATTTTTAATTTCATGTAGTTCAAATTATAATTCCCCTTGGAAACTCACCTAGTGGATATAATTTAGGATAAAATAAAAACAATTAGCATGGGCTAGCATTTCTTGAGTTTATCTGTAATATAAAATTTGGGAAGTTCGGGAGAAATTAGAAATGGTATGTACATTGTCACATCATTTGGATATTCGAGTGTCCTGTAACACTTGGCAACATAAAATTTTATTTGAGCTATCATGATAGAAGTCAAACTGTATGACTATGGAGGAGAATGTTCAAAGGAAGACTGAAAAAAATCCAATATTAGATTGGTTGAAATAAGGGGGGTCATTGCTTACTTTAATTGCTTCATGGTCTTGGAATCCTGTCTCAGCCTCCCAGGTACTGGGATTATAAGCATGTGCCACCATCCCTGGCTAACAGAGTTATGCTCTATTGATCTATATGGCCTGAATCTTCAAGGAGCTTGGCCTAATTTCAGGAAGAGAGTACACTCTTTCGTGGAATGATAACTGATGGTTTCAGCTTTACATGTTAAGAGTGAAGGGAATATCATAAACAAGAATTTTAGTTCTAACATTTTTCCTACATGCCGATATTTCCATCTCCAGGCACAGATGAAGTGGCCAGTTCTGATTCCATCAGACACAAGGAGGATGTTACATAAAGCCTGGCGTCCCCAGCGCATCACCCCTCCCGTTACAGCCTATTTAGTTTTCATCCACAAATCCATTTGGTACTTCTATTACACAGTGAGTGGTTTTCCAATTTAAACCATATTCATTCATATTTAACTCAGCTCTGTTTTGTTCTAGAAAGAAATAATCTTCAGGATAAGACTTAAAGATCACTGCTAATTAAACTTTTACAAAAATTTCACTTAATTCTCCTGGTGTTTACATTCGCATAGGGAACTGGGGATGTTGTACTTGGGTAATATTCTTGAGGAAATATGATGTTAATGACTTGAGAGGGTTAATTTTCCAGTCTACCCTTGAAGTAAAGGTTGGAATCTTATGGCTGTGTCTTGTTAGACCAGAAGCCTAATGAACTAAGCTCATGGTCTGATTTTATGTGGCCATGATAGGCTTGGATACTCGGTGACCTCCTTAGGTACATAAAATACTGAATCATGTTCCTCTAAAATCCATACACTGAAGACCTGACCAAATAATGGTATTTGGTGAGTCCTCTTGGGGAGATAATTAGGTTTAGATCAGGTCATAAAGGTGGGCCTCCACAATAGGACTGGTGTCCATGTGACAGCAGAGAGCTTGCTTCCTTTCTCTCCCAGCCACGTGAGGACACAGCCAGAAGGTGGCCCTTTTCCATGTGGTCACTATTCTCTAGCGGTCCATCTTGTCTGAAGCATCAAGATGCGGTACATGCTTACTGAACTGACTGCGAAAAGACTGCTTTCCCGACACACCTAAGAATCCTTTCATCCTCTTCCTTTTTTCCTCTCAAATTATCTAAATATCCTCACACTTAGATATGATAATTGCAGAGTTAATACTTACCTACCATTTTTAATATCAGCCTTGCATAGAGGACAAGAAAAATAAGTGTGTTTTATACTTTTATTGGTGTATGATAGTCTTATAGTCTCATATCATAATTTAGGAAATGGTGATAGGGACTTATGTGCACATAGCAGTTGGTGAGCACCTCCCGCCCTTGCCCTCTTGCCACTCCCTCCCCCTTTCCAAATACAGGATACTGAGATTGGCATTAGTATTCTTACATATATATATATATATTATATATATAATATTTTAATATATTATATATTATATATAACATATATAATATATAATATATATTTATATATATTCCATCTAAGTGTTTTCTTCATTAATTCTTCCTCTCCTCCACTCTCCTCTAGACCACCTTCCTCTCTCCACTGGAGTTTTCCCTGCATTATCTGAAGCCTCTCTGGTATCCTGATTACTCCCTAGCTTCCACGTATGAGGGGAAAAATATATATGACAATTCACTCTTTGGGACTGGCTGATCTCACTTAACAGAGTGTTCTCCAGGTCCATCCGTTTTCTTCAAATGACATAATTTTGTTCTTTATTGCTGAATAGAATTCCATTATGTGTATCTCCCATAATTTTATAATCCATTCATCTGCTGATGGACACCTATGTTGGTTCCATAATTTGATTATTATGAATTATGCTGTTATAAACATTGATATGCATGTATTACTATAATATTCTTATTTCAGCCTCTTTGGAAAGATACCCAGGAGTGGTATGGCTGGATCATATGGTGAATCTATTCCCAGTTTTCTGAGGAATCTCCGCAATGATTTCCATAGCAGCTGCACTATTTTGCAATCCCACTAATAGTATGTGAAAGTTCCTGTTTCCCCATATCATGGCCAGCATTTATTGTTGTTTGACTTCTTGATAATTAACATTCAGATTAGGGTTAGATGGAATTCCAGTATAGTTTTAATTTGTATCTCCCTGATTGCTAATTATGTTGAACATTTTTTCCTGTATTTATTGGACATTTGACTTTCTCTTATGAAGTGTCAATTTAGTTCTACTTCTCATTTCTTGATTATGTTGTTTGTTTTTTTAAGTGTTGAGTTTTTAAGTACTTTGTATATTCTAGATATCTGTGCTCTATCAGAGGAACGGCTTGCAGAGATATCCTTCTATTCTGTAGGCTCTCTTTAGGACCTTGATGGTTTCTTTTGACGAACATAAACTTTTTTTCTCTTAAAATTTTGCCTCATTTTAAAATTTTTATTGGTACATTGTAGTCATACATCTTATTGGGGTACAAGATGGTGGAGACATACATGCACACATCACTCAATTAGCCCTTAATTCCTGCCCCATTCTCTTCCCCTCCCTCCCTCTCATGCTTGGCTTAGTGATTGACATTGATATGTTTGTTAAAGTACATCATGTGCAGTAGAGAATTTCCCTCTCCCCCCTCCCCTCAGTCAGGTCACCTTGTTTGCTCATCTACAGGATCTCCTTCTTCATCTAAAGTTCCTCCTATGACCTATTTTCTCCTTAGTTTCTACAAGTTAGGGAGAGCATCCAATTTCTTATTTTTTTGTGACTGACTAATCTCACTTAACATAATGTCCTCCAGTTCCATCTATTTCCCTGTAAATGATGTAATTGTGTTTTTCTTTATGGCTGAGTAAAATTCCATTGTGTACATATCCCATAGTTTTGTAATCCATTCATCTGTTGATGGACATCTCGGCTGGTTCCATAGTTTAGCAATGGTGAATTGTGCAGCTATGAACATAGATACACATGCATTAGTTTGGCAGTTTGGTTTCCATTGTTTTGGGTAGATACCCAGAAGTGGTATTGCTGGATCATATGATAAGTTCGTTTCCATTTTTCTGAGGATCTTCCATCCTGTTTACCAAAGTGGTTGCACTAATTTGCAGCCCCACCAACAATGTTTTAGAGTTCCCACTTCTCCACAACCTCACCAGCATCTGTTGTTGTTTGTGTTTTGAATGATGGCCATTCTAGTTGGAGTTAGGTGAAATCTCAGGGTAGTTTTGATTTGCATCTCTCTGATTGCCAGTGATGTTGAGAATTTTTTCATGCATTTATTGGCCGTTTGAATTTCTTACTTTGTGTAGTGTCTATTTAGTTCATTTGCCCAGTTTTTGATTGGGTTATTTGTTTTCTTGGTGCTAAGTTTCTGGAGTTCTCTGTACATTCTAGAAATTACTCTATCACAGGAGTAGTTGGCAAAAATCTCCTCCCATTCTGTTGCGGTTTCTTGATTGTTTCCTTTGCTGTACAGAAGCTCTTCGGTTTCATGCAATCTCACGCATTGAATCATCTTTTAGTTTCTTGTGCCTTTGAGGTCTTGTTGAGAAAGCTTTTACCTGTGCCTATGTGTTGTGGTGTTGGGCCTATGCCCTCTTTAAAGAGCCTCAAGGTCTCTGGCCTAATTTCCAAGTCTTTGATCCATCTTGAATGGACTATTGTGCAGGGTGAGAAAGTGGGATTTATTTCTATTTTCTGCATTTGGTTAAACAGTTTTGCCAACACCATTCAAAGAGGCTATCTTTTCTTCCAGTTTATGTTTTTTATTTACCCTTTTGTCCAAAATTATTGGCCATGTGTGGATTTGTTCTGAGTCTTCTGTTCTGCTCCAGTGGTCTATATGTATCTGGTTTTTTTTTTGTGTGTGTCACTACCATGCTGTTTTTATTACTATGGCTTTGCATTAAAGTTTAAAGTCAGGTATTGTGATTCCTCCTGCATGGTTTTTGTTGCTGAGAATTACTTTGGCTAGTCTGAGTTTTTGTTGTTTCAAATGAACGTAAGGACTGATTTATCTATGTCTGTGATGAACAACCTTGGTAATTTAATGGGTGTTGTGTTGAATCTGAAGATCACTTTTGGAATTATGGCCATTTTGATGATATTTATTCTGTCTGTCCATGAACATGGAGGTACTGTCCATCTTCCAAAGTCTCTGCAGTGTGTTTAGCATATATGGATATTGGATTTTGTCAAATGCTTTTTCAGCAAACAAACTTTTTAGTTTCTTGTTTTAATTTCCTGAGCTTTTGGGGGGTCTTATTGAGGAGGCTTCTACTTGTACCTATATATTGAAGTGTTGAAACTCTTCCCTCCTCTACTAGTTTCAAAATCTCAAAGTCTTTGATCCACCTTGAGTTGACTTTTGCGCAGGGTGAAAGAGGAAGCTTTATAATTTAGAACTTTTAAAGAAAACCTTAAAATTACTTGAGTGACTGGATTCACTCAATGATTTTAGCTTTATTTTTACCTATGAATTAGTTTTCTATTTCTAATTAGCTAATTGACATGAATATACATGTATATGAATTGTATATATACTCATATACACACACATATAAACTCAGATATATTAAATACCTGACACATTTGTAATGAGTAAGACTGTTATCTTTGTTCTGGTCCTGGTTTTGCAGTTCTGGTCCTGTGCCATCCACCTCTAGTCCTCTTTATTATGCCATATAGTCCTTATTTTTTGTCAGCTCTTAGTGTTTGTATAGGAAAGCTCAGCTGTAGTTCAATTTTTCAGTGCTGGGATCCAGACCTGTCTGGGCACCAATATTGGCATGGTGAGGTCCCACCAATGCAGACCTAATCATGGGACCGCTGCAGTTTACCAAGAGAAAGCTACACACGTTTTCTTCATTCTCTTGGGACTCTCTGTGCAAAGATTCTGTGTACATTTGATGCCCTTCATAAGGTTCCTGAGATGTAACTAGCAATCTATGTATCATCCTAGGAATGAGTTTTTATTCACTGTAGGTTTCTGTCTGAATCTATGCTCTGTGAATTCTCTGATTCATGCTGTTCCAGTGGGAAGACTTCATAGGTTTCAACTTCTGGGGTTGACAAGAACTTAAAATATTCTTTTTTGGTATGCAGAATTTAAGATACTTCTTTTGTTTCAATGGAAAATATTTCCCTGGATATAGTGACCTCTCAGTTATCCCTCTTTAGTAACATGGAATCCACAGAGAGTGTGTGTGTTGCTGTTTCAATGGCAGCATTTTAATTCATGCTTTTAACGTGAGTGCCAAGTAGGATGTTGGAAATTTCACATCGTTACAGATGCGGACATTGAGGTGTGTGCTATATATTTAGCCTCGAGAGCAGAAATGGCCAAATTAATGCTTGCAACAGCATCGACTTGAGTGCAGCATAGAAGCACAGCTCTCTTGAGTTCCCAGGCATCATAGACTCCTGCAGCTATAGTCCATTGTAGGTAACTGATGTGAAAAACAATGTTCATATGTTAAAATTTTAGAAGTGGTTGGCTGCTTGTGGAATGCGACTTTAAAGATGATGCTAGTAATTCCGCATTTGTTTCAGTCCTAATTACATGCTTTCAGCATTTTTAATTTCTGTTTATTTTTACCTCTTCATCATATCACCTTTAGTTGTTGTTTTTTTTTTCTTGCTGTTGTTTCTACTATTTATTTTCCTGTTTGCCTCAGGCCAGATCTTGTACCCACAGTACTTTATTACATACCCTACTAAAAAGCCATCTAGGAAGTACTATATTCTTCCTTCCTTGAACCTTGTTTCCTTGATGTATAAAAAGAAAGCTGGGATTCATGGACGGGAACGTGGGGATGATTTTTAATGGTAGCATCTATGTTTTATTTAATTTTGAGAACCTTGAACATCTTGCATGGTATTTTGTGGACATATGATAAGTCACGGGGTATTTTGTTTTGTTTTGATGTGTGGGAAGGTACAGGGGATTGAAAAAGGGACATTCTGCCTCTGAGTTAGACCCCCGGCCCAGTTTTATTATTTTTATTTTGAAATAGGGTTTCAGTTGCAGAGCGTCTTACCAAGCTGCTGAGGCTCTACTTGAGGCTGGGACCCTTCTGTCTATGCTTCCTAAGTAGGTTTACAGGTGTGTGCCACCACAGTCAGCTTGTTGATTGAATGTTTAAAAAAGAGAAGAACCCAACCAGTAATTAGGGCTTGTACCCTTAAACCAAAAATTAACAAAAAAGAGAAGACACAAATAACTATCATTAAATGATGAAAAATATTCACAAAATCTACTCTTTATCATATTGCACATAAAGATTAAGCTTTCTCAAAAGAAATTTAGATTGAAATGACAACGTATTTCAGCTTATACTTTGTAAAAAATAAATATATTTATTTACTTATTGAGTCTATTCATGGACTTGTTAAATGAGGAACTGTCTATATGGGAGATATTTTGATGGGTGCCGGGGATATAATGGTGAGTAAAAGGAGATGTGGATTTTGTTTTCAGAGCGTGTGGACTACTGGGCTGCAGACACCGAATGCCGGTAGTGTGCTGTTCAGGGTTCTTCGGATGTGCAATGGTTTGGATCTAGAATGCTTCCCCAGGGCTCACTATCGAATGCTTGGTCACCAGCCTCTGGCGCTATTGAGATGTGGTAAAATCTCTATGAGATGGTGGCCATTAGGTTAGCAGGGGTGTGCCCTGGGAAGGAGATATGGGGAACCTGGTCCTTCTCTCTCTTGGCTTTCTGGGCATGATGAGGTGAGCAACTCTGCTCACCAGGCACTTGCCATGACGTGTTGGCTGTCCACAGACCCAAAGAGATGGGCCAAGTGATCATGGGCAGAAACCTCTGAAATCACCAGCTCAAACTAACCTTTTCTCTTTATAAGTTGCTTTTCTCAGGCACTTTGTCACAGTGACAGCACATTGACTAACACATCTGCCTGCTGAGAGAAGTACAAATGTGAGTCTGAGTGATGAGTAGTGATCCCCTTAGATTTTCTGTCCTTATATATTATGTCCACAGCCTTTGAGGTAGCACGTGGAGTAGATAATATAGATCAGAATACATTCTTTTTTCAAATTTGTTTGACTTTTTTACTTGTGTGATTAAAATCTATAATAATAATTGACACAGTCATTCCCAAGACTGAATTATCAGCGAGAATAAGGATAATTCATTTCTCCAAAGAATGAATCACTTAAAACCAGAAAATCTGCATTTAATCACCAGTCAGCTGCCCACTGTAAAATGCAAGTCACTATCAGTATTGTTTTTGATCCTATCTTTTACAACACTAACTCACCCTGATTCCCAAGTGATCTTCCCTGTGGTAGGGTTAGTGCTGGGGATTATCAGGCCAAAGTCCAGACACAGAACAAAGATAAAGCAACGGACCTTTGAACTTTGATAAGCTGCTACTTCTCCACGATAGAAATTTAGTTTCATTAAGTGGCAAGTGAAATGAAACCAGACCCCCCCCAAAAGAAAAATGCTACAGAAGGGGGCAGAAAGGATAAAAGACCACCCCTAAACACTCAGGAGCCGTGGAGAAAGCTCAAGAAAGGGTGTCAGCCAAAGGATCCTTTCGTGACATTCTTAATGCCAAAACTTGTGATCTAGACCAGGCACAAAGTAATCACTTTTATAATTTACAAACAGATAGTTTAGTAAAATGGAACGGTAGAATGTTTGACATTCTAGTTTCTCTTGTAACTACCTTCTCACTTTTTCCCTTTATGCTCATTAGGTCAGACAGTTGGAAGAGTTACTCCAGGTGTTAAAATAGATTCTGAGACCTAATTTAAAGGTTCTAATGGTTAGTGTCTTATCCTAGTCTGTTCTGCTTGTACTCATAGTGTGTGTGTGTGTGTGTGTGTGTGTGTGTGTGTGTGTGTGTGTGTGTGTGTGTGAGATTGGGGATTGAATCCAGAAGGATTCTACCTCCACGCTACACTCCCAGACTTTTTATTTTTTATTTTGAAGCAGGAACTAGCTAGGTTTCTGAGAGTCTCACTGCACTGCTGAGGCTGACCTTTCCTCCTGTATCAGCCTCCCAAGTACCACACTTGGTTTGCATTCATATTACTAATTTTTGGGATCTGTTGCTTCTGTCTTCTGCCCCGACTTAGAAGAAAGGGAGAGCAATGTGGAAGTCACTCACAGCCATTCAATCCCAGCTTAGCTTCTGACCTCTAAATACAAGATCATGAAAATCTCTGTTTAACTCCAGGCACCAGGAAGTTGCCTCTTTAGAGAAGCCTAAAAGTTTCAACAAATCAACTATAATTTCAGCTCAAAAATGAACTACGGGATTGCACAAACAAAGCAGATAGCATCCCCCCAAAAAAAACTAGAGTTGGAATGTCATGTTTTAGCAAAAGATTATGTACATTCTTCCCCTGATATCTCCAAAATAGACTTGGAACATAAAACAATAAAAAAATACTCTTTGCTCAAACCTTAAAATAGTAGAAGAAATCACTGAACAACAACTTGAAAGTTTTGAAATAAATATACTTGGAATGAATACAATGTTGATTTCATAGTAGATTGTAAAATAAAGCATCATAAAATGATAAAGGAGATTTTAAAATGCTGTAGAAGATGCAATCTCTTCTCATTTCTTTTTTTTTCCTTTTCCTTTTTTTTTTATTTTGGTACTAGGCACTGAGCCTAGTGGCAATATACCTTCAAACTATACTCCCAGCCTTATTTTATTTTTTATTTTGAAATAGGGTCTCATTAAGTTGAAGAGGGCCTCACTAAATTGCTAAGACTGGCAACTTGCAATCTTCCTGTCTCAGCCTCTCAAGTACTGGGATTACAGATACGTGCTACCCTACCTGTCTCCATTCTCATTATTTATGGATGCCATATTTGCAAATTTTTCATCTTAGAAAATGTATATGTCACTTGCAAGTCAGTACTTAAAATGCTTGGCACTTTATTCATAGACGTGTGAGTGGTAAAACATTGAAGTCACTCACTGTACACGTTCCCAGCTAACAAATCTGTGATCTGTTTTCTTGTTCACCTCTCATGTGGTGAGCAGGTGTCCTTGTTGAGGTCTACAGTGTCGGGATGTTCACAGTGTTATGCTTTTGGTGGTTATTTCACTGGTTAGAATGGCTTGCAATTGAATGTTGAAGGTGCTGGTGATTCTCAGCACTAGAAGGCTGGGATATGCAGTATAGAGAGATTGTCTATGTAGGCATGAATATTAGTGCTCTTAATTATGAGTTCAGTGCTAAGGAATCAAATATATAGCAACTATATATATATATATATATATACATATGTGTGTATATAAACATATGTTTATATGGAATGAAAGGGTTTTAGAGCTTCTTTGCGTAGGGATTTGACAAGAAAGTATACATGCCATTTGTCTCCCAAATTATCATCAATTACATGGAGATATTGGGGTTTATTTTTCTAGAAATTGGTCCTATGTTTTGATTACTGCAGGAATCTGGCCATGTTTCATTATAAGCATTGAATTAATATTTGCAATTATGGTGTTAGAGTATAGCTTGGTGGTAAAGTGCTTGCCTCATAATCTTCTGAGTTTCATCTCCAGCTCCACAAACAAATAATAACAAAACAAAACCAACCCAAACTGTACAAACAAACAAAACCCCCAAAATAAAACAGGGGGATACTTGTAATTACTTTTACAAATACAATTGAAGAACTTTGGGATATGACATAAACTGCTTTGGAACTCTGGAAGAAAAATAACTTGAATACAAAAAGTAAAAATATGCTCTTAAATTGCCATGTTATTAATACTTGGTTTGAAAAATGAATTCACCCGTTAAAGCTGAGAGAATGTATCATTAAATTTTTAATTTGGAGAATCAGATCTTTAAGACACATCTCTCTGTTCAAGGAATGCTAATTTACGAAAATGTCCCACATCATCGCCATGTAATTATCATAACCAAGCATCGCATGAATGTATTTTAAGATGATTATATCATGGAGTAGAGTGGAAAGCAGAAATCATGTTCTAGATGAAACAGTGGTGACGATTAGCCCTCTCAGGCATGAAACTGGCAGTAAAGCTCTAAGTAAACAAAAACTTTCCTTCACTTAGGGGCAAACTGACAGTTGCGGTTTAGGGATCAAATGAATCAAAGAGCAGGTAGGGCCTGCAGCTGACGCCTTTGGGTTTTGCCACCCAGTATCCTTTTTTTTTTTTTCTCTAACAGCATCCTTCCATTTCTTCTCCCTGCCCTGAGGTGGTTAGACCTCAGCTCACCTTTGGCTTCTCCAAGCATCCTGTTTTCCGGGCCATGGGGACTGGCTTAACCAGGGCCTGGAAGCGCAGGGCGCCCAGGGCACAGTGCTGGCGCCGCTGGGGAGGGAAGCAGGTGTGTTCATGGCCCCGCTGCTCCGTGGACCCTGATAACGAAGCGAGGGGAAGGCAGAGCTCAGAGGAGCAGGCGGAGCTCAGGGCGACTCAGATGTGACTTTCCAGCCACACGAGCAGGAACTTCTTATTTTTGTTTCCGTGCCAACTAGGTCCAGGTTTCTTTTGAACTTTTACAACTAAGTGTGTTCTTGGATGGAGGTTCCCAGTGATAATGCTCAGAATTTCAGAACCAATGGGATGCTTTAGCATCCAATCTCACGTCTAGCACCACACAAAATCCAGGGCATAATAACTTTCTACTTTTTCAGAACTGGGGGTTGAACCCAGGAACATTCTACCTCTGAGCTACATCTCAAGCCCTATTTTTTTTTTCCTTTATTTTGAAATAGGGTTTTACTAAGTTGCGGAGGGCTCACAAGTTGCTGAGGCTGGCCGAGAACCTGTGATCCTCCTGTCTTAGCCTCCCAAGTACTGGGATTGCAAGTGTGCACCACCACACCCGGCTAAATTTTTTTTTTTTTTGTACTGGGTTCCTGGAAGCCCTTCGACCTCCGGACTACACTCCCAGACCTATTTTATACTTTTTTTTTTTTTTTTAAACAGGGTCTCTTAAGCCAGCGCGGCTGGCTTCGAACCTGAGCGATCCTCCGCCCCCCAAGCCCGGGGATTACAAGTGTGCACCATCACACCCGGTTTATAGTTTATTTTTGAAGAAGAAATATATTAGGAATTTTTGATGTAGTAGAGAGACTATTCCTGTTCCTAAAGAAGGTCACCAAGCAGAATGCACCAAGGAGATAGTCAAATAAGACTTCAATGTTAGCTTTATTTTTCTAATTTTAATTTATTTAATTTTTGGTACTGGCATTGAACCCAGGGTGTTCTACGTCTGCCCTATGCTCCCAGGCCCATTTTTAATTTTTAATTTTTTTTTTTTTTTTTTTTTTTTAGTTTCTAAACAGGGTCTTGCTAAGTTGTAGAGGGCCTTGCTAAGTTACTGAGGTGGCTGGCTTCAAACCTGTGATCCTCCTGTCTCAGCCTCCCCAGGTTCGGGATTATAGGCATGTGGTACCATGCCTGACTTCAGTTTTAGTTCTAATAGTTCTTCTGGTTACTTAATAAAGAAAACATTTATAATGAAATATAGTATTTTTTATCTTGTCATAGACTATTTTGACAGAAAATATATATTAGTTGTATTTCTATTGTGCTTTAAATTATTTTCTCTTTTAGGGAAAAATACCATAGTCCTTAAGTTAAAATAGTTTGGTTGATTCAGCAATAAAATACATGTGCAAATTCAGGTGATAATCCCTGTAATATTGCTTAATTATCCCAAGAAAAAGAGTCAGATATAAGATGATTTATATAAAAGGTGAAATTCATATACTATAAAGAATCTTATGCACAACTATGTCAGATTAATTTTGCCGTTTTGAGCTTTAGTATATGTAGGAGAATGCGGCATAGAATTAGGTAACCCTCCTGGCAAAGCATATCCTGTCCAGTTGGGTTGCCAATCAAAATGATTGAATCAATACATCTAGATCTCATTATAAAATCTCTTTTAAAGTCGAGAAGCAGACGTGTTCCTTCAAGAGACATTCTGTAAATCTGACCTTTAATGTGAAAAAGCAAATTGTGTTTCTTAGCCTTTAGAATTCACCTTGTCATAAACCAGTCAGAGATTCTTGTACTTTACTACAAGTTTCAGCACCAAATTAGTTTAAAAAACATAGTTCTATAACAAATTCAGAAAAATAATTTTTTCTTTCTTTTTTTTGTGGCATGTTGGATTGAACCCAGGGGCACTCTATCTCTGAGCTACAATCCCTGCCCTATTTTTATTTTTTATTTTGAAACAAGATCTCAGTAAGTTGCTGAGGGCCTTGCTAAATTGTCGAAGCTGGCCTTAAACTTTCGATCCTCCCGTCTCAGCCTCCCAAGCGCTGGAAGTGTAAGCTTTCCTGCCTAGGAGAAAAATCACTTAACAGTTGTTTACAGAAAATATGGGCGAGTTCAGGAATAGGATTTACTGGAATCCTAGGGCACCATACCTTTCTTAAAAAATTATCTTATCACGAAATTCATGAGTCATTTGAAGGGAATGCTGCTTTTTTATTTTTTTGATACTGGGGAATGAACCCAGGGTCGTTCTACCTCTGAGCTGCTACACCTCCAGCCCTTTTAATGTTTTATTTTTAAAACAGGATTTTGCTAGGTGTCTGAGAGTCTCATTATGCTGTTGAGGCTGTCCTTGAATCTGCGATCCTTCTGTCCCAGCCTCCCAAGTACTGGGATTATAGGCTTGAGCCACCATTCTGGTAGCAAGCTTCTTTTTTTAAAGGTTGAGATACAGAAGTGAAGACATGCTTATACTACTGGTTCTAATCCGAGGGTGGCTGCTTTGAAATGCGATAGTAAATTATGGATACAAAGCGTATTGGGTCTCAAAAAAGAAACGTCCACAAGCTGTTGGAATGCAGATCAAACAACTGATGGGCAGCAGCCGTGTCGCTGGGCCTGAGTCCAAGTCCTTGCCCACAGTTTGCTGATTGGCTCTAAAAGCAACAAAACTATAAAGTAACCCCAAGGCAGCTGGGAAGCACTTCTCTGGGGAATATGCCCACTAGAGACTTTGGTGACGGAGAAATGGCCCTGTAGTAATTATGAGAGTAGGATACTCATGCCTGGCTGGAGAGGTTGGACAGCAATGACGTAGCAGGTGCATGATGGGAAGTTGGATGATGCATGAGCGGGGCCCGGGCAGGCACAAGGCTGAGTGAAGTCGCAGAGCCCCAGCTCCGCCTCCAGTGCGCGGAGCTACTGCTCCTCCGCACACCCTACAGCTCAGACCAGATGGCCACGTTTTCTTTCTCTGAGGTTGCCCACACTTTCATCCTTAAGGGTGCACTTTCCCTCTGTCATCAGTCTCTTGCTCCATTACACATACCTGGTGAAGGCTAAAATTCTGTCCTACAATGTGGTCCAGAACCAGGAGGATCACTTAGAGGTCTTTACGGTTCTCTTTGGACTCCTTCCTGTAGGGTGAGAGATGGGTCTCAAAATCAACCTGTTAGCTCAGCCAAAGCGATGTGTGGGAAATTACTCAAAAAGTGAATTGAAGGTAGGTTTATGTCTTTTTTTTTGTGTGTGTGTGATACTGGAGATTGAATCCAGGGGCATTTTATCTCAGAGCTACAACCTCAGTCTTTTTGACCTTTCAATTTTTTTGTGTGGTACTGGGGTTCCTGGAAACCCTTCTACCTCCAGGCTATACTCCCAGACCTATTTTATATTTTTTATTTGGAAGCAGGGTCTCTTAAGCCAGTGAGGCTGGCTTCTGCCTTTCAATTTTGAAACAAAGTCTAAGTTGCTAAGTGTCTTACTATGTTGCTGAGGCTGGCCTCCAACCTGGCATCTTTCTGTATCTGGCCTCCCAGATACTGAGATTACAGGCATGAGCCACCACACCTGACCAGTTCTTAAGTCTTTTTTTATTTTTTATTTTTATGGTACTGGGGGTGGAACCCAGGGGTTTGGCAATTATCCGTCATAACGAGGTTCACTGTGTTAAAAACATGCTCACAGATCTTTGCATACCTTGGCCTACATCTCACAATTACATTTAATTCTATTATAGTACTTAATTTGAAGATACTTGCCTTCCTCTCCTCCCTCTTTGGCTTAGTTTTCTCTGACAGATTGGAAAACTCTGTAGTGCAACTGAACATTCCAGGTTTTACTGATCCTCACCTTCTCCCAGGAAGAGCTTCTGCATATTATTACATTTGATTTTCTTCTTTTGTGATGTGTCTATTTAGTTCACTTGATCATTGTTTTATTGGGTTATTTGTTTTCTTAGCTGTGAGTTACTTGAGTTCTCTGTATAGTTTAGATATTAGTCCTCTATTGGAAGAGTACTTGGCAAAAATTTTCTCCCGTTCTGTCGGTTCTCTTTTGTTGTTCTTCATAGTTTCCTTTGCTGCACAGACACTCTTTCATTTAAAGCAATCCCACATACTGGCCTTCCTTTTAATTTCTTATGCCTTAGAGGTGTTGTTGAAAAAGTTTTTACCTTTGCCTATGTGTTGCAGTGTTGGGCCTATGTCCTCTTCAAGGAGCTGCAAGGTTTCTGGTCTGATTTCCAGGTCTTTGATCCATCCCGAATTGACTATTGTACAAGGTGAAAGAGTGGGATTTATTTCTAATTTTTTGCATATGGTTAAGCAGTTTTGCCAACACTATTTGTTGAAGAGGCTATTTTTCCCCCCAGTGTATGTTTTTGGCCCCTTTGTCAAAATCAGTTGGCTGTAAGTATGTGGATTTGTTTCTGAGTCTTCTATTCTGCTCCATTGGTCTGTGTCTGTTTTTGCATCAATACCATGATGTTTCTATTAATATTTCTTTGTAGTATAGTTTGAACTTGAGCATTGTGATGCTTCCTGCATGGTTCTTATTGCTGAGAACTACTTTGGCTAGTCTGGGTTTTTTATTTATTCAAATAAATTTAAGAACTGTTTTTCCTATGTCTGAGGAATGACCTTGGTAATTTAATAGATATTGCACTGAATTTGATGATATTTATCCTGTCCATCCAAGATCATGGAAGATCTTTTATCTCTTAAGGTCTTGTTCAATTTCTTTTTTCAATGTTTTATAATTTTCCTTGTAGAAGTCTTTTACCTCCTAAGTATTTTATTTTATTTTTTGTGAGTTATTATGAATGGAAGTATTTTCTGGATTTCTTTTTTAGTGGGTTTATAGTGGGCATACAGGAAAGCTTATGATTTTTTCAAGTTGATTTTGTATCCAGACACTTTGCTGAATTTGCTGATCAATTCTATAAGCCTTTTGGTTGAGTTTGTTGGTTCTTCTAAGGATAGTATCATGTCATCTGCAAATAGGGATCATTTGAGTTTTTCTTTTCCTATTTGTACTCCTTTGATTTCCTTCTCTTACCTTATTGCTCTGACTAGAGTCTCAAGTACTACATTGAAAAAAAGTGGTGATAATGACATCCTGTCTTGTTCCTGTTTTTAGGGGGAATTCTTTCGTTTTTCCCTCATTTAATTTGATGTTGGCTGCTGTCACAGGTTCTGGCCAGGCGTCTGGGCTGTTGGATCTCTGTTGAACCTGCAACGGGTGCTGACCACTTATGATGCTGAAGACCTATGGCTGCTTACTTCACATCGAGTCTTTGGCTTCTTTGCTGGGGGTCTCTAGAGGACAGTGCTAGCAGTCCTGGCTGGGAGTGGACAGGCCAAGATGGTGTAGCCGCTGTCAGCAGCATTCCCCAGGTGAGGCCCACCTGGGCCCTTTGCTCCCCTCCATTCAGTCCTCTGGACTTTGTTTCACTGTGATTCTATTTTTCACTGCTTTGTTCGATTTTTTTTTGCTGCTTTTTTTCTCTTGTCAGGGAGCTGCCTTCATGGTGGTTGAATTTTGAACTTTACAGTGACTGATAGGTGCATCCTGCCATTGCCATCTTGCCAAAATTTTTAAAATACTTTCTTTGGTGTGCTGTAGATTATACATCATAGTGAGATCCAAAGTGGTATAATGGCACATGCACACAGCGCTTGGTACACTTCTTTCCCATCCCTCCTCATACACACTGAGATGGGCAACGATGACTTAATATGTGGAAACAGCATTATTTGAACTGTTTCTCATCAATTCTCCATTTTCCCCTCTTCATCTCCCTCCCCCACCCCCTTTACAATTCCACTTGTTTCTCTCTCTCTCTCTCTCTCTCTCTCTCTCTCTCTCTCTCTCTCTCTCTCTTTTATCTAGGGTTTCCTTTGTATCTTATTTTCACTAGAGCTTCCACATATGAGAAAAATCATACAGCCTTTGGCTTTCTGCGACTGGTCTCCTTTAGCATAACATTCGTTGGTTCTATCCATTTTCCTGCAAGTGACATAATTTTTCTCTTCTTTATGACTGAGTAGAATTACACTGTATGCCTATACCCCATTTTCGTTATCCATTCATTTGTTAATGGACACTTAGGTTGGTTTCATAATTTGGCTACTGTGAATTGTACTATTACAGACAGGAATCTGAATGTGTCACTTTAGTATTCTGACTGTAATCCTTTTGTGAAGATAACAAGGAGTGGTCTAGCTGGATCATAGGGTGATTCCATTTCTATTCTTTTGAGGAACCTCCCTTCTGATCTCCATCGTGGTTGTACTAATTTGAAATCCCACCAGAAGTGTATAAGTGTTCTAATTCCCCATATCCTCACCAGCATTTATTATTATTTGTGTTCTTGCGTGCCGTTCTAACTGTAGTTAGGTAGAATCTCAATGTAATTTTGATTGGCATCTCCCTGATAGCTAGTGATGCTGGACACTTTTGTCATATATTTACTGGCCATTTTTGCATTTCTTTCGAGAAGGGTCAATTCAATTCAATTGCCCTATTTTAGATTGAGTTATTTGAGTTTTGTTGTTAAGTTTTGAAAGTTTTAAAAATATATATTCTAAGTCGGGCGTGGTGGCGCACGCTTGTAATCCCAGAATTCGGGAGGCTAAGACTGGAGGATCACGGTTTGAAGACAGCCTCAGCTACTTAGTGAGGCCCTCTGCAACTCAGTGAGACCCTGTTTCAAAATAAAGAATAAAAAATAGGACAGGGGTTTAGCTCAGAGGTTTATATTTCCGGTACTGGGGATGGAATCTAGGGGCTTTCTATCTCTGAGGTACACCTTCAGTACTATTTTTTTCGTCTTTTTATTGTTTTGGAACGGGGTCTCACAGTTACCCCTCATTCTCTGAGTGCCGAGAGCTCCCGGTCCAGCGTCATGAACGCACTGCTCTTCTTTCCTTGAGGTTTGGGCTGGAGCAGTCTTCTCTCTGCATCAGCTGGGAGTCTGGACTTTTCCTTCACAGGTCTGGATTTAAACTCACCCGGACTTGAGATTCCAGTGGTGCGTTGCTTTCTGGGCTCCTTCCATCTCTTCTGCTCTGAGCAGTGGTGGGAACTGGTCTCTCCCTCCTGGGCTTTTATGTGCCCTTCACCCTTCGGCCTGGCCTGCAGAATCGCTCTCCACCTCCAGCATTCTGCCAACATTTCTTAGCTGTCACCATCTCCTTTTCTTTTCTTTGTGTATTTGTAAATTTCCTTTAAAAATATCTTTTAGCTTCATATTAATAAGGATTTTGGTGTAGGGTAGAGATGAATGCTAGTCTCTGCTTAACTGAGTTTCTGTTTCTCTATAATGAAAGAAAGGATTATGCTGTCTTCTTTGCACACAATTCCCTAAAAGATAAACCCACCATATCTGTGTGTGTGTGTGTGTGTGTGTGTGTGTGTGTGTGTGTGTGTGTGTGTGTGTGTTACTAGGGATTAAATCCAGTGTCCTACCTTTGAGCTACATCTCCAGCACTATTTTATTTATTTTCTTAATTCTGAACAGGGCCACACTAAGTTGCCAAGGGGCTTGCTAAGTTGCCGAGTCTGTCCTCAACATCGTGATCCTCCTGTCCCTGCCTTCCAAGAACTGGAAGTATAGGGATAAGCTACATGCCTAGCTTAAACAATATCTTACGGAAACAATTTCAGACTTTCAAACCCTTCAAGTGATTGCAGACTGAATTTATGACTAGTAGGTTAGTAATAGGCTATTCATGGTAACAGAAAGTTTTCTCTAATTTTGTGCACAGTGGTGGGAATTCCATTACTCATGATGTCAAAAATAAGTGCATAAGCCCTTGGGGTCTTTTTGTTTCAAGTCTAGATAGGAATTTAGATAGTAACAATCAGTTTTTCCTTGTTTCATCTCTAAACAAAAGCCTTAAAAGTAAGATATTTAAATACATAGACCCCCAAATATAGGATGTAGCATATTTTATGGTGCTATAATTTTAATGTATATAGCATTTTACTCAGACTTTTATAACTATGCATCTTTAATGGGTGGTATATTAAAACCAAGTTAAATATTTGCTCTAAACTTATCTCTGATTTAAACATGTCTATTAGTAACTTAAAGTGTTTTTCTTGAAGTGATAATAAAGTGCTCTGAATTCAACTACTTTGCTTTCCATCTTCTACTGCATGCCAGATAAAAATTTATTTTCTCATCTCCCAAGCGAAATAAAGGATATTTAGTGATAATCCCCCCATTTCCTTTTATACTAAGAAATTGATCTTTATAGAAGGAAATGGTATTATAATAGTTACATTTATGGTAGAGAGTGAATTTTCATTTGGGTCAGACTCCCAATTTTTCAATCTTTCTGTATGTTTCACAATGTTTCAAATAAAATTTCAGCAAAAATCAACCATTCAGAACCCATTGTAGATTTCCATTTCTTTCATTAGCAGTCTAATGGAGTGAGTTCAGTAAACTTCGTGGGCAAACTCATTCCATAAAGCAACAGAGCTGTCTCTCGCTATCATGATATTAACCGGCTAGAGCAAACACAACATCCTTATTTGCATTTAGAACTTGATCAGTATCTTTTGATAACTTGAGTGCTTTGGAGCTAAACTTTTTATATTTCAGAAGAATTGCTTAAAAGGGCAGAAGTTTTGGAATGAAGCAGTCACCCAGCCAGAGAGCAGAGTATTCACTGTTAAATAAAGCATTCAGAAGCAAACTCACACAGTGACTGATCACAGCGCAAAACCCGTGCCCACTCAGGTCAATGCGTGTGGGTCCCAGTAGCTTTTGCTGCGTAACAAAACATCCCAAACACCAACCCTTTTATTATATCTCATGCATTGCGTAGATCAGAAATTTGTGAAGATTTCAGGCAGGTGATTCTTCTGCAATTTATACAGCCAGCTATATGCTGAGCTTTTAGATGGACTTTTTGGTCTGCACATCCAACTTGACTTCACTCATCTGTCTGGGGCTTTGGCATTGTAGTGGAAAGAAGGTCAGCATGTATCTACACATGGGTTTTCCAGCAGGAAGGTTTCAGGGTATGCCTAATTCTTTCATGGTGGCTGACTCCCCCCAGGCTGTGCCCCAAGAAAACCATCGGGCAGCTGCATGGCCTGGTCTGACTTCGTTTTCGGAGATACAAGGAACCACTTTGCCACATTCTCTTGGTTACTACTGAGCCACAGAGCAAGTCAAATTCATGCGCAAATGGAAAGATCGTTGAAACACTTTGGTGAAGAGCAGGCAGGATGTAGGATAGAACTGTGGTCAGTTTGGGAAAATGTAACTTATCGAAATGTGCTTAGAGATTCCTGAATTTACCTAGCATATTAGCTTTTCGACTTTGGGAGATTTTCTTTCTTTATTCCTAATTTGATTATCTGCAAAATAGGAATAATAACAAGGATAGCTTAGAGGTTACATGTGAGATGAACCTGAAGTGGCTGGCAGACAACCCATGTATAATAGAGCTAGACTGATCAGTGCTGATTGCTAGGTGCTTTCTGAACATTATGCATGCATTCTGGTGTTTGCTACAATGTCCCTATGATAGAGGTTCTTTTATTATTCTTATTTTAGGGTAAAGGAAACAGAAACAAAGGGACTAATTTGTACAAGATCTTCTAACAGCAAATGCAGAAGTAATGCTTGGAACTTAGGACCCAGAATCCAAGTTCTTAATAAAAAAATTTCATCCTTCTCTTACAGAATGCTTATTATTAGAAATATATGATGGACGCCAGGCATGGAGGCACACTTTTTTTTTTTTTTTGGTGGTACTGGGGTTCCTGGAAGCCCTTCTACCTCCGGGCTACACTCCCAGACCTATTTTATATTTTTGAAACAGGGTCTCTTAAGCCAGTGCGGCTGGCTTCGAACCTGCATGATCCTCCTGTCTCTGCCTCCCAATCGCGGGGATTACAAGCGTGCGCCACCACGCCGGGCAGCGGCACACACTTGTAATCCCAGTACATGGAAGGCTGAGACAGGAGAATCTGGGTTCACAGCCAATCTCAGCTACTTTGTGAGGCCCTTCACAACTTAGTGATTCCCTGTTTCAAAATAAAGAATAAAAAATAGGGCTGGGATATAGCTTAGAGGTAGAATGCCCCTGTCTTCAATCCCCAGCACCACACACACACACAAAGAAATATATAATGGGATCATAATATTTTAGAGAATAGAAGAAACATTGATTATATATGTTAAATTACTCGACTTGTACCTAAAGGAACGGTCGCCAGGGAATTGAGGCTCTTCCTAGTTATCTTTCTTTTTATTGGTGCATTTTAATCATACAACATGATGAAGTTGAGAGCGGTAGGGACACACATGAACCCAGCAGTTGGTGAACTTCCCCACCTCCCACCCCACTTGCTCCCCTTTCCCTTCCCATACAGGATATTAAATCTGCATTGATAATGTTGTACACGTGCATGGTATCACTTGAAATGCTGCCTTCATCAAGTCTCTCCCCCCCCAGGTCCTCCGCCATCACTCTAGTAGGGCTCCTCTTCCTCTGTCTGGAGTCCCTTGTATTCCAGTTCCTCCCCAGCTTCCACAATGAGGGGCGTCGGAGAATCCTCCCCCGGGACTCACGAGGGACCTGAAATAATGACTCAGACCATTGCTCCTTTGGCAACGGACAATTTTATTCTCTAAAACCAGGATTTTTAAGTATCCTGTCCTCATGGACAAGGGCAAACACCAAGTACAATCGGGGGTATTAGGTAGAGGGCATGTGCCATAATTCTCTAAGATACAGTCATCAAAGGAAACTAGCAAACACCGGGGAGGATAAAGCAGGACAAGGCGACCTTGTGAAACATTATAGAAACCGTGATGGAGGTCAGCCCCCGCTCTCACTGGTGGGCCTTAGAGGGCGAATTTCGGTGAGGACAGGAGTCACACCCAGAGTTGTGGAGGATTCGACCTTTTGTAGAATCTTCTTTAACTCTATGGGAACCTTTCATTCCTCAAGCTTCGTCCATGTCCTCCATCAGAGGGGAAACATAGGACCCTTCGATTTTCTTTCGTAACCAACTGATCTCACTTAGCAAAGCGTTATCTATTTTATTTATTTTCTTGCAAAGGACATAGCTTTGTTCTTTATCGCTGAGTAGAATTTCATTTTATGCATATCCCATAATTTCATAAACCATTCATCTGTTGATGGACACTGAGGCTCGTTCCATAATTTGGCTATTGTAAATTTTGCTGCTATAAACATAGATATGCATATATTAGTTAATACTTTCACATTATCTGTAATTAAGAGGTTTTCAGGCCCTAGAGCAATAATAAATAAATAAAAATAAACAAAAAAATGTCTGCTGGTGTTGGCACATCCCTATAATCCCAGTATTTGGGAATCTCAGAAAGGATTGCAGCAACTTACTGAGATCCTGTTTCAAAATAAAAAGAATAGAAAGAGTTGGGATATAGCTTGGAGATAGAATGCTCCTGGGTTCACTTCCCACCATTAGAAGAAGAAGGAGGAGGAGGAGGAGGAGGAGGAGGGTGTGGTGTAACTTTAATAGGCTTTGTGTATCCCAGATATTCTTATTTGATGTATTATTAGTAAATCTTACTCCTATTTTGGTTTTCATATACCTATAGTCTTTCCCATGTTTTTGTAACCATGTGTTTCAATGAAAGAATAATTAATAGAATTTCCTAGGAAGAGAAAAAAGTATGCATATATCATTTGAATAAATTATAATCAATATGATATTTTGAATTGTTTTAGCAATGTTTTAATATATTTGTAGTTTCAACACATTTAGGAATTCTGTAAAAGTTTAATTGAAAATATTCTCATTTTTTGAATACTATTTTGTTTTTATGAGTTGTAAAAAGCCACTTGATGGAAGAAAGGTGTACCTACCTGGTCAAATTCGTTTAGAAAGTGAACTCAAACATATCATCTTTTAGAGATGTCTTAAGGAAATTAAACATAATAAAGCTGATGATCTATGATGCATTTGGTTGCTTTAATATTTTTCAGACTAACTTAAGCATATTTGTAAGTGGGGAATTATAAAAAAAACTACCTTATAAGTCACATAAAGTCTGAGAAGTACAGCTGTGAAATTCATGGCTAAAGAGCTGGCTGCTTTTACCGGTTTGAGATTTGAAAGCTTTGCCTAACTTCAGATAGTTGGTTTTTACATTTTGTTCAGAGTTTAGAGTTGTCTGTGAAAGGATTGGTCAATAAAGAGCTAGATGATCATTCTGGAAATCGAATTTCTCCACCTCCCCTTTTTATGGAGTTTTAAAAATCAACTTTATTGGATCATAGCTGACATTCAGAAAGCTGTATATATTTACGGTGTGCAACTTGGTGAGATTAGAGATAAATGTACACTGTGGGTCCATCACCAAAATCTATGCCGTAAACACATTCAGCGCGTACAAAATTCCCCTCCTCTTCCCTTTAGCACTTATTTTCTGGGTATGATAAGATTATTTTTTGTATGTAAGAGTACTTAAGCAAGATTTTTAGCACTGTGGACTGGTAGACACTAAGCAGTACGGTAGACCCATACCTATTTATCTTACATAATTGAACCTTTTAGAACCGATTTGTCTCCATTTCCCCCTCATTTCAATCCTAGCCAATCACTCTTGTTCTGTGAGTAGTTTAGATTTCTCATGCAAGAGAGATACTGTGCTGTCTTACTCGACATTATTGCTGCTATATTCCAGTGTACCTGTCCATAGAGGACAGAAGATTCATTTGCTCAGTTTCTTAGAGATTCTGGATTCAGCCCATGTGAGGCGGGGTCTGCGGATCTCAGGCCCTGGTGGTGGGAAGGTGAGAGGAGACCTAGGGAGCTCAAGGCTCCAGTCTTGCATTGCAGCACACACCACAGAGGCGGAAGCAGAGAGAACCAGCCAGGGGCTGGATTCAAAGACACAAGAAGACCCCCAGGCCACACCCCAGGGGCCGCCTCCCCTAGCCACACCCCCTGCCCAGGCTGCCTCCCAAGACAGCCTTCAGCACTCAATTGCACCAACTTTGAACGCCAATAACTGAGCTCTCCGCGGTACGCGCTATGTCTAGCTATCACCTGTGGTTTCTGTCTGTTGAAAAGGCTCGAAGTGAGAATCTCAAAGCGACATCCCCACTCGCATGGTCAATGCGGGATTACTGACAGTAGCTGAGACAGAACAGGCAAACAAAACCACGCAAAGTTCCTCTCTCTGGGCTCTTCTCTAGTGGGTTTCAACGAATGCAGTACAAAGTACAGGACTGATGTAAACATATGAACATAGCAAGTAGAAAGTACAGTTCCGCACGGGCTCTGGGCTCTTGAAAGGGAGCCTTCTTGTGCCCCAAACCTGCTCTTCTGTGACTGGTCAGGGTTGACCCCCACTTCTTTGGCGCAGTTTCCATCCTTCATGTCAGTTGTCCCCTGTGGGCTGGTGGCCTCTGACCTCCCGGAGCCACTTGTCTGCAGCCTCTCCTCACGATGACCATTACTAGGAGTGTGTTCTCCTCAGAACATGTGCCACACAAGGGCTGAAGTTCTGTCTTAATTTTTAAACTCCTTGCCCGGTTATTGTAACCCATATATCTTATTAACCTTTCCGCTTTTGTTCCTTAAGTATTTTGCCTTATTAATGATAGTTCCAACTATTTCCAGGGCCCCATGTTTCCTTGTGAACCCTAGGAAGACAGAAGGGTCATTCTAGAAGCTCTTTAGAAGAGTGGGTAGACTTCTTTCTTAGCCTCCACAATAAACTGTTTTCTTGAGTGTATGTGTTACTGGGAATTCAACCCAGGGGCGTTCTACCTCTGAGCTACACCACCTGTCGTTTCTTTTCCATTTTGAAATAAGGTCTTGCTAGGTTGCTAAGAGTTTCGTTATGTTGCTCAGACTGTCCTCAAATCTTTGGTCTTTCTGCTTTAACTTCTCAAGTACTGGGATTACAGGTGTGTACCACCACGCCTACCTTGTTTTCTTAAATCTTAATGACAGACAATGAGTTACTCACCCATTTCTCAACCAATAACTACAACTGATTAACCCCTTGAGGTTGAACCCTTTGAGCAAGGGAGAGCTGTCACTTCTCAAGGATTTGGGAAATTAGTTTGCTTGAGGGAACAATAGTGAAGACTTCAGGGTGCTGGGCAAAGTGTGCACTAACAGCCTTTTTACCCAGCCCTGTGTGTAAATATGCGACACATTCATATATTACAGGTGATTAGTGTTTCTGATTTTCAGTGAATAAATCTGTCTGTGTATTTAACAGAACCAAGGAGAAGCAGTAGTCAAAGGAGTTATGATCTGAATAGCATACAGCCCATTGCACAGGCCACCAGGTATATCTAAACTGGGTTCACAAATTACCATCTGAGAGGATAAAAGAGAGACAAAGAGAAATATTTCAAAGAGTTCAGTGCTTTGTGTATTAGGGTTTGGATAGAGAATGTCTCCTAGAAAAGCTCATGTGTGGCACTGCACCAGTGTAAAGAGGCTGAGTAATTTAATTGTGAGGTTTCTAATCTCACCAGTGGAGAAATCTACTGATGGATTCCTGGATTTATTGGTGGTAATGTAGGCAGGTAGGGTGTGGCTAGAGGAGGTAGATCATGAGATTATGGCTTGAGGACTATACAGATATCCCTTATCCCCTCCCTGTGTCCCACCACCCTGAGCTCTGCAGATACGACCTGGCCTGTATAAACTAAACCCTCTGAAACCTTCAGAATTGTGAGCCCCCAAATAAATATTCTTTCCTCTAAGTCATACTTATCAGGTATTTTGAGTCACAGCACTATGCTAACCAAAACAGAATGTTTCCTTTTTATTTTTTTTCTTTCAAGCACTACATTTCTTCTCTTGTTTTTCCTGAAAATATCTTTAAGCTTATCAAGATTCATTTCATGACATAGTAGATTCCTGGAAAGGCAGTTGGTATAACATATGACCTCAAAATAAATAATCGTCATAATTTGGATGATTCCTGGTTTTATCTTTTTCAAGTGACTGTAACAAAATTAATATAAATACCTGGGTTTGTTTCAGTCTTATTTTCCAGTGACTATTCATAGGCATTTTAAAGCACAGTACCAATGTGGCCATGAAAGTCCACTGTAAATCTTTTTGTCCACTGTGAATCTTGATTTATTCTCATTTATCGATCTAATTCTCTGATAACGATGGTCTAAAGATTTTCCTGAGACACTGTTTCATTGTGAATAATTAATAATCAATGTAGTTTTCTGGTTGTGCGAAGTGATTGATCATTTATTTATTACTTGTTGGAGTGTCTTATATGCCAAAATAGAATTTTAATAGGCATTAAGTCAATTAGAGGACATCTGACAATCATTGCAGATTAACTGCATTGAGGTCTGAACTCTTTTATTTTGATAAGTATGCACTGAAAAGTAGAGCTCTGGGGATTGCTGAGAAGCTCATTAGAATGAGGAAAGTTGTGCAATGAACACTTTTCCGTTCAGTTACATAAAGTAGTCTCCCTTTAATACGACCTAGATTTTGAAAAGTTCCGAACAGAATGAATCAATGAATGAGTGGGTTACAATTTGCAATTCCATAGTACAAACATCCTCCCAATATTTAAAACAAATCAATCTATAATTAATATTTTCATTCTAAAGTAAGAATGTCCATGCGGTGAGGGCATTGCATTTAATTTCCCCATCACAATCCTATAAACTTCCTGAGCTGGTGGTTTCCTCTTTCCCAGCTTAAGTCACCTCACAGCACATCCATCAGAAAGATGCCCAGGGGAAATTAACAGTGGTGAAACTCAACGGCAGAGTTCAGCAGCAGAGACAGAGGCGGGGCAGCAGTTAAAGTGCTTGGCTAAAAATGAAGGTTCTGAGCGATGCCATCATATATTTTTAGCATTAATCAACAGGGAGCAGTGCCAGGTGGTCAAAGGAGGCCTTTGTCAGCAGCATGGGAACTGGGAGGTTGTCCTGTTGCCTGAAATCCTATTCGACTTTTATTTTGGGGAATCGAAAGAGGGGGGAGTAAATAAAGTTCTAATCGGAAGAGCCACTGCTTTTGATCAGAGGAACAAAATTGTAATCCTAACTGTACCTCTAAGTAGCTGCGTAACCTGTGAGAATTAGCCCACCGATTTGATTCAGCTTTGTCATTGGAACAAATATCCCCATTATTGAGAAGTGTAGAGAATAGGAGATGGTGTGACATGTGCAAACATTGGTCACCACACCTACTGCACGGCAGGGGCCACTCGAGGGCTCAGTCCTTGCCTTTCTTCCGCGTCCACTCTCTCTATACCTTCTCCACAAAAGAAGTGAGGGGCAAGACCATGTTAAAAAAAAAAAAAGGCTGGTGGGGGGGCACAGTCTGGAGATAGAATGCCCTGAGTTAAATCTCCAGTGCCCCCCAAAAAGGGGTGAATTATTGTACACAAAATCCTAATGTGCTCTATAAGGAAGACGGTTTTTGGAGTCAGACATCTGACCGCCCCTCGTTCTGGGCTGTGTTTTGCAAAATGCTTTGCCTGCCCTGAGCTGTGCTTTCCCCTCAGGAGGCTGTTAGATGAGGCATGCGCATTTATTAGCACAGAGCTCCCGCTTAGTGGGCTCTGGGTGGATTTTGCAAATCGAGGCTCCATTATAACAAATAAAAGAGAGCGTTTGAACTGTCAAATTTTAATCCAGTGACTGTCAGCTGAAGGAATTAAAGAGTCGGCTGTGTGCAGGTCCTGCCCGGCACATCCTTGACTACAAGTGTCACTGATGATTGTGTTACAGCTCAGTTAGCGCAGGGGTAAGTTGTGGCCTTCAGACAACTTGTACATTTGAGGAGAGAGTTCAGATCATTTTGGAGACCGTACCTGCACGCCAATTAATTCCAGAGGCATCTCAAGCACTTTGGTAACCTTGCATTTAAATTTTTCTTAAAATTTTTTGACATAACCTGCTCTTTCTTTTTGAAAAAGTCTTATATAGGCTCTCATGAATCATCTCGACAGTCAGAATACACAGTGCCAATTGTGTTACATGTTTCATCAGTTAGGAAAGTAATGAGTTTATTGCTGGACTTAAAATAATCGAATGCAAGACATAACCATTAAATTAGCTTCAAATGTTATGGAATATGATTGGCCATGCTTAAAAAACTTGGCTGCTGCCAGCAAGTGATATATAAATTTAGCGGTTGGGAGACAAGTTCAGGAATTACAGGTGAGGTACTTAAAATATGAATATAAAAAGGGTATTAGCAATGGCTGTGAAATTAGCTTTGGCAGTGAGGTGGGGTGTTGAAGGATAGAACCAATCTCAAGCCTGTAACTTGGCTTAAAACCTTCCTCTCCTCACAACAGCTAAGTTTTCAGTGTCTCTCATGAGTAATTATTTCTTTTATTAGTGTCGGAGATTGAACTCAGGGCCATTCTACCTCTGAGCTACACCGCCAGCCCTTTTTAATTTTGAAACAGCATTTTGCTAAGTTACTAAGAGTCTTGCTAAGTAACTGAGGCTGGCCTCAAACCTGGCATCCTCCTATCTCCGCCTCCCAAGTGCTGGGATTACAGGCATGCACCACTGTGCCTGGCTTTCATGGAGAGCTATTCTCAGTAGGATAAAACTGTGGCCAAGATCACATGTACGCTTCGAACGTTTCAGGATGACGTCCATAAACTTTCCGTTGGAAGTGTCTGAGCTGTCAGCAGAGATGTTTTAAACTGGGATAGAATCTCGGTGTTGCTCTCATAGAACCTTTTCTGGAGTCATCAGAGTTGAAGGGTATTAAGTAAAGGTTTTTTCTCCTTCTGCTCCTGCTCATTACGCTTTGGAGGAGCGATTCTCAAACTGTAGATACATTGGCATCGCTCGGAGACCAGGGAGAAGCCTATGAAAATGGGTTTCTGTGGTTTCCAGGTGAGGCTGATGCTCTAGTGGAAGGAGGACTCTGAAGGCTGCTGGCACAGAGGAGGCGCTCACGGCGGGGACGTGGTCACATCCTCAGCCTCGGTGTGCCAGGGCCATGAAGCAGGTTGCTGAGAGACCAAAGACGATTGGGGACAGCTTAAGAGAGACCAGAAACCGCTCCAGGCAGAGTTCGGGGTGACAGGGGCAACAGATACCACCTCTTCCCCCAGGGCTCCCTCTCCCCTTCACAGCATCTCATCCAGTGAGTGACGCTTGACCTTCCCAGGGGCCTGGATTCCATGCCAGTCCCCACTCAGAGGGGTGTATACCTTACACTGAGAAGCAGTGGTATCGTCAGTCCTAGCTTGTTTACTCTGCATTTGTGACCAGAATTCCAAGGGACAGTTGTCCTTGGGGACATGCAAGAAAACAGCCTTCTGTGGACAGTATGAGTTTGCCCTCCTCCCAGTATGTATGAGAAAGAGCTTGTGTCCTTCCTGCAAGATTGTGCGTGCCTGCGCTTGCAAGCTGGGCCTGCTCTCATTCTTAGACCCTTTACTTGGCTAGGTACAGAGGAGGTGCTCGTGGGTGGGATGTGGCCACATCCACAGCCACGTTGTGCCAGGCCATGAAGTAGGTTGGCAAGAGACCAAAGAAAGTGGTATTTTTGGAGAACAAAACAGGAGCATTCAGGGACATGATGTTTTATTGTTCTGGTTTTCTTTAAGGATGATACAGATGAATTATGCTGCGAGTAATGTAACACCTGAGCCAAGGGGCTTAAACAGTAGAAATTGATCTCTCTGACACGCACAACTTAGAAATCAAGTCCGTGGGCCAGCTCAGGGCACCGTGGGTCACCGAGGGCCCACACTCTTTGCAGGTCTTTGTTACATTCTCACTGCATTGACTGTGTCTTCTTCATATCACTGAATGGCTGCAGCTGTGCCAACCTAAGTGCCAACACACTGGCATTCAGAGAAAAGATGGGGGGATGGAAGATTTGGTTTGTTTACTTCTACTGTAGAAATAAGAAGGGAAAGGGTTGGAAAGCTGTTAAGGAGGAACCATGAATCATCAGCAATATACTAGGAGTCAGGCGTGGTAGCGCACACCTGTAACTCCAGTACTTAAGAGGATGAGACAGGAGGAGTGCAGGTTCATGACCAGTCTCAGTAACTTAGGAAGACCCTGTTTCAAACTGAAAAATAAAATAGGGCTGGGGTTGTAGCTCAGAGGTACACCCAAGTATCCGAGTCCAGTTCTCAGTGCCACACACACAAGTAAACTTTGGAATAACGCTAGGAAAACATCCTCCTGCTTTGCTTTCCTACTTGGGAGGCGAAAGGACACAAGCTATGACTCCTTCCGTCATCCTCATCCCTCCCTTCCATCCTTCTTAGTTCTTTACATAATATACTCTTATTTCTACTATCTCCCAATAAGAAGTTAACTTCCTCTTTCCATTAACTTAGAATTTTAAATCGCATTTTTCAAATATACTTTTAGTGGTGCTTTGCAACCACACATCTTAGTGAAGCTCAGTTCCGAGTGACAGGGACATACATGCGCCGAGGGCTTGGTGAGCATCCCCCTCCATGCCGCACACGGCACTGAGACCGGCACTGAGAATTTCATATATGTAGGTGACATCAATGGAAGATGCAAGTGCTTTCTTCTTTACGTCTCCTTCCCTTAGAGTCTCTTCATTCCTCCACGAGGGTTCGTCCTCCTTTATTTTGAGTTTCTCTTATATCTCGATTTCTCTCTACCTACCAAGTGTGAGAGAAAGCGTCTGACCCTCTGGGACAGTGAACAGCAGTTGCCAGAGTTGGAGAGGCCCCGCCTCCTGCCTTCATGGAGCACAGCTGGATTATTTTTTCTTATTTCTTCATGCTATTCGTGTGCGTGTGCGTGTGCGTGCGTGTGTGTGTGTGTGTGTGTGTGTGTGTGTGTATTACTGGAGATGGAACCCAGGGGAATTCTACCTTTGAGTTACACCCCCGGCCCTATTTTTTTCTTTATTTTGAAACAGGGTCTCACTGAGTTGCAGAGGGCCTCAGAAGTAGCTGAGGCTGTCCTCACACCTGTGATCCTCCTGTCTCATCCAACCAAGTGCTGAGATTACTAGTGTGCACCACCATGCCCGGCTCTTCGTGTCATTCTGAATTACCTGCCTTGATTTTTTGGGGGCAAAAACGGTTTGAATGGGATGGTAAAAACATGGTTTGCCTTGCGGAATTCCACTCCTGGGAACAGGAAAGCCTGCAAGCTGGTCAGGTGCGAGGCACCAGAGTTCAGCACTCCTAGGACGTCACCTGCCCTGCTGGGATGGCGTGCCTCTCCGGATTTCCCCCTCTGCGCTCTGTTGCGTTTTTATAAAATGTCATTCCATCTCTCGCCATCCAAGGCAATGCTCATGTGTCCTCCAGGCCTCTCATTTGTATCCCAGAAATAACCATAAACACAATTTAGCAGCTCTCACCTGGAACACGCTGCGGGTCTGGCCATTTCCCGCCCCTCATAGGTCTGCACTGACACTCTCTCTCTTTTAAATATACCTGTACTGCTTTGTTATACACTGTATTGAGGCTGAGTGTGATAGGAATATGCGTGTGTGCAGCACCGCTCTGTTTTCTTCTGCTATTCTCAAATTTGGATTCTCTCCTATCTGAAGGTTCTTCCTCCTCTCACCTTGGTCTTTTTAAATTTATGCTCCACACAGGAGCCAGAGCAATTCTATTAAAATGTAAATAAGATCAACCCAGGAGTCTGGAGAAGCCTCCAGTGGTTTCACACCTTACTACAATTAACAGCCCAAGGTTTGACTTGCCCTCCAGGGTTGGCCAGTGACCTGTCCTCCTCCCATGATGCCGCAGCTTGGTCCCTCCAGGGCGGTGCCACCTCGGGGCATTTGCTGTTGCTGCTGCCCCTGCCCCAGGACCTATTGTTCACTTTCTTAAGGCTTTGCCTCCAGTGCCAGCCTTCGTTCTCACTCTATTTTAAACTAGGAATGGGTCCACCATAGGATCCAGCAATACCACTCCTGGGTATCTTTCCAGAAGGACTGAAATCGGAATATTACAGTGCTACATGCATATCCATGCTTACAATTCACAATAGCCGAATTTTGTCCGCATCCACAGATGAATGGATTACAAAATTATGGAATATACACACAATGGAATTCTACTCCACCATAAAGAAGAACAGAATGATGTCATTTGCAGGAAAATGAATGGGCCTGGAGATGATCCTGTTAGGTGAGAAGAGCCAGTCACAGAAAGGGAAGGGTCATATGTTTTCTCTAGTATGTAGAAGCTAGGGAGTAATTGGGACACACAAGAAACTATAGTTAAAGGAAAAAATAAAAACCAGTGGAGGCATGGAAGAGATGGGGGAGGCAGAATTAATGAAGAAAACACTTCTATTGACACGATACACATATGTGAAACTATCAGTGCCAATCTCGGTATCATATACGGGAGAGGCGGAGAGAGACGAGAGGCTGGGGGCGAGCTCACCAAGTGCCGCGGGTGTCACTATCACTCTGAACTACATTATGGGACGGTAATACACCGATCGAAGATGTAAAAAGTAATTGCGACCCTTGACGCCCGAAGTTGCCAAGAGTCTTGCTCCTCAGTTACAGTGCACAGAGCTCTTCTCAGACTTCGACTCCCCGTGCAGCTTCTGACTCGGCTACGTTCATACTCTCTCTTCTGCTAAGCTCAGACTACTTGCCAAGAAGTTGCCCCTCCAGCTCAGTTCCCAGTCATGGAGCAACTGAAATGCATTTCCTTCCTCAACTTCATCTGCAGTCTCCTGACTTTAGTTCTTCTGGAAAGATTCCGGGACATGGTGCAGCTGGGTCGTATGGTGGTTCCATTCCTAGACTTTGGAGGAACCTCCCTACTGTCCTTCATACTGAGGGCGTAGGCATTTATAATCCCAACTATGATGTATACAGACAATAATAATGCTAGCAAGGATGTGGAGAAAACAAGTTGCTCTTTTGGTCAAAACCCAGCCATTCAGGTTGTTTTCAAATGTCCAAAATAATGCTGAGTGTGGTGGTGCACGCTCGGCATCCCAGCATTCAGGAGGCAGAGACCTGAAGATCGTGGTTTGCAGACAGCCTTAGCAACTTAGTGAGGCCCTCCACAACTCAGTGAAACCCTGCTTCAAAAATAAAAAGTACTAAAAAATAGGGCTGGCGGTGTAGCTCGGAGGTACAATGCCCCTGGGTTCTATCCCCAGTACAGCAAATAAATAAATAAATACATAAAATGCCCAAAATAAGTAAATAATTGAGTGAATGTTTCAGTGAATAAACAACTAATATATAGTTTCTCTTGAAGGGAGACTTTGTTTAAAATGGAATAACCAAGCCGGGCGTGTTGGCGCACGCTTGTAATCCCAGCGTTCGGGAGGCTGAGACCCAGAGGATCTCGGTTCACAGACAGCCTCAGCTACTTAGTGAGGCCCTCTGCAACTCAGTGAGACCCGGTTTCAAAATAAAGAATAAAAAATAGGGCAGGGGGTGTAGCTCGGAGGCCAAATGCCCCTGGCTTCCATCCCCAGATCCATAAATAAATAAATAAAATGGAATAACCAGGCATGTTTAAAACATGGTTACTTCTTCTTCTGCCTTTTGGAAGCCCAAGTGGATTTTTCTGCTTGATTTTTCACTCTGAGAGTCTGGTGGAGCTCCTGAAGATAAAACTCACAGATGTGTGAACTCCCTTCCCCTAGACTGGGTCTTGCTGGTGTTTTTATCTCTTCACAGGCACCTCAGCAATTTGTCATTTATAGCTGGAATTTTCCCACTCTTGAATTAGTACCCCTGTATTTCTACTTTGGTTGAACAACCCTGACAACTGTAATAAGACTTAGGCAGAACAAAATCCTTCTCTCTGTCTCTGAAGCTATCAGCCAAGAGCTTGAGACAGGATTGACCTTGGTCAGCTGAGAATTGACTGTTAGCCAGCTGAATACTGATGTTAAAACCCAAACACCTGCACTTAGAAAGTTTAAGCTGATGTGGTCAGTATGGCCCAATCCCCTTGCGCCAGACCAACCTTGCTCAGAAGTCACCCAATCACGTAGCTAAGCAGTTCCCCCACCCCTACCCTCACCACCTAAAAGCTTTGTCTAGCTGCTGCTCAAGGCTCTCGGTACAGATCCGCTGGGTCGGTGAGGTCTGAGAGTCCGAGTTTAAGCCTGAATAAAGGGCTCTTTGCATTTGCATACGGTGAGGGTCTCCTGGTGGTCTTTGGGGACCTCTTGAACTGGGCGTTACAGGTAAGTTGTCATTGTCTCATCCTGTTTGTCTTTCCATTTGGGGCTCTAGAAATTGGCCTCATGAGTCACTTCTCTGATGAAGCTAAGAAGGGCTGCTAGTTTTTTAGTGTCTTCAGAGTTCTACTTGTTATGTTGAAGGTTGCCATATACTCCTTACACGCTAGAGTGGAAATTGAAAGTCTGCTATTATTTTCCACTTTTTAAATCTTTGTTTTGGATTACACAGATATTGCATCATTTGATACTTCTCACAGGTCTCTTAGTTCTGTCTGTAAGTTTTCTTATTTTTTGTTGTTCTGCCAGTTGGATCATAATTGATCTAACCTCAAATTCAGTGACTCTGTAGCTGTCTCTGGTATGTTTAGCCCATCTAGTGAATATTTTATGTCAGTTATTAGCTCTAGAATTTTTATTTAGTTAGGTGTCATGATTTTTTTCCTTCAACTTGATTGTCTTACATTCATTCTTACTTAACTAAAGTTGCCTTTGGTCCACCTTGTAGTGGTTGCTATTGGCTACATTTTCCCTTAACTATGGGAACATTTTTCTGTTTCTTTGCAGGTGAAGTAAATTTAATATTATGAAGAATACAATGTATAGTCTGGATGTTTTTTCCTGAAGCATTTGTTCTTTGCAAAAGCCAAGTCAACTCGCTTGGTGAGGATCAGTCATCAATTCTGTCTCTTTCTTGGTGAAAAGCAGATGCTATCATTTAAGTTCTGTTTTTTCTGGGTTCAGTTGCAGCATTTATCCTTCTCCCCTCTGAAGCTCCCGTGTCCTCCCCACCCTCTTCTCCAGCATATATAGATTAGAAATTAGCCAAGGATTACAATGAATTTTATATTGAGACATCGGGTCCCTCTACGGATCCCTTCTTTTTCAGGATTCCATACCTACCCCAATCTACGGTGGCTCTACTAGCCCCTGACCCTGTGCCTTGACACTTGGAGCCAATAAAGGTGTAATTCAATACTATGGCATACCCAGGCAGTGCCCATTCGAAACATGCACCAAGGATAAAGACTGAAATCGCCAACCTCAACTTTTGTTATATAGCCTTCAAGAAAAGATTCTTTTCTAGCTTCTGATTTTTATTTTTATCTATATATCTCTATAAATCTTTGCAGGTGTAAGTATTTAAGATGTTGTTATATTAGAGTAAGGTGCAGTGGTCTTTTAATTAAGTACAATTGAAGTTCAAAACAAGAAAAAAGAATACTTAACTCAAGAGAAGGGAAATTTGAGCTGGGCATTACACTTGTAATCAATCCTATTACTTGAGAGGCTGAGAAGAATCCCAGGTTCGGAGTCAGCCTCAGCAACTTGGTGCGAGACTCAGCAACCTAGAAAGACCCCAAACAAAAAGTATAAAAAGGACTAGGGGTGTAGCTAGGAGGTAAAATGCCTCTGGATTCAATCCTCAGTACCTAAGAACCAAAGAGAAAGAAAGAAAGGAATGAAAAAATTATTTGGGCATAAATAAAAGGATGAAGGCCATATAAAGACAGAGACAAAAACTGGAGTTAGATTGTCCCATGCCAGGAAACTCCTGGGGCTTCCAGCAACTGGCAGAGTGAAGTAACCCTCCTCTTCTACAAGACCTGATGGGATCCTGGCCCTGCCAGCACCTTGATTTTGGACTTTCAGTTTTTATAACTGTGAGACAATAGATTTTGGTGGCTTAGGCTACTCCATTTGTGTTACACTATTACAGTAGCCATAGGAAATGTACACACACACACACACACACACAATTATATTGAATCATATTATGTGAATTGTTTCTCTCCAAATTCTAAATTATGCAGGAAGTTTAATCTGACCAAACTATTCTGCCATTACTCCACTATAATTTGAATTAACTTTTTTTTTAGATACCATATTTCTTTTAAATGGAGTCCTAGTACTTACGATCTATATTAGGAGCAAGTGATTCCACATCTGCTTATATTACTTAGAACCTTAGCAATTTATTACTGTGTGGTGGCCCTGTGCTTTTAAAAGCATAGGTATATAAAGTGATGGCAGTCACACTTTGCGGAGAAAATTTGTAGCACACTTGGCTTCTCTTGACCTAGTATATTTTCCAGTTGGCAAAATGTCTACCTGCCTCCTATGAGAATACATTTTGTCTGCTATATTGTGAGTGGATGTCAAACGACAGGACGGAGAGAAATATCAGTCAGTGCTATAATTCTTGATTTATCTGAGAAATATTATCACGTGATGTCACAGATATTATTGTGAGGTGTATACAAGCGGGGGGATGGGCATAACTAGCTAATAATGAAAAGAAGAGCAGATGGTTAGAGATGGGGAGACCGAGGGAGGACGGTGGGGTGTCACAGAGGCTGCGCGTTGGAGAGGTCAGCATGTCGCATCTGGAGGCCTTGGTGCTGCTGCAGAGTTGGCAATCCTGCAGCTCTGGCTGGCGATCGCTTTCCATTGGCTCAGAGATGGTGTCTCTAGAAGATAGGGCTCCTTACGCTTGGAAAAGGAAGCTAGCTTTGCAAAGATCAGTCTCGCTGCGTGAACCTATGCAGTGTCTCCGAGAGCTGCTAAAAGCGCATTTTTCATTGTGACTGCAAAAGAAGGGGTGAGGGAAGGGGTTGGCTTAGGTGGGATTTGAGATTTTCTTCCACATATGTATGATTGGAAGCCTTTAGGAGGCTTAGTGCAGGTGTGGTCACATCAGATTTACAATTTTAAAAGTTGTTTGTTGTTGTTGTTGTTGTTGTTGTTGTTCCTGGGTATTGAACCCAGGGGCAATCTACATCTGAGCTACAGCCCAGCCCTATTATTTTTATTTTGAAATACAGTCTCACTAAGTTTCTGAGTGCCCTTCTTCTTCTTCTTCTTCTTCTTCTTCTTCTTCTTCTTCTTCTTCTTCTTCTTCTTCTTTTGTGGTACTGGGGGTGGAACCCAGAGGCTTTCTACCTCCGGGCTATACTCCCAGATCCATTTTATATTTTATTTGCAAACAGGTTCTCACTAAGTTGTTGAGAGCCTCACTAAGTAGCTGAGGCTGGCTTCGAACCTGTGCGATCCTCCTGTCTCAGCCTCCCGAGTGTGGGGATTATAAGCGTGTGCCACCACGCCCGGCTACTGAGTGCCTTTCTAAGTTGCCAAGGCTGACCTCGAGGCTATAATCCTCCTGTCTCAGCCTCCCAAGTACTGAGATCACAGGCATGTGCCACCATACCCCATTAAGAGTTTTCTTGTTTGGAGATTGTTCAATGCTTGTCTTTCTATGCTTCGCTTATTTAATGAGCCTGATGTCTTCCAGGTTCATCTAGAAAACTGAACTCATAGAAGGAAGAAGTGGAATGGTGGCTCTCAGAGCCTGGGCATGTGGGGAGACAGGGAAGGTATGGGTCAAGTAGAGCAACATTTCTGTAATGAGGGATAAGTTTTGGTGATATATTGTACTTCATAATTAATAATAATGTATTACAAGAGAAAACGTTAAATATTCTCAACACCCGACACACAACTCAGAAGAGTATTGTTAATTCATTCGGTTATTATACAATACATCACATATCAAAATAATACATCTAATTTATTGTAAGCTGGGCATGGCACTCATCTGTAACCACCGTGCTTGGGAGGAAGAGCCAGGAGGATCACAGGTTTGAAGCCAACTTAGCGAGACTTTGTTTCAAAATTTAAAAAAAGGGCTAGCAGTGTAGCTCAGAGGTAAAATGTCCCCGTGTTCAATCCTCAGTACCAAAAAATTATATAAATATATTAAATTATTATTTGTCAATTAAAAAGATTGTTGTCACTAATTTGTAGATAGTAAGTGGGGTTTTGGGTGGGAAAAAACATAGAAGCTCTGGAATCAGACAGGCAAATGAGTGTTCATGTGATCTGAAATGGGTTTGCGGCTAGAATTTATCTTGGAACCAGTCTAGAACATTTCTAAAAGCAGAAGCAATACATTTCTGGCTATCAGTGGTCTTTCTGAAGACCGAACGACATTAAATCCCTGGAATAGACATTGCGTGCTAGAAAATGATGCCTTTATATTTACCTTTTATTTTTTATTTTCATCAGTTCTGTAGTCTAGCTAAAGGAATTACTTATTTCCTGAGCTTGTATCCTATTTTTCAATGTTGTACTTCTGTATACAATAACTCTTTCTCTTTGATATGCATTTTCCTTATCACATAGCATTTGTTTTTTAAATCTCACTGAAAAGCTAGTGAGCTAATTTTATCTTCTAATCATATCTGATAACATTTTGCCCATATTAATATTTATTTTGGATATATGTATGTATGTACTGGGAATTGAACCCAGGGGTGTTCAACTTCCAAGCTATGCCTCTGATCCTGTTTTGTTGTTTATTTTGAAACAGGGGCTAAGTTTCTGGCCTCAAATCTGTAATCCTCTTGTCTTAACCTCCCAAGTACTGGAATTACAGGCATGTTTCACTGCGCCTTTATATTAGTCCAGATGCATTGTGTATGTTAGTTGGCACTGTAATGACTAATTCTTATTGTCAAGTATGAACAGCCTGAGAAGTTATCCTAGATTCAAAATAAAAAATTAGCCCTTTACCCTTTTGTGGATGTTGGTCTACAATATCTTGCACCCAGACGACAAGAGACTCCCAGTTGAGAGACACAGGACTTTAATATTGATGGTTACAGCAGGTTGCAACAGGCCTTTGGGTTTTGTGGATTTTTTTTTTTATTCAAGTGCCAAGGAAATAACAGAGGGAAGCCCAGGTGTGTACTACACACTCGGGGGCTTTGTGTCACAGTTGAGAACCCACAATTTTAGGGACTCTGAATCTTGTAATGGGCTCTCTCTATAGGCTATACAGAGAACTCTTTGAAAAGAGATTATATTTCTAAAATTAGATGATCAATAAACCTATTTTTCTCCCTTCCAATTGCTGTGAATTCTACCTGTATAGTTAAAATGCTGGTGTAGATACTCATCTGCATTTTGTTGCTGGGACAAAATACCTGATGACATTAACCTAGAGGAGGAAAGATGTGTTTTGGCCTCCAGTTACAGAGGTTTCAGTACATGCTTAGCGTACCCGACTGCTTTCAGGCCTGTGGCAAGGCAGAAACATCATGGCGTAAAGCTGTGACTTGCCTGAGGGCAGCCATGAAGCAAGAGAGGGAAGAAGGGAGACAGGGCTGAGGACAGGAAACACCCTTGCAGGGAATGTGTCCAGTGACCCACTTCCCCCAACAGGCCCCATCTCCGGCAGTGTCCCCCACCTCCCAGCAATGCTGTCACTTCACTAGCTCATCCGCGGGTTAGCCCATCGGTGAGGTCAGAGCCCTCATCATCCAACTCCTCCCCAGGCGCCTTATCTCTGCACGCTGCTGCACCTCCACCAGCCCATCACGTGAAACCAGCCTGGAATGTTTCTAAAAGCGGAAGGGTCGCATTTTGGCTATTTGGTGGTTCTTGGAGACCCTAGATCATTGTCCAAATCTAATCTCATGCTAGAAAGTGACGCCTTTATATTTTTAGCTTTATTTTTATCAACTCTGTAGTCTCGCTGAAAGAATTACCATGTCTTGAGCTATTTTTCAATGTTGATTTTCTGCACACAATAACTCTTTCTGTTTGAAATTCATTTTCCTTATCACCTAAGCATTTTTCTTAAGTGTCTCTTTTTTTTTGGTGATACTGGGGATGGAGCCCAGGGGCCTTCTACCTCCGGGCTACACCCCCAGACCTATTTATATATATTTAATTTGGAAACAGGGTCTCTTAAGCCAGCTGAGGCTGGCTTTGAACCTGTGCGATCCTCCTGTCTCAGCCTCCCAAGCACAGGGATTAGAAGCGTGCGCCACCATGCCCAGCTTTAAGTGTCTTTGATATGCTACTGAGATAATTTTTTCTTCTAGTCATATAGGGAGCACTGCAGATCTGAACTATGTAGTCTTTATCAAGAGGTAGTTAGTCCTTTGCTAGTATGGTTTGCAGAATGCTAAAATACCTGTGGGGAAGTGTCTCCCAACACCTTTCATGCAAGGACCTAGTTCCGTGCATGCCGATGTCCCTAGGTCATGTCTCTAGGGGATCAATAAAACAGATACTGAGTAATGAAAGACCTCACCACATTACCCCTCCTACAGCCTGCATCTACTCAAGTCCTATTAACATGGATAAATTCTCTGGCCTTATGTACCAGCAAAACTCTCCAGGTACTATTCATTATATATATGTCAAAAAATACCCTACAGCCAAAACAAAACAAAATGAACAAAATCATATGCCCCGAGGAAGTGGTATTGCCCCTGGTCAGAAACTATTGGGTGAGATGAAAAATTAGTAAGTTGATGTACTATGTGTCAAGATCAAGATAAATTCTATGCTGTGTGGGTGTCGCTACTGAATTTGTGGGCACTGGCTTGCTGGACAGAATATTATTCTTCATGAGGTGAAACTCACAGATACTATTAAGATTCCCAACCTCCCTATACAACTATTGGATTCTTAGTGTGTGTGTGTGTGTGTGTGTGTGTGTGTGTGTGTGTGTATATGTGTGTTACTGGGGATTGAACCCAGGAGTATTCTACCTCTGAGCTACACCCCCAGCCCTATTTTTTTTTTTTTTTTATTGTGAAACGGAGTCTTGCTAAGTTGTGGAGGGAGGGCCTCGCTAAGTTGCTGAGATTGGCTGTGAACCTGGGATTCTCCTGTCTTAGCCTCCTAAGTATTGGGATTGCAGGCATGTGTCACCATACCCTGCCTGATTATATATACGTGTGTGTGTGTGTGTGTGTGTGTGTGTGTGTGTGTGTGTATTAGATACATATTTTAGCACAGTAGCATTTATTCATTTTTTTTAAATGCTGAGATGCTACTTTGTGCCACACACTGTTTTGGGGGTGTTGAGGTATGCCACTGGATAAAGAAATGTCTTATGTTTTATGCAATTTACTTTTTATGAGGAGTTAGAAAATAAAGTCATGCAACTGGAAAGGTAAATCTCATGTAATGGCCAATCCTTAAAGAGGACTGGGCCACTGGGCTGGGAGTGCAGCTCGGTGGTAGAGTGCTTGCCTGTCACGCACAAGGTCCTTTGGTTTGATTGCCAACACTACAAAAAATGAATAAATAGAAATAAAAAGAATAAAGACCTGCAATAATTTCATTGAGGAAGGGTAAAGAGAGGTTCTTTACACTCAGAAAAGATCAGGAAGGCTCCTGGTAAGAAGTAAGAATTAAGTGGAGGTATGAAAGTTGGGAAGAGGTCGGGCCTGGGAAGAGATGGTGGAGTTTGTTTCAAAAGGAGGAACGGGCAAAGGTGTGGATGAGAAAAGTGAGTGTAAGCTTTTACTACGACTAGTCACTAGTGGGTGTGGTCTTGTGACAGCTTTCATTATCCCGACAGTGATGGCTCTCCTTCCTTGGGCCTTTAATGGGGGAATTGCCATCCACTGTCTCATTAAGTTCTCCCAGCACCTCTGGGAGGTGTGCAGGATTCCTGATGTAGAGATGGGAACTCTGTCTTGGACAAGGTCAGCCACTTGAAGAACTGGGAACCCAAACCAGGCCAGTATGTCAGCAGCCGGCACTTCTCTGGGTCTGATTCTGCCGGGCTTTGACTTACTGTCTTGTTCATTCTTACCTTCTCGGTAGATTTGAACTTTATAAATGTGGTATATTACGCAGCCAAAGCAGAATACCATAGACTGGTAGCTTAGACCACAAGAATTTCTTTCACAATCCTGAGGCTGGAAGTACAAGCTGTAGGCGATATTCTCTTCCTGGCTTTCAGACGACCACCGTGTCACTGTGTCCTCACACTGTGGGGACATTAATCCCACCATGAGGGTCCCACCTTTGTGGCCTCATCAAAGCCTAACTGTCGCCCAAAGAGCCTTCCTCCAAAATATTATGAGACTGGTTTTTTTTTTTTTTTTTTTTCAAAATGGCGACTGAGGGACACAGTACTCCTCAGTAGCTGAAGCAAATAAAACTTCAGATACTTAGAAAGCTGTGTCTTAATCAACAAAAAAAAATACATACCAGGAACCAAAACAAATCCTGGTACCTCGGGGGAACTCTGAACTTGAAGAAGAAGAAGAACATAGACCCAGACACCGGACCAGCTGCAAACGCTGATCGGCGGCCGCGGGCTGCTTTCGCGGGCCAGCGGAGCTGCCTGCCCGATAGCCCCGATAGTCCCGCAGCAAGATAATCCGGGACTGAAAACAGCGAGCAGCTCCCACGTCAGAATTCTGTGTGCCCACCAGCGACTGGATCACAACAGCATAGAGACTCCCACGAATCCTGGACCAAGAAAGACAGGTACCTGCGGGCAACGGGAAGTGCGGACCCTAGCGTGCGCTGCACTCCAACCCCCCAGCACGCCCAAGCCTCAGACCCGAGCACTCCCCTCTGCGCACCTTGTCGGCGCCCCGGTTCCCTGCTAGCAGTCATTGCCTGTCCCACTCTCTTCACTAAATTGGAGCCTACCTGGGTGTCTAGCCCCCCCCCCCCTCCCGCCACCTTGCCAGAGACTGCCTTCAAGGCTGCGAAAGCCCTGTGTAAACTGGAAATCTCCTTGGGGCACCCCCAGTTTCTACGTCCCGCGGGAGGCAGAGGCCTTTACTGGGCACCACGCACTGGATCCTTGAGCACCTATCCTGCACTCCTGGCCCACCGCTGGGTGTTCCCACCCTCCTGCTAGCCAGAGGCTCAATTCTAAGCGAGAACGAGAACTCAGCTCAATACACCTTGGAAGAGCATACCAGCAGCAACAGACAGCTGCATCCACTCACTCCTGGGTCCAGTAAAAGCAGCACACCCAGCCTGCACCCTTGGAATAGGCAGAGCTCTGGCAGCAAGCGTGGGCACCCAGGAACCAGCACCCATTTGCCCAGGGTACATCTTGGGACCACACCGGCTAACCCAGCTGGAATTTCCAGAGACACAGGAAAATCCATCGGGCCACAATATCTGCACAGGACCTCAGGGGGAGGTTCTAATTATACCTTGGTCATGCTCCACCCGTGTCGTAGGGAAGCACAGGCTGGAGTCTAGGGTGGTGAGTGCAGAGGTACTGACCACAGGTTAGAATTTCGCAGAACCTGTGAATTGTATAGAATCAAATAACAGTGAAACCAGACATCCGGACACATAAACCTAAAGCAGCTAAAGGAGAGAAGGTGTCCAAACACCCAGAGTGACCTAAGAAGATAAAAAAATAGAGTACAAAGAAAACTAAGAGACATTGGATGGTATTCTGAAAGTTACTAAAGCAATCACATACGCACATATTATATAGGCCTGACCCCATATGCGTAAATAAGAAGGACTGTTTATTTTACTTTTAATGTGGATGTTTTGTTTTATATTGCTTTTACAGTGCTTTTGTTTTGGTATGGTTATTGCTGTGTTATTTTTTTTCTTTCACCCCATACTTCTCTTACTTTCACATGTTGTTTTTTATATATATATATTGGATAGTTTGCCTTATTTTTTTAATTCACACAGCTGCTAGCTCCTTTTATTTTATTCTTGTTCTTTTGTCCTCTTTCTTCCTCTTTCCTTCCTTTATTTTCATTCTCCTCCTTTGATTGGTCTTCCTCCCTTTTTCTAGGATTACATAATAGTCTTGGTATATTGTGTGGATTTTTTTTTCTATTCTTTTTTTGTGTCTGTCTGCTCCTTCCATCACCCCTATTTACAAACCTTCCCACACTAACCCTACATACTTTTCCCCCCCAAAACTTTTCCACATAATATACCTCCTGGTCTAATACTCTAAGTATCTCTTACATTCATAATTACTCCACGAACGACAAGAGTCCTAGTAGTTAACTCTCTCTCATTCCTAGCAAGATTTCACCTTACGATACTCAAAGTCTTTCTCAACCTAAACATATCCTCTACCTAATCTGACTCCTTTACTAATCACCCCAGCTCCTCCCACATCACCCACCCTCAACACTGGAAAGGCTCTGCTGACTAGCCGATACCCCAACTCCTAATATTAAGATTTGACTAAGCATAATACTCACGAACGATGGGTAGAAACCAGAAAAACAGGACAGAGAACGCTACAAATATGAGAACCAGGAATTACGAAGAGACAGCAGAAATCACGAATACTGACCTACTAGAAATGCAAGAAGGGGAGTTCAGAATCTTGTTGTTCAATATGATGAAAGGATTCAAAACAAGTATAGAGGAGGTTAAAGGTGAATTAGAAACACTAAAAAAGAATCAGAAAGAGGTCTGGAATGAAATGAAAGAGGCAATAAGTGAAATGAAGACAGCAATTGAAAGAAACTCTGGAAGATTAGATGAAATGGAAAACAGAATATCAATATTAGAAGACAGTACATCCCAAACCGAAAACACAGTCAGCGATATACAAAAATCTTTACAGCAACAAAACCTAAACATCCAGCAATTATGGGATAATATGAAGCGCCCTAATCTACGGATAATAGGCATTGAGGAAGGGATAGAGGTACAGACCAAGGGCATCTGTAATATCTTCAAGGAAATAATCTCAGAGAATTTTCCAAATTTGGAAAGAGACTTCGATCTTCAAGTCCAGGAGGCATACAGAACTCCACTGAGACAGGACCAAAGAAAGACCACTCCACGCCACATAATAACCAAAATGACCAATATAGAGGCCAAGGAAGGAATCTTAAAAGCAGCGAGAACAAATGGACGGGTGACATATAGAGGCAAAACAATAAGAATCACCCCAGACTATACAACCCAGGTCATGAATGCTAGGAGAGACTGGTATGATGTGATTCAGACCCTGGAAGAAAATAACTTCCAACCAAGGCTCATCTACCCAGCAAAACTACTATTCAAGATCAATGGTGAATCCAAAGTCTTTCACGATAAACAGAATCTCAAAAAATTCATGAATTCAAAGCCAACACTAGAGAAAATTCTTAAAGAAATAAACCATAAGGAAGAAAAAAGAAGCAGACTTCAGAATCAGAGAAGAGAGGAAGTTAATAAGTGGGCCACTTAAGAAGAAAGATCACACCACCCAAGAGTAGACAGAACACAAAATGGCAGAAAACAAAAATCATATATCAATAATATCTCTTAATGTCAAAGGACTTAACTCACCAATCAAAAGACATAGATTGGCAATGTGGATTAGGAAACATAATCCAAATATATGCTGTCTGCAAGAAACACACCTCACAGCCAAAGACATTCACAGGCTGAAGGTGAAAGGATGGAAAAAGATATACCATGCCACCAGTGACCAAAAAAGAGCAGGGGTAGCAACCCTAATATCCAACAAAACAGACTTTAAACTAAAACACATCAAAAGAGACAAATCAGGGCACCTCCTTTTACTAAAAGGAACACTATACCAAGAAGATATAATGATAGTAAATATTTATGCCCCAAATATGGGTGCAACCACATTTGTAAAACAAACCCTTCTGGACATAAGATCCCAAGTAGACCCAAATACAATAATTCTGGGAGACTTTAATATGCCTCTCACACCACTGGATCGATCTTCAAGGCAAAAGATGAGTAAAGACGTTTTAGAACTAAGGGAAACCATAAACCAAATGGACCTAATAGACATTTTCAGAGTATTTCAACCAGGAACTACAGAATACACTTTCTTCTCAGCAGCCCATGGAACCTTCTCCAAAATTGATCACATCCTGGGACACAAAGAAAATACCAGCAAATTCAAAAAATGTAATATAATTCCTTGCATCTTTTCAGACCACAACGGAATAAAAGTAGAAATCAACAACAGGAAACTCGAAAGAAAGTATTCAAATTCATGGAGAATGAATGATACACTATTGAATGACGAATGGGTAAGAGCAGAAATTAGGGAAGAAATAAAGAAATTTATGGAAACAAACGAAAACAGAGACACAACCTACCAAAACCTATGGGACACCATGAAGGCAGTACTAAGAGGAAAGATTATTGCATTGAGTGCCCACATAAAAAGGACGGAGAACCACCAAGTAAAGAACCTAATGACACAGCTCAAGGATCTAGAAATTCTGCAACAGTCTATTCCCAAAGCCAGCAGAAGGCAAGAAATCATCAAAATTAGAGCAGAAATAAATGAAATAGAGAACAAAAAAACAATTCAGAGAATCAATAAAACAAAAAGTTGGTTCTTTGAAAAGATTAATAGAATTGATAAACCCCTGGCCAACCTAACCAAAAGAAAAAGAGAATCAACTCAAATTATCAAAATTAGAAATGAAAAAGGAGATATCACCACAGATAGTGAAGAAATTCAAAATATTATTAGAAACTACTTTAAAAATTTATACTCCAATAGACTTGAAAACCTGGAAGAAATTGATAGATTTCTAAGCACAGTTAACCTTCCTACACTTAGCCAAGAGGACATAGCAAGCCTAAACCAACCAATAACAACCAAAGAAATAGAAATGGCAATAAAAATTCTTCCACCAAAGAAAAGCCCAGGCCCAGATGGGTTCCCAGCTGAATTCTACAAAACCTTCAGTGAACAACTAATACCAATACTGCATAACATGTTCCGGGAAATTGAAAGAGATGGAACTCTTCCAAATTCCTTCTATGAGGCCAGTATCACATTAATCCCCAAACCAAATAAAGATACCTCAAGAAAGGAAAACTACAGACCAATATCCTTAATGAACATAGACGCAAAAATTCTAAACAAAATACTAGCTATACGCATTCAAAACTATATCAAGAAAATAATACATCATGACCAAGTCAGTTTCATCCCAGAAAAACAAGGCTGGTTCAACATACGCAAATCAATACATGTTATTCACCACATAAATAGAACCAAGAACAAAAACCACATCATCATAGCAATAGATGCTGAAAAAGCATTCGACAAAATCCAACACCCATTTATGTTAAAAACACTGCAAAAAATTGGGATAGAAGGAAAGTACTTCAACATCATTAAGGCAATATACTGCAAACCCAAAGCCAACATTATATTGAATGGGGAAAAACTGCAAGAATTTCCGCTACAGTCAGGAACAAGACAAGGATGCCCACTATCACCACTCCTTTTCAATATAGTCCTTGAGACTCTTGCTGCAGCAATCAGACAAGAGAAGGAAATCAAAGGAATTCACATAGGAAGAGAGGAATTAAAATTATCCTTATTCGCAGATGACATGATCCTTTATCTGGAAGACCCAAAGAACTCAACCAAAAGACTTCTGGACCTGATTGACAAATTCAGCAAAGTCGCAGGTTACAAAATCAACCTAAAGAAATCAGTGGCTTTTCTTTATGCCAACAACGAATCCACAATGAAAGAAATAAAAACAACAATTCCATTCACTATAACCTCAAAACCAATAAAATACCTAGGAATAAACCTAACCCAAGATGTAAAAGACCTCTACAACAAAAACTATAAAACATTAAAGAAAGAAATTGAAGAAGACCTTGGAAGATGGAAAGATCTCCCGTGCTCATGGATAGGCAGAATAAATATCATCAAAATGGCCATTCTGCCAAAACTGATCTATAGGTTCAATGCAATTCCCATTAAAATACCAGTGACATTCTTCAGAGACCTAGAAAAATCAATCATGAATTTCATATGGAGAAAGAAAAGACCTAGAATAGCCAAAGCAATTCTCAATAACAAGAAACACGCAGGAGGCATTACAATCCCAGACTTCAAACTATACTATAGAGCAATAGTAGTAAAAACAGCATGGTACTGGCACAAAAACAGATATACTGACCAGTGGATTAGAATAGAAGATACAGAAACAAACCCACACATCTTTAGTCAATTAATCTTTGACAAAGGGGCCAAACACATACGCTGGAGAAAAGACAGCCTTTTCAACAAGTGGTGCTGGGAGAACTGGCTAACCATTTGTAAAAAGATGAATCTAAACCCCTATATCTCACCAAACACAGGAATCAACTCAAGATGGATCAAAGACTTAGAAATTAGACCTGAGACTGTGAAGCTAGTAGAGGAAAGCATAGGTTCAACACTACAACATATTGGCACAGGCAGTAACTTTCTCAACAAAACCTCCAAAGCTCAGGAAATTAAAGCAAGAATAAACAAGTGGGATAACATTAAACTAAAAAGTTTCTTCTCATCAAAGGAAACTATCAATAACCTAAAGAGGAAGCCTACAGAATGGGAAAGGATCTTTACCAGCCACCATTCTGATAGGGGGCTAATATCCAGAGTATACAAAGAGCTCAAAAGACTCTACACTAGCAAAACAAACAACCCAATCAAGAAATGGGCAAATGAACTAAATAGACACTTCACAAAAGAAGAGACACAAAGGGCTAATAGATACATGAAAAGATGTTCTTCATCACTGGCCATCAGGGAGATGCAAATCAAAACTACACTGAGATTCCATCTAACCCCAGTCAGAGTAGCAAGCATAAAGAAATCAAATAACAACAAATGCTGGCGAGGATGTGGGGAAAGAGGAACTCTTTTACACTGTTGGTGGGAATGCAAACTAGTTCAACCACTATGGAGATCTGTGTGGAGATTCCTAAGAAAGGTGGGAATAGATCCACCATATGATCCAGCTATACCACTCCTGGGTATCTTTCCAAAGGAGTTGAATTCAGAGAACTACAGCAACATATGCATACCTATGTTCATAGCAGCACAATTTGTAATAGCCAAAATATGGAACCAACCCAGATCACCATCAACAGATGAATGGATAGCAAAACTATGGGAAATACACACAATGGAATTCTATTCAGCCATAAAGAAGAACAAAATTATATCATTTGAAAGAAGATGGAAAGCCCTGGAGAACATTATGATAAGTGAGATCAGCCAAGCACAGAAGAAGAAGATACATATGTTTCCTCTAATATGCCCAAACTAGGAAACACAAAGAATACCAGAGGGACTCCAGATATTGAAGGGGAAATACTAGCTAAGTTTGGATGGTAAGATAGGAGAGGAGGAAGGCCGGTCTCGATTAATAAGGGTCTACACTTGAACATGTGTAAAATTATGAATAAGACATGGTTAACCTGGACAACCATTGGTGTGTGTGTGGGGGGAAATGTGGGCGGGGGGGGGAGGGCACCAAATATAGTGTAAATGTATACTATTTATGTTCAATAAAAAAATTGTCATATTAAAAAAAAATATTATGAGACTGGGGGGGGGGGTTAGGGCTTCAGTATATGAATTCTGGTGAGGTCACAAACATCCGTCCCCAAGAGATGGGAACCTGGCATTGTACACATTGGCTGTCCCTTAAATTCCAATCAAGGCACATCAAAGCCGTGCCACACAGATTAAATAACACCCTTCCCTTCGGATGAAGACTGGGATCTCGGAGTGCTTCAAGACCTCGCAGTGACTCTGCTGTGGCCGATGATTCTAAGGTCGATCTATACTTCTAGGATGGGAGCTATAGTTCTCTAAATGCCAAGACCCAAACTGCACAATTACTGCTTTGTGCGAAGGTGACCTTGGAGTCGGGTTAGTTCTGGCTTCAAATAAATTTCATTTTCTCTTCTGGAACATCCTTCCACTCATTCATCTTGATTGGCTTCATTCCTTCTCCCTTTTCAGGTTTCGGCTCAGCCGCCAGCTCTCTGGAAAGAACGCAGCCTGGGTTAGTTGCCTTCTCCGAGTGCCTTTATAACACACCGAATGTCCATTTTTGTCTAACTTCTTATCTGTTCTTATGACTTTATAAGCTCTTTGAAAACCATTGCTTTTATATTTCCAGTGTATGGTAGTACAATGTAGTGTCTGGCATATAGAAATTGCTAATAAATAAAATAAGTAAACAAATGGGGCTGGTAAGGTAGCTCAGAGATAGAATGCCTCTGGGTTCAATCTCCAGTACTAAAATAAAATAAAGTTGAATAGAACAAAGTCTTTCAGAACCAGGTTTCCGCATTGGTAACACCTTTACTCAGTTCCGATTCCTCAGTGCAGTGATGGGCGTTGAGGTGCTGTTTCTTTTCCCCATTCCTTATCACTCCCCCACGTAGTTATTTTCTTTTACAGTTCTCGACATTGCTTGCAACCCACCTTATGATTTAGCTACCTGCAAAGGTTAAGCAAACTGACAGGTGATTCCAAAATAGATCTATATTTCTAGGATGGTAGCTGTAATTCCTTAAATGCCAAGGCCAAAACAGCACAATGATTGTTTTGTCTGAAGGTGACCTTTTTTTTTTTGCACGGAAGATACAGGCAATAGATTTTTCTGCACCTTGTATAAAAGTTCACAGTAGCATAGTTTAAAATTCTTTGATATACCTAAGTTAAATTATGATATGTCAAAGATGGGGTTAGAGAAACAGTAAATTTCAATCAGAAAAATAGGTCACATGTCTGACAAGTTCAAGAATGTTTATAAGGATAATGGAGCTAGGTCTGGTGGCACACGCCTGTAATCCTAGTGTTTTGGAGGAAGAGACAGGAGGATCACAGGGTCAAGCCAGCCTCAGCAATATGGAAATACCTGCAGCAACTTAGAGCCTGTTTCAAAATAAAATAAGAAGGGCTGGAGGTATAGATTGGAGGTAGAATGTTCCTGAGTCTAACACCCAGTACTAAAACAAAACAAAGAGGAGGAAAAGAGGATAGTGAAATAGAATATTTAAAATTATTCCTATTCTGGAAAATTAAGAGGTATAATTGGAGGAGCAATAATTATAACTATTCCAGATGATTTGTTTCACAAATCTCCTTGCAGATGCTGAACTATATGTATAGACGTACAAATATAAATACAAATAACTTTTACTAATAAATTATATGATTGATATAGATTTATATCATTATATTTTTATTAAGTAACATACACAGTTCATATTAAAATACCGCACTCTAAACAATAGTTCTGCTATTTCGGCCCCTTTCGGCTTGCTTTATCTTCTGGTATTTACATCCATATTAAATAGCCTGCAGATGCTTTTTCTTGATTATCGATTTTAGACTTTCTTTCTTGTTACGGTGGTTGGTGTTATGGCCTTGTTATCATTGTTCTTACCGCTCGCCCCACTGTGTTGATGAAGCTGTATTATAGTTTATTAATGCCCATTATCGGCATTCACCTGATCCTGTGTGCATACTGCTGGTCAGTTGTTTCCGGCCACAACCTTTGGCTTCCTTTCCTGGCACCGATGATGAGTGTACTCCTGTCTGAGCTCCTCTCTTTCTCGTCTCTCTCCGTTTCTCTCTTTAATTTTCTCTTAACTCATTTCCCCCCACAAAATATTAAACAGGTCAATCATGTCACAAATATTCAAGCACATCAATTAGCCAACCAGCCCCTCCCTGCTTTCCCTGGAGGCCTCCTGCGTAGCCCTGACCTCTGCTCCTGTTGGACCGACAGCTCCAGAGCTGGACCACAGCTTGCTCGGGGACCCCGCTCTCCATCCCCACCGCGAGAAGTCCTGCATTGTGACCCAGCTCATCCTCTTCTGCTCTCACTTTTTTACATTTTTATTGGTGCGTTGTAATCACACATGGTACTGCGGCACAGAGTGAGAGGGACACGCATGCCCACCATCCCTGGAGCGCTTCCCCCTGGGCCCCAAGCCCTCCCGCCCATTCGCCGTGCATGCCTTTGAGACTGGCATGAGCTTAGTGTGCACACACGGTGTTATTCCACCAGGTACCTTCTTTACATCTCTACCCCTCCTCCCTCCCCACACGCCCTCCATCACACCATCGGCATCCCTGCTCCTCTCTCTGGAGTCACCCTTGTTTCTCCGTGAGAGACAACATACACCTGTTTGCTTTTTGAGCCTGGATAATCTCATTTCTATTGTTTTTCTACAGCATTTTGCTGTAACGTATCCTCATGCGTTCCCTAAGGAACGCTGCGTCCATGATTAATATCTTTCCAGTCCTTAATAATCTTTCAAAGGGCCTTTTTTTACACTGGAAACTCGATTGATAGTTTGGGTTTAAAATTTTTAGGTTGTAGAATTCTAAGTTGAAAATGGTTTTTCCTAAAAATGTTGACATTACTGATTCATTGCTTTCAAACTCCTGTTTTTGCTATTAAGTGTACTGCCATTCTAATTTGTTGTATATATTTTTCAGCCTGGTGTGGTGGTGCATGCCTGTAATCCCAGGACTTGGGAGGCTGAGACAGGGTGAGCTCGGATGTAATGAGACTCCCAGAAACCTGGAGATACACTGTGTCAAAAATTTTAAAAAAGGAGTGGGAGTTTAGCTCAGAGGTAGGATGCCCCTGTATGCAACTCCAGTACCACCAAAAAATAAAAATGAAAACATTTTTTTACTTAAGTACATATCTCTGATTTTTCTGTATGATACGATATTTAGGCATGCATGTATTTTATATAAATATTTCACTTTGAAATAATTATAAACTCATATAAATGTTGCAAAAGGAACACAAATAATACTATATCTTTCACCCTGATTCCCTGACCATTACTAAATTTCATATTGGCTCTTTTTACTCTATCGATCTGTTTATATTTATATAAATATTATTACTTGTTTCAAACCCGTTTACCTCTAATTGTTGAGATCACCAGGATTTTTGTGAGAAAAAGTGTTCTTTTAATCTTTTCTCCTCTAAGTCATTTGTAATTTCTCTGCTTTTCATCTTTCAAATTTATTATTAAGCTGAACATGATGGCATGTGCCTGTAATCCCAGGACTTAGGAGGCTGAGACAGGAGGATCAAAGGTTCTAGGACAGCCTCAGCAACATAGTGGAGCTATCAGCAACCTAGTGAGACCTTGTTTCAAAATAAAAACATAAAAGAGCTGAGGGTATAGCTTGGAGGTAGAACATCCCTGGGTTTAATTCTTGCTACTGCACACACATGAACATTTAAGTTGAAATCTATGTTTTTCTTGTTATAATATTTCCTAATTTCTTTGTACATTTACATTTTTATTTTTGTCTTATATTAGTTGGTTTAAGCATCAAAAAGAATGTTTGTAATGTTTCACTAATATTATTAGCTGCTTCTGTAAATGGACTCAAAATGATTATAGCCGGGCATGGTGGCGCACGCTTGTCATCCCCGCGCTTGGGAGGCTGAGACAGGAGGATCGCGCAGGTTCGAAGCCAGCTTCAGCTACTTAGTGAGGCTCTCGGCAACTTAGTGAGACCCGGTTTCCAAATAAAATATAAAATAGGTCTGGGAGTGTAGCCCAGAGGTAGAAAGCTCCTGGGTTCCATCCCCAGTACCACCAAAAGAATCCCAACCCCCCCCCAAAAAAAAACCCCAAATTGAATGATAAATTATACATATTGATTCAAATACAATGAAATATATTGAATGTATTAAGAAACTGATGAACAGCAACTTCATTATGACATATCTTTACGTCCAGACATTCATTAGTCTGAAAACAACATGGTACCATGGAAAATTTTACTTTGTGGTCACCACATAGGAGACTTAGTATATAGCATTTTGTTGGGTTTTTTTGTTTGTTTGTTTGTTTTATAATAAGCCCACACAGTGTGTGGTGTTACTGACTTTAACACTGGAGTCATAACAGCGCTAGGGTTGGATGTCTACCTGCTACCACTCATTTTGGTCATTCTTTTGCAAAAGTGTTAATACAGCGAATTGCAAAACACCAGGGAGAAAGAAGTCCAAGGGCTGAATTATCCAGCCTTAAATGATTAAGAGTTGGCTGCACCAGACACTACCAAAAACATCTGCCTAAGGCCCGTTTTAATCAAGTATATTTATAACTCAGTCCTTAAATTTGTAATTTAACAATTGAATTAGTTCCATTTAACTGGCAGCAGATGGTGTGTGATTATTGCCTTCTTAATACAAAAATGCCTGTCAATACTTGTTAAATATGGATTAAGCCAAGGGTTACTGCAACTTCCTGGGTTTTCATTAGGGTAGTTCATTCAATTTGAATTTGGCGATTAAAAGATGGAACAGTCCTGTGAATTATATATGAATTATGCATCTTGGCACCTCAACTTCAAATGGAGTAGTCTGGTGGTGAATTCTTCTTGAAATATCACTTATTTTTGCTGTTTTAAATTAGAAGATAAAATTGTCCCTATGTAAACACAGGCAGAAGCTTGCATATTTTAAAATGGATTATGTCTGTGAAATGTTGCCCGTGAGCTTGGAGCCCAAGGGAGACTTTGCAGCCTGCACAGTCAGTCCTGGTTAAAAAAAAAAAAAAAAAAAAAAAAAAAAAAAAAAAGATGGTTAGCGCAGAGATCCAGCAAACATGGGCTCCCCAGCAACCCAACAAACAGAATGAATTTAAATGATATTTTCAGTCTTCAGAAAATCAGCACCTGTGTGTGTGTGTGTGTGTGTGTGTGTGTGTGTGTGAGAGTGAGTTACTGGGGTTTGAACTCAGGGATATTTCTGAGCTACACCCCTGGTTCCTATTTATTTATTTATTTATTGTGGTACTGGGAATTGAATCCAGGGGCTTTCTACCTCCGAGCTATACTCCAAACCCTATATTTTATTCTTATTTTTGAAACAGGGTCTCATTAAGTTGAGGCAGGGCTCACAAAGTAGCTAAGTCTGGCTGAGAACCTGCGATCCTCCTATCTAGGCTCCCAAGTACTGGGATTTAAAGTGTATGCCACCGCACCTGACTTTTTAAATTTTTTCCTCTATTTTGAAACAAGGTCTTGCTAAGGTTACCGACAGTCTTCCTATATCTTTGAGGCTGGCCTTGCATCTTAGAGCCTCCTATCTCAGCCTCCCAAGTAGCGAGATTGTAGGAGTGTGGGTACCATGCCCAACTCACCACACTTTTCTTAAAGAAAAATGATTATCCAGCAAATATATAAACCTTTCTCAAGAGTTTGGGCTCATTTTTAATTGAATCTTTTTATATGTGAAATGACAGATATGATATCACTTGGAAGTTTTCAGGATAAATATTTGATGGAGTTGAGCCTTTATGTACCGCGGGCAAATGATGCCAGTGCAAGTCATTTTGTCTTAGCTTTGAGAGTTCCCTTTTCTGTTATGAGAGCGGCCTGTTTTAGAGGGCGTCTGTCTCCCTTCAGGCTTTTTCTTTCCTTGGGGCTCAATCAGTTATCAGGGACCCTCTGTTTCAGGCCGGGCCCTGGGGGTGAGCGCGGTTCTCAGCTCCTGACAGCTCACTGCTCATTCTTCTCCAGACGAACACAGATGCCTCTTTTTTCAACTTAGAAAAATGCACTTTGTCAGTGATCTTTTTAAAGACAGTTTTTTAGACGAGACGTGCCTGTGTGTGTGAGTGAAGGTCATGAAGTTCTAGAATAAAACCGGAACAGAGAGAGCACAGTTTTATTTTGGCATTTAAAGAAACCCGTTAGCCAAGCACTTGCTGTATCCCATCTAGGATGGCCGTGGTGGTACACACCTGTAATCTCAGTACCGAGGAGGCTGAGATGGAGGATCACAGGTTTGAGGACAGCCTCGGCAAGTTAGTGAGGCCCTCCAAAACTTAGTGGGATTCTCTTGCAGTAAGTCTAGAATGCCTCTGGGTTCAATCTCCAGGACTGCAAAAAAGAAAAAATAATCCCATCTAGTGTCTGGGTCCCTCAAGACAGGGTCTGATGAAAATTCGAGAACACTATGCGTTGAACTGTATACAGATTTTATAGAAAGTCAGCTTTACATGATTCAACTTGATATTTGAAAGTTATTTCGAAATAAAGAGCATTTGATAACTTGGTGGTGGAAAAGGAGGAGTTAAGTGACTGAGAAATGTTTACTTTGGTGTTTTTCTTGAACTTGAGTTCATTGTCAGTGCTGATGTAGGCTTGCACAAGACAGAAGAGAGCTAACACACACAAAACTTTAGTTTTGGCTCAATTCTGCATATACCATAATACAGAAGAATTATATCTTTAATATGTATAGAAGGCAATATATATGATTTCTATATATTTCCTTCAATCCTCTATTCTATGCTGAATGCAACATCATTGTATTCATGGAGCAGGAGTGGGAAGGTCCGAGGTCAACTCTGAGTAGGTTATGGAGCGGAGGGCTGCTGGAGTGGGATCTGCAGTCAGCTCTGTTCCCTGAGACCCACATCGTCCCCTGTGGTTCATGCTGCCCCACTCTCACACGAAGTCCCTGGTGTGTGAATTCTTCCTCTTTCTCCTATAGGACTGTTTAAGCCTTTCCTTTCATCTCAGAACTTCAATACCTTACTTCCAGCACTCAAGTGCAGCTCAGTGCTTTGATTTTTACAACTCTTAAAAAACTAAAGCAATCCAGAAGCAATTTGCTTAACCTCCACCATTATTACCTACCCCTGCCTAGAGGGGTGTCCCTCATCTCCAGGGAGGGAGGGTAAAGTGCCCTGCACCAGAGTTTAACCCTTTGAACCCTCTCCAGGAGAACCCTTCAGCAGGTCCCTTCTTTCACATTCTCAACTTTCCCTGTCTTTTGGGTTATTTCCATAAACATACAAACATGCCATCATTTCTGAAAAGCAGCAGTTTCATTGACTACACCTTTTTTTCAGCTATTCTTTGATTTTTCCCCCTCCTACTAAAACTCTGAATTACCTAAAATCATTTCTTTAAACTTGTCTCTTGCCATTTGTTCTCAAACTTTTAAGTAGGTGCTTCCTGTTGTTGCTCTTGATGAGGTCACCAGTTTTGGTCCTTGTACCTCTGAACATTGGCTAGTTCTTTTCTTCTTCTTTTTTTATTATAGGTGAATTTAATTCATAATCTTAATGGGATAAAAAACTTGTATAGATATGCATGCACACATCACCCTGTTAAATAGTACCCTCTCCTTATTCCATTCCCTCCACATCCCTCCCTCCCTTGCTTGGTTTAGTGGTTGACCTCGACCTCGATATATTTTTTCTTTTTATGTATATCATGTGCTTAAGAGAGTTTCCTTCTTCTCCCCTCCCATCCCCTCAGTTAGGTTGCCTTGTTTGCTCCTCTGTAGGATCTCATTTTTCACCTGGAGATCCTCTTCTGACCCATTTCACCTTAGCTTTCACATATTAGGGAAAGCATCCATTTTCTTACTTTTTCAAAAAGTAAAAAATCCTGACATGGATGTAACTCCTTACATCCTGAAATGGATGTAATTTTGAAAATGATATGTTTGTTTTTTTTGTGGCTGAGTAAAATTCCATTGTGTACATATCCCACGGTTTTATAATCCATTCATCTGCTGATGGACATCTTGGCTGGTTCCATAGTTTGGCTATGGTGAATTGTGCAGCTATGAACATAGATACACATGCATTAGTTTGATGGTTTGGTTTCCTTTCTTTTGTGTAGATGCACAGAAGTGGTATTGCTCGGTCAAATGGTACATTCCCATTCTTCTAAGAATCCTCTATACTGTTTTCCAAAGTGGTTGCACTAATTTGCAGTCCCACTAACAATGTCTTAGAGTTCCCACTTCTCCACATCCTCACCAGCATCTGCTGTTGTTTGTGTTTTGAATGATTGCCATTCTAGTTGGAGTTAGGTGGAATCTCAGGGTAGTTTTGATTTGCATCTCTCTGATTGCCAGTGATGTTGAGCATTTTTCATGGATTTATTGGCCATTTGGATTTCTTCTTTTGTGAAGTGTCTATTTAGTTCACTTGCCCATTTTTTAATTGGAATATTTGTTTTTTTAGTGCTGAGTTTCTTAAGCTTTTTGTATATTCTAGATATTAGTCCTCTATTGGAGGGGTAGGTGGCAAAAATCTTCTCCCATTCTGTTGGCTCTCGATTGAGGTTCTTGACAGTTTCCTTTGCTGAACAGAAGCTCTTCAGTTTCATGCAATCCCATGTATTGATTCTCCTTTTAATTTGTTTTGCCTTTGGGATCTTGTTGAGAAAGTGTTTATCTGTGCCTATGTGTTGCAGTGTTGGACCTATGCCCTCTTTAAGGAGCTTTAAGGTCTCTGGTTTGATTTCCAAGTCTTTGATCCATCTTGATTTGACTCTTGTGCAGGGTGAGAAAGTGGGATTAATTTCCAATTTTCTGCATATGGTTAACCAGTTTTGCCAACACCATTTGTTGAACATACTATCATTCTTCCAGTGTATATTTTTGTCCCCTTTGTCAAATATCAATTGGGTGTAAGTGTGTGGATTGTTTTCTGAGTCTACCCCTGTCCATTGGTCTATGTATCTGTTTTTGTGCCAGTACCATGCCGTTTTTATTACACTGGCTTTGTAGTATATTGTAAAGTCTGGTATTGTGATTCCTCCTGCATGGTTTTTGTTGCTGAGAACTACCTTGGCTATTCTGGTTTTTTTTGTTGTTCCAAATGAATTTAAAGACTGATTTTTATATGTCTGTAAGGAATGATCTTGATTACTTAATGGGTATTGCATTGAATCTGTAGATCACTTTTGGGAAGATGGCCATTTTGATAATATTTATTCTGCCTATCCATGAACAGGGAAGATCTTTCCGTTTTCTAAGATCTTTGATTTCTTTTTTCAATGTTTTATAATTTTCTTTGTAGAGGTCTTTTACCTCCTTAGTTAAGTTTATTCCTAAGTAATTGATTTTTTTTTGGGGGGGAAATCCTGAGTGGAAGTGTTTTCTGAATTTCTTTTTCAGTGGATTTATGTTTGGTGTACAGAAAGGCTTCTGATTTGTTGAGATTGATTTTGTATCCAGATGCTTTGCTGAAATTGTTGATCAGATCTATAGGTCTTTTGGTCGAGTTTGTTGGGTCTTCTAGGTATAGTATCATGTCATCTGCAAATAGTGAAAGTTTGAGTTCTTCCTTTCCTATTTGTACTCCTCTGATTTCCTTTTCTTGTCTTATTGCTCTGGCTAGAGTCTCAAATACTATATTGAAGAGAAGTGGTGATAATGGACATCCCTTGTCTTGTTCTTGTTTTTAGGGGGAATTCTTGAAGTTTTTCCCCCATTTAATATGATGTTCGCTGTGGGCTTATTGTGGATTGCCTTTATGATGTTGAGGTATGTTCCTTCTATTCTGATTCTCTGCAGTGCTTTCTTAGTTGATCTCTTGGCTGTCTTTGACATAGTTGATTTCTATTTCACCTTGAATTTCATTTCTTTTTTGTACTGAAGATTGAAACCAGGGGAATTCTACCTCTGAGCTATACCCCTATTACTTTATCACTTTTTTATTTCTTTCTTGTAACAGGGTCTCTCTAGGTTACTGAGAGTCTGGCTACATTACGGAGGCTGTCCTCAAACTTGTAATCCTCCTATTTCAGTGAAACCTTTTCCTTACTGGGCTTCTTGCTAATGAAGTGCAAAGAATGATACTCACAGACAACAGAAAATCAAGCAGGGAGTTTATTTTAAAGATAACAGTGAAAAAAAAAAAAAAACAATAGGCAGGACACCTTTGTAAGCAATGAGGACCCTGGTGTACAGCAGCTGCTTGCTGGGCACTACTTGGGATTAGCTCAAGCCATGCACTATCTATTCCAAACTGCTTTCTCCCAAAGTCCACACCATCTGCCTTGGTCAGCCTTGATGTCCAGTGGATGTCTTTCGATCACTACCCAGTGTTTGCTGGACTGAGTGTTATCCATTACACACAGCTTTCTCTCAAAGCTAACAGGACCTGTGAGAGGAGGGAGAGAGAGGGGAGAGAGAGAGAGGGGAGAGAGGGGAGAGAGGGGAGAGAGAGGGGGGAGAGAGGGGGGAGAGAGGGGGGAGAGAGGGGGGAGAGAGGGGGGAGAGGGGAGAGAGAGGGGAGAGAGAGGGGAGAAGGGAGAGGGGAGAAGGGAGAGGGGAGAAGGGAGAGGGGAGAGAGAGGGGAGAGGGGAGAGGAGAGAGGGGAGAGGAGAGAGGGGAGAGGAGAGAGGGGAGAGGAGAGAGGGGAGAGGAGAGAGGGGAGAGGAGAGAGGGGAGAGGAGAGAGAGAGGGGAGAGAGAGAGAGGGGAGAGAGAGAGAGAGGGGAGAGAGAGAGAGGGGAGAGAGAGAGGGGGGAGAGAGAGAGGAGAAGAGCAAGAGAGAGAGCACGCCAGCACATTCCCCAAAGGCAGGGGTTCTCTAGTGGGGAAATGGGTCAGAGTGGCTGGCCCAAGGGTTTATATACTTCTGAATCTCCTTTCTCATGGGGTCTCTCATGGGATCTCGGAGGCAGTCTCCTGGGGTGTGCATAGTGCATTTGCCCAGTGTCCTCCTTTCAGTCTCCTCGGGTTGGGCTTCCAGACACCATTTCCTGTGCTCCTCAAGGAATCCCCTGAGATTGTTTATCAGCAGGAACATCTGGAGCCTTCTTAAGCTCTGGTCACTCTCAGGAGACTTTTGATCTCATTACCACTTGACATCTGGGAGGTCTGGTCTTTTCAGGAGTTTTGGAAGTTAATTAGCATCTGTTTCCTCTCAGGAAATAGTTTCTCCACTGTGGCCCTCTGGACCTATCTGCATAGCTCTCTACCTCCTCATCAGCCTCCCAAGTACTGGGATAACAGGCATGCACCACCACGCACTACTTGACTTTTTTTTTCTAAATTTCATTTTTCAAACCCTTCTTGAATTTCATTCTACCTCTCTGGTTGTTGTCTCTCCACCACTTGCTTTTTATTTAAAGTGGTATGTGGTGTGTGTGTGGGGGGGGGGCTGGGGATTGAACCCAGGGGTGCTCTACTACTGAGCAATGCTCCCCAGCCCCTTTTTTATTTTAACTTTGAAAAAGAGTCTTCAGAGTCTAAGCTACCACATGCTGTTATCAAAAATTTGATCCTCCTGTCTCAGATCCCCAAATTCTGGGATTATAGGAGTGTGCCACAATGCCCAGCTCAAAAGAAGTTTTGTTTGTTTGTTTATTTTATTGTGGATTGAACTCAGGGGCATTCTACCCTTGAGCTATATCCCAGCTGCTTTGATTATTTTAGTACAATCTCACTAAATTTCTGAAACTGGCTTGGAGTCTGCGATCCTCCTGTCTCAGCCTCCCAAGTACTGAAATTATAGGCCTCTGTCACCGTGCCTGGTGATCATATACTTTTGAATTGTCTCATAACCTATTTCTCTGTTTTCCTACCACATCCACCTGTAATAAATGATGGACATTTTTCCATTTCAAATTCTTCTTTCTACTGAGTCATTTTATGTCTGGCCTTCAATGCAGTTGCATTTTCAACTTCTTATTGGTGACTTGATCTTATCTTTCCCTTCCTTTGACTCTTTGTGGTTTTTCTTATTTCAACTTCTTATTGGAAATTCGATCGTATCTTTCCCTTGCTTGTTGAAATTTCTTGCTATCTCTCCTGGTCCTCCTTGCTGTTGTGAATCGTCTGCCTTAAAGTTACCTCTTGGTATTTTTCTGTGTTTCTAACCTGTGCTTTCTCGCCTCGAATGCGGAGCATGCACAGTTTATATTCTCTGACTCTGGATTTTATTGAACTGCAATTCTAAGAGCTCCAAACAGATCTAGGCATATAAAAGGATGATGCAGAAGTAATTAAGGGGGAAAACAGGTGATGCATAGCGTAGAATGAACCAGAGATGTCGCTGTTACCTCTGAAGAGGAAAAAAGAAATCAGCCATTTTCCCTTGGGCATCTTCCCATTATTTTTAAGCTTTTGAAACTGAGTCCTGTGAAGTTTTGTAGTAATAACAAGCAGCTTGTCCTGTGGACCTTTTCCCCTCACTTCTACCTCTATATTCCTGCCAGAGGAAAAAGGGTGAAGAGCGAGTACAAAAGCAAATGTCAAGGCATTGCACATCATCAAGATTGAGTCACAGCATTTGGCATATCCGGGTCTGATTTGTTTGTCTAGATTCAATCTGTAAGCCCCTGACGCGATGCCAGACCTCTCATGTGTCATCTGTGGGGATGCAAGTTTCAGTCATTTGTTATGGAGTAAGAGTAGCATAACCCCAGTTTTACTTTTTCCTAATTGCACACACACACACACACACACACACACACACACACACACACACACACACACAGTTGCCTATAATGATAACCATGCATTTCTTGAACTGATCACTTCAAATTAGACAGTTAATGTTTCTTATGATAGTGCCAAGATTTAATGACCCCAGTCGAGCTCACGTATTAATGTTCACAGTTGAAATAGTGAATTCATGAGAGTTGTAGTTCCATCAGTGGATTAATTCCTTGTAATAGATCTGCTGGGTGGCAGCCTAGGCAGGTAGGGGTGGCCTCGGGGACTCAGTCTCTGCATCCCTTTGGTTGTGCTCTCTTCTTTTCCATGAGGTAAGAGCAGAGGCTTGCTCTCCCTCCTGCTCTCTGCCTTCCAGCCTCCATGACCTGAGAGCAGAAGCGTGTTCTCTTCCTCTCTCTGCTTCCAGCAGCCATGCCTTTTGCTCTGCAGACCCGGCCTTGCATAGACTAAAGCCCGGAATCTCCAAAAGCTGTGAGGAAATAAATCATCCTTCTTCTAGATCATGTGTCAGGCTTTGGATTATACCAGTGAGGATGTTGCTGAGACAACTTTCAAACCTTACTTTGTTTTTCTCATATAATTCTTCTTGTGTGTGTGGTGCTGGGAATTGAATTTTATCACCGAGCTACTCTTCCGGCCCTTTGGTTTATTTATTTTAAACATTCAATTTGCTGAGGTTGGCCTTAAAACTGTAATCCTCCTGTCTTTGCCTCACAAGTACTGGGGTTAGGTGTGTACCACTGTGCCAGGGTTCATATAATGTTTACTCTCTGCAACTATTATTGTTTCCTATGGCTTTTCCTAGACACCTTTGTCAAAAATCTGATTCTTTAAACATTACCAACAAGAACTAATGAAAAGACAAAGCTGATTTTATTAATATTAATATTATTGCTTATCCTGAAAAGGGATAATACTAACGAAGCTTTGGCAATGTGTCAGATAGGAGAAGGTCAAATATATTGAGAATTGAAAATTTGGTTAAAGGCAGGTCTTTTACTGAACAGACTTGAGTAGACTTGACTAAGAATCATGATATATAGTTTAGTATAGATGGGAACAAAACGTGAAGATGTTGAGACAGAGATTCAAAGTATCTTAGTTTAAAAACTCAAGAACAGTCCTAGAAGAATAAAGAAAGTGTAATGAAGAGTCCATATAGGTAGCACTTGCCTATAACCTTAGTACTTGGGAGGCAGAGATAGGAGGATCTCAGTTTCAAGGTTAGCCTCAGCATTTAGCAGGACTCTCAACAATCGAATCAGACCTTATTTCAAAATAAAAAATAAAAAGGGATAAGGATATAGCTTGGAGATAGAATCCCCCTAGGTTCACCACCAGTAACACTCTCTCTCTCCCCCCCCACCCCTAATGAACACAGTAAATTATGATTTTGGTTCAGCGTCTAAGCTGAGTATTGGTGTTGAAAAATTTGGCCCTTACCTTCTACCTTATCTACATCCTTATAAAACAGTACTGTATAAAAATAAGTGTACTTTTCCCACCTCCTCATGAGGAACAGAGGTATGATAATTTTCTATACAGTGATAGGTGTTAAGATGAAGTTTCAAAATCACTGGTATCTTTGGTTGACTTTTTGTATTGTCAAAATATATCTGTGTGCGACAATTTTACCATTTAGCTACCGCTGCTTTTACAATGCTAGTTGTGACGACTGTCCAAAAGTTAGCACACTTAATTCAACCCCCTTTAAGCAGTCTTACAAGTAGGCCTGCTTTTCTTTCTTTCTTTCTCTTTCTTTCTTTCTTTCTTTCTTTCTCTCTCCTTCCTTCCTTCCTTCTTTCCTTCCTTCTTTCTCTTTCTCTCCTCTCTTTTTCTCTCTCTTTCTCTCTTTCATTTCTTTGTCTTTTCCTTTTTTCCTTCTTTGAGGAAGTGGCAGACCACTTCTTTTGCTGTATTAAAACATCCTCACATATGTTAGAGTGATGGCTACTATACCAAGACTTATATCTAGTAGTACTATTTCTTTTTCTTTTCTTTTCTTTTTTATGGTACTGGGGATGGAACCTAGGGCCTTTCTACCTCCGGGTTACACTTCCAGACCTATTTTATATTTGATTTGGAAACAGGGTCTCTTAAGCCAGCTGAGGCTGGCTTCGAACCTGCACGATCCTCTGATCTCAGCCTCCCAAGCGCGGGGATTACAAGCGTGCGCCACCACGCCTGGCTTAGTAGTGCTATTTCTATTCCTTGAAACAGAAAGGTTTAGCTCTCCCTTAAAAATGACTTTCAAACATTAGGATCTCTGCTGATTTTTCTTAATTTATGCCTTTTTCTGTTAAACATTTTAGTTTTCTTAGGACAAACATTTTGGGCTCTTGACCATCCTAGGTTTTTTTTTTTTTTTTGACTCCTTAAAATGCTTTACATTGTCAATATTTCTTCCAAAAGAGTGTACTCAAAACTAAACCAGTTTTCAAAGTGTTGTTAGACACTGTAGATTGGGAGCAAAGCCATAACTTCACTGGCCCTGAAATCGCGTGAAAGCAAAGCCAAGTTTTGTGCTCTTGCTCTTTTCTCTTCTCTTCTCTTCTCTTCTCTTCTCTTCTCTTCTCTTCTCTTCTCTCTTCTCTCTCTTCTCTTTTGCACTCGTTCTCTCTCTCCCTCCCTCCCTCCCTCTCTCCCTCCCTCCCTCTCTCCCTCCCTCCCTCCCTCCCTCCCTCCCTCCCTCTCTCTCCTTCCCACCACATGCCCTGAGATCTGTGATCCCTACCCTTATGTGAACTAAACCCGAAATCTCCAAGGAAACAGTGAGCAAACAAATCGTCCTTTCTCTAAGTTGTCTAGTATTTTTGATCATAGTAGTGCGAATGATGACTGAGACAAGCTGTCTTCTTGTCTTCTGTTCATCTTATAGAGATTTTCAATGGCAAAGTTAAGAGATCTATAAGAGGTAAACTTCTGTGATGGTTCAGATAGAAAGTATTTTATTCTTGTAAACTTCATGTAGTCTTTGTTGCACAGTCTTCTTTGTGTTGTATTATTATAGTTACTATTGTTTCTTTATAGTTTTTTAAATAGAAAACATTTCTTTCATAAGCCAAAGGCCAAATTTGGTTGGCACCCAGTCCCTGGTCATCATCATTCTCAATAACTAAGTTGGTAAGTGTATCACTTTTTTTAAACGTTTCAACTATTTGCTTTTTGTCCTGATTTTAAGAAACTATGTGAAGAAAGTTTTATGTAAAAATCTTTTATTAATTTGACTGTCTTTTAAGAGAAAATTTTATAAGCACAATTAATGTATTAAGGGTGTTTTTTTTTTCTGAACCATATCTTCTACGCTAAGTATAATAGATCAAAGTAGAAACCTGATTCTGTCATATAATTTATTAGCTGTCTCCATGACTTCTGTTTTTTTGGGAATTAATGCCTCAGTAGCCCTCCACTAATCCTTTTTTTTTTTTTTTTTTTTGCCATATTGGGCATGGAACCCAGGGCCATTCTACCTCCAAGCTCTACCCCCAGCTCTATTTCTAATTTTTTATTTTGAAATAAGGTCTCACTAAGTTGCAGAAGGCCTCACTAAGTAGTGGAGGCTGTCTGAGAACCTCGATCCTCCTGTCTTAGCCTCCCAAGTACTGAGACTCCACCACCATATCCAGCTCCTTCCACTAATCTTTTAAAGAAGGCAGAATAGATTTCCTTAACATGCAATTGTTTACCTACTTTTACTTTGACATTATATATTTTAGAATTGTTTGGGACTTCTATAAAAATTTCTAAACTGTTGTTTCACCCAATTCACATTTTCATGTCTAAAGCCCAATAATATCAGAGGTCATCGGAGGACTAGCTAAAATCAGGACTGCTTTCTTTCCTAATGACTCCCACTCTGTCTTTGGACTATTCCAGTGTATTTTCCTAGATTGGTCTCACCCCTGGTCTGCAGTTGGTGGAGTCCCCTTTGCTTCTGTGTGGTGAGTGCATGTTCTGTGGAGTGACTTTGCCTGCGCCCCTCAGCATGACACACTTGATGAAGCTCTCCCCTGTCCCCCCATCTGGTAGAGGCCAGAATCAGTAGGTCATTGTGGTGTTCCCCGATAACTAGGGTAAAATTCATACATAGCACATCTTTATTTCTGTACAGCATAACTATTTAGCCATCTATCAGGTTAAAGCTCTGCAAAGACGCTTTTCCTCAGGTTCTGTCGCTTTGGAAGGTCTTAATTGACCTACGGGAACCAACTGCCAGGTACCAAATGGGAGGACGGCCGCCTTAGGAAGCTGGGTGCGGCGACACGTGTCTGTAATCCCAGTATGTGGGAGGCTGAGGCAGGAGGATTTCAGATTTGGTGCCAGCCTCAGCAGTTGAGTAAATTCCTGCACAACTTAGTAAGATCCTCTTTCAAAATAAAAAATAAAATAGGGTTGGTAGGGCTCAGAGGTAGAATGTCCCTGGGTTTAATACCCGGTACCCCTCCACACACACACATCTAATCTTAGACTAATATAGGTGAAACAGAAGCCTAAAAATACAGACTGGGCCGTTTTGTTAAATAAGCTTATAGCAATAGTGGTTTCTGCATTCTAAGGTTGGAGTATACACTTTTCATTTTAGGGTTAAGCAAATGGAAAGGACAAAGCAAACTGGAATATTTTGATTGTAAAATAAGTGTTCAAAAGTCATATTTCAATAATGATTTGAAACCCTTGTTGCCTTAAGAAATTATTATTTTTTTCATTTGGTTTAGTGAATTCCTGGTTTTAGTAACTGGCTGCACTTTGTGTACACAAACACCATTTATGTCACTCAGTAAAGCTAAATCTTTCAAAAGTTTTTGAAGATATTGCTCTGGGCATATTATAACAAATATATCAGCCTCCATATCAAAAAGATAAAGTGAGTTCTGAACTTAAACAGATGGGTTATGCAGGAACCGTGATAGTGATAAAATCAAACTTCCTTCCAGTGATTGATTTTACTCTTTGAGACTATATTTCATCACTTGGAAATAAGTCTCATGCCATAGTGATCTCTCCCGAGCCAAAGCTCAGATTCTCATGACTGACTCCAACTTTCCTAGTGTTGCGATGGCCATTTCTTTAGACTTTATATTTTGCTTCAAACTGCATCATGTAATGTAAAACTTTAAACTTATGTTTTCTTATTTAAAATATATTTATTTATACCTGATACATTAAAAGTCACTGAAGTTAAGTGAGAGTTATTTATAGCCCCACAGTCTGGGGAGTTTTGAAAGGGAAACGAGCTCACGCTCTGCCCGGCAGCTGCCCCTGCAGGTGGGGACTGCTGCCTACAACGTGGTTGGTATCCTTGGAGATGAAATTTTCTTTATATCTTCAGTAGAATTTCAGATAGACTCTGCATGTATACGTACAATAATTTGGATCTGAAATTCTTCTCCCTCCAAAGCGCACACATTAAAGGTCCAGCCCCCAGCCCATGGGGCTGTGTGAAGAGGCAGGAGCTTTAAGAGGCAGAGCCTCTGGTCACAGAGGTGTGCCCCTGAAGTCACTGGAAGGGTCTAGTCTCCTCCTATTTCTCCCTTTGTCTCTGAGTACCATGCAGTGAGCAGTATCCTCCATCATGCACTGTCCACTGTGATGGAGTGTGTTATCACAGGTCCAACAGCAACATGCCCATCATATTATAGGCTGGAGCCTCCAGAACCATGGGCTAAAATAGCCATTTTCCCCTTATAATTGACTATCTCGGGTATTTATTACAGTAACAGAAAATTGTCCAACTCCGGATGAAAATTTAAGAACATTCTTTTTAACAAAGTCAATGTGCGGTTCTTGAGCAGTGACTACTTCAAGTTGTGTGAAGTAGGGACAATGCTGTCCCTGGCTCCATGCGTCCCGGGTCCAGCGGAGGAATTGCAGAGAGTAGACAGTAGTTGCCACATGGGTGGATGCTGCTCTATTAGATGTCTGCACATGTGATTTTAGCACAAGAGTGGATGGAGACAGGAGTGGGATTCTTCTAAATTGTTTAGAACATCTTTGTAAAGAGTTTTAAAATATATCTGTTATTTCTTTTTCTCTTTTTTAATTGAGATTTTTTTCTTTTCAGAATTTAATGTTTAATTGATGCATAAAAACTGTCCATGGTATGTTGTGAAGTTTAGATATGGTTTCAGTGAGCATTCTCACTGCTATGACCTCAAATGCTCAATGACCACAACTCAGAGGAGGAAGATTGATTTGCTCACAGTTCCAGAGATTTCAGCCCATGTTAGGCCAGGTCATCTCTGTGGAGCCCAGGGCGTGGTAGTATGCACCTATAATCCAAGGTTTTTCGGGAGGCTGAAAAGGGATCCCAAGTTGCATGCTATCCTGGGCAATTTAATGAGACTTTGTCACAAAATAAAAGGCAGACTATTGTGGTTCATGCCTGTAATCTCAGTCCTTGGGAGGTTGAGAAGAAGGATCACTGATTCAAATCTAATCTCAGCAATTTAATGAGACTATATCTCAAAGTAAAAACTGAAATGGGCTGGGGTATAGCTCAGAGGTAGATGCCTCTGGGTCCAATTATCAGTGCCAAATAAATAAATTAAAAGAAAATAGACTTGAAATTTTCTCAGTTGTAGAACATTCCTGGGTTCAATCCTCAGTACCAAACAAAACCAAACCAAGAATGCTAATTGATTTAATAACTCTAGGACTAATAATATTTTCAATTAATCCTCTCCTCTCCCCTCACACGTCGCTGCAAGTCACTTGAATAAAGCTCTGTTACGAACATCTAAAAGAATAAAGACTAAAAACTCCTTGCGTTATTGATATCAATATTATGAAGCAGATTCTTCATCCTTGTCAAACATTACCTAAGTCCGATATTTTTATGTAATCTGTGTTGAAGGAAATTATCACCCTCAAATAGCAGAAATCATTACCCTTTTTAAACATTGTTTAAAAATTCATCATATTAAAATATTATTATTATTATTATTATTATTATTATTATTATTGTTATTGTTTGTACTGAGGATGGAACCTAGAGAATTCTACCTCTGAAATACATCCCAGCCCTATTTTTTATTCTTTATTTTGAAACAAGTTCTCACTAAATTGCAGAGGGCCTCACTATGAGGCTGGCCATGAACCAGATCCTCCTGTCTCAGCCTCCCAAGTACTGGGAGTACAAGCATGCACCACTATACCCAGCTAAAATATTTTAATATTAAGCTTCTTTTAGTAGTAAAGAAAATCTAGGAACTCCTTTTCTCCATTGTAAATTAATGAATCAGAGAGTGCCTCTCTTAGAGTCTAGGAGATAGCAGAAGAGACTTGGATGATGAGGTAAGGAAGTTTAAAGCCAAGGAGATGGAGGTCTAGCTGGGACGCTACAATGATGCCATGAGGCGGAGTGTCTGGGACGGAGGAGGGTGGGGAGGAGAGACCACTTTCAGATCTGAAGAGAGCGAATGTTCTTAAACTTACGTGCAAATGGGTGTGGTGGCACATGCCTGCAAGACCTGTATTTAAAAGACAGAGACAGGAGGATCACAGGTTCAAGGATAGCCTCATAAAGTAGCAAGATTCTCAGCAATCTACCAATACCCTGTTTCAAAACAAAAACATAAAAAGGGATGTGGTGTAGCTTGGAGGAAAAATGCGCCTGGATTCAATCCCTCAATCCCCAGTACCAAAAAACAAAAACAAAAACACACACAAAAAAAAGAAAGAAAAGAACTTAAAAAACTTGTTCTAATCTCTGGATAATGATAGAGATGGAAGGTTTGGGGAGGGAGGGACAGGGAGAGAATTGCCAAAACATAAAGAATTTATATTAATTCAGTCTCTCTTTTCTTTGTCTCTTTTCTCGTTTATGATGTAAAGTTCCCGAACTTATTTGGCTTACCTCCGCCCTTCTTAAAAAGATAATTCCTCAGTGCCCCCGGGGAATCTACTTTCATTAAACAAACAAGCAGAACCGTACAGGGGCACGTTCGCATTCTTTTATGTATCTGTATTTTGTCTGAGTAGCGAGTAGTTAGTTAGTTGGCCCTCCATAGTGACCTAGGGGTAGCATATGCAGAACTCTGTTCTTGGACCTCAGCCTGTGGACTACACCTGTGCACTACACCTGTGCACTCCTGAGGTGTCATGGGAGAGTTAGAACTGCTCAGACCAGCCTTCTAGTTCTTCTGGGAGGAGTCAAGTATAGAGTATTGTGCTAGTAAAAGTTCTTTGGAGGTTTTTTTAAAATTATGGTACTGAGGATTGAGCCCAGGGCTGTTTTATCTCCAAGATATACCCCTAGCCCTATTTAATTTTTTTAAAATTTGAAACAGGATCTCATTAAGTTGTTGAAGGCCTTGCTAAATTGCAGAGGCTGGCATTGAACCTGCGATCCTCCTGTCTTGGCCTTCCAAGTACTGGGATTATAGGAGAGTACCACCACGCCCCGGCTCATTATGGAAAAAGTTCAAATGCAAAGTGCCTTGACTATGAAGGGGCTGAACAAGTTTAGCTATGAGCTCGCAAATATCTTGAAAAAAAGCTAATACTCATTGGAAATCTGATTTCTCTCACATTTTTAACTTCTTCACAGTTAGCTCTCTATAGAGTTGAATTGCTTATTTATTTCTCTTATAGCAGAAACCAACAAGCAACACCTACCCCACTGTAGACTGTAGACGAAAACACTAGAACCCAGCATTTTGCAGTTTGACAGATCATACAATTTTGATTACACCAGGTCCTCGGGGTGGCTCTTCTTCAACAGGAACTGGATCATCACATTGGATGCCAAAGGCTAGGAGAGCAACTGGCCAACAAAATATTTTTCAAGGCTTAAAGGCTTATATTTAATGTAGAAAACAACGATGGGTATTATAACACAAAACTCTTCCTCTAAGGTATTTTGTTAGTGTGTGGCTAGAGCATCTGAAGAGTTAGATGTTTTTGAGAAGTTCTCTGTGTCTTGGTCCCATGTTTTCACACCCAATTCTTTCTCCTGCCTCAACTCAGTGTCTTCTTTTCCCTGGAGTCCAGCCTTCTATTTGTCATCGGGTGATGGATGCTCTCCATTTTTGCACCTGCTGTTTGGGGACCTGAATTATAAGTGGCGTTGAGAATGACTTTAAAAAATAAGGTGTTGACCATACGACCCAGCCATACAACCCCTGGACATCTTTCCAAAGGGAATGAAATCAGAGAATTATAGTAATACATGTATATTCATGTTTACAGCAGCTCAATTCACAATAGCCAAACTGTGGAAACAACCTAGGTTTTTTTTTTTTTATGGGATGTACACACAATGGCATTTGACTCATTTGCAGAAAAATGGATGGACCTGGAGAACATCATGTTAAATGAGATTAGCCAGTCACAGAAAGCGAAGGGTCCTATGTGGAAGCTAGGGGGTAATCAGGAGAGCAGAAGGGCTTCAGATAACGGAGGAGAAGCCTCAGTGGAGTCAGGAAGGTGGTCTGAGGGAAGGGAAGGAGAGAGGGAGAATGAATAAAGGAATCACTTCCATTCACATTGTGCACATATGTGAAAACACCAGCTCACTCTCCCTGCCCTGTAAGAGGGAGGGAGCCAGGGGGAGCCCGCCAAGTGCCGTGAGCATGTATGCCACCATCACTCTAACTTTATTATGACGTGAGACTACAATGTACCAATAAAAATATATTAAAAATAAAAAATCCAAAGAGCAAACAGGTGGTGAGATGACTTTTGGGGACTGGTGCCCACATCCCCTTGTGGGCAGAATGATCACCGTCATGGATGGTATGGGGCAGAGAGTGTCCCTGGCGGAAGGTGCCATCCCATTTGTTGAGATTCTTATCAGTGGTGTCCTAGGAAACGGAAGCCCTGTGGGGCGCGACCATCGGGACCCTTGCAGAACAGGGGCAGGGCAAGCAATGCTCGCGAACGCAGTAGAGCTGGCCGGTTACTGCTAGGGAGTACTGGTGTCTGCAGAGGCTGCTGAGAAAGCGAAGCCCTCTAGCGAGCAGTCTAAGGCTGAGTGAGATCGTCTAGTGCAGCCGCCATCGTGGGCAGGGTGTGGCTGAGCCGCAGTCAGGAGGCTGTGAGTTACTGCTGTAGAACGCCAGACACTGAAGTGTTAAGGCAAGGTAGGTGTGCTGTGCTCAGGTCAGCGTCTGGCTGGGGATACTCTAGATCCTGAAATTTGGGAAAGTCCAGGTGCATGAGGACGATCTTTAAGTCCTGCAGCCTAAGTCTTCTCTGCCCTGGGCCAGAGGCATGGGGATCATGGCGGTGGCCTCAGGGTGGACTGAGAACCTGCTTTCAGGAGCGGGCTGCTGGCCTTTCCAGAACTGAGCCAGCAGTGTCCTAGTGTTGATCAACAGAATCGCAGAAAATGTGTCAGATCCATCCACACTTCATCTAAGTTTTGTTCCTCCCTGTATTCCAGAAGTTTTCTTTTGTGTGTGTAGTGCTGGAGATTGAACTCGAGGACATTCTATCTCCAAGTTATACCCCCAGCCTTATTTTATTTTATTTTTTTAATTTTTGAAACAACATTCTTGCTAAGTTGCTGAGGCCAGCCTTTAACCTGTGAGCCTTCTGTGTCAGCCTCCCAGGCACTGGGAGTATGGACATGTGTCACCAGGCCTGGCTCCATTCCCTGATGTCTTGCAGTATTTGATAATTCTCCTTCAGGGAGTAGTATAAAGACAGCCAGAACGCAGCTGAGGCGGGTGTGCTATCTCCCTTAGCAGTGTGGAAACAGAGGCCCCACCCAGAGAACCAACAGGGGCTGTTTATTAAGAACTGGGAAGGGAGTTGGTCAGCATTAATTGCACAGAGACTCAAAGTCGTGCAAAGAAGTGTAAATGCTTTAGAATGTAGGAAAGAAAGGCTTCAGGTAGGTTCTTCTTGGAGGCTGTTGGCACAGGAAGCTTGGAGATGGGCTCAAAGTAGGGCATTTAATACTGCTGGTCTGTGGACGGGGTCAGGAGGAGGGGAGGAAGAGTGGGAGGGAAGGGTCTATGGCAGAGCAGGTTTAGTGAGGAAAGGGAAGGATGGAGCCCGTGTTCACCTGCAGGCTGAAGGGCTGCATGGGTTAATCGGGAGGGAAATTAAACTCTGGCAGGTATCTGCTAAGGTGGGAAAGTGGGGGTGACCTTGAGGCAGGCAAGCAGTTATCTAGTGGTCCCTTGAAGTCTGTGCCAAGCAAAATACAGGCGAATTCCATTCAGCAAGGTAGGGGGACCTTTCCAGTAAGTAAAAAGCCTTCATAGAGTGGGGTTGCTTCTGCTCTAGCCAGCCACAGGTCAGCTTGGGTAGAACATCTGGCTTGTTCAGCTGGAAACAGGAGCCCCAGTAGCGAGGAGCTGGCGGTCAGCGAGCGAGTCCTGGCCACCTGTGCCAGCGGCCACAGAGGGTGTGGTCGAGTGTCCTAGACTGCTTGCTGCATCAGAAATGGTGGCTCAGAGTCCTTCGGTCCTTCGTTCTGCCCACTGTCTGTTTATATGGCCACCAGGGCAGCTACAGTAAGTAGTTCCTGTGGGGTGCTGCGGCAGCTGTACCTTGTCATTCTCTGCTGTGATTTGGACCCTCTTTTCTCAGCTGTGACCCACCCCACACTCTCTAGGCAGTAAGGGAGGTTGAGATGGGGTCCCCCCAAGAGATTGTATCTGCCAGCATTTTGTAGCCACACACTAAAGATCTGACCACATAACTTAGAGGAAAGATTTATTTTCTTACAGTTTTGGGGCTCAGTTTATGGGAAACAGAGGGAGAGCACATGGGCTGTGCTCACATCGTGGAGGTTAGAAATGTGTGGGTGTGGGCAGGAGAGGGGGAAACCTTTATATAATCCCTGAGGCCACATCCTCAAGGACCCACCTCCAGCCACACCCTTCAGGCCTACCAGGCACCACCCAGGGCAACCCATTACAGTGGATTTATCTACTTCTGGTATTATGACCCCAATAACTAAATTACATCAGCTTCAAACATGAAGTGAGCTCTGTAGGGAATGCTTTCTATCTATAACCCCAATGCTCAGGATGCTGAGAACTCCTTCACAAGGCAGCGGGTGCCCCTCTGCGTGGGAATTGTCCTTACCTCTCTTTCTAGGTTGCCAGGCCCACACCTAGAGGGAAATCTCAGCACAACCCATGGATGTTCTGGGTCTGGGTAGGGAGGAAGGAGTGGTTACACCTCAGAATTTACAGGAATTAGCAGCACATACCAGGTGCATTGAAGACAATCCCTAGGCCTGGAATTTGAAGGTAAACAACATAGACTGACTGGGAACTGTCCTAGCCTTCCCATTGCTATAATCCAAAGAACCTGACCAGCAACTTAGAGGGAGGAAGACTTATTTGCTGAGTTTTTGGTGGTGGTCTCAGAGTTTGGTCCATGTGAGGCTGGATATGGTACTGGAGCTCAGACTATGGTGATGGAGAGCGCACGGGCTCTGCTCCTCACACCAGGGAGGCCAGGCTCGAGAGAGAGCGAGTGAGCAAGGGGTGGGAGGCTCCAAGGTCACCCCCAGGGCCCACCGTCGCCAGCCTCACCCTGCTGGACCCATCTGGATAAATTTACCACAATGGATTTCTCTACTGATTATAACCCCCAGGAATTAGCTGCATCACCCCTGAGCTAGTCAGCGGTCATCCTATATCTGACCACAGCAGGAAATAATTCAGTTACCTGAGAGACTTTTTGGGGGTATGAGATTTAAAAGTCAGCACTGAAGGAGAGGGTCACTCCTAGGGTGGCTCCCGAGAGCCTGGAGATAGCACCAACCAGCAGTAGTGAAGGGGTGCTGCTGGAGGTCCCTAGGCAGAGGGGGCCCCCGGGGACGCACCACTGGCCACGCCCATGAGAAGGAGCCCAGGAAAGGCACACGGTCATCACCGCAATCAGGACTGGCCTCGTTGCAGGCCAGGGTGCTGCGCAGGAGAGGTGGCCTTCTCAGATCAGGACCCGGGGGCCCTCAAGTAATAGGGACCAAGTGATAGATTTTATGTCCAGTGGACACGGCCTGCAATAACCTAGACAGACTCAAGATCAGAGGGAAACTGAGGGGCTTAACTCAGAGCTGTGGCAATGGTGGGCAGTGCTTGGCATCCTGAAGGGCAGAGCAGATGGCTAGCAAACATGAGTGCTGCTTGATCAGCAGCTACTAGCAGAACAGACTAAAGTGGAGAAGAAGGTTGCGGGTGGTTGGTCAGACACAAATCACGATCCCCTGTACAGTTCTTGGACTCATGCCAATTTCTTATTGACTTTTTAAGAGCAGGTTTAAGGTTACAGAGAATTGTCCAATGCACAGAAAGTATACAGAGTTCCCAGATCCCCCTCACCCTGCCCCCACCTTCTCATCCTACAGTTTTCTCTGTAGTAAAGATCTCCTATTAGTATAGTCTCTCTGTTATAATTGATGAACCAGCATTGATGTTCTCATTAACTGATGTCCACGGTTTATTTTAAGGCTCAGTCTTTGTGTAGTTCTGTGGGATCTGAGAAATACATAATATCGTGTGTCCACCAAGACGGCGTTGTACAGAATAGTTTCAATACCCTCATGTGAACATGATGTGGATTCAAAGCTGGTGGCTGGGCGCGGTGGCACATGCTTGTCATCCCAGCATTCGGGAGGCCGAGGCAGGAGGATCATAGTTCGAGAACAGCCTCAGCTACGTAGTGAGGCCCTTTGCAACTCAGACCCCGTTTTAAAATAAAGAATAAAAAAAATAGGGCTGGGAGTGTCACTCAGTGGTAGAATGCCCCTGGGTTTCATTCCCAGTACTGAAAAAAAAAAAAAAGAAAAGAAAATAAAAACACTATGTGGTTATATTCCAAGGTGCTAAATAGGTGGTTGACAAAGATCCAAACTCTGAGCTCTATAAAAGTCAGGAGGTCGCCAAGACAATTTCTAGGTTTGATGATTTGTTAGGAAATATTAAGAAACTGCATATCTGTGTTACCCTCAGATGTGTATGTTGAAGCCTAATTCCCCGTGTGATGGTGTCTGGATGGGGCCTTTGGGAAGTAATTAGGTCATGAAGGCAGAGCTCTCACATTGAGATTAATACCTCCATACGAAGAAACACAAAAGACATCTGTCTCTGCCATTCTGGTTTATTTCTTGTCTAAATGATGAATGACACTTGAAGTACCACAGGTAATGATATTTTTAGAATCAGGCATCTGTAAATCGGGAATCGAGTCCTCAGCAGATAGCAGATCTGCTGGCACCGTGAGCCTGGATTTCTCAGCCTCTGCAGCAGTGAGGAAGTTCTGGTGTTAATTTATTACAGCAGCCCTAACCAAAACAGGAGTACTCATAGCCCTCACAGTACGGTTGGACTTGTGGCTAAGACTTATTATAATACTACGGTGGCTGATCCTTGGCCCTGGGAGAGAGTGGAATCTCAAAGTGATACTGACCCAGTTACAAAATTACGCTGTTAGAGGCAAGGTCAACACGGTCATCGTAACACAGAGGATACGGAGCAAGATGGCAAAGGGAAAAGTTTCATGCAGCAAAATCTGGGAGAAACCAGAGGTAACTCCCGAGTGCTGTCCCAGTGAAGCGACACAGGATGACTCGGGTACTGAGTAGGGAGCACGGTTGAGAGGTTGCCAACTACGAATGCTCCTCATAGGCCCAGCGCCCGTGAAAGTTATTAGGGGTTGGTCATGCAGGCAGACTGCCTGGCACATGCCAACATTTCAGTCCCCTGGAAGGAAAATGGGTGTCCAGCGTAAGCCATTTTGTTGCCATTTAGGGAGATGCTCTTGTCAGCTAAGGGATGGAGGGAAAGCTCCTGAGATGAAAGACGCTGGCCGAGGACCGGCCTTGTGAGCACGCTCTAGGGATGGCAACCAGGCAGCTGAGTTACTCTTTTCAGTACAAGTAGAAAGGAAGGGATGCCCCAGCCCCCGGAGGAAGTGAGTGCCACCCCCGGCACCGACTCCTGCAGCCACTAATGCGACCTGCCTTTTTGTCCTTTGCGGAAGATGGATGAGTCTTGGAAAAAAAGTGGCAGGTTATTGAAAATATAATCAGATTGTAACTCTGGTAACAGCTGCACCTCCAGATGCAGTTTATGGACTAAAATAAAAAGTTTCTGTGCAGATATCAAGGTGGAAAATGTATTGCTCTTTGCGTTCCAGTGGGCAGAAAACTTCAGAGACAAATTTGTTTTCAATTAGAAGGCACCAATATGCCTTTGGGATCTTACTTCAAAGCACAATCAGCTCACTTGATCTAAATCATACAACAGGTCACAGTTCTTTGATTTCTTTTTCATTAGGTAGGACTTAGTGCTCAGCCACGCATTAGCAGGCTGCCCAGACACCTTAGTAACTCATTCATGATATACTTTAGCAGTGCTGTCCCCCCATGAGTGTAGAGTTCTGACATTTTTATGGTGTTCCTGAGGAGGAAGAGAGCTTAAATTGAAAGATGACTTGCTATGTCTTGGATCTTATCCACTTAAGAAGGAGCTAGAATCCGGGTGTGGTGGCGCACGCTTGTAATCCAAGTACTTTGGAGGCTGAGAAGGGAGGATAGCATGTTTGTGGCCAGCCTCAGCTGTTTAGTGAGGCCCTCAGCAACTTAGTGAGACCTTGTTTAAAAATAAAGAATAAAAAATAGGGCTGTGGGTGTAGCCCAGAGGTAGAATACCCCTGGGTGCCATCTCTAATACCACAAAAAAGGAAAGAAAAGAAGGAAGGAGGGGAAAACTCATTTAATTTTTTGAACAAACATGTATATGAAAGAAGACATGGAATTGTGCAGTAACAAAAAGGTTATAGTATAGTAAGGTTCTTGAGTTTATGACCACGGTGTAAGGACGTGTAAAAGATTAATACGCGCTGTTAGACTGTCCAGCTTTGTAGGAAAATCACATTTCCTGACTCTGGAATTTTGGAGCAAGGCCAGAAAATAGTTGTTTTCTTCTTGAGGGATAGTTATAGGTTACAGATAGTGATGAAACCCCTGACCAGTGATGCTGCCACGGGATCCGCACAAAATAAATTGCATGTGTCAAGCGTGGTGCCATGTGCCTGTAACCCAGTACCTGGGAAGCTGAGACCGGAGTATCGCCGGTTCGAGGCCCTCAGCAACTTAGTGAGACCCTGTTTCAAAATAAAAAATAAGTCTGGGAGTGTAGCTCAGAGGTAGAACACTGCTGGGTTCCATCCTCAATACCAAATAAGTAAGTAAATTGAACATAATATGACCCACCAAGCTATAATTTGAGTGTGCCCAGTAGCACTCCATCAAGGGAGAGCCTGAAATCTCAGATTTCAGAAACACACAGCTTCCATTTCTATCAGCCTTGCTATGTTGCTGAGGCTGGCCTCAAATCTGTGCTCCTCCTGTCTCAGCCTCCCAAATCCTGGGATTACAGGCCTATGTCACCATACTCAGCTAGTGATTACAGTTTAATGATTCTTTTATGATACCATGCTTGTTTTTGGTAGTCTCTTGTTTATTGTATTTACTCCTAAAATTTAATCTTTGAAATATTTGATACATAGTTAAAGTCTCTGTCACACGCAGTCAGTGCATAACGTCTTTGGGTCTCTGCCTTCGTCTGCCTCTGTGGTTCTGCAGTGGAGGTTCTTCCTGGAAGACAGTTCATTTTCCATGGAGCTCTCTTTAGGATGATGGCAATCTATGGGGATCCTGAGGTGGCTTTTTAAAGGTGCTGTCTTGGTATTCTCCTTGCTGTCATCCAAAGATGATGGGTTCCAGAACACGGAGGAAGGCAGATGCTTTGCTCACAGTTTCCTCGGCGATCTCAGGGTTCAGGGTGCGAGGCCTGGTCTGAAGCCGGAAGCCCGGCTGGGAAGTGGAGGGGGCACAGGCTCTGCTCTCACGTCATGGAGTGGACACACATTACCCCAAGGCTGCACAGGGACACCTTCTCCAGCCACCACCCAGATACATTCGCATGGATTTATCCTCTGCTGAGTTTACAACCAAATCCCACTTCCAACATCGCCGCCTTACTTCCATGAGGGCCAGGGGGACATCCTCGTTCCCGACCATGACAGGTGCCGACATAGTTTTTTCCGTCATAGTAAATCCTTTGTGTGGCCTTATGGAGGATATCAGTTGGAATTCCCTTCCCCATTTTACGCAGATTCAAGGACATTCTTAAATGTATTTGGTACGTGTGATAGAAACGTATGCGCACTCAGTGAGTGGTCTGCGTCCCTCCGGTTCCCACCGACTCCTTCCCCTCCCCACACTCATTACTGAGGCTGGCGCTGATAACTTTGAAAATGCATGGGAACTTATTTGAACTGTTTCCTTCATCCAGTCTCACTTCCTCCTTGCACCTCCTCCCCCGGTCCCTTTCTACCGATCTCTCCTCTCATCTACCTGAAGTTCTCTTTTCAAATGCTTTTATCATAGTTTTTCTCTTAACAAAAAAACAAGAAGAAAAAGTAAAGAAGAAAAGATAGAAAAAAAATTGAGCCTGGTGTGGCGGCACACACCTGTGAATTCCAGTACTTGGGAGGCTGAGACAGGAGGGTTGCAGATTCCAGGCCGGCCTCAGTTACTTAGGGCAACCCTAAATTTCCAAATCAAAGTCTGGGGTGTAACTCAGAGTTTAACTGCCCCTGGGTTCAATCCCCAGTACCCTCCCTCCCTCCTGAGCACTTATTTCAGCTCAATATTGAAAGCAGATAAAAGGAAAACAGGACACACAAGAGTGCAGAATAAGTTGATTTTGAAGAGTTTGTATTTGTACAATTGCGTTTTATTCACTGCCTCACTCTCTTCATCATATAATATCTACTTTAAAAGTGTATCGGTGCATTGTATTTATACATCATAATGGGGTAAAAAACTTGTGTAGAAATAAATGCACACATCACCCAGCCAGCCCCCACCCAGTCCCCACCACTCCCTCCCCATCCCTCTTTCCCATGCTTGGTTTACTGGTTGACTATGATATGAAGAAGTACGTTATCTGCTTTAAAGAGTTTCCTTCTTCCCCCCTCCAGTCCCCACAGTTAGGTTTCCTTATTTGCTCCTCTATATGACCTCCTTTTTAACCTGGAGTTCCTCCTATGACCCATTTCACCTTAGCTTCCACATATGAGGGAAAACATAGATTTTGCGGATGACCAATCTCGCTTAGCATAATGTCCTCCAGCTCCATCCACTTCCCTGTAAATGATGTCATTGTGTGTTTATGGCTGAGTAAAATTCCACTGTGTACATATCCCACAGTTTTGTAATCCATTCATCTGTTGATGGACATCTTGGCTGGTTCCATAGTTTGGCTATGGTGAATTGTGCAGCTATGAACATAGACACACATGCATTGGTTTGATAGTTTGGTTTCCTTTCTTTTGGGTAGATGCACAGAAGTGGTATTGCTGGATCAAATGGTAAGTTTGTTCCCATTCTTCTGAGGATTCTCCATACTGTTTTCCAAGTGGTTTCACTAATTTGCAATCGCACCAATGTTTTAGAGTTCCCACTTCTCCACATCCTCACCAGCATTTCTTGTTTGTGTTTTGAATGGTTGCTATTCTAGTTGGGATAAGGTGAAATCTCAGGGTAGTTTTGATTTGCAACTCTCTGATTGCCAATGTTGTTGACCATTTTTTCATGCTTTTGTTGGCCATTTGAATTTCTTCTTTTGTGAAGTGTCTCTTTAGGTCACTTGACCATTTTTTGATTGGATTATTTGTTTTTTTTTTGTTGTTGTTGAGTTTCTTGAGTTCTCTGTATATTCTAAATATTAGTCCTCTATTGGAGGAGTAGGTGGCAAAAATCTTCTCCCATTCTTTTGGCTCTCGACTGAGGTTCCTGACAGTTTTGTTTGCTGTACAGAAGCTCTTCAGCTTCATGCAATCCCATGTATTAATTTGCCTTGTATTTTTTTTGTGCCTTTGGAGTCTTGTTGAGAAAGTTTTTACCTGTGCCTATGTGTTGTGGTGTTGGACCTGTGCCCTCTTCAAGGAGCCTCAAGGTCTCTGGTCTAATTTCCAAGTCTTTGATCCATCTTGAATTGACTCTTGTGCAGGGTGAGAAAGTGGGATTAATTTCCAATTTTCTGCATATGGTTATCCAGTTTTGCCAACACCATTTGTTTAACAGACTATCTTTTTTTCCAGTGTATGTTTTTGGCCCTTTTGTCAAAAATCAATTGGGTAAAAGTGTGTGAACTTGTTTCTGGGTCTTCTATTCTCATTGGTCTATATCTCTGTTTTTGTGCCAGTACCATGCTGTTTTAATTACAATGGCTTTGTAGTATAGTTTAAAGTCAGGTATTGTGATTCCTCCTGCATGGTTTTTGTTGCAGAGAACTACTTTGGCTATTCTGGGCTTTTTGTTGTTCCAAATATATTTAGGGACTGATTTTTCTATTGAAAAATGGCTGTGGGGAATGATCTTGGTAGTTTAATGGGCATTGTGTTGAATCTGTAGATCACTTTTGGAAGAATGGCCATTTCAATGATATTTATTCTGCCTATCCATGAACATGGCAGATCTTTCCATCTTCTAAGATCTTCTTCGATTTCTTTTTTCAATGTTTTATAGGATTCTTTGTACAGATCTTTTACCTCCTTGATTAAGTTTATTCCTAAGTATTTTACTTTTTTGTGGGAGTTCCTGAGTGGAAGTGTTTTCTGAATTTCTTTTTCAGTAGATTTATGGTTGGTGTACAGAAAAGCTTCTGATTTTTTAAGATTGATTTTGTATCCAGACACATTGCTGAATTTTTGGTCAGTTATATAAGCCTTTTGGTTGAGTCTGTCAGGTTTTCTAAATATAGTATTGAAACGGGGGTTTCTTGATAGGAAACCCGGCGAATTCTTGTCTACGGTGAGCGAAGAATGACACCCGCAGATCTCAGGAAGGGGAGTAAAAGGTTTATTGGAAGCAGCAGGGAATGGGGCAAGGGTGGCTCAACACCCCCAAAGGGGCTGGAACTCTGGCTCCAGCAGCTGCCTTCAGGACAATACTTGAGAGTAGCCCAAGCCGAATTGCCTTCAGGTGCAGGCTGCTTTCCTCTGGAGCCCACGTGATCTGCCAGAAGGGAATAGAGAAAAGTGGCCGAACACCCCATATGGGCGGTTGGAACTCCAGGGTCCAGTAGCTGCCTTCAGGGTCACTACCCGAGTGTCGCCCGAGCCAAGTGCCCATCAGTTGTAAACTACTTTCTCCTAGAGTCCACGTGATCTGCCAGAAAAGAAGTACAGGTCACTCCTAGGGGCCTGGTCAGCCATGATGTCCAGCAGAGGCCTTCAGGTCACTACTCGAGAGTCGCCCGAGCCACGTGCCCTCAGATGCACTCTGCCTTCTCTCAGGGCCAACACGACCTGCGAGAGAGAGAACAGCTCCCCAAAAGGGGAGGGGGTCCAGAGTGGGAAAGCCCCCAATTTGTCATCCGGTCAGGCCTTGCCTGACCTCTTGCAAGTCTGTTTTTGGTTAGGGTGACTTTTGGGATTCCAAGGAGAATTTGCATAGGGTATTTGCAAGTCCTTTGAAGGGTCTCATCTCCTTTCATTCAGTAGGAGTGTTCGACTTGCTCTGTACTGGCTCTTGGGTTTGTTGATTAGTAAACAGATGGCTTTGTGAAGCTCTGATCCTTCTTATCTCTGAGCCTTTGGAATTTCAGGCATTTGTCGACCCTCAGGAAACTCAGGAAATTAACTTTTTTCTACCAAGGCCTTTTCCCTATCTGCCTATTTCCTACCAAGGTCTTTTCCCTATCTGCCTATTTCCTTTCTACCTCCTCAGTATCATGTCATCTGCAAATAGTGAAAGTTTGAGTCCTTCTTTTCCTATTTGTACTCCTTTGATTTCCTTTTCTTGCCTTATTCCTCTGGCTAGAGTCTCTAGTACTGTATTGAAGAGAAGTGGTGATAATGGACATCCTGTTTGTTCTTGTTTTTATAGGAAATTCTTAATGTTTTTCCCCACTTAATATGATTTTGGCTGTGGGCTTATTTTAGATTGCCTTTATGATGCTGAGGTATGTTCCTTCTATTCTGATTCTCTTCAGTGCTTTTATCATAAATAGATGTTGGTTTTTATCAAATGCTTTTTCAACATCTATTTAAATGATCCTGTAGTTTTTGTCTTTGGTTCTGTTTATATAATGAATTATATGGATTGATTTTCATATGTTGAACCAGTGTTGCATCTCAGGGATGAACCCTACCTGGTCATGATGTATGCTTTTATGTGGTTTTGAATGTGTGTTTCTAGTATTTTGCTTAGCAGTTTTGCATCCAAATTCATCAAAGATATAGGCCTCCTTCCTTGAACTGTCTTTATTTGGTTTTGCCATTACTGTGATGTTGGCTTCATAGAATGTATTTCTTAAAATCCCATTTTTTTCTATTTCACAAAATAGATTGAGCAGTATTGGGATCTTCTTTAAAGGTTTATAGAATTCACTTGGGAAACAATATTGTTCTGGGCTTTTCTTTGATGTTTGGCTCTTTATTGCTGTTTCAATCTCTTTGATTATTATTGGTTGGATTAAATTTTCTATATCTTTTTGACTCAGTTTAAGAAGGTTGTATTTATCTAGAAAGTTGTCAGTTTCCTCCAGATTTTCCATTTTGTTGGAGTATAGTTTTTCAAAGTAGTTTCTGATAATCCTTTGGATTTCTACCTTGTCAGTAGTGATATCTCATTTTTTTAATCTCTTATCTTCATAATTTGGGTTGATTTTCTCTTTTTTTTTAGTAGGTTGGCTACTGGTTTATCTATCTTGTTAAATTTTGAAAAACCAGCTCTTGGTTTTGTTGGTTTTCTGTATTTTTTTAAATTTTCTGCTTCGTTAATTTGTGCTCTGATTTTGATACTTTCCTGTCTTCTACTGACTTTGGGGTTAGATTGTTCCTATTTTTCAAGGGCTTTGAGGTGTGTCATTAGGTTATTTATTTGATGATTTTCTGTTTTTCTTATGTGAGTACTCAGTGCTATAAATTTTCCTTTTAATGTTGCCTTCAACATTTCCAAGAGGTTTTGATATATTGTATCTTTATTTTTGTTTGTTTTTAGAAATTGATATATTTCACCCCTTATATCTGCTATGACCCATTCTTCATTCAGGAGTGCAGTGTTCAGTCTCCACATGTTTATATGATTTTTCTGGGTCTTCTTATAATTGATTTCTAATTTCACTCCATTATGTTCTGAAAAGACATGGGGAAGTATGCCACATTTTTTGAATTTGCGAGTGCTCATTTTGTGGCCCAGGATGTGATCTATTTTGGAGAAGGTTCCATGAGCAGCTGAGAAAAATGTGAACTCTACTATAGTTGGGTGAAATATTCTATATGTGTCCAACAGGTCAATTTGATTGATGGTGTTCTTTAGTTCTGAGGCTTCTTACTGACCTTTTGTCTAGAAGATCAGTCTGATGGTGTGAGAGGGGTGTTGAAGTCTCCCAGTATTATTGTATTGGGATTTATGTGTGACTTAATGTCATAGAGAGTTTGTTTTATAAAAGTAGCTGTACCAATGTTTGGGGCATAAATGTTGATTATTATTTCCTCTTGCTGGATTGTTCCTTTTACCAGTAAAAATGACCTTCTTTTTCTCTTTTAATAAGCTTGGGTTTGAAGTCTAACTTGTCTGATATTATAGTTGCTGCTCCTGCTTGCCTTTGAGTTACATTGGCATGGATTACTTTACTCCAGGCCTTTACTTTAAATTTATTACCATCTTTACTTGTAAGCTGTGTTTCTTATAAGCAGCAGATAGATGGGTTCTGTTTTTTTAATCCATTTTGCCACTTTATGTCTTTTTATTGGGGAGTTGAGGCCATTTATATACAGTGGGATTATTGAGAGATGATTTTTAATTCCTAACCTGTTAAGATTTTATTTCAGTTTGAAATACTGTTTGTTCTTTTTTGCTTAGTTGTCTGTTGGAAAGAAATTGTTTCCCTGATTCTGGCATGTATTATTTCTTCTTTTTGTTAATCTCTTTGAATATTTTCTCTAGCACTGGTTTTGAAGACATAAATTATTTCAGCTTCTGTTTGTCATGAAAGTTTCTTATTTCCCCATCTAATTTGAAAGATAGTTTTTCTGGGTAGTACATTTTTGGCTGGAAGTTTTTTTTTTCAGAGTTTGGAATATTTTACCCCAGGCCCTTATGGATTTCATGACTTAATTTGGGAAGGCTAGAGTGATTCTTTCCTTGGCTTCTACATTGTTCATTTTAACTATTATGTGGAATGAGGAACCTTTTCTCTGATCTTGTCTAAAGGGAGTTCTATAAGTTTTCTGAACCTGTGTATCAACTTCTTGGTCTTTGTTTGGAAAATTTTGCGCTTTTATTTCTTTGAAGAGATTGTTGATCCCTTTGGTTTCACCTTCTTTTCCCTCCTCTATGTGGATTATTCTTAGGTTAGCTCTCTTAATAAAGGCCTATATTTCTTCACTGTCCAATTCCTGTTGTGGAATTGTTTTTTCTAAGTTATAAACTATGCATTTGTTTTTGGAGTGATCATCTTCTAGGAGCAAGACTCTATTCTCCACGTGGTCTCATCGATTGTTTATAGTTTGAATTGATGCCTTTACTTTAATGATTGCATCCTTTATTTCTTTCTGACTCTCTCTAAATTCTTTTCTAAAATTCTGTATTATTTCTACAGTTACTTTCCTGATTTGATCTTCTGGAGATCTCTGCATTTCTGTGTTATCAGGTTCTGTTATTGTGGGGTTGTGAGAGCTCAGTCCTCTGTTGTTCCTCCTTTCCATGATATCAGAAGTTTGTACTTGTTGATTTTGGTAGATTTCCTTTCGTCTCTGTGTGTCAGCGGGTAAATTAAAGGGCAAGTTGTATTCAACAGTGAAGGCTGAGTAAGGACAGAAGTAAAGGAGTAAATGGAAGTATAGGGTACATCTCAGATAGGGTCAAATAGTATGAGTATATGAGTTTGGTAAGGTAGTACATACTAGAGATTAGAGATAGTACAAATGCAGTAGTGTTCTAGTAACCAATGAAGAATTTCTGGTATAGTGAGATGAAGTGGATTTAATACAAGACAATGGATCGATAAAAAGAACAGGAAAGATAGAAAAGGGATAGAGAGGAGAGAGTAGGTATGTACAAGGAACGAAGCTTGGGAGAAGACTTGGGAAGAGGGTTAAACAAAACAAAACAAACAAAAGCAAAACAAAAAACCACAAAAAACTACAACCCCCCCCAAAAAAAAAGCAGTCAGGTATACACTGTCACACACACACAAAGAAGGAAAAAACCCAAACTATCCCAATAACGAATTAATGAAATTCTACAAATAAATAACTATTCAGCAGCCTCTCCCTGTGTGTAGATACCGAGGGCCACCAGCACCTTTCCCTCTGTGAGTTTGATTCTCTGAGTGTTCTCAGTCTGTGCAGATGGTCATCATCAATGATTCTGGATTTAATATTGCGTGGAGGTCACCCTCCACACTGTCCACAGATTTGGAGTCTATGTCTCTCCCTTCCTCTGTTGGCAGCGTATGCCTCTGAGACCAAACTCAATGTGGGAGTCTTCGTTCTCCACAGCCAGGACTGGGCTAGTCTGACTTCTCCCTGTTCACCACCATTGGGATGTCTGTGGTGTTCCTGGAGATTCTACTCATTGGCTTTAGTGTTAAGCATAAGACTCAGGGAAAAAGAAAACAGGTATGTTTTGATGTAATAGAGTAATAGAGTATATTACATATATATGAATATATATATATATATTATATATGTATAATAAACATATATAATAGAGTATATTATATATAGCTAGTATTGGGGATCAAACCCAAGGTAATTCTACCTCTGAGCTACAACCCAGCTGTGTTTTACTTTTTATTTTGAAACAGGGTCTCACTAGGTTGCTGAGAGCCTCACTAAGTTGTTTAGGCTGGCCTTGAACTTCCGATTGTCATGTCTCAGCCTGCAAAGTACTGGGATTATAGATGTACAACAGCATATTTAGCTTAAAATATTTTTAAATATATAATTAAGTGCTAGACCTGCAAAATGTCTAAAGAGTGATGGTAAGATATAAAGTGGATACAAAATCTGTTTCTAAGAGACAATCATAAAACATATTTCAAGGACAATCCCAGAATTAATGTGAAATGATCACTGAAAGAAGATATAAGAAAAGAAGAAATGGCAAGGAGACATTAAAAAAGACAGGAGCCATATTTTCAGGTAAAAGAAATCCTGGGCCCAATTTTTAAAAATCGTGTCTAATATATCCTGTCACTTTTGGGTATTTTGCATTTGGTAGTTTCACCCAGAAGCTTTATAATTCATGATGGGCATCATTGGCAATAGAATCCACTTAATATCAGATGGAATTTTTTTCTGTCTGAAGTTCACATTGAAGCCCCAGCATTGAAAACTGATGGAAAAGTGCTTGCTATATCTGAGTGGTAGTTGTTGTTGTTGTTGTTGTTGTTGTTGTTGTTGTTGTTGTTGTTGTTTTATGTGGTACTGTGGATTGAGCCCAGGGGCATTCTCCCTCTCAGCTATAGCCCAGTCTTATTTTTATCCTTTATTTTGAATCAGGGCCTCACTAAGTAGCTGAAGCTGGCCACAAACCATGATCCTCCTGTCTCAGCTTTCCAAGTACTGGGATTACAAACGTGTGCCACCACGCCAGGCTTTAGCGGTAGTTTTTAAACTATATTAAAAGCAGGGAGTCCTAAGTGAGGGCATTTCTGATGTAATGAGACAAGGTGGATGCCGCTTCCACTCAGATGAGAGCCTGGGCTCCCATTAGGTCCGGTCCCCAGAATCCTGGATGGGACACACCCCTGTGCTGTCTGCCTCCCTCTAATCCGTCCCCGTCTGAAAATTTTAGAGAAAAAGTGGCAAGTGTAGCATCAACTGAAATCAATTCCATCTCTTGGAAACAAAATGGAAACTTGTTTAATTATAAACATTTGTTTAATTATAAATCTTACTCTACTGGATTATGCTGATTTGTTGCCACCGTTCTGGTTCATTTCTTGTCTAAATAATGAGTGACATCGAAACACTGGGCTTCAGGTAGGGTCGGGCTACTTTTAGGAGGTAGTAACTGTTAACAGAGCAGTTTACCATCTGAAACTAGACTATAAAGGATGAGAATGGTGACAAAGTCTATGAGTTGTTTTCAAAGTGGAAGACAGTGAACATGTTAAAATGTTAGAGACCCTGAGTTTAGAATCAGAGTATAAAATTGAAATGTTTATATTTCTCATGCCTCTTTATGGATCTTTTGCTTTTCTATTCTTTTTAATTCTTTGTCTTCCTTATTTCTTCCCTTTTCTCTGCCTCTTCTCTCCCTCTATCTTTCTGTCTTTTTTTTTTTCCGTACTGGGGATGGAAACCAGGGGAATTTTACCTCCAAGTTACATCCCAGCCTTCCTTCCTTCCTTCCTTCCTTCCTTCCTTCCTTCCTTCCCTCCTTCCTTCCTTCCTTCCTTCATTTTGAAACAGGGTTTTTCTAAGTTACTGAGAGTCCTGCTACATTTTTGAGTCTGTTTTCTAACATGTAACTCTGCTGTCTCAGCTTCCCAGGTACTAGGATTATAGGCATGTGACACCATGCTCAGTTTTTTCCTTTTGTTTTTAAAAAGAAAACCTGTAACAGGCTTTGGCATTACATAATCCTTTTCTTACTCTTAGGAGTGCTACTGTTACTCAAAAGTGAAGTTTCAAAATTGAGCTAGGAGCATGCTTGTAATCCCAGCATTTGGGATGCTGAGACAGGAGGATCGCGGTTCACAGATAGCCTCAGCTACTTAGTGAGGCCCTTTGCAACTCAGTGAGACACTGTTTCAAAATAAAGAATAAAAAATAGGGCTGAAGATGTAGCTTGGATATAGAATGCTTCTGGGATTAATCCCCACTACTACAATAAATAAATAAATAAACAAAATCTAAAGGATTTAAAAAAATAATTCAAGATTTGGAAATAGAAAAGCAACACTACACGAAGAGTTGTACATCTTTTGTGTCATTTTAAACCTTCACATTTTCATTGAATTTATTTACATATTCCTAACAATAGTTGAAATGGTGGTCATAACATCACTCAGCTAGCAACTGAACTGAATTGTTAGGGCTACATCTGCCAGGAACTGTGTTAGCAACAACCAACACAACAGAGCTGGTACCTAGATAGAGCATCCCGAGTGGTAGTCCAGTGTCCCCGGACCAAGCACGGGGAAGGCTGCGGCCGGTGCTGCAGCTCAGTAGCTAAGCCGTGTCTGTGAGCCCCTGAGCGTGACTTCACACTGACTTCAGAAGGCGCTGGGGTAGCAGCGGCCTGTGCTTCAGAACGATCTCTGCTTGAAAAATGAGAAGTGAGCTGTGAGTCAAAAAACATGCAAGATGGGCCTTGAGAGTCTTCAAGGGAATCATAGAACGTGTGATAGTTGGTGATTTCTGGGTAGAATGATGAGAATGTCCAGGAATGATTACGGATGTTTCTGACTGGGATGGTTGGACGAGGTACCATCCACTGAAACATGGAACAGAGGTGGCAGAAGGAAGATGAGTCTTGTTACTGATTCAAGCAGACGTGTCAATTAGGGTGTGTGTGTGCGCGCCCAGGGAGGAGAGGTGTGTATCAGGATTGTGGATAGAGACGACAATAAGCAAAAATTAATTGAACTCTTGGAAGTTGTTATGAACTGGATTGAAAATATCCTCCAAAACCTCATGTGTGGGCAGTGCAGCCAGGCTTGGAGGCAGGACATGGCTAGAAAGGGTGGACCCCTGGGGGTGTGGACTTGGGGACTCTTTAAGTCCTGTCCGCTCTTCCACTCTCTCTGCTTTTAGCTGCCATGTTGTGAGAGCCGTGTCCCTCTATCCCTCCGCCATGCAGTGCCACTGCCGCCATGTTTGACTGAAACCCTAAGCCCCGGGGAACCTTTCCTCCTCTAAGCTGTGCTAGTCAGAGTCGTGGACACAGTCAGGGTGAAGTTGCCTAAAAGAGGAGAGAAAGAAAAGCCTGGAGAAAGTGAGGCCGAGCAGTGAAGGGGACTTGCATGGAGCTACTCAGATAATCAGTAGTTCAGACAGTTTAAAAAGACAGGTAGAGAGGACGGACATTCATCAACACTCATTTGCTCTACGGAGAGTTAAGAAGGGGAAATATTTCTCAAAAGAGAATAAAGGGAAGAACGTTGGAATGTTAGATTATGTGCAGTACTCTGAATTAGGACAAAATTATAGATTCACATTCCTTCCAGAGTTTTCAATGTGTGCGCCTTAAATGTATGCATGGGTTTTTCTAGAATATGAGGAAAATGAACTTTCCTAACACTGTTTTTCAATTTGGCAATATACGTTTATTAATTAATTTGACAAAGGAAAGTTGAATTATGTGAAATCAGGTTCTTTCCTAACACTTAAAAAATTCTCAGGTGCTTTCTCTATTCTGATGGAATCCTTCCACCCTGCCCTCTCTATTTGCCTCTTAGTGGCTCATCTGTACACATCTCTTGCAGTTATAGTGCACAAAGGAAAACAAAGTCATTCAAAAAACAGTTCCAACATACCTTCAAGATCACAGACAGGTGTGGTGGTGCATGCCTGTAAGCCCAGTACATGGGAGGCTGAGATAGGAGGATTGCAGGGTTGAGGACAGTCTCAGCAATGTAGTAAGACTCGCAGCAACCTAGCAGGACTTTGTTTCAAAAAAATAAAAGTCAAAAGGGCTAAGAGAGTAGCTCAGAGGTAGAATGCCTCTGGGTTCAATCCTCAGCACCGCCAACACACACACACACACACACACACACACACACACACACACACACTCACATACACACAGAAATTATATATAAGGGAATATTTTGAATGTTCAGTTTTATAACATTTGTTTTATTGGTCATCATATTTTATATTTAACATTCATGTAACTCAATTTTAGTATACATTCATTTTGAAAATGCATCCTGACTTATTTTTTATTTGTAGAATCAAATTATGATGACTACAGGTGAATTGGGTGCTATAGAAGATAAAGTCATGTGTGAGCACCAGATCGCTGAGCTCTGTTTTCAACCACAAACTTACTCTACTTTCTACCATCTCTCCCATAACTTCCTTGGGTCCAAGTTAGGCAATTTATAAAATCATATTCTATCATGTCCTTTCAATTTCTAAAGACACGTGGTTCTTAATTTATCTCACAGTAATGTGAGGACACTATTCAATTAAAGAGAATAACCATGTCATTCTCATTGAGTAATCTTAAAGAGTTGGACCTGCTGTATTTGAGTATGTTTTAGTAACAATAACTTTCTAAATTACATGAATGGGATCAGGCAAGGGCTTACGGCAGAACTTTTGTGTGTAATTGATAACTTTATTGTGCCCCCCATTCATGTGCCTGCCTTTTTAAATTTTATTTCAGGAGCTAGCATGGTCATAAACCTTCTGTTGTTCCAGTGTGGCAAGCTAGGGCAATAAATATCCATATTTAACTAGCTGCAGGGCTGGCGCAATTAGCTCAGTTAAATATTTTCTAAAGAGTAAGTTCATTGCCCCAGGAGTGTTCTGTTAGAATTGTGGCTAGTTACCAGTGGTCTCCTTTCTTAAGAAGCAAATCTGGAAAACCAAGAAGGGAGAGGGAAAAGGATGCTTCTGAGGATGAGCTCACCTGTCCCCACTGCCTGATTTTTAATACAAGAGACCAAGTAATAGTGCTCCAGCACCCGGCCAGGATGTTCGCCTTCCCGACGCCAGGAGCTTTCTGCTTCCTTTGCTTTTCCTGTGTTCTTTCTCGACTGGGTCCGCGAGGAGCAGAAGCCTTTCAGCGTGGCAACGGGGTCTCCTTGCCTCCTGACAGGGTCTGCGACTTCACAGACGAGTGTGGGGACAACAGCGATGGGCAGCAATGTGAGTTTACTGCCTCCTCCTCAGTTTCCCTTCCCTGCCCGGCTCCAGCCCAGGGCTCAGGAGCAGTCTGGGAGAATCAGCCGGACTCCTGGCCCTGCACAGACATATTTTATATGCCGTTAGTATAAATCAGAATCTAAGATACATTGCTTAATAAAGATGGGTCCATGGATAAAAATTACTTTAATTAACATCAACTCCCTAGGCATCTTAACTGGATGGAGTACATTTTAAGTCAGCTTTTACCGATGATAAAGAAAGAGCGATAAGCAGAAACGCAGCTTTTAATGTGATATTTGTTAAGCAAAATTCAAAAGAAGCTCATTAATGCAGCTATAAAATGCTATGAAGAAAATGATGAGTTGAAGTTTGAATTGACTTTAGAAATAATTGCAATGGAATTTAGCTTGGATGGGTAGATTTATTTTCAGTTAGAGAACATGACCCTCAAGCGAGTGGGTACCTGTTGTACTTGTAGCACAGCTCCGGGCTGTGTTTTTGATTTCAGGCCTGTCGGAAGAGCACGGACTTCAGCGAGTATAAGACCTACATCTGAGTCTAGGCGAACCAGGCGTTAGTTCTGTGACCTTGAATCTTCATTTTATTACAAAAGGTCATAAAGTGAAAAAACCTAACTCCTACAAGTGTGAGAAGCCCCGCTGCTTCCTGCACTAGCGTTAGGAACAGGACACGCTTTACGAAGGGAGTCGGGAGCGAAGATTGGCACGTTTCTGTACTTTCCATCACAGTCTGAAATCTTGAAGGAGCACTACATTTCAGATGGAGACGGCCATTCTCACACACGATCACGCCCTGTCAACGACATTTCATAGATTCCCCACAGGGTGGTTGTTGGTTCCTCCAGCTGTTGATTCAATTACTTAGCCAGAGGCACTAATTCTAACATTGTAGGTCCCTTAGTTATTTTTTTCTATTATTTTTATTCATATAAAATCTTTCTCAGTGTCTACAGAAGTCTTCATTCTTTTCCATTTAAATAAATTTCTCCATATTTGATGTTGTCGTCGGTTACCTTCTTTTTACATGTTTAGGCAATTGCATTAAAACAAGAGAAAGGATCCCCGAAGAATTTCTTCTTGATAGCATAGAACTGGCTAATGATTTTTTCTTTTAATTTGTGTAGCAATCGTGCTGTTCCTGTTTAGTAACGTGTAAATACACAGCACAACCAAGGACAAGATTCATTTGTTTTTGTCCCATTTTTGTAGACAGGCTAACCGTGGCGTGTGACGACCCCTTGCTCCCGTCTGTCTAGGAAGGCACTTAGTCCTTAGCAGAAAGAGGAGCCATTCGGGTGGTTTGACGAGAAGTGCAAAGTCCCTCCGTCATTGATCTCTCTGAAGCTTCCTTTAGCACTCTTCTGTGATAACACGCATGGGCTTGCTTCAGGGAAAAGGTTAACGTGAAGGAGGAGGAAGCTGCTGATTGGGAAAGGTCTCTGTTGCCTGAACAATCCCAGGAGCTCAGCCTCCGAGGAGAGCGAAGGCACACATCTGCCGAATAAACACATTTCCTTTTAAATGTTACATGGGAGGTCACCTTTGGCTTTCTTATTTATTTATTTTTTGCTTTTCATTTTCATTTCGGAGAAGTTGCCACCTTGGTATTTTATTTAACACGTGGGCAAGAACCTACAGATAAAATTGAGAAGCACTTTAAAGTATGAGTTTCTTTTGTATGCCACACGAGGGGGAAAAGTGTTGTGAAGGAATATTGAGGGAGGAGCAATTTCACCCATGCAAACCTGTGATGTCAAACTTACAGATTAGCTTTTTTAAAATCTAACTTTTAAATGATGTTGAAGTACCTACATTTGGGGAAAAATCAATCTATGCCCCCTTTCACTTTCAAATAGTGTGACCTTTAAAGAAATAGATTAATATGTGAGACTTTTCTTAATAAAATTTGTGTATCTGAAGCTGAATATCTGATTCCACTGATGCTATTAATACATTTTTGAAAATGTTCGTATTTTAGGTGATATACTTCTTTTTAAAGAACACACAAACCCATGACTTTAAATTTAGCTCTCCCCCCCTAAGGAATTGGGTAGAAAAAATTCTATTTACTGGAAATATTAATCATGTAATATATAACGTGCAAGAAAAAACCATTCAGGTTTAGTGTTAATGAGAATCTCTAATCTTTAGTAGGATTTATTTTCATCCAAAGACATATATGTAGTGGTACTGGGTGTGTGTGTGTGTGTGTGTGTGTGTTGGTGGTACTGGAGATTGAACCCAGGGGTGTTTTATCTCTTAATTATACCCCCAGCCCTCTCTATTTTTGAATTAGAATCTCACTAGGCTACTGTATACTGACCTCGAACCCGTGATCCTCCTATCTCAGCCTTCCAAGCACAGGGATTACAGGTGCGTGCCACTGTGACCAGCTTGTGTATCTTTTTTCCACTTTTTATGCTTTATGACGTCACAGTTATGCTTCGAGGTAAGGTTCAGTGCGGTACAAACACCCATGCGCACAGAGCTCGGTGCGTTCCCTTCGACACCCAGCCCTACTGTAAACATGAGCGGGATCCCACAGTGATGTCTTCATGTATTGCTATAGTAGTGTTTGAGCTCTTTCCGGCCTCCATCCCCCTTCCTTTCCCCACAGCCCTCCCCTAATCCATGGCCATTGTTTCACTTGTCTCTATATTTATCTAAAGTCCCGTGTGTTTATTATTTTTCTCTCTAGCTTCCATATATGAGAGAAAACATAGAACCCTTGACTTTCTATGACTGGCCAGTCGCACTTGGGGTAATATTCTCTAGTTCCATCTATTTCCCTTTGAATGACATGTTTTGTTCCTCGTTGGGACTGAGTGGAATTCCACTGTGTGTATATATGCCACATTTTCCCCATCAGTGCATCTGTTGATGGACACCTAGTTGGTTCCATAACTTGTGTACTGTGAATTATGCTGTTAAAAACACGGGTATATGTGTATTACCATGTTAAAAACACGGGTATACGTGTATTGCTCTAGTATTCTGACGTGAATTATTTTGGAGAAATACAGAGGGGTGGCATGACTGGGTTGTACGGTGGTTCCATTCCTAGAGAGCAAGTTTCTGTATTTTTAAATCATTTCCTAATGTTGAGTTGTCTGTATCTATGCTGATCCCAAAAGACTGGTCATTATTCTCTTACTCTCTTTTATTATTTTATTATTTACTTAAAATTATGTCAACATGTATAAGATGTGAAATGATTAAATCAAGACATTAATATAGTGCCTCTTTTTATGATGTTTTAAATGCACTCTTGGTACTTTTGAAGTTGTGGAGTAGAGTCTCTATTGACTAGAGTCAACCTGTCGTGTGACCAGTTTCTCTGAAGTTATTTCTTTTGTGTATCTGGAGCTTTGTGGTCTTTGACTCTTAACGCCCCACCCTCCGCCCAGCCTCCGGTAATCATCATCCCACTCTACTTCTATGACTTCAGCTTTTTTAGATTTTCTCATATAAGTGACATTCTGAGGTATTTGTCTTCTTTTTCCTGGCCTATTTCACTCAGCATAATGTTATCTGATTTTCTGTCATCACAAATGACCCTTTTCATTCGTTTACACCTCATTTTCTTATTCATTTATCCATTGATGGACTCTTGGGTTGGTTTCCTGTCTAGGCTGTTGTGCATCATGCTGCGGTGACTATGGGGCGTGAATATCCTTTCAACGTATTGAATTTATTTTCCTTGGATATATGCCCAGTAGTTGGGTGGCTGGACCATATGGCACTTGTAGTTTAATTTTCTCAGGAATCACTATATTGATTTGAATAGTGGCTATACTAATTTACATGCCCATCAATAAAGTACAACTGTTTTCTCTATACTCTTGGCAACACTTTTTATCTTTTTTATGGCAGCCATTGTAAGAGGTGTGAGGTGGTACCTCGTTGTGGTCTTAGTGATGCTGAGCACTTTTTCATGTATCTGTTGGCCATTTGTCTTCTTTTCTAAAATGTCGGTTAAGGTATTTTGTCATCTTTGAATTGCTTTCTATTTTCCCTGTTGAGTTATATTCCTTGTATGTTTTGGATATTAGCCCCTTATCAGATGTGTAGTTTATGAAGATTTTCTCCCATTCTATGGATTCTCTCTCCGCTTTTTGTTTCCTTTGCTGTGCAGAAACTTTTTTAGTTTGATGCAATGCAGTCTCTCTCTTTCTCACGCTCACTCTATTTTGTAGCACCGGTGATTGAACCAAGGGGCATTGTATCTCTGAGGTACACCCTCAGCCCTTTTTATTTTTTATTTTTGAAACAGGGTCGCACCAAGTTGTGAAGGGTCTCGTATTACTGAGGTTGGATGTGAACCTGTGATCCTCCTGTTTCAATCTCCCAAGTACTAGGACTATAAGTGTGCACCACCACACCTGGTTTATTTTTCTCATTTTGCTTGTATTAACCATGCTCTTGGGGTCATATCCAAAAAATTCTGTTTATTATTTTCTTCCTTCTGCTATCATTGGGCTTACTTTATTCTTTTTCTAGGTCCTTGAGGCATAGCACTAGATTATTTTAAATATCCTTTTTATTTTATTTATTATATATTTTTAAAGATTTAAAGAAGTTTATTAAAAAGATAGAAATACAGAAGATAGTTACAGCCCCATGCCAGAATGGCAGGGGACGGGGGGGGGGGGGGGGGGTGGGGGGGGTGGGGGGGGTGGGAGGGTCCAAGCCAATTCACCCCAAGATACAGCACGTGGACTGGACGTTTTATACCCATGACCTCCATCTTGTTTACATAATTCTGAGGTAGTAAAAGTCCCTGTAAGGTTCCTTATCTAATCATGTTGATCTGTCTTTAGGCAGAGAAAGGCCTAGTTCTCCTCTCCTATTGACTTGCTAATTACTTTTAGCCAAGTCAATCTAAGTTTCAATAGCTGCTTCCTGACCAGAGCCAAGCCTTTCTCTCTCCAGGTCTGCCACCATTTTGACACAATTATTTCTGAAATATGTCTATTATTAATCAGAGCCTTCTCAGAAATTCCTATATTTGTTTTTTATATTTTATTTTTTGCAGTACTGGGGATGGAACCCAGAGGCATTCTACCTATGAGCTACACCACCAGCCCTATTTTTAATTCTTTATTTTAAAACAAATTCTCACTAAGTTGTGGAGGGCCTTCTCGCTAAGTAGCTGAAGCTGGCTGTGAACCTGTGATCCTCCTGTCTCCGTCTCCCAAGTACTGAGATGACAAGTGTGTGCCGCCATGTCTAGCAGATATATTTCTTACTATAGCTTTCCCACTTAGGACTGCTCTTATGCACCCCATATGTTTTGGCATGCTGTATTTCCATTTTCATGCATCTTAGGTTATTTTTAAAATTTTCTTTTTGAACCTTTCTTTGGTGCATTGTAATTAAAACCATACCGGGCTGTAGAGTGCTAGGAGCATGCACACAGCTCTCGGAGCACTGGTCCTCAGTCCTGCCCCTCCGCCACGTGCCTCTGAGATTCCAACGGGCTCCTTTTTGATTTATTCCGTGACCTATGGGATATTGTGGAGCTTGCTTAATTTTTACATATTTTCCGAGATCTTACCTGTCCATGATTTCTAGTGTCACGCTGTTATGATCCAGATAGATCCTTGATATGATTGAAGTCCTCTGAAATTTTAGCAGATTTATTTGGTGTCCTTCTAATGGGTCTTCTCCTGGGGAACATTTTGTGTGCTCCTGCAATGTTTTCTAGCCCCCCCCCCCCATGCCCTTGTCTTGGCGTCTGTACACTTGAGGAAAGAGCCGTCTCTCCCGGCCTTCGAGGGTACTTTTGGTGGTGCTACACGTCTCGGTTTTGTCTGGCCTGGGATTCTGGTAGTGAGTCGGGACTGCACACCTTGGTGTCTGGTTCTCGAGCTGGGCTGGGCCACTGCCTGTGCGCTGAGGCTAAGAGGAGCTGCTGGCTCTGCTCCCTGCTCTAGTGAATCCTCTGGCTGGACTCTGGTCAGGCAGTGGTGTGAACTGAGCTCCGCTATGGCCTCTGAGAGTACAGTTTGAGGCTGCCTTCCCTGGCTGAGCAGTAGTTGGGCAGCATCACCTGCAGGGCGGTGAGGCTAGATGAGGTCTCTGGGGTCACTGCCTGGCCACTTGGGGCGGGTGAAAGCTGAGGCTGTGTCCCTCAGATATGCTTAGACTTGAGCTGGCCTCCAGGCCTAGGATTACCTGAAGCAGAGGCCTGAGGTTGGGTGGAATGTCAGGGTTTGAATACAGAATATCCCCTGACAGCTCATGTTCAGGGTTGGAAGCAAAGTCGTGATTCTATCAGTGGATCAGTGGATCCTAACCTAGGCAGGTGGGGTGTGGCTGGGGAAGTGGGTCCCTGCTGACCTCAGGGACGTGCTTGGACCTTTGAATCCCCTTGCAGGCCCTCCCTCTCCCTCCCCCTCTCTCTCTCTCTCCTTCTCTCTCTCTCTCTCTCTCTCTCTCTCTCTCTCTCTCTCTCTCTCTATATATATATATATATATATATATATATATATATATATATATATCTCGCCTCCATTGCATGAGAGCAGACTCCAGGCTCTCTCTTTCTGCCTCCTGCTACCAATGAGCTCTGCTCCCTGGCATGGAGCGGACCTCTGAATTATCCAGAAGTGTGAACACATAGACTTTCGTTCCTCCGGTGGTGGTGGTGTGTGGTCAGGCTTACTGGCCACACAGTGAGGATGCCTGCCCACTGAGATGCTGGGATGGAGGGTGGGCACGTCCTTCCTTCATCCGGTCAGCACTCAACTGCACTTGCCCTCGGCTCTGTGTTGATTTCAGGACAGGGCCAGGCTGAGCGGGAAGGCTGGCTAGACACCCGCCTGGCCTACCTTATGACTCTGCTGCCTGCAGTGCAGCACTGGTGGCTAGCAGTCTAATCTGACACCTGTGTGGTCTGGAATGCAGAGCTCCCCTCTTGATCTGCACACCGGTTGCTGTGAGACCCAGCCAATTCTTGTTCTATGTTTCTAATTGACCCCAGATGGTCTAGTCCTGGCGATACTGTCAGTGCTTTCCTTGGGGCTCGACAGGCTGGCCCTAATGTAGAGGGTACCGGGATGCTGGCAACGTCGGTTTCCAAGTCTGTTTCCCGCTGTAGAAACCTTGAGCCTGGGGAAATCTTCTGAGTCTGGTGCTATACCACCTTGGGTAACACAAATCAAAGAGATGTTCATCTCACCCTGCAAATGTACCTTTCCTCAGTACTATGATTGACAAAGATGTCTCAGTCTTACAAATTCTGCAGTTTTCATAAAAGTATCCTTTGTGTACAGTTGCAAGTTGGACTTTGATAGGGAGAAGTGGAGATGAAAACTCCACCCTGCCATCCTGATGACATTACGCCTACATCTTCTTTTTTCTCTTTAATTATTTATTTTATTTTATTTTTTTGTGGGTCTGGGGATGGAACCCAGGGGCATTTGACCTCCGAGCTACAACCCCTGCCCTGTTTTTTATTCTTTATTTTAAAACAGGGTCTCACTAAGTTACGGAAGGCCTCACTATATAGCTGAGGCTGTCTGCGAACCGCAATCCTCCGGTCTCAGCCTCCCGAATGCTGGGATTACAAGCATGCCCACCACGCCCGGCTCTTTCATTATTTTATTTGGTACCAGGGATTGAAACCAGGGACCCTCAACCCCTGAGCTACACCCCTAACCCCATTTTATTTTTTATTTCAAAACAGGGTCTTGTTAAACTGCTGAGATTGGCCTTGAATCTGCGATTCTACTGTCTCATCCTACCAAGTCCTGGGATTACAGGCATGCACCACCATACCTGGCTTTATTTTTTATTTGTATTTTGTGTCAGAGCCATCTTACCACGTGTAAATATAGTTTAGTTTCTTCTTTAGCGATCACTCAAAATTATCTGATGTACAGAGGCTTTATTTAACAATAAATACAGTCGTTTTATTTTTGTTGCTACCATTTAGATCGAAATCAACCAGAAGATTATGAAATATACTATTAATGTGCTGTAGAAATAGTCCACATGCGATGGATCCCTACCACTGGTGTGTTATCTGTTACTTACAATTCCGGAAAACATTATAGAAACATTACATCATTACTTTTGCATACTTGAAGTTGGTATTAAAATTACCCATTGCATACATTTATCTTTATAACCAAACTTACTATGATTCATTAGAGAATACAGTTAATTAATCTAGTGCTTTACTCCCTTACCAGATATCATACCTCAGAACATTTCTATGTATTCTAGTATTTTTGTATGGAATAGTAATCTGTATTTATGATTTGATGGGATAGAATATGAAATTTAGAAGTTTTACCTAATTTCTTTTGTATTTTTGAATTTGGGAACAATTTTTAAAAATATAGTCATTTTATAGAAATCAAAATGTATTTGTGAAAGGTAGAAATTACTTTAAATGTGCATTTTAGAAACCCGAGAGGCACTATTATTTAACTAAATGTTAAGCACAAACTATTTCTTCAACAGGGTGACATATAAGTCAACTTTACTTTTAAAGCTAATTGCTTCATTGAAGCCTTGAAGCTAAGGCAGTGATAGTGAAACGTGAGATTTTTTATGCAGTATTTACCTTATTATTACACTGGACATAAAATGTTTTATGAAACAGGCAATAGACCTATTTAAAAATCTGTTAACATAGCAACATGCCTTATTTTTGAATGTTATTAAAAACTCCTGGACTGGGTGGTTTAAACAACAGATATTTATTTATGATAGATCTGGAATCTGGTAAAGCCACCATAACGTGCCAGTGGACTGCCATCTGGTGAGGTCTCTCTTTCTGGTTTGGTGATGGCTGGTTTCTGGTTGAGTCCTCCTCCTCCTCCTTCTTGTCCTCCTCCTCCTCCTTGTCCTTCTCCTCCTCCTCCTCGTCCTTGTCCTCCTCCTCCTCCTCCTCCTCCTCCTCCTCCTCCTCTTCCTCTTCCTCTTCTTCTTCCTCCTCCTCCTCCTTGTCCTCCTCATCCTCCTCCTTCTTCTCCTTCTTGTTTTTCTGTGGTATTGAACTCAGGGGCATTCTAACTCTGAGCTATATCCCCAGCCCTATTTTTTTTTATTTTTTAGAGGGTCAAAAATAAAATAAAATAACAGGGTCTCATTAAGTGGTGGAGGGTCTCACTAAGTAGCTGAGACTGGTCACGAACCAGCAATTCTCCTGTGTCAGCCTCTCAAGTACTGGATTACAAATGTGGACCACCGTACCTGGCTGGCTGGGTCCTCTTATGACGCACAGACAATTCATCTTTCTTGCATCTCTTAAATGGCACTAATCCCATCACAAGGGCTCCACTCTCAGGACTTAATTACCTCCCCAAAACTTCACTCCAAACACGGTTACATTGGGGTTTGAGGCTTAAACATATTAATTTGGAGGATGGAACACACATTCAGTCTGTAGCACAATATAATAATATGCAAGTCCTATCTGAAGAAAATTAGAAAAATTGCAGATGTATAGGAAAAAGACCCTAATATCCCAGTTCTTTTAAAAAATACACATTTACTGGTCACTGTAATTATTCCATATAATGAAGTTCTTAGCGATCGGGAAACACATACAGACTGCACTGGGTGAGCTTCCCCCAGGCTCCCTCCCCACCCTCTTCCTTTCTCTGTACCTGATATCAAGATTGGCACTGATAATTTCATATAGGTACACATAATCATTTGAAGTGTTTTCTTCAGGTTTTAATGGGATGCTTCAATAGCCTAGCTGATCATTTTCATGGAATCGATTTACTTGTTGATTACATTCTGGTACAAAATTGAACCAGTATAAATTTTGGAAACTGGTAAAGTGTCATGAAACTTCATCTAGAACAGTTAATGATAATAACTAGAAACGGGAAGAAAAAAAAATCAATGGAAAAGAAGTTTATCATTAATGGGAAAGACATTTTATTAATAGGCTTATGGTAGTATGTAACGTAAACCACTCCATCTTTGTGAACGTTTATAATTTCATGACATCATTGTTAGGAATATTAAGCATATCTGTGATGTACTTTTAAGGAAGAGTGATATTCTGAATCAATTAAGAAAACAGTAGCTAATACTAATTTCAGCAGAAATGTATATGGCACTTGGTGTATGTCAAGCTCTGTTTGGTAATTTTTGTCCAGTATCTATCTCATTTAATCTTCACCAAACACCAAAATAATAGCATAATTCCCGTTTTAAAGGTTGAGAAAACGAGGCTCGGCTTAGGAAAATAAACGCCAAAAGATACAGAACTCCTCAGGGGCAGAACTGGGATTCATAACCAATTCTGTCTGATTCTAGGAGTCTTGATAGCCACTGCCATACAAGGCTGATGCTTGATTATTATATACAAGAATTAATAAGAGGCAATTCCATTAAGTGGATTTCCTATATGCTCCAGATACCAAAAATTTCTAAAAGTAAAACATTAAATGTAAAAAATGAAGACACACTCTTTATTGTTCTTCACAGTCAGTTTTGAAAAGTCAAGGGAGGTTTCTCTTTTGTCCTCATATGTAATAGATCCTCAAAATATGTTTGTTGATATCGATGTGGCAAAAACAATGTGATAACAAAGGCTTTTATTTGTAAAGTGGAGAGAAGATTAATAAATCAGTAAATTAGAATACTTAAAGTTTTGGTATATCAGAAACATCACAAATAAAATGAAAGAAGAAAAATATTGGCAAAGTATCTGACCAATAGTTGTGTTCTAGGTCAATAAATCAAAGTAAAGATGCATTCTCTTAGAGAAGTATGGGTAGAAGTTCCAAAAGGAAACTCATGCACACAGAAAGAAATGGTGAGATGATACATGTTCATCGTTAATCATAAGTCCTCGTTGAGGGCAAAAGTAAGTGAAGAATCTCTTTTGTAGTACTAGAGATTGAAGGCAGGGGCATCCTATCTCTGAGCTATACTCCCAACCCCATATTATTTTTTATTTTGAAACAGGATTCTGCTAAGTTGTAGAGGCTGGCTTTGAACCTGTAATCCTCCAGTCTTAGCCTCCCAAGTACTGGGATTACAGGCATGGACCACCACACCCAGCTAAATATATGTGAACAATTTAGAATGAAATAAACATAAATATAAAAAGAATGTTTATTTTTGGCTAGAGTATAAACAAACAAAGATTATATATACCATAGGCAAATATATTATAGACTTCTTTTCAAATAGTATTTTTGAAAAGGAATGAGGATTTTAAAAGTGCTTATAACCTCTGAGTAGGGATTCCAATTTTAGTAACTTGCCTAAGAAACTATAAGAGTTCATGTAAAGAATATCATGTTAACAGAATTAAATATGGTAGAATTAGGAATAACATATATTATTATTATATTTGGTTAATATTTGAATTAGGATATATATATATATACATATATCTATATTATGAAAATCTGTGTAGTCATCTGTCATGATTTTTAATGCTATTTAAAATGAGGAACTGTTCACGATATATTTTAATGGAAAAACTGTTATCATCAAGAAATGTACTTAAGAATGTAACATGACACTGCATAGAAAATAGTAGCTGGAAAACTCTGTGTGTTGGGCTTAAATTTGACTTTTTGTATATTTTTGTGTTTCTAAAGTAGCATTATTCTTATAACCTGAATAAAATATTATTTTATTATTTAAAAAAATTTTATTGGTGCATCCATATTAATGGAGTACAAGATATAGAACCATACATGCACACATCATTAAAATGTACCTACTCAGCCGGGCGTGGTGGCGCACGCTTGTAATCCCCGCGCTTGGGAGGCGGAGACAGGAGGATCACGTAGGTTCGAAGCCAGCCGTGCTGGCGTAAGAGACCCTGTTTCAAAAATATAAAATAGGTCTGGGAGTGTAGCCCGGAGGAAGAAGGGCTTCCAGGAACCCCAGTACCACCAAAATAAATAAATAAATAAAAAATAAATTAAAAAAATGTACCTACTCAATTCTCTCTCCATTCCCTCCCCTCCCTTCTTCTCATGCTTGGCGTAGTGATTGACTTTGATGTTTGTGAGTGTACATCATGCACATAAGGGATTTCCCTCTTCTTCCCTTCCATCCCCTCAGTCAGGTCGCCTTATATGCGCATCTATAGTATCTCCTTCTTCATCTAGAGTTTCTCCTATGACCCTTTTTCTCCCAAGCTTCTACATATTAGGGAGAACATTTGATTCCTCATTTTCTGTGACTGACTAATCTCACTTAGCATAATGTTCTCCAGTCCCATCCGTTTCTCTATAAATGACATAATTGCATTCTTTTTATGGCTGAGTAAAATTCCACTGTGTACATATCCCACAGTTTTGTAATCCATTCATCTGTTGATGGACATCTTGGCTGGTTCCATAGTTTGGCTATGGTGAATTGTGCGGCTATGAACATAGATACAGATGCATTAGTTTGATGGTTTGGTTTCCTTTCTTTTGGGTAGATACCCAGAAGTGGTATTGCTGGATCGAATGTTAGACTTGTTCCCATTCTTCTGAGGATTCTCCATACTGTTTTCCAAAGTGGTTGCACTAATTTGCAATCCCATCAACAATGTAGTAGAGTTCCCACTTCTCCACATCCTCACCTGCATTTGTTGTTGTGTTTTGAATAACTTGCTATTCCAGTTGGAGTTAGGTGAAATCTCAGCATTCTTTTGATTTGTATCTTTCTGATTGCTAATGATATTGAACATTTTTCATACATTTATTGGCCATTTGAGCTTCTTTTGTGGAGTGTCTACTTAGTTCAATTGCCCATTATTTTATTGGGTTATCTGTTTTCTTAGCTGTGGGTTTCTTGAGATCTCTGCATATTCTAGATATTAGCCTCAATTGGATTAATAGTTGGCAAGCTTTTTCTCCCATTCTATTGGCTCTCTGTTGAGGTTCTTAATAGTTTTTTTTTTCTCTTTTGCTTTATAGAAGCTCTTCAGTTTAATGCATCCCCACTTATTCATCTTCCTTTTAGTTTCTTGTGTCTTTGGGATCTTGTTGAGAAAGTGTTTACCTGTGCCTCTGTGTTGCTGTGTTGGACCTGTGCCCTCTTCAAGGAGCCTCAAGATCTCTGGTATAATTTCCAAGTCTTCGATCCATCTTGGATTGACTCTTGTGCAGCGTGAGAAAGTGAAGTTTATTTACAATTTTCTGCATATGGTTAATTAGTTGTGCCAATAGCATTTGTTGAACGTGCTACTGTTTCTTCAGTGTATGTTTTTGGCCCCTTTGTCAAAAATCAATTGACCGTAAGTGTGCAAATTTGTTTCTGGGTCTTCTATTCAGCTCCATTGGTCTGTGTCTGTTTTGGTGTCAATACCATGCTATTTTCATTACTATTTCTTTGTAGTATAGTTTAAAGTCAGTTATTGTGATTCCTCCTGCATGAGAACTACTTTGGCTATTCTGGGTTTTTGTTGTTCCATATGAATTTAAGGACTGATTTTCCTATGTCTGTAAGGAATGACCTTGGTAATTTAATTGGTATTGCATTGAATCTTTAGATCACTTTTGGAAGAACGGCCATTTTGATGATAGTGATTCGGCCAATCCAGGAGCAAAAATGATATTTTCATTTTTTAAGGTCTTGTTAATTTTGTTTTTTCAATGTTTTATAATAATTTTCTTGTAGAGGTCTTTTACCTCTTTGGTTAATTTTATTCCTAAATATTTTATTATTTTTGTGGGATATCCTGAGTGGAAGTGTTTTCTGGATTTCTTTTTCAGTGGACTTATGGTTGGAATACAGAAAAGCTTCTGATTTTTTTAAGATTGATGATGTATCGAGAAACAATGCTGAATTTGTTGATTACTTCCGTAAGCCTTTTGGTTGAGTTTGTTGGGTTTGCTGAGTATAGTATCATATCATTAGCAAATAGCAAACATTTTAGTTCTTGTTTTCCTACTTGTATTCCTTTGATTTCCTTTTCTTGCCTTAGTTCTCTGGTTAGAGTCTCAAGTACTATATTGAAAAGCAGTGGTGATAATGGAAATCCTCATTTCTATTTTTAGGGTGAATTCATTCAGTTTTCCCCATTTAGTATGATGTTGGCTGTGGGCCTATTGTATATTGCCTTTACGATGTTGATGTATGTTCCTTCTATTCTGACTATCTGCAGTGCTTTTAGCATAAATGATGTTGTATTTTGTCAAATGCTTTTTTAGTGTGTAATGAAATGATCATGTTCCTTTTGTCTTTGGTTCTGTTTATGTGATGAACTACATGGATTGATTTTCATAGATTTAACCAGCTTTGCATCCCTGGGATGAACCCTACTTGCTCACTGTATGATTTTCTCGAGTGGTTTTGAGAGCTTGTTGCTAGTATTTTGGTTAACAGTTTTGCATTTAAGTTCATCAGCCGTATAGGCCTGTAGTGTTCCTTCCTTGAGCTACCTTTATTTGCTTTGGGTATTCATGTGATGTTGGGTTTATAAAATGAATTTGGGAGAGTCTGTTTCTTTCCATTTCATGAAATAGATTGAGGAGTATTGGTATTAGCTCTTCTATAAAGATTTTATAAAATTTACTTGGGAAACCATCTGATTCTGGGCTTTTCTTAAATGGTAGGCTCTTTTTTGCTGTTTCAACCTCGTTGACTGATAATGGTTGATTTAAATTTTCTATATCTTATTAACTCAGTTTAGGAACATTGTATTTATCTAGAAAGTTGTCAATTTCTTCCAGGTTTTCTGGTTTGTTGGAATATAGTTTTTCAAAGTAGTTTCTGATAATCCTCTGGATTTCTATACTGTCAGAGGAAATATCTCCTTTTTCATCTCTTCTTTTTGTAATTTGGATTTATTCTCTTTTTTTTTTTTGTTAAGTTGGCTAGTGGTTTTTTTTCTTTTTTCTTTTGAGAAACCAGTTTTTGTTTTTTTGACTTTCTGTATTTTATTTTTATTCTGTACTGCATTGATTTCTGCTGGGATTTTAATAATTTTCTGTCTTCTAATGGCTTTGGGGTTAGACTATTCCTATTTTTCAAGAGCTTTGAGTGTTGTCATTAGTTTATTTACTCGGTGATTTTCTATTCTTATGTGGGCACTCAGTGTCCTGAATTTTCCTCTTAATACTGTCTTCAAGGTGTCCCAAAGGGATAGATTGTATCCCTATTTTTGTTTCTAAGAATTTCTTAATTTCACCTCTTACTTCTTCTATGACCTATTCTTCATTCAGCAGTGTTGTATTCAGTTTCTACATATTTACGTGGTTTCTCTAGGTCTTCTTATAGTTTATTTCTAGTTTCATTCCATTTGTGGTCTGAAAAGACACAGGGAAGTATGTCACATTTTTTGAATACTCTGGTGCTCACTTTGTGTTCCAGGATGTGATCTATTTTGGAAAAAGTTTTGTGATCAGCTGAGAAAAGTGTGAACTCTGCAGTAGTTGCGAGGAATATTCTCTATGTATCTAATAGGTCCATTTGGTTGATGGTGTTCTTTAGATCTGAGGCATCTTTACTGACCTTTTATCTAGAAGATCAGTCTAACAGTATGCAAGGAGTGTTGAGGTCTCCTCGTATTATTGTATTGGAACTTATGATTGACTTAATGCCATAAAGAGTTTTTTTTAATGAAAGTAGCTGTACCTGTGTTTGGACATAAATGTTGATTATCATCATTTCCTCCTGTAGATTTTTCTTTTACCGGTAAAAAATCAACTGCTTAGTCTCTTCTGATAAGCTTGGGCTTGGAGTCTAACTTGTCTGATATCATAGTTGCTACTCCTGCTTGTCTTTGAGTTTCATTGGCATGGATTACCTTGTTCCAGTCCTTTACCTTTAGTTTGTTACTATCTTTACTTGTGTGTTTCTTGCAGGCAGCAGATAGATGGATTCTGGTTTTTAATCCATTTTGTCTTTTTACTGGGGAGTTGAGTTCATTTATTTTCAATGTGATTATTGAGAGATTTTTTTTTTTCTTTTGGTGGTACTGGGGTTTTGGAAACCCTTCTGCCTCTGGGCTACACTCCCATACCTGTTTTATATTTTATTTGGAAACAGAGTCTCTTAAGCCAGCACGGCTGGCTTCTAACCTGTGTGGTCCTCCTGTCTCTATCTCCCAAGCGCAAGGATTACAAGTGTGCGCTACCACGCCTGGGTGAGAAATAAAAATCATTTCTTATATCTAATTTCTCATATTTGAGTTTTAACTTTTTTTGAGGTAGTGTTTGCTTTTCTTTGCTTAGTTGTTTGCTGGATAGACATTCTTGTTTCTCTAGTTCTGTATTACATATTTTTTCTATGCAGTTAATCTCTTTGAGTATTTTTATTTTTTAATTTATTTTATTGAAAGTAAATGTTATCCATTTAATCTGTATTTGGTGCCCTCTCCCTCCCCCCTTCGCTTCCCTTCCCCCCTCCCGATACTTAATACCCAGGCTAACCTTGCTATATTTGTACTTTTACTCCTATTTGGAAATAGCCGCTCATCATTCAAGTTCAGCCTCCTTCCTCTCTTAGTTTTCCATTCAAACTTTGCTGAGATTTCCCTTCCAATATCTGGAGTCCCTCTGGTATCCCCAGTGCTCACTCGTTTGGGCATATTAGAGGAAACATATGTCCCTTCTCTTTCTGTGTTTGGCTGATCTCACTTAACATAATGCTTTCCAGCCCTTTCCATCTTTTTACAAATGATGTGATTTTTGTTCTTCTTTATAGCTGAATAGAATTCCATTGTGTGTATTTCCCATAACTTTGCAAACCATTAATCTGTTGATGGGGGCCTAGGTTGTTTCCAAATTTTGGCTATTAAAAATTGTGCTGCTATGAACATAGGTATGCATATGTTGCTGTAGTTCTCTGTTTTCAACCCCTTTGGAAAAATACCCAGGAGTGGTAAAGCTGGATTGTTTGGTGGATCTATTCCCAGTTTTCTAAGGAATCTCCACACAGATCTCCATAGTGGCTGAACTAGTTTGCACTCCCACCAACAATGTAAAAGAGTTCCTCTCTCCCCACATCCTCGCCAGCATTTATTATTGTTTGATTTCTTTATGCTTGCCAATCTGACTGGGGTTAGATGGAATCTCAGTGTAGTTTTGATTTGCATCTCCCTGATGGCTAATGATGAAGAAGATCTTTTCATGAATCTATTGGCCATTTGTATCTCCTCTTTTGTGAAGTGTCTATTCATTTCAGTTGCCCATTTCTTGATTGGGTTGTTTGTTTTGCTAGTGCAGAGTCTTTTGAGCTCTTTGTATATTCTGGATATTAACCCCCTATCGGAATGGTGACTGGTAAAGACCTTCTCCCATTCTGTAGGCTTCCTCTTTAGGTTCTTGATGGTTTCCTTTGATGAGAAGAAACTTTTTAGTTTGGTGCCATCCCACTTGTTGATTCTTGCTTTAATTTCCTGAGCTTTGGAGGTTTTGTTGAGAAAGTTACTGCCTGTGCCTATATGTTGTAGTGATGAGCCTATGTTCTCCTCTAATAACGTCACAGTCTCTGGTCTGATTTCTAAGTCTTTGATCCATCTCGAGTTGATTCCTGTGCATGGTGAGATATAGGGGTTTAGTTCCATCTTTCTACAAATGGATAGCCAGTTCTCCCAGCACCATTTGTTGAAAATGCTGTCTTTTCTCCAGTGTATGAGTTTGGCCCCTTTGTCAAAGATTAATTGATTGCAGGTGTGTGGATTTGTTTCTGTATCTTCTATTCTGATCCACTGGTCAGTGTACCTGTTATTGTGCCAGTACCATGCTGTTTTTACTACTATTGCTCTATAGTATAGTTTGAAGTCTGGGATTGTGATGCCTCCTGCGTGATTCTTATTGCTGAGAATTTCTTTGGCTATTCTGGGTCTTTTCTTTCTCCATATAAAGTTCATGATTGCTTTTTCTAGGTCTGTGAAGAATGTAGTTGGTATTTTGATGGGAATTGCATTGAATCTATAAATCATTTTTGGCAGAATGGCCATTTTGATGATATTTATTCTGCCTATCCACGAGCACAGGAGGTTTTTCCATCTTCCAAGGTCTTCTTCAATTTCTTTCTTTAATGTTTTATAGTTTTTGTTGTAGAGGTCTTTTACATCTTTGTTTAGGTTTATTCCTAGGTATTTTATTGGCTTAGAGGTTATAGTGAATGGAATTGATTGTTTTATTTCTTTCATTGTTGGTATAAAGAAAAGCCTCTGATTTCTTTAGGTTGATTTTGTATCATGCAACTTTGCTGAATTTGTTAATTAACTCCAGAAGTCTTTTGGTTGAGTTCTTAGGGTCTTCTAGGTAAAGGATCATGTCATCTGCAAATAAGGATAATTTTAATTCCTCTCTTCCTATTTGAATTCCTTTGATTTCCTTTTCTTGTCTTATTGCTGTGGCAAGAGTCTCAAGGACTATATTGAAGAGGAGTGGTGATAGTGGACATCCTTGTCTTGTTCCCGATTTTAGGGGGAATTCTTACAGTTTTTCCCCATTCAGTATAATGTTGGCTTTGGGTTTGTCGTATATTGCCTTAATGATGTTGAGGTATGTTCCTTTTATTCCAATTTTCTGTAGTGTTTTTAACATGAATGGGTGTTAGATTTTGTTGAAGGCTTTTTCAGCATCTATTGCTATGATGATGTGGTTTTTATTCTTGATTCTATTTATGTGGTGGATGACATGTACTGATTTGCATATGTTGAACCAACCTTGTTTTTCCGGGATGAAACCAACTTGGTCATGGTATATTATTCTCTTGATATGGTTTTGAATGAGTATGGCTAGTATTTTGTTTAGAATTTTTTGCATCTATGTTCATTAAAGATATTGGTCTTTAGTTTTCCTTTCTTGAGGTATCTTTATTTGGTTTGGGGATTAATGTGATACTGGCCTCATAGAAGGAATTTGGGAGAGTTCCATCTCTTTCAATTTCCTGGAATAAGTTTGGCCAGGGGTTTATCAATTCTATTAACTTTTTCAAAGAACCAGCTTTTTGTTTTGTTGATTCTTTGAATTGTTTTTTGTTCTCTATTTCATTTATTTCTGCTCGGATTTTAATAATTTCCTGTCTTCTGCTGGCTTTGGGGTTGGACCGTTGCAGTCTTTCTTGATCCTTGAGTTGTGCCAATAGGGTCTGAACCTGGTGATTCTGAGTCCTTCTTATGTGAGCACTCAATGCAATAAACTTTCCTCTTAATACTGCCTTCATAGTGTCCCAGAGATTTTGGTAAGTTGTGTCTCTGTTTTCATTTATTTCCAAAAATTTCCTTACTTCTTCCCTAATTTCTGCTCTTACCCATTCATCATTCAATAGTGTATCATTCAGTCTCCACGTATTTGTATAGTTTCTTTTGAGTTTCCTGTTGTTGATTTCTACTTTCATTCCATTATGGTCTGAAAAGATGCAAGGAATTATATTACATCTTTTGAATTTGCTGGTGCTTTTCTTTGTGTACCAGGATGTGATCTATTTTGGAGAAGGTTCCATGGGCTGATGAGAAGAATGTATATTCTGTAGTTTCTGGATGAAATGTTCTGTATATGTCTATTAGGTCCATTTGTTTTATAGTTTTATTTAGTTCTAAAGAGTCTTTAGTCAACTTTTGCCTTGAAGATCGATCCAGTGGTGTGAGAGGCGTATTGAAGTCTCCCAGAATTATTGTATTTGGGTCTATTTGAGATCTGATGTCCTGAAGGGTTTGTTTTACAAACGTGGTTACATTCACATTTGGAGCATAAATGTTTACTATCATTATATCATCTTGGTGTATTGTTCCTTTTAATAAAAGGAAGTGCCCTAATTTGTCTCTTCTGATATGTCTTAAAGTCTGTTTTGTTGGCTATCAGGATTGCTACCCCTGCCCTTTTTTGTCCTCCAGTAGCATGGTATATCTTTTTCCATCCTTTCACTTTCAGTCTGTGAGTGTCTTTGGCTGTTAGGTGAGTTTCTTGCAAACAGCATACATTTGGGTTATGTTTTTTGATCCACATTGCCAATCTATGTCTTTTGATTGGTGAGTTAAGTCCTCTGATGTTAAGAGTTATTATTGAAATAGGATTTTTGTTTTCTGTCATTTTGTGTTGTCATCTGTTTGGTAGCTTTTTCTTTCTTCCTTACTTAGAAGCCCCTCTGATCACTTTCCTCTCTTCTCTGGTTCTGAAGTCTGCTTCTTTTTTCTTCTTTATGGTTTATTTCTTTAAGTATTTTCTCTAGTGTTGGCTTTGAATTCATAAAGTTTTTGAGATTTTGTTTATCCTGAAATACTTTTATTTCACCTTCGACTTTGAATAGTAGCTTTGCTGGATAAAGCAGCTTTGGTTGGAAGTTATTTTCTTCAAGGTCTGGATCACATCATACCAGTCTCTCCTGGCATTCATGACCTGGGTTGTATAGTCTGGGGTGATTCTTATTGTTTTGCTTCTGCATGTCACCCGACCTTTTCTTCTCACTGCTTTTAAGATCTTTTCCTTGGCCTCTATGTTAGTCATTTTGACTATTATGTTGCATGGGAGGTTCTTTTTTGATCTTGTCTTAATGGTGTTCTGTATGTCTCTTGAACATGAAGATCTATCTCTCGTTCCACATTTGGGAAGTTCTCTGAAATTATTTCTGTGAAGAGATTACGGATGTCCCTGGTCTGTACCTCTATCCCTTCCTCAATGCCTTTTATCCGTAAGTTAGGGCGTTTCATGTTGTCCCAAATTTGCTGTATGTTTAGGTTTTGTTGCTGTAATGACTTCTGCATACTATTGACTGTGTTTTCGGTGTTGGATGAACTGTCTTCTAACAGTGATATTCTACTTTCCATTTCCTCTAATCTTCCAGAATTTCTTTCTATTGCTGACTTCATTTCATTTATTGACTCTTTTATTTCATTCCAAGCCTCTTTCTGATTCTTTTTTAGTGTTTCTAACTCATCTTTCATCTCCTCTAAACTTGTTTTAAATCCTTTCTTCATATTGTAGATCAAGATTCGGAACTCCCCTTCCTGCGTTTCTTGTAGGTCAGTATTCGTGATTTCTGTCATTTCTCCAGTGTTCCTAGTTCTCATATTTTCAGAGTTCTCAGGTCTGGTTTTCTGCTGTCTTCCCATCTTTAGTGGGTATTATTTTTAGCCCAGTCTTTGTATTAGGACTTTAGAAAAGACTTATCCCCCCCAGAAAAAAAAAACTTATCCCCCCAGAAAACCAAAAACCAAAACAAACCCAAAGACCCAAAAAGTAAAACAATACCAAACTGCAATAGTAAAAATAAAATGTAAAAGGATAGAAAAATAGTAAAAGAAAATAATAATAATAATAATAATAATAATAATAATAATAATAAAAGAGATAACAGTCCTACTATATTGTTGATATATGGTGAATCTTATATTTGCTTGGAGTGTCCCCTTGTGGCCTCGTGCAGGTATTGCACCTTAAGTGCTCTTCTTTGGTCCCGGAGTTGAATTGGCCCACTTTGCACACACTGGCACTCACATATATCATACTCACTGTGTGCTCGCTGGGTCCGTGACTCCTCTGAATTCACGCTGGCAGTCCAATCTGTGGCTCTGAAGCTCTGGCAGCTCTCCTGTATCCTGCTGACTTTTCGCTCTTGTGGTGAGCAGGTCCACTTCCCAGTCCCTGCCGATCTCCAGGCGTGTCTGCGGGGCCACCTTTGTTGAGTGCCGCTCAGGTGCTCCAGTTAGCTAGCAACTTTAGGTATTGGAGCTCTCTGGTCACTTTCAGACTTTAGAGCTTCTCTGGGAATGTTAAAGACCCAAAAGTCCCGTTTGGGCCAGCGGCCCTGAGGCCACTGCCCCTGTGCCTGCACTCCGCCGGCTGCCGAGTCTTCAGCTCACTATCTGCTTTCTTTGTGTGTCGTGGGGAATCTTGCAGATCAGTTGCTGGATTTTTTCTGCCATACTCCCCAAGTCTGTTTTGGATCGTACATTTAATTTTTTCTTTATTAAGACACTTTGGTCTCAGTAGTTGAACTGAGTTTGCTTCAGCTAGTGAGGGATGCTGCGTCTCTCCGTCGCCATCTTGGAAAAACCTCTACCTCTTTGAGTATTTTTCTAATGCTGGTTGGAAGACATAAATTCTTTCAGCTTCTACTTGTCATGGAAGATTTTTATCTCCCCATCTAATTTAAGAGATAATTTTCTGGGTGGGAAATTCTTGGCTGTAAATTGTTTTATTTCAAAGTTTGGAATATGTTACTCCAGGCCCTTCTGGCTTTCATGACTTGGTTTGGGAAGTTTGGAGTGATTCTGATTGGTTTGCCTCTGAATATCACTAGGTCTTTTGTTTTTTTGTTGCCTTTAAGATTCTCTCTTTGGTTTATACATTGGTCAATTTCACTATTATGTGGCATGGTGAGCCTTTTCTCTGATCTTGTCTAACAGGGGTTGTATAAGTTTCCTGTACCTGTATATGGGCCTCTTTTACTATATTTGGAAAATTTTCTGATATTACTTCTTTGAGAAGATTGTTGATCCCTTTGGACTCACCTTCTATTCTCTCTTTTATGCCTATTCTTCTTAGCTTAGCTCTCTTAAGATGGGTCAATATCTCTTCAATATCCAATTCATGCTGTTGAATAGTTTTTTCTAAATTATATACTGTGCATTTAATTTTAGAGTGACCATCTTATAAGAGCAAGATTCTGTTCTTCATGTGGTCTAATCTATTATTCATAGTTTTTATTGATACCTTTATTTCAATGATTGCATCTTTTATTTCTTCCACGCTTTCTTTAAATTCCTTTTGGAAATCCTGTATCATTTCTACCGTTACATTTCTGATTTTTCTTTCTGGCAATCTTTGCAATTCTTTGTCATCAGGTTCTATTATTGTAGGATTTGGGGGGCTCATTGCTTCCTTTTTACTCCTTCTTATGATTTTAGGAGTTTGTATCTTTGCTTTTGATATATTTCTCTCAATATCTAGGTGTTAGCTGGTATATACAAGGGCAAGTTGTGTTGTATTCAATGGTGAAGATTGAGTGAGAAAGAAAGTGAAATTGTAAATGCAAGAATAACATAAAGCCACATAGAGGTTGAATTGAATGAGAGTATGAGTTTAGTATGGTAATATATAGTAGAGATTAGAGATAGTGAATATGTGATAGGATTCTAGTAACCAATGTAGAGAATTTAGTACAGTGATATGAAGTGGATTTAATACAAGACAAAGAAGAAAAAGAAAAGGGATGGAGAGAAGAAAGTAAGTGTGTACAAGGGAAGAGGCTTGTGAAAAGGTTGGGGAAGAGAGTGAATAAGCATGCATACACATATATACACACCCAACAGCAAAAACCAAACCAAAACAACAACAAAATAATGCAACCCTAAGAATATATGAATACTCAGCTGACTTGGCCTCTGCGGTCTGTCTCTGTGCAGACTCTGAGTGCCAACAGCACCTTTCCTGCAGCAAGCCTGGTTCTCTGAGTCTATCTCAGTCTATGCAGATGGCTGGTATCAACGGGGCTGGATCTAGTGTCAAGTGTAGGTCACTCTCCACTCTTTATTCTGATGCAGAGCCCGAGTCTCTCCCTGCCTGCATAAGCCGTGGACGCCTCTGAGACCAAACCCAGTGTATATGTAAAAGTCCATGTTCTCCACAGCAAGGGCTCGGTTGGTCTGACTTCTCCCCATTCACCACAATTGGGTGGTTTGTGGTGATCTTGGAGATCCTACTAGTTGGATCTCGTGGTAAGCAGAGGTTCCCTTCCACACTTTCTACTGATGCAAAGCCTGAGTCTGTCTGAGCCTCTGCTATGTCCAACAGCAGACTCTGACTCCACCTTCACTGGGATGACGGCAAAGTCTCAGATCCAGGGAGTTTATTGCAGTTGCGTGAGTCCCTGTGGCCACGATCGGCGTTGTTTCACTGGGACGGCGGGTTTGCTTAGAGTGCTGTTGAGTGCTGCTCTGGATCTCTGGCAAGCATGGTGAGCTCAGCCATCCCTGCTGCAAGTTGTAGCCAGAGGAAGTGATGGCTTACAGTTCTGATGATCTGCAACTGCTTACTTCATTTCAAGTTGTTGGTAGTTTTCTTGTGAGTCTCTGGAGTCAGGCATGGTGAGGCAAGATGGTGCTGCTGCAGCCCCTGTGGCCACAGCTGTTGGAGGTGGGCAGGGTTCTTTTCTGCTCTCTTATTGGCTTTCTAGCTTTTTTAAAATTCTGTCTTTCACTTGTGCTTTTTAAAATTTTTTACTCCTTGTTTTCTTTTCTCATAATGCTGTTTTCACGGCACTGGAGATCAAGTTTCAGCAGGACTGCTTCCCTTGGTCAGCATCTTTCTGGAACTCTAAAGTAGTATTTTAAAGTAATTTAAACAGTCTTTCCATTTGATGTTTTAGAATCAAGCACAGGGTGATACTAAACATGTGGAAACATGGTAACATTCTCTTCCTCTCTTTTTGCTATTTTCTTCCTCAAAACTAATGAAAAGAGGTTTTGTTTTCTATATTGTTGCAGATGATATTTGCAACCAGACTATGAAAATTGAGAATTTGCTAATAAAATTAGGTGTCAATGTCATATTAGGTGACTCCATGGATGCCAACAAGAAGTGTGTTTGGTTAGGGTTAGGGTTAGCCACCTGTCCTTTCCTGACCATGTTCAGGGCCTGGTGATTGTCCTTCTCCATCACAGCTGCCTATCTAGGTGCCAAGTACAGACCTTTTACTTTATTTTGGAGCAGAGTGGCAGGCTTCCTCTTTCATGCATGCCCACCTGCATCCTGTTGTGAGCTTGTCCTGTTGGTGAGCTTTCTGTGCATGCAGCAGCTGTCATGGATGGACCTCATCTTATGGGAGTGACTTCAGCTCACATGGCTTCTCTCTGCTGCTGCTTATTGGCTGCAATGGACCACTGTAGACTCGGCTTTTCTACTGCTTCCTGACACTAGGCTACAGGTTGGTAGTCATCACACAGGCTAACATCATTCCTCCTCCTCCCCCTCCTTCTCCTTCTCCTTCTCCTCTTTCTTCTTTTAAGTACTGGGAATTTAATCCAGGCATTAACACTGATTACCTTTTTAATTTTTTGACACTAGGCATTTTACCTCCAAGCTACAACCCAGCCCTTTTTAATTTTTGAAACAGGGCCTTGCTAAGATCCTGCCAAATCTTTTGCAAGAGAGTAAACTGCTGATGTCTTCTAGTGCTGTGGTGAATCTTAAAAATACCACAGTAACTGAAGAAGCCAACCCAAAGTCTATGTACCATATATTCTGTTTTCTTGAAATTACCAGAAAAACAAACATATAGAGAAAGAGTTTTTCAAGATCTGGGGTGGGGATGAAGATTGATTGCAAAGGAGTTTTTGTCTTTTTATAAAAGCAAAAAAAAAAACAAAAACAAAAAACAAAAAACAAAAAACAAACAAAAAAAAACACCAAACAATAAAATAAAATAAATATACATCTCTGAAATGACACCATCCTTTAAGGCCTGCAAGGAATTTCTCTAGTGTTTTGAAGAAGGTCAGGAAAATCTAAATGCTGTCTCTATTAGGGCAGGAACATCATCTGGTTATCCTATTTGCAGAAGACTACTTTCTGCATAGAGTTAACATTATTACTAGGTGGACTGGATGGTTTGCTGACCAACTGAGTGAATAACTGGAAATCCTCAGCGCATCATTTTTGTTCACTGATGAGTTGCATAAAACCACTCAACCTTTCCATGTAGTCTCTTCCTGTTTTATCATTCAAGTACATAAGGAAAGCCATGTCTGGTGGCATGTGCTTGTAACCCCAGTGCTTGGTAGGCTGAAAGGAGGATCACAGATTCAAAGCCAGCCTCAGCAACTTAATCCCTTTTTTTTGACGAATAAAGTATTTTATTTTATTTTTGATTGGTGCACTATAGTCTCACATCAATGTAGATCATGTTGGCAATGGCATATATTCACACAGTAGTCCCTGTTTTAAAATAAAAATAAAATAGGGCTGGGGGTGTAGCTTGGAGGTAGAATGGCCCTGGGTTCAATTCCCATTAGTGGAAAAAAAAAGTATGTAAGATAATGTAGCCCAAGAAGGCTGTTTGGTTTGTGAGCTCTGTTTGAAAAATTCAAAGACACCTTCGTGTAAAAATTTCTAAGTCATCATTGTGACATCAAATGCTGTGTCTTCTATAAGCACAGTTTTTAAACTTACTTTAATGGATGCATTGTCATCACACATCACAGTGACGTTCAGAGTGATGGGGACAGACATGCACACAGCACTTAACCAGCTTCCGCTGGATCCCACCATCTCCCTCCGCTTCCTTGTACGTGATGCTGAAATTGGCAGTGATAATTTGTACAAGTACAGGGTTTAGTAAAGTCACTATCTGTACACCCATAGGACTCCTGCTGTGCTTGTACCTTTTCTGTAAACAAGCATATTTTTATTTACGTTTTACTTTTATTTTTAAAAATTAAATTCCACTGGGATTAGAACCCAGGGGCATTCTACCTCTGAGCTACACCCCCAGCTTGCTTGCTTGCTTGCTTTCTTTCTTTCTTTCTTTCTTTCTTTCTTTCTTTCTTTCTTTATTTTGGTACTTGGGTTGGAAATGAGGGGCATTCTACCTCTGAGCTACACCCCCAGCCCTATTTTTGATTCTTTATTTTGAAACAGGGTCTCACTGACTTGCAAATGGCCTCAGTAGGTAGCTGAGGCTGTCTTTAAACCTCGATTCTCCTGTCTCAGCCTCCCAAATGCTGAGATTAAAAGTGTGCACCATTGGGCCAGGCGTGGTGGCGCACGCTTGTAATCCCCGCGCTTGGGAGGCAGAGACAGGAGGATCCTGCAGGTTTGAAACCAGCCTCGCTGGCTTGAGACCCTGTTTCCAAATAAAAATATAAAATAGGTCTGGAAATGTAGCCTGGAGGTAGAAGGGTTTCTAGGAACCCCAGTACCACCAAAACAAAACAAAACAAAACAAAACAAAACAAAACAAAAGTGTGCACCACCACACCTGGCTAAAAAACATTGTTTTTAAACATAATTTCTACATGTGCATGTTGACATGTTGACATTCTAGGCTTGGTTATGAGTCCCAAGAGAAGACTTGTACCAAATTCACAACTTATTTTAAATTCATGAAAGTAAGCACTTTTGAATTCTAGCTTTTAGATACATTTCCATCACAGAAATATGATAGGATATTTTCTGCTATTCAGAAATAACATGACTTTTCAATGTCGTAAGTCTAAAACTGCTTGCTTAAATCTGGAAGATAAATTTAAGTTATTTTGAATGAAATTGAACACCTACTTAGTAAAAAGTAAAAATACCATAAATTCATTTGTTCATGAATTAACTTGCTTAATGGGAAATTTGCCTGGGCAAAAGATACAGCTTTTTCAAGGGCCTGGATTCATCCTAATAGAAACTACTGAAAAACCATTAGTCATTCTGGCTAGGCTGCTACTCCAGAGGAGAGAGCTATATGAGTTAGCTGTGCAATACTTCTAATACTTGAAAGAATACTGCCAAATGCCAGAGTGAATGCTATACCTTGTTAATATTTCTGGAGACATCATCAGACACCTACAAACGTTGGAGAACTCCTTTGAAAGTTACTAATATAGAGATGAAATTAAAGTTGACACATGGTTTGGCTTTTCTTATTAACATAAAAACTTTAAAAAATTTTTGGTGCTGGTGATTGAACCTGGGGCATTTTACCTCTGATTTATACTCCAAGTCCTTTTTAGTTATTCACTTTTATTTTGAATCAGGGTCTCAATAAATTGCTGAGGCTGGCTTGAATCTGTGATTTTCCTGTCTTAGACTTTCGAGTACCAGAATTACAGACATGTGCCTCCATACCTGGCTCATTTTCTTTTCTTTTCTTTTTGGTACTAGGGATTGAAACCATGGGTGTTTTATCTCTGAGATAGACCTCCAGCACGATTTTGCTTTTAATTTTGAGGCAGGATCTCACTAAGCTGCTGAGGCTGTTCTTGTCTCAGTTTCCCCAGTACTGGGTTTAGAGGTGCGTGCCATCATGCCTGGCTCTGGCCCTTATTAACATAAATAGCATCAATAACCCATGCTTGCCAAGGATCTTCTCAATGGCAAGGGTAAATCAGCTCTCTGACAAGAATACAACCTACTAATACTGTATAATATTCAAATTTTAAAATGTAACTAAAGTACACTCTTTTTTTTAATTTTTTTTATTGGTGAACTGTATTCATACATCATAGTAGGATACATACTTTTGTAGACATACATGCACACTTTTCCCAGTCAGCCCCCGCCCAATCCCCACCCCATTCTCTCCCTATCCCTCCCTCCCATGCTTGGCTTAGTAGTTGACATCTAGTATTATGGCAATTTATCTAAAATTAAAAATGATAATCTCACATAACAGTTTCATTTGTCTGATACCAAGCTTTTGATGACTTAAAGATAACATTTCAATATTTCTTTTTGCTTTCTTTCTTACCAGAGAATATTTTTTTCTATTTTTTAGTTGAAACTATCATATATTTATATATATATATTTTTCAGAAAAAAATCTATCCTAATATGGAATATGGAGTCTAGGTACCCAAAACGATCTTGAAAAGGAACAAAGCTAGAAGATGTATATTTCCTGATTTCAAACCATATAAAGCTACAATAATTGAAACAGTGTAGTACTATTCTAAAGGCAGATATATAAACCATTGGAGTTAAATAAAAGCCTAGAGCTAAATTCTTCCCTATATTGTCAAGTTATTTTTGACAAGGTTTCCATGAACATTTGGTGGTGAAAATGATAATCTTTTAACTAAATATTGTTAAAAAATAATAATTACATGGAAAAGAATAAAATTGGACCCTTACCTAATCCCATATACAAATATTAACTCAAAATAGATAATAGACCTAAATATAAATCTTAAGACTATAAACTTTTAGGAGAAAATCTGGGTCATAAAACCTCACAACATTGAAATTGGCAGTGATTTCTTGGTTATGATTTCAATGGCACAGGCAACAGAGGAGTATACAGACTCCCTAAAAAATAAAAAAAAAATTGTATATCCAAAGACAATGTAAACAGAATTAACAGTTACTAATAGAATGGGATAAAATATTTCCAATTGCTATATCTGAAGGTATATTAATATTCCAACTAGAAATCCTAAAAATTAACAACAATAAAGGCAAACAATACCCTTTAGAGATAGGTAAAAGACTAACACAAATAATGAATCTCCACAGATAACCAATCTTAATTGTCTGTTGGATGGAAACTCTTGTTTCTCTGGTTCTGGTGTGTGTTACCTATTTCTTCTTTGTAGTTAATCTCTTTGAGTATTTTCTCTAGTGCTGGTTTTGAAGACATAAATTCCTTCAGTTTCTGTCTGTCATGGAAGCTTCTTATTTTTCCATCTAATTTGATAGAAAGTTTTGCTGGGTAGGAAATTTTTGGCTGGAAGTTGTTTTCTTTCAGAGTTTGGAATATGTTACTCCAAGCCCTTCTGGCTCTCATGACTTGGTTTGGGAAGTCTGGAGTGATTCTAATTGGTTTGCCTCTGAATGTCACTTGGCCTTTGTTTTTGTTGCCTTTAAGATTCTCTGCTTGGCTTCCACATTGGTCATTTTGACAATTATGTGGCGTGGGGATCCTCTTCTCCGATCCTGTCTAAAGGGAGTTCTATAAGTTTCCTGGACCTTTGTATCAACCTCTTGCTCTATGTTTGGAAAATTTTCTGCTATTACTTCCTTGAAGAGATTGTTAATCCCTTTGGTTTCACTTTCTTTTCCCTCCTCTATTCCAATAATTCTTAGGTTAGCTCTCTTAAAATGGGCCCATATTTCTTCAATATCAGATTCCTGCTGTCGGATATTTTTTTCTAGATTAGAAACTATGCGTTCATTTTTGGATTGCTCATCTTCTAAGAGTGAGATTCTGTTCTCCATGTGGTCTAATCGGTTGTTTGTGCTTTGAATTGAGGCCTTTACTTCATTAATTGCATCCTTTATCTCTTTTTGGCTCTCTCTGAGTTCTTTTCAAAGCACCTCTATTATTTCTACAGTTATTTTCCTGATTTGATCTTCTAGAAATCTCTGGTTTTCTGTTTTATCGGGTTCTGATGTTGTGGGGTTGTGGGCATTAATTGCTCCAGTATTATTCCTCTTTCCCATGATTTCCGATGTTTGTGCCTTCTCTGGGTTCTTCCCTTGGGTCACTATGACTTCCCTTAAGGTGTTCTGGATCTCGAGTCAGTAGTATCTCGGACCCCACTACTCCTTTACTGGGTTTTATCACAGAGTCTCTGACCCAGAGAGTCGATAGAGGCTGCTTTAGACTGTGGGGGGTGCCAGGTTGCACGTTCTCCTCTGGTGTGATATCTCTGCCACCGCCCCTCCCCCACTGGGTCAAGTCCCAGGGAGTACAGTACTGGGATTTCTCCTCTGTGGCCCGCAATTTGACTCACTATTCTTGAGTACGCAGATGTAGCTGTACTGGCCTCGCTGAATTCGCTGCTGCTGCCGCCGGTAGCAATATGGCGCCGCTGCTACGCCCTCGGCTATGGGGCTCGCGTTTTTCTTCTTGATTTTGATTTCTACTCTGAATCCCTGCAGCGTGTGCTGAGCTCGGCCACTGGGAGCTTTAGATGCTCTCTGCGCGGAGAAATCCCGCCTGGCTGTTCCGCAGTGGCTCACCTCGGCTTGCTGTAGCCGTCCCGTGAATTCGCTGGTGCCGCCGGCAGTATGGCGCTGCTGCCGCGTCTGCCGCGTCCTCGGGCGCAAGGCCGGTTATCTCCTCTTTGGCTCTGTTCTCAGTCTGCTTTCTCTCTGGAGCCTGGTGATTTTTTGTTTCACTGGTGATGGTGTTTTCTGGCTATGAAAGGCGCTGATTTTGTGGTAATGGAGATTTGTTGTTAGCGGGGCTCTTAAGCCCCGCTTTTCTCGGTCGCCATCTTCCCGGAAGTCCAAGTACACTCTTAATAGAATAAAAAGTCATGGAATGAGAAAAAATGCTTACAAATCCTATATCTGATATAGGGCTTGATATCCAAAATATAAAAAGAACTACTACTGAATACCACAAAACTATATAGTCAAAATGGTTAAAGTGATAAATTTTATGTAACATTAATCATACTATGATAAAAGTATAAAAATAACTGAGTATGGTGGTGCGTGTCTTAGAATCTCAGTATTTGGGAGGCTGAGACAGGTGGATCTCAGGTTCAAGGCCAGCCTCAGCAATTTAGTGAGGTCCTCAGCAACTTAGTGAGATCCTGTTTCAAAATAAAAAATAAAACAGGGCTGGAGATGTATCTCAGAGGTGGAATGTTCCTGAGTGTACACCTTGTTAGGCTTGCACGGTGAGTAAAAGCACGAGAGTGTCCAGGGAGCACGGTACCAGTTTTAATGCGGTCCTCTCGGGGATGGCGGCTGGACAGTCCCGAAGACCTGCAGGCCATCCAAGGCTAGAGGGAGAATGCCTCTCTTTTTAAGGTCTACGTCTTGGAGGTGGGACTTCGTGTGGGACGCTGCTTCTCTTGTGATATTGCCTGCCTTGCGATATCGCCTGCCTGCCCAGCAGAGTCTCCTCCTCCTTCTCCAGGGTTCCGCCTCCTGCAGGGGAGAGAGGAGGGACCCGACTTGTTACTTCCCACTACCAACAACCACACACACACACACACACACACACACACACACACACACACACGTACTCATTGTTAGAGAGCACAGCTGTGACTCACAGAAATTACAGAAATTTTAGAAGAAAGAGACACATTTGTTATTAATTGGGGCCCAGGCAAATTGTGAAATAAATGTAGCTTGACTTTAATATTTTCTACCTTAGATCCCTGTTTCCTAGAATCTTTCTCATTTTTACATTGTGCTCTGTCTTCTAAGAACTTCATGTTGTGTTGATATACCCAGACCAGATACTTTCCTGAGTTCCGTACCCTCCGAGTTGCTTCACTATTACATTTAAAACTCTTTCCTATTCCCTCAGAAGCATGCCCAAGCTGTCACTTTAGGATATAACTTAATAGTTTCTTTTTCATTATGGTGATAAAGATGGAATTTATGAAAGATTCTTCAGTGATTTTTTAATTTTTACTTTAATTTTTTTGGTACTGGGGATTGAGCCCAAGGGCATTCTACCTCTGAGCTACACCCCCATTCCCTTTATTTTTAATTTTGAAATGGGGTCTCACTAAGTTATTGAGACTCTCGTTAATTTGCCGAGGTTGGCTTTGAACCTGTGTTCCTCCTGTCTCAGCTTCATAAGTACTGGGATTACAGGTGTGTGCCACCCTGCCCGGCTCTCAGTGATTCTTTAATGAGGGAACCTAGCACCGTGGAAGCCAATTGAGGAGGTGAGATTGCCTTCTGAGGAACCTTCAAAACAGTGAGGCGGTGGCCTCCCTCTCTGGTTGTGGTAGTCCTGACTGTTGGTATGCAATTGAAGACAAAAGGATGAGTTGCATAAGTTGAGAAAGTACAGAAACTTGGGTTGTGCGGACAAGCTCCTGTGTGCCTTTCCTCGGGGCTCATCATGTTGTCGGTGTGTCCGTGTGTAGTGATGGCTGCGGTAGCAGTAATCTACATGTTGACTGATTTTACCAGCGCAATAGTGGATGTGTGGTGCATTAAATTAAAAGCAACCACACCTCAAGGAAGACCATCGACATGGTTTGAAGTGAGCAATTCTCTCTTGAGGAGAAAGTGAATATTAGAAAAGTTCCAATTGTATTTTTAACTAAGTAGTTGAAAATGTGTGCTGATTAGACTCGCTTTCAAAATTAAAAGAACCCCTGTTGAGACCATTTGCGGAGACTTCTATTTAGCTATTTTTTCTGGCTTCAACACTTCTGGAAATCATCATAATTACCCTACATGTTAAAAAGAACAAAGAACATTGCAAAAGGTGTCAACTAAATAATTGTATTGTAGGGTAATTTCTTGGTATTTGAAAGATGTTTGCCACCTACGTGAGAATGTTTGTACATTTTCTACATATAATTGGGAAAATGTGATAAAGTAACAGAATATTTCATAACCAGAGATCATTGTGAAAATCTGTTGGAGCTAAAACAAAAATTTTAAAAGAGATATATACTTATGTAAATATGTGTGCAGCCAATTGAACATTGGCATGCATTACTTAATGACAGGGATATGTTCTGAGAAATGCGTTATTAGGAAATTTCACTTTTGCGTCAATACTGTAGAATGTCCTTACATAAATCTAAGTCATATAGACTATCACCTACCGAGGCTATATTGGATAGCCACCTTTATATTTGTAGTTCATTGCCAACTGAAACATTGCTATGTGTTGCAGGAAGACACTGCACACTATATAATTTATTGTTATTGTTTTGGGGCTGGAAATTGAACCAAGGAAAATTTTCCCTCTGAGCTACATCCCCTGCCCTATTTTATGTTTTTTATTTTGAAACAGTATCTAGCTATGTTTATAGAGCCTCCCTAAGTTGCTGAGGCTGGCCACAAACCTGTGATCCTCCTGTCTCAGCCTCCCAAGTACTGCGATATTACTAGCATGTGCCATGGTGCCTGGAATTATAAATTAGTTTATTTGGGTTCAACCAGATTGCCTGGATTGAACTGGTATCCTTTGTTGGCTAGAATCTGATGAATCTTATTTCTGTCTGATAAAAATGCTATGGTGGTTTAACAACTGGACCTTTGAGCAGAGCTAAGAGATATACAGTGCTAGAGTCAAATAGACTGGATCCCAGCCTTCACCACAGCGATCAAGAGCATTTCCTGTGCAAATCACAGACTATCTATAGGACAATGGCTCAGTTTCCTCATTTTAAAATGGATGAAAATGACTGCTTTCTGGTGTCATTATAAGAAAATAAACTATTCAAGGAGAATGCCTAGCATAAAAGAAATAGCATCAATAAATTATAGCAATAAAGATTATTGTTAATATTCCATAATATAGATGGTGGGCAAAATATTTCAAAGTAAGAAATCTGGGAGTAAAATTTATAAAATAGACCATTCGCAATAAATCAGATTTAGTTAATATTGTTGAAAAGTATCATTTCTAAATCAGCTTTCAATTCTCATATGGGATTGCAAGAAAATGCACCAGGTATATTATTGTTAAACAATAGTTTTGTCTGAAAAGGGGATTGAGTAAGAATGGCGTCCTTGAAACCGTGTTTGCCAAGCATTATGAGCCAGCATAAATCCTACCTACCACTGTGGCTGATACAGCTAGTCAAGGAAAGAAGAAAGCTGTCAAAGGTAGTCCCCAAAGTGGTAAAGGCCTAAAACCTAGGGAGGGACTATTTACAATTGAGAATATATATATATATATATATATATTTTTTTTTTTTTTTTTTTTTTTTGTACTGGTGCTTGGACCCAGGGATGTTCTACCTCTGAACTATACCCCCAGACCTGTTTTATTTTCTTGTTTTGAAATAGGGTCTTGTGAGATTGCTGAGGACCTTGCTAGGTTGTTGAGGCTGATCTCAAACTTGTGATATTCCTGTCTCAGCCTTCTAAGAACTGAGATTACAAGTGTTGGCCACCATGCCCGACCAAAAGTGTCTATTTTTAGAATGTGATATTTACAGATGTTGACTAATGAATAAAACATACATGGTTAGTGATTGGGAATGGCCAGAGACGCACATCCTTTGCTTCTCCCAAGATTCTTGGATCAATTATTTGCAGAAAAAAGGAAAAACAAAAGAAAGAATAAAGAAAGGAAAGAAAAAAGAAAGAAAGGAAGGGAAGCGAGCAAGCGAGCCCAAGACGGCTCTGCTGTGAAATGGACCGAGTTTTCCGCAGTGGCCAAGATTCAGCAGGGAGGTGCCACGTGTACCTCCCGCGGGTGGCTGAGTTTTGGTCAGATGGGCTCTGCGGTTTGGCCTTCTCAAACTGAAATTCTAATAGGCCTGGGCGGCAGGAAGACCAAGGTGGGGTTAACAATGTTATCTTGAAATTTCTTACATTTTATGGCATTTAAGAGTTGTAAAATAGTTATTTGAGGGACCCAAGGGAGGATGTTATTATTCTATTCCTACAGGCAAAGAAAAGGGCTTTCTGTGGTTGAATGGTTTGGCCAAGACACTCATTTAATGAGAGCCAGAATGAGGATTAGGTCTTCGGTCCTCTGACCCGGCATGCCACTCTTTGTATTTGAACACACTAGTTCCTGCTGTGCTAATTTCTCAGAAGGTCATATGCAAAAGAGCTCTGCATTCGTAATGCAGGCTTAGGCTTAGACATATCATCTGTGTTTGCCACTTGTGGCTAACTTCTCTTTGACCACCACTGTCTTTTGTCTTAAGCCAAATGTGAAGCCAAATTAGCTTTCACAGTCTAATTTCTTTTCTCTCTTATTAGGCTTGGATTATGAAAGGTGTGATTTTGAGGAAGGGCTTTGTGCTATGGAACAAGACGAGACTCAACAACCTGGTTGGACGAAGAGAAATGGGATGTCTGGCCTGTCACCCCCATTCCACGACCACAGTGGGGACGTGTCTGGTAAATGCTTTGAATTTATTCATTTGCTTTTTCTTTCATTTCTGCATTTGTTGATTTGTTCCTGTTCCAAGTGTTTGTGTGGGAAAGTAGAATCTTGGTATTTATATAACAGCAATACTTAAAACATCTACATTAGTATACTCATATTTACATAGTAATAATTATTACGCCTAACTTTCCGCATCCTTCCATCATTGTTACAATATTTCTCACTGTGGAATGCAGCATCAGAGTCATATAATCTCTGGGATGACAACAGGTCTATCTTGCTGATAATTGGGATTTTACTTGCTCTTTGGAAGCTCTAAGGAAATGGTAAAATGTAAGCATAATACTACATAGATTACATAGCCAAATTTTTTTGCTTTAGGCTGGATTGATTTAAGCTCTGTCTAGTAGCGTTTGTTGAAGTCAGGCTGACTACAGAGATCTGGGGCTGCTCGGTAGCTTTAATGGGGCTCTAGGGCCAGATTTTTATTTCTATATTCGTTAGCTAATAAATGTTATTCACTCAACATTGTGTACCAAAATTTGTATTGGTGAGCAGAAATCAGCCTCATGCCCACCCTCATCTGATAACTTTCTGTATAATAAGAGAGATATTACATTTCTTGGCATAACTGAAGACTGGCTATTTCTGTAAGAGTGATGCTTCCCTCAAAGGGCAACGTGGCTCATGCCTGTAATGTTAGTACTTGGAAGGCTGAGATGGGAGAATCACATATTTGAGGTGAGCCTCAGCAACTTAGTTCTTGTTTCAAAATAAAAAATATTTAAAGGACTCGGGGTATAACTCAGAGGTAGAATGCATCTGAGTTCAATCCCCAGTACCAAGAAAAAAGGCACAATGCTTCTCATAAATGAAGACAAAGAAATGTTCAAATATGGATATTGCCCAAGGTATAACTTAAAGCAAGAAATGTTGTGCTATTATTGATTTGAACATTTTATATAAATATTAGACGTGTGGATTAGATTCCTGGGTCTGTCGCTTCCCAGCTAAATGTAAGATCTCAAGGAATTTACTTTTTTGAGTCTGAGTTCTTTGAACCTTAAGAAGGAGAGTGATGATGCCAAGGTCATGGGATTATTTTAAGAGCTACATGAAGCTGTGCATGGTGGTGCACACCGCTAATCCCAGTGCTTGGGAGGCTGAGCCAGGAGGAACAAAAGTTCAAGACTAGTCTCAGCACTTAGCAAGATCCTGGACAACTCAGCAAAATCCTGTTCTAAAACAAACAAAAAAACTTAAAAAAATAAAAGAGCTGGGTATACCTCAGAGGTAGAATGCCACTGGATTCGATTCCTACTACAATAAAACAAAACAAAACAAAAACTAAATGAGATAATTATTGGTAAGACTTATCACAAACTACTCGGTACTCTCAACAAAAAAGGTAGATATTCAGTCATTTCTGAATGATTTTGGTGTTGCTAAATTTAACTTCTATATAACTAAGACGAAGCTTGTCATTTATGTTGGCTTTGATGTCAAAAAGACTTTATTTAAATGTATTCCTCTACCATCTCATACCACATTAAGATGTATGACTACAATGCACCAATAAAAAATTTAAAAATTAAAATAAAATAAAGTAAAAATGTTAATGATGGGTAGACATGTGCCAAGTTTATCACAGAAAGAAACCAGTTTGAAATTTTGTTATGAGCATAGTTACGCATGGTGGTGATGCTGAATTTGGTTCCCAACCTCTTGCCTTTGCAACATCTTGTGATTTGCTCACGTGGTTCATTTTTCCTTCAGCGCCTCGGCATCGTTTCTCCCTTGTACTCGGAAGGTTCTTTTCCACACACATCTATTTTTCCTGGCTGTCTTGGTGACCACATACGTGGCCTCTTCTATCTGGCTCTTACACTAACCCTTGTTTCCCTCCTTATCTTGGAGTTGGACAACCCCAGAAACCCTACCACTTTGCTTCTTTCTTTCTTCCTTTTCTACCTTTTTTCCCCTCGTTTTTCTATACTTATTTTTAGATGCGTAGCCAAGAGATAAAATGGAGTCAGTTCATATTAAGGAAAAAAGGAGACGTTGTATAGGCATACATTGTTGAATCATATTGTCTGGACTAATATAACATCTCTGTGGTCAGCTGGATGGGACAGAATCTTTGCCCTGTCACCCAGCCATCTGGGTGGCCTCAGTTTCCTCACAGCTCCATAATGGGATGGAAATAATAATAAAAGCTGCATAGGAAAAAAGAGGCCAGTTGTTGTCTGGCACAAGTAACCCGAGGCTAGTGATTTTCACAGGAGTCAGTACCTCTTATCAATATAACTGAACATTAAATCAGGAGCATTCCTTAGTAATAACTGTAAATAAGAAAATGTTCTGGTGTAGATATTTACTGTTTAAAAGGTTTATTAAAAATCTGTAAACTTGTCTCCATTTCGAAGCTCTTATTTCCTAAGAATTAGTAAGGTTTTGGTTAAATTACTCTTGAAGTAAGTTGCTAGTGCTCTCGAATAAGATCTTTGAATCGTGTGATCCATGCCTTGGGTTTTCCAAGCTAAGTTTGAAAACCTATTAGGACATTAAAAAGTCACTCTTGTCAGTATTTGACATCTAATAAAGGCCAGAGGCAAAGAGATTAAAGTTTTCTATTGATTTTTCAAAGTATGTAACATTGCATTTGGATAAAATAGCATCACTACAACGCATTAAAATGCATTTTTTGCAATGATAGTATGTTTAAAAATAGAAGAATATAAGAATTTTAAAACTCTGAAATCCAGCTGATGATCATCTTAAGATATATAATTCACTGGAATTCTAAAATATATCGGCTGAAGATGAGAATAATTTATTTGTAAAGTTCATATTTCTCTTTATGCCATAGATTATTTCCTTATTTGGGTATTTAGAATTACTTTTAAATGGGAACATAGAGCTTTTGCCATTCTAAGCAGTTGCTGAGGTGAGTATAAAATCTACATAATACAGCCGGGCGTGGTGGCTCATGCTTGTAATCCCTGTTCTTGGGAGGCTGAGACAGGAGAAACGCACAGGTTCGAAGACAGCCTCAGCTACTTAGTGAGGCTCTCAGCAATTTAGTGAGACCTTGTTTCCAAATAAAATAGAAAATAGGTCTGGGAGTATAAGGTAGAAAAGCCCCTGGGTTCCAACCCTAGTACCACAAAAAAAAATCTACATAATATATTATGAAGCAGTCACACCATTGAATTGTGCCCAGTGTTTTTATTTTGGCATGTAGTAGTCAGAGGATATGTATCTGCAGTCTACATATATATCTTCAATCAATGACCTATGTTTTTTAGTTAAACAATGTTTAATAAAAGAAAATTATCTTTTATCATATTTATTTATAATAGTCTTCATTTCTTGAGATTATCTGAGTTCATCTCTGGTATCATTTCTGCTCAGCTTGAATTATTTCTTTTAGTATTTCTTGTAGTATAGCTCTGCTGATGATAAATTAGGTTAGTTTCCCTTTTCTGAACATGATTTTTATTTTGCCTTAATTTTTGAAATATATTCTTACTGGATATAAAATGTTTCATGGTCTTTTTTTTCCTTTTAGTACACTAAAGAATTGATTTCACTGTTTTCTGAGCCTCTTTATTTTCTGATATAAAATTCATAATTTCAAATTATTTTTGCTGTATGTAACATCTTTGATAAAATAAAAAGATATATAAAGATATATATGGATAAAGACATCTCTGATGCTTTTGGATTTTATCTTTATCTTTGGTTTTTGGCATGAGATTTTAAAATTTTATCCTATTTGAGCTTTATGAATCTGAAATGATTGTTTTCTGCCAATTTTGAGATATTCTGTCCTTATTTATTCAGATATCTTTTGTGCCCATCTTTCCTTTCCTTTCCTTTTCTTTTCTTTTCTTTTTTGTGGTACTAGGGTTCCTGGAAGCCATTCCACCTCTGGGCTACACTCCCAGACCTATTTTATATTTTTATTTTTTATTTTTGGAAACAGGGTCTCTTAAGCCAGTGTGGCTGGCTTCGAACCTGCACGATCCTCCTGTCTCCGCCTCCCAAGCGCGGGGATTACGAGCGTGCGCCACCATGCCCGGCAAACTCTCTTGCATCATCCTTTCTTTTCTCTGCTTCTTAGACTCCATACTTCAATACATGAGACTATAAGCCAAACACGCTGTTCTAGAGGAGAGACCGTCATACACTTTGACTTGATTTCAGACAATTTCAATTGGTCAGTCGTCTTTATGTTGTTTGATTCTTTTATTTTTGTTTTGTTTGGATTTTGAATATGTTGCTAAAATCATCCAGTGATTTTTAAAATAAAATATTGTATATTTCAACCTAAAAATTTTAATTCATTATTAAAAACATTTTGCTGAATTTCCTTCTTAATTTTCCATGCATTATAAGCATATTTTCTTTACCTCATCATGCATAATTGTAATAACAGTTATAAAATTCTTGCATGAGAGTTCCTTCTGTTGGTTTTTAATGATATGATCACACGCTGTGATGATTTGTCTATAAAATAATTGAGTTCATAACCTTAAAATTATGGGTACTAATGTTATAAAAGCCCTGTACTCTCTTTGGGATTTTCTTTTTCCAGAGAAAGGCAGTGCTTTGTTTCCCCAGTGACTGGCTTGCAAGAAATCAAGTTGCAAACTCTATCTCAGGCTGTGAGCAGCCCAATCTTGAACTATTCTAAGCTCCTATGCCTCCTTTGTTTGGCTCTCACGTTTCCTGAGGTCTGAGCTCATAGTTTTTTTCCTGTTCTTTAGTGCAGTCATGTTTTTGGCTGCATTTTTCATTCGGGCGATACCACCATCTTTTAATGTGTTCTGTGCTGCCTTTTATCAAGGGCACAGAAGCCATAGTCCAGTCCGTAGTAGTAGGCAGACCGTGTCGTACAGTGAGTTGGATGAGGAGGAGGGACGGGGAGGGGAGGGGGTGAGAATTGGGGAGGGGCTACATGAGTGATGTGCAGTGTGTCCATCTTGTGTCCATTAAGATGCATGACTACAATGTACCAATAAAAACTGAAATGCCCACCCCATTAGATGTGTGCCTACGACGCACCAATAAAAAGTTAAAAATTCAAAATAAATAAATAAAAAATCTACTCTAAGAAACAAAAGCGGCAAGTAGATGCAGTTCTCTGCATGGGCACCCTGGGAAGCCTAATGATGGCTTCCTTGCCATTTTCACACCTTCCTAGTGAATCAATAAAGAGACTCAGAGGGACTTAAACTCCTTAGAAGATTTATAAAGTTTGGTCAACAACACCTTGAAATGTGGCTAGTGGAACAAGAAATCCAGACGAGTATATATATGTATATATGTATATGTATGTGTGTGTGTGTGTGTGTGTGTGTGTGTGTGTGTGTGTGTATACACACAACTGTGGGAGGCAGAATTCCAAAGGTGTCCCCAAGGTTTGTTGTTTCCTGATTATTCAGCCAAACAGGGGCAGCTGCTGTAAAGGGAGTTATTTTGTAAGTGTAGTTCACCTTCAAATGAGAAGGTTACCCTGGACTCTTCAAGTGGGCCCAAGGCAATCTCTTGAACCCTTAAAAACAAAAGAGGAAGGTATGCGGTCCTTGGTGTGTTTCCTTCTGGACCCCACACCTCTCTCTCTCCCCTGACTCATGCATGCTGTTGAGATTGGCATTGGTGATGTCATATACATGCTACGCATCACATCTCCATCCCCTCCTCTCTTCCCTACACCCCTCCATCGCTCCATTGGAATCTCTATTCTTTTATACGGAGTCTCTTCTGTTACCCAGTCTCTCTCCAGCCTACACATATGGGAGACAGCACACAGCTGTTCACTCTCTGAGGCTGGCTCGACTCACTTAGCGTAGTATTCTCAGGTCACATCCACTTTCCTGCAAATGGCCAAGTGTTGGGTGCATGTGTATTCTTAGTACTCAAATAAACACAAACGAGGAAGGAAGGAGATCTGAGGCAGAAGGGAAGATGAGAGCGATTCGAGGTTTCAGGACTTGACCCACATTGCTGGCTTTGAAACGGTGGAAGAGAGGAGTCAGGCCAGGGCAGCAGGGGGCCCAGGCATGGAACGCCATCGCTGGCCAACGACCAGCAGAGAAGCAGGGACGCGATGGAATGCATTCTGCCAATGAGCCGAAAAGGATTCATCCCCAAGCCTTCAGAAAGGCGCACGGCTGGCAAACATTCATTTTGGCCTTTTGAGCATCTGAGCAAGGAACTGAGTGCACTGTGCCTGGACCCGTGACCCGCAGAAACTGGGAGAAAATACACTTGTGTTGCTCTGAGCAACAAGTGTGTGGTAATTTGTTATGGCGGCAGTAAATATGAGTACACTAATTTTCAGAGTTCCTAGGAAAAATTTATAGTTTCTTGATGGTCCATTCACACTTATAATTATCTTTTCAGTATTTTAAAACTCTTGCCTCAGTAGGGAAAAAAAAATCCTACATTTGAAGTCTGGAGACGAGGAATTTTGACTTTGCTTGAGCACTAATTAGTAGCACGATCTCAAGGCAAAGCCCCAGGCTTTCATTTTCTCCTTTACCTGGTCCCAGTTCGTCTAGTTTTTCATATGCCTGATGTTTTATTCTTACTGCTTCCACTGCCTGTCTTTGGTGCGTGTTGAAAATTGGGCGTCTGTCTTTGATTAAAGCCACTTGCTCCTGCTTCCCTAGCCCGAATAATTTTTATGAGTTCATATCAATTTCAAATGGATCAAAGACCTAAATGTAAGGCCCTAAACTTTGAAACTGCTACAAGAAAGCATAAGGGAAATCCTTAAAGAAAAAGGCACAGGCCAAAAAACTTCCTGAACAGGACTCCAATCGCCCAGGAAATAGAGCAAGAATAGGACTGCGTCAAATCCAAAAGCTTCTGCACAACAAAGGAACAGTTAAGGGTTTGCAGAAATTACAGAATGGGAGGAATCCTTGCTAGTTACTCCTCTGATAGAGGACTAGTATCCAGACTATATAAAGAACTTGATATAGTTACACCAAGATACGATAACCCAAGTGGGCAAACGAGCTGAGTAGACATTTCTTAAAAGAAGTGTGAATGGTCAATAATTATGTAAAGAAAAATTCACATCTGGAGGCATTGGGGAAATGCTAATCTACATTGAAACGCCATCTCACCCAGTAAAATGGCTATCATCAAGAACACAAGGAACAATAAATGCTGGTGCAGATTGTGGGAAGTGAGAACTCTTGTATATTATTAGTGGGAGTATAAATTAGTACAATATTACAGAAACCAAAATGGAGGTTTCTCAAAAAACTAGAATTAGAACTACCAGATGATCCAGCTAGACCTGAAGAAATTAAAGCCAGCACACTGCAGTGACGCACGTGTACCAATGTCTATCAAGGAGTAGTCACAGTAGCCAAGACATGGAATCAGCCTAGGTTCCTGTCAATGGATGAAGAAAATAGGACATTGCACACAGTAGAGTATTGTTCAGACAGAAAGAAAATGAAACCATGTTCTTTGCAGAAAAATAGATGAATCTGGATATCATCACATTAAGCAAAATAAGTCAGACCCAGAAAAAACAAGCTTCAAGCCAAATGCTGTGATGCACGCTTGTCATCCCAGGACTTGGGAGGCTGAGACAGGAGGATGACAGGTTTAAGGCCAGCCTCGGCACCTTAGCAAGACCTTGCCTCAAAATTTTAAAAAAAAATAGGGCTGGGAATGTAGGTCGGAGGTAGAATACTCTCCTCCAGTGAGTTCAATCCCCAGTGCCAAAAATAAATAAAAATTAAAATAATAAGAAAGATAAAAAACACAATTCTTACATTTTTTTCTTATAGTGGAATCTGGGGAGGAGGCATACACTGTAAAAACAACAGGGGTTCTATTAGAGAAGAGGAAGGAGACGGGGCAGGAGAAGGTTAAGAGAAGGTAATCGAAGTGGATATGATCAAAGTTATTTGCATGTATGAATATGCCACATTATTATGAGATTGTTTTCCTCCTTTTCCTTTCTGATTTTTCATTTCCAATGTATAGAAATGCAACTGACGTATGCTCATGGATTCTCCATCCTAAAAACGTACTAAACTCACGCACAGTTCTGTTTGTTCCTATTTTTGCATTTTGGTGCTTCCTCTGGTTCTTCTAAGTGCAGTCATGGCATCTGCAAATAGAGATAGTTCTCATTTTTTCTCTCCGTGCTGGGAGTGTTTTCTGTTACTGCCTTGCATCATTGCTGGATGGAAGCTTACGTACACTGCTGATTAGAAGCAGGGGTGGCGGGCATCTTTGTTCCTGTGAGGAGGATTTTGTCCCCAACAGTTTACTACTAGGTATGCTGTTTATTGGTGAGCTTTTTTGTAGAAGTCATCTATAAGGCAGAACAAGTTAGCTTCTTTTATTAGTATGCCAGGTATTTTTCTTATGTGAGAATATTGGACTTTGTCAAACGTGTTGTTCGCTTCTATTTGAGGTGGTTGTGTGTTTTTTGTCCTTCATTTGAGCAACGTGATATTTACAGTGTTGGGTTTTCATGTTGAGCCAACGTTGCATGCCTGCTGTACATTTCACCCAGTCACGGTGACTAACCTTCAGTATGTCACATATTCATCACATGTACTGCTCTGTTATTTTCTTGTTAAGGTAGTGTTGGCCTCATAGAACGGTTGAGAGTGTTTACTCATCTCTGGATTTTTTCAAGAGTTTGCAAGTGCTTTGGTGTTAGTCCTTTGAATGTTTTATAGAATCCAATAGTAAAGGCTTCTGTGCCTTAGACTTTGTTGTTGTGGCGTGAAATTTATTATTTCTCCACTCTCTTTACAAGTTATAGTGTATTCAAATTTTCTCTTTCTTTTTGAGTTATCTTGGTAGTATGTCTTTCTAGAAATTTATTTAATTTAGGCTGCCTTATTTGTTAGCGTGGAATAGTTCATTTTTCTAATCGCTTTTGTAAGGTTTAAAATTATTTCTCTCATTTAAATCTCTGCTTTAATTTCTATTTCTCTCCCTGCCTTCTTCCCTCTCTTTTTCTTCAGTAGTTGACGAAGATATTAGTCAATTTTTTAGGTATTTCTAAGAAACAAATTTAATTACAAATAGTTTTCTCTGCCAGGCATGGTGCCGCGTACCTGTAATCCCAGTATTTGGGAGGCTGAGACAGAAGGAGCATGGGTTTGAAAAAAGCCTCAGCAGTGAAGTGAGACTCTCAGGAACCTAGTAGGACTCTGTTTTAAAATAAAAAATATTGTCGGGCGTGGTGGCGCACGCTTGTAATCCCCGCGCTTGGGAGGCGGAGACAGGAGGATCGCGCAGGTTCGAAGCCAGCCGCACGCGCTGGCTTAGGAGACCCTGTTTCCAAATAAAAATGTAAAAATAGGTCTGGGAGTATAGCCCGGAGATCGAAGGGCTTCCAGGAACCCCAGTACCACCAAAATAAATAAATAAATAAAATAAATAAAATAAAATAAAAATATCATAGGACAGACAGGTATAGGTAAGAAGCAGAATGCCCCTGGGTTCAATCTCCAGCAACAAAGGTTCTTTCTAATTTTCTTTTTTTACTTTTTCTCTTGTCGATTTATTTCTTCAATGTGTACTATTTTATTTCTCTGCTTTTTCTTGTGTTCAGTTTGTTATTTTGAATTCTTAAGGTGGAATATTAAATTGTCTTTTCTTTTTAAAATTTAGCCATTTTTAGCTACACATTTCTTTCTGAGCAGGGATTTAACTGTACCACATACACTTTGGCATGTTGCACTTTTCATTTTCATTAATTTAAAAGCAGTTTCAATTTTCTCTTATTTATTTTTGACCCTCTGGTTATTTAGAATATTGTTCAATTTCCGTGTATTTGTAAATTTTCTCCATGTCCTTTTGTTATTGATTCAAATAATTCTACGGTGGTTGGAAAATATACTTGTATAGGCTACATTTTCTTAAATGCTTTGAAATTGGTCTTATGACTTAAAATATGATCTTTCCTGGATAGTGTTCTGTGTGTGCTTTAGAAGCATGTGTAGTCAGGCATGGTGGCACACGCCTGCAATCCCAGTACTTAAAAGGCAGGTTAGAGGCTGGGCGTGGTGGCGCACGCTTGTAATCCCTGCGCTTGGGAGACGGAGACAGGAGGATCACGCAGGTTCGAAGCCAGCCGCACTGGCTTAAGAGATCCTGTTTCCAAAAATAAAAATAGGTCTGGGAGTGCAGCCCAGAGCTAGAAGGGCTTCCAGGAATCCTAGTACCACCCCCCCCCAAAAAAAAAAAAAAAGTCAGGTTAGAGGACAGCCTCAGGAAGTAGTGAGACTTTCATAAACCTAGTAAGACCTTGCCTCAAAATAAAAAATAAAATAGGGGTGTGTAACTTAGAGGTAGAATGCCCCTGGGTTCCATCCCCAGCAACACACACACACACACACACACACACACACACACACACACACACACAGCATAGATATAGAGTTGTTGATGGAATGTTCTGTGCGTCCATTAGGATTAGTTTGTTGATAAAGTTGTTCAAGTCCTCCCTTTCTTTGCTGATCTATTATCAATTTTTGTCTATTTTTGAAAGTTAATTATTGAAGTCCTTAATTATGATTGATGAATGTTCTGTTTTTCACTTCAATTCTATTAGCTTTTGTTTTATATATTTAGGAGCTTTGTTTTTAGGTACACGTGGTTATAACTGTTTAATTTTCTGGATGAGTTGATCTCTTTATTACTATAAAATACCGTTCTTGAGCCAGCGTGGTGGCACACACTTGTAATCCCAGTACTTAGGAGGCTGAGACAGGAAGATCACAGGTTTGCAGCTAGCCTCAGCTACTTAGTGAGACTCTGTTTCAAAATAAAGAATAAAAAATAGGGCTGGGGGTGTAGCTAAAAGATAGAATGCCCCTGGGTTCCATCCCCAGTACCACAATCAATCAATCAATCAATCAATATGAAATGTCCTTTTTATCTCATTTCTTTTTTGTTTAAAATCCCATTTGTTTCTGAATTGTATAGAACCATTTGAGTTTTCTTTTGGTTATTGCTTGTATTCAGCTTATTTAACATCCTTTTAATTTCAGCCTTTTTATGTAGTTGAATCTAAATGGTGTCTCTTGTAGACAGCATACTATTAGAAGATAATTGTATATAATATTGCCGCATCTGACTTTTGATTGAAGAATTTAATTCATATGTATATAACATAATTACTGGTATAGTTTACACCTGTCATTTTGATATTTGTTTTCTCTATGATTGGCCTCTTTCTAGCTACTCTTTTTCTCCTTTACTGGCTTCTTCTGTTTTAAAGAAATTTTCTAAAAATTTAAAGAAAATAAAGATGTTTTCCAGTATATTGTATTAATTTTTTTGCCATTTTTTACTGAGTTTGTGTGTGTGTGTGTGTGTGTTACTGTCTCTGAGTCACATCTTGAGCTCTATTTAATTTTTTTATTTTAAAACAAGGTTTGACTAAATTACTATCTTGTCAAGTTGCCAAGGCTGGCCTTAAACTTATGATCGTCCTGTCTCAGCCTCTGAAGCAGTGAGATTACAGTATACACCACCACACCAGACCATGGCACTTTTATATATCTGATTCATTTAATTAATAGCTGATCTAGGTATTATTTTTAACAAATTAATTTATAGCAGCCTAGGATGGATTTATACCGAAGAAATCAAAGAGCCTCAATTTTTGCTCCTTTGCATATGATTGTCAAAAGCTTTATTTTTCAGCTGGGTATGGTGGCACACCCTTGTAATACTAGTACTCCCAGTACTTGGGAGGCTGAGACAGGAGAATTGCATGTTTGTGGCCAGCCTCAGCTACTTAGTGAGGTCCTTTGCAACTTAGTGAGACTCTTTCAAAAACATAATAATAATAATAATAATAATAATAATAATAATAATAATAAGTAGGAAGTAGGGCTGGAGGTATAATTCAGAGGTAGAATGTCCCTGGATTCAATCGCCAGTACTGCAAATAAATAAATAAATAAATAAGGCTTTATTTTCATAGATTTTGTGCCTTCTAATACTGAATGGTTGCTACTGATTTTTATCAACTATATACTCATTTATAACAATTTATTATTGATTTTTATTATATATCTCATTGAGAGTCTATTTTATGGGACACAATTCTGATGATGTCTTTAATTTTTTAGACAAGATTTTTTCCATCCTTTGAAAACACTCATAGAACCTGACTATGAGTATTAAAAATATCACCTGTCTCAAAGATGATGGCACTTGCTCAGAGCCATCCACTGATGGCTTCTCCCTTCTGAATGGGTTACATATTTTGCTTCTTTACAGTTTTCAAAAAATATTTTTAAGCCTGGACATGTAAAACAATACATTATAGGACCTATGGGAATCTTGTGCCCTCCCTGCCCTTCCCCAGGTTTGTTATTACTTTGTAAACATTGTTTATGTCTGTTCATTTATTTTTATAATTCAGTGACTTTTTAAAAGCTAATTAAGTAAGGCCTTATTCCTGTGATGTTTGGCCAGTGACTTCTCTACTTAGTGAGCGTATGGATGGATAGAGATTTGAACCTATAATTACTTCAGGTTGTTAGAAAAATATGCCACAAACCAGGCACAGTGGTGCAGGCTTGTAATCCCAGTACTGGGGAGGCTGAGACAGAGGATCGCAAGTTTGCAACCAGCCTCAGCTATTTAGAGAGGCTTTCCACAACTTAGTGAGACCCTGTTTCCAAATAAAGAATAAAAAATAGGGCCGGGGATGTAGCTCAGAGATAGAATGCTCCTAGGTTTAATTCCTGGTACCACACACACACACACACAAAAAGCCACAAATGGAGCAGGTTATACGCAACATAATTTATTTTTCAGAGTTCTTGAGGCTGGGGAGTTCAGGATCCAGGTCGCGGCAGAGTCGGTATCTGGTGAAGACCCACTTCCTGGTTCACACACCAGCAGTCTCTGTCTTCTCATATGGCAGAAGGGGCAGGGAAGTCCTTTGGGGGATATCTTTCCCCTTCAGGAGCACTCTGCACTCATACTCTACTTACATCTCACAGTCCCCGTTTCCTAATACTACATCAGTGACAAGGTTTTAACTCATGAATTTTGGGAAGGACACCTCAATCATTTAGACCAGCGCAGTGTAGAACCAACAACGTCTCAGTGCTCGCTGAGGAATTCCTGTGTGCTTTGTCGAAGTGTAGTTTCAACACTTAGAGAGCTCTGCCTTAGTCTTCAATTCCTGCTCTCATAGAGCCGCAAGGTCAGCTAGAGATGAGCACTTAGAAGCTTCCCGGGTTTTTCCAGAGCAGGTACACAGCTCTATACCTGCACCCACCCTTCTAGATTTGTAGGAATATGTCGGTTCTCTTCAAAGCCCCTATGAACACTGAATTCCCACGAGTGTTAGGATCAGCGTGTTGTCTTCTTCAATTGTTACTCACCGCCTGAGGCAACTATAAAGTTAAAGTTACTGGTTGCTTTCAACAAATCCTTTGTATGGAGGCAGATTTTTTTTTGCACTGAGAGAGCCATTATTAGGATCAATTTCAAATAATGTGTTGAATTATAACAATTATATGGAAATGAGGACTTGTCAAAGCTGTAGCTCCATTTTACTTATTTTGATAATTTCTGAATTGTTTTATTACTAAATGGCCTATGGGTTATATTTAACATCTTAATTTATAATAACCTAGGATGGATTAATTACCAACTAAATCAAGTAGTATTAGATGCTAAATACAGTATGTTATATGCTGACTTTCAAAATTATCATGGAGCTAGAGTGAATAATGAGATGAGAACAAATTAAACAACATAAAACAGTGTTTTACTGAGATACAGTCATTTCTTGATTAAAACTTTTGGCTTACTTGCTAGGGCTTTGAAAAAGTTAATTCTGACCATTTCATAATTTTCAAAAATGCTTTCATGGATGAAAAAAATTTTATATTGTGATTTATAAAAATCTTTATATTGTGATTTTCACTAACATCACCTTCATGCTTTATTATATGTTTTATGATATTATTAAGTAACTGCCCTTGACCTTTGTCACTGAGGCTAGACATCAGTTGACATAGAGGTGTTTATACAGAAGTTACTAACATGGTATCAATAAGGTGTTACTATTTGAGATACAGTTTTCACCAGTATTATCTGGTTGTGTAGAACTTGTTAGTTTAATGAACACTCATGAGACAAAACTTGTTGGAAACAAAATTTAATGAATAAATAGAAATTAAAACTTGAAGGACTTCTAAGACTAATACTTCCGGTTATCTCAGTGGAGCCATCTTTCAGTCTACGATGAACATAGATATTTTTTTTGGTTTACAAAGTTTTACACTTCAACCTTTGCCTGAGGCCTTGGATCTTGTCAGGAAGATTCGTTTCCATAATTAGGGTTTTGGGAAATGTTCTTAAGAAGTGATTTTCATTTACTTCTGGGTTTTCTTGAGCCAATTGGTTGCGAATCAACCTGAAAAAGGATTTATTTTTCCCCGACTCACATGCAGCCCCATTAATCACTTAGAACTTGAGGAATGGAGGAACACAAGGCTGCTTATTAACAGCCGAGAAAAGTGAAACAGGAAATTCTCTCTTATCTTTCTTGAGGATCGAGGCTGGCAGATTTCATTGCCAGAATAACTGGATTTAATTTTCAAAACTTGATTCATGATTTTTGTGGCTGTCATATTTTATTCACTCCCTTCCTAGGTCATCCATCTTGGTTTATGTTGGAATGTTATTTCAATATTTAATGAGAAAATGTTCTTAGGAGCCCTCCCTCTAGCATGAACATTTAAGATTACATATGAAATCACGTTTGTGATAAGAATACATGTTTGTCTTCTTATTTTGTCATTTTAATTATTAACAATTTATACAAGATTATCTTAAAGGTATGTTTGAGCACTTTATTTTGCATTTTATTTTATGGCTTTAGGCACAAAATGGGAATATTTGAATCATAAACTGGAAAGAGTAAGGCATGTAGATTAACAGGAAACGGACAAGGATGATAACGTATGTGTGTGTGTGCATATGTGCATATAATAGTTATATTATTAGGCTGCTTCCAGGTTTAGGAAGGGTCTGTGGAGACAATATTGGATACATGATACCCTTTTTGTTATCCAAGAACTTCTTACTGTCTCTTTTTATGGGAGTATTGGATGATGGAATAAGCATTTGGAAAATGTTGTGTGGCCAAAAGTTTACCTTTTCCTTACCTATAAACATGATGACTAATGTCCTCTGTATAGATAGGAAACTTCTAGAAGGTCGTAAGAAACATCTTCACAGGTGAGTTAAATTCTGTACTCATGCAAATAGATGTAAGTAGCATGACGTGCAATTCTAAAAACAAAAGCAAACGTTATTGTCACTAAGTTGGAATTAAAGGTAGAGAGCAGATACTATTATTGAGCATATTTTGAACAACTCCAACTCCTCCTCCTCTTTCCCTCCATTCTTCTTCTTCTAATGTCAAACTTTACTTTCTCCTGTGACCTTAAAATGAACATTTATTTAATATTTGACAAAATACAGAATACTTTCTGGTGGAATACCATGTGAAATAATTTATGTCTATAAAATACCAAACAAAATAATTTATATCTATAAAATGCTTTGCCTAATTATTTAAATAATTTGTCTTTGTTTGATTTGAACAATATTGCAAATGCTACTTTATTATTTAAAAGCTTAATATATCAGATTTGACTTTTTGTTGTTTTTGTTGTTCTGGGGATTGAATTTAGGGACATGCCAGTACTGAGCTACACTCCCAGTCTTTTTTATTGAAACTGGGTCTCACGAAGTTGCTGAGGCTAGCCTTGAACCTGCAATTCTCCTGTCTCAGCCTCAGTACCACCACCGTGCCTAGACAGATAAAAATAAATATGTTTAGTTTCCTTGAAAAATAAAAATTGTTTATCTCTGTGTATCTCATGGATTCCTTTTTGTAAATAAGTATAATTAAATGATAACTTAAGACTTGTTGAATATTATTACTATTTGTACTGCTAATAATATTATTGGAACTTTAAACAATATATCTGTATAGCTCATTATGCTTATTATTTACTTGCTTAACCAATGTTTTGAAAAAGCAAACTATTGTGTATCCACTTGTACCACCATGATACCAGTGCTCCATCTAAATTATGAGTATAGAATAATTAGAATGTATTCTCAGCACAAGTGATTTTAATTACGCTTCTGACAATATCCATAAGCAATCATTAATTTCACTGTTTCATGCTTAGTTAGGGTGAAATTTCAGAATAATAGTGGGGAAGAAGATGTGATATTAGATTTGATTTACTCTCCAGCTTCAGAATACCAATGGATAGGTTTGATAGATATGGTAGTAATGTCTCCATAATAATCAGCAGCATCAATTCCTCATTGCTCTTTTGGGGAGCTGAGGACTGAACCCAGGGGCACTCTACCCCCAGCTACATACTCAGCTGTTTTTATCTTTTATCTTGAAACGGGGTCTCACTAAGTTGCTGAAGCTATCCTCGAACCTGTGATCCTCCTGTCTGAGCCTCCCAAGTACTGGGATTACAGTCCTATACCACCATGCCTGGCTTTCTCATTGCTTTTAACAAATAGAAACACACCAAAGAGTGGAGCAGAAAGCAGTGGTTCCCAGATTACACACTCTAACATCCTTGTGGCGTATGGCAGGGATGTCTGCAAGCCCCGGGGATGCCAACGTTTGTTGCAGAGGCCTCCAGACAGTAGCAACCACAGGCATCACCTGTACGAAGCAAGGGCGTCAGGGCTCAGTGTGTGACTTAGATTTCTGGGATAAGTTGGAGCCAAGGTTTGAGAAGAAAGGCACAGTAAATAATGATCTCCTGTGGATTCTTCATCCGAGTGCTCATTTTGGTACACAGGCCAGTTCACTGTTGGTCCTGGGTGCTAGCTTCGCAGGCCATCCTTTTCTATGTCAGGTATAAATTGGGTTGTATACGGAGTATAATCACAATTAGTTATTTCACTGGGACATAGAAGTTAGCATATTAGCAAAAGAAAATAGCGGGGCTTAACTTTTCTTGAGTCTTGAAAGCTCCTTTACTTTCTAAAAAATATACTTTTATTGGTGCATTGTACTTTTTCATTCTTTAAACTCAGTTAGACTTAGCTAACGTGATGTGCGCCCGGGCACTGGAGCCTTGAGTGGGTCTGGCGACGATCGCTGTGAATCTAACGCCCTGACTCTTGTGCCGTTCAGCTCACTTCCTCTCACTGGCCAGCGTGGATTCAACTCCCGCAAACTTAAGAAGCAGAATTTTCCTTCCAACTAAGGACTCGCGTGCTTGCCAGGTATTTGAAAATACACCGCATTTTAAGTCCTCTGTTCCATTTGGAAGCTCCTCGTCGTAATTTCTTGGTTCCTAATTTTTGTTCACAGGTTACATTTTATTACTTCAGCCGTGGGAACGGCACACTGAGGGTAGGTCTTCAAACCGGATGTGACGGTCCTATTGGGCACTTATGGCAAGACACTGCAGGGCCCCACAGTCAATGGGAGAGAAAGGCCATCACGATCCAGAGTGTCCAGAGATTCCAGGTATGTGTGCTCCGGTCCCTGACTATGTCTTTCAAAGAAAAGTCCTAACTTCCAGATGTTTATCACAGGTGAACTGAAAGCATAGCGGTCCAAGCTGGGTGTGATGACACGTGCCTGCAATCCCTGTACTTAGGAAACTGAGATAGGATTGCATGTCGGAAGCCAGCCTCTGCAACTTAGTGAGACCCTGTTTCCAAATAAAACAATAAAATAGGGCTGGAGGGTAGTTCAGAAGTACAACGACTCTGGGTTCCATCCTCGGTACCACAGACAAATAAACAGAAAGCAACACAACAACAAAAATAAAATGGCTAGCTCACTTAGCCAGGGACTGAGGGATTCCCCAGAATTATTAGATGCTGAAAGTGGACAGTCTGCGTCAAGTTGGGATGGCTGGTCACTTTATAATACACTTTAATGACAAGGTTTTTGAATTTATATAAGGAGATATGCAGATACATCAGTACGATATAGCCCTGTCTTCTCTGAAATTATTGAACCTTTTCTGTTTTCCTCTTCAATTTTTCCTAATTATTTTGGTTCTGAGAGTTGCACCTCGGGATGTACTACCTTTGAGCTATAACCCTAGATCTCTTTTTATTTGTTTTAATTTTTTTAAACACTGTCTTGTTAAGTGGCTGAGGGTTCGTGATAAACTGCTGAGGCTGGCCTTGAATCTGCAATCCTCCCGTCTCAGCTTCCAAAGTAGTGGTATTACAGGTGTATGCCACCATATTCAGCTTCCTCTCTCATTTTTTAATCCCTTCTTTCTTTTCATTTCTTTTCCCCAAGAATCAACTTCCTTCCAAACTTTTCCTTATGCCTTTGAGAAAACAGAATAATGTCGGGTAATGAGGAAAGCGATTATTTAATTTACATACTAATTCCAAACACCGTTCAAGTGAAGTAATTGCCACATCCATCTCATGGCGAAGCTCAGTTCAACACAGCCTTATTTTTCTAAATAATTTTGAGAATTAAATTCAAGCCTATAAAAGACAAACTTATTTATGCAGCCTAATAAAATGTACGCATGGTAGAAAATTTAATCTGGTGATTATTACAAGATTTCCTGGAAAAGTATTGAATATTTTAAAATTTGGGACAGGCAAGCAAAAATTTCCAGTTAATAATGATACCTTCAGCTGGGCCTAGTGGCACAGGACTAAAACCGCAGTACCTGGGAGGCTGAGGCAGAAGGATTGCAGGTTCAAGGACAGCCTTAGTGAGACACTGTTTCAAAAATAAATAAATAAATAAAAATTAAAAGGCTGGCTGTGTTTATCAGAGGTAGAATGTCCCTAGGTCAATGCCCAGTAAAACACACACACACACACACACACACACACACACCTTCAATCGTGTTACTCCTAAAAAATTTTTATTCTAAACCTGGAATGTGCACCAATTTAGGTCTAGTAGGTTTCTTTTTATCATCTATTTTAAAAATGATATAATAATAATAATCAATTTTATGATATAATAATCTTATTCTGTAGCCAAGTGAAGAATTTAGCACTTGCCTAAATATAAGGGCTGAGTTATTCAATTTTTCCTTCAGCTGTTTTTGAGTGAGAAAGAACGATTGACAGATGAACAGGATCTCTCTTATCAAGGTTGGCTTATGAGATAAAAGAATCGTATGCTTTCAAAAGACAGGCATGGGGGCGCATGCTTGTAATCCCAGCATTTGGGAGCCTGAGACAGGAGGATCGCAGGTTCACGGCCAGCCTCAGCTACTTAGTGAGGTCCTGTTTCAAAATAAAGAATAAAACATAGGGCTGGAGGTGTAGCTCAGAGGTCAAATGCCCCTGGGTTCCATCTTCAGTACCACAAAAAACAAAAAAAGCCATGAAATCACTATGACTTGGAATTTTCCTTCACTGGTAAACTAAACGGATAGCAAAGAAGAGTCTAATGGTATGTCTTTATTGGCGTATGCAATATGTATCACGCTGAGGTTCAGGGTGTATAAACATGGGAGCACACAGGCTTGGTATGTCTCCCTCTGGATCCCCCTCCTCCTTTCCCAGTTCATATTATTGAGATTGGTCGTGATAACCTTGAATATGGACCTGGCATTATTTGAAGTTTGGCTGTCACGTCTCCCCTTTCCTCCCCCTGTTCTCCTGCTGTCTCTCCTCATTTATCTGAAGTCTGTTTCGTTTCCCAATTTCTCTCTGGCTCCAACCATGAGTTCCTCTTACTACGTGCCATTGACCATCTACTTGCCTAAAGAAGATGTAAAAAGTGATTAGTAGATGATCAAAGAATAATTCTGTGGTTAGAAACACACCTCTGTAGTTTGAGACTTTGTACTTTTCTTTTGTAGTGCTGGGAATTGAACCTGGACCACTCTACCCTATTTTTATTGGTGCATTGTAGTCATACATCTTAGTGGGGTGCAAGATGGTGGAGGCACACATGCACACATCACTCAATTAGCCCTTCCCCAATTCCCTCCCCCCTCCCTCCTTCTCATGTTTAGCTTAGTGATTGACTTTGAAACCTCGGCCCTTTTTATCTTTTATCTTGAAATAGAGTTTCACTAAATTTCTGAGAGCTTTGCTAAATTGCCGAGGCTGGCCTCAAACCTGTGATCTTCCTGTCTCGGCCTCCCAAGTAGTGGGATTACAGGCATGCACCTCCCCCCCCAGCTGTGACTTTCTACATTATTGAAGTCAAATGTCCATGTGTATTTATTGGGAGAAGAGGCATCTGAAGCCACTGGGCACTTATGTCTTTCAATGTAGTAATAAACATTTAGGCTAGCTAGATACAAAGCAAGGAAGGCCTACAGCACTGCATTAGAAGACTGGCATTTGTGGGGAGAAGATACTATGTTTCCCTGGGCCCAGAAGAAGTTTGGGTTTTGGTGAGGTGTGATGTGCTGGGTGAATTATCCTGAGCCCCAACAATTTATCTAGTTACATATGAAATTTCAGGTGTTCTAATCTCTAGAGAAGTTTCTAGAATATTTTTTATCCTTCTCTTTTTGATTCCCTGCGCATATCTGCCTTTCATTAATTACAACAACAAAAGTAACCAAATAAAACCGAGATTCTTGTTATGACGATTTAGTCACATCAACTAGTTTTTTTTGGTGTCTGGTACAGAGGATGAAACTCAGGGGTATTCTACCTTCGAGCTACACCCCCAGCCCTGTATTTTATTCTTTATTTTGAAACACGGCCTCACTGAGTTGCAGAGGACCTCGCTAAGTAATTGAGGTTGTCTGCGAACCACGATCTTCCTGTCTCAGCCTCATCTAGATTTTTGAAGGGCAAATTTGTTGACTGGCCTTCTCTCTCCACGACTGTGTAAACTTCAATGACCAAGACTTTGAGAATCTTGCCTGTGTCTAGGGTTTATCATTATTTATACATCCTTTTCAACTTTAGGCTGAGATAATAGTAAAAGAGTCTTAAATCATGTTTGTTCAAGCTTGGTGCTGTTTTTATATCTAACTGTCCATAGCTTTAGGTCAAGGTATCTATTAGCAACATGGGCAAAAATATCCACTGGATCTTTAGGCAAAACCTTTCAAAATCACTTCCTTGTATTCCTTTGCTGCTTACATCCAGCTGTGTGGCGTTTGATGACTCGGTATGTACGGGAGATAAATACAAAATGCAGAGCCCCAGGCCACGTCATCTCCAGGGCCTTCCTGCTGTCCTGCAGGCAGGGAGTTACTCACTTGGGTGCATCTAACGCTACAGAAGCTTCAACTACAGCAGACACACGTGTGCTATATTAATTTGTTCCCCAAATACGTTATTGCTCATGTGGAAACAGTGCTTTTGGGCTCTCTAGGGATCCTTCAGTGACACTTATCTTCCAAGAATTCAGGTACGCTTTAGATCTGTCCTGTCAGCAAGGAGCAGATGTCCTTTTGCTCCTGTCTAGTGGGCCGGAGAGATGTGCTGTGCTTGTAACCCAGCCCGCCACCATCCAGGATCACGCTCCTCAAAGCTCTGGTGAGAACCTGGTTTGGGAGGATTTCGTAATCGGCATCTCTGCACGGTGTCTGCTGCCTCATCAGCTTACAAGCCCCTGAGAAGTATTCCATTTTCTACAATTTCCCCTCCGTGCTGACTTGTGATAGTTTAAAGTCATGCCTGGTGCCCTTAGAAATAGCCAAATAGGCGATTTTGGTTCCGTCTAGATCCCAGCTGAGCGCAGGCTTTTGGGAAAGCGCTTGGAGCTAGCTTTTACTGAGGGCTTAACAAGTTCACCTGCAGAACACTAGGTCCATTTCTTAGCGAAATTGAAATTTGAAGAAATACATAAGTAAGTAATGGCATAGACGGCAGCATCTCGGAAAGCTCCTGAAGACATTTAAAGAATACCAACACCAGGGGCTGTGTGCACACAGCCCCATCACTCTGAACTGCATGATGAGGCGAGACGACAGTGCACTAGCAATCGCTAATTAAAGTGTATTTATTTTTATTTTTATTTTTATTTTTTATGATGCACTATTATCTCGCGTCATAATGTGGATCCTGTTGAGTGGCATATATTACATTCACACAGTACTTGGTGCCCTCCCACCTTCCCTTTTCCCTCCCTGCCAATACTGAATGTCCAGGTTAACAGTGTTATATGCACATTTATCCACATATTTGAATGTCGCTCCTCCATCGCTTAACCTCAGCCTTCTCCCTCCCCTCCCCCTCCTTCCTGGCTTTGCTGAGGTTTCCCCTCCATTATCTGGAGTCCATTTTGCATCATATTAGAGAAAACACGTCCCTTCTCTTTCTGTGCTTGGATAATTTTACTTAACAATTTCCTTCAGGTCTTTCCATCTTCTTATGAATGACATGATTTCGTTCTTTATTGCTGAGTAGAATTCCATGGTGTATATTTTCCATAATTTTGTAATCCAATAACTCAAGAAATGGGCAAATGAATTGAATAGACACTTCACAAAAGAAGAGATACAAAGGGCCAATGAATATATAGAGTATATTTAAAATTAAGGCAAGCTGAACATGGTGGTGTACACTTGTAATCCCAGTACTTGGGAGGCTGAGACAGGAGGCTCTCAGCCAGCCTTGGCTACTTAGCGAGGCCCTCCACGACTTAGCGAGATCCTGTTCCAAATAAAGAATAAAAGATAAGGCTGGGGGTGTAGCTCGGAGGCAGACTGCTGATATCCCCCCCACACACAGGATAATGACCAGTGACAACTAGAACTTATAGGAAATAGTCTTTGGTACATATAAGTTAATTGACGCTTCAAGAAAAATTTCTCAGGTGATGATAAGGGAGTGAGTATTTTATTACTAGGTATATTATTCACTATAGTTTTTAAGTTGAAGTTTGGATTATTAAACCAAATGACAGTCAGTACTTTAAGAGTCAAGACAGATGTGTGTGTGTGTGTGTGTGTGTGTGTGTGTGTGTGTCTGTCTGTCTGTCTGCCTGTCTATTGCTATGCTGGCCAGAGCCCAGGGCCTTGCCCATGCTAGGCAAGAGTGCTCCACTGAGCAACATCCTCAGCTGTAAAACATGGCATTTTTAATATGCTATTATCTATTTGTTATTCTTTCATAGTTTACTTAGAATTGATGAATTCCCAGCAGCCTTCAATTCTAGAAAGAAGAGATTTTATTAAAATGACAAAAATGAGTTATAAAAGTAGAAATTATTTTATGAATTTAAAAATTCTACCCTCTCTTTTCAGAATTGGGTTCTGAGGGTTTTTTTTTTTTACCATTTAATTCAGGGATATTTTCTGTGTGGACACATGATGGGGAAAGGTCACTGTCATCTTTTGGTGTTCCAGAGGTTTGTTTCAGAAAAAAATTGAATGTATACTGCTAATTATAAAACTTCTAATTCAGTGCACAGAATAATGAGTTTCTAGTCTTGTGGTCACTAATGTATTCCAAAAGCTTTATGTCTCCAATTCACCTTTCATCACAGCTTCCACTAACATGTAAATCAAGGGTTTTAGCCCTGCCCCATCTCAAAGGGGGTCATCTTCTCCACAATGTCAGAGGAGTGTGGAGGGACCCGAGGAAAACAGGATAGCTGTGTGCACGTTTCTGTCATTTTGGACCTCGCTATGATATATAATTACAATGCACCACTAAAATATATATTTTAGCCGGGTGTGGCGGCGCAAGCTTGTAATCCCTTCATTTGGGAGGCTGAGACTGGAGGATCGCGGTTCACAGACAGCCTCAGCTACTTAGTGAGGCCTTCTGCAACTCAGTGAGACCCGGTTTCATAATAAAGAATGAAAAATAGGGCAGGGGTTGTATCTCAGAGGTCAAAATGCCCCTGGGCTCCACCCAGACCCACAAAATACATATATTAATATTTATATATAAATATAAATATATATATATTTATATAGGAAAGATGTGTCTCTTGTTTCTCATTGGATCAGTGCAGGCTTTACCTGACTTGAGTGATGTTGCCAAACTTCTAACTCCCTATGTCTTTCCCTCCCTCCCTCTCTTCATCACTCCTCCCTCCTTCCCTCCTTCCTTCTTTCCTTCTCTCTCTCTTCTTTCTTCTACTTTGCTTGTTTAAAGAAGCTTCCTCCAGCACCACCAAGAAGTAGATGGAAAAACTCTCTGTGCAGTTGTAAAGGAAACAAGGAGTGTGAGATAGCACTTTTCTTAGAAACATCAATCCGTGCTCCAGCAAAGCTCTGCCCATGGCCTTGTCTGGGACCTGGCTCTTTTGCATCATCTAGATTTCTCCTTTCTTTTGCTATTTTTCCGTATTATAACCAAAATCTCTAGAGAAAAAAAACCCCTCTTTTTGTTGTTATTGATTTCTGGTTAACTACACTGTTGAGTTTTGCCAGATGAGTTTTGTGTTTGTAGCCACATAAACTCAGAAGCAAATCTTCCTACATTTAGATAAAGAAAGAGTTCTTTTCTCTATGAAAAATGTTTCTTCTTGCTGAGCCCTTGAGCACTAACAGCATGCAGTTTTCACAATAACTGTTCTTCAGTTGTTCCAAGTTAACATGCACTTTAGCTAAATCAAAAATACACATCTACCGAGGACTCTTATGAAGAAAGGATTAGAGCAAGGAGATAATTTAAAGCAACTTCAATCAATCAATCAATCAATCAGTCATGTGGGTAAAAGAAAGGAAATTGGACTGGAAGGAAAACAGGTTTAATAGTTTGAGGCTGATTGGAAATGGGACAGAAAGGGAAAGTGATTCTAAAGGTCCCTTTGGAGTTCTGAGGGTTGAGACGGGCAGTCTGCTGATACCATCGTCAGATAATGAGTGCAGTGACAGGTCCATTTTGGGGAGAAAACAAATCATATTGTGAATTAGACGTGACTTGTGTTACTGGGGAGAAAATGTTGAGCAGGCTGCAGAGATCAGGGGAGCTCAGCGGAGGGGGGCATTAGTGATGGAAGCCTGTGTTTCTTCAGCCTGGAACCAGCTGGAACCCTGAAGGTGGTGAGTTGGGGTTTTTCTTGGAGGGGGCAAGAGAAGAGGCTGGTGAGGAAGGTAACATTACTTTCTACTTCTCTCTTTAAATATGGTGACTGCAGGCATGTGCCACTCAGTAAGAACTGGAGAATGTGTTTATTGAAAAAGCTTTCAGGAAAATAAAATGTAAATTTGTAGAGACCATTTAAATTTTTATCTACAACATCCTATTCATATAATAGCTCAAATATCTTAATAACTATGTTATAATAATAGCTAATGTTTATTTAATGCTAACTGTATACCAGGGGTTCTTTTACAGATAGTAACTTGTTTTTACTTGTGTGATCCTTATCACAGAAGTTAGTGTTGTTATCAGTAGATTTTTTATTTTTAAAATTTATTTTAATTAATTTATTTGTGACACTGAGGATTGAATCCAAGAGCATTCTACCTCTGAGCTACACACCCAGCCTGATTTTTATTCTTTTATTTTTTGAACAGGGTCTCACTGAGTTGCAGAAGACCTCTCTAAGTAGCTGAGGCTGGCTGTGAACCTGCCATCCTCCTGTCTCAGCCTCTCAAGAACTGGGATTACAAGCATGTACACCTGGCTAGTAGCTTTTACAAAGAAGAAAGCAGGGATGGAATACTAAGTCCTTTAAGATACGGCTGTTAGGATACAGTTGTGATCTGAACCCAAGTGGTTTATCTCCACACACTTTTAGTAACTAAAGCATGTCGCCCTTATATAAAATCATCCTGCCCAGTAATCTTTGATGCCTCTTTCTAACATGGTATTATCTTGTTTGCTAAACAAAGTAATCCAGTTACTTTGTTTTAAGAAAGTGACTCTCTTAGACCTACGTTTTGATGGGTTTCTTTATAGGACGTAGGTGTTTCTCATTAGAGTCTGTTCTATTGGTGCACTGTAATTACCCCTCCTGGTGAGGTTCAGAGTGAAGGATACACACAAGCACCCGGCTTTCTTTGTGTGTTTCCCTCTGGTTCCCGCAGGTATCCTCCCTTCTACAAAAATATCCTTCTATACGAATAACCTCACGTATGGACAGGGATTATTTGCATGGTGTCCATCATGAGATCTCCCTGTCTCCCCCCGATCCCTCTCTTTCCAGTCCCCCCATTCCACCAGGGGCCCCTCATTTGTCTGAGGTCGTCTTTGTTTTTCCCAGTTTCTCTCTAGCTTCCACACAGGAGAGAAAACATGGGGCCTTTCACTTTCTGTGACTGACTAGTCTCACTAAGCAAAATATCGTCAAGTTCCATTCCCTGCAAGTGACATGACTGTGTTCTTGTTTATGGCTTAGTAGGATTCCATTTGTGTATACTCCATAATTACATAGCCTACTTGTCTGTGGACGGGCACCTGGACTGGCTCCGTAGTTTGGCTCTCCATCGTGAATTAAGTGATAAATAGCACTTGGTTTGGAAGAAATATATTAGTATGGCGTGCTATAGAGACACACAAGTGAATAAAGCACAGATAAATGACCTGCCGTGGTTCACTCTGTTCAAATCTGCTGTTAACCTGGGACGCAGCAGCAACAAAGGAAACGGCCCAAGTCATGTTCTGTCCATAAACGAAGGAATCACTACCGGCCTCACTACCGTGAGCAAGGTGTGGGGAGTGGGGTGGGCCTGAAGGACAACTCCGAGCCCTGTGTGCATGGGTGTTCCTACCACTTTGAACCCCACTATGAATTATCATTGTAATGCACCAATAAAAGTATAGTAAGAGGAAGCAGCATTGGCTTTCTGAAATAATAAAGTATATCTTATGAGTTTAAACAGTATACCCGTGTTTAACATATCCACAGATGAAGCCACACACATTATTGTTACTCATGAGTGAGAGCCGGATAACTCTTCACCAACACACCAATTTTCTCTTGATGCAGGTAATTAGAAATTGGAAGACAGAGTAGGGCGTGGTGGTGCATGCTTACAATCCCAGTATTTGGGAGTACTTGGGAGGCCAAGACAGGAGGAATGCAGGTTGTGGCTAGCCTCAGCTACTTAGTGAGGCCCTCTACAACTTAGTAAGACCCAGTTTCAAAATAAAGCATAAAAAACACAGGGGTAGGAGTGGAGCTCAGAGGTAGAATGCCTCTGGATTCCATCCCCAGTACTGAAAAAATAAAAAGGAAGCCAGGTGTGGTGGCATATGCCTGAAATTACAGCAACTTAGGAGGCTAACTGGGGACTGGAGGATCGCAAGTTCGAGGCCAACCTCAACAATTTAGCAAAACACTCAACAACTTAGCAAGGCACTGTTCTAAAGTAAAATAAAATAAAATAAAATAGGGCTTGGGGTGTAGAATTCTCAGAGGTAGAATGCTCCAGAGTTTAATCCCAAGTACCATACACACTCACACAAAAAAAGAAACCGGAGAGGGGCTTCCTTCGGTATTTCTCAGATTAATCATATCAGGATATTTCCTCCTGGCGTGGGCTTGGGCTGGCCCCATGTGACAAGGACACATGCAGCCATTTTAATAATAAGCTGCTGAGCAGCCCCTTTCCGGTCACTATCCCAAGTCTTGCTGCAATCACGGCAGATGATGTGCAAAGGGGGTGGCAAAGGCAGCCGAGCAAGACTGTGAAGTCGAGGTGGACCAGCTCGAGGGGAGTGCCCAGATCCCAGATCACCACGAGGGCTGCGCTCACAAGCTGGGACTCACAAACTGCGTGGACCGGGAAGCGAACCTGGAAGGTGGCTGTGGGTAGAGACCAAGGTCATGAGGTTGAAACCAGATCAATACTATTTCACTTCACAAACATGTCACCTACCATCCCAGACCTTGAGATACAGAGAAGACTAGGTTTCCTTGTTTTTGAGAATATTTGCTTTGCTTTCTTTTACTTGGAATCAGCGTGGTCACCCAAGCGCTTCTAGGAAGCGATGTGTTTCTTATTTCTAGGCTCTCCTCTACGACACGGCGAGACGGTGATGTGCCTTGCTTTGTGTGTGTTTGTGCAGGTCGTTTTTCAAGGCCAGATGATTGCGGCTCACGGGCAGGATGACGTCATAGCTATCGATGACGTAGCCTTCAGTTCCGGCTGTTTGCCTGCTGACGGTAAGAACTTCTTTCATTGCAATCTTTATTATGCAATTAAATGTAATAATAGCTTTGATCTCTTCTCTATTTGTGCCTGAGTTAATGTGAGATATTTTCCACTTTTCTAATACATAATTTTTTAAAATACAATTTTTTAAAAATACATTGTAACTACACATCATAATGAGGTTCAGAGTGACAGAAAAAACAAACAAACAAACAACCTGATAAAGCACAGGTGTGTTTCCAGCCAGATCGTACCCTGTTCCTCCTCCCATTACATATTACTAAGATCGGTATTGATTACTGCATACTCTGTGCAGAACATTATGTGAATCTTTCCTTCTTTGGTGCTACCGTTCCCCTTGCATATTTTGTTTAACAGTGACTGGGAGGAGAGATGGGCTATCATTTTACAAACTCTGATGCTATAAAACACTGAATGGGGTAATTTAGTTTTGAATGTGAAATTGTATGCAGTGTTTTTCATGGCTAGTTAAATCTAAACTCTATGCCTTCTAGGAGACTATTAAAAAACTAGCTTTTTAGCCGGGTGTGGTGGCGCACTCTTGTAATCCCAGCACTCTGGGGTCAGAGACCGGAGCATCACAGTTCACAGACAGCCTGAGCTACTTAGTGAGGCCCTTCACAACTCACTGAGACTCTGTTTCAAAAAATAAAAACACTAAAAAAAATAGGGGTGGGGGTGCAGATTGGAGGTGGAATGCCCCTGGGTTCTATCCCCAGTGCTGCAAAAAACAAAAAAAAACAAAACTAGCTTCCACAAACTTGAAATTACTGTCTTAGAGAATTGATTTGATTCTTTCATTGCAACTTCCAAAATGAAGGAAAATAGTAATTATAATTTATATTCCTTTTAAACTGAAACAAATACAAATGCATTGATAAACCACTTATACTATATTCCAACATGTATCCTTATAAGTCCCTCAACTGAATAATATTAAATCCCCCATTTGTATTGCTCCCAATAGAAAAACTCAATATTAAATTGTAATTTTGTTAGATAAAATAATTTAATATAATAAAAAAGAATAATCTGTGTGTCGTGTGTGTATGTGTGTGTGTGTAATTTTTTCTATAAAACTTTATTATATTGTGGTATAATACAGCAGAATAAAAATAGCTATTGTATTAATCCATTTTCTGTTATTGTAGTTAAACACCCGATACTGGTTTATTTAAGGGCCTGAGAGGTCTATTTACTCACAGTTCTAGAGACTCAAGGATGTGGCGCCACAATCAGCATGCCTCTGGTGAGGGCTTGTGGCAGTCACATCGTGGTGGACGGCATCAGAGCACAAGAGCGTGCAAAAGAAAGGGTATGGTGAGGCTGGAAGCCAGTGAGACGGGGGAGGAGCCAGGCTTTCTCCTCCATAACAACCTTCTCATGAGAACCAGGGTGCCACAAAAATGATATCAGGTCCTTCTAACAATATATCCCCTATATGCCAATGACCTGATGCTGAGCCCTGCCTCTTAAAGATCCCACCAGCTCTTTTTGCATGTGTGTGTGTGTGTGTGTGTGTGTGTGTGTGTGTGTGTGTGCATGTATTAGTGATTGAACCCAGGGACATTCTACTCGTAGTTCACCCCAATCCCCTTTTTAATATTTTTTATTTGAAAACAGGGTCTTTCTAGGTTTCTGAGAGTCTTGCTAAGTTGCTGAAGCTGGTCTCAAACCTGTGATCCTCCTGTCTCAGCCTCCCAAGTATTAGAATTACAAGCCTGTGCCATGGTGCCCCGCCCCACCACCTCTTAATATTGTGACACAGGAGACCAAGCTTCCAACACATGAGCCCTTGGGGACATGCTGAAAGGATACCTAAACCGTAGCAGCTATTGCTACAGAGAGGGGATCAAGTTCTGTTTTGGTACAAAAATATGAGTTCAAGACCAGGAGAGATGTTGGCTTTCCTACGAGAAAGTAAACATCTCTGTAACTAAATCATGCTTTCATGCTTGATTACTTTTATTCAAACTTTTATTGGTGCATTGTGCTACACATCATAGTGAGGTTCAGAGTCATATAAACAGACATCCACACCGTTCTTGGTGTGTTTCCCTTCAGCTCCCACCTGCTGTACCCTCTTCCCTGTATATGCCAGTGGGACGGGGAGTGATACCTTCATATATGGACACAACATTATTTGAACTGTTTATTTCATCAGTTTTCCCTTTTTCTATATTTCTACCTCCTCTCCCTAGCTTTCTGACTATTCTACTAGTCTCTCTCCTCAATTATCTAATTCCATCTTGTTTCCTATTTTCTTTCTGGTTTCCACATATGAGATAAAACATTTGAACCTTGACTTCCTGTGACTGGCTGATCTCACTTAGTATAATATTCTCTAGTTCCATCTATTTCCCTGAAAATGGCATAGTGTTCTCGTCCTTTTCCTTTCTGGCCTAGTGAAATTCCACTGTGTACACATACCACGGTTTCATTGTCCATTTATCTGCTGATGGACACCTAGGTTGGTCACTTCTCAAAAAAAGAAATAAAATAGACAATAGAAATATAAAATATGCTCAATCTCATTAGCTAGACAGATTTAACTGTTGAGTTTCTAAGCAGTGTTCTTGCTGGTATGATAGAGCGGACATATACAAATGTCTTTCCTTGAAGCTGGTGACAGCCCTTCCTCATCCTAGAAAGCCAGTTTTGCCTTTGTATTATCAGTGCTCAGTGCGTATCAGGTTAAAAAATCACTGTAGAATAAATCGATGACATATAGTGATTTCTTTCTTTACCTGCTTTATCCTTCTATATATAAAGCGTCTGGGTTCATGACATCCACTGCCTTGTCAACGCTGGTGTCTATGCAGGCCCATTTTCCACATCATTGAAGACTTCTCTCTGGGATTTAAAACTCTTCTCCAGTCTTGATCCTGTCATGTTTTATGAACTTCATATCTATGTGAAAGGCCATTTTTATTTTTTGTTTTGAAAGAGTCTGGCTAGGTTTCTGAGAGTCTTACTAACTTAATGAATCAAATAAACCAGTGTCTGTCAGGTAAAAAAAATCACTATATGATAAATTGTAACATAGATAAATTGGAATAGAGAACTTCCGTGCAACAGGTGGCATGCTCCCCAATTTTAAAATTAAATAATTGATGTATCAACCCCAGTGCTTTTTCACTAAAAGATTAAGTTACTTAGTGGGATTTAATACATCATCATAGAATCCATGGTTTCCTGCAGCAAAGCTGACTCAGCCTCTGCCTGCTTCTAAGTGCAACTGTCCCCTGATGCTCTTTTTTCAGTTATCTTGTATGATTTTCCTGGATCCAGACACAGCCAGCCTATACTCAATTTTTGTTTCTGATTCCTGCAGCAGTATCTTTAAACATCCCGATTTTATAGTTTCTGCAGAAATTTGCATCTACCAATAAAATAAAACAGAATCCCTAAATAGGCACATTCATTGGCCAGTCTAGCTAATCGCCCTCAAAAGAGAAGTTGGCAGGGCAATCATCTATTGGCCGGATTTCCCTCACTGCTAGATGGTTGCTATTTAAACTACATTTACATTACAAATTTACATAGGAACATTTTTATATCGTGTTTGGAAGTTGGCCTTGCCTATAATATAAGACCCTACTCTCATTTCAGATGTTAACTTTCTTTCCACCATTAAGTAATTTCCCTGATTTTTCCTGATCTACATATTGGGGAAAAGGCCAAGGTAGATGGGTTAAGATAAATATTCAGAAGATAAATGCTAGAATTTTTTAGTAAGCACTTAAAACACATCTTTAGAAATCTCTGTAAAATTAAAACAAAAAGGCAATTGTAGTAGGAAAGAAAACACTAAAAATTTAAACTTTCATTAGAACGTCATGGTCAGATTGAAAAATATTGAAGTCTACTATATCTAAGACAATAGTTGTAGATATCGTTATAATTACAATGTATTTGAAATAGTGTGAAAATGGAGTTTTCCAAAGATGAAGCATCAGTGTATACTTTTGTGCGTGTGTTGTATTGAGTATTGAACCCATAGAAGACCTCCAGCCCTATTTTATCTTTTGTTTTGAAACAGGATCTCACTAGACTGCTTATAGCCTTGCGACTTGTTGAGTCTTGAACTTGTGATCTTCCTCTTTTAGCATCCCGAGTACTAGAATTTCAATAGTGCACCACCATGCTCAGCTACATCAGCGAATTTTAAAGTTTGTTTGTTTGTTTGTTTGTTTGTTTATTTATTTATTTATTTATTGGTACTGGGGATTGAACCCAGGACATTCTACCTCCAAGTTATACCCCAGCCTTATATTTTTAGTCTTTTTTTTTTTTTTTTTTTTTTGGTTGTACTGGGGATGGAACCCAGGGGCCTTCTACCTCTGGGCTACACTCCCAGACCTATTTTATATTTTATTTGGAAACAGGGTCTCTCAAGTCAGCTGAGGCTGGCTTCGAACCTGCGCGATCCTCCTGTCTCAGCCTCCCAAGCATGGGGATCACAAGCGTGCGCCACCACACCCGGTAATCTATAGTATTTTTAATGGCAGCCAGAGTATACTTAGGTAATTACTAATAATGATAAATAAAATACTAATTTAATATAATATTTTAAAATAAAAACGAATAAAAATCAATGGTGAATAAAATATTCAAGTGTTAAGATGTTAAAATAAGATTAATATTATTCAGAAGTTCAGGCTCTCATATGGCTTGGAATGACACTACTTGGGCCACTGAACAAAGTTGAGGACTCTTAAAAGAACCAAAATAATATGTCTCCTGACTACTGAAATTAAACTATAAACTGGGAAAGCCACAATTATTTTGAAATTAAGCATCGCACATTTAAAAACATACTTTGAAATAAACAAGTATTTTAAACTACATGAAGATGAAAATATAATTTATTAAAATTTGTATAATATAGCTATAAAGATACTTAAAAGAAAACTAATAAATCTGAGTTCCTTTTTATTAGGAAAGAAAAAAGGTTTGAATTAGCAATTTAATTATATATCTAAACAAAATAGAAAAGAATAAGTTAAAGCTAACTTAATCAGTAGAAAAATATTATATATAATAGGATAGTAAATAATAAAATGGAAAATCATAAATTACTAAAGCAAACAGTAGTTAATTAAAAACATCAATAAAATTAGTAAAGTTCTAGGTAAATTGCCCAAGAAGAAAATAGACATACATCATCAATATCAGAAATGGAAAGGGGCTTAAACGAACACCTTGGAGAATATTAATAAATATTAGTAATAAGGGAATACTACGAATGACTGTATGCCCATATTATGCCTATCGCAATTTATGTATGGACAAATTCTTTGAAGACATAAACTTCAAAGTCACTAAGAAGCAAATAATCTGAAGATATTCAGGTTTATTAGATAAGATTAATTCTGAAAATCTTCAATCAGTGAAAATTCCAGGACTATATAGTATCATTGACATATTGTATCAGACATTTAATAGAGAAATACTAGTTCTTTCCATTTTGTTTCAGAAATAAATAAAATTCAGAAAAAAAAGAAAATTTCTGGTCACTATTCCTAACAAACAAGAAGAAATCTTCAATAGTGTATCAGCAAAGAGCCAACACTCTATTTCTCTGTCTCTCTCTCTCTTGCTGTCTCTGTCTCTGTCTCTGTCTCTCTCTCTCTCTCTCTCTCTCTCTCTCTCTATATATATATATATAGTATATATACACGTACATACATACATATATACACATATATACATATGTGTGTGTATTGCACTTTGAAAAGCAATAACACATGAAAATATAACGCGATCATCCAGGCAATGCAAGGCTGGTTCAGTGTTCGGAAATTAATTAGGGTAATTCACTATATTAGCAGACTGAAGAAAAAGATCTGGTGATGATCTCAGACACAGAAAAAGCTTCTGACAAAATGCAAAAAACAAAATTAAAAACCTCAGCAAACTATGAACTTCTTTAACTTGATAAAGAACATGAACAGAAATTCTTCAGCGAACATCCTACCTAACAGTGCAGGAGTCATGCCGTGACCGGAGCCCATGTGGCCCTTTCTTCAACAGCACACTGGAGGGTCCTCACCAGGGTAACAAGGCAAGACACCTCTATAAAGCATACGATTAAGGCAGAGGAAGAAATTAGTCTGTATTTTCAGATAACTTGATCTTACAGAATTTATTTTCAAAATACAAAACACTTCATAAATTCCCATGTCGTTCAATACCTGCCTCATTGTGTGCGGATATGTGTGTGTGCATGTGTGTATTTCTGTTTACTAGAAACATGTAAACTTCATATAAGTATTTAGTGTTAGGGTTTTTGTGGTTTCTAAATGCATTGCAATTTACAATAAAATTAAGTTATTTTTATAATATTAGAGAAATGCGTTAGATTATTTCGCCTTTCCTTCCTTCCATTCTCTTCCTTTCCCTTCTTCCTTCTCTCCCCCCTTTCTTCCTTCATTTGTACTGGGAACTGAACCCAGTGGGCATTCTATCTCCAGGCTACACCTCCAGCTCATTTTAGGGTCTCACTAGCTGAGGGGCCTGCTTAGTTACTAAGGCTGACTTGAATCCGCTATTCTCCTGTCTCATCCTCCCAAGTACGGGGGTTATAGGCGTGTGCCATCAGCCCTTACTCTTTTCAACTATTTTCATGCTTTTAAAAAAAACATACTAGCCTCTGCCCATCTCAAGATGCAAAAATTCATTTTGAATTTATTGGAAAGAAGATGGCTTTAGACTTTGTCAAAGTAGCAAGTGTAAAAAGAAACCAAGATTTGTGTCTGTGATTTAATAAGAATGCATTCAATCAGTGAATCTTGAATAACACTGATTTTGGAATACATTGCTGATTATAATTTTATAAAGATTGCATGCTGCAGCTCATAATCAAAATAGTGTAAAATTCTGCGAATATTGTTAGATTGGCTTTCCAGGACCATGCGTGCCTTAGTGTCATTTGTAAAATGGCACAGATATACAAATCCTCCCTTAATTAAAACTTTAGATGCATGCATATTACCTAGTTAAATACATGAAGAGCCAGTTACCATTTTTCCCTAGTTAGAATTTTTATCTTCACTTTCAGTCACTTTGTATGATCCAGTAATTATTAATTGAAATTTATTACCAATTTGAGAAAATTGACAAAAATAATTACCAAAATCTGCTGGCGTTGAAATTGGACTCCAATTGTACCTTTTAGAGCAATAGCTTTGAGACTTGGGCACCATTCTCTAGGATCCAAGTCTGTGTGGCCAGTTTCATGCAGCCTGTTTAGGCAAGATAAGATGTGAAGGATGGCAGCCTCCAACCATGTGACTTCATTGGTACAGGGACTTGGAAATGGTCGCCAAAGCTTCCTCCGTCTGATCATGGGTTATCAGTGAAGGACTTTAGTACCCTCCCCCAACACCTTTTTACAGTCAAATGGTAATGTAATGTAAGAATGAGAGAGAATGAGAAAGAGGAGAAGGAAATATGTATGGTGAATAGGAATATAATTATATTTACCTCTTAATAGCTTTGAGCTCTCGGATTGAATGCATTAAATGAAAGGAGATATTTGAGATATCTGGGAGATTTACTGATTGATAGTTTGTTGAATACCATACCAGAATACATACCACGTTTTTGTGGTGCTTGAGATTGAACCCAGGGGTATTTTACCTTTGAGCTACACTCTCTGCCTTATTTTATTTTTTATTTGAAAATAGGGTCTCATTAAGTTGCTGAGAGCATTGTTAAGTTGCTGAGGTTGGCTTTGAACCTACGATCCTCCTGCCAACCTCCCAAGTACTGGGATTACAGGTGTGAGCCACCGTGCCTGGCTGACATACCATTGTTTTTGGCTATAAATTCCAGTCTGGTGGCTAATGGTTGGAAAAGAGTAGTTTACATTTTAAAAACACATCTAATACCAATTGACAAAGACACATTTTAATTCTGTGTAATTTGTATTTCACTATTTTACTATTTTTGTTTATAAAACTTTTTATCTTTTATAAATAGTGACAAATTTAAGATAATTTATAGCATTTAATTGAACTATGACCAGTATTGAATTATCTTGCTCTAGGGGGCAGAAGATTTGTAGCTTTTATATGAATCTACAAAAATTGCATTTTTTTGTTGTTTCATGGGAATCATTATTGTGCAAACTTGGCTTCTTTTATTGCCAACCTTCTTTAATTGCGCATGCAGTTTTATTTTTAGTGTCTGATACTCAAGAGGATTTGCATATTCATCATTTGTAAGTGCCCATTATGAGAAGCCAGATTATGGGTGTATTGGTGAATCATTTTCAAAACAAATCGCTTCAGCTTAGCTTTATCACAAATAAAAATATAAATGATTTATGTAGCACTTAAAATATTTTTTAAAATCTCATTGACTTTTCTTAGATTATTTATGCATTCCTTAGTTATAGAAATACTTACCATACATGTTTACTAGGCCATGAATTGTTTCAGGTAGTGGGGGAACAGCGGTGAAAACATGAATGTAATCGTCACATTCACAGGGCTGAAGTTTTAGCCAGGAATGGAAGATACTAAGCAAGTAACTAGACATTTACTTTATGTCAAGTGGTGAGCTTTTCTGTGGTGTACAAGTAAACATAGAACTAGATATGTTCCAGAAGTGAGGGCAAGATGGAGAAGTTTTAAACAGAGTAGTCACCATGTTCACGTCTAAGCTTATTATCTGAGCAGAAAAGCCAAGGAGTGGGCAGGACGAGCCCATGAGTATCAGAAAAAACTAAATGCAAAAGCCTGCATGAATGAGCCTGATTTTCATGAGGAAGGTCCTATGTGGGAAGTACTCCTATTTTTCCTTTGCATATAATGGAATTCTACGAAAGGGTTTTAGAAAAGGGGACACGATTTCACTCACATATCTAAAGATTGTAGTGGGGTCAAGGGCAGTGACAGTGTGGCAGGATAAAAGGTCATTACTGTAATCCAGTAAGAGATGTTCCCTTGAGCCAGGGCTGCTAGTAGTGGTGGTGTGAAATGTAGTCATATTCTGAACACGTTTTGTACTAAAGGGATTTGCTGATAGTGAGAGAAAGGAGCTGAGACACGAGGATTCCACATTTCTTGCCTGCGCTAGAAAGATGGGGTTGTCATGCAGTGAGATAGAAAACATTGCAAAGAGAACGTTTGGGTAGAGAGAGATCAAAAGATCACATACAGATCTCTGTATATTGAGGTGTCTTTTAGCCATCCGAGTGAGGGGTCTAAGTTGGCGGCAAGATATCTGAGCTAGAGTCCAGCAAAATATTTGAGCCCAAGATATAATTTTAGAGACGTCAGAAAAAGTTTTACAAGTATGAGATTGTGTGATATGGAGTCTATGAGTGTGATGAGAAGGGAAGGGACTGAGTTCTGGGGAAATCTGACTCTGAAGAGATGACAGAAAACTGGGAAGGGAAATTGAGAAAGAAAGCTAGTGATATCAGAGGAAAACTATGTACTGAAGTGTAGGGAAGAAATGTTTCCAGACAAAGGAAATGATCAAGAATGTCCAGTATTATTGGTACATAAGTATGTTTAGAACCAGGCATGGTGGTTCATGACGATAATCCCAGAACTTGGGATTCTGAGACAGGAGGAGTGCAGGTTCAGTGCCATTCAGCAGCAACTAAGAGAGACCTTGTTTCAAAAAAAAAATTAATTTTAAAACAGGGCTTTTTAATTTGTAAAAAAAGAGGGTGTAGCCGGGCATGGCGGTACATGCTTGTAATCCCCATGCTTGGGAGGCGGAGACAGGAGGATCGCACAGGTTTGAAGCCAGCCACACTGGCTTAAGAGACCCTGTTTCCAAATAAAAATATAAAATAGGTCAGGGAGTGTAGCCCAAAGGTAGAATGGTTTCCTGGAACGCCAGTACCACCCCCCCAAAAAAAAAAAAAAGAGGGTGTAGTTCAGAAGTAGAATGACTCTGGGTTTAATTACTAGGACCAAAAGGAAAAAAAAAATATTTAAGAGGAAAAACAAATCCGATATAATAGTATAGAAGTTGGCCTCGATATATCCAATTTTAGTAGCACGATAAAGGTAAAAAATAATAAAAAAATGTATGAAATACTGATTCATGCAGTGACATAGATGGACCTTAAACATATTATGTTAAGTGAAAGAAGCTGGACCCCAAAGTCACTTAGTATATGATTCAATTTATATTAAGTGTCTAGAGTGGGCAAATCCATACAGACCAAGAGAAGATTAGTAGTTTCCTGGGTCAGGGAGAGATGGGAGAATGGAGAGTGTGAGTAAGAATTCATGACAATGGGAGGATGGAGAGTGTGAGTAAGAATTCATGACAAAACACCTGAGGAAATCATCTTAAATGAGCAAGCAGGTCTGTAGCTTGGTTTCAGAGGGTTCATGGTTGGATGGCTCCATTGTGGCAGGCCTGAGGTGAAGCAGAGCGGTACATCAGAGAGGACATGGTATAGCGGCTGCTGACCTCATGGTGATAAGGAAGCAGAGAAGGAGAGAGGGAGAAAGGGAGAGAGAGAGAGAGAGAGAGAGAGAGAGAGAGAGATTGATTGATTTTGACAGACAGACAGATGATGAACAGACAGACCAGTATCAACACATAGCTCAGTGACTCACTCCCTTCAGCCCTTCAGCTAGGGAGTTTCTAGCACTTCCCAGAGTCAGCTGAAGTCACTGAGGATCGCAGAGCCTCAGGCTGTATGGCTTCCCTCAAGTCTCTCCTCTGGACATGGCCACATGGGGACCCAGCCTCCAACATCTGAGCCATTCTCAGCCTGAGAATTCACAAACCCAACCAGGAATCTGCATCTCAATCAGCATTCTCACTGCTGTGGTCCAAAGCCACTGACCACGCAACTTAGAGGAAAGGGCGGTCTCTTGGTTCAGTTCTTTGGAGATTCTGGGTTCAGTCCATGCAAGACTAGGGCCTGGAGCTCAGGGCGTGGTGGAGGGAAGTAGAGAGGGGGAGGGCATAGGCTTCGCTCTTACATCATAGAGGCTGGAAGGAAGAGAGTAAATAAGTGAGGAGACTCAAGACACAAGCACAGTCCCTAAGACCACAGTCCCAGCACTCATCTCTCCAGCCGAGGTTACCACCCCACTAGTAAATCCAGCACAGTAGATTCACCCACTGATGAGGTTTACATCATCTCAATTACATCAACGCCAAGCTCCAATAAATGCGCTCTCTTCAGGGAACACTGTATGTGTCACCAAAAAGCACGACTAACAGATATGGGGATTTATTTTATGGGGGTGAAAATGTTTTAAAATTTGATAGTAGTGATGATTATACAACACTATGAGCTTACAGAAAGCCATGGAATTGTACACTTTAAAGGAGCTTAAGTGATACATTTTATAAAATATAAAATTTTCTCAATAAAACAACTCATTGGGATGGTTCAAGATAGAGTATATCTGGAGGCTCTCTGGAGTCTGTGATAACAGAAGCACTTTGAGAAGTTAGTTGAGGGTCGTTAGGTTAGTAGAAGGTTATCTTAATACCGGTAGAGTTATGACTAGGTACTAAAGGAAGTAATCTCATACAGAAAGAGAACACGGGATGCAGATAATAAGAGAGAAAATTTCTAAAATTATTCCTTAAATAGGCAAAGGGAGAAGGAGTGGCCCAGAGAGGAGCGTGAACAGCTTGCCGGTCACAGGCGGAGAGGAAGGTAGACAGCAGTTTGGCAGGGAGATGGACGGACGGGTACCAATTCCTTCTGATTTCTTTCATTTTCCAAGTGAAATGTGCAGCAGAATGATAAACTAAGGAGCATGAAATAGGAAGCTCTGGGAGTAGAAGGAGGAACAGAAAACAGAATAGTTGTCCAGGAGTAAAGAAAAAAAAAGAATTAGGATCGCGATGATCAGGAAGGAAATGGTCACAGGCGCGAAGCAGTGCAGGAAACACCGTTGTGGGCCTCTTCATCCACGTCTGACTTCACTGATAGGCTGCGGTGGGGTGGGGAGTATTTGCCAGGGCTTTTGCCATAAGAGTATAGGGAAACACCACAGGGGCCAGCAGATGATCCCCTACTGCACATCTGTAAGAAAGGGGATGAGGGCAGGATGCTGGATGAAAGGAACTGGAGGAATTGTCGGGTCAAAGGTTTGGGCCCGGTGTGGTCAAAGTACAGTCACATGCTCGGTGACGGGGCGCATTCTGAATAAGAAATCGTTATGCGATTTCACGACGGCACCACATCACGGAGGGTATTACACAAGCTACGGTGTCTGGGACATTACTCGGTGACGTAATCTCATGTGGGGGGCACTGTTCTCTATGTACGTCTGTCATTGGTTGAAATGTCGTTGTGCGGCACAGGACAATGCTGTTAGAGTTGAGACACTAATAGGAGTGAGTTGGAAAAACAACAAGATGGCTGGCGAGAGGGCCATTTTGAAATAAGAAACCAGGAATGGTGGCAGGCTGAGACAGGAGGTTCCCAGGTTTGAGACCAGCCTCAACCATTTGGTGAGACTCTCGGCAACCTAGTGAGACCCTGTTTACAAACAAACAAACAAACAAAAATTAAAAAGGGCTGAGGTGTAGATTGGAGGTAGAATGTCTTTTGATTCAATCATTCAATCACCCTGTCATAACCCCCCACTTCACACACATGCAGAAAAAGTATTCAAAAATAGGAAAATATTATCATCATTTGCAGTGAAAGTACTGAATTAGCAAAGTTGTGTCAGGTCTCCTGTGAGATCATCAATCAGAAGAGACGAAGAAATTGAGAAGTAAGGAAAAGTGAATGTTGAAATGCCAAGCAAGTAAGTCAAGAGCCCAGATCTTCAAGGATTGGGAGGGAGTGTTCCAGAGTCTGGACGGCTGCAGGGGCTGGCCCAGGGAGAGGCCATTTGATGTCCATACTCAGTGCCTCGGGAGGTGAGAGCAAGGCTGCCTGGGAGTAGACAGGCTGGAAGGGCAACACGTCTGCTCTTAAGCCCCTTCAAGCTTCTTCCCACTTCTCCACCCCCAGATACCGGCTTCATTTGATTATGGCTTTTGAGAAGACGGCTCCAGTGCAGATGCGGCTTCTGGTTAAAGGGTACCGTGCGTTATGTTTGACACGTGCCCAACTATAGCAGCAGGCTCTCGATTTCAGCACTAGGGCCGATGAATTGCTTTTGTGGAAAACGGACGGTGTTGCTGGGGCTTGCCAGTCATCTCAGAGATCTGATTAAAGTATAGTTCAAACAGTGCTATGTTGATGTACAAAGGCGTCAGTACCAGTCTCACTGGCCTGTGTGGGGTTGAGGGGAGCAGGTAGGATGTAGAGGGAAACGCACCAAACGCCGCGGGTGTGTGTTAGTGTCACTGTGATGTGTAAGTACAATGCAGCAGTAAAAGAACGAAACAAGACCCAGGAGCACTGTGGTGTTTCCTTCACGTCCTCTCCCTCTCCTTGCATCTTCAGGCTTCCTAAGGAACGGCGCTGCCGCAGAGAGGACTCGGGTGGAAATTTTGTAGAGTGAACGTTAACATTTTAAGAACTACGTCTTTCGTAGCACTCACATCTCACCGCTTGCCCGTCTTTAAATTTCTCAGATGAGAGTCTACCATGTCCAGTCCTGAATCCTGAGCAGGAATCCTGCCATCCAGATGCGGAGCTCTGCAGATTTGAGTCTACCGAGGAGGAGCTGAGACGTAAGTGCTCAGGGGAATGCCCAGCTTGTTGGGATTTGCACGATCAGGAAACTCAGAGACCAGTAACGGGAATATGCACAGGCCAGATTTGTTGACACCAGTATCATGTTTTAGCTGCAATAAATGGTGAATCTGGTTTATTAAAACAGTGAAAAATACTTTAGTAAGTGCGCTTACTGAAGGTTAGGTTTTATGCAATAGTCTTATTAAAAATCACCTTAGTACTACAAATGTTTTTCCTTTACAATTTCAATGTAATTTTTAATAACATGTAACTTAAACTAATTCTAGAAAGTAATTAATATTAAATTGTATGTTCTTTCAAAAAGTGAAACAAAAACAATGATACAATAGAAAATAGGATTCTGTCTGTGTTGACAATGTATTCTCATTGGAAGGATGTCTATCTGGCTGAATAAAGAACTTAGGTAAAATCGAGTTGCTGAAATATGCTGAGGCAGTTGGAATCAAAGCTTCCAGACGTGTGTGTGTGTGTGTGTGTGTGTGTGTGTGTGTGTGCACGCGCACTATCATCTGAATTAATTACAACACAGGACTTAATTACTCCTAGGTAAGCAGCCACCTTAAACTATAAGAGTCCACCAAGCTGTCTTTCCTTCCTCTTAGCATGTCAGCCCTGTGGATTCGATTTTGACATGTGTGACTGGACATCAGAAGCATCTGCTGGGCAAATGTCCTGGACACGCACTAAAGCCAGCGAGATCCCTGTAATAGGCCCCGCACCTCGGCGGGATCGCAGTAGTGACGACGAAGGTAGCAAGTAAAACATACTGTACTTGATAAATGGGTCTTAGAATTAGGATATATGGTGATGGTTAATAAGACATTGAAATCAAGGATTTTGATGAATACACTGTATTTTATTGAAAGTATATTATGCCATAGATGTTGAAAGTGAAAAAACTAATCATTTCCAGCACTGTAAAAGAAAAAATATACTATACTAAATATCTTTGTTTGACTTTTTATTATTCCCTTATATTCAGGAGAAATTAGATTTTGTATAAACAAAAAAGGGTTAAAAGGGTGTGTGTGTGTTGGGGGGGATTCTCTATCACTGAGCTACACCTCCAGCCCTTTTAAAACATGTTGTATTGGGTCATGCTTCCTCAGCATGTACTGGCCTTGAACCTGTGACCTTCCACTCAGCTTCCCAAGTACTGGTGTGGCAGACGTGCACAGCCGCTCCCCTCCCCTCTGGGAGTTTATCAAAGCGCCATCCCTCTTCCTCACTCCTGTGCTGTCAGTGAGTTGCCTCTTCATATTCTAACATAATAATTAGTATTTTCTGTTCCCTTTTTTTTTTTTTTTTTTGGTACTGGAGGCATTCTACCTCTGAGCTATACCCCAAGCCCTGTTTTTATTTCTTTATTTGGAAACAGGGTCTCACTGATTGCAAAGGGCCTTGCTAAGAAGCTGAAGCTGTCCGTGAACCATGATCCTCCGGTCTCCACCTCTGGAATGCTGGGATTACAAGCTTGCGCCACCACGCCCGGCCTTTCTGTTCCCTTTTCACCCATTACTTTTCTGTCTTTTTGGGGGTGTGGGTTAGAGGAGATATTGTTAGTATTTTATTTTTATTTTTCCTCTGCTTGTTTGGAAGACTTACTTTATATATCTTATTTAATGAGTATTTTGAATTTTTAAAATCTGTTCTTAGTATTAAATTTGTTACCCAAATCCAAAATGTTCAATATTATTGTCTTCTCAAATTTGAGACAGACACTTGCACAATTTAACTATTATTTTACTCTTTTCTGGTCTTGAGTTACAGTTTTTTATTTTTTTTTCCAATTTTTAAGTTGACAATGTAAGTTTTTTTTTGTTTATTTTGGCTTTTTTGTTGTTGTTCTATTGGCGCTAGGGATTGAACCTACGGACATTGTAGATCTGAGCTATACTACCAGATGTATTCAAATCTATTTTATTTTCTATTTTGAACCAGAATCTTGATATGTTTCTGAGGCTGGCCTTGAGGCTGTGAGCCTCCTGTTTAGCCTCCCAAGTACTAGAATTACAGACATGTGCCACCACGCTAGGCTTATAACTAAAGTCTTTATCTTTACAATTACTACAACGGTGTATTTTATCTTTTCTTTACTCACCGTTTTTTTTAAATTTTACATATTTATTCTGCCTATCCATGAGCAAGGGAGATATTTCCAACTTCCAAGGTCTTCTTAAATTTCTTTCTTGAATATTTTATGGTTTTCATTGTAAGGGTCTTTTATGTCTTTGGTTAGGTTTATTCCTAGGTATTTTATTTTATTTTATTTTTTGGTTTTGAGGTTATTGTTTTCTTTATTTCTTTCATTGTGGACTCATTGTTGGCGGAAAGAAAAGAAACCGAATTTCTTTAGGGTGATTTTGTATCCTGAAACTTGGTTGAATTGGTTAATCAGTTCCAGTCATGTTTTGGTTGGGTTCTTTGGGGCTTCTAGATAAAAGATCATGTCATTTGCAAACAAGGATAATTTTAATTCCTCTTTTCCTATTTTAATTCCTTTGATTTCCTTCCCTTGTCTTATTGCTGTGGCAAGAGTCTCGAGGACTGTATTGAAAAGGAGTGGTGATAGTGGAGTCCTTGTCTTGTTCCTGATTTTAGAGGAAATTCTTGCAGTTTTTTCCCCATTCAATAGATGTTTGCTTTGGGTTTATTGTTTATCGCCTTAATGATGTTGAAGTACGCTCATTCTATTCCAGTTTTCTGCAGTGTTTTTAACATGAATGGGTGTTGGATTGTGTCAAGTGCTTTTTCAGCATCTATCGATATAATCATGTGGTTTTGTTCTCAGAACTGAGGATGTTTTTAAATTTGCTTAATTTTTAAATAAAAGCATTTGGTCAGACAGTGTTAGTACGACAGTTGTTTACTTTCTAATTTTGAAGTATGTGGTGGGTGTCCTTCTTTAGCCATGGTGGTAACTACTGTAATTGAGAAGTCTGAATTCATCTAATCCTTCTCAATTTAATGCAGATTTTTAAAAGAATTATTTTTGATGTTTTAAATTTTATCTATGATTGCAGTTGGGAGTATTTAATTTTTCAATGCTTATACCATATATTTCATATAGTTCATCATTTTGAAAATCATTTGTATTCTATTCAAATAATTTTCCCTTATTTCTGTTCTTTTCTTGTTTTTCTGCTAGCTATAACTAAAGAGATAGCTTAAGCTATACTCTGCAACTTGACTGATCTCTTTTATTTTCTCTATTATTTGCTCTATTTTGATTTCCATTTGAGTGTTCTCTTCTGAAATACAATTTTTCTCTGTGTCTCTGTTCAGTCTACATTATATTCTACTGATCATTTAATTTCTATACTTTTCATGGGAGTACAAGTACCTTATAACTACAACATATTCCTACACCCCCCTTTTCATCTTTTGTATCACTGTTACCATATGTTTAACTTATATATAAACTATAGTAATCAACTATATGATCGTGGCCAGATATGGTGGCACACTCCTGTAAACTCAGTGCTTAACAGGCTCAGACACGTGGGTCACAGGTTCGAGACCAGCCTCGTCAACTTAGTGCTCATCAACTAAGCAAGCTTGTGAGACCTTTTATCAAAATAAAAACTAAAATAGGGTTAGGGGTGTAGCTCAGAGGTAGAATGACCTTAAATTCAACCCCCAGAACCGCATATTACTATTATGCTCTTGACCAAATTTTTTTTATTAGGTTCATTAAAACAAATGTCTGGCCGGGCGTGGGGGCGCATGCTTGTAACCCCCACGCTTGGGAGGTGGAGACACGAGGATGGCACAGGTTCGAAGCCAGCCGTGCTGGTTTAAGACACCCTGTTTCCAAATAAAAAATATAAAATAGGTCTGGGAGTGTAGCCCGGAGGTAGAAGGGTTTCCAGGAACCCCAGTACCCCCAAAAGAAAAAACAAGTTTTTGTTTTATTTTTATTATTTTGCCCTCTCTTCTTTCTTTTATGTAGATCTAAGTTTCTGATGTAGATCATGTTCCTTCTCCCTGAAGGATTTCCTTTTTTATTCTTGACAAGAGGGTTTATAGAAGAGATTCCAGTTTCAGAAAGTCTTCAGGTTATGGGGTGCTTTTGCAAGATACAGAATTCTGGCTTGATGATTTTTTTATATCTCGACACTAAATATTTCACTTTATTTTCTTTTTGACTGCATGGCTTACAAGTGCTGTAGTATTTTATTTTTGCTCCTTCATAGATAAGAAAATTTTGCCTTTGGATTCTATTAAGATTTTTTCCCTTTTTATTTTCTGCAGTTCTAACATGACAAGTCTACTTTCTTTTGCTTTCTTTGTGTTTATTTTCAGGATTGATCCTATTTGGCATTTTCTGAGTTTCCTGGGTCTGTGATTTGGTGACTGATGTTTGGGAAATCCTCTCTGGGCCCCTCAGCCACACTGAGCTCAGCTTAGGTTTGCCAGAGCAGCGCTGGTTCCAACACTTTGCGCTCTCGGGCTTCCACTGTTGTGAGCTGTGATTTTGTGTGTCATCCACTCTCCAATCATGGGGCAGGGGCTACACAGGGGCAACACTGATTTCTCTGATACACCTGTGAAGACCTGCTGATTTTCAGCCTCTTCAGTTCTCTCATTTTTAAATGCTCAGCTACTTACATGCTACCTGCAAGCCAAAAATTTTGCTAGTGAGATTTGTCTTCTCTGCATCTCCATTTTCTTCCAGTGCATCTTTATCCCTTCTTGTGCAGTGATTTTTTTAAAAGTGGCATTATTTAGCTCCTTCTGTTTATCTGAATAAGAATACTGGCTTAGGGTTTCAAACTTCACGATAATTGTTGGCGTTCTGCAGACTCCCTGGCTAGCGAGAGTCCCTGGTGGCGACTGTTTTGCTAATAGGTGTCCTTACCCCTTTTTGCTGGCTTCTTTGACTCGCTCCTCTATCTCTTTTGCAACATTCCAATTGGTCACAGCCCCAGCTGCCACATCACGCTTCTGGCCCCTAGTTCCAAGAGTCCTATAGCATCAGCTTGCTGCCCACTTGGTACACCTGTTCTTTACTCATCTTTTGAAAGATTTTTATCTTGTGTTGTGGTAGAGAAGTTGCTAAAATAGAAGGCCGTGAATCCAGGCAGCCTCCTGAAGGAAAGGTCGGAGGTCACATAGGTTACAACTCCAATAGGTCACAGCTTGCTCAGGAATTTCCTGCAGTCGCTAACTGCCACATTTCTACTTCTATCAGCCTGGCTGCCTACTTCTGCCCTTTACTCGATAAAATGAGAGCTCACATGGAGCCAGGGGCCGGAGTTTTTCAGGAGCTTTCATATTTTTGGCCCGCCTATGTAATAAAGTTTCTTTTTTTCACCCTAATGTAAATTGGGTCATTTATTTCAGAAAATTTCTGCAACAGTATTGATCCCTATCTGCTTTTTTAAATAGTTTTATTTTGTTTGTTGTTTCTTTGTGTTTAAATCTGAGTCACAGCCGGGCGTGGTGGCTCAAGCTTGTAATCCCTTCCCATGGGAGGCTGAGACAGGAGGATCACACGGGTTCGAAGCCATCCTCAGCAACTTAGTGAGAGCCTGTACAAAATAAAGTACAAAATAGGTCTGGGAGTATAGCCCAGAGGTAGAAGACCTCTGGGTTCCATCCCCATTACCACACACACACACACACACACACACAAAATCTGAGACAACTTTTTAATTTACCATGCTATTTTGATTTAAGAATTTTATTTAAATTTTAATTTTTGGTGGGGAGTTGTGAAGAACACCTATAGTCCCAGAATTTGGGACGCAGAGGCAGCGAGATCACAGGTTCAAGGCTAGTTACAGAAACTTAGTGAGACCCTGCTTCACAAAACAAACAACAAAATAAACCCAAACAAAACATTAAAAGGGCTTGGGGTGTAGCTTAGAGGTAGAATGCCTCTGGGTTCAATCTCCTGGATCAGAAAGTTAAATTAAAATTAAAATTAATTAATAAATAAATTTGTAGTCTTTTAAAATCAAAGGAGTATTTATTAATTTACAAGAAATGAAACATTGCGGGCTTTATTTTGAAAAACAAGGAAATCATAGAAATTTCTTTTCATCTCTGGATTGCAAATATTTTTGAAATCAGGAGCAATCTAATTTGGTTTCAAATATAGGATGAAAAAATTGGTTGCCATTTATATGTCTTATAAAATCTAGAGATACAGTTTAATAAAACTATAGATATCTAATACCGCCATTTGTTTAATAAGAAAGATTCTAAATTTTATTGCCTTAAACTAATTTTTTACATCAAAGTAGGAAGATAATCAAAAGATAAAATTATTCTAGCGAAATAAAGAGAAATTCTTGAGTAAAAAAGTGCACTCTGGCATTTTAAAGAAAATTATAATAGCCTGTTGGTTTAGCAATTTTCATCTTAGATTTAAAAATATTGAATTTTAATATTTAGGATGCCACCAAAATTTAATTTTAGGAATTAGAGAAGTAGGTTTTAATATCCTTGAAGGTCATATATGAGTCAGGCATGGTGATGCACACATGTAACCCCAGTACTTGGGAGGCTGAGACAGGTGGTTTGGGGTTTGAGGACAGCCTCTGCTTCAGCAAGCAGGAAAACTCTCAGTAACCTATTGAGAATCTGTTTAAAAAACAAAACAAAACAAGAAAAGAGGCTGGGGTGTAGCTTGGAGGTAGAATGCTGTGGGTATAATCCCCAGTAACTAACGTGCTTGTGCCTAGACACAAACACACACACACAGACAGACACGCAGACACACGCCCGTTCATATATAAAAATGAAAACCTATCATTTGCAGTTGATATAATACTTTTTAAATATCATATTATTTTAAATAAAATATCTGTATTTCATACCTGTTTTTGAAATCTTCAGAGATATAATAATTTTGTTTTGGACAGAAGGCAGGCAATCATTTTTCTGAATTGCTTCCTTTTTCTTTGTTTTCTAGGTTACGCGGTGTGGGTCGGGGCCGAGCATGCCTTTGCTCCCCGCCTTGCAGACAGCAGAGCCCTTTTGAACAGCTCCCTGTGCCGCTGCCTGGGCAGGAGCTGCCGGCTCCGGTTCTACTACTCAATGGAGAGCAGTGTTCTGAGAGTAGGACTGCATCATAAGGAGGTAAGAACTAGCACCATTCAAAGTCATCAGGTGCAGGAACGTCCTACCCTCGGCGACACTTGCTTCTGTTTCTCAGTTGTGTAGGCTTAAAATACTCAGTAATGACTAGCCAGTATACTTTTACAAAGAATTATTAAGAAACCAGTTGAAGAAGTACTATCGTGTACAAAATGTCAATGTGATTATTTCGTAAATTGTTAAAATTCACGAAAGTGAATCGAAGAAGCTAGAGGTCTTTAAGAAGAGACTTTGGGGTCCTGCGTTGTTAGATCTCTGTTGAAACTCTGATGTGATGTTTTGGATTTTAGAGCTATGTATCACTAGAACTCTAATGATGGTGGAAGCGCCAGGTGTGCTGGTGCGCACCTGTAATCCCAGTACTTGAGAGGTTGAGACAGGAGGATCTCAGATTTGAGGTAGAATGCCCCAGGGTTCATTCCCCACTGGCACACACACAGAAAGAAATGGAGGTATGAATTATTAAAAATGTGCAATAGCATTCTCCTTGTGTCTTTGGAGCTACATATAAAAAGTGAAAGCAAATTATCTTTATATGCCAAATAATAATAATAATAACAATAATAATAATAACAACAAACAACAATAACAACAACAACAACAACAACAGAATCCTATTATTATTTAACTACCAAGTAATTACCAAGAGTTCTTATCTCACATTATAAAAAAATAAGTCAATCCCATAGAACCAATCTAGTGTATTAACCAGAACCCGCTGGGTGTGCTGTGTAGAGAGTATTGACAGGTTGGACTCACTGGCACGCCGGGTATTCTGCGAGGTATCCTGTCTTTTCTGGGGCTCTGTTTGCTATTCTGTGTACATATAACATGATGGTTGCCAGAGCGAAACCTGAATCAGAGTACATTCAATTTCCAATCTGATGTTTTATCATAAACTTAAAGAAACTCCAAATATATCATTTAAATACGGTATCTTATTGAAAATAATCATTTGTATCTCTCATGGATAGAATGCTGTTCTGCCCTCGGAGCATTTATACAGCTGTACACATGTATCTAGTGAGAATGTTAAGGGTAATTTTTTGTTATTTACAGAGAAGGAGCAGGAACTAGGAAATACAAGGGAAGCCAAATTTTAAGTACAATCTTCATTATTTTAAAGTCTGCCTGAGTCACAGCACTTCTAGTTTATATTATTTAGATATTCTGGCACCGGATCTCTACCCATCATCTATAAAGTAATAATTATAGTGGTGGCCTTGCTTTTATTTGAAGGAGTGTTTCCAGGGCAATGAACCGTGGATAGTGGGGTAACCCGCTGTGGTACCTTTTACATCTTTTTATTTTTTATTTTTATTTATTTTTTGAGGGTCTGGGGATGTAACCCAGGGGCATTTGACCTCCGAGCTACACCCCCTGCCCTATTTTTTATTCTTTATTTTGAAACCGGGTCTCACTGAGTTGCAGAGGGCCTCACTAAGTAGCTGAGGGTGTCTGCGAACCGCGATCCTCCCATCTCAGCCTCCCGAATGCTGGGAGTACAAGCGTGCGCCACCACGCCTGGCACCTTTTACATATTTTTAAATTTCCCATTGTCAAATAGAATGAATAAAATGTGTGGACAGGAAAAAATGCCTCAGAAATTCATTTTTTGCATGACAGAGTTTTTAAAGCCTTAAAGAATTTTCCTTAAAATAAGGTTTTTACCAAATTGCATGGGGTGCAATCAAAAGTATTTAAAGAAAAATAAACCTTGGATTTTATAGCTTTGGTTTCTTCAGGGAAAAAGGATAAGCTGAAATCTCTAAGACATGTGGTAATAAAATATTTTTCTTAAATGGTAAATCAGCATTATCAATCCTGATCTGGGGCATCAAATACATTTTGAATTTATTTTATTGATTGGTTAATTTTTAGGTAATAGAAAATTAGAACAATACTAAAAGATCCTTTTGAGGCTGGGGATTTTGGGTTTACACTGACACCTGTTAAAAATAACGAGCAAGCCGGGCGTGGCGGCGCACGCTTGTCATCCCCGCGCTCGGGAGGCGGAGACAGGAGGATCGCACAGGTGCGAAGCCAGCCGCGCGCTGGCTTAGGAGACCCTGTTTCCAAATAAAAATGTTAAAATAGGTCTGGGAGTGTAGCCTGGAGGTAGAAGGGCTTCCAGGAACCCCGGTACCACCAATAAATAAATAAATAAATAAACAAATAAATAAATAAATAAATAAATAAAAATAACGAGCAAGTCTGAGAGGAAGAACAGAAATAAAATGAAAGCTGCCTGCGTTTTGGTGGAGGCGCACTTCTTTGCCATTGTCTGTGTTGTCAATAAAATAGGGTAGAAAATCTGAATCTCATTAATAATATGCCACTAAGTTCACATACGAAAAGTGAGGACCCTTGAAAATGTATAAAAGCATATTCATTTTCAGGTAGAACAGATGAAAATCAATTAGTCATTGGGGAAAAAAAGAACATGATTACTTTAAATTATTCTCACAAAAAGAGCGTGTGGGAAAGGCTGCACAGTTTACCAAGCAGTGTCGCTGGAAATGCGGGGAGAAGGGAGAGTGTCTTGATGATAAAACCTGGAGTCATGTAGGAAATCCCTGTGGGGGGGCACTTTCTGTGTGTCTCAGTGTTTTGTTACTGATTTATTCTGCGATGGCGCGGACACCATGAGCTGAAGATGTGCCCACGTCTGTTGCTTCATTCTGGTTTGGAAGTTTGAAGAGTTGGTCTGAATGAGTAATGTCGTACAGTCCGTTGTAAAGGGTGTAGACCAGCTGCGGAAATAGACTGTAGTATGGAGTATTCCTCAGAGCACAGGATGACGTTGGAAAAAGATTTACTTTTAGAAAACCTTGGGCATGAATAAAATCAGTGAAGCTGGGTGAAAAAGTAAATGCTTACAAGTATCTGAAAAGTCGTGTCATATGTTCTTAGAATTACAACTATATGACACCTTCCCTTGCTGCCTCCAATCTACACCACAAGTCAGTTGGTGAGCAGAGCCAGTCTCAGAGCGCAACCTGAGACATGTTTGTTATTCAACATAGTTTCATTATTTTGATACACGATACTTAAAAGCATCCTTAGGTAACTATGATGAACAGTCTGGTCTGGCCTTTCCAGGGAAATGTCAGATGAAGAAAATTTGCTCAACAGGGTGCAATGGTGCATGCCTGTGATCTCAGTATTTGGGAGGTGGAAACAGGAGGATCACAGCTTCTCAGCCAGCCTCAGCAACCTAGCAAGGCCCTCGGCAGCTCAGTGAGACCCTGTTTTGAAATAAAAATAAAATAGGGCTGGGGATGTAGCTCAGAGGTAGAATGGCCCTGGGTTCAATCCCCAGTAAAACACACACACACACACACACACACACACACACACACACACACACACTAGAATGTTTGCTAAAATCATGGTCATAAATCATAAAGACTAATACCATAAGCATAATTATGGAGTACATTACTGACTTGTATTGAGTGTTTTACCTCATAGTATATAGTAACACTATCATATATTGTGCAAACTAAGAAAATTACCATTATAAAGGTACTTGGCATAGCATGTTCTTGAAGAGATAAAAAGACTTTTGCCAGAATGACAAGAAGAGTCAAATTGTGGAAAAATAATATCCAGAAAATAATTAAGTTTGTTTGGAACTTGGAATGAATTTTCCCATTGGTAAAAAATAATATTAATTGGGAAGGTATAGAAAATGTATCCAAAACTTTTTTACTTATATTCTATTCTATCTGCTATTTCTTTTTTTCTAGTACCATGGACCTATTGGAAAATGTGATAATATTATTAGATATCATTTAAATTGCTGCCATTATCATTTGCTATTTAGAATTTTAATTTTGATGTGCAGTAGTACTTTAAGATTTTATTCATGTTTCTGTTCTATGTTAATACTCTTGACCTGTGAAAAAAGGCAGTTTTGCTGAGACAGGTATTATTGTCTTAATTTTTCTTTAACATTATTCAGCGTATCATTCTTACCACCATACTTTAGATTTCCCAGTACGTAATGTCACTCAGATAGGGAAATGTGATCAGAGAGCACGTATGTAAGTGTGAGGTAGACTCTGTGTTATGAGTAATATCTTTCTCTTCAATTCAAAGGAAGAAGAAATATTTTGGACATACAATACATCAACTCACAGCAAATGGGTGAAAGCAGATGTACTGATACCAGAAGGTCTGAGGATGTTTAAGGTACAACAGGAAATAAACAAGTTTTTTTTTTATCATAAGTTTAACTTTAAGCTTTGCAGTAGTGGAATTTATCATCCATTGCTAAATTTACATTAGCATTTAAATTAGAAATGTAGACTTGTTTATTCGGAGAGAGTTATTACACAATTCTCATTACACCTGGCCATTAGCAGGCCTACTTTCCCCATGAGTGGAGGAACTAGAGTGTGTCTACCTTGGATCAAAACTCATTCACCCTCTGCAGATCTCTCTAGGTCCCCAGCTACATGCACTGCACCCAGGATAGCACACTGCGCTGCAAGGTAGATAAAAGGTAAATTGGTATTGAAAATCAGAGGAGTGGACGCCAGTGTTTTGAATGCATTAATTCATATAGTTGTAACACATGGATGACTGTCTCTATACCAGGATACGTCTGAAACATACATGTTCACAGTGAAGGCTCAGTAAATTGTCTCTTAAAAAATAACTTGAGCCGGGCATGGTGGTGCACGCTTGTAATCCCCGCGCTTGGGAGGCGGAGACAGGAGGATCGCGCAGGTTCGAAGCCAGCCGCGCTGGCGTAAGAGACCCTGTTTCAAAAATATAAAATAGGTCTGGGAGTGTAGCCCGGAGGTAGAAGGGCTTCCAGGAACCCCAGTACCACCAAAAAAAAAAAAATAACTTGAGATTTTGTGTTGTACATAAAGTATATAAGTATATTCATACTGGACTGTGGTATAAAATCATGAAAAATATTGGTTTTTGAAACACCATTTCATTTTTTTATAGTAGTAGCCCATTCGTACATTTTCCCATGCGTTAAAGGAAATTACCCCCCAAATGATAAGGGATAACCACATAAAAATTTAGCGTCCCATACACGGTGAGTTTGAAATTTCTGAGTCTTAGCATATTTGTAGCAATCTTAAAGTTGAGGTTTAAAACATACACTATTGAGTTAACATTTTGACACTACTTTAATTTCTTATAAGCTGACATTTATCTTTATAACTTCTGAAACTCCAGAAAAAGCTAGTAATTTGATAAGAAAAGGATGAGATTTATTTCCTTTCGTTGGTGCTTTTTGTTACTGAAATTGTTCTTTTCCGCACATATAATTGCTCTTAGATTCTTTAAATTTTTAATATAATGTGCTTAGTTTCTTTTTCACAAACTAAAGATTAAAATTTTTCTTATTTGACTCAAAGATAAAAAAGAAAAATGTAAAGAAAACGAATTTAGTTATCACAGACTTTGAAGTGCATACACCGTGAAGCTTTTCAATAATGGCAGGCATCTGAGACCTAACTTTAAACTCATCGATTTTTGAAACCCTTGGTTATATTATTTTTTGCCTGATCCCTGGTTGCTATGGAAGTATACGGCTGTCAACTCAATAATTTATATAAATATATGATATTGCTTACGCTGCCCAAGATGGAAAGGAATCAGCCGCTCATCCTAACACCTCGCTGAGACTTACACATCTAGTTCAGTGCTGTTCAGTAGAACCTTCTGCGTTAGTGGAAACTTGCTAGTCTGTGCTGTTCGATGTGGTGCCGCCAGCCAAATGCTTTGACTGAACATTCGATATAGAGCCAATATGACGGAGAAAGTGAGTTTTAATTCATTTAAACTGAAGTAGTTACATGGAGCCAGTGAGTACTAAGCCGAGTAGCAGAAACTTAGTTATTCACTGTGCCGTCATCTATTTGCACTTCTGCACAATTGGTATTTTATCAACCATTTTTCTCACTAAAACCTCAAGGGATACTAATACTTTGCCATTGTCTTGCATTAGACTGGCAATATAAGGTTATTTCATGTGCTAATAAAACTCCAGAAAAGCTAGTAATTTGATAAAAAAAATGAGATTTATTTCCTTTCGTTGGCACTTCTCGTTAGTGAAATTGCTCTTTTCTGCACATTTAATTGCTATTTATATTTGCTCTTTAAAAACTTTTATTCTTATACCGCGTCCCTTTCTATTTCCTGGTATTTTTCTTCATGCCTTCAAATACTAATTTTAGTGGCTAAACATCAGGTGCACCTAGAGCTCTTGTATAAAGTGTCAGTGCTTTTTCCTTCCTTGAAAAAGAAAGAGAGAGCTGCCAAGGCGACGCCCACGTGGCAGGTCTGCGGCCAGGGCTGCGCTGGTTCAGCGGAGCCGCGTTTGGTCTGATCCTGGGCGGTTTCCCAGAGGTCTGAGTGGAGCAAAGCTGCCCTTGGGTCTTGGGAGTGGGGGTCCAGTTTACCAAACAGGGACTTTTGTTTTTACCTGCATTTGATTGCTCCATAAATAAGTGTTTTTCTCAATTGCTATTAATTTCTACTATCCTTTTTCAGTTTTCTTTTGACTTTTAAAAATTATAAGCTCATAATTGACCACTTTTATCCCAAAGATTGTTTTTGAAGGTGCTATTTTGAGCCAGGGAGGTTTTATTGGACTCGATCAGCTATGGGTCTATGCCTGTGGACAGACACCCTCCAGAACGCCTTGCTCTGCACACGAATTCACCTGTGCCAGCGGCCAGTGCATTGCCCGGAAGTTGGTCTGTGACTCTCAGCAGGACTGCTCTGATCAGAGTGATGAAGACCCAGCAACTTGCTGTAAGCCAACTAATCCTTTACTGGTCCACCTTCTCTGTTTCACAACTGTTGAGTTTAAAATAGCCTTTGTTTCTATTTTAAAAACTCAATTTAGGCCAGGTGTGGTGGGGCACGCTGGTAATCCCCATGCCTGGGAGTCTGAGACAGGAGGATTACGCAGGTTCGAAGCCAGCCTCAGCGACTTAGTGAGGCTCTCAGAAACTTAGTGAAACCCTGTTTCCAAATAAAATATAAAATAGAGCTGGGAGTATAGCCTGGAGGCAGAAAAGCCCCTGGGTTCCACCCCCAGTACCACCAAAAAAAAAAAAAAGACAAACTCAATCTACAACTTTAATTTAAAAAGTAAAGTAAGTTTCTGTGGCAGCAGATGAACGTGAGCCAGGTACAGTGGCACAGGCCCGTGATCCCAGTGCTGGGGAGGCTTAGAGGCTTGCACATCAGTTGAGACCAGCCACAACAACTAGTGGAGATCCTATTTCAAAATAAAAAGGGCCGGGCATTGCTTGGAAATAGAGTGCTCCTGAGTTCAGTACTAAACAAGCAAGCACTCCATCATTTAGGGCTGGATATGATGGAGCGTGCCTATTGTCCCAGTACTTGGGAAGCTGAGACAAGAGGATCGCAGGTTTGAGGCTAGCTCGTGGTAATTTAGTCAGACTCTAAAATACAAAATAGCTTGGGGTATAGGTTGGAGAGAAATGTCCCTGGATTCAATCCCCAGTACCAAATAAAACAAAATTAAAAAAAAAAAATGTTCATTCTCACCTGAAAGCCATTAGTACTATTCCTCTGGTGTTGACATTCTGGTGCTTGTTGCTAAGGTTACGGAATCTATTTGTACAACAAATAGTTAAGGTGTGTTTGTGTGTGTGTGTGTGTGTGTGTGTGTGTGCGCGCGCGCACATGTGTGCATGCACGTGCTGACACATGCAACATGCATTTTAGCTAAAGAAAAATGGGTCTGAGAAGGAACCTGCACCTTCCCTTTAGAGGCATGTATTATGCATGGCTCTCCTTTGTTAAATATGTATTTTTCCCCGTCTAAAACTATCTTGGGAACAGAGGAGAGAGAGTTCAGAGGAGAATTTGCCTCCAGGACTGTAGCGAGCAGTTCAGTCCCCACTGGTAGCCACGATAGAGAAAAGAGCGGAGCGCCTTCCTTTCTGGTCTTGCAGGAAGCATCTTGGCCAGGAAGGATGGCTGCGGTCCATTGCTATTCAAACCTAGCCATAGTTCAAAGAGAATGAAATTCAATTTACAGCCCAGATGAGGATTTCATAAGAGGTAACTTAGCAACTCGGAATCTTGTGTCTTTTTAGCAACCATGAATTCCAACTAAATGAATCTATTTTCTGTATCACAAATGAAGGGTTTTTTAAAAACATTAAAATTTTGACATTTATTTTGCTAAAGTGTTTTATTTCAGGGCGTTTTTTTTTTTTTTGAGCAGGGAGAAAAATATTGCAGTAAGATAATGTCACATTTTATAATGAAAAGATCTTTGTACAGGCTTGTTTCTTCTGATGGGCAAGGGAGGATTTTATTAAGAGCAGTTGGAAGGGGCACTGGGAGGAGACAATGAAAATGGGAGAAATGCCAGCTGGCCTTATGGGAAACTGCAACTTCAGTGATTTCTCAAAGGCCTCGCTTTAAGCCAAATAAGCCAACTGACCAGTGCGATCTCAATGAAGACTTTAGGTAGATTTCCTCTTCACTCAACAAGAATAAAGTGAGGAAAATTTATTCTCGCTAATGCATGATAGATTTGCTTTCTACGCTTTACTTAAGATGTTTTTAAACAGATCATTTGGTTCATTTCTGTTAGGGAAATCCATCTCTCTGACAGCTTCTTGATTTCAGTAACTGAAAGTATATATATAGTTCTTTTCAATTATACATTGAAAGATTAGCTTCTTTCTCCCATTTTCACCTATAGTGAATGGTTTGTCTGTCCTTCCTTCCTTCCTTCCTTCCTTCCTTCCTTCCTTCCTTCCTTCCTTTTTTCTTTTCTTCCTTTTTTGCAGTACTAGAGATGGAATCCAGGGGCATTCTACCTCTGAGCTACATCACCAACCCTATTTTATTTTTTATTTGAAAACAAGGTCTGAGTGACTGAGAGCCTCACTAAGTTGCTGACGCTGTCCTCGAACCTATGATTCTCCTGTCTCAGTCTCCCAGGTCCTGGGATACAGGTATGTGTACCATGCCTGGCTCTTGTAAGACGTTTCTTAATCTACTCCTACCTAGAATATTAGCTGATATTTTAGCACTTGATTTTGGATGTGTTTTCCCATTTCGAGTATTTCTGCTAGAGTGGCTCTCAATACTCTTCTGCTACTCCCTTTGGGCGGATGCAGGGTGAGAAAGCAGTGCTTATCAACAAATAGTGTCTCTTGCTAGTCTTTTGACTCTTCCAAATAACGTAACCTCACTGGCCAGTGAAAACTTATGTTTGTTTGGTTGAGAGCAATTTAATATGGGGCATAGAACATAAAAAGATATTCCCATTACACATTGACTATGTGTGTATCTATACATATAGATGTATATATGAGTGCATATATTTGTATTCATATATCTTATGCCTAAATGAAAATTTATGTAAATATTTGTGCAGTTACTTTAGTTGTGGGGAAATTATATGGAATTTAATTATTAAATTGGCATAAATTTATACTACTTTCTGTACTAAAGTATTTATCACATTGTTCATATAATATATGCATATATATACATGCATATAACATTTTTTATAAGTCTTTTCTTTAAATTTAAAAATACTTTGGCTGGGCATAGTGGCACACACTTATAATTCCAGTGCTTATAATACTGAGGCTGCTCTTAAACCTTGGGAGTAGCCCAGGGTTAAGATCAGCCCCAGCAATTTACTGAGATTCTCAGCAATGTAACAAGATCCTACCTATTTCAAAATAAAAAGTGCTGAGAGTGTAGCTCTGAGCCGTTCCTCTGGGTTTAATCCCTAATACCCCCCCCCCAATTTTTGAATCACTTTAGGTACATTTAGAAATGTATGCTTTGCAAATTTAAATTTGTAATAAAAAGTTAAAAAAGATTCCCAAGTTCATTAAGCAGAAGCAAAATGGCATTATTTCTTCTTTTCACCCTATTTTTCAATGGATCCATAGGACGGTATAAGTCCTCCCTCCAGGAACACTGACACTGTGCTGGAGACTGAGTTCACATGCACTTGGGGAGGTTGTCGGTCCTCTCCAGCCAGTGCGCGTTAACCAGAGGCCCACTCACTGCGGTGTTCTCCAGTACTGAGTTGCCCTTACTTTTCAATACTATCTTAGTAAATGTCCATGAGCCTCTAGCCCAGTGGCTCTTCAAGAACAGGCAAGCGTGGCATGGTAGTGGCTGTCATGTCCTCCCGGGGGCCAGCAGCAGCATCCCCTGGCCACCAGGTCCTACCAGCCCCGCAGAGTGAAGGATTGTGTCGGAACAAACCCTGGTGACTATGCTGCGTGTCAAGCCTGGAAAACCACCGTGCTGAAGATGGGCTTTGAAAATGAAGAGAGCGAGGGAAGGGACAGATGGCATAAAAAGACGTTGACGGGACAGCTAGAGGCAAACCACCATCTCGAAGCAGAACTCCCATTTCTCCACCAGTCCCTGGAGCCACTGCACTACCAGACAAAGGATTTTTAACACTCATGCCCACGATTCTGTTATAAAATAGGGATGATAAAAAGTCACATATATCTGCAGTTCCATGTTAACTACAACAGTAATCAAGCTAGAAGGATGGACAAATTGGTGTGGAAATCAAACAACTTCAGGAGTTCTGTAAGAAAAAGCTTTTAAGGAAATGCACTGTAGGCCTTTCAGATAATTTAAATGCTCCTGGGAATCACAAATCTCCAAAAACATTTATACCATTTATACCATTACAACACACAATGGCTAAATTATGGAACCAACATAGATGTATAGATTATGAAATTATGGTATATATATATATATATATACATACAGTGAACTTCTATTCAATCATAAGCACAAAATTATGTTATTTGCAGGGAAATGAATATAACTGGAGAATATTATCCTAAGTGAGATCAGCAAGTCACAAAAAGTGAAGGGTTAGATGTTTTTTTCCTCATATGTGAAAGTTAGGGAGAAATTGGAAGCTAAGAAGGCAGCGTTCTGGAGGCTGGTTTGCAGATAGCCTTGTCTATGTAGGGAGGCCCTTTCCAGCTCACTGAGACTTTGTTTCAAAAGTAAAAAGACCAAACAATAGGCCTGGGGATTTAGCTCAGAGACACAATACCCCTGAGTTCGATCCCCAGTACCACAAAACAAAAACAAAAACAAAAACGGGACTCCAGATCTGCAGATAAAGGAAGAGAAACCCAGTGGACTAAGGAGAGTTTTGGGGAGGAGATAAGGTGGGGGAGAGACTCCATAAAGGCAAGCACTTCACTTGAAGCTCTGCGCACATAAAAGGGTCAGTGCCACTATCAGTGATTCATAAGAAAGGGGAGCGATGGGGCCGCCCTGGGGAAGCCGAGTGCTGTGTGCGTGTCCCGCTCACTCCGAACTTCATTATGATGTGTGATTGCAATGCACCAATAACAATATTTTTAAAAGGAATTTGGCATAATAATCAACAGAGGAGGAGTAACCAAGGACCCCCACGCAACACGTTTAATTTTTACTACCAGACCATCTCTAGATGTTTTTCACATTTAGAAAAAATGCTGGGTAATGGTAACAATGATCCTTGTGAGTTTTTATTAAATACTAACAATATATAATGCAATCTTATTAAAATCTTATGAATACCCACTAAATGAGATGTTCCCCATTCGCTTTCCACACATAGCTTTTTTTTCCCCCTGTAGACAACTGGACTGGAGAATTCATAAATGTTTTAATTTTTATGATCCCAAATTTTTATTAGCTGCTGCAATTAAATTTTTTTCATGTGCCCATACGCCACCGTGGTTAAATATGTAAGACGGAGCTTTGTCATCATTTGAAACCACTGCTGTCATTGCTGAACTCTGAGAAATTTTCTTGAAGTTGTGAACAACATCATATCTCATATTCTGTTTAGAGATAATATAGTCTATAATGATAGAAAGTTTAAAAAACAATCAGAATACATACTTATAGTGATTGCTGTTTATAACAGATGATTTTAGAAATACATAACATTTATCGTATTAAGTATGCTGAGGTGTTAAAGACTTATGCATATGCATTAGATCCCCTCCCAGCTTTTTTCAAATGTATTTGACTTCATCTTAAACTTTTTGAATTGTGTGTGGGAAATATTCTTTTACTTATTTATTTATTTTTGTGGAACTGGGGATTGAGCCCAAGGAGCATTCTTCTCCGACCTGCACTCCCAGCCTTATTTTATTTTTATTTTGAAATAGTGTCTCACTAAGTTGCGGAGGGCCTCATTAAGTTGTTGAGGCTGTCCTTGAACCTGTGATCCTCCTGTCTCACCCTCCCAAGTACTGGGATTACAAGTGTGCCCCACTACAGCTGGCTGGGGAAAATATTATTAAAAGAAGGAGTTACTCTTAGGAGACTGGTTTTTTACTTATATTTTAGAATGTGGTTAAGTTCTAGAAGTTATCTAAAATTATTTTTTAAAATACTCTTTTAAGTGAACTGGAACAAATATCATTGGTGAAAACTAGCTGAGCAGTTCATGGAGATATTTACAGGGGTGATGTTTTATATTGCTTTCCCAAATCTTTATGGTGATGGGGTTTGAAGGCTAACTTCTTCTTCCAAAGGTCGTCACACGTGTACCATTCAGCAGAAAGCGTGATTGACATTTTAACTGAAAACACATCTCAATAATAAAAGAAAAGGTTGAACTTTCCCATCAAAGCCAAATTTCAGCATTTATGCAACGTGAAATCTCTTTTGTCTTGAAAACTTCTTTGCATCTTTGCAGCTGAGTGGCTGGGCTCAGGTGTGACGAGCGTGTCTAGGGGCTGGGCACGTGTTTCTGTTTCCACACTCATTGGTCCTGTTGCCTTTATTTATTTATTTGTTTGTCTGTTGTGCTGGAGATTGAACCCAGGGGCATTATACCTCCAAACCACACCCCCGGCCCTATTTTATTTTTTATTTTGAAACAAGGTCTCTCATTAACTTGTAGAAAGCCTTGCTAAATTGCTGAGGCTGTCCCTCACAGAGGAACAAGGAACTAGACAAGAAAATTCTTCGTGCCCAAGGAGACAGTCACTGCTCTTTGATAGGTCTTATGGGCACAACTCTCTTGGTGGTGGTGGTCGTGGTACTAGAGATTGAACCCAGGGGGGTTCTACTGCCAAGATACACCCCTCGCCGTATTTTATTTATTTTGAAACAGGGTCTTGCTAAGTTCTTGAGGCTGGATCCTCCTTTATCAGCATCTCCAGTACTGAGATTATAGGATTATCCCACTTTATAGGTACTTATGACTGGGTCTAAAAACAGAACAGACCTGGTTTGGAGGTGTAACTTTTTATCGTATCCTATGAACTCTATAGCTCGAGTCATGAAAAGAAAAACATGTCCAGGAGCAGTAGATTCCCAGTTAAGTAGATGTGAACTGAACACCGTCATGCTGGTGTGCCTTCTGATAACGTGCGACACTCTTTTATAATAGTACCATACTGTAGTCAATTTAATTGTTTTTATTTTGTGAGAAATCCATTTAAAGGAAAAATACTCTTTGCTTATAAAGAAAAATAATCTTTGGCTGTATATTCATTCTTTGACTGTCCAAACGAGCAAGGTTTGGAGGTCTAAAAATTTCATTTACATGTAGAAAGAATTTAAGGGGTGTTATCTTTTGCATACTGCACTTTGGTTTTTGAGAACTGATATGTTAGTGATGAAACCGGGTAATCCTGTTGACAGGAATTTGAAGATCCTCTGATTATTAAGAGGTGATGAGGTTATTCAATATCCCAGCTAAGTTGTGCTCACAGGATTGAAAATTAAAAATAATGAAAGTAAGCACATAGAATCGGAGTCTTTAAAAAACAATAATAGCTATTATTATTATTATTATTAGTAGTAGTAGTAGTAGTAGTAGTAGTACTGGGAATTGAATATAGGAATATAGGGGCATTCTACCTCTAATCTATACCCCCAGCCATTTTTATTTTTAATTTTGAAACAGGGTTTTGCTAATTTGCTGAGGCTGGCCTTGAACCTGCAATACTCCCATTTCAAACTCCCAAATGTTGGGACTACAAATGTGTGCCACCACCCTTGGCTGAGTCTTTTAAGTTACGAGTTAGATCTCCTGCTGTCAGGAAGCTTCATAGTATCACAATTGGTGTTAGAGAATACTAGGTTCAAGGCATTTTTCATTTACTTAAAACAAACCACAGGCAAGTTGCTTATCAATTAGAGTTTCATTTTTCTCTTTCGGAAATAATTTTATTTTCCATACAAGGTACTTGGGAGAACTAAGGTTAGTATATATAAAATTCCTGGGACATAACTGGAACTCTGTGGTAAATCAGAGATAAGCCATTTGGTCATTATGGTCTTGGGGAGCTCGTCAGAACTTTGTTGTTTTTGGAAAATAATTATGCTATTTGTCCTCCCTTCCTCACTATAACAAAAATGTCTCTGAATAAAGAGAAATGTTTGAGCCAGATATGGTGGCACATTCCTGTAGCCCAGGTACTTGGGGAGGCTGAGACTGGACAATCACAGGTTCAGGACCAGCCTCAGCTCAGCAACTTGGCAAGATTCTCACCAACCTAGTGAGCCTCTGTTTCAAAACAGAGCAAAAGAAACACATAACAATAAATAAATATGAATGATAAAAATAAATAACTAAAAAGAGCTGGGTGTGTAGCTCAGAGGTAGAACGGACCTGGGTTCAATCACCAGTATCACACACACTGTAAACAGCAACAACGAGAGAGAGAGAGAGAGAGAGAGAGAGAGAGAGAGAGAGAGAGAGAGAGAGAGAGAGATGGAGAGAGAGATGTTTGGAAATAGGTTTTTAAGGTAACAGTGTATTTCCCAACTCATATCTACAACAGGCTGCTATTAAGTTCCTTACTTTAGAAAAAGGAAATCTAAACAATCGCAGCTCATTTCTCAAAAGCGCAAATAGATTTGCTAGAATTTCTAGTTTACTGCCCACTCCTCTCAAACCTGCTGTCTTCCTCTCTAATTTGGAGTCAAAGCTGGAAGGATGTCCATGACGTTAACCCCAAACCTTGACTTTATTCCTAGAACTAGTTCTTTCTTAATAAATATAGTAATTTTAGTATTTGACAACTTCTTAGTTCTGTATTAAGAAAGGTGAAGTTCAGAATATCTAATTTACCTGCAATTCCAAAATGGCCAGGCATTTAATTTTGGGGGAAAAAGTGTTAGAATGAAATATGAAATGAATACTGAGACACTGACCTCAAGTTCTTCATGCTTTGGGGATTAATTCCCCTTTTCAAATGGATTTTTTAAAAAACTACCATCTTAGCCAGTTCATATTTGGCAGGAAAATGAGTAATTCTACGCAATCCCTGTATTTCACCTGACATGAAAACACAATTGAGGTGGCCAGTTAGGATGGAGTGTGCCGGGCCTGTGCATAGAGGCAAGAGGAGGAGCCGTTCCTTACACAAAGCCTGCAAAAACTGAGGGGGATGAGGGAAGAGCTGTTCCCATTACCAGCAGCCCTCACTCCCCACAGCGTGGGCCTGCTGCCCGCCTGCGTTTCCTGGCTGGGGTGTGCTCAGTGCCTGATCTGACTCCATGTCCCCTCCCGTTTTCTGCCTCTAACAGCAAATCATCTCACCTGTGACTTCGAGGCTGGTTTCTGCGGCTGGGAGCCATTTCTCAGCGAAGATTCCCACTGGGAAGTGGTGCGAGGGCTGAGCAGCGCAGAGCGCCATTTCCCCAGCGCTGGCGACACAATAAACACAAATCCTGGTAGGATATTTGCCTCCATAAAAAAAAGTAATACTACTAATTTTCTTTCTTTCATGTTGCAGAAGATGACACTGTATTTTCATTTCTATCTCTAGGACATATAAAGGGAATTCTGGTTCTCTTCTCTTAAATTCTCCTGCCCCATTTAATAATTAGTATATTAATGAGTCTCCAGAAAGAACCATTACTTTAGAAATTGGCATTTTTGGTGTTGCATTTTTTTAAAAAAGGTAGGATTGAAGGCTTAAAGAGGAAATAAGTTTGCTGACAATTCTCTCTAGGTGTCAGGAATCGTGAGCAGTATATTAGCCTTTTGTTGTTGAGCAATCCAGTGTTTGCAAAACAGAAAAATAAGATAGTCTAATTTTTTGGGGAACAGAGAGCAATGATCTAGCACTATCTATAAAATGAATCTGCAATTTAATCACACTTTAAGCTTATTTATAACAATCACACTTCTCTCTCTATATATATATATATAAACATTTTTTACCTTTGCACTTACAGTGGAGGAGCCACAACTACATATGTGAAACTGGTTTGTGCAACTTCCAGAAAAACGGAAAAGCTTTCTTTCCTTCCATCTCCTGTTCACATCTGAATGAGATTAGATATTTTCCATCATAGCCTTTAGTGCCTATGAACTTCATAACCACACAGCTGGGCCACATTTCGTTTTTTAAGCTCATTGAACATTTTCTCATTTGTTTCTTTTTTAAGATTTCCACAGAAATACATTAAAGTAAATGTCGGCCATATTTTTCATTAAATAAAAAATTGCATTTTGGGGTTGGAAATTGGGATTGGCGGATCATCCGGTGGGGATGGGAAGGAGACTTTGGCGGTGCATCTGTTGGCTGAACCCAACCACAAACCCAACTCATGTTTAACAGTAAAGAGGTTAATTTTTGTTTATGTGCCAAATAAAATATTTTATCTTTAAGATTTAAGACTTTTGGCCAGAGTAGTTCGAATTACTTTTTTTAAAATGGAGATTGAATCCAGGGGCATTTTGCCTTTAAGCTACACCCCAAAGCCATTTGATTTTATTATTTTTTTTAAATTTTGAAACAGGGTCTACGAGGTTGCTGAGCCTGGCCTCAAACCTGTGATCCTCCTGTCTCAAACTCCCAAGTACCGGTATTATAAGTGTGTACCACCATACCCAACTGAGCGGCTCAAGTTGAAAGTTTAAAATAGAAAAGAGAGTATTAGTCGTTGGAACTGTATGTTACTAGTATATTTTCTCTAAGCTCATGTGATATTTTTCTTCTTCTTTTTCTTTGTTCAACCTTATTACTGAGTCCACAGCCCAGACTGGACACGGGTTTATGGACTAGAAGCCCTGCCCCCTGTTATCTGACTTGGTAGCTGAGGCAGATGAACAAGGACTGGCAGTAGGATTGGATGATTTCTTTCTAGAGCATGGGAGTGACTCAAAGAGCTCTGAGATGCCTTTCTGAAGAAGATGAGTCCTGTTCTGAAAACTGAAGGGAAACGAAAAACAGCCAGGGAGAGAGAAGGAAGGCATGAGGGGGAGATGGCAGAATCAAGGTGGGATGGCAGGGACCATGGCCTAATTAGAGGAGACAGTCTGACAGTCGACAAGAGGGGCGTAGGGAGTTGTGGTTGAGAGAGGCGATTGGCGGGATATGGAGGACGGAAAAGATGAAACCGCAGAGTGCCTGGGAACGTGACATGTGCCTTCAGTGTGACAGGGACCTAATTAGTCAGATTAAAGCCCGCGGGAGATCACATTTGTTCCAGAAAGCTATTCTGGCTGAGAAGAGGGGAAAGGAGAGGGTGACGAACTGGACAGGAAAGACACGGAGGTGCTGCAGCAGTGCCAGTGAGGTAGGAAGGCCCCAGCTCAGACAGCGATTCCCAAAGGGAGGCGGCCCACCCTCATCGCACCCTGGAGGGCTCATGGGAACTCCCCAGGACAGGCAAGGAGAGCGCCGCTGCCCTGGGAGAAGCCACCGTGCTGATGTTGTGGAGGGTGACTCTGTTTTGTCCCGAGGAAGTAGGGGAAATCGAAAGTACATATATGTAGAATTTCTTCTTTTGTGAAGTATCTGTTTAGTTCAGTTGCTCATTTCTTGATCGGGATGTTATTTTTTTCCTTTTTAGCATTGAGAAGTAGATATAATTCCATTATGGCGGACAATAAATAACAAGGCATTATTAATTTTGATGTGTATTCCTGTAATTTCTAAGCCTTCTGGGTTTAAGGGTTAACACATTATTAGAATGGAAATAAGATCTCTAGATCTTATCCTGAAGTACATGCCCTACCAGAAAATAATTTCGTGCAGGAATCCTGATTTATATACAGGTGTGCACATACATGCACAACACATGCAGATATATACATACATATATATACATATATATATATATTATTGTCTTCTATAAGATTAATTTATCATAAACATGAAGGTAGTTTTTTAGTGTTAAGTTTTTAAAAATTCTTTGTATATTCTAGATATTAGTCCTCTATTAGAGGAGTAGCTGGCAAATATCTCCTTCTGTAGGCTCTCTTTTTAGAGTCTTGATGGCTCTAAATTTTTAATTTAGTGTCATCCCATTGCTTAATTCTAGTTATAGTTTCCTGAGCTTTGGGGTCTTGAGGAGTTTTCTCCCAGTGTCTATGCGTTGGATATTAGACTTACGCGCCCCCTGTAGTAACTGGAAAGTTTCTGGTTTTCGATCCATCTTGAGTTATCTCTTGTGCAGGGTAAGAGGTTGGGGTTTAATTCCATTTTTATACATATTGTTATGAGGATTAAATAAAATTATATTTGCTAGAGTTTTCATATAGTAGGAGCTCAATAAACATGAATAGATATCTATTGTCTGTTCAGAAATACCACCAAGTCTGACAAATAATTTATAATTTACCTTGAGACTCTTGCAAACTTATAATTATTAGTTATGACTAAATGCTAATGAGGACATATATTAATTATTAGAAAGTCTAGTATCCTTTCTTTACAATACAAGTAATGTTGAAAATAATGATAGGATTGTTAAAACGGGGAAGAAAGTAAGAGGGACAAATTTCAATTTTCTCATTTTGGAGAGAGTCCATTTGAGCTATGTGTGGGGGCACATGTCTGTGATCCCACTACTCGGTTGGCTGAGAAAGGAAGATTCCATGTTTGAGGTCAGGCAGAACAATTTCACAAGGCACTTAGCAAACTAACAAGACCCTGCTTCAAAATTAAAAAAATAAAATAGGGCTGGGAGTATAACTCAGAGGTCGAATGGTTCCTGGGTCTCGGCCCCAGCACCACACACACACACACACACACACACACACACACACATACACACACATACACAAATATACACACATACACACACAAATACACACACATATACACACACATACACACACGCCTATTCAAAAAAAGTACCTCAGTAGATAAGTAAGAATCATGGACTACTCAGCATCTCTTTACCAATTAAGATAAACAGTGGTGGTTTTAAGTCACAGATGAGAAGGAGAGCAAACCCGGACAAGAAAGGAAGGAGTAAAATGGAAATTCCTGAGATCATGCAGAGAGGCTGAGAGTTGCCATATCTAAGGCCACAGAGCAGAGATCTAGTCCACGTCTTTGTGCTCAGAGCTTCACATTGTGTATGTGTGCATGCGTGTGTGTGTTTGTGAGAGAGACCATTCTACTTCTGAGCTGCACCCCAGCCATATTTTATTTTTTATTTGGTAACAGAATCTCACCAAGATGCTGAGGCTGGCCTAGAACCTGTGATCTACCCCTTTCAGCCGCCCAAATAAGGGGATTACAGGCACAGGACGCCATGCCTGGCTTACATTTATATTACAGACTTTTACAGTTAATCTCTTGTATTTTTATGTACATTCTGATAGTTTTACACAAAAGATAAATGGATCAATACTATGTAGTGTGTGTGTGTCTGTTGTGTGTGTGTGTGTTGTGTGCTTAATAACAGTCTTGGTTTCTTTCTTTCCTCTTTGACTTTTATTTTCTCATTTCTACCTACTGTGTCAAACATTAAAACATGCAATTCTCACAATTATCACATACTTTTATATATGCCCATAAAATTATACCAATGTATACATTCTGGATATGTACATATTCAAAATTATAAGTTCCTTTATGATTTTTTATTTTACAAAAGATATAAAATATTATAACTATTGTCCCTATCTTGTTACTAAAGATTGCTCTTGGCAATTCCTCTGAGTCAAATATGATCTATCTTTTCATTTTTTATTAAAGAATTTCTGTAGTCAAATACAGTCTTTACAGGGATAGGTGCCGGGGTCCAGCCCTAGCAGAGTTGGGGTTCGTGTGTTGATGAGGGGTGAATACTTTGCAGAAGGCGAGGTCAAGGCAGATTGGATAGCTTTCCCCTTGGCCGTTTGGTGACAGGTGTGGAGACTTCTACAAGATAACACATTTTCCCTCTGAAGGCCTTCTCTTCTGCGGTCTGCACTGACCTTCACTCAGGAAAATTCGCTGTGTAAAGGACGTACTTTTCAGCCCAAATCGTTGACTTTCCAGGTTGCCCATCACTGTGATTATCTGAAGGCACGATGGGACCTGGACATGGTCTGGCCAGGCCTTCCTCCTAGGGCTGCAGTACTCCGTGAAGCTGCCCTGACAACAGTCTGCTGTGTGTGATCTCCTGAAGCGCTAAGAGGCACATCTGCACTAGTTAAAATCTAATGGCGCTTATTTTGCTAAGGTTCAGATTAGATCTTTAATTAAGCTTTCCTCGTCTCTGGTGCAGACAACAATGTCAAACACGGGAGCCTCGGGAGAAGCCAGCCTCACCCCACAGGCACACACCTTCAGCACGGTGTGAAGAAATTGAAAAAGAAGCCCTCGTGGGAATTTCGCAGGGCATGTTGGGTATTCGGTTGTGAGCATAGCCGCTTCAGTGCATTTGACTTCAAATCCTACGCCACGAGTGTAGGCGATAAAAATAGGTTGTTTAGGATCAAGAGCTTGTTTTTGATCAATTGAATTCTATCTTGAACAACAAATGTCGCACATACGAAAATGCTGTCAGTTACCAGCAGAGGTAAATGGTAAGTAAGTAAAATGTACTTTACTTTACCTAATTGACAATTGAGTGTGATGAGCAGGGCTAAGACCCCAGAGGACAGAGGGACCGCGTCCGACAGGACTTGCATCCGATGACTTCACCTCTCTGTCGCAGGGTCATTCATCTACTTGGGCGCGCAGCAGTCCCCTGGGGTGGCCACGCTCGGAAGTCCTGTCCTGGCCACGTCGCTCACCGCCTCTGCTCCGTGTCGGGTAAGCTACCGCTCTGAGTCTCTCCTGACCATTCTTTGTTGTCAGCCCTTGGGCTCAGTAAATTTCACTAAGTTTATTTACTCTACTAATAAATGCCAACCACATTGAATCAAGAGGATGTTTAGTTTTGGTGCTGGTGACCGAACCCAGGGGAATTCTACCTCCAGCTCTTTTGTTTATTTGGAAACAAGGTCTTGCTAAGTGTCGGAGGGTCTCGATAAACAGCTGAAGCTGGCCTCCAAACTTCAATCATCCTATCTCAGCCTCCCAAGTTGTGAGATTCTAGGTGTGTGCCACTACACCTGGCTTGAGTTAAGGGATTTTGTATGAGCTATCTCAGCATGAAACGCCACGTCTTTCCAAAAGACCCTTTGCAACACACAACCTGCCTCGTCATCTTTAGGGCCTGTTAAAGAAGCTTTTGATTATCTTGGGTTCCTTGCACGTGGGTCTTGCTATTTTACTTGACAGTGTTGAGAAGATAAAATCAGTAGAATTAGTGCTTATTGAAATTAAGGTCAAAGAATGAAAAAGTGTATATTTGTAGTAGAACAATCACATTAGCTTAAATTTAACTTTTCCATTAGTCCTCTCATGCCAGATAGTAAACACAGGCCACGGAGTAAAACCCTCACTTTATTTTGAGAGACAGTAGAGAAGGAGCAGGATTGGGGAATCAGCGTGGATGCACAGTTCAGTCTTGCCACTTGGTAACTGTGATGCGCACGGTGTTTATTCCCTCTAGACTCAGGCTCTACTGGGAGCATCAGTTATCAGGACGCCTTTGCCCCGTGGCTGTGGGGTTTAAAATGTGATTGAACATAGAATCTGGCAAAGTCTTTGGCAAATAGGAGGTTTTTACGAAATAGAATTCCCTGCTTTCCACAAAATGCACTTTTAAAACGAGAGCTTCTGTCCAGCCCGCCTAGTGGCTGGTATTTCCAACATGCTTTTAAGCTTTAAGATTTCAGTTTGTCTTTTTGTCTTTACTCATCAGAAGACAACGAAGAGATCAGTATTGGAGCACGAGAGCTTCATGGCCTGTAAGTGCAGCTCACGGCAGTCTCCTGGCCGTTCCTGATCATGAATTCCATATCGCTTAGCGCTGTCTGCACGGGAGTGCTCGGAGCGCTTAATAGATTGCCCTTTTATTTTTTCCCCTTAGATTCTTCATGGGAGTAAGGATTAAAACAACTGCTACTGCTTTCCATTTGCACCTCATCCCAATGCCCTCTATCCATTCCCACCTTTCCTTTAATTAAATCCTATGTGATAGAGAGAAAGATATAGATTTTTTTAAAGGAAGCCCAGAAGCCCTTAGAACTTTAGAAAGTATTTTACAGGCTCATTAGCTTGAATTCAAGGTCATACGCTGAGTTAAATGCATAAAAGACATTGAATGCAAAGACATAAAATATATTAATTCTATTTGCTTCATATTTATTTAGAAATCAGCAGTAAGAGCTGATTAGAAATTCCTATGACCAACTGAGCGTCACTGAAAGCCAAACATTCACACATATACAGGTATATTTATCTGTTTTTTCTTTTTCAGGATGATATGGATTTTCCATCATTGTTTGCTGATAACTATTAATTTGTGGTCCTTGGGCAGAAATTTTAATTTGTTATAGTTTCCACTTGAATAAATAAGCCTTTGCTTTAATTTGTTCTAATGTATAGCCTTACTGTGGAAGCTGTTTGCATAGGATATTGTGGGGACCATTGTGTGGACAGTTTATATACTTGATATTTAACTCAAAATCAATTTCTTTTAATCTCCAAAGGTTTTGGATACTGACTTGATGATTTAACTTGTTTTTTGGGAAAACAAGTCAATATAGACTTCAACAAGAAATATTTTCTGATCCTTTTTGTCTATTTCTGCTTGAATTTTAGTAATCTTTGGGTTGGAGGGATATTTGGGTTAAGTATAAAACTTTTCAGCCCAGGAAGTTGCAGTGGTTTGGATTTAGAATATGCTTTTAGCTCTCCGGGAAACCAGGCAGCCATGTTGGAATTGGGGTTTGGTTGCCAAGAAGTCCCGGGGGGTGTGGCTCTGGGGCTTATATATGACCCTGCCTTGCTCTGTCTTTTGTTTCTGGCCTCCATGCTGTGAGAGCAGAGCCAGGTTCTCCCTCTTTCTGTCTCCCATAACTGTGCCCTTGGCTCCCCAGATCTGTCCTAACATGGACAGAGCCTCTGAAATATCCAGATCTGTGAGCAAAACATCTTCCTTCCTCTAAACTGTGTGTGGGAAGGCTTCGTGGGCTGCGGCAGTGAGAATACTCGCTGACGCCGAGTGGCAGTAGAATGTCAGGGAACGAGATGCATGTAGTTTAAGTTCTCCCTCAAAGGTTCTCCTCGGAGTACAGTTATGACCTTTTTATAAGTTTGCGGTGATATGCAGCACTTACTTCATGAAAGTTACACAGTAAGCAAACAAACCAAATTCTTGTTACCTTCCCAGGTAATCGGAGAATCCAGATGTTCTGCTGATCTGGAACATGCTGATAATGGCTGTCTTCATAGACCAAATGGTTCTTCCTTATAAGATGATAAAAGAAATCAATGAGACACCCTAACTTGGCCACTTTGATATGACTAAAACCTTTATTTGATGAAATTATGTGTGAGCCCAAGTTTTCAGGCCCAGTGCAGGGAGGCATTTGCGTAGTTCTGACTTAAGGGAGTTCAGAGTACAACGCAAAGCTACAAAGAGCTCTCCGAAGGCTTCTCTCTGGAGTTCTCAGAAAAATAGCTATGCAAACCTTCGACATATGGTTCATAGCGCATACGTTTCTTAGCTAGTCTGTGCCAAACTCCGTCTTCAGCCCCAGTAACACCCTGGACACATGACAGCCCTAGCAAGAGGAGGAGGTTAGCAGGACATACGGACAGCAGCTCAGAAGAAACGACCGCAGGAGTGTGGGTACAGCGTAGACGTGAGCAACTTCCGAACTCTCAAAGAGTTCTGAAAGGCCATGCTTTACGGTTGCCCAGAGTAAGGTAACACTCCTATCAAAGCTCAATTTAGGAAAAGGTAAATTACTGGAGTGCGACTTGAATGGTGCAGTCACGCTCTGCTTCTGGTTGTGTTGTTTAATTCAGGGATACGTGGAGGATTATCTGATCAGTTAGAGAAAGCCACAGCCGGTGGAGAAAGTGGTGACGTTTTCTCCACTGGGCACCACATCACGTGTAGATCGATAATTTCAGTGAGAAACAGGTTCTGTTTTATTGGAGATGCCAGACTTCTACCTATGAGCCATAAAAATCACTATGGTAATAGTAAAGCGTGCATGCATGTGTGTGTGTGTGTGTGTGTGTGTGTGTGTGTGTGCGTGTATGTGTGTGTGTAAGAGAAAGAAAGAGAGAGATGTGAGTGGTCATCTTAAATTGGAAACAACATGGACTTATTTCCAACTGATATTTTAGGAGCTATAAGATATTTTATTTATTTTCTTTGCTTATCTTTTAACTTTGTTGCTGTTCTTGTCATTTTAGAACCTTTTATTTTTATTCAAGATCTTTTGAAATGTGTATCGAGGGTAGCAAAAAACAGACCAAACAAAACCTAGAGCCCAGTGTTACCCAAGGAAGGCAGCAGTGGTTGAGAGTTTGGGCTACAGCTTTGAGAGTGCCTGATGGTCTGATCTAGCCCTGAGCTGGGGCAGCCAGGGGCAGCCAGGGGCGCAGACACCATAGGAGAGATGAGGAAAGAGGTGGGATATTTGAGTGGAGAGTTTTGATTAGAGGTAGACCAAATCAAATAAGAAGAGAAGACAAAGAAATAAGAAAGAAATCACTTTAAATTTCTAGATAATGACCTGGGGTGTCCTTCACAAAATTAAGTATCCAAAAGCCTCATTACTTCTTTGCAGAAAAAGCTAGTCCTCTGAGACCAAAGAACAAAGAGTGCTGAGCATATCACACCCTTTCCAATTTAGTTACTCACCCATGTTCAATGACGGGCAAAAGTCACCTTTGACGACGTCCCTTTCTTTTGCAGTAAAGTTCTTGTTCTGTCTCTTATCTCTATGTAAAACCAGAAGATGATGAAAGAGAATAAAAATATGTAGAGTTTCAGTTTCTCCTTCCCTGCGCTGTTAAGAGATGCACACACACACGCACACGCGTACACACACATGCGCGTGCGCGCGCGCACACACACACACACACACTTATTCTTTTATTGGCCCTGGAGTTTCCCATCATAACGAGGTTCACAGTGATGGTGGTGTACATGTACAGCACTGATCAGCCCCCCCGGGTCCCTCACCACCTCCTCTGCCGGGGTCCAGCCCTAGCAAGAGTCGAGGTTCCTGTGTCGGCGAGAGGAGAGTCGAGGAGGTGGAATGAGAGAAGATGCTGTCACAGGAGACCAGGTTCAAGCTTCTCCGCTTTATTCAGGATTTGATACAATTTTTAATTTTCCTTTTTGGCAGAAAAAGCAAGGCATAGCCCTGAAAGCAGGAACTCCAAGGACAGGAAAAGGGTTTTACGAACTTCAGGGCAGGGTGCCAGACATTTAAATAATCATAGAAAGTGTGCTTTGTGTCACTTCGCAAGGCCGACTTGAACTTAATCATATATTGGCCCGAACTAAGGTCAGTTTGAACTTAATCTTGGGCCCAAACTTTATCCTTGGGAAAAAAAAAAACTTTGCTGCCTGAGTCTTTCACAAGCCGCTGCCCATCAGTTTTAGTTATAATGCTTATACATAAAATTCCAATTATACATATTGACCCAAATAATCCTAAAACAATTTTTTGAAGAAGAAAATGCTAAACATGCCTTGTGGGGGATCTGCGCCTTTGCGGGTCCCCTGACCGAGCTTTCTCAAGGTCTGCTACATGATACGGAGATTGGCGCAATGTGCACGCGACGTCAGTGGAAGTGTTTCCTTTGTTAATGCAACCCCACCCTCCTGGAGACCCCTTCGTCTCTCCATTGACTAAAGCCCCTCCCGTATCACCATTACTCCCTAGTTTCCACATATGACAGGAGACATATGAGCCTCCACTTTCTGTGGCTGGCTAATCTCACTTAACACAATGTTCTTCAGGTTCATCACTTTCTTGCAAATGGCGTAGCTTTGTTACTTCTGCCGAGTAGAATTCCATTCTGTGTATTGCCCGTGACTTTGTAAGCCATTCCTCTGTTGATGGACACTTGGGCCGGCTCTATGATTTGGCTCTCGTGACACGTGCTTCTATAAACACGAAGATGCATGTTCTGACTTCTGTGCATTTGGAAAGATAGCCAGGAGTGCCGTTCCCAGTTTTCTGAGAAATGGCCACAGTGATCTCCATAGAGGCTGTACTCATTTGCAGTCCCACTAGCGGTGTAAATTTCCCCACATCTTTGCCAGCATGTATTGTTTTTTGACGCCTGGATGTTTGCTGTTCTGATTAGAATTAGATAGAATCTCAGTGGAGCTCCGATCAGCATCTTCCTGGTTGATAATGGTGTTGAATAGTTTTTGTATATTTATTGGTATTTGTATTTCTTCTTTTGTGACATATCTATTTAGCTCAACTTTCTATTTCTTTTTTTTTTTGTGTGTGTGGTACTGGGATGGAACCCAGGGGCATTCTACCTGTGAGCTACATCCCAGCCCTATTTTTTGTTCTTTATTTTGAAACAGGGTCTCACTGAGTTGCAAAGGGCCTCACTAAGTAGCCGAGGCCATCTGCAAACCGCCACCCTCCTGTTTCAGCCCCCACAAATGCTCAGATTACAAGTGTGCTCCACCACGCCAGGACCTCAGTTGTCTATTTCTTGATTGAGTTTTTTAGTGTTTTTTAAGTTCTTTGTATATTCTGAATATTAGGCTTCTAATGGAGAAGTACCTGACAGATCATCTCCCATTCTATACTCTTTCTCTTTAGACCCTTTTTGGTTTCCTTTGCTGAACTGAAACTTTTTAATTTAATGCCATCTGATTTATTAATTCTCGTTTCTAAGCGTTGAGTGTGTTATTGAGGAAGTTTCTACAACGCCTCTATGTTTGAGAGTTGGACCTCTGCCCTGCTCTAGTTAAAGTCTCTTGTCTAATTTTATATACTTAGAAGACCTTAACAAATTCAGCAAAGTAGTAGAATACAAAATCCATCTACAAAAATTGGTAGCTTTTTTGTATCTCAACCACAAATCCACTGATAAAGAAATCTAGAAAAAAATCACAATAACCTCAAGAAAATAAAATGAAATACCTAGAAATGTCTAATGAGGAGGCAAAATTTTCTACAATGAAAATTATAAAACACTAAAAACACTAAAGGCAAAACTTGAAGATCTTAAAAGATGGAAAGATCTCCCATGCTCTTGGATAGGCAGAATAAATATCAGAATAACTAGTCTACCACAAATGATCTACAGAGTTAGTGCAGTCCTTATCAAAATGGCAATGTCATTATTCACAGACCTACAGAAATGAATCATGAATTTCATATGGAAAAAACAAAAGACCCAGAATAGCCAAAGCAAATCTCAGCAATAAGAACCATGTAGGAAGCATCACAATTCCTGACTTCAAATTATATTATAGAGTGATTGAAATTAAAACATCATGGCATTGGCACAAAACAGACACATAGACCAATGAAACACAAGAGAAGATATGAAACAATCCACACACTTATAGCCAGTTAAAATATATATAAGTAAATATATATATTTATAATATGCATATATATAAAGTAAAAAAATATATAAAGTAAAAAATATATATAAAGTAAATATATATATATAAAGTAAATATATATAAAGTAAATATATATAAATAGATATAAAGTAAATATATATATATATAAATTTTTTTATTTTTTATTTTTTTTTTTGCGATATTGGGATGGAACCCAGGGGCATTTACCTCTGAGCTACACCCACAGCCCTATTTTTTATTCTTTATTTTGAAACATGGTCTCACTGAATTGCAAAGGGCCTCACTAAGTAGTTGAGGCTGGCCGTGAACTACAATCTTCTTGTCTCAGCCTCCCAAATGCTGGGATTACAAGGGCGTGCCACCATGGCCAATTGATATTTGACAAGATACCAAAAATATATGTTGGAGATATGATACCTTTTTCAACAAATGGTGTTGGGAAAAGTGCTTATCCATTTGTATAAAAATGGAATTAAACCCCAAACTCCCACCCTGTTGGAAGCTTTTTGGCTATATAAAAAGCTCTCGAACACGTGAGTCAGGTTCTCAAACAGTCATGCTATAATTAAATGGGCCTTAGTGAGAATCCAAGGTAGAAAAACCAGGTTTTATATATTAACATTTATTTAACTGCTTTTTATGAATCAGGCATTAAAAATATATGATTCCCTTTAAAAGTGGTAAGTAGTAAATACATTTTGAGCAGTGAGTATAATTTTAACCTACATGCAGGGCACCTCTTCTTAATACAGCGTTCTTCCAAGGATGGAAAATTCCCTGTTTTGTTCCATACGGTAGTCATTAGCAAAGTGTAGCTGCTGAGCATTTAAGATGCAAGGAAAATGGCTGAGAAAATACATTTTTCATTAAATTTAAATTAATTTACATTTGACTAACCATACTATTTCCATATCTTTGTCATTATATTTAATATACTTAGATGTCCCTGTTTTTCTTTCTGTTCTTCTCACCTAAAGTCTCTTTTCTGAGGACAACTCATGTATTCTTTGATAGCAAGTAATTCTCTCTCTCTCTCTCTCTCTCTCTCTCTCATTTACAGACACTTAAATACTAATAGTCTACTCATTTCCTCCTCCTCCTTCTTTTCCTTCTTCTTGGGTATTAGGAATTGAACTCAGGGACATTATATCTCTGAGCTACACTCTCAGGCCTTTCTATATTTTATTGGGTTTCATTAAGTTACTAAAGATCTTCCTAAGTTGCCGAAACTGGAGTTGAATCTGTGATCCTCCTGTCTCAGCCTCCCAAGGACTGGGATCGTAGGTGTGTGCCACTGGGCCAGTTTCCTCCTCCTTCTTTCTGTAATATGTATAATATGAACACCTGGTGAATACAAATTCCTGTGATAGGTTTCATGGAGAAATTCCAAGAGAAACCACGCTTCTGAGTTACGACCTAGAGTCTTACCATCAGTGTGTATCCGACCAAGAGCCACAGACTTGGCTTGCTGGATAAGTACCCACATCACAGCCACATGAATTTTTGTTCACTGATTTCCCTCTTAATAATATTAAATTTGAGAAGACTCTGGGAGATTTCTTGGTCTATAATAAGCTAAAGAGTTTAAGTCTTCACAATTCAAATTCTGTTGAAAGAGTACATTAAATACAAATTCCAAGCTCTTTTCCTACTGAATGTAGGTCCCATCGGCATGTATGCTTAGGACCCTGTTTAAAATAGCCTCACACTGGCGAGGTACTGAGCGACAGATTGACAGTTTGGAATTCTTATGGGGCATGCACATCTCTTGTACAACTAGGTTTAAAGCTCTGTTTTGCATATTTATAAGCTGGGAACACGTGAAACTTACAGCAGAGATCTAAAATTTAATTGCAATTGGGGAACGTGAGTCCCCTCTTTCTGTGGCATTTAATTAAACACTTCCATCTGACGTTACATTTCTAATTTACCTGTCAAGATCTGAATTGTAGCGAGCATGGAAATATCTGAAATGAAATGGACAATCAGACATAATTTTTATTAGTTGATGGCAATTAAGGAGACATTGAAAAAAACCTGTGTAGCAAATTGGAATGGAGAATGTTTGTTTTGAACTAAAAATAAAAAGTTAAAGTAACATTTGAAACACTTTTGTCAACTTTCATCACTAAAATTGATCCCGACAGTGAAATAAATGAGCCACCTAATACACTGATATCCTCGCATACAACAGGACAACAGCACAAATGCCCAAGGATAAAAAGAACCTCCAGCACATTGCAACGTGGAAAAGAATTATTTTGAATCTAATGATAAGAATTTTGTGAGCCGGATGTGGTGGCGCACGCTTGTCATCCCCGCGCTTGGGAGGCGGAGACAGGAGGATCACACAGGTTCCAAGCCAGATGCGCTGGCTTAAGAGATCCTGTTTCCAAATTAAAAAGTACAAAAATAGGTCTGGGAGTGTAGCCTGGAGGTAGTAGGGTTTCCAGGAACCCCAGTACCAGAAAAAAACATAATAATTTTGTTTCTTCTGGGCCTTGTCTTTGACATTTTGACATTTGTCTTTTTGACATTTGACATTTGTCTTTTTGACATTTGACATTTGATATTTTGACATTTGACATTTGAACATTATGTTAAGTGAGATAAGCCAAGCACAGAAAGAGAAGGGACTTATGTTTTCTCTAATGTGCCCAAACGAGGGAGTGTTAGGAATACCAGAGGGCCTCCAGACAATGGAGGGGAAACCTCAGCAAAGCTAACATGGAAGGATGGGAGAGGAAGAAGGCTGAGGTTGGTTAAGGAAGGAGCTACATCAAAATTTGTGTAAAAATGTCAATATAGCATGGTTGACCTGGACACTCACTGTTGCGATGGGCGGGAGGGGAAGTGGGGAGGGAGAGGGCACCAAGCACAGCCGGAATGTACGCCATTTTCAAAATTCTCCATATGTCAGTGAAAAGAAGAAGAAAAATGGCTGCAGGGTCTGAACTTGCTTCTTAGAGACATTCCATGGGCACGTCCTCGAGCTTCTGAGGGACTTAGTTAGGGCTGGCTCATTGCTGGGCCTGAGTATGTGCTCACTAAGCATGGGAGACCGAGCCAGTGATGTACGCCACGTCCCAGCCACTGCTGCCATGGAAGGAGCAGTGGTTTGGTAGTGCTGGGGACTGAACCCAGGGGCATTCTCCCTCTTAGCCACGCCCCCCAGTCCTACTTTTTAGTCTTATTTATTTATTTATTTATTTATTGGTGGTACTGGGGTTCATGGAAGCCCTTCTACCTCCGGGCTACACTCCCAGACACCTATTTTTTTATATTTTTATTTGGAAACAGGGTCTCTTAAGCCAGCACGGCTGGCATCGAACCTGCGCGATCCTCCTGTCTCTGCCTCCCAAGCGCGGGGATGACAAGCGTGCGCCACCACGCCCAGAAACTTTTTTTATTTTTTGAAGCAGGGTTTTTCTGAGTAGTGAAAGGTCTTGCTAAGTAGCCGAGGCTGCCCACGATCTGTGATCCTCTGGTCTCCGCCTCCTGAATGCTGGGATAACAAGCATGCGCCACCATGCCTGGCCGACTTTACTGTTTTTATTTTGACAGTGTCTCACCAAGTTGTAGAGGGCCTTGCTGAGTTGCTGCAGCTGGCCTCAAACCTGAAATTCTCCTGTCTCGACCTCCCAAGTCCTTAGATTACGGGTGTGTGCCACCGTGCCAGGCTTTCCTAAGCTTTTTACTGATCGGATAGTGACCAAGAGCTAAAAGACAAGGGAAGCTGGACCCATACTATAAAACCAATGTATACAGTTGTTTGTATCTCAATAATTGCTGTGTGTTATTATGAAATTAGAGCACCTTTGAGCACCTTTGAACATTGACACTGATATTATTGGTATCCTGGCAACCATTTTTGTCCCATTTCACTTTTTCATGGCACTTTACATTTATACGATTATACTCAGCGGTCTCGGCAGAGTTGAGCTTGTCCTATATACGAAATCTTCTCCTAAAAATCTCACTTTTAATTCTCCAAGCTACAACCCTATCTCTATTTTATTACTTGTTTTGAAACGGAGTGTCACCAAGCTGTGGAGGCTTTCCTCCAACGCAGGCTCCTCCTGCCTCGGCCTCCCAACTACCGAGATGACGGGCGTGCACCGCCAGGCCTCGCTCTTTTTAAAAATATAGTTTAGCCACCAGAACTTCAGCTTGTCAACATCAGCAGTTATTAGGAAGTGATATGGTCGTGTTCCTCTAGTCTCAGAGAGGATGCTTTCTTACCTGGCTTAAGTTATTGATGGACAGTATCCCACGGGCCTTTATATAGTTTGAGAATATCACAACAGAAGAAATTAATGAAAAGACTCCAGTCAAACTTTTCTTTACCCAATGGGGCATTTTTTCAAGGCTGATTTTTCTTATTTCGTTGTTTGAAACAGCACAGAGCATGTATAGCAACAGAAGCTTTGTGATTATTTTTAATCATAATTCATTCCTGCCAATTGTACAAAACAGAAGAGAAGAACCATGGCAAACTTCCTTGGCAGCCAAGTGGTGCCCACCAAGGTGAACAAGTCCATGGGGGTGACCTTAGTCAGCTGTATGTTAGTGTCCCATTTGTATAGACCTCATTCAACATGTACTAAAAATAATGATTTGAGCCAGGCATGGTGATGTGCACCTTTAGTCCCAGTACTTGGGAGGCTGAGACAGGAGGATCGCAGGTTCAAGGACAGTCTCAGCAATGTATGAGGCTTTCAGCAATCCAAAGAGACCCTGTTTCAAAACAAAAATAATTAAAAAGGGCTTGGGGTGTAGCTTAGAGGTAGACGGTCCCTAGACTCATTCCCCAGTGAATTATAACAATAATAATAATAATAATAATAATAATAATAATAATAAATAACAACAACAACAACAGCAACAGCAGCAACAACAATAAGAAAATGGTTTATATATCTGCCTTGAGCTTTTTTGTAAGGGGGGGGGGAGCAACTATTATTTAGTATTTCCTGGGTTGCACACTTGGAAGAAAGAAGAACTGAGAAAATTATTCTTACCACCAAAGGAGTTTGGAATATTTTGGATTACAGAATAGCTACAGGTTGGTGAATGAAATGTTTTTATCATTCAAAATGTTTTTTAACAGGTTCAGTTTCGGTATCATTTGTCTGGGCTTTCCCGTCTCTCAATTTTTACAAGAACATCACTGGATGGAAATTGGCAAAAGCAAAGTGACATAATCGGATTTTCTGAATCTCAGTGGAGCCTGGCACAGATCGACCTCCATACGAAAGCTGGAGAATTGAATCTGCCTTTCCAGGTGAGCTCGTAAGAAATTAATGCAACTCGGCGAAAGATATTTAATACTAATCCATCTGGACAGTAACACACATGTCGTGAACTGATTTGGTGTTAATAAAGCAAAGGCATCTGAGATTGGGGAGAAGAGAGGTGCTCAGGACTTGGAGGAAGAGTGACAGAAGGGGAGAGAAGCATTAAATAGGATGCCTGGGCGGAGAATAATTTAAATGACTTTTCCTAAGTGGAGATGGTGGATTGTAAGGTGCGTTGTATGTCCACATCCTAAGCCCAGTGCCTCCTTTTCTGCTGCCCATTAACACTGAGGATTTTTAAAAATCAGCCTTTGATGTGGTTGTCTGTTTTAATAATGAAAAAATGCAATAGTATCTTAATGAATGGATGTTCCAGTTTCTACCTGTGTGGACAGGACTCTGACATAATATTTTAAACAACTGACTTTAGAAACAAGACCAAGCCAGACCAAGTACTGTAATTCCAGTACTTAGGAGGCTGAGACAGGAGGATTACAGGTTTGAGGCCAGCCTCAGCAATTTAATGAGACTCGGCAACTTAGTAAGATCCTGTTTCAAAAACAAATCAGAGGTGGACCGGTGGTAGACCACCTCTAGGTTCAATTCCTAGAACGCACCACACACAACAAACAAACAAACATCACCCAGCCTAGAGCGGATGGTGGCGTGAACTGGAAACCAGAGTGCCTTTGGGAACAGGTTCTCTGAGTCCCAATCTCTGTTCCAGCTCACTGATCCAAATGACGGTTCCAGTGTTATCTCGGAGCCCCATCTCCTGATCTGTGTGAGCCGCAGTGATAATGAACCGGTTCTTCAGAGGAGTCTCAGTAGTGTAGAGATTAACCACAATGGCGCCTGTGCACAGGGCCTGTGGAGCCATACTTGGGAGGCTGACATAGGAGGATCTCGGGTTCAGGGCTAGCCTCGAAAACTTAGTGAGACCTCAGCAAGTTAGTGAGATCTTGTTTCAAAGTTAAAAATAAATAAATAAAAAGAACAGGCTGGGGGTGTAGCTTGGAGGTAGAATGCCTCTGGGTTCCATCCTCAGTACCCACAAATAAGTGTGTATATAAATGTGTGTAGGTATGATATATATGTGTATATTATATATGTGTGTATATATGTGCATTTTATAGATGTGTGTGTGTGTGTGTGTGTGTGTGTGTGTGTTCACACATGTCAGTCTGGAGGAACCCTTTCCTTATTAGCAGAGATGCCCTCAGAAGGCACCTTCTGGGGCTGAAGTTCAAGGCAAGAGGGGCTCGCTGCTGCTGGGCCCTTCCTCCCCGTGGAAGCAGGAGACGTAGGGAAGGAGCATCAGCTCTGAGCAGTCTCCATCGAACTGTCGTGCAGATTAAATGGTTCTACCCACAAAGCGCACGGAACGGAGTCCGACATGGCACGCACCCACGGACTTAGCCATTACCGTTGCGGTAGCCATTCCTAGCATAGTACCTGGGCATAGTAGATTTAATAAATGCTAGGGGCTGAAGAGGCATCTCCTCTTGAGAGCCGCCGCAGGCTCGGTCAGGAGAGGCTGCTTTACTCACAGGAGGTCTCCTTAGTCCCTGGACCGACCATCGGTAGCTACTGAGGGAGCAGCGTCTGGCACCCAGGCGGGCCGCGGACTCTCCAGTCTCCATTGTGCATGCCAGGACCAGCAGAAGTGGAACAAGTCCAGCTCTCGCCCCTTGGGTTTTATTCTCTATAAAATCCTCCTCATTGGGCTCATTTTCAGTTACAGGGAAACTCACCGAGACGATCCATCAGAATTTATTATTAATGTATAGAGAAGAAAATAAAACACCTTTTGTTAGTCCTAATGACGTGGGAAACATGAGCTAAAATGCCTGCTCTTCCTACCACGGAGGCTCTGCCTGACCCCTCATTATCACAGAATTCCCGTGGTTGTGTGTGTGCGGTGTGGAGGTGTACATGGAGACTGCCTTTTGATCTGAGCGCGCATCAACAGGCGTGGAGCAGGCCGGGGGCCTGTCGGGGATCGTTATTCGGTAGCAAGAGACAGCGGTGGTTGCAGAGCCAGCCCTGCCCGCTGTTGCCCTCCCTGGCGTCCTCTCCTTACCACTCAGCGCCCTGTGTTGACTTTTTTCCCAGATAACTTTGACGCGCTTCTTGCTGGGCCTTGAGCATGTTGAATTCACCCCAGAGAAGGTAGAATTTTCCTCTGTGACTCCCTTCCTCCTTTCTTAATCCTATTAGGAGCTGGCTATAAATAGCACAGATTTGTTTTAGAAACTACAGACAAGTAAAAGTAAAATAAAAAGTTCCTCTAACTTCGCCATCACATTTTACCGTTCTAGGTCTACAGTTTCTAATCTCCAGCTAAGAAAATTAAATTTGGAAAGCAATACAGTTCCAAAAAAACAAATCGAGAAACAAAATCTAACCTGACCTGAATTAATGGGAGGTCTTTGGGCACTTTATTTAATCGTGGATTTGATCACAGCCCAATTCAAATAGGGATGAAAAAAAGGCATTGGACCATGTGACCTCAGTGTTCCGGGTCAGCCATGAAATCCCAAGTCAGCCTGGGCCTTCGGGTATCAGTTTAGACCATGCTAGAATACAGAGTGCCTTGAGGTGCTTAGGACAGAAGTCCCCAAGTCTAGATGGGTAGGAAATCGCTCTTGCTGCTGTAAATTTACTCTGTAAGAACATTAAATTAACAACATTTGAATATTCGCCGCATGCTTGGGTTGGTTTAATTGGAAGAATTCGGATTAAATACTCAATAGTATTTTTGCAAATCTGTTTTAACTTGGTCTACTCATTTTATTTTCATGAACACACACACACACACACACACATACACACACACAAATCTTTACTTGAAGTCTTTTATTTCCAAATTTCTTTCTAGCTTCACATGAATATATTCATTTAATTTTAATTTTTTTTCTTTAACTGCTATTTTTTATTTTGCTTCTACTGGGGATTGAATCCAGGGCCTCACACGTCCTAGGCAAGTCCTCCACCACTGAGCTCCGCTCACCGCCCTTTTTCTTTATTTTGCTTTGTGACAGGGTCTCGTGAAGTTGACCAGGGGCCTCAGACTTGGCACCTCTTGTGCCAGACTCCTGAGTGACTTGGTTCACAGGCATGTGCCACCACACGTAGACTTCTAGTTTTAATACCTCAAGGACACTTTTTCTGGGTACTGTCCATTGATTTTATGTTGATCTGCTTCTGTTAGTTCCTATTTAAACATAATTGTATCAAATTTTAGATTCATTTGAAAAATGACTCTTTTGTGAAATTTTCCACAAAGATTGATACCATGCTCACCCTGCATTTGAGTCAATAATAGGAATCAATAACAATTTCCTGGCATTATTTGAAGATCCAGTGAAGGGTAAGATTTATAATGTAAAAGCAAAGGTGGGTCAAGTCTGTTTAGTTGTTCTGTTCCCTGCCCTCTGGCTAGGGCTTCATCAAACCTTGCTTTGCCAAGTAGCTCTCAGGGATCCCCTCCAGCCACACCTGACAGCCTAGGTTACCATCTTGTAAACCCATCACAGTGACTTATCTGCTGATGAGATCACAAACTTTGCACCTGGATTGTATCAAATCTAAACGCTACTACACGAGGTCTTTGGGGGTCAATCTATCTCTGAGTGAAGCAGTGTGGTACCTTTAGCCTGATCAAGTAGTGAGACTCTCATCCACCTAGCGAGACCCTGCTTCAAAATAAAAACAAAGTAGGGCTAGGGGTGTAGCTCAGAGTTAAAATGCCCCTGGGTTCAATTCCCAGTACTACAAAAATAAATCCATCCATCCATCCATCCATCCAATGAATGGAAGAGCCTGGCATTTCCCTTTAGGCAAATGCTGTAACCACACTCTGAGGATGCAGCTCACAGGTGCATTTCATCCCCCCCACCCCAGGACCCACCTCCTCCATTCACAGAGCAGGAGTGTCCACTTCCCTGAGAGTGCAGAGATTCTACACCCCCGAAAGGATGTTATCAGTAATAAGAGCAGTTCCTCCAAGGTTGTGTCTCCAGTCTTTTTAAGTAGCAGAGACCTTCAAATGTAGTGTAAACAAACACCTATCTAGTGAGTCTCAAGAGTTAGGAGTCTATATTTTATTTGACTTCAGTGTGAGGTAATAATGAATAATGAGAAACCTAAAAAATTCAAGCCTGTCCAAAATGAATTATTACTTGATGGTGCTAATTTCTAAATTACAGTGCTGTGTATATGTCAGCAAAGCCTTTTTCATGATCCGTTTTGGTTTTTATACCTTTCGAGTGAGGTTCAAAGTGATGCAAAGTCCGTGCCCCTGTGCTCGGCACTCGGTGTGTTTCCGTCTGGATTCCACCTGCGCCTCCAACCCCTGTGCATGGTAGTGAGCTTGGCAGCGATGTCTTCAGATGTGGACATAGCATTTTCTAACCGGTTTCCTTCCTCCAGCCTCCTTTCCCCCTTCCCGCTCTCCTTCCCCAATCCCCTTAGATTATTCTAATTGCATCCCCCTTAATTATCTAAAGTTTCTTTTATTTCCTGTTTTCTCTCTAGCTTCACATCTGAGAGCAGAGCAAGCACCCCTGGCTCTCCGCCAAGGCTGATGGAGCCCTAGCATTCTGTAGTTCCACCCATTTCCCTGCAGATGGTATTCTTTGTTCCTCCTTATGGCTGAGTAACATGTAACTGTGTATATACACCACATTTTCATTGTCTATTCATTATTTGCACTTTTATTGGACACTGAGGTTGGCTCCATAATTTGGCTATTGTGGTTTGTGCTGCTATAAACACGGATATGTAAGAATCATTACAGTATTCTGACTTTTTTTTTTGGAAAGATACTAAGGAGTGTTTGCTGTTATTTTCTGCCTCTTGTATGAGGCCAAATCTTTTAGTTGGCCAAGATTCTACAGAAGCCAGCGTTAGTCAGAATTTTATAAATCGTTAAAATTATAGGTTCTTCAGTATAAATATTCAAAACTTGTAAATAAAACAGTGTCCCCATAGTCACCTCATCGTCCACCATCATTTATCCCAAGTATTTAGAGACACTCATTTATTTTTCTTTCTAGTCTATTTCTTATTTATCAAATATGCATATATGTACCAACTATATCTAGAAATAGAAACCAGTGTATTTTCAGCCTAAGTAATATTATACTATGCAATGTTTTCCCCCCTGTAACTTGTTGACTCGGAAGCATGCATCGAAAGTCATTCCACATTAGCTCATAGAGGTAGGTCTTATGTTTAAGGGGCATCCGACCCATAGCCTTTATCACCATTTATTTGTGGATTCACTTTTGTTTGTGGTCATCTGTTACCAAAATTGGCATCAAAGTCAACATGCCAGCACTGGCACAACGTGCCTGGGGTCTGGGCTAAGTGTTCAGCAATGGGCTACTTCCTTGTAGCCTATGGGATTTTCATTTTTAATCAAGGCCACTTGGTAGTCTCTGCACGGGCTTTGCCAACTCATGCAATTCATCCTTTCAATCTATTATCCAATCAACTGTTTTCTTAAATCCTATCCTCTTTATACATCCAATCAGAATTTTCCAAACACACCCAGCACTGACACATCTCCTTGCTTTTTATCTGTTTTATTTATTTCTTCTCTTATTTTCCCTCTCTCCCTTTCTTTCTTTTCTTTGTTGTTGATTTTCAGGACTGGGGATTGAACACAGAAGCAGTCTATCTCTAAGCTACATCCCCAGCCCATTTTATTTTTTATTTTGAAACAGCATTTCAGTAAGTTGTAAGGACCCTGCTAAATTGCTGGGGCTGTCCTTAAACCTGTGAGCCTCCTCTCTGAGCCTCCTAAGTACCGGGGTTACATGTATGCGCCACCAAACCAGTATTATGTCAGTTCCTTGAAAAAATAAAACTCTCTTATAATCATAATGTAGGTTCATATTACTTCTCTGTTTTTTATTATTTTATTTTATTTATCTTATTTTACTTGATTTTTTGTGGTACTGGGGGTGAGACCTAGGGCGTTCTAATGCCAAGCTACATCCCTGGATCTATTTTTATTCTTTTTTTTTTTTTTTTTTTGAGGTACTGGGGACTAAACCCAGAGGCATTCTACCTCTATGGTACACCCTTGGCCATATTTTTTATTCTTTTTTTTGTTTGTTTGTTTGGTACAGGGGATGGAACCCAGGGGCATTCTACCTCTGAGCTACACTCCCAGCTGTATTTTTTATTCTTTTATTTTGAAGCAGGATCTCACTGAGTTGCAAAGGGCCTCACTAAGTAGCTGAGGCTGGCCACAAACTGCAATCCTCCTGTTTCAACCTCCCAAATGCTGGGATTACAAACGTGCGCCACCACGTCTGGCTTATTATTCTTTATTTTGAAACAGAGTCTCACTAAGTTTTGGAGGGCCTCACAAAATCTGAGGCTGGCTATGAACCCAGATCCTTCTGTTCTCAGCCTCCCAAATACTGGGATTACAATCCTTCACTACCATGCCCAATTCCCACTGCTTTTTAAAAAAGAAAAAGAAAAAAAAACTCTCAGTCCCATATTCTTAGCAAAAGCAACAGTGTGGTTTTATTTGAAAATTACTTCTTTGAGTCTCTTACGCTTATCTCTCATGCAGCACTTACAGTGTAGTGTAGTTATTAATGTCTTACACTGAGTGTAGGGAACAAAAAGGGATACTTCTTCCTCATCGGTCACAAGGGCCATGGCTAACTTTCCTCTATCAAAAGACAGATTAATACTAGAAATACATAAAAAGTTAATCATTTTACTTGACATGGACTTTGGAAATGAATTCCCAAAGATCCCAAGATAGCTGTAACGTGTAGGTTCAATAGAGAACGGGCAATCCATAGAAGTGTTTATTTGGAAAAAGGACGGCAATGAATTGTAGGGAATGTAGCAAGGCCTGTGTGTCCAGGTCTTTCTTGGCCCGTGTAAGATTCCTTCCCTTTGGGGATGGGACAGTGCACTTGTCTGGGATCTTATGACCTACTTGCGGAGGAATAGATCAGAGAATTCCTTCATGGCCTGCTCTCATGTGGAAAAGCACAGGCAGGGCAGGGTGGCCTCCATGGTGCTGTATTTTGCTGTGATATGTTTTGGGCCCCTACTTAAGTAACTGCCAAGACCCTTGAGATTAGGCGTCCTCTCTGATAAGAGGCAGATGTGCCTGCCAGCTGTGCCGAGGACTGGTGGCCAACGGCTGGCGTCCTTAGCTCCAGAAAGTGTCTCTTTATCCCTCCCTTGCTCCCTCCTTTTCTCTCCTCAGTTTCTTTTTCCCTCCTTCCTTCCCTCGCTCCATCTCTCCTCTTGTGGGAGAATAAAAGCATAATAATGTGAGTGGATAATAGGAAAGGAAACAAATTATATCAGCCACCATTCAGAGTGCAGGAATAAATTAAACTTTAAAACATGCCTCTGAGTGCTTTAGCAAGGACCTATGATTAACTGCTATATGTGCTTATTTTGATCTTGTGCTCTGCCACAATAAGTGCGTTTCTGTGTGTGTATATACATAATATATGTGTGTATATATATGTTTAAATATTCTAATATGGGAATGAATCATTGACTTAGGTAGACCCATTACAGATGGATTCATATCTCAGTTAAATCAAGTTGTAAAGCACATAGTTGATTACCCTGAAGAGCTCATTTAAAATGCACGTGGCTCCTAATGGCACCAAGGGGAAGAAAGCCTTCACTGGTGATGAGTGTTACCACTTTTAATTATAAAAAAACTTACCTAAGATATTAAGGTTATATAAGATGCTGTCAAGGCAGGGATGACTTTGGAAACTTATTTCATTTTCTTTATTTTATTGTGATACTAGGGATCGGACTCAGGGACATTCTACCTCCAAGCTATACCTGCAAGCCCTTTGTTTACTTTTTGCTTTGAAACGGGGTCGCGAGGTTTCTGAGGTCTCCTCAGGTTGCTGAGGCTGTCCTTGAAGGTCGGGTCCTCCTGTATCAGCCTCCCAAGTACTAAGATCACAGGCATGCACCGCCAAGCCCAGCTCACAGATTTATAATTTGAATCTTGCAGTCAAAATGCTTTCTTGAAATTGCAGTGAAAAATGAACTAGGTACCAATGGGTTCCTCTCTACAGAAGGACATGGTGGTAAGTCCTCGTGGTATTTTGTTAATTCAATTCTTCTCTCCTGATAGTTAATTTTAGAAGCTGCTGTTTTATCACCAAATGCTTCTGTCGCTGTAGATGACATCAGTGTATCCCAGGAATGTGAAATTTCATCTAAGTCACTTCTAAGTACCAGCATACAAAATGAAGGTAATTTTATTTTATGATTATTGAAATTTTAGGCATTGAACTAATTTGCCCTTTCTGATATAAATGTATAAAATATATTAAAACAGGAGTGTATTATATCACATCTTTAATAGTTAAACATGTTTTTATTTATTTCCTGTATTTTTTATTGATTGATTGATACGTTGATCAGTACTGGGAATTGAACACAGGGGCGTTTTACCACTGAGCTAGAACCCCCCAGTCAGTCCTATTTTATGTTCTACTTTGAAATAATATCTCACTGAGTTATTGAGGCCGGTCTCCAACCTGTGATCTTTTTGCCTTAACAGGCATGCACCATCATGTCAGGCTAAAATATATATTTTTTAAAGTAAAACTATAATATATCACAATCTAGGCCTTAGGCCTCTGTTGCAATAATAAAAAATTATACTCTTTCTAAAGCTAAAATTGTCACTAATTCTTTTTTATTTTCTGGTGGTACTGGGGTTCCTGTACCTTCTACCTCCGGGCTATACTCCCAGACCTATTTGATGTTTTTTATTCGAAAACATGGTCTTTTAAGCCAGCACGGCTGGCTTCGAATCAGTGCGATCCTCCTGTCCACGCCTCCCAAGCGCGGGGATTACAAGTGTGCACCACCACGCCCGGTACTAATTCTTAATTATAAAAATTATGAAAAATTATAATTACCTTGCAAACTTTAATGAGACTTCTATAAATTTTACTTCTGTTACTTAATTTGCACGTCAAATGACCATGCATTAACATTCAAGTTTGAGAATCACTCAGAAGTTTTTGTTAGGAAACAGGACTTTAGGCCAGCCCAAAGCTTAAAACTTACCCTAAAATTCAATGTTTATATTCAAAATAATATTTCTAAATAAAAGATGGAGTTTGGTTAATTTTTTGACTAAGCTTTTTTGTAGAGAATCTCAAATAAAGGTTGTCATAAAAAGATTGTCATAAATATGGATGTGAAATAGCCAAATAGATGTTTTAGAAATTTAGCCATACTTTAGCTTCTGAGAGTTCACAGAAAGATTGTACACTGGGCATCCAGTTAGCTTGTAATTCTAATACTAACTGATGTTTCTCTCTGACCATTTCTCTCCTAAGTCTCAATTAATAAAAACGTGACCTAAAAACTGTCACACCTCACTCTGTCTAATCCCTATACACAGAAAATATTTGCGTGTGAAACCCAGGCACAGAATCCACTCTGCCGTTGTGCCTCCTACACAACATATTTAGCAAGTAGAAATCCAGTTCTCAGGAATTGGGTTAGGGAATTATTAAAAATTAATTCATAGCCAGGCATGGTGGCTCATGCTTGTAAGCATTCGGGAAGCTGAGACAGGAGGATCGTGGTTTGAGGACAAACTCAGCTACTACTTAGTGAGGTTCTTTGAAACTCAGTGAGACCCTGTTTCAAAATAAAGAATAAACATGGGTATGCATGTAGTTCTCTGATTTCAACCCCTTTGGAAAGATACTCAAGAGTGGTTTGCCAGAGTATATGGCGGATCCATTCCCAGTTTTTAAAGGATTTTCCACATTGATCTTCATAGTGGCTGAACTAGTTTGCACTCCACCAACAGTGTAAAAGAGTCCCTCTGTCCCCACATCCTTGCCCACGTTTGTTGTGATTTGCATTCTTTCTGCTTGCCACTCTGATTGGGATTAGATGAATCTCAGAGTAGTTTTATTTGTATCTTCCTGATGGCTAATGTTGTTGGACATTTTTTTCAGCTATCTACTGGCCATTTGTATCTCTTCTTTTGTGAAGTGTGTATTTAACTGAGTTGCCCATTTCTTGATTGGGTTGTTTGCTAGTGTAGAGTCTTTTGAGCTCTTATAAATTCTGGATATTAGTCCTCTATCAGAGTAGTGGCTAGTAAACATCTTCCATTCTGTAGGCTTTCTCTTTAGGTACTTGATGGCTTCCTTTGATGAGCAGAAACGTTTTAGGAGAACATTATGCTAAGTGAGATTAGCCAGGCACAGAAAGAGAAGGGACATATGTTTTCTCTAATATGCCCAAACTAGGGAGTATTAGAGATACCAGAGGGCCTTCAGGTAATGGAGGGGAAACCTCAGAAAATGTAGAAAAGAAGGGTAGGAGAGGAAGAAGGCTGAGGTTGATTAAATAGAGAAGCTACATTCAAATATGTATATAAATGTGAATGTAGCATGGTCAACCTGGACACTCATTGTTGGGAGGGGGAGGGGAAGCGAGAGGGGGAGGGCACCAATCACCGTGTGTGACACATTCAGTATGAGCCATATAAAAATAAAAAATGTCATGCTGTACACCACTAAAAGAAATGTATGTTAAAAAATGAAAGAATAAAAAATAGGGATGGGGGTATAGTTCGGAGGTAGAATGTCCCTGGGTTCCATGCCCAGTACTGCAAAAAATTTATGCCAGGAATGATGACACATGCCTGTAATCCTAGCTGAACCAGAAGGATCACAGCTTGAAAGTCATCCTCAGAAACGTGGCAAGGCCTTCTGCAACTTAGTAAGACCCTGTTTAGGAGGCGGAGACAGGAGAATCACGGGTCTTGGCCAGCCTCAGCTACTTAATGAGGCCCGTTGCAACTCAGTGAGACCCTGTCTCAAAAATAAAGACTAAAAAACAGGACTTGGGGTATATCTTAGAGATAGAATGTCCCTGAGTTCCAACCCAAGAACCTAAAAAAAATGAATGAATAAATAAATAAATGGGGCCAGGGGTATATATCAAAGGTAGAATACCCTTGCATTCAATCTCCAGTACAAAAAATTAATTTACTTTAAAAACTTCCTTTGTGACTCGATCAGATACAGTGATATATATTTGGATACATGTATATAGAACATAATGCTCAAATAGAGCAGGTAACCTTTCTCACACTCCATTTAATAAGCGTTTCATGAATACTTCATAATTGTGCTTATGCAGTACAGTGAGCTGTTTCACCCCATGAATACAGTGTGTGCTGACGAAATGAGAATGTTTAATATCGTGCTCTCTTTTTTATTTGTTGGCGTTTGGAGACTTTAAGCTCCTCTCTTTTAGTGATTCATAAGTTATGGAAGTTTATTGCAAAGTACATTCTACGATATGTAGAACACTAGATGTTACTACTAATTCTGTGTCTTGGTCCCCTCATTCCACCCCTCTTCCCCCCTCTGTCACCTTGTCACCCGTGCTTCAACCTCTAGTAATCTTCATGTATTCTGACAAGTTCCTTTAAGCATCCAGCCGTGAGGATTAACAGAGGGTATTCGTCTTTCTGAATCTTACTTTATAACATGGCCACCTCTACTTCCATCCATCTTGATTCAAGTGATAAGATATCATTCTTTTTATGGGCCAACTTTTTTTGCTGCTGGGGATTGAATATTTATGCGCCATTGATGGGCAACTGTTTCCTATTTTACCTATCGCGGGCAGTGACGTGCATTGACTTCATTAAGAATGTGTATCGATGTGCGGAATGAACTTTCCAAGTTCTGTGCAGCAAAACAGCAGATTTAGTGATTCGCATAATGAATCATGATGTTTTATTTCTTTATTTTTAATTTTTTAATTTTTAATTTTTTATTGGTGTATTATATTCATACAACTTATTGGGGTAAAAAACTTGTGTGTACAAACATGTACTCATCGCTGATTTAACCCCTACCCAAATCCCACCCCATTCCCTCCCCGTCCCTCCCTCCCTTGCTTGGCTTAGTGATTGACTTCAATATGTTTAAGTACATTGTGAGCTTTAGAGATTTTCCTCTTCCCCCCTCATTTCTCCTCCTTTAAGTTGTCTTGTTTGCTCCTCTTTTCTCCCTAACTCTCACATATTAGGGAAAGCATCTGATTTCTTATTTTTTGTGCCTGACTAATCTCACTTAGCATAATGTCCTCCAGTTCCATCCATTTCCCTGAAAATGATGTAATTGAGTTTTTTTTTTTTGATGACTGAGTAAAATTCCATTGTGTACATATCCCGCAGTTTTGTAATCCATTCATCTGTTGATGGACATCTTGGCTGCTTCCATAGTTTGGCTATGGTGAATTGTGCAGCTATGAACATAGATACACATGCATTAGTTTGGTAGTTTGGTTTCTTTTCTTTTGAGTAGATACCCAACAGTGGTATTGCTGGATCAAATGGTAGATTTGTTAAAGATCAACCAGCATTACCTTGTTTCTATGAATAATTAAACATTTCTTTTTCCTAATCAAATACCACATCACCAGAATTAGAGTAATAGGTAAGTATTAAAGTCAACGTTGGCCAGGTGTGGTGTCACATGCCTATAATCCCAGTACGTGGAAGGCTAAGAAGGATCACAGGTTTGAGGACAGCTTCTGCAATCTAGCATGACCCTGAGCAACTTAGTGAGACTCTGTTTTAAAATAAAAAGATAAAATAGGGCTGGGGTGTAGCTTGAAAGTAGAATGCCCCTGAATTCAATTCCCAACAGCAAAAAAAAAAAAAAAAAGTTGGCACTGAGTTGACATTAATGACATTGAAGAAAGTATAACTGGATAAACAGAGGACAGAAAGATGTGATAGACACTGTCCTCACCCGTTCTAAGGCTCATAGCCAACCCTCCTGTAACAACAACACAAAAAAGGTCAACACAAGAAAAGCAGAGCACACTTATTTAATGAACTTGTCATATGATCCTGGAGTCTTAAGAAATGAATACCTGATAACCCAGGAAAAACTATTTTTACGCACAGGTTGGATGAAGAATGGCCTTCACGTGGAAATGGGGTTGGCCGGAGGGTGGTGGGTGCTGTTGCAGGGGTTCTGGCAAGGCACATCTGTTCAGGTTCTTTTGGCTTCCCTGTGTAGTATTCCTTCCTGCTGCTTATGAGACAGTATTACTCTGGAGCGAAGGTCTTAAGATACTTTCAGGGAAGGTAGCTCAGAGAATTTTTCAATGGCCAAATCACACAGAAAGAAGGTCAGGATGCTTCTCGAGTGTTCTTGATCACCCTGCGCTCGAGTTCTTCAGGCTGTCATTTTTCTGAGCCCTGCCAGACTAAAAGTACAGGTAACAAAAAAATACTTTTTGGTACTAAGGAATAAAACCCAGGGGCATTCTACCTTTGAGCTCCATCCCCAGTCCTTTTTAAAATTTTTATTTTGAAACAGTCTTCCTAGGTTACTGAGTCTTGCTAAGTTGCTGAGGCTGACCTCAAACCCACAATCCTCCTGTCTTAGCCTTGCAAGTATTGGGATTATAGGCATACACCCTCTGCCTGTATGGGTAACATTTCATGTTATAACTAAAGTTAACCTTAGCCAGTCTCTTATCCTGCTGATGGGAAATTCAGAATTGATTTAGGTGTCTATCAATCCAAACACCAAATCACCTCATCTGACTAGGCTGAAATTACATAAATTATTCCTGAATGACCAATGCTTTTTATGTAAAAGGAAAAAAACATTTCTTATTTTATTTGCAATTATGTCCAATAAAGCGTCATAGAATCTCCTTTATGAATTTTAGTATTACTATTGAGCAGAAGTGAAAGGATAACTGGGATGGAGAGTTTTACAAATAGTCCTATTCCACAGACACACAGTTGTTTATTTTGGGGCAGAATGGCCAGGGGCTTACCTGACTTTAAATGAAGCTTTCATTTAAAGGCCTTAACTGGTATACCAAAGACCTCACCACTTCAGCGCCGTCTTAGAGCAGTAGCCTGATATTCACAATTACAACATGACACCCACAATGGAATAGCAAGCAGGGCCCTAATTTGATCTTTTGCCAATCGTCTTCAGTTTTAGCGTATTTAAAACCTAGCATTGATGGAGCCGTTGTGCGTTTATGCAGATCTCAGGTTGAAGCTGAATTTTCATCCCAGTAGAACACAGGCTGTATTTCTTTCATTCAGGCCTGCCATTTTATACTGAGTGCCCAAATGGAGTGGGCCAAGCCAGTTAGGAGTGAACATGCTGATTAATTCACCTAAGATTTATGATTTAAGATTTATGGTTTCCTCTCTGAATCTCAAGTGCTTGCTATCCAAAGAGTTCAGTGAAGATAGTTGTAATCAAGACCTCTAAAGGATAGGAATGACAGCTTGGCAAGACCGGGCCAGATTAGTTTTAACACATTGGTAGTGAACAAAGAAACCTCTTTAACTTTCAGTGTTGCTGCTTTGGAGTGTGAAATTTGAAACAAATACAAGATAAAACTCAAGAGAGAAGAATAAGGATGTATCCTAACAAGGCACAGATAGACAGTATTGCACTTACATCAGGTCTTTAAAATCGAATTTGCCAGGTGTGGCGCCTGTAATCCCAGAACATGGGAGGCTGAGACAGGAAGATCGCAGGTTTGTGGTCAGCCACAGCAATTTAGCGAGATCCTGTTTATAAAATAAATAAATAAATAAATAAATAAAGAAAGAAAGAAAGAAAGAAAGAAAGAAAGAAAGAAAGACTGGGGATGTATCCCAGAGGTAGAATGGTCCTGAATTCAATCCCCAGTACTGCAAAATAAATATGTAAATAAAATAGTCAAAATTCATAGAATTAGAGCTGGGCGTGGTGGCACATGCTTGTAATCCCAGCATTCAGGAGGATCGCGCAGGTTCGAAGCCAGCCACGCTGGCATAAGAGACCCTGTTTCGAAAATATAAAATAGGTCTGGGAGTGTAGCCCGGAGGTAGAAGGGCTTCCAGGATCCCCAGTACCACCAAAAAAAAAACCAAAAAAAAAAAACCAAAAAAAACCCCAAAACTATAAATCAAATCTATCTCTACATACTTTTAAATATTTGAAAATCCTTCTATTTTTTTTTCTTTTCTCAAGCAGATTATCTATTTTTGTATTCTGCCTGTAATCCCAGTACTTGGGGAACTGAGACAGGAAGATCAAAAGTTAAAGAACAGCTTCAGTAATTTAGTGCGACCCCATTTCAAAATAAAAATAAAATAGGATGAGGGGTGTGAAAACTTGCAGCTTAATTGGCTAATACACACACAGTAACAATGTGAGATGATCCATATGTTAATTGATTTTTCTATAGTAACTACTAACTATAGGTGTTCTATAACATTGAGTCATTTATTTAAGTATATGTACTAAAGTTTGTTTTAAAAATTACAAAAATAAACTTATTATGTAAAAATACTTTAACAGTGTTGTATCATAAATATAACTAAAACAGAAATATAAACAAATACCTATCATAGTTTGGGAGAGTTGGAGAATGAAATCAATAGAAAGTAAATTATTCATCTACAGGAATTCCCTAAAATGTTTTACATTTCTCTTACTATATATTTATGGAATGCTCTGCCAAGAATTAGTGTTTCTAAGCTTGTCTTTGAAACATATTATCACTGATCAATGTTTGTGATTGAAAAACATTATATAAAGTATTTAGTCATCAACACAAATCTGCAAGGTTAGCACTTTTATCTTCATTTTATATTATGTACATGTCCAAATACATGTCCAAATATATGTACATGAACAAATCCCACTGTTTTATGCAATCATAATACACCAATAAAGTATTTTTTAAAACTATATTAGTAATCTCAACAGTGAAATAATAAAAGAACAAAAATTTAAAATAAAGAACAAAAACATGAAGAATTATGTAGCAAAAAAAGTAGTTAACTACAAAAAGAAGTAAAATAATAATAAAGGAAGAATTAGCTTCCAGAGCTGAGACAGAGTAACAAAGGACAGAGCATGGGGTGAGCCTGCCTTTCATATCCCGACACTGAGGCAGACCTTATTCTGAGATGGGGCCCACTGTAAGGGAGAGATGTTTTTTGGGATGTCATGGACCAGATGAGTCCTAGCCAGTGAGCCAAGGAATGAGTTATTCTTAAAGCTGCTTGGAAAACTCACTGAAGGGTTCCTGCAACTGGGTCTCTTTACATTGCAGGCAGTCATGGTATAGGAGCCCCAAGACACACACACACACACACACACACACACACACACACACACACACACTAAAGAATAGAGCTCTTCCTTTATTTCTAACAAAGCCTGGCTATTGAAAGGAGAAATGATCATAAGGTCCAGTTCAAGCACTTCAAAGAAGGGAAGATTTGGAGTAGAGATATAACTAATGTATAATTGGTACATTTGCTTGATGCTACATAATCCAGAACTGGTGGAAACCCATTTATTTTATTTTATATTTTAGTGCTGAGAATTTAACCCAGGGACAGTCTACCTCCAAGCTACACCTATAGTCTTTATTTATTTATTTTTTTTGTTTTGAAACAAGGTCTTGCTAGGTTTCTCAGTTTTATTATATTGTTCAGGCTATCTTTGAACTTGTGGTCTTCATGTCTCAGCCTCCAATTATTGGGATTATAGGCATGCACCACCACGTCCTGATGGTGGAATTTCATTTAAAACCCAGACAGTCTGTCTTCAGAAACGCCCCTCTTTTTTGTGGTACTGGTCATGAAACCTAGGAGCATTCTACACCTGAGCTACAATCCCAGCCCAATTTTATTCTTTTTTTTTCTTGGAAAAAGGGTCTGCCTAAGTTGTGGAGGGCCTCACTAAGTATCTGAGGATGGCTACAAACCAGATCCTCCTGTCTCAGCCTCTCAATCTGGGATTTCAAGTTTGCGCCACCACCTCTGGGTAGAAACTGCCCTCTTAGCACATTGCACATTGTACATCACTTTTTCTATCCTGAACTTTCTATCCTTTCAAGGTTAGTAGGACACAGAGGATGGTGTTGTCCTAAAACTATAAAGAGTTGTCATCATCATAAGTTTAAGCAATAGGAAGTAAGAAGCCATTATCAAACATCCACTTTTTGAGGAGAAACCATGTTCTGGGGTGTCTAGGTTGCTCTACAATCCCTGTATAGTAAATGCTGTCTGGAATTTTAAGGAACTAGTATTATTTAAAAAAATAAAACCTAGTCTTTTATTTTGCTAATCACATCACATCTTATATATCTAGAATGACCTGAATTACTTTCAAATTTTCTAGTGTTTTTCAGAGCCATCAAAGGGTTTTACAGACATGAAATAACAAAAAAAAAATCACTATTTGTACAATAGAATCACAATCGTAGTGAATCAAGTTAAAAGAATTAGTCAATGAGCCAGGAGTGGTGGCACACACTTTTAATCCCAGTACTTGGGGGTCTGAGATAGGAGGATCCTAGGTTCAAAGCCAGCCTTAGCAACTTAATGAGGCTCCCAGCAACCTAGTGAGACCCTATTTCCAAATAAGAAATAAAATATGGCTGGAAGTGTGTGTGTGGGGGGGATAGCTTGGCTCAATCCCTAGCACCAAGAAAAAAAAGAGCAAGTAAAATCCAAGATTCTAAATTCTTATTTTGATTTTGTTGTTGTTGGAGAGCTAATTTTATTCTTCCCTGAATCTATTATTCATAGAAATGCTAATTCTTTATTCAGTTTTCACAAATTTTTTCACTAAAGATTTTGGCACTGAGGTGGCATGAGGTAATGATATAGTGAAGAATTTATAATGAGTTTTTTTTTCTCTCTACAGTAAAAAGATTAAAAGGAATCATATGGATTTTAGGCTGAAATTTTAGCATTATAACTAGCATATTAATTTTTCATGGACAAAATCAGTGCTTTCAAAAAGCTATTTTTCCCCTCAAGAATAAAAGAGGCAATGTCACCCTCAAGATTTTTATCTATTAATATAAAACCTCCTGAAATGGAATGTTTATATTAAAGAAATTTTAAAATTTAACATTTTAATGTAATTTACTCTAGTGTTTATCTCACTTTCACCACTGTCTTTAACTCAGTTTGACATTTTTCTTTTAGACACATCTGATTTTGGCCTATCTGAAAAAAATTATTAAGCTTACTAATAATATAGGTATTTTTTCACTTTATAATGCATTTGTTTTTAATTTTTTTAATTAAATTTTTTTATTTTATACATTTTATTGAAAATAAATGGTATACATTTAAACTGTACTTCATGCCCCCCACCCCCATTTTCCCTTCCCCACCTCCCACCAATGATTGTCAAGGGTAACCATGCTATATTCATACTTTTACACATATTCGATGTCGACCTTCATTAATCAAGTTTAGCCTTCATCCTCTCCTAGCTTTCCATTCAAACTTTGCTGAGGTTTCCCTTCCATTATCTGGAGAACCTCTGGTATCCCCTATGCTCCCTAGTTTGGGCATATTAGAGGAAAGATAGGTCTCTTTTCCTTCTGTGCTTGCAGAACATTGCAGAACATTATCACTGTAGGTAGTGAATCTTAGATTACCTCCTTATGTTGATTTGAGGTTCCCTTTAGAATATTCATTTGAAGAAACCTGAAAGTTCCATCATTGTATTGCAAATAACAATTCAATTCTTTATGGCTAAGTAGAACTCCATGTGTTTGTATGTGTGCGTGTGTGTATGTATATGTACATGCATATGTATATGTATGTATGTATGTATATCACCTTCTCTTTTATCTAGTCATCTGTTGATGGGCACCTATGCTGGTTCCTTGGTTTGGCTGTCTTGAATTGTGCTGCAATAGACATGCATATGCATGTATTGCTATACCATGCTGACTTTTATTCTTTTGGATAAATACTAAGGAGTGCTATATCTGGGTTATATGGTGATTTACTTCCTCATCTTCTAAGGAATCTCCAGGCTGATTTTATGTCATTACATAATTTACAGTCCCACAGTAATGTGGAAGTGATCTTTTTTCTTAACATCCTCACCAGCATTTAATTATTTGTAGTCTTGATGATTACTATTCTAACTGAAGTGCTATAAAACCTGCAGTGTAGTTTTGGTTTGCATTTCCCGGAATGCTAAACATATTGAACATTTTTTCACATATTTGTTGGGCATTTTTATTTCTTCTTTTGAAAAATGCCTGTTTAATTCAGTTGTACATTTATCGACTCAGTTGTTTATTTGGTGTTCAGTCTTTACAATTCTTTATGTATTGTGGATATTAACCCACTGTTGGAAGAGCCGCTGGTAAAATTTTTCTCCTATAAGTTGCCTTTTTGTCTTCTGTTTATCTTGCTTTTCAATGGATGCTTTCCCATTTATTTATTCTTGGTACTATTTTCCAAGCCCTAAGAGTTTTACTGAGGATGTTGTTTGCTGTGTCTATATGTTGGAGTGTTAGTTGGCCCTATGTTTTCTTCTGTCAGTTGCAAAGTTTCTGGTCTTAATTCCTAGGTCTTGGATTCATTTTGAGTTCACTTGTGCAGGTTGAGGGATCAAGCTTCATTATATTGGAGAAAAGACAGCATTTTAAACAAACGGTATGAGGAAAACTGACAGTTACCCAGAGCATAGACTAACTAATTCATAGCTAAGTACAGCAAAGCACAAAGAATTTTAAATTCCCTTCTGCTGTGACAAAATTTGGGGTAAAGGTAGGCCTATTAAGCAAATCTCATGGCTCATTTTTATTTTTCCTACTAATCTTCAAGGACGTTTCAATTTGTATTACTCTCAAATAATACCAAGAATTTTTATTTCAGTACTGTTTTCAAAAATTTTCATTGTTTGTATAGTATATATAGAAAATTGTTCTCTTAACAAGGATTCTAGTAAGAGACTCTAAACATATGGAAAGAGGCCACCAATTACTTTATTCCAATAAAATCCTATTAAAAATAATGACAGTAACTAGCACCTGCTAGAAGGAATGGTATAGAGGATGCCAAAAGGTTGTTTATTTTTTTAATGAAATAGTTTATATTGATTCACAGTTCTGGAGCTTTCAGTGCAAGAGCAAGTGGCTTCATGGGTTTGCACGTGGGAGTGTTCAATTTTGGTCCATAAAACAAAGATAGAGGACTGGCTAGGTCCCAGAGTGCTTTGACACATGCCAGTGATGTAAGATTTTCCCACAAGGTCCATAGTATCTCCCAGTGCTAACAGGTTGGAGACCAAGGCTTTACAAATAAAACTTTGGTGGACACTCATCCAAACTATAGAACTAGAATTTTATTTTTATCCCGTATTTGAGTTCTGCCTTTTAAAAATAATATATATATATATATATATATAATCTTATTACATATATATGTAATCTTGAAGAACATTATATATGTTATATATATATACACATATATATTATTTATTCAGGTAATGTTTTTTTCAGATTTATATACTTCTTTATTTTATTTATTCATTTCTTTTTTTATAGATTCTTTTGGAATTGTTTTCCTTTTTTCTGAAGCCTGATACTTCATATTATATGGTCTTTAGGTGGCAAATTGTCACTTTTTTTAATCTCCAAATATTTTTATTTTATTCTCAAGAGCATTTATTTGGCATAGATTTTTCTGGGTTAATAAACATTCTCCATCGTGAACTTTGAAGGTAATGTTTTTCAGTTGCCTGGTTTCTTCTTTCTTTATTGAGTGCATTGTAAGTATACATCATATTAGGGCACAGAGTATTAGAAAATTGCATGCTCACGGTTTTGTTATCCTTCACACACACCACCCTGCAAGTGTTTGAGATTGGCATTGGCAATTTTGTCTGCATTCACAGCATTATTTGCATTATTCCATTATTTACAACTCTGCACCCTCCTTCCCTAATCACCCTCAGTCACTCTCATGTATATGATGTTGCCCTTATTGCCAGTATCTCTCTACCTTCCACAGATAAGAGAGAACTCATATCTACTTGTTCTTCGGGACAGGGTGTACCCACTTACCATGATTTTCTTGAGTCCCATCCATTCTTCTGCAAATAAGTGAATTTTGTTCTTCTTTATAACGGAGTAAAATTTTATGGTGTCTATATGCCAAAGTTCTGTGACTCATTCATCTGTTGAATTATCTGGGCTGGTTCCATGATTTGGCTATTGTAAGTTGTACAGCTATGAACATGTGTATGCGTGTATGATTACAATATTCTGGTTTCATTTTCTTTGGGAAGATACCCAAGAGTGCCATTGCTGGGTCACATGGTAGTTCCATTCCCAGTCTTCTGAGAAACCTCCGCACTGACTTCCGGAGCAGCTGTAATAGTTTGCAGTTCCGCCAACAGTGTAATAGAGTTCCGGTTTCCCCACATGCTTGCCAGGATTTATTGTCTGGGTTTTGATGACTGCCATCTTCACTGGAGTAAGATAGAATCTCAGCCTAGTTTGATTTGAATTTATCTGATTGCTAAATATGGTGAACATTTTTTTCATACATTTATATTTCTTTTTTTCAAAGTATCTGCTCAGGACTGATTTTTCTATGTCTGTGAGATGAACGGGATGCTGCAACAGTTGATCTATTGGGTTTAGTTATTTTTTCTTCATGGAATCCATGCCCGAATCTGTAAAATATAGAAGTTTAGGTACCTCATTTACCGTTCCTTTGGTATTTAATGTTTTTACCTTAGGCTTGGCAGGGTAGCGCATTTGCTACTGGTAGACTTTTGAAGGTCGTAGGACTTAGAACCACGGTGGTGGCACAGCATTGTCACCTATTGTGATGTTTTTCAAAGGATGACATTCTGTGGCCAAGCCCAAAGAGCTGTTTAATCTTAATTATCAACCACACTAAGAATTCTGGACATTATACTACGTAATGGCATAAATCAAGTGAGAAAGTAGGCTATGATACTCTCTAAACTTTACTCTTAAATAATTTCCTCTTAATTATTTACTCTTAATAATTTCCCAGATAATGAAATTATCTGGGAAATAAATAAATAAATAAATAAATAAATAAGGCTCTTTTCTTGTTGGGGCTTGTTGCCAATTTAGAAGAGACTGAAATTTACAATAAATGAATGTTATGTGAAATTTTAGAAGATATGTATGATAGAAAATTTCAGCAGGATAAGAGAAATTGGGAAATGTGAAGGACTTTGCAATTTTCAATAGTGTCTTTAGAGGCCTCAGTGAGAGCGGGGGTATGGTGGTGCACATCTCTAATTCTAATAGTTAAGATTAAGACAGGAGGATCATAGAATCGAGGTCAGCCTCAGCAATTTAGTGAGACCCTGTTTGCAGGGTCTGAGCGAGATGGAATGTTTCTGGGTACATTCAGCACTAAAAAGAAAGCGCCCTGTGTGCTCTTCCCAAGCACCCAAGGTTAAGAACCACAGCTCTAGAAGGACTGCTCTTCCTAGCTTCAGTTCTCAGACCCCGTTTCCTTTTATCTTTTGCCACAACCAGTTCCCCTGTCACATGGGGAAGAAAATGGAATGCTATCTTCAGATTGTTGAAAGAAAATACTTGCCAGTGAATTACTTTTCACATGCTACCCAGTGTGTTTGTTTTATCTTAGTCTCTATTAATTTTATATCTATACAACAAATTACGGCCAGTGTAATGACAAAATAGTGCTTAACTTAAACAATGCCAGTTTATTACAGTTGGCTTCCTGTAGGTACCTACAGGTTCTGCATCTGTTGATTGAATTAAATGCAGATCAAACTATCTGTATAAAAACAGTGCATATATTGAACATGTACAGACTTTTTTCTTTGACATTATTCCCCAAACAATACGATATAACAGCTATTTACATAGTATTTACTTCAGGTATTATAGATGATCTGAGATGATTCCAAGTGTGTGGGAAGATGTGTGTAAGTGATATGTCAATGCTAGGTGATTTTATATACGGAATTTGAGCACTTGAGGATTTCTGTTTGGGGAATAGGAAAGGTGGGAGACAGGTGGCTCTCTAGGTCAGAAGCATATAACAGGACTTGGTTCTCTGCTGCTTCTCACAAGGCTGTATACCAGAGGCCCATCTAAATGACTCTCCTCTGCAGGAAATGAGAAAAACCTACTTCCAGTCTGCTTTTTGTGCCTGCAAGAGTCAGGTCCTTGTTCTAGTTCTTGCTGACTGCTCGGGGAAGTCGTCTCTCTGAAGCTTCTTATATTCCTTCCCATGTGGCCCCTCCATCTAAAAACCAGCAATGTTATGCCAAGTATTTCTAATCTATGCTTGCTCATATTTTTATTGTGATATAGAAATTTATGTAATCCTTAGTGATTTTTCTTTTCTGTGGTACTGGGGATGGAGCCCAGAGGCATTCTACCTCAAAGTTACACCCGCAGCCCTATTTTTTATTCTTTATTTTGAAACAGAGTCTCACTGTGTTCACCTTTCCGTGTGCATATTGGCCATCTGTCTATCTTCTTTGGAAAAAATTTAATTGTCCTCTACCAAGTGTGCAGTGATATCATTCCATTGAAACCACAGGAAATGATTTACTGAGCTAACTCTCATCAGTTAAGCAGTGTACAATATCATCATCTTAATGTTCTGATTAGGTTTGGATGAGGCTTCTGATGGTGGTGCGTTAGGTGCAGCTCTAAGGTATGATTCCTTTCATTTGTTGAATTGTGAGACTGGAGACAAGTTATGTGCCTCCGTCTAACACCCGATAGTAGGACAAGAAAAGGGTGCCGATGGACACCTTGGTTAGAAATGGAAGAGGTGTCTATGGAAGGTAAACAGAGGTCAATGGTGGAAAGCAATTTTGAAATCTAGTAGCAGTTTTCTGATTAAATTCTAAGACCTGAATTTTGGGCTCTGCCATCTGACTTTTGATCCTAAAAACACAATCCTTGATTTTATCATCTGAATTGTTCTTCCTTTCTAATGGATGGCAGCATATGCTTTCTACCAAGATCTAGAACCCCTCAATTCAAACAACTGATTAGCTAATCATCACTTCTTATTTTTCTAGTATTTTCCCTCTCCTATCACAATTCCAACAATACATCAGTATTACCAACATCTGCAACCCACTGATCATACCAACACTCTACTGTCTAATGCCCTTATCTCTTCACAAACTCACTTCCTTTCTTGTGCAGATTGAATTTCATGGTCTGTGTTTTGTGTGTGTTGTACTGGAGATGGAACCCAGGGACGTTCTACCTCCGAGCTACAACCCCAGCCCTAAGTTTTGGTCATTTTTTGTTTGTTTGCAGTACTGGGGATGGAACCCAGGGGCATCTACCTCCAAGCTACACCTCTAGCCCTATTTTATTCTTTATTTTGAAACAGGGTCTCATTAAGTTGTAGAGGGCCTCACTAAATAGCTGAGGCTGGAGTGAACCTTGATCCTCCTATCTTAGCCTCCCAAATGCTGGGATTAAAGCGTGCACCACCATGCCCCACTTCATGGTCTAATATTTTTACAACTGCCTTACACTGACCTGCAATCACCTTGCTATCTTCTTCTGTATCATATCCAGTAAATTACCAACTGATTTAAATGTAGATAAACAGCCACTCAAAGTCAGAATCACATCGCTGAATGTGCTGGAGAAGCAGTCATCCCCTGTTCTCCCTTTAAATTGGTGATCGCTGCCTTACAGTAGCTACTCAGGCTGAGCAGTGATTGTATTTTATTTCCCCAATCCATTTTCTCTCCTACTTTTCTCAATGAATAAAGCCTATTTCTTTCTGTTTTATTGAAAATCCATTTTATTTGTTGCTAGCCTCCTCAGATGATATGATATCCTGTTTCACTGAGAAAACAGAGATACCAGAAAAAGGGTTTTATGAGCTTTAAAACTGTTCCTGCCCACGTATAAATTCTATTCTTTCTCTTGTACCTTGAGTAAACTGTACCTACCCTACCAAAAAAAAAAAAAGGTCCTTGAAGTAATGAAGCATTCAGTGTTTTTCGCCTTTCTCTTCTGAGTCTCTTAACTACAATGCAGCCAGGCCCCTGTTCTCACAGTTCAACCGAAACTGACCTCACATGGTCACCAACAATTTAGGTCCAGTGTCCAATTTAGGTTCAGCGTCCATTCTTAATGCTCTTCAATAGAATTTAATGCAAATGATATCACCTTTCTTATTAAAGAACTTACTTGTCTTCTATGATACCAAGTATGACTTCAGCTGGGACTTTTCCTCTGAACTCTGGATTCATGTGTCTAGGCATTTACTTGACATGTTTACTGAAATACCTAACATGAATATCAAATAGAGCATACCTAAAGTTAAGATAAAAAATTAAGGCCCTCTTCTCTCAATTGCCCCCAACACCCACTTCTTCCCAGTCTTAGCTATTTCACAAATAATACTTCCACTGTTTCAAATGCTTCGATCAAAGACTTAGAAATAACACAAACTCACCCTCCCTTATTATCCTCATCCTACATCAATTAGCTCTATCGTGTCTAATTTCAAAATATGCCCGGAGTTGTTGCTTTTTACCTTTATTTCTGCCTCCAGGCCCAGTCCGCTATCATTTGTTACCTGGATTTTTGCAGTATCCATCTGCTTTCATTTTTGTTCCCCATCCCATTTGGGGTATTTCTGCAATAGAGCAGCTGCAGTGACTCAGGGAAGTCTGATTTTGTTATTCTTCTGCTTGAAACGTCCCAGTTGTTTCTCATCTCATTCAAAGTCAAAGCAAACACATTTCAGTGGCCTCTGATTCGAGTTTCTACCATTGTCCTCTCTCCCACAGTCTTAAGACACCCCGTGGCTTCGATGATTCTGGAACACAAGCTGCGGTTGTGCTCTGCAGGCTCTTGGCCTTGCTGGCCCTTCTCCTGTGGGTACAATTCATGGCACACAGCAGCTAGCTTTTGCTCTTGTCTACCTCCTTCAGGTGTTTGACGGATTGCCCTATTTACCTATTTTTTTTCTAAATTTTTTTCTTGATTCTGTTCTATAAAATCAAAATACTTCTAAATAACATACTTTCCTACCTTAATTTATTCTTCCTAGCAGTATTATGGTTAAGAGGGTAACACAGCTTATTTATCTTGTTTGTTGTTTTTATTTTTACTATCTCCCCTAATATCACCCAACTCCCATATGTAAAACATATAAGGACAGATTTTTTCCTGTTTTCCCCCCATTTCTATATTCTTGGACCCTATGCCTGTATAGACAGGTAACATGTACTCAATACACTTTTGGCAAGTGAATATTGAATGAACGAATGACTGAATGAGCATGAGATAGTTAAATGATTATAATTGCCTATTTGCTCATAAGCTTCCCATACTCAATTTTAAGTTCCTTCATGGTGGTCCACATATAGTATTTAATGCAGCATCTGTCAAGTGTAGTGAAGGGCCTAACGTTTTAGCTTACACTTGGTTAATAAGTGAGTCTGCTAGAGTTCCATAGCTCCAGGGCGAAGAGGCAGACTCTCGGGTCACAAAGAAAAGGCTTGATTGTTAATGACAGAGCAAACAGCGTGGGGATGATGTTTGTTGACTGGTACTCGCCTCACCTGAGTTTTCCATGAATAGGACAATACAGAGATGGCCGTGTGTGTGTATGGATGAAGCGGTTTGATCGCAGCGAAGGAAGGCTGAGTTTATGAAACCCAAATCTTTTACACTGGGTTGCAAACAGACTTGTTTGAGCGTTGCTTTGGAGGGAGGCATCATCTTTACTGTACAGGATAATAGCTTGCCCCCTCTCGTAGAGACAGTCACTATATCTTTTTCCTGTCTGTTAGCTCTTTATCCTGGAAAGGACAGTCTAGGGCAAAGAGGAAGTTAATGGCTATACTTATACATGACGTGCAGAAAGATGAGAGACACATGAAGAAATTTCCCAATAGTGCTTGCACTGATCTAGATAGTAGGAGATCTTTTAAACCATATGTAGAATAGCACAATGAATTATTATTATTTACAATGCAAAAATCTTAAATATCAAGTGTTATTTTGTTGTTTATGCGTTGGTATCCTTTAACATATTTAATGATTTTTATGCATTTATATGTACATATTTTTCATTCCGTGGTACCTTTTCAAATACTCCCTTACTATTATTTATTGTTTTAAACAATGAATATTAACTATTGATGAAGTGCAGAGTTCAGTTTCTCCAACCTTATCATAACTCCAAACATACAGCAATTTAAAGGCATAAAAAGAATTACATAGTAGAGAACACGCCCTAAAATAGGAACTATAGTATTAATGCATTTGAAATTTATAACAATTGCCTAATCAAAGCACAACCTCAATGAACTTAAGCCAACACAGTGGAACATTCAATTATCTTCTGTCCTTCATGCACTTTTTAGGAGGATCATAGACTGTAAAGGGAAACTGTTAAAATGAGCAAGGGAGCCAAAGGTGGTGGTCCATGCCCATCAATCCCACTTCTTGGGAGGATGAGACAGGAGAATCACAGGTTTGATGCCAGCCTCAGCAACTCAACGAGGACTTCAGCAATTTAGTGGGATTTTTGTTTCAAAATAAAAAATAAACTTGAGGTGGGAGTGTAACTCACAGGTAGACCAACCCTAGATTCCATTCCAAAAGGAAGAAAACATATTGTATATAGCTCAAAATCTTCTAGAGTGTGTCTCTTGATACACATGTTTAGATTTTTTAATTTTCCATTAAATATACATAGCTCAGTTCCCAGCATTAATAGTTGTTGAAAATGGTTCTTATTACTTATTTAGCTAGTAGGAACCTTATACTTATAAGAGCAGAGGCTTCGACATCAGGTTGAGGTTGAAAGGAGCACTGAAAAATTTTATCATTCCACTTCCACCCTTCCATCTCTCATACCTAAAATGGGGGCAGTCGTGTTTTCCTAGGTATTTCCTGAGGATTAATAAGCTAGCATACAGCAGTCATTGTATCATTCTTCTACGATGATGTTTTAATGTTCCCCGCACTGCACTGATATCTTCTCTGGTCTTTATCTCTCTGTAAGCCAAATAGCAGCCCTTGTCTGTGCTCTAGGTTCTAAGTTTTTAAAATTAGCACTCTTAGCCAGGTGTGGTGGCACACGCTTGTAATCCCAGCATTTGGGAGGCTGAGATAGGAGGATCGCAGTTTGTGGATAACCTCAGCTAATTAATGAGGCCCTTTGCAACTCAGTGAGACCCTGTTTCAAAATAGAGAATAAAAAAATAGGGCTGGGCTGTAGCTAGGAGGTAGAATACCCCTGGGTTCCATCCCCAGTACTGAAAAAAAAAACAAACAAACAATAACAATAACAAAAACAAAACCAAAAAAACCTAAATACTGTTGTCTTCAGCACCTTTAGCTCAACGCAGGCATCTTAAAGAAACAAGAGAACTTGGCATTCAACCATACGATGTGTATAAGAAACATTTCCTCTTATGAAATGCTAAGTCTTTTGTGAGGCCCACATCGCCTGCTCTCCCTTCTGTACATTTCTGTGTTTGTTCCTTAAAAATAAACCTCAATAGGACCATAGGACCATCCATGTCTTCAGAGAAGTTTTGAGAGGGTGACTTTGAGAGGAAACAAGAGCCGGTTCTGGGCTCTTTCTTTTATCAGCTTCTAATTTCTTTCTCCTTCTTTCACCCCAGTGAAAGGCTGGTCTGTCCACATTCACCGTTTCAATAAGGCAGGGGTAGACCTGTCAGTCCACCCATACCTCCTACTGCCTTTCCTCAGGGGCAACTAATGCCATTCTATCTAATATTGGCCACTCAGGTTATTAGTCTCGCAATAATTAAAAGTCACTCTAGAATCATTAGCTTTCTATTTGTAGCAATAGTCTAGAGAAACTTTCTGAAATTCTGTCAACAGGCATTCAATTATGATTATAACAGCTCTGAGCATAAAGCTTCCTACACACTGACCTCCGTCTAAGTGCTGACCCCAGTCGTTATTTCAAATGCTGATGCTTCTGGTGATGGTAACTGAGGAAGTCAGAAATGTTTCAGAAACAGTGAAAAAATCCTTCAACCTCAACAATGAAAGCACATCCAGGGCGCTGCATTTCTCAGTCACAAATGGATGATGGTGCACGGTTTCCCATGGCTTTTCTAGTGAGGAATGTATTCACTTATGGCCAGCTCAGCGGTTAATTTCATTGTTTATTATAGTTATGATTAATTGAGGTTTTTAAAATGTGTATAGAAGTTTATAGAGGAATAGTATATTTAAAAAGAATATTTGATTTTTAACAGCATTTTCTGTTAAAAATCACTATCATTTGAATATATATATTCAAATATATATTATTTATTTATTTATTTATTTATTTATTTATTTATTTATTTGGTGGTACTGGGGTTCCTGGAAGCCCTTCTACCTCTGGGCTATACTCCCAGACCTATTTTTTATATTTTTATTTGAAAACAGGGTCCTTAAACCAGTGCAGCATGCTTCGAACCTGCGCAATCCTCCTGTCTCCGCCTCCCAAGCGCAGGGATTACAAGCCTGCGCCACCATGCCCGGCTTGAAAAAATATTTTTAATCAACCCATAAATTGTATGTATTTGTGGGTTACCATGCAGTATTTCAATACCTGCATACAGTGTGTGACATTCAAATCAAGGCAAGCAGCTCTGTTTTCTTAAACAATTATTATACTTGTGGTAGAAACATTAAAACCCTCTTCCTATTGAAATATACAGCAAATTATATATTTAAATATACTTTCATTGGTACAATATAGCCTTACATCATTATGTAGTTCAGAGTGACAGGGACATACATGCACATGGTGAATTATATTTACCTGTAGCCACCCTCCTGGGGTGCAATAGCACACCACAGATTTTTACTGCTATCTAAATAAAACATACTACTCACTGCAAAAGCTTTCTCCAGCCTCCAGTAACCACCCTTACATGCTCAGCTCTTACGAGTTTGGCTTCTGACATTCCACACAAGGAAGAGGAACTCGTGCAGTATTTGTTTCTCTGTGCCTGGCTGTCATTTCTTGACTATTGTGAACAGTGCTGCAGTCCACATGGGGATGGGGATGCTTCTTTGACATCATAAAAAATAAGACACTCTCTTTATTTATTATTATTGTTTATTATTATTATTATTATTATTATTATTATTAATTATTATTATTATTGGTGGTACTGGGGTTCCTGGGAGCCCTTCTACCTCTGGGCTACACTCTCAGACCTATTTTATATTTTTACTTGGAAACAGGGTCTTTTAAGTCAGCGAGGCTGGCTCTGAACCAGCGCGATCCTCCTGTCTCCGCCTCCCAAGCACAGGGATTACAAGCGTGCGCCACCATGCCCGGCTGTCACTGTCTTTAAGGGCTCTATCTAAGAGAACTACAAAGTTGTCGCAGTGCTTTTCAAAAGGTCTCACTACCATTTGAATAGCCTTCGTATCTACAGCAGCGTCTCTCTGGGTAGCAGATGATCAGGTTTCCTTTTCGGTAGCTAGGTGGGGTGTGTGATGTTCAAATCAACGTTAGCATTGATTGTCTCAAACATTTATCGTATTTGTGGTACAAACATTAAGACTCTTCTGTAGAAATACATGGCCAATTATATCTATAGCCAGCCTTCCTAGAAACAACTCATTTCTGTCTTTGTGCAACAGAAACTTCTAGACTGTGTTCTGCACGTTGTCTGAAATAGGAATCAAACACTTGCTTCCGAGAGATAGAAATGATATCTGCATACTTTGAAACCAATGTAATTCATGTATATTTATGTGCTATCCTATATTTTATACTCTGAATAGAGATAAGCTGTAAAAGTAAGATTAGCTTTAAAATTTCTATTTTATCCCTATCTTGTCATATTTATCATTATTATTTTTTACTATTTAGAATTTAATTTTGCCTCACACTACATATTTCTAAACTATACTTGGAAAATCTTTATTCTAAATACAGAAAAACAGCCGGGCATGGTGGTGCACACTTGTAATCTCTGTGCTTGGGAGGCGGAGACAGGAGGATCACGCAGGTTCGAAGCCAGCTGCACTGGCTTAAGAGATCCTGTTTCCAAATAAAATATAAAATAAGTCTGGGAGTATAGCCTGGAGATAGAAGGGTCCCATCCCTAGTATCACCAAAATAAATAAATAAATAAATAAATAAATACAGAAAAGCATTCTTTATTTCATTTACTTTGAATTGTGTTTATATATTGAAATGTGGTTACCTCTTATTAAAGTAAACATTTTTAAGGTATTTACTTTTCTTATGGTACTGAGAATGGAACCCTGGGGCATTTGACCTTTGAGCTACACCCCTGCCCTATTTCTTATTATTTTGAGTCAGGGTCTCACTAAGTTGTGGAGGGCCTCACTGAGTAGCTGAGGCTGTCTGCAAACCTCAATCCTCTGGTCTCAGCCTCCTGAATGCTGGGATTACTAGTGTGCGCCATCACGCCCATCTTTTTCACTGACTTTTGATAAGATTTAGAAGTATCAGTCTGGTCAAATTTGGAGGCTGGAAATTCAATAGTAAGCAAAGATATTTTTGAAATCAGATATTTATAGAAACCATAAAAAATTAGATGTTTGTAATATGATTACCTCTCTCTTTTCTCTGTGAAGAGTAGAATTTTTGAAATTGAAAATGACTTATCATTAGGTTAAAATTTCCTTACTAAATTTTGTAATCTCATTTGGTGATTTATTTTATATTTTCATCCCTGAAACTTATTGCTTCCTTTCTAGATTCCTTTATGCAATAATATCTATAATGTCTATGTAATGTGTTACTGTATCCTTGGTAAAGCAGCCAGTAGCTGCAAAAGTGTCCATGAACATTAGTGCTGATGTGTGTTTGTGTGTGCAGTAAGAGCTGAACATATGAACTTAGTGAGTTCAGATCGGATTTTTGGCTTATCCTTTTTACAGTCTGATAGACACCTATAATTATTGTCAACAGTTGCAGAAGGAATATTAAACTAAAAATCATAATCTTTGAATTCTGATATTACTCTGCAGATTCCTCATTGTATGACCTGGGATAGATTAATGACTTAACCTAACTTCCTTTATAAATTATTAACAGCAATAACAATAATGATACCTATCGGTAGAATTACACAAGCTAGATCTATATGAGACAGTCAGCACAGAGACTATCAGATGAGGTATGTGATAACTATTAGCTATAATTCAACACTAACATTTATAACTTCCCTTCATCTTGTCCCCCTTTCTAGACTGTGTTTATGAAAGTTAGCTGACTTTTTCTGCATTATTTACCTGAAAAAAAAATGGGTCAAATTCTTATTCCCTGCACAAATTAGGTGATGCAATGATTTATTAAATGTCAAACTCTAAAAAAATCAGCAGTATGCATTTTATTAAATATAATGAGTTTGGGGATTTTCAAGTATTAAATATTTTTACAAGAGCCTGTTTTTCATGAGTTAGTATAAAACACCCTATAGCAATAAGAAAACTAGCTTCAATAGGAGAAAGGAGGCTAACATGGCTAGCAGAACAATTAAGTCTGGTGTTCTACAAATGATATGGCTAGATGATGCCGTTTCTTAGGATATTTTTTAAAAACTGAATTTCGTAAATGTAGAGTTCTGCCATTTCAATCTCCAGTATGAAAATCACAAATCTGTTTTTCAGATTAGAAAGAATATTTTTCCTTTCTTTCCTCAAACACATCCTTTTAATGTACTGAGAAAACCATCGTAGGCTCATTTCCATTTGAAATCTAACTTTGCAAACTGAGGTTCACATTTTTTGTTGGTTGTTTTGTTTCTCGATTTATTGGTCTTTTATGTATTTTTATTGGTGCATTGTAACCATACACCTTGCTGAGGCGTAGAGTGATAGGAACATTCCTATGCCCGACGCATAGCACCTGGTGAGCATCCCTCCTGATCCACCCCTTCCCCATACATGACACTGAGGTTGGTATTGATAGTTTTGTATATATACATAGCTTCATTTAAACTATTCCCTTCATTACACCTCTACCCCGTCTCCCCTAAACCCCCTTCATTGCTCCACGGGAGTCTCTGTTCTTTCATCTGAGGTCTCTTCTGTCTCCCCTTTTCTCTTTAGAGTCCACAAAGGAGAGAAAACACATAGTTATTCACTTTCTGAGACTGACCCACCTCATTTAGAATAATTTTATTCAAATCCATCTATGCTTTTGTTCTTTAGTTTCCAGTTGCGATTTTGAAACAAACAACTGTGGTTGGTTTGAGGCAGTTGCTGGTGACCATTTTGACTGGATCTGGGACCACCAAAGTAATCTTCCTGCTGATTTCAAGCAACAGGCCCCGCCTCAGGATCATACTGTCAACACAGCTCAAGGTGAGGCTCTCTCTACCTGCTTCTGTTTACCAATCGAATGCGCCAGAAAAGTGGAACAGATGTGTTCTGTGCTATCACAACAAGTAGGAATACAGTTAAGGATTGTGAATCTTAGACTGTCTGCAAGAAATGATTCCATAATAAGGGGTCCAGATGGATGTAGACATATTTTTGGCTGGATTAATTGAAATTATCAATTGCTTTTGGCATCATTTGGAGCTTGATGGATATATTAGTGTAATATTTTGTAAGGCAAACTTGGCTAACACTCACTGCTTACTGACTTACTTTTTAAATTACTGCACAGTTCTGGCCTCAGTTGGACGTGAAGCTGTGCAGCACACACGATGCGTGTCTCATGGTGGAATGCGAAGGACTCACTAATGTCTTGCTTTTGTATCTCTATAGGACATTTTATGTTCATTCTGAAGAACAGCAGCAGCTTGTCCCAAGTTGCCAAACTCCAGAGCCCAACTTTCAGCCAGACGGGGCCCGGATGCACGCTTTCTTTCTGGTAATGATAAAAACCGATGGCCAGTTACCCTCGTGGCCCAAAGGAGACGGGCAGACATCCGGATCCAATAGCTTTCCAGCTCTTGCCCCCGAGTTCACTTTACAAACAGTTATGGCATTAAATTCACACAACTTAGGAGCAAGCCATAAATATCTGCTCACTTTTTAGCTTTCCTTCCTTCTTTATTTTTTGGAGGAGGTACTGGAATTGAACCCAGGGGCATTCTACCTCTGAGCTATACCCTCAACTCTATTTAATTTTAATTTTGAAATGGGGTCTCACTAAGTTGCCAAGGGCCTTGCTCACTAAGTTGCTGAGGCTGTCCTCAAACCCATCATCCTCTGTTTTCAGTTTCTCGAGTGCTAGGATTACAGGTGTACGTCACCATGCCTGGTTGCTTTCATATATATGTATGTATACATATATATGATTATATGGACTTTTTATTGATGCATTGTAACTACACATGGTGAGCTTCAAAGTCATGCAAACAGACACGCACACAGGTCCTGGTGTTTCCCTTCAGCTTCCGCCTCACTCCTACCTCTCCTCATATGTAAATAGCAGTGAGGTTGGCAGTAGGACCTTCATAGGTGGCCATAACATATTTGAATTGTTTCTTTGCTTATTCTTTTCCCTTCTTCCTACATTCCTTTCCCATCCCCTTCCACTCTTTGCTGGTCTTTCTCCTCAAATATCTGAAGTCCCTTCTGTTTCCTATTTTTCTCTCCTTGCTTCCATATAGGAGAGATGATTTTCTGAGACCGGCTCATCTCACTTAGACTAATATTCTCTAATTCCACCCACTTTCCTGTGAATAAAGTAATTTCTTCATTTCCTGTAAATAATATAACTTCTTAAGATGAAAGGGATCGTCCCCTCCACCAGTGAACTATAATTTAGTCAAGACCCTTCTGTGCAAGCCCCTTGAAAAAGGCTCTTAGGGTTAGGAGAGCCACAGAGTGAAATCTCAGCGCCTCAGCCAACAGCTCTGGTAAATGGGCAGCCACAGTTACTGCAGCAAAGAAAGGTGCCGCTGATGACGGCTCCTAGTAACCAATTCTTGGCCAATGGGGAGGAGGGGGCTGAAGGTTAAATATTTAGGCTGTGCCATCAGTGGCATCTGGTTTTCGCATCTGATCTCTTTCAGGTTTTATAACTACGGCTTGTCGGTGGGAGCAGCCGAGCTGCAGCTGCATATGGAAGACTCCAATGACTCCACGGTGCTCTGGAGGGTTTTGTACAACCAGGGCGACCAGTGGTCGGAGGAAACCATTCAGCTGGGGCGCCTGTCCCAGCCCTTCCACCTGTCCCTTGACAAAGTCAGTCTTGGCGTTTACGATGGCGTCTCGGCCATCGATGACATCACATTTGAAAACTGTACTCTCCCTCTTCCTGCTGAGAGCTGTGAAGAGCCAGATCACTTCTGGTGCCGGCACACCAAGGCCTGTGTGGAAAAGCTGCAGATATGTGACCTGGTGGACGACTGTGGTGACGGTACTGATGAGGCTGACTGTGGTACGTCGTTGGCTCTTAGTAGGAGTGTTGTTGCTGCTGTTTTGACCGCTCTTACTTATTTCGAGAGTTGTGGTCTTGATTAGTTCACTGCATTTTTAGCCAGTCAACCCAGTGATGCCAAGAATTGTTCCTAAGTTGAGGAATATTAGCTGTGGCTAAATAATTCATCAGGGACCTCAGTATTATTAAGTGGATTTAGTAACTGGAGCCTAGGGATAAGTGGTGCCCATTATGGCACAGAGTTTCTGTCTTCATGGAGTCCACAGTCTAATTGAAGAAATGGATACTGTATGTGTGTGTGTGTGTGTGTGTGTGTGTGTGTGTGTGTGTATGTGTGTGTCTGTGTGTATTTTGGCATTGGAGATTGAATCTAGTTGCATTTTAACTCCGAGCTACACCACCAGCCATTTTTATTTTTTGTTTTGAAACAGGGTCTTGCTAGGTTGCTGAGTATAGCTGGCCTCAAACCTGCAATCCACTTGTCTCAGCCACCCAAATACTGAGATTTCAGGTATGTGCTTTCATGCCCAACAGATATTCATATATTTAATAAACAAATATCAAATGGCAGTTTGGGCAGGAGCTATGAATAGGAGCGCTATGACTCTATGCAAAAATGACACTGGGTTCCCAAAGAGGATGATAAAGCTGAGATCGGAAAAAAGTAAATGTGAGCATATGTCCAAGAGCCCTGACACTGACCAAGAGGCAGACGAAAGATACCTGGTGCTGCTGCACGGAGGCAGTGAAGCTGGAAGAGAAACGACACAAAGGTAGAGATGTGGGGAGGTGAGATGTGCAGGTCTCTGTAGTTTACACCAGAGGAGCTTTTTTATTTGAATGTTTTTTTTTCCGCATTTTATGTATGTATTCTGCCTGGTTCTTTGTAGTATCACATCATAAGATGGTTCAGGGTGATAGGGACACACATGTACACAGTACTTGGTGGGCTTCACCAGACGCCTCCCTCTCCCTACCCTGCCCCACGCATGATACTGAGTTTGCCACTGGTAATTTCACATACGTACATAACATCAAGGAAATGTTACCTTCATTCATGTTCTCCCTCCCCACGCTACCCTCTGCCAGACCCCTAAAAACCTGAATTTTTAGTAAGTTTAAAAATTCTTTTTAGATAGGCCGCAATCAGATGCATCTAAAATAAAAAAGTCAAACTGGGTTAAAGACAGTTGTGAAAGTGATAAAACTAGAATAAATAGCATTAAAATATTAAAATTTCAATTTTTTTCATAGAAACATTCTTTTTCAGGAGGATTAATATTAATGGATAGGAATATTAAGGTTGGGATTGTCTCTTTTATTCTTGGGGAAAAATCTGGCTTTTTTTCAAGCACTTATCTGATAGATCATTTATTTTTGTGTGTGAATTTGGAAAGCCTTTTTATCTTTTTCAAATTCTCTCTTAGCCAGGCGTGGTGGCGCACGCTTGTAATCCCCGCGCTTGGGAGGCAGAGACAGGAGGATCGCGCAGGTTCGAAGCCAGCCGCGCACGTTGGCTTAGGAGACCCTGTTTCCAAATAAAAATGTAAAAATAGGTCTGGGAGTGTAGCCCAGAGATAGAAGGGCTTCCAGGAACCCCAGTACCACACACACAAAAAAAGACCCTGTTTCAAAAAAAAAAAGTATAAAAATAGGTCTGGGAGTGTAGCCCGGAGGTAAAAGGGTTTCCAGGAACCCCAGTACCACCAAAAAAATAAATTCTCTAAATCCTACTTATTAAAAAATAATAAAGCAGGTGCACATTTGTAACTCCAGTGCTTGGGAGGCTGAGACAGGAGTATTATAGACCAGCCTCAGTACATTTGGGGAGACTCTCAGAAAACTAGCAAGTCCCGGTGTCAAAATAAAAAATAAAATAGAGCTAGGTATGTATCTCAGAGTTAGAACACCCCGGGTTCAATCCCCAGTGCTATACACACATACACACACACACACACACACACACACACACACACACACACACAGTTTGTATACCTAAGGCATCCAGATATCTATATTGCACTCTCTGAAATGATATGTCTTTTATTAAAGGTGGAGGTACATACATCCCCTTTTGAAAAGATGATTAAGTGTATAGTCAATATGAAGGCAGGCAATGTAGAAATCTGTTGACTTTAACGCCAGTTTTATATAAAAAAATCTGACATTCTCCTTCTGCTCCACAGCCAAAGATGGACACCTGGAGCCCGTGATGTGTGTCCCCAGTTCACATCACACTGGGCTTGAGTAGTCACACATGAGGAAATAGCAAATCAAAGCCGGTCTCCATCCGACACACTCACTGGGCCCTTGGTCATGTCTGAATTCCTGTTCTTTGCTTTGGGGAGAAAAAGGATTTGTTCTCTCCTGGCTGCTTTTATTCACATATGACTTATTTATTGTCTCAAGCTGTTTGTTCACCTTTGGTACCAAATAACGTCACTAAGATAAATAGTTCAAAGAGAGCTGACTGTTTTAAAAAATATCAACGTATGTAAATGAAGCTAAAATGTGGAACTTCCCCTAGATTCTAAATTCTATCCCCTCCACCTAGATATTGTCAAATGTATGTTTTTATCCCCTTTATGCCAAAAAAAAAAAAATACTTGGCATCAACAAAATCCTCATGTCTTAAAAAAAAAAAAAACATGGTCCTTCATTACTCTGGAAACTAAGAGTATTTAATTGGCAAAGGGCTAGACAATTACTTTTAAGTGTTAAATATTTTAGTGATGAGAGTTAAATGTCTAAAAGCCCCAGCTCAAAACATCCATATCCAGAGAGAGGAAACGGTGTGCCAGGAGACACAGCAGAGACAGCAACAGTCATGTTGCACCTTAGGCGTGATAGGGACTGAGGAAGGGGTGCATGTTTAGGATACTTGGGGAAGAGAGTGCGTGCTGAGAGGAGGGTGTCACTTTAATTTGGGGAAGAGATTATCTTAAGTTTAGATTAAATAAAGTTGTATTCATGGGTTTTGAATAGAGAAAAAATGTAATGCTGCCTTCGAAAGGTTCTTATTCTGGCACTGTATAGAGGGCACTTGGACTTAGGGGGTGGGCCTAAGAGGCAAGTCTTTTAGAGTGAGGTTTGGAAAATACTTACCTAAGACTCAGCTTGAATGTTTAAAGACTTAGATTTCTGAATTTCATTTTATATCTAATAAAATAGTATGTGTTTTGAGATTTAGCCATGGAGTAAGCAATTTTACCATGAGCCGCTGTCTGGGGAGATCTTAAATATTGAGACCCATCAAAGGATGATTGTTTTCTGCTTTATTAGAATCACTATGGGAGCTTAAAAAAGAATCTAGATGTGTGGCTTTTTACTTGGATCGATTAAGTTAACATCACTGGAAGTGAAATTGTGGCTTTGCTGTTTGTTTGTTTGTTTTACTATCCCCTGTCGATTGGAACACTCATTTGGGTTTGAAATGCACTAAGGCAGAAATTTGTCACAGTGAACCAGCCATGAAGTCATGATCAGTTGTCTAGAGTTGTAGCAGAAATGGGGAAGGGAGGACAATTTTTTTAAAAAATTGGAAAATAATGGGTAAGTTAAGCCTAAAATCCCATTATTTGAGAGACTGAGACAGGAAGATTGCATTTATATTTTTTTATTTTATTTTTTAATTTTTTGTGGTACTGGGGTTCCTGGAAGCTCTTCTATCTTTGGGTTACACTCCCAGACCTATTTTTTATATTTTTATTTGGAAACAGGGTCTCTTAAGCCAGCGCAGCTGGCTTCGAACCTGCGCGATCCTCCTGTCTCCGCCTCCCAAGCGCGGGGATGACAAGCGTGCGCCACCACGCCTGGCGGAAGATTGCATTTAAAGGCCAGCTTCAGAAACTTAAGAAGACCTTCAGCAACTCAGTGAAACCTTGCTTTAAAATAAAAAGTAAAAGAGGGTTAGGGGTGTAGCTCAGAGGTAGAATGCCTGTGGGTTCAATTCCTAGTATCATAATAAAAAAAAGAAGAAAATAAAATAATAGCTAATGATAAAGTACTTCTGTCTTCAGTCAGAGGAATATTGTGTGCTTATTATTTAGCATTTGTTCACTCTTTTTAAAGCTAAGGTTGCATTTTAAATGAAAGGAGCTTACCTTTGCATGAGACAAGCATAAGCTAGCACTCTTAATAATACTTCTGTCCTTAGTTACATTTTGCTTTTTTTAATGCCAATTTCAGCACCTGAACTGCAGTGTAGCTTTGAGCATGGCATCTGTAACTGGCAACAAGATACAGAGGATGATTTCGACTGGACCAGGAATCAGGGTCCAACTTCCACAATGAACACAGGACCGATGAAGGATCATACTTTGGGCACAGTCAAAGGGCACTATCTCTACATAGAAGCCTCGGAGCCTCAAGTCTTCCAAAGCAAGGCTACCTTGCTCAGCCCCATCCTCAATGCCACGGACGCAAAGGACTGTACTTTCCGCTGGTATTACCACATGTTCGGAAAGCACATCTACAGGCTTGCCATCTACCAGCGGATCTGGAGTAACTCGCGGGGACAGCTGCTGTGGCAGATCTTTGAGGATCAGGGCAACAGATGGATAAGAAAGCACCTCAACATCTCCAGCAGGCAGCCTTTCCAGGTACAAATAATAGGTCTCATAACATATATTTGAATGCTCCAGAATGTCTAAGCATTGTACAAAACCTCTAGGTCATTTTGGGGGGTAGGGAAAGGTACTAGGGAACTGAACCCAGGGTCATTCAGTACCCCCAGCCCTATTTTACTTTTTTAAATTATGAAACAGGGTCTCACTAAGTTTCTGAGGTTCTTGCTAAGTTGCTGAGGCTGGCTGTGAACCTGTGACCCTCCTCTCTCAGCCTCCCAAATATTGGAGTTACAAGCATGCTCCACCACACCTGGCTGATCACTAGATTCTTCAAGTAAAAGCTAGTGGCATTCAAACATTACTTTGACACACCGTCATTTAACTAAGGATGCTCCATGCTCTTATGGTTACCCCACTCTTCAGCTACTACCCAAAATTATGTGGGGGTAGAATTTCTAAGGAGAAACTCATGGCTCAGAAATCATTACAGGTCCCTCCAATTTTAGGTGTTTATTCTACTGAAATGACAGAAAAGAATCCAGTCCAATCTGTAAGATTCTACAAAAAGCACACACTTAGAAACATGTGATTTTGAATATTTCATTTATATCTAAAATATAGGCAGAGTGCCTGCTTTATCAAAAAGTCACACCACTTCTCTGGGGAGTTCTGCAGTTGAAGCCTGGTCTTGCTCCTGGTGGAATTTTTGTTCTTATTCTAAATCTCACTTGTATTTTTCTTACACATCAAACTTGCAATGACACATTCAAATATTATTAGACTTTTCAGTTTTGTAAAGTATGTATGAGTGTGTGTGTGTGTGTGTGTGTGTGTGTGTGTGTGTGTAAAACTCTAGTTGATTTTTAAAACAATTCCTTGAACTGGGTAAGTCAGAAATTCTTTTAACCCATTTTGTAGATATGGAGAAAAAAGCCCCGAGAGTTTGGGTATCCATGGCCCAATAGCTTGTGGACAGAAGAACTGAAACTGAGTCTGAAACCCATGGTTTCTAAATAATTGTCACCCATTGCTTTTCCAGTATATGATACAGAATATAACATGCAGGGCACTTGGGTATTTGTTCTCTCTTTATTTACATAGATATATCTGGGCAAGGCAGTCCACTTCTCTAATCCCAGTATGTGGGAGGCTGAGACTGGGGCATTTGAGTTTCAAGGACAACCTTGGCCATGTATGATACTCTAAGAAGCTTAACAAGACCTTGTTTCAAAATGAAAAATCAAAAGGTCTGGGGTGTAGCTCAGAGGTTGAATGCCTCTAGGTCCAATATATAATACTGCAAAAAAAATCAACTTATATTCATCTGGGAAAACCTCTTATCTCTGGCTAGCCTTCTTTTTGTTTCTCTGTACTGACTTTTGGATTACCCCAAATTTAAAGCATTGTCTCTGCCTAAATGTCTAAATGTAGTTAACAGTTTTGTAGTCAAGAACTTAGCTCCAGGCCAGTTTTTAAGAGCTTCAACAATCACAGACAATTGAGTCAGTAAAGAACACATTGGGATCGGTGATCTGTCCAAAAGAGGCTTATACGCTGAAACTATGGGGACTCATCTGCCATGTATAGTGTGATGTCTTTGTTTAACCACAGTCCACAGGAGGTTTATGTAATCATGAAGTGAAATTGAAGAGGGTTTTCTGACTTGTATTTAATAGTGGCTTATCTACTTCAAATGAACTCTTAATGTCTAATCTGGTCAGGTATAATTTAGACTAATGTTTAGTAGGTAAAGTCTTCTTATGATGTTTACTTAAGAATTGGTTGTCAGGAGAAAACCAACTTCGCAGGGAAGCAAAGCAGCTTCACAACCTGATAGACGTGCAGATAAATGAGAAATCCTTGGTTATGAGTATAAACCTGACAATTAAGGTTTGAAAACAACCTGGGCTTCACACAGAGACTCTGATGCTGTCCTAGGGTCCTTGCAGATTTGTATTGCAAAGAAATAAAATGATGAGGTTAGAGATTTTCTATGCTTTGTAGATTAATCATTCAAGATGGCGAAAGTAAAGTCCAATTTAAGCAACAGGATATTTTCCCCTCTCAAATAATAGATATTCTCCAGGCATGGAGGTGAACATCTGTAATCCCAGTACTTGGGAGGATGAGAAAGGAGAATCACAGGCTTGAGGGTAGGCTGTTCCAAAACTTAAAACAGGGGATAGAGGTGTAGCTCAGAGGCAGAGTGTCCCTGGGTTCAATTCCTAGTAACAACAACAACAAAAAATAGTGGTTATTCATAGTTACTGAGAAAGAGAAGCAGCAACAACCAGCACTTTAACTGTGATATTGTAAGAGAAATTACCCAGCATTATACCCGGCAGATAACAAGTACCTATGTGTTTGCTTTAAAGAAAAATTCAAAGCTTTATACAGGATCTTTATTTAAAATAAAACAAATAGAACAGGACTAGATGGTAGGTACATGTACAGAAACTTCTTACTTGTTAATGTCAGGGTAAAAAATCAGCATATTAAAAAATTAATACGTGACATAAAAGTTGGCTTAGCAAATCATTATATATAAAACACCCTTACAACCTTCTAATTTATGTTTATAATGAGTTTGTTGTGGTATAATTATAGAATAAGCAATACATATTGAAAATTTGAAATTATTCTATAAATAAAGAGAATGAAAATATATTTCTCCAAAAGTTTCTTCATGTCACTTTCCAAAAAATACTTTTCTTGGTGCATTATGGTGTCACGTCATAATGTAGGTCATGGTGAGGGTGACACGCATGCACGCTGCACTTGGTGGGCTTCCCGGCTCCCTGCTGCCCCTCCTTCCCCATACAGGGTATTGAGATGACATTGGTGTTGTCGTATATGTGCATAAAGTCCATGAAGTGATTTCTTCATTGATCCTCCAACCTCCCTTAGCCCACCTCCCTGGCTCCACCGAGGTTTCTCGTCCATTATCAGAAGTCCCTCTGGTATCCCAGGTATTCCCTAGCTTTGGCATACGAGGGAAAACATATGACCCTTCTCTTTCTGTGACTGGCTAATCTCACTCAGCATAGGGTTCTCTATGTCCATCCATTTTCCTGCAAATGACAAAATTTTATTCTTCTTTATTGCTGAGTCAAATACTTCTGTGTGTATATTTTGTAATTTTGTAACCTATTCCTCTGTTTATGGACATCTAAGTTGGTGCCATAATTTGGCTATTATAAGTTGTGCTGCTATAAACATGAAAATCCATAAGTTATTAAAATATTCTAGCTGGGCCTGGTGGTACACGCTTGTAGTCCCAGCATTTGGGAGCCTGAGACAGGAGGATTGCGGTTCCAGGACAGCTTCAGCTACTACTTAGTGAGGTCCTTTGCAACTCAGTGAAACCCCAGTTCATAAATAAAGAATAAAAAATTGGGCTGGGATGTAGCTTAGAGGTAGAATGCCCCTGGGTTTTATCACCAGTATGACAGAAACAAAAATCTGATTTCAATCATTCTGGAAAGATACCCACAAGTGATACACCTGAATCATATGGTGAATCCATTTCTAATTTTCTAAGGATTCTTCATACTTATCTCCATAGTGTACTAATTTGCAATCCTACTGATAGTGTAGAAGAATTCTTACTTTCCCGCATCCTTGATAGCATTATTGTTGTTTGTTTTCTTAATGATCGCCATTTTGATTGTGGCTAGATGGAATCTCAATGTGGTTTTGATTTGCCTCTCCCTGACGGCTAATGATACTGAACATTTTTTTCATGTATTTATTGGCCATTTGTATTTCTCTTTTTGTGGTGTCTATTTAATTCAGTTGCCATTTTTTGACTGAGTCATTGTTTTTAGTATTAAGTCTTTTAAGTACTTTGTATATTCTAGATTAGTAGTTCTCTATCAGAGGGATAGCTGGCTAAGACCTTTTCCCATTCTCTAGGCTCTCTTTTTAGGCTTTTGATAGTTTCCTTTGATAAGCAGAAACATTAGTTTAATGCCATCTCATTTGTTAATTCTTATTTTAATTTTTGAGTTTTGGGGAGTCTTATTGAGGAAGTTCCCACCTGTGCGTATATGTTGGAGTGTTGGACCTATGTCCACCTCTAGTATTTGCAAAGCCCCTGGTCTAATTTCCAGGTCTTTGATCCATTTCATGTTGACTCTTGTGCAGAATGAGAGATAGGAATTTAATTCCATTTTATACAAATAGATAACCAGTTTTCTCAATACTATTTGCTGAAAAGACTGTCTTTTCTCCAGTATATGTATGTATTTGACACCTTTGTTGAAAATCAATTGCCTATATGTGTGTGAATTTGTTTCAGTATATTCTATTCTGCTTCATTGGTCTCTGTGTCTGTTTTTGTGCCGATGCCATGCTGTTTTTATTACTATAGCTCGGTAGTATAATTTGAAGTCAGGGATTGTGATGCCTCCTGCGTTCTTATTGCTTTGGTTATTCTGGGTATTTGGTTTCTCCATATGAAATTTATGACTGATTTTTCTAGGTCTGTGAAGAATGACATTGGTATTTCTATAGAAATTGCATTGTGTCGATCACTTTTTATAGAATGGCCATTTTGATAATTATTCTGCCTATCCAAGAATATGAGAGATCTTTCCATCTTCTAAGATCTATGTCAGCTTCTTTTCTTTAGTGTTTTATAATTTTCACTGTAGAGGTCTTTTGCCCCCTTGGTTAGATTTATTTCATTGTTTTTGAGGTTACTGTGAATGGAATTGTTTTTTGTATTTCTTTTTCAGTTGATTCATGGTTGGCATATAGGAAAATCTACTAATTTTCTTTTACCTTGATTTTTTTTATCCTGCTACTTTGCTGAATTTGTTAATCATCTCTATAAGTCTTTTAGTTGAGTTTTTATCTTTTAAATATAAGATTATGTCATCTGCAAATAGATATAATTTCAGCTCTTCTTTTCTCTTTGAATTTCTTTGATATATTTCTTATCACTCTGGCAAGAGTCTCAAGTGCTAAATTGAAGAAGAGTGGTGATAGAGGGCATCCTTGTCTTGTTCCTGATTTTAAAGAGAATTCGTGCAGCTTTTCCTCATTTAGTATGGTGTTAGGTTAGGGTTTAATTTATACTGCCTTAATAATATTGAGGTAAGTTCTTTTTATTCCAATTTCCTGCAGTGTATTTAACATGAATGGGTGTTGAATTTTGTCAAATGCTTTTTCGGCATCTATTCAAATTATCGTATGATTTTTCTTTAGTTCTATTTATGAGGAGAATGACATGTGTTGATTTGCATATGTTAAACCAGTCTTGCAGTCCTAAAATAAAACCAACTCGATCATGTTGTACAATTTTCTTGATATAGTTTTGAATGCATATCATTAATATTTTGTTTAGAATCTTTGCTTGTATGTTCATCAAGTTTATTGTTCTGTAATTTCCTTTTCTTGAAAGATCTCTATTTGATTTTGCTATAAAGGTGATAACTTACCTCATAGAAGGAGTTTGGGAGGATTACATCTCTTTCAATTTTACAGAATTTCTTTTGAAGTATTGGGTTTAGTTGTTCTGTAAAGGTTTTTCAGATTTCAGCTGAGAATCCATCTGGGTCTCAGCTTTTCTTTGATGGAACACTTTTTATTGCCGTTTCTATTTCTTTGCTTACTAACGGTTGGTTTAGATTTTATATATCCTCTTGTTTCACTGTAGGTAGGTTTTATGTGTCTAGAAATCTAACATTTTTTCTAGGTTTTCCAGTTTCTTGGAGTATAAGTATTTCAAATAGTTTCTCATCATCCTCTGGATTTCCCACTGTCTATGATAATATCTCCTTTTTATTTCTGATTTTAATAATTTGGTTTGATTCTTTTTGTCTTTTGGTTGGGTTGGCAAAAGGTTTATCAATCTTGTTTATCATTTCAAAGAGCTAAATTTGTTTTGTTGATTGTAATTTTGGGGGATTCTCTATTTAATTGATTTTTGCTTTGATTAAATTATTTCCTGATGTCTACTGGCTTTGGGATTAGTTTGTTCCTGTTTTTCAAGGTTCTTGAAGTATGTCTTTAGGTTATTTATTTGGTGACTTCCTATTTTTCTTATTTGATCACTTATTTTTTAAAAACTCTCCTTCAAAGTGTCCCAAAGGTTTTGATATGTTGTGTCTCTATTTTTGTTTAATTCTAGAATTTTTTAATTTTTATTTTCTAATATTTTATTGGTGCATTGTCATACATCTTAATGGTATAAAAGACTTGTGTAGACATAAATGCTCACATCACCCAATTAGCCCTTACCCAATCCCAACCCTATTCCCTCCCCATTCCTCCTTCCCATGCTTGGCTTAGTGATTGACTTTGATTTGTTTGTTTAAGTACACCATGGGCTTTAGAGAGTTTCCTTTCCCCCCTCCTCCGATCCTCTCAGTTAGGTCGCCTTAATTTGCTCCTTTATAGGTTCTCCTCCATCTTGAATTCCTCCTGTTACCCATTTCTCCTTAGCTTTTACATATTAGTGAAAGCATTAGATTTCTTCTTTTTTGTGACTGACTAATCTCAGCATATTTTTCTACAGTTCCATCCATTTCCCTGTAAATGATGTCATTGTGTTTTTCTTTATGGCTGAGTAAAATTCCATTGTGTACATATCCCACAGTTTTGTGATCCATTTATTTGTTGATGGACATCTTGGCTGTTTCTATAGATTGACAATGGTGAATTGTGCGGCTATGAACATAGATACACATGCATTAGTTTGGTAGTTTGGTTTCCATTCTTTTGGGTAGATATCCAGAAGTGGTATTGCTGGATCAATTGGTAAATTTGTTCCCATTCTTCTGAGGATTCTCCATACTGCTTTCCAAAGTGGTTGCACTAGTTTGCAATCCCACCAACAATGTTTTAGAGTTCCCACTTCTCCACATCTTCACGAGCATTTGTTGTTGCTTGTGTTTTGAATGATTGCCTTTCTAGTTGGAGTTAAGTGAAAAATCTCAGGGTAGTTTCGATTTGCATCTCTCCGATGGCCAATGATGTTGAGCAGTTTTTCATGCATTTATTGGCTATTTGAATTCCTTCTTTCATGAAGTGTCAATTTTATTCACTTGCCCATTTTTTGATTGTGTTGTTTTCTTACCGCTGAGTTTCTTGAGTTCTCTGAATATTGTAGATATTAGTCCTATATTGGAGGAATAGGCGGCAAAAATTTTCTCCCATTCTGTTGGCTCTTGATTGAGGTTCTTGACAGTAATTCTAGAATTTTTAAAATTTTACTTCTATTTCTTTCACAATCCAGTCCTCATTCAAAAGTGTATCTATCATTTAGTCTCTGTGCATTTATGTAATTTTTTTGGTCTTCCTGTTGTTGAATATTTCATCTTTAAGTGCAGTATGTAGCAACTCAAATATTGATAATTCCACTGGTTCCCTGAATAAACAATTTTTACAAAATGCCACAAGCTAGAATGGTATAATTTTGACTACTAAATGCTACCTTTATAGTCTGAAAATTATGTATATACCACAGAGAATAATTTATTTCAAAAGACTAATCTCCAAAATATATAATATCTTTAAATTATGCATATTTCTATACTTTCTTTAAATATAATTTACAGAGTATTTTCATAATTTTGGATGCAGAATAAAATCCTGACATTAGCAACTTTATGAATGAGATTTATGGTATTTAGACACTGTAACTGCTGAAGACATATCTTTTGGAATGTGTTTGGTTCTTACAAGCCATTTATAGTAATTATATAATAAGGTAATATACTAATACAAGTAATATATTATACTAAATTATTAACTTGAGCATCAGTTTTAAATAAAATTTTGTGGAATACCACAGAGATGGGGTCCATGTGTGGATACTGAAAACATTTCTCTTCCAAGAGATGTTCTCTTATATATATCTCTTTTCAGCTGATTTAATCTTAGAATTATGTATCTGAGACTGAGTGCCTATAATCCTGTGATTCTACCTACTAACATTATGGGATATATTCAAATGTCACAAACAAATGCACTATCTATTCCAAAACACTAATGCCAGAAGAACCTATCTACACGTAGCACCAGAACTCAGGGTCCAGTCTGCACTGTGGTACTTGTTCTCTTTAATGGCTTTTGGGTTGACAGGCTTAACAATTTAAACCTAATAGTTGGGCAGGGTGGTGCACACTTGCAATCCCAGTACTTGGAAGGCAGAGACAGGAGAATCATGGGTTCATGGCCAATATCAGCTAGTTAGTGAGGCCCTCTGCAATTTAGTGAAAGTAAAAAATAAAGAATAAAAAATAGGATTGGGGGTGTAGCTTTTTAAAATTTTTATCAGCATGATAACCTTCTTCTGGTCCTAAACCAGTAACATGAGAGTTCTATAAGAAATCAATTCAGAAAAACAGCCTGTTATAGAATATATTCTGTGTGGAGGGCCTGGAGACTCACAGGTCAACAGGGAAAGGAATCTGGGCCATGCTGAATCATAGAAGCTTTGGAATGAAAATGTAATGGAAGGGATACTTTATCACAACTCTTTTGAAGAAAATCTCAAATCATAACTTCACTGTGAATTGTGCTGCTATGAACATGGGTTTGCATGTATTACTATAGTATTACAACTTTAATTCTTTTGGAAAGATGAATTATGAAGTCAATCTAGGTGTTTGTGGGCAGATGATAAATACACACAATATGGTTTATCCACACAATAGAATTTACTCTAAAATCACAATAGAATATTATTGAGAATAATCAACTTGAAACGTGCAGGGAAATTATGAAATTATAATTTTAATCATTGTAAGAGTAATTTTAAAATTTATATATCTTTCTCGTAATAACAAAATAATTGCATACTGTATTTTGAAAAGAAAGAGGACATAAATAAAGATTTCATTTGCTGGGAATGAATTGTTTTAAGCTGCCAATAAAGTAAAAAGGGTAAGAAAAAAAGCCAGCATGATGGCACACATTTGCAATCCCAGTGTTTGGGAGGCTGAGACAGGAGGATGGCAGGTTCATGGACAGCCTGTTACTTAGGCCACCTGCAACTTAGGGAGACCCTGTCTCAGAATAAAGAATAAAAAAAAAATGCCCTGGGTTTCATCCCCAGTAAAACACACACTCACATACACACCCACAGAAAAGTACTATACATGAATGTGGATATTTTAATTCTAGTGTGTTTTATTTTATTTGTTTTTGTGGCACTGGGGATTGAACTCAGGAGCATTCGGCCTCTGAGCTACAACCCCTCCCTATTTTGTTTCTTATTTTGAAACAGGGTCTTGCTAAGTGACAGAGGGCCTCACTAAGATGACGGTAAGGCTGTTGGGGAATGTGAGGTCCTCTTGTCCCGTTTTCCAAATACTGGAAGTACAAGTATGCTGCACTGTGCCTGGCTCTGGTGTGTTTTGAAACCCTTCTCTTTGATTTCTTTTGAAATTAGATGTTACCATGTCCTTCCTCCCCTGTCTGTAATGTCACGTATGCCAGCCATTTGGGCCCCATTCTGCTGATGGATACCACTGGATCCCTTTACCCTGCTCTCTGGATAGAAGGGAGAAACCAGAGTAAGCAACGTGGGTCTTGCGTATCTGTGGTGGCCATGACAGAATTTGTCAGGAGACTGGCAGGCGCAGGGACTCTGGCCAGTATTTTAATCCCGGTGGGGGTGGGGAGTGGTATTTGCCTTTGGGAAGTTGCACAATCATGCTGGAATGCCAACAGCTGTCCTGATCACCTCCTTTTCATGAGGAAATATTTAACGGTACTTCTGTGAGAATGTGACCAAGTTGCATTAGATCATCAAGGCTGAATTATTTTGTTAAAAACTCTACAGCATACCAGAGATGAATCTTTCAAGACAGAAGCTCTCTCTTTAGGTAGACAAGAAGCAGGAGGTCACTGTTCTCTAGTGTACTGTTGACACTCTAGGTATAAACTCCAAAATATCTCTTGAACGTTTTTGTCTCTGCTGATCTGCGCTTATTTTAATCATGCGAAATGTCTCAGATTTGCTTTTCTCTGCAAATTTGCTTTTCGGTTTAAAGCATGGCAACATATTGAGCTAATAGTGTTGCTTATATTCATCATACATGAATTTGGCTTTTATCTTCAGTGGAAAATCGATATGTCACACAGCATTCGCTAGGAAAAAGGTATGGGCCTTTGCAAGTCTTGGTCAGATGATTGCTTTATTTTGATTTATGCTCTCCAACTTTTTTCCATTCAGCAGAAAATATTGTGTTGCTATCTGTAAGACCAGAGCGATCTATACCAATTTGTGCTCGGAAGGCAGCCTGCTTCCAGAATTGTTTATGGAACGTATCAACTCACTGTTGATTAGGACAAGAGGCATTCTTCTTTAAGTGTTACATTGGTGATTTGGTTCAAATCCACAGTTTTGAATATATATTTTTAGTACAAATATTCCTTTGTAAGATAGAATTATTATCATTATCATCAAATATTATTATTCTAATGCCTTCCTAAATTTCAAAATTTAAAAAGAAATTTATTATAATGCACCAATACTTTTTTTTTTTGGCGGTACTGGGGATAGAACCCAGGGGCATTCAACCTCCGAGTGACACCCCCAGCCCTATGTTTTATTCTTTGTTTTGAAGCAGTGTTTCACTGAATTACAAAGAGCCTCACTAAGTAGCTGAGGCTGTATGCGAACCGCGATCCTCCTGTCTCAGCCTCCCAAATGCTAGAATTATAAGCATGCGTCGCCATGCTCAGCTCCAATACAGATTGTTTAAAAAGAAAGAGAAAAGCAAACTTAATAACCTGGTTGTAAAAAAAAATTGTGTTTCCTAGAACAGGACTTCCACTTGAAACCGATGACAGGACAAATTTTTAAAACTGTGTGTGTTCAAAGCAGCATTGTCAAGTTCTGCCAAACCAAAATCTGATTATAAACTGAAAACTAGTTTCTTAGAATGAATTCAAGATACTGACATCTAAGTTAAAATTTTAAACCCAAACACACATTCCAGTTTGTTTGATTATGCCCGTATTGGTGTTAGAAACCCATCATTTCATTGTTACAATCTTGAACTTTTTTTTATTGGTGCACTATAGTCACATCATAATGTGGATCATGTTGACAATGGTATATATTCCCACAGTAGTTGGTGCCCTCCCCCACCCAGCTTCCTCTTTTCCCTCCCTCCAAATACTGAGTATCCAGGTTAACAATGTTATATTCACATATACACACATATTCAATGGGGCTTTTCCATTAATTAACTTCAGCCTTCTTTCTCCCCTACCCCTTCTTTCTGGCTTTGCTGAGGTTTCCCCTCCATTATCTGGAGTCTCTCTGGTATCCCTAATACTTCCTAGTTTGAGCATATTAGAGAAAATATATGTCCTTTCTCCTTCAGTGCTTGGTTAATCTCACTTAACATAATGTTCTCCGTGTCTTTCCATCTTGCAAATGACATAATTTTGTTCTTTTATACTGGGTAGAATTATTACATTGTGTGAGCAGGTCTTTCTTTGATCTTGTCTTAACAGTATTCTGCATGACTCTTAAATGGGGATGTCCAAGTCTCTTTCCATGTTTGGAAAATTCTCTGAAATTATATTTCTGAAGAGATTACAGATACCCTTGGTCTGTGCCTCTGTCCCTTCTTCAATTCCTTTTATCCACAAGTTAGGATGTTTCCTATTGTCCCATAGTTGTTGGATGTTTAGGTTCTGTTGTTGTAATATCTTCTGTACACTGTTGACTCTGTTTTTGGTTTTGAATTAGCTGTCTTCTAACAGTGATATTCTGTTTTCTATCTCATCTAATCTTCCAGAATTTCTTTCTGTTGCTGTCTTAACTCCATTTAATTTATTTATTTATTTATTTATTGGGGGTCTGGAGATTGAACTCAGGGGCATTCGACCTCCAAGCTACACACCCTGCCCTATTTTTTATTCTTTATTTTTAAATAGGGTCTCACTAAGTTGCAGAGGGCCTCACTAAGTAGCTGAGGCTGTCCATGAACCATTGTCCGCTGGTCTCAGCCTCCCGAATGCTGGGATAATAAGCATGTGGCACCACGCCTTGCTTTTACTTCATTTAATGATTTTTTTCATTTCATTCCAGGCATCTTTCTGATTCTTACTTAGCTTATCAATTTCCTCTTTAATTTTCCGTACACTTATTGTGAGGCCTTTCATCATATTAAAGATCAAGATTCAGAATTCTCCTTCTTGCATTTCTTGTAAGACATCATTTGTGATTTCCCTTATTTCTTTACTGTTCCTCATCCTCATATTTTCAGAATTCTTGAGTTTGTGTTTTTGTTGTCTTGGCATCTTCTTTCTTTTTATGTGCAAGTCTGTGGATAACCTGTCTTATCCTATCTTAGCAGTAGGGATTTAGAGGTGTCAGCAGGTTCATGCACAAGTAAGTAGTTTTTGTTTTTTTTTTTTCAATGGTGAAGGTTAGGTGATTGGGGAGGAGCTGGGGTGATGGGTACAGGAGTAAGGTAAAGTAGAGAATATGACTGAGTAAGTTTAATAAAATAGTATCTGGTTGAGATTGAGAGATGGTGGTATAGTAAGATTCTCATAATTAATAAAGAGTATTTAGATATAGAGATATAAAGTAGCTTGAGTATAAAACAAAAAGATAAAGTAAGGGCAAAAATAAGTTTTGAGAGAAAAGTGTAGGCAGGATAAAGGGAGGAAGCTTGTAAAAGGAACAGGAGAGGGAGCAAATAAAATGCATATAATAATAAAGCAAGCAACAAAAACTAACAATTATTAGAATAAATAAAGACAAAAACAACCCCAAACAAAAGCAGCACTGCTAATTTACATATACAACATTCGTATAATGTCTATTCACTGGAGTAAATTCTGGAGTATATTCTAATATCTCTCATTTGCTCTTTAACCTATTGTCAGGTTTTGGATATACTTTATGAGTATTTGTACCCCTTTCTCACCTCTGAGTGCTTTGTGTTCAGGTATCAGGATGGCAGGTGTCAGTATACATGAGTTTTGTGTAGGCATAGGGTTCTGCATTTTCCAGCCCTGGCTCTGTGCTTCTGGCCCTGGGTTCTATACTCTCTGGCCCTGAGCTCTGTGCCTTCCAGCCCTGGGATCCACACTCTTTGGCCCTGGGATCCACACTCTCTGCCCTGGACTCTGTCTTCTTGGTAGTTGATTCTTGTTTGTTACAGCTACTGAGATGTACTGCATCCCACAGTTACCATTTTCTTCCTCCCTATAATCTTGAACTTTTAAAATTGAACTTAAAATTTATTAGGCCTACTTTGTACTTTCATAGAAGATATATTTTACACTTTATATTACAAAGCCTTTGCCAGTTGGGGGGGGATGTAAAATGAAATCTTTGAGGATGCTTATTCATTCCTGAGTCAGCTTACAGAATAGTTGAAAATAGATAAGGTAGATGATCAGAGGAAAAAGCAAAAAAAGAACCTAGTCAGCATAGCACCAGACTTTTTATCTGTCAGAAAGCCTTTGTCCATACTGGATATCTGACAAAAGACTTTTTTCCTTCCTATATCTATGTGAGTTACCATTTATGGAAGTTTCATTTGTATATTGGTCTGGTTCAATGTCACCTGCAAACTCATAATGAATTTTAACTGCCTGGTACAATGGCACATACCTTGTAACTCCAGTATTTGGTAGGATAAAATAGAAGGATCTTAAGTTCAAGGTCAACCTTAGCAACTTAGGAGAACCTCAACATCTTAATGAGGTCCTCTTTCAAAACATCAGCAATAATAACAATAATAAGAACAGCAACAACAAGAAAGCATAAAAATTGCTGGGGGTGTAGCTCAGAGGTAGTTCACTCCTGGTGTCAATCCGCAGTTCAAAAAGAAGAAAAAGGAGGAAGACAAAGAGGAGAAGGAGGACAAGATGACGACAATGATGAAGATGATCTTCAAGAAGTGATTAAGTCCTTAAGGCTCTAACCCATAAAAAGATTGAAGCCTTACAAAAAGTAGGTAGTTATCTTGGGTGTATCTTGGCTTAAAGAACAAAAAAGGCGATTTCTTCCTTTTCTTCAGCGCGTGCGCGCGCACACACACACACACACACGCACACACACACACACACACACACACACACTCACTCACTCACTCACTCACTCACTCACTCACTCATGTCTTGGCTCTTTGGCTCCCAGCCCCTCCACATCTCCTATATTTCTCTCCCTGGTAATGCCTCCCGTCCTATCACAGTGCAGTGGGAGAGCCCTCCTTAGAGCAGGTGGATTGATCACCCTTCATCATAGACTTCCCAGTCTCTTCAGCTGGGTGTAATAAATCTCTGTTCTTTACAAATAACTCAGTCTGTTATATCAAAGGAAACAGATTAAGTTACATATTGAACATGAAATTTTCTTACGTTTGAGATGTTTATAATATTAAGGTACACTATTTAGTCTGAGAACTTTTCTATAAAAATTTGAAATGTGTATTATTGCATACAAGAGCATTTTTTCAGGTATAAACTATGAACTTCTGTGTCACTAAATTCTTGTGTCTATTTAAATATGCATATGTGCAGATACAACTACGATAATCATGATATGTACTATAAGCATGAATATGGTATCATTAATAAGCTTCTCCTTCTAACAGCAGCATTTCTATAATTGCTTCTATCTGTACAGAGCCACCGTTTCCCTAAATGTTATTTCATCAAAATTACAACCTGAGCCGGGCGTGGTGATGCATGCTTGTAATCCCAGCATTTGAGAGGCTGAGACCGGGAGAATCCTGGTTCACAGCCAACCTCAGCTACTTAGTAAGGACCTCTGCAATTTAGTGAGACTCTGTTTCAAAATAAAGAAAAAAAATAGGGCTTGAGATGTAGCTCAGAGGGAGAATGTCCCTGGGTTCCATCCCAGTACCACAAAGAAAAATTACAACCTGGTCTAAAGCAATCACCGTCCAATAAGAAGCAAAGAAGAAGAAGAAGGAGAAGGAGAAGGAAAAGGAGAAGGAGAAGGAGAAGGTGAAAAAGATAAAAAAAAAAAAGCCCAGAGGCAGAATGGCCCTGAGTTCAACTCTCAGTACCTCAAAAGAACAAAAAAGATTAAGCTAAAGTTTAATTTCTCAAATATTTCAAAATATTATTGCAGATATGCATTTTCTTTTCATAAGCTTTGTCTAAGCCAAGAACTCACCTAAGGGTATTCTGGGTATATTACTAAAAATGTATTTTTAAAGTTTATCTAGGATTCATAAAAATCAAAAAGATCTGCATATATTACCAATATAGTTTTTCCAGTCTCTGGACTGAGTCCTGCACAAGACTCAAACTTCACTTTGCTGATTAGAAAATCTTAAAGGAAAAAAACCATATATATATATATATATATATATATATATATATATATAATTTTTTAAAAAGAAATATTAGCTGGGCGTTGTGGCGCAGGCTTGTAATCCCTGCACTTGTGAGACAGAGACAGGCAGATCACACAGGAAGCTTAAGAGACCCTGTTTCCAAATAAAAATATAAAAATATAAAATAGGTCTGGGAGTGTAGCCCAGAGATATAAGGGCTTCCAGGAACCCCAATACTACCTGAAAATAAAAAATAAAATAAAAACAAAAGCGAACACCAACTTTATTACATGAGGCTTTAATTTAATAAGATGTATGTATTTATTTTTATTTACAAGTTAGCTAATGCCTGCCCTCCAACCAGCCACCATGGATCCCACAGTCATTGTGTTCCTTGGCTGTCATTGAGGACAAAGGCTTTTTGCTGTTGTTGTTGACCTTGGAAAGTATATGTTAGTCCTCGGGCTGGATATTTTGTCTTTATTCCTGTGCCTGTTGCCTTACAGAATTGCCAGTTAGCAACCTGGACATAAATCTTTAGCATTTCCGGGGAGAAAGATTTGCACAATTCTGTTTAAATGGCTGTATATTTAGACAAACTAGCGCCCCCAGGGCTTTTCTTTCTTGTTCTTGAGACAGCACACTTATAATTAACTGATAGGTATAACGGAAATCGTATCAATTCTTATGATCGCGTAACTGTAGAAATATATAATAAAAACAAGCTGGCTTAGAAAGCAAGGAGGTGGGCTCTGCATTTTCTGGTGAGGATGGAAACAAAACACATGGATTCAAGAGACTTAATAGGGCGGAGACAGGAGGACCAGAGGCTCACGGCCAGCCTCATCTATTTAGTGAGTCCTCTGAATAAGAAAATTGGGCAGGGGGTATAGCTCAGAGATAGAATGCCCCTGGAGTCAATCAGCAGCACCACTCACACGAAGAAAAGACGTAATGGAATAGGTTAGAAAGAGGTCATTAACACAAAGATGGGGATGCAAAAAATTATGAAAGTATTTAGCCGGGCGTGGTGGCGCACACTTGTAATCCCCGCGCTTGGGAGGCGGAGACAGGAGGATCACGTAGGTTTGAAGCCAGCCTCCCTGGCTTAAGAGACCCTGTTTCCAAATATATATATATATATATATATATATATATATATATATATATATATACACTTATATATATATACTTTTATATAATATATATATACTTTTATATATATGCTTATATTATATATATATATATATATATATATATATATATATACTGTATGTATGTATGTATAACTGGGAGTGTAGCCCAGAGGTAGAAGTGTTCTATCCCCACTACCACATATATATGAAAGTATTTAAAAAAGGAAATCTTGATTTTTATTTCTGTTTTTTATGAATTATATAGAATTAAATTTCTTTCTTTAAACTTAACCGAAGGAAATACTTTGGTAATCTGGACATGACTTTTTATTATCCTAACTAAAAATGTGCCCTAAACCAATATATAATTTGTGTGTCTGTGTGGGGGGGGGGCCTGGAACCTAGGGGCATCCTACCATACAGGTACACCCCTAGCCCTTTACATTTTTTGTTTTGTTTTGTTTTAAAGCAGGGTCTCACTAGCTTGTTGAGAATCTCACTCGTTTGTTGAGGCTGTCCTTGAATCTGCAATCTTCCTGTCTTAGCCTCCCAAGTATCAAAATTATAGGCATATATCACTATTCCTGGCTAATATCTAGTTTTCTAAGAATAGTCTTTCTAATCCATTCTGTTAGGTTACTTTGTGTGTGTGTGTGGTACTGGGGGTTGAACCCTGGGAAATTTTACCTTCAAGCTATACCCCAGCCTTAGTTTTTTATTCTTTATTTGGAAACAGGGTCTCACTAAGTTGTGGAAGACCTTGCTAAGTAGCAGAGTCTGGCCAAGCACCTGTGATGCTCCTGTCTCAGCCTCCCAAGTACTGGAATTACAGATGTGCACCACCACACCTGGCTCAGTCAGGTGGCATTTTTATGCCACATCATATTGTGCTGGTTATATATATTTACCACATTTACTCCTCCACTGACTCCTCTTCAGATTTTTTATCTTTTTTTTGCATGCTTAGATAATTTTATGTAAAATTTATTTTTAAGAGGTTAGTGAGAAGTAACCTCTTAGAAATAAAGTTTTGGTTTAAAACCAAGCTGCTTAAAACGCACACACACAAACACACACACAAGACACACACACACACACACACACACACTTTAGATTAACTTTGACACTTAGTTCTGGAAGAGATACTTTGCTAGACAACATGGCGCTGAGCACTCTCTGTCTTAGTCTCTTTAAGCATCTACAAACACCCCAGACTTGGGTGTGAGTTAAGAGCAGGTACCAGTGGTCCTCTGTATTTCTGGGTTTTGCATCTGCAGATTTAACCAAAAGTGATAACTGAAAGTATTTGAAAAACAATCCTTTTCATTTGTTCTAAATATGTACATATTGTTTTTCTTTGTAATTTTTCCTAAGAGGTACAGCATAGCCATTTACATGCTGTGCATTGTATTAGGTAAAAGTAATCTCCAGGCAAATTAAAGTATATAGGAGATTGTGTGCAATGTATAAATCTTAGGCAAATATGATGCCATTTTATACAAGAGATTTGAGCATCTGCAGACGTGGGTCTCCTGGAGTTACCATGGTACCAACCCCCTGAAGATATGGAGGGTGGCTGTATAGCTATTCCTAGCATCTCACCCCAGAGCCCAGGGAGGCAGGACCATCAGCACAGGAGCGATGCTTGTGGTACCTTAGCGGACTGAATTGCATGAGGTAGCTCATGATTTCCTTCAGTGAGCTTGCAAGGTTGCACAAAAATTCCTTTTTTTTTTTTTTAACATCTAAGGATGAAAATCAGGTATAAATAAGTTGTATACTCAATGGCTTCAGGATTGTGCTATTTCTGACTTTTCTTCAACATCAAAATGTTATTATTGGAGAAGTTGGATGCCTTAAACGCTAGAAGCTCACTATGATACGCAAGCATTACTTTTCTCTGTAGCACTGGTGATGAAGAGGACAAGAGGAAATAGAGTCTTAGAAACTGATAGGAGCGTGTCATGATTGAAAATGACTTATTGTCAAGGCTTTAGCCACAAGAGACCCTCTGTAGAAAAATAGCAAAAATCACCTTTGGAGCAATAAAACAAACAAATAAGTAAATAAATAAATAAATAAATATAATGAATATTCTCCAGATATGGTAGCTGAATAGACAGAAATGTGTTTAAGAAACATTGATATATTTTCTCTTATCTCAGCTATCAGGCAGATAAATTTAATTTTTAGGATAGTGTGTGTGTGTGTGTGTGTGTGTGTGTGTATCTCAGTTATCAGGCAAAGGACTCTTTAGTTTATCCTTTACATACATTATCCTTTTATACGCAGAATTTGGATTAGGTCACTAGTTCTCAAATTTTTCAAATTATCATAACCACCTGGAATCTTTTGAAAAATATATATACCCGATTTCTATCTTTCATGCACCATATCAGGGACTCCAGAGGAGAGCCTTAAAAGTCTGTATTTTTAAGATGAGCACAGTGACACACACCTCTAATCCCAGTACTCAGAAAATTAAGACAGGAGGATTGCAGGTGCAAGGCCAGCCTGAAAGGTTGAAAATAGAGTTAGGGGGTTTAGGAGAGAGGTAAAAACACCAACCGGGTTATCAGAGACCGCTGCTTTTTCTGGACCCAACCCATCACCCTCTGGAGACTCAGCCGGCCGTGGGGGTCGGGACCGACAGGCCACACATCTGGAGAGTTGCACAGAGTCCTGATCGGCCGACTGAGTCACGTGGCAGGACAGAGGCACCAATGTTTTATGGGCATGCCAATTGTCTCGCGACATCTGTAGTCTTGCGATCTCAAGTATGTCCTGTGGCACCTGGAGTCTCGTGATAGCTCCGCTTCTGGCTTCTCAGGTTCCTCCTTCTGTTCCCACTGCGAGATCACATCGGGGAGGGGAAGACCCTACTTATCACAGCCTTAGCAATTTAATGAGGCCCCATGCAATTTAGCGAGACTCTGTTTCAAAATAAAACAAAACAGGGCTGGGAGTGTAGCTCATAGATGGAATGCCTCTGGGTTCAATTCCCAGTATCACCCCCCAAAAAACACACCCATGCATTTTTAACAAAAAATTTGTAATTCAGATGGTAAGATGTTTGGGAAATAATAGGTTAAATCATGTCTGCATTAGGTGACACCAATATTTAATATCAGAATCTACTGTGAATATACCTTGAGCTGAATTGGAAATGTAACAGTTCATGCTACCTTATCTCCTAAGTAGCATCAAGAGGGCTCCATTTCTCCTTAAATTGCATTAAAACGATGTCAACTTAAATGTAGTTCATGAGAGACAGCAGATTATAATACATTATTTTGCCTTAGGCCCCTAATAAAACCTTAAATTAATGGTGATGATTGTATCTCACTTTAGTTCTGTTCAAAGGAGAGGCTGTCAATCCATTCTCCCTCTCTACTCAGTACACAGCTATGTAAAGTAAGTTTCTCGTACTAATCTTCAGAATAATTTTATACCTCCTTCCCTTTCTTTTATGTATTCATGTGTTTGTTTATTGTGATACTGGTGATTGGACCCAGGGGACTTCCAACTCCAAACTACACCCTCAGCCCAATTTTATGTTTTATTTGGAGACAGAATCTGCCTAAGTTGTGAGGGCTTCACTAAGTTACTGAAGATGACTTCACATCTGTCATCCTCCTGTCTCTGCCTCTCAAGCACTGGGATTAGAGGCATGTACCACCATACCTGGCTTCTACTTTATTTCCTTACTAAACATACTTTCAATCTTGATTTTGTTTGATAGACCCTTTTCAGATGCCCCGCATCCACATTTGATAAACAATTAGCATACATATTTGGACACATTTATATTTGTGTTTTTATTTTATATAAATAACCTGGTAGTTTTGTTTTATATCCAGTTTTGAAGAAAATTACCTGGCTGGCTAAAGATCTAGGACCAATATGAATAAATTAGGAACAGTCCCTAAGGGCAGGCATGCATGAGAAACTAGGGTTTATTTGCTTCTGCTGTGGAATGCTGCTTTAAGGGAGAAAGACTCAGCTGTAATTTGATCTGGGATTTCTGACTCAATGCATTAGAGGGATTTCTGATTTGAGGCTCTGCTTGAAACTAACTTATCCTTTCAAATAGGAGCCTGGGGCAATGGCCAGACAGCAGAGGATGATGAGAAAAGGAGGACGTGGCTAACTTTGTGTCAGCTGAGGCTGAGATGACTGCGTCTGAATATCTTCCTCAGGCAAAAAGGGAGCAAAGAGTTGTCCTGCTGAGCTGCCAAAGCCGAACTGAGAAAGGTTTCCTTCACGGATTCCTTTTTCACAGGGCATACAATATATTAATTTGTCCTTTGTAAATATTTTATTTTTGTGTGTAATGAAATAGGCCTGATGAGTTTGAAAAAGTTCTACTGAGCAATGTTTCAAACAGAAAGGGGTGCTCTGTATCAGTTTGATGTGAAGATAGTACTCTATCAATGCTCCCTTACTCTTTTAGATTCAAGTCAGACATCAAGAGTTCTAATCACATATGTGTGTCTCATGAGAAGGGATGACACCTAGCTTAGTGAAATTATTATAAACAAGTTTTAGCAAAACTCTGATCAGGTATATAAGCCAGAAACATTAATTTTCACAGCCAGTCTAGACAATGCATCCAATCTTATGGACTCAAAATCTAGAAAGGTTTTCATTCGAGATTAATAGATATAAAATGAAGAGATTTTTTTTTCATTGAAAAGCCCCAAAACTTTCACATAAAATAGTATTTGATTGTATTAGCTACCACATCTTCACAAATAACAAAGTGGGGGAAAAAAATAACGGTTTGAGATTCAACATGGGTTCTTGTTCTTAGCCAACTTAGAAAAAATAGCCAGAACTCTACTGCTGCAAGCTTAAACAAATTTTATTATTACAAAGTAGAGAGAAAATACAGAATAATGAAAAATGTACTCCATCAGAGGGACGCAGTGGAGTGAGTGCCTTGAAAATAAAACACTGGGGTTTTGAACATAGATCAGTTTTTATAAAGATTTATTATCTCCCATCCTGCTTAACCAGTAGTCTATCTGGCAGGTGTTGGCCCACCCATTATCTCTGTGCAGGTGCAAGCCTTTTGGTATGATTATAAGGATTCATTATCTCTCATCCTGCTTGACCAATGGATAGTCTTTCTATCTGCTCCTGACCTGATGTAGATGTGAGCCCACCCATTAGCTCCTGTGCAAGCCTTTTGGTATGATTATAAGGATTCACTGTCTCTCATTCTGCTAGACCAATAGATAGTCTTTTTATCTGCTCCTGACCTGATGGAGGTGTGGGCCCACCCGTTATCTTTGGTGCAAGCCTTTGTTACAACCGAGATGTGTTACTTGGTTAACCATGTCGGGAGTCATGTGGTATGTGCCCTCTTTGATGAAGGCCTGGACCATCCTCCTGCAGCCTTGGGGAGTTTTAGCCTATCTGTGAGAAGTTACCTATTATGTAAACTTGTCTTTAAAACATGAAGGACCTAGGCCACAACTCTTTTGTGTACTTGGTAATCACTTTTGTTGAGTTGAACTCTACATTGTAACAGTTGCCTCTGCTCCCCGCCTGAGTGCCTGCACAGCACCCAGGCTCTGACTACTTTTTACATTTTGAAATTAATACCAAAGTAATTTTCCAATAGCAGCACACTTAGGGAAGTAAAGACCCTGAGCATCATCAAAAATTTGTTTTATGAAAAATATTTTCCTAGTATTAAGAAATTATATTAATTACATTAAGAATGGCATAACTTTGTAAAATATCTCTTAAATATCCAAGTATAACTTGGATTGCAAGAACTTCCCAGGGTATAAGACTCAAAGTAAATTTACTCTAGATTTTTTTTTTTTTAAGTGGTACTGGGGATTGAACCCAGGGACATTCTCCCTTCCAGCTACACCCCTGGTCCAATTTTTACTTTTACTTTGAAACAGAGTTTCACTAAAATGAGGAGGGCCTCACTAAGATCAAATCTACGTAGATCAAATCTACGATCCTCCTGTCCCAGCCTCCCAAGTACTGGAATTACAAGCATGCACCACCACGCCTGGATTTAACTCTAGATTTCTAACATTGAAATTATCCATTATTTTTTAAACAGTTAAGGAAGGGCTCTTAGTTATTATGCTAAAAGGTCTGCAGAATTTATGGATATGTTTGTGTGGTATTCTCTCAATTTTATGCTCTAGCAAAATGTTAAGGTTTCTTTTGTTTGGCTTTATCCAAGAAAGAATGTATATTAAATCATGGATTTTGTTGAATTAGATTTTAACCCTAAGCTATATTATAATGCCCACATTATGTTAACAACCAAAATACCCTCAAATTCCTCCTTGAGAATAAATGGTCTAAGTGACACTGAAGCATTTCCTAACAAGTAGTATGAAAAATCTGATTTTTATTCAAAAACGTAAACTTTAAGAGAAATTTCCAAGTGGATAGGAATCTTACTATAACAAATACTTTAAAGATAGGTTGCTAAAAGTCTTAGTTTCGAAATGCTATTATTTTAACTAGAATGATATTATAAGATCTGAATTAAAAATAAGATTGGGGAGAATACTTAATATGACAGATGTGGGTATTATACTATTAACAGTGTTAATAATATCAGTGCTAAATACTTAGATGTTATTTTTTTTTAGTACTGGAAATTGTGTCAGGGACATTCTATCTCTGAGCTATACTCCCAATCCTTTATAATTTGTTTTGAAATAATGTCTCTTTAGGTTTCTGAGTCTCTATAAGTTGCTGAGCTGGTCTTGAACCTTTGATCCTCCTTTCTCAGCCTCCTAAGTACTAGGATTATAGGCATGTACCATTACACCAGCTTAGATATTTCAATTTTATAATAAAAATTATCCAAATACAAAGAAATATCTAAGTTGATTTTATATTACTAAAATCAGTCAAGGATTAGAGGCTCTTTTGAATGTTTTAGGCAAAATTTATCTTTTGAATGTTTTAGGCATAGAACTATGAGTTATTTAAACTTTCTAGGTCTCATTTATTCAAATGTAAGATAAGGATTTGGCTCCTCAATCCTCCTTTTAAAATCCATTTAGGCATGTTCCATAAACTCACCAAAGGCACTCAGAGGAAAAAATAAATAAGTACAAAACCAAAAGAAACCAAACTGCATCCAACTTTTGGCTCTTCTTGTACGTCTCAAATGATTTATCATTGTAAACCATCAATACAGAGGGGAGCCAGGCATTGTGGTGCACACCTGTATAGTCCCAGTATTTGAAACATTGAGACAAGACAGTCTTAAATTTGAGACCAACCTCAGCAAGTTAGGGAGACTTTCAGCAACCTAGCAAGACTGCTTCAAAACAAAATATAAAAAGGGCTGAAGTGTAGCTTGGAGGTAGAATGTCCCTGCTTCAATCCTCAGTACTATATAATAAATAAAATAAAATAAAATAAAATAAAATAAAATAAAATAAAATAGACAAAGTAGGGGATAAGACATGGCACCAAGAATTACCTCAATTTCTTTATTAAAACTAGAATTTTACGCCGGGCATGGTGGCACAGGCTTGTAATCCCCACGTTTGGGAGGCGGAGACAGGAGGATCGCGCTGGTTCGGAGCCATCCTCGCTGGCTTAAGGGACCCTGTTTCCAAATAAAAAATATAAAATAGGTCTGGGAGTGTAGCCCGGAGGTAGAAGGGCTTCCAGGAACCCCAGTACCGCCAAAAACAAAAAACAAACAAACAAAAAAAAAACTAGAATTTTTGCCAGGTGTGGTGGAGCACGCTTGTAATCCCAGCATTTGGGAGGTGGAGACTGAAGGATTTTGGTTTGTGGACAGCCTCAGCTAGTGAGGCCCTTCGCAACTCAGTGGGACCCTGTTTTAAAAAAATAGACTGAAAAATAGGGCTGGGGGTGTAGCTTGGAGATAGAATTCCTCTGGGTTCCATCCCCAGTACGCCCCCCGCAAAAAAGTAGAAGTTTCATTTCTTCATAAATTGCCTGGATAATTATATACAGCACTGTGTATTTCTGAGACCCATTTGAAACTTCTCCTGCAAGACTAGTGGAGAAGAATAGTTAAATGCAGAAATACTTACGTGATTAAAAATGTGGAGGTTTGTAAAGGAATGTAGCTTCCTGGGTCAAAGAGGGTTTGTTTGAGAAAGTTTGCATTTAAATTGAGACCTCAAATGGGATTTGTAACTCACAGTAACTTATGGTTCCTATGGGGTATTGAACTAGAACAAAGGGCGCATGCTAGTTCTCTTGAGGGTTGGTTCGTTTATTGACTGATTGATTGATCAAATTTGTTGTGGTGTTAGTAATTGAATCCAGAGCCTCACGCACGATAGGCAGGTGCTGAGCCACTGAGTTACAGCCCCAGACTTTTTTAGATTTATTTTGAGATAGGGTCTTTTCACACAGAGAAGAGGCACATAATAACTTTTGTGAAAAGACTTCTTGAATATTAAATAATAGAGTTCTCCCTTTCCTTTCAAAATTACCTTTAATAATATACAAATTTAGTTTGTTATTTTTATTATATTTTACTTTAAATATGAGTACTTACGAATTTTTAGAATTATTTTTAGAATTATTTTGTTATTTATTTTTTCTTACCCTTTCTCTCTTCCTTTTTCCTTCTTGATACCTGCCCCCCCCTCTCTTTCTATCTCCCTTCCTCCCTCCCCCCTCCCTCCCTCCTTCTCTCTCTCTCTCCTTCTTTTTCACTGGCATTCTACCACCAAACTATACCCCCAGATATTTCTATTTTTTATTTTGAAACAAGCTCTCCCTTAGTTACAGTGTTCTGGCCTCAAAGTTAAGAGCCTCCTGTCTTAGTCCCTCAAGTACTGGAATTATTGACACGTGCCACTGTGCTCAACTAGAATTATGCTTCTCAAATGAGAATTAAATTTTGGTTTTTGAAAGCCAATCGTGTGGACATTATTATGTTGTATTCTGTTAAAATATTATGCCTTATTATATCATTTTTATATTTTTATTGGTGCATTGTTACATATATCATAGTGATATTCAAAGTGATTTATTTATACATTCATTTTTAAATAATAAAAGCAAACTTTCTGAACTTTTACATCAATAGTTCTAAAACTTTATTTTTCTCCCTAATACCGACCAGCCTTTTTTTCAACTAAATACTTCATTGTATCCTCAAGTCAAATACCCCTATATAAATTCTTAGAATTGGAGAAGCTGAAAATTGTTTTCCAATAACGGACGAGATATAGGAAGGTCAAATGGTACAGGCGTCTCCAGAGGCTGCCTTAAAACAGCATTTGAATTGCAGTTCCAAGTAGCAAATTAGTTTCAAATTGATCAACATTTATCCTTTTTAAAATCCACTTAGGCGAGTTCCAGAAAGGTGCCATTATATCTTGGAGGCACAAACAAACAAACAAACAAACAAAATCAACCCAAAATACAAAAAGAAACTAACTTCAAACGTTTGGCTTTTCTTGTACATTTCAAGTGACGGAGAGCCGAAACTAAATTTGTTGTTTTTGAACTCTTTAATGAACACAGAAAAGTTAATCTTATATGGCCGGAATACTTGGAGGGCTGTGTGTGTGTGTGTGTGTGTGTGTGTGTGTGTGTGTGTGACTGTGCACGCAAGGGCATGCTCTTTCACTTCAGAATAAAGAATTATTTGTAAATAAAGCAGCGTGTCTGATGTCTGAGGTTTTTTTAAAGTATGCTTTTTCTGGTGCACTGTAAGTACACATCATAGTTAGGTTCAGAGCAGTAGAAGCGCACGTGCGCCCAGCACCAGGTGGTTTCTCTCTGTGGAACCTGCTGTTGATAATTGCATATACATACCTTGTGTTGTTTTGACTGTCCTCTTTCCTCCTCCCTTTCCCCTACCACCTTCCCTTCATCCCCTTCCATTTTACTGAGCTCCCTCATTTCTCCGAAGCCATTTTTGTTTCCAGATTCCTCTATGGTTTACACCTACTAGAGAAAACAATCTCTCCCTTTTTTGTGTGTATATGGTACTGGGGGTGGAACCCAGGGCTTTTCTACTTCTGAGCTATACTCCCAGACCTATTTTCTATTTTATTTGGAAACAGGGTCTCACTAAGTTGCTGAGAGCCTCACTAAGTAGCTGAGGCTGGCTTCGAACCTGCGCAATCCTCCTGTCTCAGCCTCCCAAGCGCTGGGAATGGATAACAAGCATGCGGCACCATTCCAGGGCCAATCTCTTTCTTTCTAATGCTGGCTGATCTGATTTTGAACCACCACACCCCATCACACCTCCTCCTTCCTCTCTTTTTTCCCTCTCTATCTTTTTTCAACACAGCAGAGACCTTAGTAAGAAAAAAAAAATTGCAGATGGCAATAGAGTTAGGTAAGTAACAGGTGCTCGCCATCTCTGAGACTCTAATTGTAATGCTGAAATTGAGCTGAGAGTTGTGAAGGAGGTAAACACCAGCCAAGGTATCAAAAGCTGTTTTGATCAACTAGCTCTTTCTGGCAATATCTACTGACTATGGGGGAAGGGACAGATGAGCCAAGGGGTCAGCAGAGTTGCGAGGCGGAGCGGAAGTACAGATACTTTATAGTGGGGGGGGGTAAGGGGAGGGTGTTGGGGTGGGGTTAGCAGGGTGGTAATGCAGATTCTCTTGTCATCGGGAGTCTGTCTCACGATGTCTGGAACCTCATGACATCTCTGCTCTGGCTTCTGGGGTTCTGCCTTTGCAGGGTCCCGGGAGCAAAGGAGGAACCCGACCAATCACTCGTGAGACTTGTTCAGTTCATGGTAGTATTACATAAAACATTATGTATCTGGGTGTGATGGCACATGCCTGCAATCCCAGTATTTGGGAGTTTGAGAAAGAGGGTCATAGTTCGAGGTCAATCTCAGCAATTTAACCAGACCCTGTTTCAAAAGGAAAAATGAAAAGGGCTTGGGACTGTAGCTGGAGGTAGAATTCCCCTGGGTTCAATCCCCAGCACCAAAAATAAATAAATAAAAAATAAAAATGAAATAAAGAGAAAAGACATGTAAAAGGGAAAAGGGTTCAGTAGATTGCATTGATCTGAAATTTCAGTTTGCAGACATACTGGAAAAGAACGAAGGAGTCATAGGACTTTCTATACATTAAGTATTTCGAGTGTGCAGCACCATGCAGCTGAATCTGTTAGGAGAAAATTCTGCATAGATTTCGTGTGTTCAGCACAGGCAGCCCTGCGAGCAGAGGGCACATGTGAATGATCATAGTCTCGAGGCGTTTGCACACGTGCTACAGTGGAGTGAACACTCCCTTCCCTCACTCTCTGGAGGGAAAATGGGCAGACATGCCACCTGCCACGGCCTGCCAAGATCAGGGCTGTTCCACGCTGTGAGCTGCTGCACGCTGAGTAGACTCCTGGCCTCATCACGTTGCCCTGTGGGACGGGGAGTCTGTGGAAGGCACTTCTCTGGCTGCTCCGTGTTCCCATCTCTGCATCGGGGTCTGGTGTCTTCTGTTAGAATATGTGTATGAAACAGTGCAAGCCAACTTGTCAGCTTGCAAGTAGAGTAAGACCTTAGACCTGTCAGGTTTCTGACTTAACACACCCTAAGAATTACAGATGCAGATGGCTGTACAAAACCGGGAAGGGCGCAGGATTTGACAGAGATATGTCGGGTGTAAGGTTATAATGGCAAGCGAAAACCAGTCTTAATGTGAGGCACACAAGGGATTACCGTGGCCTGTGGCAACTGAGGAAAGATATCTTCTTGTGAAATATTCTTTTAAAATATTGGCAACTTAGCGCCGGGCGTGGTGGTGCATGCTTGTAAAATCCCCGCGCTTGGGAGGCGGAGACAGGAGGATGGCGCAGGTTCAAAGCCAGCCACACACGCTGGCTTAGGAGACCCTGTTTTCAAATAAAAATATAAAAAAAAAATAGGTCTGGGAATGTAGCCTGGAAGTAGAAGGGCTTCCAGGAATCCCAGTACCACCAAAAAAAAAAATTATAAATATATAGAGAGAGGCAACTTACCTGGGAGTGATAGAACATGCCTATAATCCCACAAGCCTGAGCCAGGAGGGTCACAGTCTGGAGGCCAAGCTCAGCAACTCAGCAAGACCCTGTTTCAGAATTCAAAAGGGCTGGGACAGAGGTACAGTGTCCCTGGGTTCAATCCCCAGCATCAAAATAAATAAAAAAAACTTGTGATCTATTTGAGTTGAGAGCATTGAATAGGTTGAACTAAATTATGCGGTGTTGGCTCTAGCTCAGGGATCACCATCTAGGTTTCTCTATCTTACATAATATTCTTAAAGACAGGGATACATTTTTTTTCTTCTTGGTAACTATGGAAACACTTGGCATCATGTCTAAAGGGGCACTCATTTTTCTTAATAAAAAATTCAAGCCTATGCTGCATGGGCATGATGGTGCACGCCTCTAGTCCCAGTGCTTGGGAGGCTAAGGCAGCAGGATTACAGGTTTGAGACCAGCCTCAGTAACTTGGTAAGACCCTACCTTAAAATTAAAAAGACTAAAGGGCTATGGATATACCCTTGCTTTCAATCTCAGTATCCCCCCCCCCCAACACACACAAGGTGAGCTCATAGAGCCAGAGATTAGCTACGAAAAAAATACAAGATGATACTGAAAGATAACAAAATGTTTGCTGTTTTTTTCCAAATAGGAGCCCAGATAAATTAGCTTGACTTCATATTTTTCTTTATTAAGCACTCTTCATATAACACTTGGTTTACTTATCTGTCTTAGTATGTTATTTTAGTTCAACAGGTACTATAATTGTATTTTTATTAGCGATGTCTGTGTCCAGCTTCTTGAACAGTTTTAATACAGTTTTATGGCCCAGTTTTAATGATGAATAGTTTTTCATGTGACTAAAAAACTTCAATGTTCTGCACTGCTTTGTGTGTACGATGTGGCAGAGACGGAGTTAGAGACATAAAGTTTGTCAGCCCAAGCAGAGTTTTATTTCATGGAGATTGGTTTCGAGATTTTGTAAACAATTCTAAAGATGATTGAAAATCCTTTTATGTTGAGTTCAGCAAATCTTTCCCTAAGTATAAGAAAAGAAACTTGAGATACTCTGCTGGCTTTCAAGGAGTCCTCAAGAATTATAGGTGATGGAGTGAAAAACTGGAGAGTTGTCTGAAATATTTATAGGAGTTAATGACATCGGCTTTTAGTCAGGCATAAAATCAGGATAAAAAGAGCATTTCTAGGGTTCTGCATTATTAATTATAGGAAAAACAAGTGAAATGGGTGGACACCATTGAGAAGCATAAAGGAAAATAGAAATATTTGTTTTTGGAAAATTATTATTAGATAGCAAGAGACAATATAGTTAGAGCTGAATTAAAAACAGATTGAGATGCTTGAGATATCTATAGGCTGATTATAAAATGCTATCATTATATTAGCAATTGAGAAAAATGTGATAGTTGAGATATTGGCAATTTATGGCAATAAGTATAGAGTACATGTTTACATGCAATATAATATCCTTATTGTATACAATACAATAAGTATAGAATACATGTTTATTTGTTAATTGATATATAATTTATCAACTATTTCATCTTGTTGATGAGCTGTGAAAATTTCAACAAACATACACAGTTGTAGAGCCAACACAAGCAACCAAGATAAAGAATATTTGCATCTGTTTCCGTTTCTGTCACTGTAATAAAATGATAAACTCAGAAGGAGAAGATGCTGCTTTTGGCTCATGGTCTCAGAGGTTTTATTCTGTGGCTGCTTGGTCTGGTTTGGTTGTTTCAGGCCTAAGCAGAGTAAATAACAGTTAAAAGCTCCTGGCAAAGGAAGACTCTTCGACTCAAATGACCAGAAAGCACAGAGAGGGAGAGAGAGAGAGAGAGGAAGGGGCAGGGGACCAGACCCTCTTCAAGGCACACCCCAGTGACCTACCTTCTACTAGTTCTCACCACCTCCCAGTAGAGCCACAGCCTGGTAACTAAGCCTTGAGCATGTGGGGCTCTGGGGGACACTTAAGATACAAATCACAACAGCATCAACCCCCAAATCTCCTATTTCCTTATTCAGAATGTACCGCAGAGGCAGTATAAACTGATTTCTGGAAGTATAACACTGATTTCTTCTCTATAGTTGTGGCTCTTCTAGAATATCATATATGAGTGAATAGGTTTTTGTTTAAACATGTGTCTTTATTTCTGTTGGGCCAATATACAATGTACATGTAGGGTTCTTCCATCATGGAGAACTGTGTGTTTAATTTTACAAGAATTGATAACTAACTTTGCAAAGTGGCTGTAGCATTTTGGTTACCTTCGGTAATGAAATGAAATGTGATTCTAGTGGCTTCACATAGAGTCTGCACTTTATTTACATTTCAAAAAAGAATTGCTTTTTTGATATATCAAAATTTTGTTTTATTTTTGTAGTGAGGATTGAACATAGAGGTGCATGCTTGCTCTTCTCTCTCTCTCTCTCTCTCTCTCTCTCTCTCTCTCTCTCTCTCTCACTCACTCTCTTATATCCTCAGCCCATTTTATTTTATTTTATTTTATTTTTTGAAGCAGGCTCTCATGAAGTTACTGAGAGTCTCACTAAATTGTTGAGGTTGCTGTCAGAGCTGTGATCTGCCAGTCTCAGCCTCCCAAGAACTGGGATTACAGGTGTGCATGCCACTATCCCCAGCTATAACTTTATATTATTTTTGAAATATCTTGTTAGTAAGTCAGTGTTTGGTGACAGTTTAAATTAATTCCATTTTCATAAGTAAAAAGAGCCTCCAATATGTATACGCATGTGTGTGCTAAATGACAGTACTTTTCATACCATTTAAAGTTAAAAATGATACTCTTTATATAATTTATATAATTTCAAGTTTGGGGTTAATAATTCAGAGTCTCCTAAATTTGACCGATTCAGACAAGTCCACACAGCCCTACTAATGTCTGAGCCTTAACGTTCCAAGGCAGTTGGCCATTTCATCTTTATTTGAAGCTCATAAAAAGAACAAATTCGAAGAGTTGGTTTATATCATAAAATGTCTAAACCAGTGACAGTTCTAATGTAAGTAGAATTGGCCTCTATAGAAAAGATAACCATTTAGGCTAAACTGGCTTCTGAATTGCCCTTTAAGCTTTTCAGTAAGGGAATAATGGAACTTAGCTATAAAAATTGGCTTCCCTGATTTCCAGAGTAGTAATACCATCTTGGATACGGTGTTTAATGTTTGGGTTTTAATATGTTTGCATTCACTCCGGAAACTGCACCAGAAATAAAAGTGTTGATTTTCTGGAACAGAGATACTTGGGCTTGTTCTTTTTCTGTGGTCATTTTCTTAGGGCAAGTTTGTTAACATAATTTGCATAGCTTTTTACAAGCCTGGATTCATTATAGGGCAAAAAAAAAAAAAAGTTAAACCTTAATATTAGAAGATTTGTTCTTGAAGTATGCTTTGTTACCAAGAATGTTTAAAAAGGGTTTAGCTTAAGAAATACTCAAAATGTGAAGCTGTGATTATGCATACAAAGCACCTTTCCAGTATCTCAAAGCTTCGTCCATTCATTCTCAAGAATGCTAACACTGAGATGACCACAGTTAGGTTAAAATCGTAAGTAAGTTACATATTAAAGCAAGATTCAGTTGTCTTCTGTCTTATTATTATTACTGAGGATTGAACACACAGGGCTGGTCTATCTCTGAGCTACTCTACCAGACCTTTTGTATTTGTTTGGAAACAGGGACTTGGTAGATTGTTCAGACTGGCCATGAACCTACAGTCCTCCTGTCTCAGCCTCCTAAGCACTGGGCTCCCAGGCAGGCACCACCAGGCCTGGCTCTGCTCATGTCTGCGCCTTCCCATTGTCACTGAACATTAACAAAGGCAATATTTAGCTTCTCCTGTAATACGAAGTAAACTCTAATAGAAACAAGTGCAGGCACATGGATAGCGTCTTCTCAGAAGTGCCGCTTACTTGTGCTCCAGAATTTTGCCTGTAATTTTCAAAAATAGATAATTCTTTATAATTTGTTGACTATATTAAGATAACAGTTGAGCCCACACCTTGGAATGAAGCAGTGTCTGAATACATATTCCTAAAGTTAGCTACAGATATTTACAGTTACAACAATTTCATTCTCCATTAACTTTGAGATTTTGATATCCACCACACATCCCTTTTCATTAATAAGCTAGTGATATGAGAATGTGGCTGAGTCGCGGTATTTATTCTAATTTATGTGAGTTTGTTCTTTCTCCTGTGCTTTATTTTGAGCTTGAGCTGTTGGAACCTTCTGTGTTGTGTTACAGCAGGATATACACATGTTGATCAAAGTCATTTATTAGTAGTAATCAGTTTCCCCTTGATCATGCCTTTTTTCATTTCCCCCAATTTATAGATTCTATTTTGCTATGAAACAGAACTTCCATGGCATATTCTGCCAAAGTCTGATGGCTAATTTCTCTTTATGGAGAATAATCTTATGATTTGGTGCTGCTGGACATTATTTCCAATGTTTTTGTGGTTTGTTTTCTCTGACTATAAATATTTCTTTCAATCAGGATGATGGAGAAAAGAAAAATGATTTTTATATTTAGAGTGACTCTTTGAAAAACCCTAGGTTAATTTCTTATATGAACAGTATCATTCAGTTTTTTTTTTTTTCAGGTAATATCTAGTTAGCTATACTTGCCCACTAGTTAGCCGCTGGTACACCTCTCAAGTTGATTGCTATGTTTAATGACAAGTCAGGGAGAAATTCCTAAACACTAGAAAATTGGGAGAGAGTATCAAGACGTTTGAGTTCAGCAACTTAACCTTTAGAAACAAACTCACTAGGATATCAGTAAGTAACTTTTTAAAAATTCTTCATTGTGAAACAGGGTCTCACTACTTTGCGGAGGGCCTCGCTAAGTAGCTGAGGGCTGTCCATGAACTGCGATCCTCTGGTCTCAGCTTCCCAAAGGCTGGGATTACAAGCATGCGCCGCCATGCCTGGCTATGTGATAACTTTTAATGAAGGATAGAATTTGGAAAATGAAATGAAATTCCAGTTGCTACCTTTGGCATTTGGAATGCAATCATAGACAAAGAGAATGTGTTTTAAAGTTTGAATTTGCAGGGATTCCTAGTAAGTATGCAGCCCATTTGCATAAGTATTAAAATAATTTGTCATGATTAATGCCATTACACTAACCCACAGCCCTAATCACAGTCTACCATATACTTTCATGGCTCATCAGAATTTCATATTTTACTGGAGTTTTGGTGAAATCGTAGCTCCAGTAACAGCACGAATGTCATCTGGGTTCAGTGTGATTAATGTTCCTCCGAAGGAGATGTAATAAGGATTAGCCAATTGCATAGAGTGCTGCTGAATGAGGCCCCTCTGAGAAAAATGTTAAGTCCTGGAAAGCGTGCATGCTGGCAAATGGCTCTGGAAAGAAAGCAGGTTTCTAGAAGAATGAGGAGGTTGCACCTGGGACATAGATAAACTGCCAACAGATAAAGGAACATGTAGAAACAGGGACAAACAAATTGCCTCCAAATACCGAAAGGCTCAGAAGCAAAGGTGGCAAATACAGAACTTGGGTCAGAAGTGAGAAGGTAGTCCCTATGATGGGGAATGCTAAAATTTCAGAATATTGAAATTCATTAGAAACTAGAATGATCTAAGGGGAGCAATATTACTTCTGGTTACTGGAAGAATCCAAGGATGGGCAAGGGTACCACCTTGCAAACTACTGCAATGTTTTGTTTAGTTTTTTTTAAGCTCTGAAAGAGGTTTATCTTTGGGTAGAGTCTGAATTCCTTTCTAGCCATGAAGTTTCATTATGTAATTTTCTTCCTAGTGTAAATGGCTTTTTTACATTTTTTCTTAGATCTTGGTGGAGGCTTCTGTGGGAGACGGCTTCACCGGAGATATTGCGATTGATGACTTGTCTTTCATAGACTGCACCCTCTTTCCAGGTAAAAGAGAGCGTTTCTATATGCAAGTCTTTCCAAACCTGTTGACTTGAAAAAACTGCCAAGGAAATCAATATTTCATTTTTATTACTGTCCTCAAATGCACTCACTTTTATCATTTCTCAAATCTACTAACCCTGGAAAAATAGTTGACTTTGCTAGTAATTAGGCTTAAAATTTTTGCAAATGGTAAAGATGATTTAACCAGTTATGAGGAAGAAGTGTAATTTCATTATCTTTGAGGGGTTAAAATAGGTGATTTGAAATTGGCATGGACGCACATATTTGTAATCCCAGTACTTGGGAGGCTGAAACAGGAGAATCACAGGTTCATGGCCAGGCTCAGCAACTTAATAAGGCCCTCCACAACTTAGTGAGACCCTGTTTCAAATTAAAAAAAAAAAAATAGGGCTGAGGGTGTAGCTCAGAGGTAGAATGCCCCTGGATTCCAGCAGGGCGTGGTGGCACACACACTCTTGTAATCTCCGCGCTTGGGAGGTGGAGACAGGAGGATCATGCAGGTTCAAAGTTGAGACCTTGTTTCCCCCAAAAAAGTATAAAATAGGTCTGAGAGTGTAGCCTGGAGGTAGAAGGGCTTCCAGGAACCCCGGTACCACCAAAAAAAAAAAAAAAAAAAAAAAAAAGAAAGAAAAGAAAAGAAAGAAAGAAAAGAAAGAATGCCCCTGGATTCCATCCCCAGTACCACACACACACAAAGATGACTTGAATTATGTTTGGTTTTTGAGACTTTGCTGACTTCTCAGTTGCTTTCTGTGACATTTTACTTTTGATATACAATTTAAATATATGATGGATTGCTGGCAGCCATCTCATCTCCATATTATAGATTTATTTCTATGACAAATAGGTATTTTCCATATTTATATTTTCATCTCTAGCTTCCCCCCTGAACTCAAGAGTTATATACTAAGTCAACATCTCAGCCTGGACGAATCTAATAGATATCTCAAAAATGGCAAGGGAAAATAATGTAAAACAAACACACCCTTGTCATTGGGGAAACTTATTCTGTACAGTGTACAGTAATCCAGGAAGACAGGAAAGCAAATTCATGGAGACTGTAGTATGCAGGTTGGAGGATCTCAAATTGCATGAAAAGAGGGAACAGAGTCTTCTCCTTGGAGTGATCAGAGGTTGGGACCCAAAAGCACTCAGTTGTTGAAAACATAACTTCCAGCCCTGCCCCCTTACCTTAGCATCCTTGGGCAAAGGAGGACCATCCTGTCCCCAGATGCAGCCAGCAACTCCATCCCAGTCATCTCAGCATAGCTCCAATCCCCCTCTTCCTTGGCATTCCTGCTGGATTGATGGCCTTCACCACTCAGTAAAGTGGTTTCCGTAAAACTCTGCACAAAGCCATGTCTTGCTCTGGAAAACCAGAAAGAAGAGGAGAGACCAAGTTTCTCCTTGCCATTCAGTGTCTACAAGTACATTCCTGATTACCACCTGCCCCTCACTCTGCCACTCCTTCACACACTCCTGTCTCAGTCAAGGAATGCGTTTCCGGCTTCCTAAGCTACACGATCAAATCCGGTCGGCATCCTCCTCCGGTCTGCCCAGAACCCACCACATCGCATCAGAATCACTCATCTCTCCGCCCGAGCCAACATCATCTTGCCGTGGGTTATTGCAGTCACCTTTTATTTTATTTTTATATTCTTTTATTGGTTCATTGTAATCTCACATCATAAGTGAAAATCAGAGTGCTAGGGACATGCCTGCACACAGCACATGGTGAACGTCCACAGCTCCCGTCCTACCCCTCCTCTTCCCACACATGATACTGAGATTGGCATTGATATTTTCGCCTATGTATTTAACATCAAAGGAAGTGTTTCCTTCTTTAACCCCTCACCCTCCACCCTCCCCTAGGCCACCCTCCCTATTCCACTGCGGATTCTCCTCTATTATCTAAAAAATTCCTCTTATATTCCCATTGCTCCCTAGCTTCCAGAGAAGAGAAAAGACATAGGACCCTTCGCTCTCTGTGACTGGCTAATCTCATTTAACATGATGTTCTCTAGGTAGACCCATTTTTCCACAAATGACATAATTTTCTTCGGGATTGCTGAGTAGAACCCCATTGTGTGTATATCCCATAATTTTGTAATCCATTCAAATGCTGATGGGCACCTCGGTTGAGTACATAATTTAGCTACTGTGAATCGTGTACAACTGCTTTTAAATGAGCAATCGGCTTCTGCCTTTGAGCCCCTACACTCTGTTCTCCAAACGGCAGCCTGGATGGTCCTTTTCAGACTTACATAAGGTCATGTCACTCTATCATCAGAGGCTCCTTAGAGCTCCCTTTCTCATTCAGAGCAAAAGCCAGACTTTTGCTAATAGCTTAGAAAGAATAAATGACTGGCACCTTATACTCCTGATTTTACCTTCTACCCCTGTGTCTCTAGTTCACTCCTCCCAGTTGCAAAGGCTTCCTGCCTAGTTCTTAAACGCTCCACTCAGTTTCCATTAGAGTTTTCTCACCTGCTTTTCCTTTCTCCTGGAAAGAAAAAGGAAAAAAACATGCTATTCACCATGAGCGTAGCATCCACATGGTCTCCCCTTAATCGGCATTGGCTGTCTCTGCTGCATCATTCTCCTCCACAATACCTGATACCTTTACAGTTAAATTTCTCCTTCCGGCCAGGTGTGGCAGCACATGCCTGTAATCCTAGGACTTGGGAGGCTGAGACAAGCGGATCACAGGGTCACAGCCAGTCTCAGCAACTCAGATGCTGTTTCAAAATAAAATTTTAAAAAAGGATCAGCTGTATATCTTGGAGGTAGAACACTGTGGGTTCAATTCCCAGTACAATACCACACCACATACATAACACACACACACACACACACACACACACACACACACTTCTACTTCCTCCACAGCAGTATTAGTTGCATGAGAGTGGTCTCAGGATCTGCTCATTTTTTTAGTCAGCATCTCGCTCAATATCTGGTACAGGGTGGTACCAATGAATATCTGCTGCATGGGCAGGTAGGTAGAGAGCTGTCCATCTTTTTAAATCATTCATATACTTTCATTAGCAAGAAACTTCAACACATGTTGGTCAGTGACTTGTAACCACAGACATTATTTCTGCTTTCGAGTGTGTGGATTGGCTGAGAACAATAAGAGCAATGATAACCTTTTCTTATTCATAGATCTGCATACATTCTGTGCAGCTCTAGGCTATTATATCTTTCTCTACTCCACGTTATTTTTCTGGGACTACAGCCAGCAGCCTATGTCCCTTACAGGGATATTGTGTTGTCAAGATAGAGGGTGGGAACAAGAGCACTGTTAAAGCTGCTACGAGGGCGTGTGTGCATCCTTTCCACCATGAGCAGGCACACCGAGGGATGGGCAGGGGAGTATTCTCCACCTGCAGGGTGCTTGGAAAGGAAAGGAGAGGTAGAAATTCCTTACAAGACAAGGAGATTATAAGGGCATGGCAGTGACACAGCTGACCACTCGTATGCGCTGTCTCACAGGATTGTTACCTTTTTGGGAGAATTTTCCACTGATGTATTTATGCCTCTTAGTGAAGGAAACACACGCATAGTCTTCGGGTTCTGCCCTCCGGGTCCCTCTGTACTTCCCTTCTCCCCATAGATAACATTTACATAAAGAGAGATGACTGTGTATAAACAAAGGACTATGTGAATTGTTTCCATCATCAAATCTCTCCTTTTCTCTTCTACACCTCTTCCCCAAGTCCACTTTTACTGTGCTACTAGGGTTTCCTCTCATTTATTGAAAATCTTTATTTTCCAGTTTCTCTCTAGCTTCCACCTAAGAACTAAAACATATAGCCTTTCACTCTCTCTGATTGGGTAATCTCATCAAATATCTTGTAGTTTGATCAATTTTCCTACAAATGGCATAATTGTGTTTTTTATGTCTGAGAAAAACTCTATTATGTATAGATACCCAAATTTTGTAATCTATTTGTCTATCGATGGACACTTAGGCTTGTTCCATGGTTTGTCTATCATAATGTGCTGCTATAAACATGGAAATGCATGTATATCTCTAATAATCTGACTCTCTTTTCTTTGGTAAGATCCCCAAGAGTGGTATGGCTGGCTCGTATCGTGGCTCTATTCTCAGGCTCTTAAAAAATTCGGTTATGTTTTAAGATCCTAGAATTGTACTTGGTCCATCATAGATGAATCGATGTAGAATGCTGAATGGCATGGATGCCTGCATCTCCCCAAATTTATGGAGAAAAATGAAAAGACGACCTGCTGAATGGTGCCTATCTCTAAAGAGGCGGGACACTGTTTACTTCTGGGGCCATAATGTTAACCGCTAGTATTGTCCTGCTCATTATAAATACACTAACCCAGCAAGGGAGAGGTGACCATTTCCATTTTACTGCTGTGAAAAATTCAACTTAAGAGCACAAACAACCTGCAGACTTCACAGTTAAGGGCCGAATGCCATTGCAACCGAGGCTTGTCAGGTTCTAATGGCCAGGGCTTTGCCTATATCAGCTCCCACTTTGAGCCTGGAGAGAATCATAGTGACCTTGGAGCCAGAGGAAAAGAGACAAAAGAGCAGGAAGGCAGCATGAGTCATCCCGGAATCGGTTCCTTCCCTATTATCCTCCTACATCTGTTCCGGGCTGATATTTCAAAGGTGGAAGCCGAGGAGCTGCCAGAGACCCAGGCAGAGGCAGAGAAGGGAGCTATCCTTGCAGACCATTAATCCCAATTTCCAGGTTCCAGTTTGGGAAGAAAAATAGGAAACTTGTAAAACTGTGTGAACCCTGTGGTTTCTGTGTGGACTTTTTAGAAACTTCAAGTTGAAGCCACAAGAGTCTGGGGAAGCTGTAGGCTTCATAAAGGAACTGGATGCCAGCTCTCCATCAGGTCAAACACAAAAGTGACCTTGATGCTTTTCAGTCAAAGAAATTTTTTTCATAGCATTATGTTACCAAGGTGTTAGTAATGTCATAGATTCATGTCCAGACATCAAATTGCTTTCAATATTAACTCTCTTGCTTTCTTCCTTTGAGATTGAATAATTTTCTATGGTGTTTTGCTGTGATTCCCTCTTTATCTTTTTTATATCTACTATAGGTCTTTGATTTGTGTTTAATATAAGGCTTACACAGAACATCTTTTAGCTATAACAATGTATTTTAAGTTGATAACGATATAACTTTATTTTCCCAGAAATATTATACTCTTTTCTTTCACCCCAACATTTATGTTTATAATGTCACAATTAACACTATTTTTTGTGTACACACACACACACACACACACACACATATATATATATGTGTGTGTGTGTATATGTAGTATATATGTATATGTTTAATTTTATATGTATATATATTTAATATGTATATATATTTAATTTAATATATGTGTATATATGTATATATATTTAATTTTATCATTTAAATTTTTTTGTGGTCCTGGGGACTGAACCCAGGAGCATTTTAGCCCTGAGCTATACTCCAGCCCTTTTTTTTTTGTTTTGAAACAGGGTCTTGCTAGGTTGCTGGGAGTGTAGTGTGCCTTTGTTGCAGAGGCTGGTCTCAAAACTGTAATCCTCTTCTCTCAGTCTCCCAAATACTGGGATTAGAGGCGTGTGCCACCACACCCAGCTATTTTATATTTTTAAAATATTGGTTAAATTCAGAATATACTCATACTGTAATGGTGATATGCAAATCACTTTTAATTCTGGCAAAAAAGTTTGGTGACAAAGCTATTAAGAGTAATTATTTTTTTTAAATTTTTATTGGTGCATTACAGCCACACATCTTAATGGGGTACAAGATGTTAGAGGCATACACCCACACATCACTCACTTAGCCCTTCCCCAATTCCCACCCCGTCCCTCTCCTTCCCTCCTTCTCATGTTTGGCTAGGTAATTGACTTTGATGTGTTTGTGAATGTATATCATGTACATTAAGAAATTAAAAGTAATTATGGCTGTAAGAATTTGTTAATAGACGTATAATATCAGAGAGATTCTTATTTTTGTCTAATCCATGAGAATGATAGAGAAAAACTTTTCAAGCAAAAATTATGTTTCTATGGAAACGCATGAAAAAGGGGGAAATTCAGCCATCCAATGAAGTCCGATGATGTTTGCATCAGCGTACAGTGAAGTGGTGGTAAGAAACAATGACAAGGTAAACGCATTTTCCCTTTCTAATCGATCAGTTATTCAGAGTAGATGATTAAGAAAGAGTTGTTGCCAGACGTCGCGACACATGACCGTAATCCCAGGACTTGGGAGGCTGAGACAAGAGGACCTTAGGTTGGAGAGCAGCCTCTGCAACTTAGTGAGATTGTTTCAATGAGAACTTTTTAAAAAGTGGTATGGAGTGCAGCTCAGATCTAGAATGCCCCTGGGTTTAACTTTTGAGTGTCATACACACACAAAAAGAAATAAAAAAGAAATCATACCTGCATATTCAAGTTTAAAAGTAAGCATACAAAAGAAAGGATTTGCTTTGTGTTATTTTCTCAGTCACCCATCAGTCAAACAAGAAGTTTACTCTAGCTGAACACACACCCCAGCACTCTTCTTTCTCACATCAAGGACTACTGTTCTGAAAGCTGGTTTATTAGGAAAAAACAAAGCAGCCACTACTGACTTTACCAAATACTGCTTGCAAACTGAAAAAGCAATTTCCTTATGCACTTTTTGTCCTGTTTTAAACATTTGTAACTCAGCATCCATATTAGAATTATTTATTGCTAAAATTGAGTTATGAGACTGTTGGTACTATTTGACTATTAGCATGCAAGATAGTAGTATTTTATCTTTACTAAGACAATTGTTAGTAAAGCAGGACAATTTTTAATTCAACTTTAAGTTGATAAAATATGGCTTTTTATAGAATCTTTAATATATAATATAGAAGTATATATAATACATATTATACATACATATATTTTTGTGTGTATATGTGTGTTCTACTGGGGATTAAAATCAGGGGCCTTCTACTTCTGAGCTACACCCCAGCCCTATTTTATTTTTAATTTTGAAACAGGATATCCCTAAACTGATGAGAGCTAAAAGTCTAACCCGTAATCCTCCTGTCTCAGCCTCCCAACCCCCGGGATTACAGGCGTGCGTGCACCTCCACACTCAGCCACAGCCTTCCAAATGCCAGGATTGCAGGCATGCACCACTTCACCTGGCCACAGATCAATTTTAATTCAACTTAAAATTGTTAAAATGTGGTAACTTTTCATGGAATGTGTAACATGATTTTTATTATTTTCCCATCCCTAAGCACTGCATGGGCTTTGTTGTCACTGGAATGGGTCAACGATTTTTCCCCACCTCCTCATCAGCCTCACTGGCTCAACGGCTTTCTTTATAAATGTCCTTCAGGTCTCTTTCTGCAAAGTTAATGTTTGTTTCTTTTGACTAAGAAGCTGTAGGGAACATTGTTAGCTCTCTGGGCAGCTTTTCATTTTATAGTCCTAAATTGCTTGGCATATCCATCGTATTTATCTTAGCCACATGAAAGAGCCGTTTTGTGAGCCTTCTTCTGTATCTCTTAAAAGGAAATACTTGGGAGATCGAGACAGGAGGATCCCGAGTTCCAGGTTAAGCTTGAACAACTCAGTGAGGCCCTCAGCAACTTAATGAGAATCTGTCTCAAAATAGAAAATAATATGGGCTTGGAGGTATAGCTCAGAGGCAGAATACCCCTGGGTTCAATCTCCAATGCCATACATAAAAAAGTTAAAGCTTTGAAATGTGGTCATTTTCTAGTTGAAGGAAATGCTAAATACTGAAAATGATAACGAGTATTAAAATGCGTAGGTTTCTGAGTTTCAAATTTGTTCTGTTTGTAGTACTTTTTCAATATAGTATAATATCTACATAGATGGAAAACTGCATTGAATCTATGTTTTAAAGCAAGGGTATTTTAAAAAGAGCTGATTTGCTATTGGGTACAGAAAAACATATACGAAAATATGTGGCAAAAAGCTACAAAACAACCAAAGAATAGCTGTTTGGGCAAAGCCTTATCTCCTAGAAAGGAGTTAACCTCATATAAAGCCTTTAATATGATCATACTAAAAGTAAGTCTCTCTGCTTATGAATAAAACACTGTTATTGTATTAAATAAAGCAGGACAAATTCATCCCATTACCCTGGAGCTATCAATATCTCCAAATTTGTAGTTTCCTGCAGATTTTGAATTTCAAGTAGGTTTTTAGATTTTTAAATTAAATACATTCTTTAGTATCAGAAGTCACAGGAAAAATATATGCATTGCATCTAAAAATAGACACAATGAACCCCTGTGCATACTGATCAAGTGATTCACCCAGATATAATATGTTCAAATTTGGTAATAACTTATCAGGGATGAGGGATGTTAAAATATTGGTTTTATTTGCTGAATTATCGATGTGGGAATGGCTTTAAGGAGGGACTTCTACTATACAACAAGCTAGGAAATCTATCTTATCAAGCAGATTATATTAGTGTCACATGAAGTTTACTATATTTATTGCAAAGAATTTACAGAGCCAAGTATTTAGAACGCTGAGTCCATCTGGAGCCTGAGCCACCAATATAGGAAATCTTCCATATGACAGATGTGCAGGTGATGTGATCTCCCTGTGGCTTCAGGATGTGGAGGAACAAACCAGACTAATCTGCTCCTTAGTGAGTGGGAACTTTAGACATTTGCATTTCACCTTTGCAGTTTTTGTTTCTTCTGAAAAGGCTTCCTTGTTTTATCTTTTATGCTTAAAGAGACAAATCTGTGAAAATCTACCCACTTCAGCCCTCTTTAAGCAACTACCAGCCTACAAAGCAAAGCAAAAGCCACCATCAGCTCTGCAGTGGACTCAATGTCTTTGTTCCCACCAAATTCATAGATGGACCTCTGAGCCTCAATGGTGTATGGAGGTGGGACCTTTGCGATATGCAATTAGAGATGAATTAGATAATGAGGTAGGGCCCTCCTGATGGAAATAATGCGTTTATAAATGAGCTTGGTCTCATTTATAAAGAAGACCAGGAAGAGAGGCCGCATCACTGAGAGGGAAGATCAAAGCTGGGAGGGGCCTGCTACTTCTCCATTGATGATTTCCTCTAAAGTGGCTGTGTTCAAGGCAGTGTGGTACGGGTGAAAGATGGGGCAGACAGATGAATGGAGCAGGATAGAGAGACCGGAAATAGAGCCACAGACATACAGTTAACTGACCTTGACAGAGGAACAAAGGAAATATAACCAAGAAATGAGTCTTCTTACACATAGTACTGGAGCAGCTGGGCATCCTATGGAAAAAATGAATTTAGACACAGACCTTACAGTGGTCACAATCATTAACTCTAAATGGACCATAGACCTAAATATGAAACACTAATCTATAAGACTTCCAGAAGGTAACACAAGATAATATCTAAATGGCCTTGGTTTTCAAGGTTATTTTTAGGTACAATATCAAAATCGCAATCTATAAAAACAGGATTGGTAAACTGAAATTTTTATTACATTTTTCTTCCAGTACTGGGGATGGAACCTAGGGGCATTCTACCTCCAAGCTACACCCCCAGCTCTGTTTTTTATTCTTTATTTTGAAACAGGGTCTCACCGAGTTTCAAAGGGCCTCACTAAGTAGCTGAGGCTGTCCTCAAACCACAGTCCTCCTGTCTCAGCCTCCCAAATGCTGAGATTACAAGCGTGCGCCACCACGCCTGGCTCTATTACATTTTTAATAGTTAAAAAATCAAAACCTCTTTTTCCTGTAAAGATGCTGTGTACATGTGTGTACATGCTTCTATCTTTCTGAATTTCACTGTGATGTTTAATTACAAAGCACCAATAAAAGTGTATTTTAAAAATGATGCAGTCAAAAGAACATGCCACATATTGGGGGGAAATATTTGCAAAGACTATATCTGACAAAATACTGTTATTCAGATGTAAATATCTCTTAAATCTCAGCAATAAGAGATGGGCAAAAATAGTTACTTCACAGTTATAAAGGTCACAAATGATCATGGGAAAATATGTCAAATATCATATGTCATTAGGAAATTGAAAATTAGAATACTACAGTAGTTTGGAATTAGAATGTTCCTATTCTTCAGGAAAACAAGGTAGCAATGTTATAAGGGGCTTGGTTGCCAGGAGGGATCTCTGGGGTGTGGCCTTGGGGATCATAGGAGGTCCTCTCCTCCTCTCTTTCTCTCTGCGTCTGGCCTCCATGATGTGCTAGCAGAGTCTTGCTCTCTCCCTCTGTCTCTCTTTCCTTCTGCCATGCCCTGAGATCCACAGACACTGGCCTTCCAGGGACCGAACCTGGAATCTTCAAAAAGAACATGAGCAAAGCTTCCTTCCTCTAAGTGTGCGGTCAGTTGTCTTAGAGCCAGTTAGAATGCTGACCGAGACAGAAACCTAGGAAACATGCTCACACCTTTTAGAAAGGCTCGACCCAACAACACATGACACCAAAGGCCAGCAAGGATGTGGAGGGTGAGGGGCGCTCCACCACTGCTGGGCGGAATGCGAGTAGTACAGCCACTTAGGGAGACGTTTGATATTGTCCTGTAGAATAGAACATACCTCTCACCATATATGATCCAGGAATCATGCACCTTGATGATTCCCCAAATTAGATGAAGGCTTATATTCATTCTAAAATCTACACACAGATAGCTATAGCAGGTTGATTTATAACTCTCAAAATGGAGCCATCAAGATGTCCTTTAATAGATGAATAGATGAATACAGTATTATTCCAAATAAATAAATACATAAATGAGAGAGAGAGAGAGAGAGAGAGAGAGAGAGAGATAGAAAGAAATGCATGAATGCTACGAAGCCACAAAAAGACATGGAAGAAATGTATATCCATGATACTAATGGGAAAAATGAAATATTCACACACTATATGATTCCTACAACATGACATTTTATTTGTGGTACCAGTGATTGAACCCTGGGTTATTCTACCTCTAAGCTGCCCCCGGTCTTTTCATTTTTCTGTTTTGAAATATGGCCTTACTAGATTTCTAAGAGTCTCACTAAATTGCTGAGGCTGTTATCAAACCTGTGATCGTCCTGTATCAGCCTCCCAAGTACTAGGATTACCAATGTGCACCAAAAGACACAACTATGAAGATTGTAACAAGATTGGTAGTTGATTGTGTTGAGGGGAGAAGCCTGGATGAACTAAGGGAACAGATTTAACATCAGTGGAGTTGTTCTGTAAGGTAGTGTAATGTTGGACAGATATTATACTTTTGCCAAAACCCATAGAAGGGAGAGCAAAAATGTGAACCACAATATAAAGTGCGGAGCTTGGGTGGTAGTGATGTATCCATATGGGCTCACTCGGTTCTAAAACCGGGTCATTCTACTCTAGGCTGCTGTTAATGGAGAAAGCTTCAGGGTGTTGGACACATCGTACGTGGGAACTTGTACTTTACACTCGCTGTTGCTGTGAATCTAGAACTGCTCTCAAAATTCAGATTTATCAAAAATAAACTTAGAGAATAAAGGGATATCAGCAAGATGGCTGAAAGCGGAGCCCCAAACCTTCTTTCTTCTACAGAAAGACCACTTCATGACAAGCCATGGACTAATTGCCTTTGTGAGAATCCAGAAATCAAGTGAGTGATTTCTGCTCCCACGTGAGCATCATGCCAACTGCATCAAAGTCTGTGGCAGAATTCACCAGAGCCCCGTTCTCAGCACAATTTCCTGTGATCAGGACAAAAATCTCAACTCTGGGCTTCTTCCCTTATTCTTCTGAGCAGAAGCATAAAATGCCCAACTGTGACTTCTTAGTGGCTCACTGTCAGACTGTTTTTTTTTTTTTTTTTTTTTTTGTTTTGGTCATTCTCAAATCTAAGTGCTGAGCCAGGTTTGGAGGCATCCACCTATATAAACCCAATACTTGGGAGTCTGAGACAGGAGGATTACAGGTTTGACGGCTTAAACAACTTAGCCAGGTTCTCTGCAACTTAGTGAGACACTATTTTAGAAGAAAAGGAAAGGGCTGGGGTGTAGCTCAGAGGTAAAATGCCTCCTGGCTGCAATCCCAAGTGTGTGTGTGTGTGTGTGTGTGTGTCTGTCTGTCTGTCTGTCTGTCTCTCTCTCTCTCTCTCTCTCTCTCTCTCTCGATGATAAGAAAGGGCTATCAGATTTGGGATCACTGGGCACAAAATATATGCTGATGTCCAAAAAGCATACAAAAAGATGCTCAGTATCAGTAATCATAAGGGAAATATAAACCCAAACCACAGTGAAATATCTGCTTACACCTGTTAAGATGGCCACAATCCGAGGAGTGGAGAACAGGGAGTGCTGGTGAGGATGCAGGACAGTCCTACGCCCTGTGGCAGGAATGTAGACCGATGCAGCCATTATGGAAAGCAGAATGGTGATTCCTCAGAACATGTGTCTACTCATGCAGTGAGATATTATACCACCATAAAATAAGGAAATCCCATCACATGCTGCTAGGTAGATGCTGAGGACTAAATGTTTTTGTTCTACCTCGATTTCATATGATTGCGTAGAACGTGGGGCTTTTGAGAGTTCTCTTGGCCATGAAGGTTAACTCCTTTAAGATGATCAGTGCCTTTATAAAAAGACAGGACAGAACTTTCCCGCTCTCCCTCCCTCTCTTCCTTCTTTTCTTTAATGATCCAGAAGAACCAATGGACATTCTACCTCTGGGCTACACCCCAGCCCTCTTCATCCTTTATTTTGAAACAGGATCTCACTAATTTGCTAAAGCCCTGCTAAGTTGCTGAGGCTGACCTGAAACCTGCAATTCTTCTCTATCAGCCTCCCAAATTTGGGATTACAGGAATGTGCCTACATACCTGGACTTTTTTCTTTCCTTTACCAAGAAAGGATACAAGGAGAAAATGTTCAAACTAGGAAGTGGGACCTCAACAGACACTGATCAACCAGCACCTTAATCTTGAATGTCCCAGCCTCCCAAGCTGGGAAATCAGCATAGACCTCCAGGCTATGATAATTTCTCATGGCAGCCTGGACCAAAACTGAGTATGAGCCTAGAGGACATGATAAGCCAATCACAGAAAGGCCATGTTTCAGCTCATATGAAGTATCTAATGTACTCAAAATCATAGAAATACATAGAGAAGCTGTTTACTGGGGGAGATAGTCTTAGTGTTTAATATACAATTTTAGTTTGTAAGATGAATAGTAATAAATATTTCACTACAGTGTGAATGTGCTTACTATTATGTTGTGAACTTAAAATGGTTATGGTAGTAAATTTACTGTTTTGGGTTTAGCCACCATAAAAGTAACAAAAATAATAAATTATTAAAAAACATCCATGGAAGAGTACAAATTGGTATCATCTGGTCTTTGGATAAGGGATCTCTCTGGAGCCCTTTGGACAGTATGAAGAGGAAGATGAGGCAATGGATGTTATGTAAAGTTTCTCTATTTGCATGAAATATTTTAGAGGAGTCTGAAGTAATGCTATAATAATTCATTTATTCTTGGTGGAAAGGTCATGTGTCTATTATATTATTATTAATTTTTAATGTTTAAAGTATTTGTAAGTAAGTATGAGGGAGAGAGGGAGAGAGGGAGAGAGAAAGAGAGAGAGAGAGAGAGAGAGAGAGAGAGAGAGAGAGAGAGAGAGAGAGTGTGTAATGAGAATGAATTAAACTTAAAGCAATTTCTTTTCTTTCAGTGCTGGGGATTGAACCCAGGGGCATTCTACCTCTGAACTACACCACAGCTCAATCTATTTTTTTTTTTATTTTGAGACAAAGTCTTGGCCAGTTGTGGAGGCTGGCCTTGAACTTGTGATATTTCTCTCTCAGCCTCTCTAAGCCATCTTATATGTGTTTATATTTAGATGCCTGTTGTAGTTTTTGGATAAGACAAGAAGATTAATTGTAAATCTGTATTCCTAAAAATATGTAAATTGCACAGCCATGCCACGAATATGACAACATTAGTGACCCACTGCCATCTATGCTTTTCTTATTCTATTGATGCGAATTTATCTTGAGCTGGGAACACAAATTGTCTTTCTCTCTTGCAATTAACAAATTTCAAAATGGTCCCTAAATTAATTCATCTCAATGTACAAATGACAGCTCTATGAGAATCAACTCTACAGCCTGAGGCTTAGACTAAAACCATTCAGAATGGACCAGCTTGGACAAGCATGTGTTGGAGTGAAGAAATATGCAGTCATGCTTAAAATAAACCCGAACACTAAAGCTGCGCCTCCCCTCATGTGTCATTCTAAATGGCATTATTGACATAGTGTATGCAAATTAAAAGTTTCTACAAAACTTTTCAATGCGTTTGGATTATGTCATGTTTTCAGTAAAACTACATGATTTATTCTCCGCAAAATCACAACATATTTAATAAACTAGAAGATGATGCTTTTTCTTTTTCTTCCTTCCTTTTTGTTTTCCTTCCCTCCTTCCTTCCTTTCTCAATTTGTGTTGAAAAATTTTGAGGGGTGACCTATCAAGAAATTTCTTTTGCTGTGTCAATAAGGCATACGAAATAAATCCAGTCATTCAATGTTTTGGCATTTTTAGCAAATTGATGTATGTATTGCAATCCCCCTTATCAATGAGGGATATGTTCTAGGGGGTCTCAGTGTTGGAATCCTATATATGCTTTTTTATATGTACACATATATTTATGTTTATTTGTATAACTTTCCTACACATATATGGATATATTTTATATATATGTACATGTACACTTATATAACTATATAAAGTTTAACTTATAAATTAGGCATTATAGGAGACTAACAAAATAGAATGATTATAACAAAACACTGTAATAAAAGTTCTATGAATATGTTCTATCTCTCCCTCTGTTTCTCTTAGTACTCTACTGCACTCTATCTTCTTGTGGTGATTTGAGATGATGGGTTGCCTAGGTGATGAGATGAAGTACAGTATTGATGGAAGCATTGTGTGTAACAGTTAAAGATCCAGCACAGACAATTTTAGTGGATCCTTCATAGTTGAATTTCTCCTAAAGTCTTGAGGAAGAACATTGTTAATTAGATGTTGTTGTCTCTTTTTAACTAATCAAAGTGTTGCTGCAGAGGTTCTAATTCTAATTAGGTAGGTGATTATCGTGCTGTATTCCAACAAATGATTATATTACATAACTTGTCCTTTTTATGCACTTTTATTGGTGTACTGTAGTCTCCCATCATAACGTAGTTCAAAGTGATAGAGATACACACATCAGTTGGTGAGTCCCCCATCCCTGCCCACTCCCTCCCTTCCCCACATAGTCCATATTGAGATTGGCATTGGTATTCTCATGTACACATATAACATCAGTGAAAGTACCTCCATCTTTAATTCTCCCTGTTCTCACCATCACACTCCCCTGGACTATTTCCTTGCATTTGCTGGGGTTTCTCCTCCATTATCGAAGTCCCTCTTATATCCCAATTACTCCCTAGCTTCCTCATATGAAAGAAACATATAAACTCTTACTTTCTGTGCTATGCCAATCTCACTTAACATGATATTCTACAGGTCTATCCATTTTCCTGAAAATGACACATTTTTTTCTTTTTTTATTGCCTGTAGAAGTCCTTTGTGTATATATCCCATAATACTGTAATCCATTCCTCTGTTGATGGACACCTGGGTTGGTTCCATATTTTGGCGATTGTGAAATGTGCTGCTATAAACATGGGTATGCTTGTTTTGCTAGAATATTGTACTTTAATGTCTGTGCAATTTAAGTACGTTAGTCACTTTGGTTAACATCCACATTGCTGGTTTTGCTTCAGTTTTTTCTCATTTCTTCCTCTATAAATGGCTCTGCAAATTCTTCCAATCCCTCATTTCTAGACATTTTGATATATTCTTCTACTTCATCAAGCAGAGTAACAAATCCTACTCCAGCAACTTGTCTTATGGGAATGATTTTTCTAATTTCGCTATCCATCTCCAAAAGCCTTTAAAATCATTCTTGATTTCAGCAGGCATTCATTTAAAGTTTAAATTACTATATTAAAGTTTAAATGCATGTTGCTGTATCAAAAACAGGAGCGATTTCTAGGAATGCATTATGTCCAGGTCAGGGTCTATCTTAATATTCTAAGTGCTATAACCTAAAAGACAGACCATGACCATACAACTTAAGGAGAGGAAGGTTCATTTGCTCACAGTTTCTTTGGAGATTTTTGGGTTCAGGCCACGTGAGGCCAGCATCTGGAGCTCAAGGCCTGGCTGCGGGAAGCAGAGGGTGTGAGGATGATGTGAAGCCTTGCTCCTCACATCATGGAGGCTGGAGCAGAGCGGGAGAGCAAGAGAGAGGAGAAAGAGGAATCATTTATAATTCCCAAGGCTGTACCTCAGAGACACACCTTCTCCAGCCACCCAGCCAGGCCACCACCCAGATAAATCAATTATAATAAATTCATAGTAATGGATTTATTCATTGCTGATAGTACAAGCAAGCCCCCCTTCCAAAACTGCTGCCTTGTTTCCATGAGGGCCAGGGGATGTTCTATTTCTAAACCATTACAGGATCATCCTCGAATGCTAATTGAATGCATTCAGATGTCAGATGTGAGGCCTCAACAATACAAATAAAGCACTGATCCATGGTGCTGAAGCAGGGAGGATGTATTTGGAAGCAAAACATAAAACCTTGAAATTTTCATCTTCACAGCCAACAGATTTAGGATGGCCAGGTGCATTGTCTATTATTAACGGGATTTTAAATTCCAACCTTTCTTCTTCCAGATAGTTTTTAAGCTCTGGAATAAAGCATTGGTGGAACCATTCCATACAGGATGCCTGTCACCCATACTTTCTGATTATATTGCCACAACATGGACAAGTAATTGTCTCTGTGTTTGAGAACACGTGGTTTCCATACTCTACATCATGTCTGGCTTTATCACGCACCCTGCAGTGTTGCCGTAGAGTACCAGAGTGAATCTGTCGTTGGTGTTTTATGTCCAGGTGCCTCCTTTGCAGTTTAATAAATTTAGGTTCTCTTGGGCATCTTCTTCCAGGAGAGCCTAGTTTCATTGTAATTGATGACTTTCTTTGGATTGTATTCTCCCTCCTCAATCAACTTCTTTAATTCTGCCAGAAGTGTGGCAGCAACTTCTTCGTTGGCAGATGGAGCCTGTCCCTTACTTCTTATATTTATCAATCCCAAACTATTCCTGAATCTTACCACCTTCTCCTGCTTGCAGAAAATATGTCTTGGGAACCATCATTTCATGGGATTTCTTTTGTAGGAGTATTTATGTAGAATTAATGCTTTCTGGTATGAAATGGTGCATTTGGTTAAAAAATAGTTTTTGTTTGTGTCTTCCACCCAAAAATTTAAAGCTTTTTTCATTTTAACTCGGCACTTATCATATACTCAGACCATAACTTTTGCAATCTGAGGTGTGACTGCAAAACTAGCATAATTTCCCTTTAAATTCTTCAAAGTTTTACTGGTATATCTGTTTTTACCATAGATCTTAGGCACCTTGGCAGATAATTATCTTTTTTTCTTTAAAATTAGGTTGAGAACTTTTACCTTTTCACTTTAAGAATGTTTTAAACATCTTTTTGCCATATTAAAATTATAAACATCACTACTCTTGTTCTTTAGGGCCATTATTGAGTAAAATACCTATTACTTGGGCATAAGCACTCATACTGTAATAATCAATCTGATAGCTGAGATTAATAATAGTGACCAACAGGCAGGTAGTTTATACAACGTGGATATACTGAAGAGCGGGATGATTCATGTCCCAAGCAGGATGGAACAGGATGATGTAAGCTTTCATCAGGCTATTTAGAATTGTGGGCAGTTTATAACTTTAAACTGGGATTATAGGTGAGCACCACCTAACCCAATTACTTATTGTATAATTTAAAATATTCATAGTTCTTTGTTGTTTTGTTTTGTTTTGTTTTTCCCCTATGGCTAAGATCAAGAACACCAACTTAAATGCTTACATAGATAAATTTAACAGACGAACAAATACTATGAAATGCTCTTTGTAACACTCAATACAAACCATGTTTAGAACTATGGAACCAGCCAAGATGTCCATCAACAGTTGAATGGATTAAAAATCTATGGGATATGAACACAATGGAATTTTACTCAGCCATAAAGAAAAACAAAATTACATCATTTGTGGAGAAATTGATTTAACTGGAGAACATTATGCTAAGTGAGATTAGTCAGTCACAAAAAGTAAAAACCAGATGCTCCCCCTAATATGTAGAAGCTACAGAGAAAATAGGCCATAAAGAGGAACTCTAGATGAAAAAGGAGAAACTATAGATGAGCAAATAAGGTGACTAACTGAGGGGGATGGAAGGGAGGAAGAGAGAAACTCCCTAATGTACATGATGTACATTCACAGACACATCAAAGTCAATCAGTAAGCCAAACATGAGAAGGAAGGAGGGAGGGGGAGGGAGAGGGGAGGGAATTGTGGAAGGGCCAAATGAGTGATGTGTGCATGTATGCCTCTACCCCATCTTGTACCCCATTAAGATGTATGACTGCAATGCACCAATGAAAATATGTTTAGAAATCTTCACTGTGTAAAATCTTTAAAGAAATGGAAGAAACTAAATGATGCCTTGTGTTGCTTTTTCTCCAGGTGACTTGCCAGAGGAGCTTCCAACTCCATCAGAAACTTCAGTCCCGGTGACATTGCCCCCACACAACTGCACGGATGATGAATTTGTCTGCAGGTCTGATGGTCACTGTATTGCCAGAATGCAGAAATGTGACTTTAGATATGATTGCCCTGACAAAACAGACGAGTCATTCTGTGGTAGGTGAATTCCTAAATTATATCCTGACTCTATGCATGAAATAGATAAGGAAACACTAGTCTAATTTCTAAGTAGCACAGCCTAATGTCCTAAAAGCATTCAACATGACTTAGAACAATTTCTTAATTTAGGGGTTATAGTATAAAAATTATAGAAAGATAATTCACTTTTCTAGCAGGCCCAGTAACAGGGGTCTTCAGACTAATGTTTTGGATTCGTGACTCCTGTGTTCTCGGACTCTTCTTGACTCCGTCCCTCATCTGCTGCCTATTCTCTTCTCTTATTGTCTCAAGTCTTTACACTGTCATAGAAACTAGGAAGGAAGCATTATGGTATTCTCAGATTAATGCATTCAGATGTGCCATTGCCAACATGTACATATAACAACAGGTACTGCATCAAATATATAGGGCTCAAATGTAAAGCAATTTTAACACAGATGGAGACTTTAAACCCCAAGCCCTGGTCAACAGGATGGCCATTTTTTGGTATCTGCTAATTCAAAGATTATCCTAAACACCCCAAAGGCAAATTATTTAATTAAAAGTAAAATTCTCAGCCAAAGATGTTTGCTGAGAGAAGAAAAATTAATCTGTTAGTTGGGTGGGGTGAAATACACCTATAATCCTAATACTTTGGAAGCTGAGACAGGAGGATCCCAGGTTCAAAGTCAGCTTCAGTAACTTAATGAGGCTTTCAGCAACTTAGCAAGATCCTGTTTCCAAATAAAAGATAAAATAAGAGTGGGGTGGGTTCAATCCCCAGTACCACAAAAAAAGAAAGAAAAATTAATCTGTGTTTGAACTATAAAGTATTAGAACAAATGGAGAATAAATAGTTTGCACTCTTTTCCCCTTCTCTGCTCTTATTGAGTAGTATTACAGTACTATTTCTCAAGTACCTTCACAATGTTAAAGGCGGATTAAGAATATTCAGAAAACACAGAATACAGGAAACCTATCTGTCTTATACCAGTTTGGTCAAGAAATTCTAGGATTTAAGAAATTCCAAAAGGCTTTTTTTTTTTTTTTTGTACTGGGGATTGAACACAAGGGCATTCTACTTTTGAACTATACACAGACCTATTTTTTATTTTTATTTTTTAAATTTTGAGACAGGATATCAGTAAGTTTTTGAAGATTTCATTAAGTTCCTGAGGCTGGCCTCGAACCTGAAATTATCCTGTAGAAGATCACCAAGTATTAGGATTATAGGTGTGTGCCACCATACCTGGCTAGGTTCATCGTATTCTTTAACACAGAAAAAATTGATCCTTAATGTACCGATACATCAAAAATTAACTGTCCCATCTAGACCAAAACAGTCATTAAACAAGACTGGTTCATTCCATGAGTGAGATGGGACAGTAATGAACTCACATTAGCCAAGTGTTTACACGGCGGATCACAGATGGGAGACAGTATCAGGGAAGGAGTTGTGATCACATTTTGTCATGGGTGGCCACTAAAATGATTACACAGAAGTGATAATAATATTTGTAAAAGTTTATATGCCTTGCTGATTCTACCCAATGTGTATATTTTGTAAACATGGAACTTCTTAGGTCAACTTCATAATTTAATAATATAATTTAGGATTAGATAACATGTTTTGATAATTTTTTTGTGGCATGGGGGGTGGATCCCAGGGGCTTTTTCTACCTATGGGCTGTACTCCCAGACCTATTTTATGTTTTATTTGGAAACAGGGTCTCACTAAGTTGCTGAGAACCTCACTACTAAGTAGCTGAGATGGCTTCGAACCTGTGCGGTCATCCTGTCTCAGCCTCCCAAGCACTGGGATTACAAGCGTGCACCGCCATGCTCAGCTTGATAATTTTTTAAAATATCCTGGGTGAATGTTTACTATTAGATCACTATTTTTAAATCATAGGAAATATTTTTATTTTGTAGGCATATGATCTTTTTGTAAGATGCATGTTTCATATAATAGTCTCACCACTGTGACCCCCAAACCTGACCACACAACCTAGAGGACTGAAGCCTGTGGATCTCAGGGTATGGCACAGAGAGCAAAGAGAAGGGCGTGAGGGCTCTGCTCTCACATCACAAGGGAGGCCAGAAGAGACAGAACAAGGGGAGGAGGGCCATATAGCATTCAAGGCCACACTCCAGGGCCCCGCCTCCAGCATGACTGCCTTGTCTCCCAGAGGTCTGGGAACATTCCACATGCAAAACAATGTAATAGTATAATCTACAGCTTTACATTTTTAAATTGATTAATTAATTGAGACAAGAATATTTAACCTAAGATACATCTTCTCCACAAATTTTAGGTGTGTAGCATATTATTGCTGACTGTAGGCTTAATGTCTTACAAGAGATCTCTAGATCCTGTTTATCTTGCTTGATGGATACTTTCTGCCCTCTATTTTTAAAGTCTATAATTCTTATTTTTCAGTGATATAAAGAGCAGGATTCTATTAAATTAAATGTTATAACAAGACATAGTTATATAACACACCTGAATGTCAAGACATAGTTAAATAACACACCTGAATATCATGACTAAAAATCACTTTTTTCACTGGACAGAATCCTCTTCATCCTTCCTCAAAGTTTACATTAAGTTGTATTCTTAAGTTTTTAAATGGTGAAAGTATTATACTGTCACTGTTAATGAAATTTGAAAGCTGTTTGTTGTGTACCTCAAATTTTCTATAGTAAAGAACCCATTAAAGTAAAAAAAATTAAACTCAAACAGTGAGAAACTTAAAATAAACAGATATGCATATTCAAAGATAAATTAAGTTAAAGACAATTTAGAGAGCACTTTCAGTCATGTGTAGTAACATATGACTATAATCCCAGTACTTAGGAGCTGAGAAAGGAGGATCGCCAATTTGAGGCCAGCCTCGGCAATTTAGTAAGACCTTCAGCAACTTGGTGAGATCCTGTTTTGAAATAAAAAATAAATATTTAAAAAAGACTCAGGGTGCATCTCATATCAAAGACAGAATGCTCCTGGGTTCAATCCCTAGCACTAAAATATAAAAAATAAAAAATAAACATTTTAACATAATATAGATAGATATTTTAAATCACTGACTTTGTGATTCCCTGTGATATTAGAATACAGTCACTACAAGAATCTTAAAACCTTTAAAGACAACTGGGTAAACATAAAAGCTACTGTAAATCCCACTGTCTTGAGTTTAAGTAGCTGAGGATTGGCAGTAACCCCTCTGAGACTGAGCTCATGTTTTGTTTGTGACATCAGGGTAGAGAAAGGAGAGCAGAGTCCTGGGGCCGGGAGGTCACTCTGCAGGCCACACAGGCACCAGGGGTGTGCAGAGAACTCTGCCGACACTGCCGCTACACTGTTCAAAGCTAGTTAACATCTCGCCTACTCAAGAGAGCAGATTATTCCCATACGCACAAATTCTTATATTTTAGTTACTATCAAGATTTTTATGAGACAAACCAATATTATCTTTGAAACTCTCCTAATGATTAAATGAACATTTTGCCTAATTATTGAATAATACTTAAAAATGAGATTTTAGTTTTTAAAAACCAAGAATGAGGAAGTGCTGTGGAGACAGAAACCACCATTCATTGACATCCTGTGATTGGTTCGTCTCTTCCTTGTTCTGCTTTATCCAAGTTATGGAAGTTTGCACCTTTGAAGAAAACAACTTGTGTAAATGGTATCTGCCAAAGCCTGGAAATCAGCTTCAAGATTCAAGCACGTTCAGGTGGGGACTTGGTAAAGGAATTACTATTCTTCATGGGGAAGAAAACCACAGGCCAGCGCTCGACCATACAAAGTAAGTGGCCACATAACATGAACATGTCTCTTAGGAAATATTCATCCCGGGCTTCTTGATTCCTGGGCTGGTTAAAGGAAAGCTATATGTTGACGTTAATGAGAGGGTTGAATGCATTCTTTTATTCACTATTGAAAAAAATAAATTACAAAAATAATGAATATTCTCATGAACATTATAGAAACTAGAGAAATTCATGAATAAGTAAACCAAGATAGCTTGTAATATCACCACTCTTTGAAAGATGCTGTTAATATGTTGCCTTTAAAATTATCCACCCTTCTTTCTAAAATTTTTTTTCTTCTCTTCTTTATTTTCTTCTCTACATTCTTGACTTTTGTCAATGTCTTACTTTCAATTTCCACATTTTTTTACTTTTTCATTTTATTCTGTTATGTGTTTATTATACACATTTGTACACATACCGATGTCCAGATTTCCCAAATAGATGTCTGGATACTCCCAGCTGGTGGAATTCTCTAGTATAAAGTCACTGGGAGGAGAAGTGTCTACTGTGTTAGAAATAGAGCTCTAGCAGATATAAAGCACTGGATGAGCAGATGGCACTTGCACTCACTAGGTGACTCTCAACAGGCCAATAAATGTAAGGTATCACAAATAGACACAAGTGCTATGAAAAAAGTAAAAAAAAAAAAAAACCCAAGAATTGTGTGCGTGTATATTTCTACCACTTTATGTCTAAGTATAATGTATAATTATAATGCACCAAAACAAACATTTTAACAAAAGAAAAATGAAAACAGAGAACGGGGTAGGGATGCATGGAGCCCAAACGGAAGCCTCTGTCCTGGGGCTCTGCAGGAAGAGGAGTGTGGCCAGACCAGGTACAGCAAGGGAAAACTATATCAAATTTATTGTGTCAAATATTAAATATTTTTTCATTTTTTTATCTTTTTCACTCTTGGGAATGTGTGAATATTTTATAGCTTTAAAGATATGTTTTATGTACCAACTCTTCTTTATTTAATGGATTTCCTTATTTTCTGTGTCATGTTTTACAAAGTAATTTTTTATCACTGTTTAAGTGCACATATTCCAAAAGGTCAGAGGACTGACAGCCTTATAATGACAAATAGCTGTCCTTTTTCTAGCAGATCCAATTTCCTGAAGATGTTTTATTACATCCTAAGATTATGTAATTATTCACTCATACTTTATAAGATTTATTCGGGACTGGTTATAGGTGCCTGGTCCATAGTTGTAAAATAACATACTTATATAGACATTTCTGGTTTCAAAAACTTTTGACTTTATTTATTGACTTCCTGTTATAAGAAAGGAACCTGTGTTTTCCTCCCCAACCTCCTATTCCTTCCTCCATCTTTCCACTATATTTATACTCAATTTTAACTTTTTAGTTAAAATTGCAATTATACAAAATAGTAAAGTTCCATGTGTTAAAAACGCTCACAGCTTCTTGCTCATTCCCCTTCACATCCCACCCTGCGACCTTCCTCCTTCCCCACAGGAGCCAATGAGCTGGCGATGACACAGTCACATGTTGCCAGGTACTATCTGAACTGTTTCCTGCCCCAGCCTTCCCTCCACCTCCCCGCACTCAGTCCTCATCCACTCCGATTGCTCTGCTCGTCTGTCTCTGCAATAAAGTCTCTCGTGTTTTCTATTTTCTTTCCAGCTTTTACAAATGAGAGAAAATATGCTACCCTTGATTTTCTGAGACCACCTAACCTCACTTAACATAATATTCTTCAGTTCCGTCCAATTTTCAGCTAACGACATAATTTTGTTCTCTATAGCTGAGAAAATTTCTTCTGTATGTGTACACGTGTTCTTTATTCATTCAATAACTTGGCCATCATGAATTGTGCTGCTACTTTTAAAATTTCTGTGCCAGACATCACATGGTGATTATTTCCTTTGTTGACCATGACTTTGTTTACACTGAAGGCCATCGTTGTGTCATCTTTTCTCTTTAAATGTGTCATGTACTGAATGCTCTTTCCCCAGTATCAATGCTCCTTTCCACTGGTCCAGGTGCGGAGGAGAGCGCACCTGCCCTGTTCTGGGCGGCCCCTCCATGGAGCCCTTTGCACGCACTCCCACAGGCCCGCGTAACCGGCCCCACAGGCCTGCAGTGATTCCCTGCTCAGCCCTTCAGCTGAATCCGCGGATTCCTAAACGCCGTAGCTTCCTGTCTCTCTTTTGAGAGATTCACTTTATACATTGCCTGTTCCTCTGTGCTCTTTACCATGTATTGGGTTGTCTCTTTTGTGTACTAGAGAATCTTTTAGTGTTTTTTTTTTTTTAATGATCCTTGGGGCTCCATTAATGTTTGCCAGACACAGCCAGCAAAAGTACGGATTCCAAAGAGAGACGTGAGGATGAAGAATTCAACTCTTAAGAATTTGATTCCAAGAATTTAAAAAATTCTGATGTGAGGTGGGGGGCGCCAGCCTGCTATCTCTACTGGCCGACCCCTGCTCCTGGGTCAACATCTCTACTGGCCAATCTACTGGCTGACACCTACTTCTGGGTCAATATCATCTCTCTTGGGCCGACAACGGGTTTATTTTTTGAGAGGTATTTTATACAGTTACACGTCAATTAATATCCTCGTGCTGTCACCACCAGAATACAATACAGACCAATCCAAAGCACATACCTTACAGGTAGGTTAATCAGTACCCTCGTGCCATCAGCACCTGATCTTCTCCCAGACCTTTTACTTTGAACTTTCCATAACCTTGTTGACTCTGGGCGAAGGACAGTCAGCTGAGTCAGAAATATTCATTTAGGGGAAAGCCTTAATGGCTTCCCACAAATGTTCAGGAGCAAGGCCCTTAAACGTGGACTTGAGACTGTGTGTGTGATGGGTGCCCTTATGTGGCCGTCTACACTGCTGGGTGGTAAGTTCACCACATTACACCAAGTGTCTACATGGTGACTTTTGAAATGTGGATGTTTTCCAATTTTAAGTAGTCACATTGTCTTTCCCTAATATTTTCTTCCTTACATTTTATATTTACAAAACCCTTCCCTATCTTGAAATTGTGTAGCTATTTTATATATGTATATAAAGAAAGAATATGTTATTTAATCCTTTTTTCATTAGGGCCTGTTTATAAAGGTCAGAATCTGAGACTGGTATACTTATTTGACCTTAAAAGAAAGATATTTGTGTGTGTGTGTGTGTGTGTGTGTGTGTGTGTGTGTGTGTTACTGAGGATTGAAACCAAGGACATTCTAACTCTGAGCTACACCTAGGGTCTATATTTGTTTTATTTTAAAATAGGGAATCACTAAGTTACTGCACCCTAACCTTGAACCTACAATTGTCCTGTCTGAGCTTCCTAATGCCTGGAATTATAGGCAAGCACCACCTTGCCCGGCAGGAGAGTATTTCTTTAAATTAATAAAAAATAAAAGCCGGGCGTGGTGGTGCACGTTTATAATCCCAGCATTCAGGAGATTGAGACCAGAGGATCGCGGTTCGTGGACACCCTCACCTACTTAGTGAGGCCCTCCGCAAACAATAAAGAATAAAAAAAGGGCAGGGGTATAACTCGGAGGTCAAATGCCTCTGGGTTCCATCTCCAGACACCCCCCCCCAAAAAAAGGAAAAGCCAGGAACCATGGAGCATGCCTGTAGTCCCAGGAGTTGGGGGGTTGAAACAGAAGGATCACAGGTTCCAGGCCAGCCTTAGTAACTTAGTGAGAGCCTCTAAAATTTGAAGGGCTGAAAGAGTGGCTTAGAGGTAGAATATCTCTGGTATGGATAAAAATATATATAAATAAATAAAAAGCAAGGAGAAAGAATATAATGGTGTTGACAGAATATATAAATTTTGAAAATGTCAACAACATAATACACAAGACAGTTGTATTAATATATTTCAATATGACTGGATTTTTTTTCCCTAATTTTCTTGTCTCTATCTTTGAAGTACTCATCTTTCTCTGGCTTTTTCTTTTTACTTCTTTTTACAAAATATTATTATTTATTTCCTCATCACATTCTCATTTTGTGTGTGTGTGTGGTACTGGGGATTGAACCCAGAGTCATTCTACCAACAAGCCATTCCACCAGCACAATTCTATTTATTTTTAAAGAGTCTCATTAGGTTGCTGGGGGCCTTGGTAAGTGGCTGAGGCTGGCTTCAAACCTGCTATCCTCTTGTCTTGGCCTACCAAGTACTGGGATTTTAGGTGAATGCCACCAGGCCCAGCTTAAAATTTTATAGCTACCATGATCTTGGATTTTTTTGTTTGTTTGTTTGTTTGTTATTTCACTTTACTGTTCATCCTCTTTTTTTTTTTTTTTTTTTTTTTTTGGTCTCCTCTTCCAGAATTCAATAAATAATGCCTTTTCTGTTTTGTGTTCCAAAATCATCCTGGGTGCTTAGCCTTCCTCCTCTTATTCTGATGATGTCAGGAAAATTATTGCAGACAGTAAAGGAAATCCCCATTGATTTCCAGAGCTCTTTTCAGTATCTCCATGCCTTTTATAGTCTTCTTTCTCCCAAGGTTTCATGACTCCCAACATCTGTAGCTGCTGCTTCAAAGAAAACTAATGGTAGAGATGTTACTGGTCCCTGACTGCCTTGGCCCAACAGCTTTGTATTTAAGGGAAGTCATGATATCTTTAATATCCAGTCATTTCCTTCGGCTGACGCCCCTCTTCTCCATTTTGAGGTCTCCTTTGTTGCCGTTTTCTTCAGTTGCACTGATTCTAGTGTTGCAGCATTTGATTTAAGTGTTAGCAGTATAGTGGCTCCCAGCATAGAGAGCGGCCCAGATGGATACTGTTTTGTTTTAATCATGTTTTGTCAGCTGGCAAGTCGTATTTTGAAATTTTCATAGACACATTTTCCTTGGGCTGCTTCTGACTCACAATAAAGCAGAAAGTAGTTCCAGCCAGTTCCTGCCGCTTCTGTAAATAAGCCATATTTCATTAATAATCTAAATTACCATAGAGGAAAAGGCAGGCCAGACTAGAATCTCACATGTAGTGGTAAATGTGTAAGTTGAAATAAGGCAACATATCTTACAAGCCAACACACTGCTGTGTCTCTCCCTACTCCACCGTCTCTAGTGCACTGCACATTCTCTGCATCTCCTGCGACTCTTGTTTTCCAAGTAGCATTATTTTTGGATATTTGGTACAAAATAGATCTCAGCAATTACTTGTCAAATGAATTGGTTGCTCATTAAGACCAATACAGTCCTGCTTCTAATTACAGGCTATAAAGCACAACATTAAATAGATTTTACATAGAGATATTTAGCAGCCAGATACAATTTGGCAGATAGAGTCTGCGTGATAGTGAATCATGGAGAAGGCGCCAGCCCCCAAGCTTACATCCCGGCCTTCATCTCCTCTCCCCTCCGGGGCCACCCTTAGCCAGGGAGGGCTTGATATTTTCCACTCGGTAGTAAGAAATAGTTCTTGTCCCTCACATGTCATATCCTAGTGTCTTATAGTAAAACTCCAATCTCAGTTTTCAACAATTTTTTTTATATATTTCATATTTAAAGGGATGCCTCACTAATTTGGAAAATGCTTCTCTCTCTCTTTGGCTCTCAAAATTCAAAGCCAGATTTTTAAAGCTATTACGTCTTGAAAGAGTTTTCAAGGCCAGTTTTAAAAATCAAAAAGGATTTATGCCAATTATTTCTTTCTCTTTACATTCTACTCTGTTCGCTGTCCCTAAGGCGAAGATTGCTTCTGCTCAGTACGAGGAATATCACTTATAGGCACATATAGGAGAAAAGTACATTGATATAGTTCAAAATATTGTCTTACTTTAAACACTTAATGAAGCAATAAAACATCTAGAAAAGTCGTAGTAGAGTGCAAATATGTAGGGAAACTTCCACTGTGCAGCCGCAGTGTGAATTAGGAAAGTCATGTCTTCTTTTAGGGCTGGGCATATGCAGGACAGAGCTTGGTGAGTAGATTCTCCCTGAGTCAAGGCAGGCCCTAACTGAGGAGACTGGCATGGTCTTTTCCTAAGATTGCAATCAGGGCGTATAGAAATAAGTATGGCTCTCACCTATCACCCAAAGAATTAATAAAGTTTATTTGATGAAAATATTATCAGTTGTAATTTGCATGTCCTCTTGAGATTGGGGTTGAATGGATTTTTTGTTTGCTTTAAATGATGCAGTGGGAAAGAATATTTAGTAGAAAAGTTTAGTGTTAGGAAAAAGAACCACAATCTGGCTTAAATATAGAAGCAAAAGGATTTCATATCCACGTATGCTCCCACAGCTATAGGGAAGCTGGCAAAAACAGTAACCCTTCTCAGCTGAAGAATACTTTTAAAATTGTTCTTTCATTATTGAATCAAGGTATTTGGATCACCTAGTATCTGAGCTTTGTGGTTCATTCAAATTTAAATATGTTTAGAATATTGTAGGTTTGGGAGTATTGTGTTTTATAATGATTCCTTCCCGTTCATAATTTCATAAGATCTCAGGATCTTGCAGTCTGACAGATAAAATTGGTTTAGTTGGCTGAGTCCCTTAGGCCAGGCAATGTTACTATATTCATTCACATATTGGTTCATTGCTAAGCACCATATTTTTACGATTATTTTTATCTCATAGAAAAAAATATTTGTTTAACACAACTTACATTTTTCCTGCTGTAAGCCCAAAGAGAGCAAAGTTTTAGGTCCTTGGCCTTAAATACATTTTATTTGACTTAATGTCCATCCTGTAGTTAAATAAGATTTCTTACGAGCACAAAATCATTCCCTTGGGCAAAATTAAGTTATGGCAAGTTCATCATTCATGTAGAATGGGTCGAGTTGTAAATACACTCATAGAAAATTTAGGTGAAATTTCTAAAAATGTGGTCAAGGACTACAGATAATTTATATACATTTTCATGTGTTACATATACATATAAGTGTATATAAACACAGACATATTTAAATGTAGATTTTTGAAATGATCAAAATCTCTGGGAATTTAGTTGAAAATCTATATTTCACCACTATTTCTATATGGTTTTAGAACTTCATGATTAGGGACTTCCATGACATGAAGACTAGTTTTCAAGCCTATTCCAATTTTGATCGTTGTTTTTTTTCCCCTTTAAATCTTGTGTAATTATTTGAGTTTATAACATCCACTAACCCTCACGAAAACAAGGTAGCAAAGTTGGCAGTGGGCTTGTCTGCTAAGGAGGGGTCTGGGGTGTGGCCTTGGGGATTCTGTATCCTTCCTCCTCCCCCTGCTGCCCGGATTCTGGCCTCTATGATGTGAGAGCAGAGCCTTGCCCTTTCCCTCTCTCTCCCTCCCACTGCCACACTCTAAGCACCAGATGCTGGTCTTACATGAACTGGACCCAAGATCTCAAAAAAAGAATAAGTAAATAAATGTTCCTTCCTCTAAGTTGTGTGGTCAGTGTTATAGGTTATAGCAATGAGAATATTGACCGAGACATCATCTAAGGGATATATATATTTATTTATTTATTTATTTATTTATTTATTTATTTATGTGGTACTGGGGTTCCTGGAAACCCTTCTATCTCCGGGCTACACTCCCAGACCTATTTTTCTTACTTTTTTAAAAATTTGGAAACAGGGTCTCTTAAGCCAGCGTGGCTGGCTTGGAATCTGCACGATCCTCCTGTCTCTGCCTCCCAAGCGCAGGGATTCCAAGTGTGAGCCACCATGCCAGGCTTAAGTGACTGATTTTTTCTTTTAAAGAATTAGACATTTCAAAAGAAACAAAATGATTGCTATAGGGTAGCTGCATTAAAAAAGTCAAATCAAATGTATGTATTGTAAAGTGACTATAATTAAGAAATAGCTTGGAAAAATGCTTTAGCTTGAATTAACCTAGAAAACATATACTTTATATTTTGCTTCAGTTGTCATCAGGATCATCAATATTATAAGAAATAGAAACTTACTAAGAACCATCTCCAGGCAGGGGAAGTTTCCCAGGAAAAGGAATATGCAGTTTCTTCCAGGTGGGGGTGCAGGGACTCCTGTCCAGGAGCCTCCTGAGGCATCCTGGCTGTGATCTCTGTGGAGAAGCCATGGACTGCTTGCACATCCATCCTGCAGCTGAGCTACTTGCCTGACTGGCTGATTTCAGAGTCCAGGGACTTGGTATTATCCTTATAGTGATTCGCTTTTGCTGGAAACATTTTGATGTTGAATAATTATGGCATCTCCTTTCCCCGGAGGTACTTGCTTGGGTCCAGGGTAATTCTCTAGGGATAGCACGCAGCAGCAACACAGCTGTACGACATGGGTCACAATACTCTGGGCTATTGGCTTCTATCTCCAGATGTTATCCCAGGTGCAGGCTGCAGGCTCACAACGGGGTTTTGGGGAATGGAGGGTCTTTTTCTGCTACGGATTCCTGGGAGGACCATCTTCCCTGTGCCTCACTGGGCTGTTCCTCCTGAAGGGCCTGGCCTTGGGGGGGCTTAGTATCACATGGGAGGCACTGCCAGGAGTGGGTCCCTCTCTCCTGGGCTGTGTAGGGGATGGCGGGCAGGTTGTGTCTTCTGTCCCAAATGCATATTTTCACCTGGAGAATGCTCCAAGGGCAAGGAGGTGGAAAGGAGGCTTCTTTGCTCTGCTCTTTGGGGCGACAGGTTTTCTGGGGATGGAGGTGGCCTGACCCCTCTCCCCTGATGCTCCAGTCTAACCTTGAATGAACATCCTGCCCCCTGGCTTGCTCTGTGTTCAGAAATTCAGTATGTAGCCACAGATTCATCAAATGTCCTGTTTCGCACAACCAGCTAGTTCTGGTGTGAGTAGAAACCCAGGTGACTCACGGTTCTCACGATCACGTGGTTCAGGTACTTGGTGAGTTCTTCTCATCCTGACTCAGCCAAAGGCGCCCCAGAATTTGGTCACATTGGCCTCCAGATCAGGTCCACAGTCACATCTGATGGAGGATGCTTGTGCACTGGGGAAAGGTGAGAGGGCACCTGTGCTTGGCCTGTAGGCCCTGCACGTATGGCTTCTAATGGTGGTGCCACTGCATGGAGGTGGATCGTGAGCATAAAGTAGAGGTTGACATCCAGGCCCAGATGTCTAACCTCAAGGCCGTGTCACTCCCCTGATGCAGCTCTGGGGCACAGAACAGGAGCAAGTGGCAGAATGCCCTTGTCTTCTGCCTGCCTGTGATCCCGAGGCAGCCCAGAGTCGATGACTTGGGTGTTTCCTTCTTGAGCCAACAGGATGCCTGCTGGCTTCAGGTTCCTCTACACAATGGCCTCCTCATGGCAGTATTGTATTGTGCACGAGACCTTGAACAGCAGCCAGCTCTAGTCCTCCTGCAGGCCAGTGGGCTGTGCTCTCTGCACATATGCTCCGTCTCCATGTGGACCAGTGGGCTGTGCCCTCTGTACTCGAGCTCCGTCTCCATGTGGACCAGTGGGCTGTGCCCTCTGCACACGTGCTCCGTCTCCATGTGGACCAGTGGGCTGTGCCCTCTGCACACGTGCTCCATCACCAGGTAGATGTAGTTTATCTACAATCTAAAATAGCTGGACCACATTTGGATGTTCCACAGTCTCAACTATATCCAGTTTAGATACAATGAAGGGAGCATATATCTGTCCTTAGGACCTTCATGGCCACCTCTGTCCCTCGCGATGCCCCTCAGGATCTCATAGTGGCCCTTCAGGGCATCTCACAGTGAGAGCTGGCCAAGAGGCCTGGCCTGCCTCACTACTCTCTCTCCTTGCTCTGTCCATTGAAAGCTGCAGCAGCAACTAAAAATGCTAGCCACAAAACAATGAGAACCAACACACAGACATACAACAAAATGACAAACACACACACACACACACACACACACACACACACACACAGCCAAAAAGCCCAAACCAACAAATCAGATCCAGAGCCACAGGTTAGCTCTCTGAGTCTTAACAGGTCACCACCCACTGGCTCCCTATAACTAGAGCTGGGACTCCCTCACAAGGGCTTTTTGTGACATCACAGCAAGGAATGGTGGTTCACGGCTGGGCGTGGCTGGGGCTGCCCCACTTTGAGCCTCAAGGACCTTTTCTTTTTTAATAAGAATAAAAACTCTAGAAGATTTTCTTTCAATGTATTATGGAGACTTTTGTTTGCTTGTTTAGAAATAGAATTTGCAGGATGCTTCGATATCCTTTTTGCATTTTTTTTTTGTGTGTGGTATTAAAGATTAATACCCCTCAGGGGTATTCTACCTCCAAAGTACACCCCAAGCCCTTTTTTAATATTTTATTTTCAAGCAGGGTCTTGTTAAGTTGCTGAAGGCCTTGCCAAGTTGCTAAGGCTAGACATAGCCCAGTACTTGGGAGGCTGAAGTACTGGGATTACAAATGTGTGCCCCCATGCCCAGATCAGATTCCTTTTTCTTTCAACTTGGAATGGCCAGTGTCAGGAGGACGGTAGACCTTCACACACGTGGTTACACTACAACAGAATTTTCTGCTCCCTAAGACTCCAGAGACATGTTGTTAGTATCTATGGGCCTAGACAAGGAAGCGTTCACCTTAATTTCCCCATAAGGTCTTCACTGAGTATCTAGTCAGAAACCTGGAATCCAGAAGATAGTGGGTTGGTTTACTAAAAGTGATGAATGCCACACCTGTCAGCCAGGAATCCTGTAGGCAGCAAAAATGTCCTTCTCGCCCCTAGGAGGGGGAAGTTGGAGGTGCTCCCAAACGCCTTGGTCCTTTCACACTGCTGTAGCAAAACACCTGAGGCTGCGTGATTTATGAACAACTGATATGGCTCACTGTGATTCAGCAGGTCCACGGTCAAGATCTCAGCATATTCAGTGAGTGGCGAGGGCTGGCTTCCTCCTCCCGGCGTGGCACCTCCACATGAGTCCTTACATGCCAGAGGTTGAACTCACTGCCTCAAGCCCTTTCATCCCCCCCACCTTTTCCTCATTCTTTGCTTTAGCAGTGCTGGGATTGAACCCAGGGGTGCTCCCAGCCCTTTTATTTCATTTTTAGAGATGGCGTTGCTGAGTTACCTAGGCTGGCTCCCATTATCGATCCTCGTTCCTCAGCCCAGTGAGTAGCTAGAATTACAGGCTTGTGCCACGGTGTCTGGCTTAATGTACACTTGAAAATATGTGTGGCCAGACGTGGTGGCGCACGCTTGTAATCCCCGCGCTTGGAAGGCAGAGACAAGAGGATCGTGCTGGTTCAAAGCCAGCCTTGCTGGCTTAAGAGACCCTGTTTCCAAATAAAAATATAAAATAGGTCTGAGAGTGTAGTCTGGAGGTAATAGGGTTTCCAGGAACCCCAGTACCACCAAAAAAAAAATATATATATATATATATATATAATACTGTGTGTGTGCAGTGCTGGGGTCAACACGGGGCCTTGTGGACACTAGGCAAATGCTTTCTTCTTTCTTCCTTTATTTTCTTTCTTAAAATTTTTTGGTACTGGGAATTGAACCCAGGGGTATTCTAACTCCAAGCAGTATATTCAGCCCTATTCCATTTTTTATTTTGAAACAAGGTATCACTAATTTACTGATGGCCTTGAACATACAATCCTCCTGTCTCAGACTCCCAAGTGTGTAACTGAGATTACAGTTACACACAAGGACACTGGGCCTAGTGGTCTAAAGAAAAGACCCACCGGGTCCATGAGCTTGGAGCCTCACAGCCTAAGTGACCCCTGGAGGCCCCGTCTCTCAACACTGCTGCCTTGGGGTTGACATTTCAGCAGGAAGTGTGCCGGGACACAGACTCTCAGACCACAGAGCCAGATTACAAGATCCAAGGTAGCTGCTGGTCACTGGATGTGCCCTGCATGCAGGAGTCCTGTAAGGGGACTGAAGGTTCAGTCACCAGCACACACACACACACACACACACACACACACACACACACACGAAAAAAAAAAAGAAAAAATAGGGCTAGAGTTTGTAGCCACTCTTCAAAGAGAGACTGTGGGATCTAAGTAGAAGAAAATACAGCAGCTTTGCAGATCCTTCCCTCCAGCTGACTTTATAAAGTGTCTTCCTGGTTGCTAAACCCATCTTTTATTGAACTCTGCCAACTTCTTAGATGATCTTAATTATGAAGGAAATATTTCTCCACCGGCACCTCCTGGGTTTACTTCTTCTGTCCAGTGGGGATTTTCACCTCCACTCTAAACACTATTGATTTTGTCTCATGTTTCCAGTCAGGTTCACCACAGGGAGGGGTTTTAAAATTTCTGTCCTTTTAAAAGAAATTTACTAAATTGAATTTGTGCTTTTCTATGGGGTTTGAGATTTTATTATTTCAAACAACCAAGAGTTCTCTGGATTTTGAGATAAAGTCAACTGAACAAGAGTTAACTGAATGCAGTATACATAAAGCTAAGTATAAAAATACGGCATGAGCTTTCGGAGCAGAAAAGAAGGCTCCGTCACCTCCTGCGTTTGCTGTGGGTTCATTTGGGAGGCATAGAACCTGAAGCAAGGCGAGAGAATGCATTTCCTTTACGCCATAAAACTTTTTGCTGGAATATAATGCTTGTGCTTTGCATATTAAAACATTTATTTTCAGAATGATGTGACTTTAATCCAGCTATCCACACACTTTGACACTGGGAACATAAATTATTCTTGAGAGTTTTTATAATATTCGAATGAAACTGTAAACTAGGAGCAGCGGTAGTTTTCATTTAGTAATTCTGGCACAGACTTGTTCTCCTCAGTATTATTTGAATTAATCTTGCTTTTAGAACTCCAAACATACTCTTCCTTAGTTTCAAGGAGTTTTGAAGTAATGTTACCATTTAGAGCTAATGAGACTGGGCTGGGTGTGGCGGTGCACACCTGTCATCTTTGTACTTGAGGGGCTGAGACAGGAGGATGACAGGTTTCAGCCAGCCGCAGCAATTTAGTAAGGCCCTCCCCAACTTAAGAACCCGTTTCAAAATAAAAAATAAAAATGTTGAGGGTATAGCTCGGAGGTAGAATGCCTCAGGATTAAATTCCTAGTGCCACAAACAAAACAAACAACAATTGACTTTTATATAGTAAAGCATCCTAGACCTGCAAAGAATAGTGATTGCTTACTAAATGATAGGCTTCGTGCAGTTTCTTTCATACATAGTAAGTCCTCTCAGGGAACTTTTGGGGTAATTATTTCTGTTTTACAGAAGAAAAAACTGAGGTTTAAAGTTATTAGACAGTGTGTGTGTGATGCACCATTTTTGTAAACCTGAAGGCTGGAATCTTTAAGCTTCACAGGTGTAAGAGGAGATTCTCTTACCCAGCATCCTACATCTTCTCATGACTCTTCTTTGCCTATGAGGCCCGCAGCTGAGGGGTTTATGTCTTGATTCAGTTCTATGCCCTCTGATTTTCAAGTATAGAAAATCGGAGCTGGTACTAATTCTGACCCACAGGGAAAGAAGATAAAGTGTGTACCATAGCAGCCTGCAGGGAAAACAGGCTCGATGACATGCCCAGTGTTCTGCACTGTTCTCGCTGACTTTTCCCTTATGTCCAGAACTGAAATTTTGATAAGAAGCGACCAAGGTAATCATGTTCTTCGTTGCTGAAGATTGCTTTAGGCATCACACTCACCTATATGACTTGTTAAAACAAGAATCTCGGGCCCCTCCTAGATTAAGGGTGGGCCTTATCCACCCTTCCTCCCTCCCTCCCTTTTTTGGGTGGGATACTGAAGATTGAACCCAGGGTATCCTATCTCAGAACTACAACCTCCACCCTTTTTATTTATTTATTTTTAAACAGGGTCTTGCTAATTACGGAGGCTGTCCTGGAACCTGAGATCTTCTGTCTCAGCCTCAAGGGTTTACATTTTTAGCAAGGTCTCAGGTGATGGTGATACAGCTAATCTGGAGGCACATGCCATCACGTTAAGGACCACTGGTTTAGTCAAGATCTGGTTCCTGAAACTGGCGGCCTGTTACCTGGAGGCACTCCTGAAAGATATTGTCTCCAGGTCTTTTTGCATTCGATCAAATCGAAATTTTGGTGGTGTACCTAGCTGCATGTATTTTTATAAAGCCTATTCAAAGTTGGCCACTCACCCAACTGATAATCAAAAACGCAAATTACAGAGAATATTTATTGGCTCATCCAAGCCATAACAGCCCCAAGTAATGGACTTGCTTTTATTTCTCTTCCCCTTTAACCTCTTGAAACGAGCCTGCACTCTGGATTTTGTTTTACACATTTGTCTCCGCAAAGGCAATTCTTTCCTCTTCTAGAATTATATTCTTCTATTTTCTTGTTGTTTATTTATTTTTGTGTTAAGGGTTTTTTACTTGGCAAACTGATAGTCTACCTTTCCCAAGTTCTTGTGAGGAACATGCAGGTTTATATAGGCTTTCCAAAATAACCAAGTATTGAAGCTTTTATGTATAATTTTGTGGAGAAACCCTGGAAGAATAATGTAAGAATATATTGGAGATCTTATTGACTTTACCTCAGCGGTAAGTGTTAATAGAAATCGAATTTAAGATGTAAACTCAAGGTAAAGACTGGTCAGCCTTAAGATAGTAAGAAAATTAGAATTTGCTTATAAAAGATGAGGTGAATAATCTCATTGGCTATTTGCGAGTTGATTTATCAAATTCATATCTATTGGATATTTGAAATAGCTCTTTGGAAGTTTTCCATTATTTATTATAATGTGAATGAAATAACTTAATTTATTCATTTTCTCTTTGTGAAGATAGCTGAGAGAAACTCGTTTCTAATCTGTTGTGGGCACATGGTGTACTTTACTGACGTTGTCAAGGGGCTCGGCTTCCTGTTGACTTATAGTTCTGATTTGGGCAGTTTCCCTCCTCACTGTGGCTACTAGAAAATTTATAACCAAACTTGTGATTTAATGTTTGGGAAACTCTGGAGCACTGGGTAGTCTCATTCGACCCTTGACTTCACTTAGTGTCCCTACCCTTATTTCAACTTGGTCTTATCTCTATTGACATAGTATACACATGATATTTATGTTATATATAACATTTGTGATATCATATATAACAATAGTCTCTATAATGTATATGATATATATTTGAGTGTGTATCTTTTAGCTACGCTACTATAGTGTATGTGCTTTCATAAATAGCATTAAAATTTGAGAACAAGGTAAGATTTAATAAACAAAAATTAAATTTAAAAATGGCAAACAATATTAATGATCTTTTTAGAAATATACTAGTTCTGTGAACCTTGTTCTAATTGTAATACTTTATTATTTACTGATAAATGTTTTCAATTTTGTGGAGTAATTCTAGTTTTCTCATTATTATTCACTATAAAATTATTAGAGATATTAAAATTCTATAATTATGTGATTAAAAGAGGGAATGTATACAAATGATATTTTCTTTCATTAAATACAGAATGTTTAGACACTATTTGGGGCATGATAGCACAAGTAATATAGTTTCTGGAATAATAAAGTTTGGGGTAAGAATCTAAATTTTCATAACTATCATCATTGCTATTTTTAAGAATATTCTTTACATATTTAATTACATTTTATAAGAACATACTGGCTGCACACTATCTCAAATACATACACTAGTTTTATGACCTCATTTATATTTCCTGAGAAATATTACTTTGAAGGCATGTTAAAATATGGCTTAACAGCTTTATTCCTTTATTATTCATTTAGTTAGATTTTTGTGATCCTGATGACTGAACCAGGGAAGTTCTACCTTTGAGATACAACTTCCAGCTCTATTTTATTTTCAAACAATGTCTAAGTCACTAAGTTTCTCAGGCTGCCCTGGAACTTGTGATCCTCCTGTCTGTTTTCCAAGTATTGGCATTTAATAGATATTTTTGTATACCAGGTAAAAAGATAACTTATATAACAGAGTTACAAATGTTTGAAAATTTGTATATGAGAAAAAATTATATCTCATCTAAAATAGAATGTAAGGACCTTAAAGTCCAGCGTTAAGTGTACACAGAGGAGGGGTTAACACAACAGGAACGATAAAACATTTTGACGGAGGCAGTTGGTGAGCCGGCTTTAAAAAGCAGCAGAGAATTTAACTAATACAAAATTATGCTCATCCAAGCTTAGAGAAATGAGAAATGATAATTTGATAATATGAAAACCTAGTAAGATCAAATACTTGAAAGAGAAATGAATTCAGTACCTTGGCACCTGGAGGAGAAGGTCCCAGAACAGAAATAAAGATCCTACCAGAGGACACAATTTGTGAGAGGGACGACAAGAAGGACCAGAGGGAAAAGATGTGAAGATGTGTGTGTGTGTGTGTGTGTGTGTGTGTGTGTGTGTGTGTGTGACAAACTTTACTTTTTCCTTAAAGCTTGTCATTTCCACAAGCTTTGTTTATCCGGAGTGTGTTATCAGTGAGCAAATGTACATTACACTGCCAGCTGTTTTTCCTTTGATTACTGATTGGATACCTGTCTATCATCTACCATTGATGTATGGATATGTATCCAAGTAGAACATTCTTTTATATTGGGAAAATGGAAAATGCAGACCCTTAAGAGTACATATTGGAGCCCAGCCCAGGAACATGTACCTGCAATCCCAGAACTTGTGAGGCCGAGACAGGAGGATTGCAGGTTCAAGACCAGCCTCAGCAAGTTAGACTGTCAACAACTTAGTGTGGTTCTGTTTCAAAATAAAAAATTTAAAACTAGGGCCGGGGATATAGCTTAGAGGTAGAATGCCTCTGGGTTCAGTCTCTAGCAGTACACCAACACACACACACACACACACACACACACACACACACACACAGAGTGAATACAGTGAGACAGAAAATTCTTGGTGTCAAAGGGGAAATGAAATCAAGTACCCAGAGGTAGGAGCAGTACTGTGGGACTGTGAAGGGCTCTGGTTTGAATGTCAGCATTACATCTAGACACAGTAAGTACTTGACCTTTACACAACTTAATAGTATTAGCATCAATTAAATGCATCCACGTCCCAGTGTCAACATTCTTCAGTTTCCCCTTGTAGCTTTGTAGCCAATTTGCATCATTCTATTAATTATATTTAAGTTAGCTTACATGTTGATTTATGTTAGAAAAATGTAACATTTTTATTGATGTGTGTGTGTGTGTGTGTGTGTGTGTGTGTGTGTTACTAGGGACTGAACCCAAGGGCTCTCTACCTCTTAGCTATACACCCAGACCAGATCTATTTTTTTTTTAAACAAGGTCTCACTGAGTTGTGGAGGGTCTTGCTAAATCCTCCTGTCTCGGCCTCCCAAATAATGGGATTACAGGCATTTACCACCACACCTGGCTATTTTTATTGATTAATATTATGAAAATAATCCATTCAGCACAATTTCTTACATCTATCATGTTTTTGGGCAAAGTCTTATGGATTTCTTTTCTTGAAGCTTCAAATTTAACTTTAAAAAATGTATGTTATCAGTAAGAACATGTAAAACACATTGCCAGCTATTTTTCTTTGATTTTTGATTATTTGGCAAGCTCTCTTACTTTTCGCAAAAACCTGGAATTCTACTTTCGTACATTAATTTTTTTTTTTTTTTGGTGGTACTGGGGTTCCTGGAAGCCCTTCTACCTCTGGGCCACACTCCCAGACCTATTTTATATTTTTTGAAACAGGGTCTCTTGAACCAGTGCGGCTGGCTATGAACCTGCACGATCCTCCTGTCTCTGCCTCCCAAGTGAAGGGATTATAAGCGTGCGCACCACGCCTGGCTTCGTACAGTAAATTTTAAAGAAACTCTTCCACAGTGTAATCAACAAGTATTGACAAAGGGCACCAGCCATTAAAGTCACTGCTCTCTGATTCTTTTCTTTTTTTTAATTTTTTTATTGATCCATTGTATTCATATATCATAATGGGATAAAAAAAAAAAAAAAACTTGTGTAGACATACATGCACACATTGCCCAGTTAGCCCCTGCCCATTCCCCAGCCCGTTCCCTCCCCATCTCACCTTCCCACACTTGGCTTAGTGGTTGACATCTATCTACATATTTGTTTAAGTATTTCCTGTGCTTTAGAGAGTTTCTCTCTTCCTCCCTCCCATCCCCTCAGTTAGGTTGCCTTATTTTCTTCTATAGGATTTCCTTTTTCATCTAGAGTTCCTCCTGTTACCCGTTTCTCCTTACCTTTCACATATTAGGGAAAGCATCTGATTTCTTATTTTTTTGACTGACTAATCTCCTCCAGTTCCATCCATTTCCCTGTAAATCATGTAATTGTGTTTTAAATGGCTGAGTAAAATTTCATTTGTACATATCCCACAGTTTTGTAATCCATTCATCTGTTGATGGACATCTTGGCTGGTTCCAGAGTTTGGCTATGGTGAATTGTGCAGCTATGAGCATAGATACACATGCATTAGTTTGGTAGTTTGGTTTCCTATCTTTTGGGTAGATACCCAGAAGTGGTATTGCTCAATCAAATAGTAGATTTGTTCCCGTTCTTCTGAGGATCCTCCATACTGTTTTCCAAAGTGGTTGCACTAATTTGCAATCCCATCAACAATATTTTAGAGTTCCCACTTTTCCACATCCTCGCCAGCATCTGTTGTTGTTTGTGTTTTGAATGATTGCCATTCTAGTTGGAGTTAGGTGAGATCTCAGGTAGTTTTGATTTGCATCTTCTTTTCAGTACTCTCATAAACTGAAGGTGTTCTGTGAAATTTTCATGTTTGATGAAACTGCATGCCTGAAGTTTTCCATGGATTACTTAAGAAGAAAGCTGAGCATGTCTACTTTAACACACAGTGGACTGAAGCAGTAAGGAGACTTTTGTTTGAAAGTACCAATAAGTCTGATGTTTGACCTAACATTGGTACACTACTACCTGTTGTGACAGAAATAGTATTTTCTTATATAGCTAAAATTTTTGTTTAAAAAATTCATGATTTAGAAATAACTATACACTAGCTGGCAAGGTGGTACACACTTGTAATCCCAGCATTTGGGAGGCAGAGTCAAGAGAATTATTCCTAGATGGACTCAGCTACTTAGTGAGGCCCTTTGCAACCCTGTTTCAAAATAAAGAATAAAACCCTGTTTCAAAATAAAGAATAAAATATAGGGCTGGGGGTATAGTTTGAAAGTAGAATGCCCCTGGGTTCCATCTTCAGTAACACACACACACACACACACCAGGGTGCACCCATCACAGCAGTACCAGCTTTTTCTCAGGCCCTCTTTCTATGGTTTCCGCTACCCATGCTCAATCCTCAATCGTGATCCAAAATCATTAACTAGAAAATTTGAGAAACAGGTTTTTTTGTTTTTGTTTTGATCCCAGAGATTAAACCCAGGTACATTCTACCTCTGAGATAGACCCCCCAGCTGTTTTTTATTTCTTATTGCGAAACAGTGTTTTGCTTAGCTGCAGGAGATCTCATTAAGTTGTGAGGCTGGCTTCGAACCTGTGATGCTACTGTCTCTCAGCCCCCCAAGTAGTGGAATTACAGGTGTGTACCACGATACCCAAACTCTTCATTTTTAAATTAACTGCTTTTCTGAGTAGTGCGGCGGACTTACATGCATCCGCCCCTCCCCGTCCGAGCACTGGCACCTGTTGTCTATGGCGTCTCAGCCTCCAAAGCCCTGGCCTGCTTGTCAGGCATCAGGGGGTCTCGGTCACTTTTACCTGTAAATGTGTGGTGCAGCTCTTTGATGCAAATTGGTAATGAAAATAATATGCTGGGGCTTATGACCGAGCCATTCTCCATAGTTTTTTTTTCCCCTATGGATGGAAAATAGTTATTGGGTAGAGAATTGGGATTAGAAAGCAAGATAATTAAATTAGAATTCTGCCACTTACTGCAAACCCGATCTAGTTTAAAGTAATTCCTTTACATTCAAGAAGATAAACCTGGGGAGGTGTTGGAGAATGTGTACGTTGCCTATCACTGGTGGCCGGCATATGGTGCTTTATTCACATTCTTTTCTTGAGGGGGGGGACCGGGGAAGGAATCCAGGGGTATTATACCTCTAAGCTACACCCCACCCTATTTTATTTTTTACTTTGAAGGATCTCACTGAGTTGCAAAGGGCCTCCCTAAGTAGCTGAGGCTGTCCACAAACCGCGATCCTCCTGTTTCAATCTCCCAAATGCTGGGATTACAAGCATGCACTACCACGCCCAACTCATATTCTAAATTTAAAAAAAAAAACAGTTAATCTCAGATTTTTGCCTATCATTTTTTCTTTCCCTAAAAATTGAAGACATTTTACTCATAGCTCAATAACCTTCTCATGAGCAAGTTTTCCCAAATGTAGTTGCCATCTTTCTATTTGAACTGGTCATATCTAATATTCCAGAATGATAGAGATTATTAAAGCTACAGTAAGCAATACATTAGGAAATTATTAGTGGAAGAGAACAGAATTACTGGAGTCAATTTGGACTGTGGCAGTTTTAAGATTGATCCAACCAGGATAATAGTCTCTGTATACTGGCTTATTCTTAAAAAAAAAAAAAATTGTAGTTCTTAGCCGGGCGTGGTGGCACATGCTTATAATCCCTGTCCTTGGGAGGCTGAGACAGGAGGATCGCACAGGTTCGAAGCCAGCCTCAGCTACTGAGTGAGGCTCTCAGCAATTTAGTGAGACCCTGTTTCCAAATAAAGTATAAAATAGATCTGGGAGTATAGCCCGGAGATAGAATGCCCCTAGGTTCCAGCCCCAGTACCACCAAAAAAATAAAAAAAGGAGTTCTCTTTATTATACGGATTTCACGTGTTACCATATTGTCTTATTCCCCAGGCAGAGTTTATCATGATGTTACAGAAGGGATAGCATCCCTGGCAGTGCTCACCTGATCACAGTGATTAGCTTAAGTGCACATTGCTCAGTTTGCATACCATCATACTCTTATAATCCCAGTATTTGGGAGACTGAGACAGGAGGATCGCAGATTCACAGCCAGCCTCAGCTACTCAGCGAGGCCCTCTGCAACTCAGTGCAACCTTGTTATAAAATAAAGAATAAAAAATAAGGCTGGGAGTGTAGTTCAGAGGTAGAATGCCCCTGGGTTCAATCCATAGTACCCCAAGAAAATAAATAAGTATATAAATAAATAAATAAATAAATAAATAAATAAAACAGGGTTGGAGGGCTAGTCCAGTTAGAATGCTCCTGGGCATAATCCACAGTACCAAAACACACACACACACACACACACACACACACACACACACACACACCAATTAGGGCCAGGAATGCTACTAAATGGTAGCACTGCTAAAAAAACCAAGCAAATAAACAACAAAAAAGAAAAAACAAAGCAACAAACAATGAATAAACTGTTTCTTCTATTAGACCATGAGGCTTTTCTAAGGGCTCAGATGTGCCTTTTGTTTCTAGGCTTCTGGATTTAGCACATGTTTGGAACAACAACAACAACAAAAAAGCTCAATAATATAAATCTCCAAATTCGGAGAAAGAAAGGGATGCAGTTTGACCTTAATGGGTGACTATTTTTTAATAAGAATGTGGTGGTGAGGGCTGCTGAGCTAAGAAGCCATCACAATGGGCGAATGCATGCGCTTAGATTGCTTTTATATGTTTTAGACCCTGAAAAAATGATGCTACACTTTGGGTTTTGGGCTTATATTGCAAAGCTGGATTAAGAAACACAAATGAATTGGGAATTACAGGCTTTGAAGCCTGTTCTATTATTGCAAATGTAAATGAAATGGTGTTTACATTGTTGTTGCATCAACCAGCATTGACTCGCTGGTTGCATTTCAGCAGGAGACGTGGATCTCACAAGAGTGACATTTAGGCCATTTAAATTTTCTTTAGTGAAGAGAAAGAAATTGGAGTATAACTTGGACCCTTTCCAATATGGCAGCTTTAACTTTTGACTAGGACCTTAAAAGAACAACAATTTATAATCTCCTTAGTTTTTCTGCTTTATTGTTACACAAAAACGAGATTGGGGGGGGGGGTTCTGAGGTAATCTGTTTCCCTGATCCTATTTCTCCCTCTTAGATTGCAGTTTATTTTACAGGGGGTTCTCAGCAGCACGCCCGTGTGGTGCTGCGAGCCACTGTTACTATAGATGCTATGCTGAGCGGGCACTGGGCTGGAAGAGATGGTAAACAGTCTGTGCTTAGGTGAGATGCTGACAGCAAAGGTCAGTACATCGTGGGTGTGAACAGATGAACAAGTGGAGACGGGCATTTGTGCTACCACCTAGATATTTACTAGGTTTACTGGCTAGCTGAAAGTTTTCAGTGAGGAGCAGAGAGATTACGGAAAACCGGGGAAATGGTGGAAAATCCTAGTTTATCTGTCTGCGGGCGTAAGTAGCCTGTGGCAGAGCCATGGAAGGCATAGGCAAAAGGCAGAGAACTGGGGAGGAGACGATGGGATGGGGCTGCTGAAAGTTTTCAGTGAGGAGCAGAGAGATTACGGAAAACCGGGGAAATGGTGGAAAATCCTAGTTTATCTGTCTGCGGGCGTAAGTAGCCTGTGGCAGAGCCATGGAAGGCATAGGCAAAAGGCAGAGAACTGGGGAGGAGACGATGGGATGGGGCTGCAATCCTCTGGGCCCAAGCAGGAAACAGAGGTCACGGAGACTGAACCCAAGAGAACTTACTGGAGAGGCTGCCCAGGGTTAAGCGAAGCACCCAAACTGCCAACAGAGGGAAGCCTTAACACCGCTGCAACTGAATGGACCAGGAGACCAGATGATTAAAATCCAGGAAATGCGGGCAGCGGCGACACCATGGCTAGAAGGAGAAGCGGCCTTAAACTAGAGCAGCCCCCGCTCGAAGTGAGGCAGGAGGATGGGGATGGGAGTTGTGGGGTAAATACCCAGAAAATAGGAGGGAATCTTCCGCTCCAAGTTGCAATGGTTCTTTTATTTGAATATTCGCATGCTGAACCACCTTTCATGTCGAAAACTCTGGTACCTTGATATTTTAATCACTGCATCTTCTATCTTGACATTCTGTGTACCCTCTAACTCTGTGACAGGCTTTCCCCAGCCTCTCTAATCCCAAGTCAAAGTAGCAAAGTGTCACAGGAGGCAGGAACTGTGTCTTAAGTTGCCGCAGGTCCTCTCTGGCCTCCATCCTCCCATCTCTGCCTCCCAAGGGTGAGGTGTTTCAGTGTGTGAATATCCATACTGAAAAAGTGCTAGGATCACAGGTGTGAGCCATGCTGTGTACATACAGGGACTTTTCAGTGCCAAGCTCAGTCTCAGGTATTGAAAGAGAGAGTTGGGAAGCTCACCCATTCACAAACAAGCTGCATATACAGGCAAGAACAAAATCGATGACAATAGTAGCATCCTAAGGACGAATCTAATTCTCTTTTCTAAACTGCTGTATACTCTTAATACTTTCATGGATCAATTATATTTAAGTTATATTCCTAACTCATACACAGATGTTACTTTTATCAATTTTGGTTATATTTGACCATATATGGGTTTCTATAAAAATTCTTGTAGAATAAGAAGAAAAATGTCATAAACTAGAATTTCTTTGGAGAAATCACTTGGCTCAAAAGTGAATTTTCTCTTATTCTCTTTGAGGTCAAAATTCCCTTCCACAGATTACTTTTTATTCACTTTTCAGTTAAATACAAAGTTTTCTAATCAAATATTGATTGGATGGCATGAACTCAAACTGGTATTCTGGAAAAGCTTTTAGTGAGTTAATTAGAAAATTGGAATTTTTAAACTAAATTACTAGCATTAAACCATTTTAAGATAGTATATTATTAAATTTGATAACTTAATATTTTATCCACAAAGTTTCTAAAATGTATAAAGATGAACACCCTATGATTTCATCAATATAATCAACATTATTTCAAAGCTCAGGGTAAAAATGAAAGGAAATCATCTTTGTAAAATGGAGAAATCTGCTCCTAAATTACCTTAGATTAGACCCATTTACTATTCATTTTCAAATAAAAAATATTTCCCTTTAACAGTACTTAAACTGTTATCCCTTGTGCCATTTCCATCTCATTACGAGTCATGCCTTAGAATAGGTTCCATTTGTGACATTTTGCATCATATTATTACAAACACAGGGAATTGGCCACAAAACACTGTGGTGAGTGTTTACATTTTAAAATACTCCTAACATGATCTACATCTTTTGTGTATTCAGAATTTAAACTGGCCTTTCTATCACAGGCCAGGATGCTATAAATAACCAATAATGGCAATTGCTTATGAGCAAAGCTGTAGAATATAAAGGTCAAAGAATGATAGTCCACAATCATATTTAACGGGACAAACAGGGCATTAAAATACCGCTCCTGAGCTGTGACAGCAGAACACAGGGGGAAGTGGCACAGATCTGCACAGATCTGAGACCGCGAGGAGCCGAACACCTAGAACCAGCACGTCTGCTCTTCCCACAAGAGTCCAGATCCCAGGGTCAGCACAGCAGAGCAACAGTCTCAGATATTGTAGCAATTGCCTACTCTTGCTCTGCTACTAAATTAATTTCTAGTTCAGTACAATGCAGCTTTTTAGTGGTGCAAAGATAGAAGTGTGCAGTGTTTAAAAGGTACTGTAGATTTGACCTGAAAGGTGGTTCAGCATGTGAATAGCCAAATACAAGAACCATTTAAATTTTAAATTTGTAGCATAGGATACCTCCCTGTTTTTTCAGACCCTCATGATATTGGGTGTAATAAATGCAACTGGAAAACTGATTTGACTCAGGTAGGTACCGGAGATCACATAAAAATTTGATAACTTCATAATGTCATAGACTGCTTGTGCATTTCTCTCTCTCTCTCTCTCTCTCTCTCTCTCTCTCTCTCTCTCTCTCTCTCATCTTTCTCTATTTCCTTCTCCTTTTCTTGTTTTCTTTTGAACTGGGGGTTGTACCCAAAGACATTCTACCTTCAAACTATACCCCCAAATCTTTTAATTTTTATTTTTAAACAGGATCTCCCTAGGTTGCCAAGAGTCCCACAGAGCTCTGATATTGGCCTCAAACCTACAATCCTCCTGTCTCAGCCTCCCAAGTATGTCTGGCACATGCATTTCATTATCCCCTCACACTAGTAGACTGATGGTTGGTTTTTAGAAATGATGGAATAAACAAAAACTGGCTTCCAAAAGAAGGTATCTAGGAAATGCTCCTGGAGAAGAATTAGTTGTCGACATGAGAAGAAATGAAAGTCAGAGAAATACCCATGCCTGGAGAAAAAAGCCACGGGAATCAGTGTGGAAACCGGGTATCTTCTAAGGGGCGGAGATGAGGCCGTGTCGGGGCAGGGAGCTGCTGGATCCAGGGAGAGAGCATAATAATGGTGGCTTCTGTCTATTATCTATTAGCTGTTGACCAAAACAAACATGAGACAGGAATAAAAAATAATGCCTGTCCATAACCCCTGGACTAGTGTCAAGAACCTGGGATGAAATGCCACAGGTTTGCTTCATAAAACAGAGGAAGTGTGCTAGTCTAAAGGAAAATTAAGCGGTGTTACACTCCCACCAGACCTGGACCAAGATGGAAAACAAACTTGAACCAATTGTGGTCTCTGCATGCAGAGATGCTGTATGTCGGAAGAGAGTGCCGACGTTCTCATCTCCCGTCTTCCCTTTGAGCTCCTATATTCCTACAATTAACTGGTCGATAAATAGTAAAGAAGGATTGAGTACTGTTAAACTTCTCATGTCATGGAACCTATAGAAAATGACAGGGCCGCGGGAAAAGCTCTGTATTAGAGCACTTCCCAGAACTTGCAAGGTTCGATGCCCAGCACTGCGAAAACATAAAAGAAAATAAAATACTGCTAAGGAACCAGGCAAACTAAAGGGAATTTGAGGATGGCCATATGTGATGTTTGGGATGCAAGGTATTTTCTTATATAATTTGGTAAGAAAAAGAAAGCAAAGTACTGGGAAATGTTAAATATTGAATTCAAATATAACTAAAGTTTTCTTCCCAAAAGTGTAATAAAAAAACTTGGAATTTCTTTTTGCTAAAATATTTTTTTTCTGATCTTTATAAATGGTAAAACACAAGAAATTGAATTTGTTATTTGTTACTCTTTTTAAGTGTACAGTTGAGTAGTAGTAGTGACATTCACAGTGTTATGCGGCCATTATAATCACCCCCAAAACATCTTTGTTTCCTTGAATAGAATGAAACTTGAACCCATTAAGTACTGACCCTTTTCCCCCAATGCAGCACATAGTCACCACTAATTTACTTTCTATTTCTGAGAAATTGCTCACTATATATTTTATAGAAGAGGAGGATTGCAGGTTTGAGGACAGCCTTAGCAATGTAGTGAGATCCTGCTTCAAAACAAACAAAAAAATTAAATAGAAGGGCTTTGGATGCAGCTCAGAGAAAGCATGCATTTGGATTAATCCTCAGTATCCCCCAAAAGATCTATAAAAGCAATAAAGTAGGGTTATAAAGCAAAGTTATAAGAACACCAACTTCAGGTCTTTACCCCAACATTTAGTAATTCTTCTACACAGAGCTCGTGATAATGTGTTCTCTCGGTGGCTCATCTGAGAACATATCAGTATCCCCATTATGTCTGAAGGGTACTTTTGCTGAATATAGATGTAGGGTATCAGTTTTTCTTTCAACACTGTAATGGTATAAATTTAGGATGCTCCTCTGTGTCTCCCGGAAACCAGGTAGCAACTATGGAAGTGAGCTTGGCTGCTAAGGAGGGGCTCCTGGGGTGCGGCCTCGGGAACTGTGTGGTCCCATCCCCTCCCTCTGTGTGAGAGTGTACCCTGCCTCAGTGATCCCAGCTGTGCACACCCCCGACATGGACGAAACCTCTACACCTCTGGAAACTGAGCAGACAGACCTTCCTCCCTCAGCGTTGTGCGTGGTCAGGCTTACTGGGTCCAGAAGTAAGAATGGAGGCCAAGACAAGCACTTCCAATAAATTGGTTTCCCCTTTGGTGCTTTGGAGGTGCTGGGCATTCCAGGCCTGTGTGCTAGGCCGACACTCTACCACTGAGCCGCACCTGTGGCCCCCGTCTGTTTTGAAAGATGGCTTCCCTAGATAGCAAAATCCTTGCTTGATCTTTTTCAATACTTCAAATGTGATTTTAAGGTCCTCAGTAGTTTTAGATTAGACAGCCATTATATCCGTAGGACTTGTTTCTCTGTGTCATACATACTGTATTCTTTGTCTACCTACAAGATTTTTCTTTTCACCTTTAATTTCAAAAAGTTTGACTATGCCAGAAATGGGGTGCACACTGTAATCCCAGTATTTGGGGTACTGAGATAGGAGGATTGCAGATTCAAGACCAGCCGCAGGAACTTAGTGAGGTCCTAGGCAATTTACCAAGATACTCTCTCAAAATAAAACAATAAAAAGGCTGGAACTATAACCCCAAGGTAGAATTCCCCAGGTTCAATCGCCAGTACCAAAAAACCACCCACCCACCTACCGACCCACCTACCCACCCACCCAACCAACCCAATAAAATAGTTTGATTATGGTGTATCTGTTGTTAAACTTCTTAGATCTGTACGTTTTCTCACAAATTTGGGGAAATCTCAGCCTTTATTTCTTCAAACAATTTTCCTATTCGTTGTCTTCTTTAGGCATTCCAATTGCATTAAGACTGAATTATTTTATTTTATCTCACAGGTCTCTGAAGTGGTTCTCATTTTTGTTCATCTCTCCACTCAATGAGCTAATATTTTTACTTAATTTATTTTCATGCTTACTAACTCATTCTTGTCTATGTGCAATCTGATTTTGACACCATCTGCATTTTTGGTAATTTTTTGTGCTTTTATTGGTACATCATAGTCTTACCTCAACATGTAAATCATGTTGACAATGACATACCTGCATAGGGTCTCGGTGGCCCCCTCCTCATTTCCCTCCCTCCCAACACAGAGTGCCCAGATTGACTCTGGTATGCATTCACATGTATACAACTATGGTAGTATTTCTACTAATGAACCTAAGTCTTCCTCCACCCCTACCCTTTTATCTCTTCTCTAGGTCCCCTGATGTTTCTCCCTGGTAAAATTTTATTACATATTTTAAACTCTGAATTTCTCTTTAGTTATGTCAGAGTTCCCATTTTTACTTTGAGTTCTCTGTGAATCCATGAACACCACAGTTTGTTCTTCAGTTTACTGAACATCTTTTCTTTATTTCTTAGAATATATTTTTAGTAGGTGCTATAAAATCTTTGTCTTATTGATCCAAAGTAACAGCCCATTTGCGGTGAGTTTCTCTTGGTTATTTTTTTTTTCCCATAATGGTCACACTTGACACTTGTTCTACATGCCAACCAACTTTTGAGCTGAGTTGAGTGGTACATGCTTGTAATCCCATTACATGGTAGACTGAGACAAGAGGATCACAGGTGCAAGACCAGCCTCAGCAACGTAGCAAGGCCCTCTACAACTTAGTGAGACCATGTTTCAAAATCAAGTATTAGAAATAGAGCTGCAAATGCAGCTCAGAAGTAGAGTGCCCATGGATTCAGTCTCCAGTTCCACCAAAAAACAGTACAACAGCTTTTGACTGAAACTTGAATATTGCTGATAATAGGTGACGGTGGTTGGATTCTAGCATGCCTGTCTGAGACCTTTTCTAGTAAGAAGTTAGGTTGCCTAAGTCTAAGCAATAAACTGTCCACTCTGCAGTTTTCGGCTGCTGATATCTCTGCTCTGTTTATATGGCTTTCCACTGTGACTTGTTGTGTACTTGAGTGCTTTGCAAGGATTTAGCAGAGATGTACCCCGTCTTCCCTGTGGTTCCCACCCTCCTAGGAATTCTGTTTTTCATCTCCACTGAATCATTTCCAGATTCTGTTTTCTGAAACATCATGGAGGCGTTTGGTTCTGTTCTGTTCTGTGTCTCTATTATACATACAGAACATTGCCATAGCAATTGTTAATATAATACAGCAAGAATCAGCCAACTGTGCCCTGCAGTCTAAATCTAGCCCACTGCCTATTTTTAAAGATACCATTTTATTAGAATACGACATATGAATCTTTTTTCATTTATATTTTACCTATAGTTAATTTTGCAGTAAAAAATCAGAGTTAAGTAGTTGTGATAAATACCCCATGGCCTGGAGAGTATAAAATAAAACCTCTCTGGGTCTTCATAGCAAATTCTGTAACCTATAAAATAGAGTATTATTGAATTTATTTCCTTATATGTTTATCTTTCCTCTAAATAATAATACTATAATTCCCTAGAAGGTCAAAATAATGCCTTATTTTGTTTCACCAGCAGTAACTACAACAATGAATAAGACAAAAATATGTGTTTTAAAGATAATGGTTGCTGGGTGTGGTGGCGCAGGCTTGTAATCCCTGCACTTGGGAGGTAGAAACAGGAGGATCGCGCAGGTTCGAAGCCAGCCACGCTGGCTTAAGAGACCCTGTTTCCAAATAAAAAGTATAAAATAGGTCTGGGAGTGTAGCCTGGAGGTAGAAGGGTTTCCAGGAACCCCAGTACCACCAAAAAAAAAAAAAAAAAAAGATAATGGTAGCCAGGTATGGTTGAGAATGCCTGTGTTCCTAGTATCTGGGACACTGTGACAGGAGGATCACGGGTTTGAGGCCAGCCTCAGCAATGTAGCAGGGCTGCAAGAAATACGAAGGGCTAGGGGTATGGCTCAAAGACAGAACACCCCTGGGTTCAGGCCCCGGGACCCAAAACTAAACAAAGATGAGCAAGGTGGTGCATGCCTCTAATGCAGTCCTTAGGAGGCTGAGACAGGAGGATTCCAGACTCAAGGCAAGGCAGCCTCAGAAAGTTAGGGAGGCTTTCAGCAACTCAGTGAGATTCTATTTTAAAATAAAGAAAAAAAAAACCACAATTGGGGAGTATAGCTCAGAGATAGAATGCCCCTGGGTTCAATACCTAGTACCACATACACAAAAAGATAGTGGTGCATTTTTTAATATTTAATTCAAATAAAAGTACTAAAATGAACTACATATTGGGTGGAAGGAAAGTAGTTCAATAAAGTTCTGATTCTCTGTCATGATGTCTATTTTCATGGCTGGCTTCAGAGATATAAGGCAACAGTATTTTTAATAAGAAAATTCAATACCATTGTGCATGTGTGTGTGTGTGTGTTACTGGGATTCAACCCAGAAGCAGTCTACCTTTGAGCAATACACCAAGACCTACTTTATTTTATTTATTTATTTATTTATTTATTTATTTATTTATTTGCAGTACTGGGGAAGGAACCCAGGGACATTATATTTCTGAGCTACACCCCAGCTCTATTTTTTAGTCTTTATTATTATTATTATTACTATTATTTGGTTATACTAGGGTTCCTGGAAACCCTTCTATCTCCGGGCTACACTCACAGACCCATTTTTATACTTTTTTTTTTTTAATTTGGAAACAGCGTCTCTTAAGCCAGCATGGCTGGCTTCGAAACTTCGCCATCCTCCTGTCTCCACCTCCCAAGCACAGGCTTACAAACGTGCGCCACCATGCCCGGCTAGTCTTTATATTTTTGAAATGGTCTCACTGAGTTGTGAAGGGCCTCCCTAGTTGCTGGGGTTGTCCTCAAACTGTGATCCTCCAGTTTCTGCCTCCAGAATGCTGGAATTACAAGAGTGCACCACCACGCCCAGTCCTTAAATTTTCCTTTTTAATCCACTCTGAGGTTAATGGAGACGCAGCTGCAAGTGTGAGTGGGTTACCCAGGGTCCTCCCACACAGCACACACCTCTTTAGCATTTTTTCTCTTTAGCATTTCATTCAAATTCTGGTGGGACTCTTATCAGCTGGTGTGGCATGTGGGTGTCTGCCCCATAAGGGGCTATTTGCATCTCATGTTTCCTTGAAGGAACAAGTTTTTCTTTAGTTTTTTTTTTTTTCTTTTTTCTTTTTCGGCTAGTTATTTATTGTTGATGGGTTTGAGGAGAGTTATGCTTTTACAGGTTGTCAAGAGTCTTTTGTTCAGGGTTGAAGCCATGCCGTCTGCATTTAACAGGTAGGAGTTTGATCCACAGTCATCTCTGAATAAATTCTAGCATCAGTGCTAGTCATGGCTGATCATGATGGAATGTTTTTATTTTTTAATTTTTAACACTAAGAATTCTCAAGGATTCAAATTTCCTGATTGATGTTTTGAAAGACATGTCAAAACTTTTCATTAGAAAATAAAATTTAGCCAGGAGTGGTGGCACACACCTGTAATCCCAGTACTTGGGAGGTTGAGATGGGGGATTTCAGGTTCAAGAACAGCCCTAAAAATTTAGTGAGGCTCTCAGAAATGTAGTGAGAGCCTGTTTCAAAATAAAATAATAAAAAGGGTCTTGTGGTATAGCTAGGAGGTAGAATGCCCCTAGGTTCAATTCCTGGTGCCATGAATGAATGAATGAATGAATGAATGATAATAAAAAATATCTTGTGGTAATCAAAAACGAGTCATGAAGTTTTTCCTTCATTCATTTGACAAATCCTTATTGAATGCTTGTCGTGCACTGGGCACTTGTTTTTGGTCAAACACTATAGGGATGTGCTTGACCTTTTTAAAAATTTCTATTGGTGCATTGCAGTCCTACATCTTAATGGAGCACAAGATGGTAGAGGCATCCATGCACACATCCCCCAGTTAGCCCTTACCCAGTTCCCTCCCCCTCCCTCCCCCTCCCTCCTTCACATGTTTGGCTTAGTGATTGACTTTGATGTTTGTGAATGTACATCCTGTGCGTTAGGGAATTTCCCTCTTCCCCTCTCCCATCATCCCCGGTGGGGCCTCCTTATTTGCTCATCTAAAGTTTTTCCTTCTTCATCTAGAGTTCCTTCTATGACTCTTTTTCTCCCTAGCTTCAGCCTATTAAGGACATCTGATTTCTTATTTTTTGTGACTGACTTATCTCATTTAGCATAATGTCCTCCAGTTTTATCAATTTCCCTATGACATAATTTTGTTCTTCTTTATGGCTGAGTAAAATTCCATTGTGCACATATCCCACAGTTTTGTGATCCATTCATCTGCTGATGGACGTCTTGGCTGGTTCCATAGTTTGGCTGTTGTGAATTGTGCAGCTATGAACAACACGTGCATTAGTTTGGTAGTTTGGTTTCCACTCTTGGTAGATGCCCAGATGTGGTATTGCTGGATCATGTGGTAAGTTCATTCCCATTCTTCTGAGGATCCTCCATACCGTTTTTCCAGGTGGTTACACTATTTTGCAATCCCAACAACATGTATTAGAGTTCCCAATTCTCCACATCCACAAAAGCATTTGTTGTTGTTTGTGTTTTGAATGATTGCTGTTTCAGTTGAAGTTAGGCGAAATCTCAGGATAATTTTACTTTGCATCTCTCCGATTGCTAATGATGTTGAGCAGTTTTTGCATATTTATTGGCCTTTTGAATTTCTACTTCCATGAAGTGGCTATTTAGTTAACTTGCCTATTTTTCATTGGGTTATTTGTTTTTTTAGTGCTGTGTTTCCTGCCTTCTCTGTATATTCTAGATATTAGTCCTCAATTGGAGGGGTAGGTGGCAAAATCTTCTCCCATTCTGTTGGCTCCCAGTTGAGGTTCTTGATAGTTTCTTTTGCTGTACAGAAGCTTTTAAGTTTAATGCAATCCCACATATTGAACCACCTTTTAGTTTCTTGTGCCTTTGGGGTCTTGTTGAGAAAGTTTTTGCTTTTGCCTATGTGTGGCACTATTAAACCTATGCCCTCTTCAAGGAGCCTCAAGGTTTCTGTTCTAATTTTCAAGTCTTTGATCCATCTTAAATTGACTCTTGTGCGGGGTGAGAAAGTAGGGTTTATCTCCATTTTTCTGTATATGGTTAACAAGTTTTGCAAACACCATTTGTTGAACAGGTTATCTTTTTCCAGTGTATGTCTTTGGCCCCTTTGTCAAAAAACAATTGGCCATTGTGTGCAGATTTTTTTCTGAGTCTTCTCTTCTGCTCCATTGGTCTATGTTTTTGTTTTTGTGCCAGTAACATGCTTTTTAAAAAATTACTATGGCTTTGTAGTATAGTTTAAATTCAAGTATTGTGATTCCTCCTGCATGTTGTTTGTTGCTGAGAATTACTTTGGCTATTATGGGTTTTTTGTTGTTCCAAATAAATTTAAGGACTTATTTTTTTATGTCTGTGAGGAATGACCTTGACATTTTAAAAGATTTAATTAGTTTACTCACCCTAGCACTTTCCAAAAACTTTACAAGTTTATTAATAGATGTATGTATTTTAATCCAAAACAGAGTTTAATGGATAGTTAGTCAGCTACAAAAGACTAGAAGACAACTTACATCAAATTTTGTATGGGGGTGAATGTACACCCCAAAATTACGTACTGTTGGAATTCTGAGTTTTTCAGATTGTGTGTGTGTGTGTGTGTGTGTGTGTGTGTGTGTGTGTATGTATGTATGTATGTATATATTATATATATATATTCTTATATATACATATGTATACTCACTTTGATGAATACCTTAAAATCCTATTTAAAGTTAGAAAGTAAATTATTATGCATTACTTTGTGTAATTACTTTTTATTACTTTTTTCTGTTTATGCTTGTCTGTCTCATAAAATGTTACTATTTAATATTATACAATATTGAAGTGTGAATTATGAGTATTTCTGATTAAAACCAGTGCCTTTGTCACTGAATTTCTAGGTGGTAAAAGTCCCAGGTGCTTACATAAAATGTCAACATGTTGAAAGGCACTCTACGAAAATTGTTAAGTCCCTTTGCAAAATCCAGATAACTTACATTTGCAAAGGAGAATTTTGTATGCAAAGGCAAGGGTTCTCTGCCATTTTTATTTAGCAACAGATTCAGCAAACATTTTTAAGTACCAGTTGAATTTAAGCCATTTTCCTAAATGTTCTACATAATATAATAAAGTTAAGGTTTCTGCTTTGCTGTGTTTATAATCTAGTGGGGCATGCAGCTAAACAATGAGTAAAAGTCTACTAAAATGAATATATTTAAAATGTTATGTAGAAGATAGTTTAGAATTCTTAGATGAGAGAGTAGTTTTATTTTTGTTATTTTTGTGGTGCTGGGGATTGAACACATGGACATTCTACCTCTGAGCTATACCCAGGCCTTATTTTATTTTATTTTGTTAATTTTTTGTGGTGTTGGGGGTTGAACCCAGAGGTGTTCTACCTCTGAGCTACTCCTCCAGCCCTATGTTTTTTTCAATTTGGAAACTGGACCTTATTAGGTTGCAGAGGCTGGTTTTGAATCTGTGATCCTCCTGTCTCAGCCTCTCAACTACTGGGATTACAGGTGTGTGCCATCATATCCTATTTAATTTTTATTTTAAACAGCTTCTCAGTAGGTTATTGAGAGTCTTGCTAGGCTGCTGAGGTTGTCCTCGCAATCCTCCTCTCTCAGCCTTATCACTACTGAAATTACAGGTGTGCACCACCACAATAGGCTAAGGAAGTAGTTTTGAATCAAGGAAATTTGAGTTTAGAAATTTGGAGTCTAGGAATCTAAGAAGGCTTCGGCATGAGAGTATAATTGAGATATATTGTGGAGGAAGAATTAAAGTATTATAGAGGAAAGACCAAAGCAGATATTCAAAGTATGCGAGCAAAAAGGCCAATATAAGGGTGACATAGAGGAAATATTTTTATAATATATTCAAATACTGGTATATAAACTCATTTCTCAGACTTCTATCTCTAAACACAACAGAAGCCTTTTTTTCTTGTCTCTTCTGAAATACTGCTGCAGAGTGTAGGCAGCATGGGTGGAGTTTGGAGTCAGAGCTGGTTTCAAATCCTTGGAGAGTCAGCCAATTAAGAGATTGGATACAATGTGAACCAATAAGAATGCTCCTTTCCCCTTAATGTGTATTCCACAATTCCACAAAGAACTCTGATTGGTCTAGCTTGTTTATAAAGCCTTGTCCACTGGTAGGGTCAGGAGCATTGTTCACTCCGTATGATGGAGATATCAGTGAGGCAGGAAGTCCTGCCGCAGTGAGGATGGTCCACTACAGATCCCAAGGTCGTACTGTGGGGAATATTGGGAGACTAATTCTATGGAGCACTGTCTTGGTCCATTCAAACTACTATATCAAAATACCGTAAATGGGATGACTACAAATATTTATTGAGCACAATTCTAGAGGCTGGAAGTCAAAGGTCAAGACACACAGAGACTATGGTGTTTGACAAGGGCTTCTGGATCATAGGTGGTGCCTTCTAGCTATGTCTTTTTGTGGTACAAGAGATGAGCTCGTTGTTTGGGCCTTTCTGATATGGGTACTAATTTAATCATGAAGGCTTTACCTAGTAACTCAGTCACCCCACAATCCCAGCCCTTAATGATAAGTCCTTTGGGAATAGGATCTGAGCATGTGATTTTTAGGTCTATATGCCCTAAATTGTATAATATCCTGATAGACTTGGCACGGGTGACACATGCCAGTAATTGTAGTACTTGACAGGCCGAGACAGGAGGATTGCAGGTTTGAGGATAGTCTCAGCAAAGTGTCAAGACTCTCAGAAACCTAGCAAGAACCTGTTTCAAAATAAAACAAAAGGCTAGAGGTAGGAGGCCCGTAGGTCAATCCCCAGTAATGCACCCGCACACACAAACACACACAGTCCAGATATTAACAAAATTCATATATGTTCTGCTACTCAGGAAGCTAATAGCATCTATGACAGCCTGTAGTAGATCATATCTTGACAGGCAGTTAAACCACCCAGAGTGTCACAATGAGACAGAGGGCCAATCTCAACACAAAGAATGAGCCTGGAGACTCTGTCTCTACTACAGTGTATGTACAAGCTCAAAGCTTAATTGATCTTATGAAAAATACTCCGACTGTATATGGTATTTCTTCCCAGTAATTTAGTAATTTAGTTAATGACTTAATCAGTATTGTAAATATTGTGAGACTTTCGAAGCTTTGCGTGGTCAGACATACCTAGAATCCCAGTACTTGGGAGGCTGAGGCGGGGGAATCACAGGTTCACAGCCAGCCTCAGCAACTTATCAAGGCTCTCCATAACTTAATGAGGCCCTGTTTCAAAAAATATGGGTAGGGGTGTACCTGGAAGATAAAATGCCCTGGGGGCACAATCTCCCTCCCCGCCAAAATAAAGACTTTGGAAACTGCTTGTTCTATGAAATTAGGTGACTTTAAAGTAGTTTACATTATAAATCAAATATTTTCATAATGACTTTCTAAGTAACATGTACATTATCACCTTGGACTTCTATTTTAGAAACACCTGAAAGTAGAGAGAAAACTTTCTTAAAGGCCTTTACTGCGTGGTTTATGATAAGTTTTATTAGAAAAAGATATGCTTCTATAAAACACCCGACTTCCTGCTCTGTACGAAAAAAGATAATTTGGAGGTTGGTAGGGAGATGGGGGTGATTTATGGGCAACAGCACCATTAGCTGCAGCCATTACCGCTGTCCTCATACAGAGGGAAGCTGATTGTCTGCATATCAGCTTGAGCAGCCTCATCTCAGACACAGGGTTCTGTTTGTATAATTCTTCATTTGTCCATTAGAAATCATACATATATCATGTACCCCCAATTAAAACATAATAGGATGGTGACCAAATGATATATTGTTACATTGGTACTGTGCTAATAGTTTGATATAAAAAGTGACTGAAATTTAGTTGTTTCCATTTTTCAAACTGATCCCTTGATATTTATCTTCTTTTCTGTTTCTCTCAGGTGGAAGGGATATTTTGGGATAGGGATTTTTTTAAAGAATTGTTTCCATAATTTATTTTATATTTGTCTTTATTTTTCTAGAATTATATTAAATTGAATAAATTCAGCACTTTTTTAAAATTTATTTTTATTGGTGCATTGTAATCATACATCACATTGGAATACAAGACTTGAGAGGATATACAAGCACACATCATCCAATTAGCCCTCCTCCAGCCCCCATCCCATTCCCTCCCCCTCCCTCGATCCTATGCTTGTTTGGTGATTAACTTTGATACATTTGTTTATGTACCTCCTGCGTTTTAAAGAGGCTCCGTCCTCCCCTATTCCATACCCTCTGATTGGTTACCTTAATTGCTTCACTACAGGGCCCTCTCTATAGCTCGACCACTTCCTGTTGCCCCTTTCCTCCTAGTTATTGCTGATTAGGGGAAGCATCTGGTTTTAATTTTCTGCAATATTTCTCTGTGCATGCCGTAAGGCCGGGATCAGAGCCTGCTGAGAGGTTAGGCCGGTGCCGGGGCCACTGGCCGGCATCGGAGCCTTCCGTGAGGCAAGGCCGCTACTGAGTTCTCTGTGGCCTGGATCGGAGCCTGCCGAGGGGTTAGGCAAGGCCGCTACTGAGTTCTCTGTGGCCTGGATCGGAGCCTGCCGAGGGGTTAGGCTGATGCCGGGGCCATTGGCTAACATCAGAGCCTGCCGTGAGGAAGGCTGGTGCTGGGGCCTCTGAGGCCAGGATCAGAGCCAGCTGAGGGGTTAGGCCAGTGTCGGGGCCAGTGAGGCCAGAACCGGGGCCTCCCATGAGGCGAGGCCGCTGCTTGAGCCAGCGAGGTCTGGATCAGCACTTTTTAAATTTGTGCATTATGGGGGACGTTAATAAGGGAACCTCTGAGGATCCACTGACTCGATGCTGTTTCATTGCCAGGAGTGTGACCTTTAGATACTTACCTACTCCGTGGTCTCCAGACCTGCTTAGCGACTCTGTCTTTTCTTTCAGGTATTTGTTGTCATTTGACTGATTTTCATTTTTGCTTTTGCTCCACCTTAGAAGAATGGCCAACTTTTAAATTTTAAGTCAGTTGTATATGAGTGTTTCACATCTAATAATTCAAACTTCCACAGGTCAAAGATGTTTCGGAGAAAATTATGTCGATATTTAACATAGACAGACTTCTTCTCTTTATTCTATAACCAATACAGTATAACAACTATTTACTTATGATTTGCTTTTTATTAGATATTCTTGTGTTTTGCAGTACTGGGTATTGAAGTCAGGGCATTCTACCTCCAAGCTACAAAGCTACATTCCCAATCCTTTTATTTATTTATTTATTTATTTATTTATTTATTTATTTATTTATTTTTGGAAACAGGATCTTCCTAGATTTCTGAGAGTCTTCTTATCTTGCTGAGGCTGGCCTTAAACCTGTGAATCATTGTCTCAGCCTTGCAGGTACTGGGATCATAAGCATGTACCACTCCATCTGCCCTATTAGTATTCTAATCTAGAGGCTAAAGTATATAGCAGTATGTGTGAAAAATTCTGTGCACATGTCATTCCTTTTTATAGAATGGACTTGAACATCTTGGGATTCTGGGTTCTGTGTAGAAAAGGGGTCCTGGGACTCATGTCCACAGGAAGGAAAAGATAGCTGTGCAAATTCAATGAAGTATACCACTTCTGTCACCTTCTTAATCTTTTTATTTATGTATATGTTTCAATAATTTTAAACTCACATATTTTACTATAGTAATTTTCAAAGATCTTATATGTACGATATAGTGTATAGGAAACAAAATCAACATGGCTTCAAACAAAGACATAAGCAAATGAGCACTTTGGGGGATCTCGTGCAGTTCTTGCATGTGCATTGGGGAGGGGGAGTCACAAAACATGTATATATAGGCCGGGCGAGGTGGGCACGCTGGTAATCCCCGCGCTTGGGAGGCGGAGACAGGAGGATCGCGCTGGTTCGGAGCCAGCCGTGCTGGCTTATGAGACCCTGTTTCCAAATAAAAATATATAAAATAGGTCTGGGAGTGTAGCCCGGAGGTAGAAGGGCTTCCAGGAACCCCAGTACCACCAAAAAAATGTATATATAACCATACACACAAGTATGTACAGCACACATATGGATGAATATCTGACATCGCTCCGAGTGCATAATAGGCAGCCAGTAATGTTACTCTCAAGAAATGCAATACAAAATTCTTAATTTAAATACTCTGCCATTTCTCAGTATTTCCTTTTATACTTAGTGATTTTAATATACTGTGAAAAAGCTGTCTTACTCCCACATCACAAAGGTATTATTATATCATCTTATCTATGTTTTTACCTCCCCCACTCTGAGTACCATGTACTTGGAATTTATTTTCAAATACTTTTAAATAAAGGTCAAGGTTAATTTTTTCCCCTCATGGATACCTAGTTTATTCAGTTCATTTACAAAAAAAATTTGTTCTTTCCTTACTGTTCTGAAGAGCCACCCATCATAACATATGTGGGTATCTTACGGCCAACTTCACTGACAGGTGTGGAGAGGGAGGATGGGGTGAGATATGAAGGTAAGCACAGAGTGCATGTATGCTTTTATCACAGGGAACCTCACTATGATGTGTTTTTGCAATGCACAAGCAGTTATTAAAAATAGCATAAAATACAGTTCTGGAGCTATCCCAACTTAACTTTCAAAAAAAAACCATAGGTGTCCAATTAAATGTGGATGTTTCAGGCATACTTCTTCTGGTCCTCTGGGCTGATTGTTTTCGCATCAGTATCATTCTGTCCGAATGCTGTGGTCTCCTCTGGTCACTGCAATAAGCACTATCAACTGGGTGGTTTGGAAACCTCAGACATTTATCGCCCACCGTTCTAGAGTCCAGGAAGTTCACAAGCCTCCGCCTCGGTGTCTACAGAGAGCCTCTTCTCCGCCTTGTAGGAAGTGTGTGATCTTTCTCTGCCTCCTCACATGGTGGAAGGCACTTGCTAGCTCTCTAGGGTCCCTTTCATAAGAGCAGCACAATGGTTTGGATTTAGAATGCCTGCCTAGCCCCCAAAGAAAAAAGGTAGCAACGTTAGAAGCAGGGCTAGGTTGCTAAGGAGCTAAGGGGGCTGGGGATGTGGTCATGGTGATTTTGGGGTTCATCCCCCCACTCTCTTTCTTCTGGCCTCCATGATACGGGAGCAGAGTCCTGCTCTCCCTCTCTCTGCTTCTCGCCCCCATGCCCTGAGCACCACAGACCTGGCCTCACATGTCCTGAACCTCAAACCTCTAGAACTGGGAGCGGACAAATCTTCCTTCCTTTGAATTATGTGGTCAGTTGTTTCCAATCACATCAGTGAGAAGATAGACCCGGACAAGCAGTAATCCCATTAAGGCGACCTAATGAACTCACAAACGATGACATTCTCATACCATCCTCTTGGCATTTAGAATCAAAGCATATAGGTCATGGCAGGACACAAATCTTTAGGTGGTAGTCCTTGATTACTGCTTGCTCATTCTTTCTTTCTAGCTTTCTTCTTCTTCTTTTTCTTTTTCTGTACTGAATATGGAAGCCAGGAGCATTTTTCCTGCAAGATACACTTCCAGCCTATTTTATTTTTAATTTTGCAACAGGGTCTTGAGAAGAGATTGGCCTTGAACCTGTGATCTTCCTGTCTCCGCCTACTGCCTCATCCCTCAAGTACTGGGATTACAGGGGTGTGTCACCATGCCCAATAATAACTGCATTTTACAATGAATTCTGGTATTTGGTTAAGTCCTTCAGCTTTATTTTTCTTCCCAGTAAAATTGCCTATTCTTATCTCCATGTATTCTATATGAAGTTTAGAATAACTTCACGAATTTTTGAAAAAATTCACATAGAATGTGTCATACTTGAATCAGACTATTCTGGCTCAAGATCGATGCATTTTTCCCAACTCTCACTTCTACTGGGAGACAGAGCAAAGCTTTTTTTTTTAAATAGATTTGTCTTTATTATTGTTCATTAGACATAATTTCTAAATCCATTAGAAAACCATTAGCACATTCTAAGAAGTGCATCTGTGAACCGTATTATAATCCAATTTTCCTTTTTTTAAAGATTACTCTAAATGGTATATGAGGAATAAACACAGTGACTTAAGAGTAGAAATGGGAAGACCAACTAGGAAGCTTATCATTTTATGCAAGAGATAACAAGTGTTTGATTTAAGGTGGTTGCATTATAATTAAAAGGGGGTGGAGCACTTGGAAGCCTGAGGCAGTAGGTTTGCAGGTTTGAAGACAGCCTCAGTAACTTAGAGCCTCAGCAACTTGGACTGTTCAAAAAAAAATACAGCTGGGGTGTATTTAAGAGGTAGAACCCCACAGTTTCAATTCCCAGCATCAAAATAAGCAAATAAATTAAAATAAAATTAGAGAGGAATGAACAACTCAAGCTGTATCTTAGAGCCAAATTTCATTGAAGACTTTAAGATACTTTAAAATCATTTTTGTAATAAAACCTAAAGAATTACAATAATTCTGACAGTTGCTTAAGGAAAAATCCTCAGATTAAGTAAATCATGTGCATATAGAAATGTGCAAGTTTTTTTTTTATCATTCTAACTGATGTTTCTATATACCTGAATGTATTAGCCTATGAATCTCTACTATCGGTGCTTTAATATACAGGGATAGTAAGCCTACAATGAGTAAGGAGAAGATGTTTTTATATTGAGATATAACTCATACAAATTAATATAATAATCCTGCCCCCTAACTGTCTTAACTTACACCCTTTGTGGTTTTCATAACACTAAACCCCTTATTTCATTGGCAACAACTAGTGATGTAAACATAAATACAAATTACAACTCCTAGTGATTTAATTCCTAAAATGGGCCAGGTTCTATGTTCAACATATTTATTTCTAATTCTTATTAAGACCATGCACAAAACTCTCATTTTACAAAATGTAGAACTTGACATGTTCGGAAAAGTTACTCTTCCCAAAGTTGTCAACCTCTAAATGACAAGGCCAGAGGCCAAACCCTGTCAAGTCCTTTGCAGATAATTTCTTCCCTAGTCTTGAACAGCCCTCGGCAAGTCCAGGAAGATTGAGCACTCAATAAATGTGTGGTGGCTGGGTAGAGGCATCTGTCTTCCTTTCTGTCTACTTGCTATTAATAAATCACATTTCCCTTCTCAAAAAACACTATAAAACCTTCAAAATAGAATGGTTTTAATAAATAGCAAGTTTAAATACTAGAGTATCTAGCCATCATATTTAGGTTAGAAAGTGGCAAGAAATCAGATTAATCAAAGGAGAGGGAGGGAGAAAGGGAGAGAGAGAGAGAGAGAGATATGATCTAGAGGTGAATCATTACTTCTTTATTTATTACTTCAAAATATAGCCGAGCGGGTTTTTTTTTTTTCTTTTTCTTTTGGGAATTGACAAAGAAGAAACATAAACATTTTGACCTTATAGAAAGATTACATTGCTATTTGTTTCCATCATTTTTTTCATGTTGAGCCCAGAAAAGAAAAGATGTACTTTGCCATATCTATGAGGTTATTAAAATATGTTAGAGTGAAACTGAACTCAATTAGTACAAGGTAAATACATTTGAACTGAAAGCCTTTTAGACCTATGAATCAAAACCCAAACCAGTTTGGTTTCGGTTTTCCATGCCCTATTTATTTATATTTATATTTTTCTTCTTTTTATTTTTATTTATATGTGTGTGTGGTACTGGGGAATTAACCCAGGGATGTTCTACATCTCAGTGAGACCCCCAACCTTATTGAAATTTTATTTTGAAAGAGAGTCTCGCTAATTTGTACATGCCATTTCTAAGCTACCGAGGCTAGTGCTGAACGTGCGCTCCTCCTGTCTCAGCCTCACAAGTACTGGGATTACAGGTGTGCACCACCACACCTGAATTAGTTTTCTTCTTTTTATGCCTCTTCTAAAGATATCCAGTGCTTCCGGGTCTCATTTTATCTTCATGAAAGTACTCTCTAAAAGTATATCAGGATATTTGCAGTATCACTGTTCTTAAAACATCATCTGGGTCCCTGCGACTTGGTTACTTTTTGCCATTATTTGCCTTTGTCATCCCTTGTGCCAGTGGGTATCAGTATAAGGACCATGCGTTTGAAATCACCATGGTAGAATTATCTCCAGTGAAGGTTATAGACTATAATTTGCTATACAACTTTGTACTTTTAGGGAAAAAAATTATAAACCAGTAAAACATAAATATGGTCATGGACAAATTGTTGTGTTTTATATTTCTTTTAATCTTATAAATACTTTTGCCAGAAATACCACATATGGCTGGTACCTGTACGCTGATAGCTCCAATGGAAAATTTGGCGACGTGGCTGACATCCTCACTCCTGTCATTTCGCTCACGGGACCAAGATGTACCTTGGTGTTCTGGACTCACATGAATGGCGCCACAGTCGGCTCCCTCCAGGTACCGCCTGGGCAACGGCATTTGCTTAATCTTCAATATGAAAATATATACTGTATAATCAGGGTCATTAAAACATAGGTTCTTTCTTTTTGGTGTGTGTGGTCCTGAGTATTGAACCCAAAACAATACTACCTCTGAGATACACCTTCAGCACTTTATTTTTATTTTGAAACAGGATCTTCCTACATTGTGGAAAGTATTGGTACATTGAGATTACAGGCATGTGCCACCACTCCTGGCAAAACATAGTTTTTTTTTAACAAGTGAAAATGAACAATTATCAATACTTTACGGGTTTTATAATTCTTTGAGAAAAAGCTTTAGCAAAAAAAATGAAGATGAGTGGCTGGCTGATAGGTAATTTTTTCCCTATGTAATTTACGAATATTTTTCTTTATTTTGAGGTTACACTTTCTGTGTAATGCTACTTTATACCAGAAAGTTTTAGTTTCTGTATTCTGAGAAGCATAATAAAATGAATGTTTAAAGTACCTACTATAAAATCACACATGTTAACTGCTATTTCTTTCTCTTTTCTGTGGAATTGAGGATTGAACCCAGGGGCATTCTACCTCTGGGCTATGCCCCTACCCCTATTTTTTTTTTTTTATTCTTTATTTTGAAGCAGGGCCTCACTAAGTTTTGCGGGGCCTCACTAAGTAGCTGAAGCTGGCTGTGAAACTGTGATCCTCCTGTCTCAGCCTCCAAGTACTAGGATTACAAGCGTGCACCACAAGGCTTGGCTTGCCATTTCTTTCTAATGCATTTCAAATGAATAGTCCCTTACTCTGCCCTTTAGGACTTTGATATTTTAAAATATCATGGCCATCATTTTATAACTTAAATGCCTAGTTGAATTTTCTCAGTGTTTTTGCTGGGGTAACACATATTATGTTCATCTTTGCTCTAGCCTACTAGGTAATGGAGTCTATAAGTCCCATTACCTTTGTTCCCATCAGCAGCAAATATCTGTAAATATTTCAGGGTACCTAAACTCCGGATCTTGACTCAGCTTTGCTCACTAATTTTCACCTCTATTGGTCTTCACCCTGAATTAATTTGCCACGATGCATGCCTTATGATTTTCTAACTCCATTTTTTTCTGCATGCATCTGTAGCTTCTCTTTCTGTTATAAAGAAAAATATTCTCCTCTTGATATTTGTTCACGTTGCTTTATGTTGGTGTGCCTTCATGAGTTTCTGTTTTGTTTAATGTGTTAGCCAATTGCCAGTCCCCTCACGTGCACACGCCAAAGGCCTGAGACATCCCCCTAGGCCCCACCTATTAGAGGTTTCACCGAGGGGACCAGGCCTTTACCTCATGGCCCCTTGAGGGACTCTTGAGATTCAAGCTATGAGATCTAGCACTGATGAGACCGTTGGGCAGGGAGCCCTTACAACAAGAGTCCGTGCCCACTCGTGTCTCCACCTGTGCCAGTACGGTTGCATGGATTCACATCCTGATATCGTTACCAATCAAAAAAGGAAAGCCACTCTCAAGAGAGTGACTTAGGAAGAAATTTCATTTTATACCTTCAACTACATGTATATTATTTAATATATAAAATGTCAACTGTTCCTGATGCCTTTAGCATTTTTATAAAATGAATATAGTTGAGTTTCTAATAAAATGGTATGCAGATCCCTCAAGACTTGATTGACAGATATTCATACATACCCTTTTTATGCTAAGCTTGAGAGGTGCCCTGGGGCACAGTGCTGCACCTTCCTGGTAGAAAACAAAGACATCTAATGAAAAATGTCTTAGCTTTTCTCTTAGGTACTTCTTATAGATATTAAAAATTTTAAGTATGACTCAGAATATTCTGCAGGTTTCAAAGGTATGGAGACAAAATATTTCAACAACTGTTAACATGTGTCCACAGGTCCTCATCAAGAAGGGCAGTACCACTTCCAAAGTGTGGGCTCAAACTGGGCAGCAGGGTGCCAGGTGGAGGAGAGTGGAAGTGTTTTTAGGCATTCATTCCTATATGCAGGTTTGTAATTCAAGTAGCTTCTTTGTTTTATAATTTATTTCCTAATTGTTTCTTTCATAATTTATTTTCTCCACCCATCGTCTTCGGGGCCTACCATTCCCAATTTGATATTTGAATGAATGCAGGGCATGTAACACTCCAGATGGCGTCTTCCACAAGAAACTTACAATTTAGAAAACCCTAACTTCTCCCAATTAGACAGTTAAACTTCCAGGAACTTTACGTTTGAATGACCACCTTTCTTTTCTCCCAAGTCCACCTCCCACATACAGAGAACAAGCCCCTTGCTTCTAAAAATAGATCCTCAGTTATTATAATACACTTGTTTCCAATATGATTTAAAAAGCAGTCTTTTACAAGCGCATTGTACGGTTCAGCCTCGTGATGTGTAGCAGATTTATGTAATTTCAGGTAATTAGAGGAGGCATAATCACATGTTGCTGACTTCATGTAGCATATGTAAGGAGCTCTGTAAGTACATGAAGTTACTGCCATCTTCATGGAAACCACAGTGGTATCAGGAAGGTAAAGCACATACATACCTAATTTTTAGAGAAAATTCCAAGTAGTACATGGATGGATATATTTAAACTGAAAAATAGGAGATCTGTGGTCCGAGTTTTATTTTTATGGGTTATCAAGAACACAGGAGCTCCGTGGCCCATGGTTTTATTGGGATTTTTTTTGGAAGATGAAGCTGAGCTCTTAAGATCTGTGTATACTTGGACAAGCACAAGAACAAAATTGTTATCACTCTTAGGAAAATGGGTGAAACCTGAGAATAGTATGCGAAGTGGGGTTAACCAGGCATGGAAAGCGGATAGTTGTATGCTTTCTGTCTTATATGGAAGCTATAAAAAATTGGGGAATGAGATCTCAGGTAGAAGAGCAGCGACTCCAGTAGTGAGATGGGTTTGGGGGGAGGGGGAATCGAGATGCAAAGAAGGTGAGAGTTTGAATAACGCTCTGCAAGTATATGAAATAGCGCCAATCTCAGTGACACGTGTGTGTGGGGGAAGCCCCAAGTGTTGGGTGGGTGTGTAATCCTATCAGTCTATAGTATGATGTGTAATTACAGTGCACCAACAAAAGTGTAAAGAACATTTAAATAAGCAGAGTAAGAATCCAGAGCCATGTACATGGGAGGACATTTTCTCCTTGGTCTTAATTACCTCACACTTGAGCTATGACTTTAAAACCACTTGTCTCTGGATGGAAGGAATAAAATACTTCCACTAAATATTGCATTTATATGTGTGCATTATAGGCAGCCTAGATGGCTGTGAATGTTCAGGATACATTGTCTATGATTACAAGCTTTCTCTACTGGATTAGCAGACCATATGGTTTCTTAAAATGATATGTAAAATAAATCTCATCTGTTTTTGTCTCTTATTGAAATACCCAGTTTCCTTGTGAGTTATCTGTAGATAATTTAAGATATAGATGAGTGTCTCAGTATAAAGACAGAAGGACTGAGTAGTAATTTAATAAGTAGACTTGCACCATATGAAGTTTATTATTGGAAGGATTCTAGCTGTTCAGCCTTTACATTGAGGCAAGAAGACTCAGCAAGAATCTGTAGAAAGTTCTCTCCTATCAGACCAGAACTTCCATCCCAGGCCATGGATTCTTAACTAGTTCTGTGCACCTGGAATACTTGTATGTTAAAATATGTTCCAAATAACATTTTAGCAGATGGAATCATTGCTAATTTAGCTTTTCTGAAATTCTTCTTTTTTACATGTTGACATTGGACAAAAGAGAAGAATACTTGTTTTCTTTGGATCTAAGTGGCTTCTGAGCCTCTGCTTTCTCATGTGATGCCTTTTCTTTCCTTCCTGAGCACGTGTTCTGTGCAAAACGCATTACAACACGTGGCGGAAGTGTCCGCACTGCTCCCAAGTCTTCTGTTCACACAATATTTTTTCCTTTAGCCTCAGAAAGCTGAGTGCCTCTAGCCAGCAAGCAAAAGAGTAAGATAACTTAAGAAATTGCATACTGAAGCACTACTGGGAAGCTTGCATAGTTTTATTTGGAAACTCTTAAATTTAAGCAAAATATTTTACTATAATGCTTTGTATAAGATTTTTGTAATCAAAGCAGTCCCACATGTAATACTTATTAAATTCTAGGTACTTCAATTCATTTTAAAATATTTACCCATTTACTTTTCACAATAATCTTATGAAGTACATACTATGAAAAGGTCCATCTCCAGTCTAGGTATTAGAATACAGAAATGCCAGAAATTGTGTAATTTGCCCTAGTTATGTGTCTACCAAATGGCAGAGATAGGTTTTAAACACAAGCGTGCCATCTGTAATGCAGCCACTATGCTGCACTGCCCCTCAAATTCCATTAAAATGTTTGACTGAGATTATCATCTGCCCCACAGAAGGTACATTATAACTACTGATTGTATAAAGCACACTTAATCACATTTGATACATATCTATGAAATTACAACCAACACAATATAGAAAATTGAGAAATAATGATTTCACTTGGCTGGCAACTGATACTGTATCAATAGCAAAGCAGGTAAATTGTGAAACATTCATCCAGTGATCAAATTTCTTATTCACAAAACACTGTGTCACATGTTTAAATAATGTTTGGACTATCCAGATAATAGAGTATCTTTTTCATTTTATATTTCAGTGTTTTTCAGGACTCAATTGTAAGAAAGTCATAATTCTATTATTTTTTTTAGTTTTATATCTTAATGCCTTACAAACTCTCCTACAAGTTTATTTTTCTTTTCTAGCTGATCTTCTATAAAGAACAATTTAATCTCTTTATGCAAGTTCAACATTCAAAAAATTATGTTTTCCTATGATAATATATGAAGCGAGATCTCAACAATCCTACCTTCTCACCTTTAAAAGAAAACATCCCAACTCGCAAAAGTATAAAAGTATATCTCGTTTTAAGAAAAAAGTAATTATTTCTTTTAAGAAAAAATATTCAGGGTTGGTCAAAAAGTGTTCAAGAGATTGGTAATAGTAGATAGTTAACATAAAATCACTAAGGATAAATCTTTTTTTGTAGTGCTGGGAATTGAACCTGGGGTATTCTACCTTTGAGATATACCTCAGCCCTTTTTTATTGGTACAGTAGGGTCATACATCTTGAGGGAGAAGGAGATGGTAGAGGCATACATGCACACGTCACTCAGCCCTTCCCAATCCCTTGCCCATTCCCTCCTCATATTTGGCTTAGTGATTGACTTTGATATGTTTATGAATGTACGCCATGTACATTAGGGGACTCCCTCTTCTTCCCTCTCATTTCCCTCAGTTACGTCACCTTATTTCTCATCTATGAATTCTCCTTCTTTGTCTAGAGTTTCTCCTATGAACCCTTTTCTCCCTAGCTTCCACATATTAAGGAGAGCATCCAGTTTCTTACTTTTTGTGACTGACTAATCTCACTTAGCATAATGTTCTCCATTTCCCTGTAAATGACGTAACTTTGTTCTTTATGGCTGAGTAAAATTCCATTGTGTACATACCCCATAGTTTTGTAATCCATTCATTTGTTGATGGACATCTTGGCTGGTTCCACAGTTCAGCAATTGTGAAGTGTATATTGATGAACATAGATACACATGCATTAGTTTGGTAGTTTGAGTTCCATTCCTTTGGGTAGATGCCCAGAAGTGGGAGTGCTGTGTCCTACGATAGGTTCATTCCCATTCTTCTGAGATTCCTCCATACTGTTTCCAAAGTGGTTGCACTAATTGCAATCTCACCAACAATGTATTAGAGTTTCCACTTCTCCATATCCTCGCCAGCATTTGTTGTTATTTGTGTTTTTAATGATTGCCGTTCTAGTTGAAGTTAGGTGAAATCTCAGGGTAGTTCTGATTTGCATCTCTCTGATTGCCAATGATGTTGAGCATTTTGCACACATTTATTGGCCATTTGAATTTCTTTTTTGTGTGAAGTGTCTATTTAGTTAACTTACCCATTTTTATTGGGTTATTTGTTTTCTTAGTACTGAGTTTCTTGAGTTCTCTGTATATTCTAGATATTAGTTCTCTATTGGAGAAATAGTTGGCAAAAATCTTCTCCCATTCTGTTGATTCTCTGTTGAGGCCCTTGATGGTTTCCTTTGCTGTACAGAAGCTCGTCAGTTTAATGCAGTCTCACAAATTGATCTGCCTTTTAGTTTCTTGTGCCTTTGAAGTTTTGTTGAGAAAGTTTTTACCTGTGCCTGTATGTTACAGTGTTGAACCTATACTTTGTCCAAGGAGCTGCAGGGTCTCTGGTCTGATTTCCCAATCTTTGATCCATCTTGAATTGACTCTTGTGTAGAACGAGAAAGTGGAATTTATTTCCATTTTTCTGCATCTGGTTAACCAATTTTGCCAACACCGTTTATTGAAGAGGCTATATTTTTTCCAGTGTAGGTTTTTGACCTTTTTTTTGTAAAAAAATCAATTGGCCTTAAGTATGAGGATTTTTTTTTGAAGATTTAAAGAAGTTTATTAGAAAGATAGAAATACAGAAAATAGAAATACAGCCCCATGCCAAAATGGCATGGGGGGTGACTCGAAATGAATACACCCCGGGATTTGTTTTTGAATCTTCTATTTTGCTCTATTAGTTTATGTGTTTGTGCCCAGATCATGCTGTTTTATTCCTATGGCTTTGTAGTGCAGTTTGAAGTCAGGTATTGTGATGCCTCTGCATGGTACTTGTTGCTGAGAACTACTTTGGCTATTCTGGGTTTTTTGTTTTGCCAAATGAATTTAAGGACTGATTTTTCTATGTCTGTGAGGAATGACCTTGATAATTTACTGGGTATTACATTGAATCTGTAGGTCACTTTTTGAAGAATAGCCATTTTGATGATATTTATTCTGCCTATCCAAGAACATTGACGATCTTTGCATTTTCTAAGGTCTTCTTTGATTTCTTTTTAAAATGTTTTATAATTTTTTGCAGAAGTCTTTTACCTTTTGGGCTAAGTTTAGTCCTAAGTATTTTATTTTTTTGTGGGATAACCTGAATATAAGTGTTTTCTGGATTTGTTTTTCAGCAGATTTATGGTTAGCATACTGGAAAGCTTCTGATTTTTTAAGATTGATTTTATATCCAGACACTGCTGAATTTGTTGATAAGTTTTATAAGCTTTTGGTTGAGTTTGTTGGTAAATCTTTATTTCATGTAATTCATATCCAACTATTCTAAATTTACGTTGACATATATGGATATCTCTCAGCAGATACATATTTAGTGTTCAGTGCAATTTCATAGAAACAATTTCACTTAGAAATCTAAAGGTAAATATTTGACTTTTATGTTCTATGAAACAATGTTTATAGTCATCCGAGCAGTTAGATACTGTTACAAACTAAAGACAGAGTTTCTGTACATTTTAGTATCTCCTGCTATCTTGATCACTTCAGATCTGCCAAGTGCATTTGAGTAGGAGATTGCTGCCAAACAGCAGGACACAGGAGGATACTCGCCATCATGTATCTTAATCAAAAGCAAATCAAAATCATTTCTATTGCAAAGATGCAGCTAACTTAGTAAAACTGATTGCATTGATCTGATGTCTTTAACTCTTAAGTCCTTGTGGGGGAGGCTAAGTCAGAACAGCAGCAGTGGAGCAAAGTAAAGCTTGTATTGCACTTTATTTCCCTTGGTTCTTTATGTCAACTGATGGCCTCCCGCTCTGTGCCGCGGGCTCCCTTGATTTGGGTCTGCCAGCTGTCACAGGCCGTGGTGGCAGGCTGGGCCTCCTGCCAGTTTTCTAGGGCACATTTTCTACCCATCAGGATGGAGGCAGGGTGCTGCCCTGCTACTTATTGGGTGTTGAGGATGCTCTAGATCCTTGATGACCCTCATGTCCCCTAAGTCACTTTCAGTATGGAGGTATTTTTTTTTACCTGAGTCAAGTTTGATGTGTCTGTGCTTACACCATGTGTTGAACTCCTTGATTGACAGCTTCCGCTCTAAATGGCTTTTTCTTTGTTTTTTTTTTTTTTTCTTTTTTCTTTTCTTTTTCTTAGATTGTCTTCAGGGCAAAACGTGGCATCAGCTACATAGGCGATGTCGCGGTGGATGATGTTTCCTTTCAAGAGTGCTCCCCCTTGCTGAGCCCAGACAGAGAGTGCACTGCTCAGGAATTCACCTGTGCTAACAGGCACTGCATTGCGAAGGACAGGCTGTGTGATTTCGTGAATGATTGTGCTGACAATTCAGATGAGACTCCTTTCATCTGCGGTAAGTGAAAGTGCCCGATGCGCTGTCTATGCGTAGGTCTCTGCAGCCTCCCTCCACATGGCGCGCTCACTGTTAAAAAGTGAAAGTGTGGGGAGTACTCGTCATTCACTCAGAAGGCTGGGACGGGAGGATCGCAGGTTCCAGGCCAGCCTCAGCAATTTAGCCCTCCACAACTCAGTGAGACCCTGTTTTAAAAATTAAAAAATAAAATTAAAATATAAGGCTGAGGGTCAAGCTCCAAGCTATGACTTTGCTGGTTTCAATCCTCAGTGTCATAAATTAATTAGTTAATTAATTGATTAAAAACTTGCCAGAGGTATAGCTCAGAGGTAGAATGCTCCTGAGTTTGATCTTTAGTACCACCACCACCACAAAAAATTATCAGACATGACAGGTAGATAGATAAAACAGTTCTGATGATACATCAAATGCACGAAGTTATTTCCTAGTTAGTGGAAATGCAGAACAGTTATGTAGAACTTACAGGAGATCAACTGGTAACAAATACCACCCAGTAAAATATCCTTAGCTAAATGGGCTAGATATGTTCATTGGAGGTAGCTTGTAAAATAGTGTAGTGAAATCTAATCATTGCTTATTTCATTGTAAATTAGGTGACTACAAACCTTCACAAAAGAGCTTAACAAGTTATTTCACTATAACTTATACTAATTTCTGAGCTATAATATTATATTGTGATATTATTGACGTTTTGAAACCAAACCTCAAGTATCAAGGACTACTTCAATATACTGAGAGTACATACTTCCACAGAACTTTTAACTTTCAAAGCCTTTTGTTTACCTAAATCCACTGGGTCTCACAGGACCCCTGAGAGGTAAGTGGACAGGTATTATTAGGGCTTTTATAGATGAAGCTACTAACAAGAATGGTCGAGATTTTTTGACAACTAGTACTTACAAAGTTGTTCATAGGACATACTTTGATTTCTCATAGATTTGCCAAAGCTGCCTTACTACCTCATTGTACAAAATTAATTTTTTTTTTATGGGACTGGGGTTCCTAGAAACCCTTCTACTTCCAGGCTACACTCCCAGATCAATTTTATACTTTTTTTTAAATTTGGAAACAGGGTCTCTTAAGCCTGCAAGGCTGGCTTCGAACCTGCGCGATCCTCCTGTCTCCGCCTCCCAACCGCGGGGGTTACAAGCGTGCGCCACCACGCCTGGCAAAATGAATGTTTTTTTAAAAAGCAAGTGACAGAGTTCCCATTATATCAAATACTTATTTGTTCCTTGAATTGTGGATATCATTTCTTATAATAATTAGTTTTTTATAAACCAAGCAAAACTGCTGGGCTGATCTTGACATCTGTATTTATTAATATTTATCTCTAAATATTTTCTGCTAAATTGAGTTAATTTTTGTTTAGTGAATTTTGTAACAAATGCTTGTACAGTTACTTTATTGCTGTTTTCATTTGACTATCACACCGATCAAGTTATCAATTAAGTAGGGAGACATTATACATTATATTTCAATTTGTAATATTGCTAATGTAAGTTTTTCTCAGAGATATAATTTACTGTAATTTTTAATACTTAAAGTATTAATTTATTTCTGGCTAAGGTTTTTTACTCTAGGCTGTAAAGTCATGAATATTTCTAGAAATTTCTCTTTGAGAAACTATGATAATTTACAAAGAGTATCATAAATGTATTGAAAAACCTTCTGTCTTATTCTTTTGTATAAAGAATAAAGGCAAAATTTATAAGCCTACAGAGGAAAAATTATACCACAGGTTATTTTTGGTTAAGATGATTGCAAATATTTTTTAAATATAAAATGTTATTTTAATTTTTTATTTGTGCATTGTAGCCATGCATATTAATGGGGAAGAAGATGGTGGAGACACATATGCACACATCACCCAGTTAGTCCTTACTCAGCTCCTGCCCCACTTTCTTCCCCTCCCTCCTTTCCATGTTTGCTTAGTTATTGACATTTATATGTTTGTTAATGTACATCATGAACATTAGAGAATTTCCATCTCCTCCCTCCCATCCCCTTAGTTAGGTCTCCTTATTTGCTCATCTATACTATCTCCTTCCTCATCTCTCTTTTATGACCCATTTTCTCTTTAGCTTTCACATATTAGGGAGAGCATCTGATTTCTTATTTTTCGTGACTGACTAATCTCAGTATAATGCTCTCCGGGTCCATCCATGTTCCTGTAAATTATGTAATTGTGTTTTCCTTTATGGCTGAGTAAAATTCCACTGTATCCCACAGTTTTGTAATCCATTCATCTGTTGATGGACATCTTGGCTGGTTCCATAGTTTGGCTACGGTGAATTGTGCAGCCATGAACATAGATACACCTGCATTAGTTTGGTAGTTTGGTTTCCACTCTTTTGGGTAGATGCCCAGAAGTGGTATTGCTGGATCATATAGTAAGTTTGTTCCCATTCTTCTGAGGATCCTCCCTAGAGTTTTCCAAAGTGGTTGCACTAATTTGCAGTCTCACCAACAATTTATTAGAGTTCTCTATATTCTTGCCAGCATTTGTTGTTTGTGTTTTGAATGATTGCCATTCTAGTGGGAGTTAGGTGAAATCTCAGGGTAGTTTTGATTTTCATCTGTTTGATTGATAATAATGTTTTTATATATTTATTGTCCATTTAAATTTCCTCTTTTGTGAAGGGTCTAATTAGTTAACTTTCCCATTACTTATTAGGTTATTTGTTTTCTTAGTGCTGAGTTTCTAGATTTCTCTGTATAGTCTATATATTAATCCTTTTTCAGATGATCAGGTAGCAAAAATCTTCTCCCATTCTGTTGGCTCACAGTTGAGATTCTTGATAGTTTTCATTGCTGTACAGAAGCTTTTTAGTTTAATGCAATACCATGTATTGATCTGCCTTTTAGTTTCTTTTGCTTTTGGGGTCTTGTTCAGAATGTCGAACACTGAAACACACAGACACAGGTAAAAACATCCTCAATTTCTGTTGTCATGGATTACTTTACTCCAGCCCTTTATCTTTAGTTTGTTACTATCTTTACTTGTAAGGTGTGTTTCTTGCAGGCAGCAGATAGATGGATTCTGGTTTTTAATATATTTTGCCACCTTGTGTCGTTTTATTGGCAAGTTGAGGTCATTTATGTTCAGTGTGATTATTGAGAGATGGTTTTTAATTCCTAACATATTGAAATTTAATTTCTTTTTGAGGTAGTGTTTGTTCTTCTTTGCTTAGTTGTTTGCTGGGCAGAAATTATTGTTTCTCTGGTTCTGGCATGTATTACTTATTTCTTCTTTGCAGTTAATCTCTGAATATTTTCTATAGTGCTGATTTGGAAGACATAAATCTTTTCAGCTTCTGTTTATCATGGAAGAGTTTTATTTCCCTGTCTAATTTGAGAGATAGTTTTTCTGGGGAGGAAAATTTTGGCTGCAAGTTGTTTTCTTTCAGTTTGGAATATGTTACTCCAGGCCCTTCTGGCTTTCATGACTTGGTTTGGGAAGTCTGGAGTGATTCTAATTGGTTTACCTCTGAGAGTTACTTGGTCTTTTGATTTGTTGCCTTTAAGATTCTCTCCTTGGCTTCTACATTGGTCAGTTTGACTATTATGTGGCATGGTGAACCTTTTCTCTGATTTGGTTGAAAGGGCCATTCTATAAGTTTCCTGCACCTGTGTATTGATATCTTGTTGTTTAAATGATTTTCTGATATTACTTCTTTACAATGACTGTTGATGTCTTTGGTTTCACCTTCTATTCCTTCTATGCCAATTTTTCTTAGCTTGGCTCTTTTAAAATGGGCCCATACTTCTCCAATGTACAATTCATGCTGTGGGATTGTTTTTTCTAAGTTATATACTATGCATCTGTTTTTGGAGTGATCATCTTCTAGGAGCGCGATTCTATACTCCATGCGGTCTAATTGATTGCTTATAGTTTGAGTTGATGCCTTCACTTCAATGATTGCATCTTTTATTTCTTTCAGACTCTCTCTAAGTTATTTTTTGAATTCCTGTATTATTTCTACAGTTCCATTCCTGGTTTGAACTTCTGGAGATCTCTGCGATTATGTCTCGTCAGGTTCTGTTATTGTGGTGTTCTGAGGCTCATTGCTTCCTTGTCATTCTTCCTTCTCATGGTTGCTGAAGGTTGAATCTGCTGCTTTTGATAGATTTCTCTCAGTCTCTAGGTATCAACTGGTATATCCAAAGGCAAACTGTGTTGTATTCAACAGTGACTGTTGAGTGAGGAGGGAATTGAAATCATAAATGCAAAAATAGGTCAAACCACAAATAGGGTCAAAGAGAATGAAAGTATGAATTTGGTAAGGTAGTAATAGTAGAGATTAGAGGTAGTGAATATGTAGTAATATTCTGGTAACAAATTTAGAATTTTTTAGTACAGTGATATGAAGTATATTTAATACAAGGCAAAGAAAAAAAGAGAGGGAAAAAAGGGGTAGAGAGAAGTAAGTAGGTATATACAAGGGAAGAAGCTTGGGAATAGAGCAAACAAACAAGCATATACACTCAGACCCTACAGTGCAGCCCTGCAAATATATGAATATCCAGCAGACTGGGCCTTTGCAGTCTCTCTCTGTGTAGACACCAAGTGCCCCTGGCACCTTTCCTGCTGCAAGCCTGGTTCTCTGAGTCTTTTTCAGTGTGTGCATATGCTCGGTATTGATGGAGCTGGGTTTTGTATTAAGCATAGGTCACTCTCCAAACTTTCCATCAACTTGGAACCTCAGTCTCTCCCTTCATCCATAGGTGGAGGATGCCTCAGAGTTCACCACAGCTAGGGCTGATCTGGTCTGACTTCTCCTCATTCACCATGCTTGTGTGGTCTGGAGTGATTCTGGAGCTCCTACTAGTTAGATCCAATGTAAGTGTAAGTCTCCCCCCCTCACTATTCACTGAGGCAGAACTTGAGTCTGTCTAAGCCTCCGCTATGTCCAACAGCAGACTCCATCCCCACAAAGACTCAGACCCAGAGAGTTTATTGCAGCTACATGAGTCCCCAGGGTCGCCGTACCGGGCGTTCTTCTGCAGGGATGGCGGCTTCACTCATGGTGTGGCTGGGCACTAGTCCAGATCTATGGAGAGCACGGTGAGCTTGGCAGCCACTGCTACAAGTTGTAGCTGGTGTTTGTGCTGGAGGAACTGATGGTTTACAGTTCCAGTGATCTGCTTACTTCCAGTCCTTGGCTGTTGTCCTGATCATCTCCGGAGTCGGGTGCAGTGAAGCCAGCTGGCACCACTGTAGTGCCCATGGCCATGAGGCGGGTAGGTGGGTTTCTTTTCTGCTCTCTAATGGCTTTTTCTCTTTCCACCTTTTACTTATCATGTTATTTTTAAAGTTATGGTGTTTTCTGGCTTTGTAGAACACAGTTGTTAAGGGATTGGAGATTGGGTGTCAGCAGGACCGATATGTGCTGCTTCCCTCGCTCACCATCTTCCTGGAAGTCCACTATTGTTAAGTTTTTAATGGACCTATTCATATCAGTAACACTGAAACAAAAAATTGAATTAGTTCTAGGTATTGTATAGGAAAAGTAAAAATTGTCAACTCCCTAGATAAAATGATCAAAACACTAGAAAGAATCATAAAAGTAACCTGCATTTGACTTTGGTTCTCATTATGTAATGATGATTTCTTCTGACATGGCATTGCTTACTTTTATTACACATTTTAAAAAAACAACTGTACACCAAGTCTACTGATCCTAAATGTTATGTTTTAATGAGAGTGGCCAGAACCTACTGTTGGAATTATGAGTGTTGCTGTTCTCTTGCATATGCTATAAATTTTGATGTTCTAATTAGACTCAAGAGAATAGAAAGAAAAATGAAATGAATCACCATAGAAACTGATTTCAGAAGTTTGGTTGGCTACTAAACAAGTACTTGGATTTAATGTTTACTTTTCTTTTTCTGAGAAATCTATGTAAAGGTTCAACATGTATCACAAATAGCAATAAGTTCTGGATATGAGTAGTTAACAAGGTACCATCTGGAAACAACAGAAAGAATGAAAAAAGTGTTTTTAAAAGCATAGACTATGGTGGAGAAGAAGAAAATAATCAATTACAAAATACCAGCAGCTTTAGTTTTCCAGAGATTAATGCAGATCCTGAAATTAAAAATCTATCAGAAAATGGAATTATTTTGTTGCTTTATAATTTGTATGATATTTCTAAAATATAGGAGATAGTTAAAAGTGATTTGCATACCTAAAAACTATAAGATCATATTTGAATATAACTACTGTTGATAGAGGTGCTCCTTTAAAAAAGCAATCATATTTTTATATTCTTAGACATTTCACTTAGCAAATTTATCATTAATATTCAATTCAGTGTATCTCAAGCACTCTCAAAAGTTTAATTCTGCACTGTGATAAGTAAGGATGTAGAATAAATAATCAACATAAATGGTCAGTATCTTGAACCTCACAGGTATATGTAATGCTGTTTAACAACTACAGATATTTATTCTTTTTAAACATACATAAAGCATTTGTTTTGAAACAAAAATATACTCTTGAGAAGTAAATTTAAATTTTTGGGGTGGATTAAAGACACATAGAGTATGCTTTAGGATTAGATTGAAAATCAGAGGACAATACCTAGAAAATCTTTATTGGTTAGGATTTAAAAGACATTTTTAATAATCCGTGCATTCCCTCTCAAAAAATCACAAAAATTAGAAAATGTTCTGAACCAAAGAGTAATGAAATAATTAATAAAAAACACTTTGTGGGATATTGTTAGGCTAATACTTAGAAAAAAAAGAGCCTTAAATTCTCGTGATAGAAACTGACTAGCTATTAACACAAATAAGTGAAAAAAAGAACACAAATCTAAGAGAGGATGGATTTGACAAGACTGATTAGAATTTTCAAACCCTGTCAACTAGCTATGATGGTGAGTGCCTATAATCCCAGTGTGAGGGAGGCTGAGACAGGAGGATCCCAAGGTAAAGGACAGCCTCAGCAATTTAGTGAGGCGTTAAGCAACTTCATGAGACTAGCTATTATTTTATTAAAATAACAAAATAAAAAAGAGGTAGGGATATAGCGTGGACCTAGAATGTCCCTGAGTTCAATCCCCCACACCAAAAAAAAAAAAATTGGAAACAACAAAACATCTTGTCAAGAATCTAAATAGGAGCTATGCATGGTGGCGTACACTGCAATCCCTGTACTTGGGAGTCTGAGACAGGAGGATCCCAGGTTCACTGCCAGCCTCAGCTTCTTAGTGAGCTCTTCACTAAGTGAGACCCTGTTTCAAAATAAAGAATGAAAAATAAAGCTGGGAGTGTATCTCAGAGGCAGAATGCACCTAGGTTCAATCCTTACTAATACGCGCGCACACACACACACACACACACACACACACACACACACACTCTAAATAGGGAAGATAGAAATGTATAATTAAATTAATATTTATTGAGCAGTTATATTAACTGATCAAAGTTTGAAATAATCTACCATATAGATACAGGCAATGTTTGAAACACCTAGCATACATCATAAATTAAAAAATTCTAATGAGCATATACTCCATATTCTTAATAAATATAAAATATATTGTTTCTATAGGTACATACCAAGCACAAAGAAACGCACATTCATGCAGGCCTGCCTAAGTATGTGGGCAGCAGGATAAGCTTGGGCCTGGAGGGGAGGGTATTTAAGAGAATTCTTGGAGGAGTTCTGATAGCTTCTATTTTCCTTTTTAACTTTTTTTTTTATTATTGTCATCCTCTTGGCTATAAGTGGGGAGTCACTATGGTTTTAATTTGCATTTCCCTGATGGCTGATGCTGTTGGACATCTTGTGTTGAGCTTATTAGTCATTTGTGTTTCTTCTTTGAAAAAATAGCTATTGAAATATCTGGCCTGCTTTTTTATAAGATTCTTTAGCTTTTATTTTTGAGCTGTAGGAGTTCTCCTGAATATTATTTCATTATGTAATATTTATTTTACAAATATGTGTTCTTTATGCTACAGGATTTCCTTTTACATTTTTATTTTTAGTAGACTGTTGTCCTCATGAACTTTCTGCCTCCCCCATCACAAACAGCATGGTAGAATTGCTGCGTTAAAACCTGTATGAATTCATCATTATCATCCAACGTCTAGAGTTTGTATCATGTTTCGCGCTTAATGTTATACGTATTGTGGATTTTGTTCCGTACATACTATCATAGTTTTCTACTGTCCTAAGTCTTCTATGAGCCAGACATGCTGGTGCAAGTTTGTAATCCTAGCATTTGGGAGGCTGAGACAGGATGATCACAGGTTTGCAGCCAACTACTTACTGAGGCCCTTTACAACTCAGTGAGACTGTTTCAAAATAAACAATAAAAAAATAGGGCTGGGGGTATAGCTCAGAAATAAAATGCCATTCCACTACTGCAAAAAAAATCTTCTATGCACCAGTTGTTCACTTACAGTACTTCTGTAAATATGGACTTCTTTTTATATCTTCCATATTTTTACAATATTCAGAATGTCATCTAGTTGTAATATGTCATATATAGTAGGCAGCTTTTTTTAGGTTGCTTTATTTTACTTTTTAATATAAATTTAAGGTTATTCCACGTTTTTTATGGCTTGGTAGTTCATTTACTTTTAGGGCTAAATAATATTCTATTCTCGGAATAAGGCTAGGCTTAGTGGTGCATGCCTATAATCCCAGTACCTGGGAGGCTAAGACAGGAGGATCACAAAGGGTGGCCTCAGCAATTTAGGAAGGCCTCCAGCAAATTAGTGAGACCATGTTTCAAAATATAAGTTTGTTAAATTCTAATAATAATAATAATAATAATAATAATAATTATTATTATTATTATTATTATATTGTCTGAATAAATCCCATTTTATTTACCTATTTACCCATTTAAGAGCATCTTGGTTGCTTCTAATTTTAAAAATTATGAATAAAACTGCTCTGAATATTCATGTGCAGTTTTTGTGGACATTAGCTTTTAATTTTGTGGGTAAATATCAGGGAGCATGGTTTCTAAATCCTATGTAGAAGATATGAGGTGTAAACTAAATATTTACCCACGTTTTCTTTCAATCTGTGGCTTACCTTTGGCTTTACAGTGCCTCTTGGAAAGCAGGAGAGTTCAGTTTCCATTCGGATCTTTTATGAGTTGTCTTTTATGTTGTATTTCAAGTCATTGTTATAACCAAAGAGCATCCAGATTTTCCTTACATATTATTTTGCAGGGTTGTATAGTTTAGTATTTCCCACTTAGACCTACAATCCATTGTGAGTTAATCTTTGTGAAGTTGTAGCGTTTGCATCTAGAGTCATTGTTTTGCATATGAATATCCATTTTCTCAGCACCAATTTTGAAAGTGCTATCTTTTTATTGCTTTGCTCTCTGGCATTTTGTTTGATATTAAAATGTTAGTTGAACACATTTTTGTGCATATATCACTGGTCTTGATATTCTTTTTACTATTTATATATTTTCCCATTATCATACTATCTTGGTTTTTTTTTTTTGCCTCTGCACATAAACTTTTATGTTTTTGAACATGTACAAAATGGCTTGGGTTTTATTGGAATTACATTGAATCTAAAGATCAAACTGCTTAAGAACTAATATCTTGACAGTATTTAGTCTTCCTATCCATGAACATGAAAAATGTTTCCAGTACTTATTTATTCTTTGATTTTTTATCATTTTTGTGGTTTTACACATATAAATATTGTGTATATTTTGTTAGACATCTATCAACAAATTTCATTTTGGGAATGATGCTAATATAAATGGTATTGTGTTTTCTTTGTTTTTGTAACAGTGGGTATTGGAAACAGGGGCATTCTACCTCTAAGCTATACCCCAGCCTATTTTATTTTTTATTTTAAAGTAGTCTTGATAGTTTACTATGTGTCTCACTTTGTTGCTGAGGCTGTCGTGAAACTTGCCATCCTCCAAAGTACTAAGATTACAGACATGTCCCACCATGTCCAGGTTTGGCATTGTGTTTTTTAATTTCAAATTGACTTCTTTGTTGCTGGTATATAGGAAAGCAATTGACCTTTGTGTATTAGTCTGGTATCCTACAACCTTGTAGTAACTGCTTAGTAATTCCAGGATTTTGTTGCTGTTGCTGATTCTTTGAGGTTTTCTAGGTACAGAACTATATCACATGTTATCGAAGATAGTTTTATTTAATTTTTTACATTCTCTTATATTTTATTGTGCTGGCTAATATATTCAGTGTAATATTTAAAAATAATTGTAAGAGGGCAGATTCTTACTTTGTTTCTGATCTTAGCGGGAAAGCATCTAATTTTTAACCATTAATATGATGTCATTAGAGGTGATTTTCGTAGCTTATTATAAAGTTGAGTAAGTTACCCTCTATTTCTAATTTTCTAGGAGTTTTTATCCTGAATAAGGATTGCGTTTTGTCAAATGCCTTTTCTCTACTGATGTAATTAGGTAATATTTACCTTTTGGTCACTCAATGTGGTAGACTGTATTATTTGGTCTTTGAGGGTTTTTTAAGTTAGCTTTTCTATCACTCTGGCTAAAATACCTGACAAGAACAACTTAGTAAAAGAATTTATTTGGGCTCACAGTTGAGAGGCTCTGTCTTTGGTATATGTCTCTAAGGCAGAAATCGTGGCAGTGGTGTGCATGGCAGACAAAAGCTGCTCTCAGCTCATGGCAGCAAAAAGCAGAGAGAGAAAGCAGAGACCTGGGATTGATGCAGTCCTAAGGGTACTCCCCGAGTGGCCCACCGCTCCGGCCATTCTCCACCTCCAAATCTGTCTCCATTGGCAACCCATGAGGTTTGGGTGACATTTTAAAACTAAATCATTGTTGAAACGGCCTCCCAAACCCAGAATTGATTTCATGTGCTCACGAGATATGATTATGTTAGCATGTTGTTAGATTTGATATGCTAATATTTTGTTGATGATTTTGGCATCTCTTATAGAAGATGTTGTAGAGGATCTTCCTAACATTTTCAGATCGCTGTTTTCTTAGTGTTTGCTTGCTGTGGACATTTTTGTCTGCTTTCCAGAGTTTTGACAAAAGTGGTTCTAACACCTTCATCATCTAGCTCTTAGGTCTGAGTAAAGACCAGACCTGCTTGGTATGTTTTCTGTCTTCCTTGGACAAGCACTTCCCAGCATATTATTCTTAGGACTAAATATAGGCGCTCAGAGGCACAAACCCACAAGTGCAAGTATTTTTCTAGTCCATGCCCATATCATGCCCCTACACATTCCTTAGCCGTACCAAGTCACTTACCAGGCTTCAAAGCAAAGAGATAGAAAGTATACTCTTTCTATATTGGGGAAAGGAGGGGAAGGAGTACTTGGTAAACATAAAGTTGTGTGCTTAACTACTTAATGTTACTCTTACTAAAGTTACTACGAGTATTTTTTTTTTTTTGAGAGTGTCATTGTGTCACCAGGCTGGCCTCGAGCTCCAGTAAGTGGTCTTCCTGTCTCATCTCCTAAACTGCTGTTCACATTTTTAAGCATCTTTTTTCCTACTGGATATAATGTTATTTAAAATAGAAGTATTTCTTATGTCATATCAGTATAAAATTTAACACTGCTGAAAAACTAAGTTTATCTACTCATGTCTTGATCTACAGACAAATAACATGTTTTGTCAGCATTCAGACCCCACCCAAACACACTGAATCATAAAGCACAGCTAACCAAGCTCCTCGAGTGATTTGTAGGTGGATTAATTTGAGAAGCTACAATCTAAAGAATACAAAATTTTGAAAAGCTTTCTGGCAAGGAGGAGATAGAGCTGACACTATATTTTCCTTAAGAACAAAAATAGGTTGGTGGGCACAGTAGTATGCTCCTTTAATTCCAGTAATTGGGAATCTTTTAGGAGGAGCATAGGTTTAAGGCAGCCTCAGCAACTTTGTGAAATCCTGTTTCAAAAAATAAAAAAAAGGTCTGCGGTATAACTCATAGGTAAAATGCCTCTGGGTTCAATCCTCGTTACCTAAAATAAGCAATAGACAAAAACATAAATAAATACATATGAATTTTAATCATTGAAAACTGTGTTGGTTCAACACAGGTCATGATTAATAGGCATGTATGTATTTGGGTATCTTAATGGCAATTTTAAGGAACTTTTACAAAATGAATATTTATGTGAGTATTATATGTCAAGCTTTGTTGCTGGTTGCTTGGGCTATTGCAGTGAACTCTAAACAAAGATTTTATGTTCCCATGGAACTTACATTTTGGTTTTTGGTGGTGATGGGGACATAATATAAAACAGAATAAGTAAAATCACACAGTATTTACAAATAAGTAATACAAATTACATACAATAACAAAATGTGTATATTTCATGGTGATGAGATCTGCTAGGAGAAACATAAGAGAGAAAGTGAAAAAGAAAGGCTCAGAGTGGTAGATTCGAATCTTTAAATTTTTTTTATTAGTGCATTGTAGTCATACATCTTAATGGAATGCAAGATGGTGGAGGCACACATGCACACATCACCCATTAACCCTTACCTGATCCCTGCCCCATCTTCTCCCCCTCCGTCCTCATATTTAACTCAGTGGTTGGCTTTGATATGTTTGTTAATGTACATCATGAACATTAGAGAGTTTCCCTCTTCCCCTCCCATCCTCTCAGGTCACCTTATTTGCTCATGTAAAAACTCTTGAGTTCCTCCTATGACCCGTTTCTCCCTAGCTTCTGCATATTGGGGAGAGCATCTGATTTCTTATGGTTTGTGACTGACTAATCTCACTTAGCATCATGTTCTCCAGCTCCATCCATTTTCCTTTAAGTGATGTACTGTGTTTTTCTTTATGGCTGAGTTAAATTCCATTGTGTACATATCCCATAATTTCCCATAAATTCATTTGTTGATGGACATCTTGGCTGGCTCCATCGTTTGACAATTGTGAATTGTGAGGCTATGAACATAGATACACATGCATTAGTTTGGTAGTTTGGTTTCCATTCAAGTAGCTCCCACAGCACCACAATAGCAGAACCTGACCACACAGAATTGCTTAGGTTACAATTTTAAATAGGGCAGTCCTGTAAGTTCTTATTGACACTTGAATGTACAGTGAAGCTATATTCAAAGGAATTTAAACACTTAAAATATATTTAAAATCATCAATAATTAAAACACATTTCTTTGTATATTATTACCATGTCAATAACATTTTTTTTATTTCTTTTTTTTTTTTTTGGTGGTGGTACTGAGGTTCCTGGAAACCCTTCTACCTCCGGGCTACATTCTCAGACCCCCATTTTTATATTTTTATTTGGAAACAGGGTCTCTTAAGCCAGTTCGGCTGGCTTCAAATCTGTGTGATCCTCCTGTCTCCGCCTCCCAAGCACGGGGATTACAAGCGTGCGCCACCACGCCTGGCTTTTGTTTGTTTGTTTGTTTGTATTATACTTCATTACTGCTTATTTACTTAAATTGATTGTTTTTATTCAGTCTGGTCTCTTGCATTCATTACAGAAGAATTCTCTAATTTTCAAGTAAAAGTATTTATTGGGAGAGGTAGGAGATAAGGTTTGATGTTTTATCTGTTACTTTTTACTCAAAGTAAGACTATATTCCACATATACATATGTATATATATGTATGTGTGTATATATAGTACATATATAATTTCTTTATTATATTCAGTTTAGTTTTCCATCTGAAAATTTTTATTAGTGGAAGAATTTTTATTCAGTTGTGGCAAAAATGAATTTGGCAGTATGAAGTGTCCTCTGTGGGCATCTGTGTATGTTACCCTGGATTCTAAAGCCTCTGACCTAGATGCATAGATGCTCCTCTAACTTCTTTGCAAATTGAAAGCACTGTTAAGTCAGAAGTGCATTTCAAAGACCTAGCAAGCCTCGCATCATAGCATGGCAGAGCAGTGCAGTCACGAGCTGGCCGTTTACCCTCATGATTACGGGACTGACTGACAGTTGTCCATTATCATTAGAGAGGAGCTTGTCACATTATAACTAGCCTAGGAAATGATCAGAACTCAAAATTCAAAATCTAGTTTCTACTGAAGGTATATCTCTATCTCACATCATGAAGTCAAACATTTGAAGTCAAACCATTTTAAGTTGGAGACCATATGATTCAATCTTAGCCAATAATCATTTAAAATCCAAAGAAATATTTTTTAGCTAACATTGATATTGCCTGATGTATAGTAGTGTCATATTTTCTTCTTATTTATTTATTTACTTATTCATTTGATAAATATTAGGTACCTCCTACATAAATGACCCTGAAGAACAAAAAATAAATAAAAACAAGATAAGACCTATATAATTGCGGAGTTTCTTATCTAGTAAAAGAGGTACATAAACATTCACATTTTGATGGAGCTATATTTAAGTGCAACTTAGTTGTTTAGGGGAGAAAATTATCTTTTTTAAATATTAATTCCAAAGTAGGCTTGCATAAAAGTAGTATATTACCTTGAAGTCAATAAGTATGCTTTCAAGGACTTTATTAACTATGAATTTGAAACAACTTTTGTTTTATTTGTAAGATTATGTTAGAAAGTAGGTCAAATATTATAATGCTAATAAGCCAGGCTTCCTATGAAGGATTAGCTACCTTAGCTTCACAGATTCATTATTGCAGGCTGCAGCTGAGTGACTGGGGCTTAGGAGCCTTTCAATGTCTTTCCACAGTTTTCAATAGTGTCTTTATTCTTTTTTTTTTTTTTTTTTGTGGTACTGGGGTTCCTGGAAGCCCTTCTACCTCCGGGCTACACTCCCAGACCTATTTTTACATTTTTGTTTGGAAACAGGGTCTCCTAAGCCAGCATGCGCGGCTGGCTTCGAACCTGCGCGATCCTCCTGTCTCTGCCTCCCAAGCGCGGGGATTACAAGCGTGCGCCACCACGCCCGGCATCATTATTCTTATTTACCCAGTGATTTCCATATCATAATTTCCAAATTATGAAATATGGTCATCAATATGGAATAATAAATCATATGTGAGGGCCTTTTCTGGGTTCCTTATGGGGTAAATAAGATTTCCCAAGATATTTTATACGTAATATCCATTGTGGATTTTCAAAAGATTGATATAATCAGTAAAATTTTCCAAATTATTTACTATCCAAACCCTACTTGAATGGGATTATAAGTGTACACTACCAGACCTTTCATTTGTTATTATTTAAAAATCGATGTAGTTATTTCTATGCCTTTGATTTTCCATGTAAATTTTAGAAATTTATGTCCTTTAACTATAAGCAATATTTATATGATTTTGTTAAGAATTGTATTAAATAAGTAAATCAAATCGGGAGGAAGTAACATCTTCAATATATACTATGGCTTTCGATCGATGACCACAAATGAGTCTCATTATTTAAGTCTTTGGTTTCTTTCATCCGTATTTTGTTGATTTTAGCATTCAAGTTTTGCATATATTTTATTAGATTTGCCCCTCAGTATTTCGTTTTATGAGGGATTTTAGGTGATATTATACTTTAGATTTTTGTTTACATGTGTTCATTACTGGTATGTTGAAATCAAATAAAAACTAGGGCTGGGGGTGTCACGCAGAGGTAGAATGCCCCCGAGTTCTATCCCATTACCACACACACAAAAAAAGACGATTGCTGTGAAGGCTATCCAAGATGTAGAGTTGTTCTTTCAGTATTTAACTTTTTACTGTTTCTATTAAAGTGTTTTCCTCTACTTAAGTTTTAATATGAATAATATTTCAAAGGGAAGCATTTGCATGAAAGAAAAAATGTTTATTTTTGTATAAAAGAAAAGGAAGATGAGCAGGAATAAAGGTGATTTTGAAAGAGATTTTAGAAGAAGAACCATGATTTAGATGTATGTGTCTTTTAAAACTTAGAGAATTTGTTTCTTTGTTTAAAATTTTTCCTTAAGCACTAGAGCCAAAGAAGCCTCGAGAAAGCTCCATTTAATTACATGCAGAGGCAATTAGATTGTTTTAAATACTCTGTTCCACAGACTTCAGCCAGCAAGATTGAGTTCTACTCTTTGGCTATTAAAATCTTAAATTTGTATCTTAACTTTTATATTTTATAGAAAATTTTACAAGTATATATAAGAATCTTAAATTTTCCCACTGTTACTTCTTGTGTACAAATAAAATAAAATACATATTATTTAGATGTAAAATCATTTGAAAAAACATGAAAATTTTAAATATCAAAATACATAAAATTTTGTCATTCTTTTTCCTAGGGTAGATACCTGTATTTATGCATAGATATGTACATAACAAATGCTATTGTGTGTGTCTAACAAGTGTTTTTTATTATGGAACCAGATTAATAATAAAGGAATTAGAAAACTTAAACTGAACACAAAGTAATACAAAGGGTGATTTTCCATTTCATCAATGACAGAAAAATTGGTATTAGGTATGTGCTTTGTCAAAAACAAATATAGGATAAGACATAATATAGAAGGCAAATGTTTTCAGGCATCAAGCAGGTGGTATAGGATTGTGTACTATTCACACAATTTATATGACAAAGGAAGAAACGTCCAGAATCAGTAGTGTAAAGTCTCCAAGGAAGATTGAAAAAAGTAGAAATTTAATAGTAGTTATTATATAGAAGAAAAAAATTAGAGCACAAATTAAAAATAATAAATAGTAAACAATAGAAGACTACAGAAAAGACCAAAATCATTTCTTTGAATAAAAATTTCTAATGAAACTTATATAAATTAAGAGTGAAATTACAAATTAGAAATATCAGTAATGAAAGATTAAACATGACACAAACCCACTGACATAAATGGATTAGAGCATAATCACTTTGTTATATTTATTATATTAAGATGAAAGTTATTATTGTATGTTTTTATATTTTATAAATTTTATTTTAAAAATGTAACAGCTTAGAAAAATGACCAAATACTTAAAAGTCCAACTAAATAAATCTGGATGACATTGAATTTATAATAAAATATTTTTATAGAAGCCCCACCCAGTTTAATCTCAGATTGTTTTACTAGTGAAATATTGTAAAATGTTAAGGTTAAATAATACCCACTATTATAAACTTTTTCAGGACATAAAAGAGAATACGTCCCAACTAATTTTAATGATTTTATTTATAGTATTGTTTTAGTCAGTTTGCTGTTGCTATAAAATACCATGGATCTAGTGATTTATAGACAATAGAAGTTGATTTGGTTCCTAGCTCTGCAGAGGACCACCAGGCTGTATCACAAAGTGGCCTGAGGGCCAGAAAGCATTATGGGACAGATGGAAGCCAAACTTTCAAAGTAACTAACCCGCACCCAGGACATTGGTGTTAACTCAGGGACTGACCACCTCTTCAAAGGTTCTCCTTTTAATACTGAGAAAATGGTAATTAAGTTCCAGCATGAGTTTTAGCAGGGACACTGAAACCATAGTAGTGTCAAAAACATTGAGTACTTGGGAATATATTCAGCACAAGTGAAAACTGCAAAATACCATTGGAGGAAAGTAGGAAAGAAAATACTGTTGAGATCTGTTATACAATATAATCTTTATAGTGAGCAATTCTGTGGTGTATTTTAAAAATTTATCCAGAGGGAAGATGTCATGTGAAATGTTCTTACTGCAATTAAAAATAAAAAGGAAAAATAAAGAAAAAACCTCCAAATACTGAATGTTTACTGAGGGCAACATTTTTATTGTTACTATTGTATTAGAAATTAACTTATTTATGTGAAACTGGGGCGTGAACTCAGAGACATTCTATTACTGAGCTGCACCCCCAGCCTTTTAATTTTTTATTTTGAAATAGAGTCTAAGTTGCTAAAGCTGGTTTTGAACCTGCGATTCTTCTCTCAACCTCTGAAGTAGTGATATTACAGATGCCTTCCCCATATAAATTTACTTTTAATTAAAGGAGAAAGTAAAATTTAATATTGGAAAGAAAAAGTAGATTCTACCCTAATGCGATTTTTAAAGTAACTTTCATCAATATTAGGATAAATCAGTATCATGACTCGGTGTGGTATGCTGAGATAGTATTATTTCTTTGATCTTCCTGTTGCTTAAGTAGAGTCTTATCATAATGATTTCTCAAACAAAGCAAATTCAATTCAGCTACTGTCAATAATGACTGGCTTGTCCTTATACATGTTGAGCCTAAGAATAGGAGATGCTGATATACTCTTGCGGATTAAGAGATTAAATAAAAAAGATGAACGCAATGTGTGACCTAGACTGAATTCAGAACCAGGGGAAAAATAAAGGACATAATTAGGATAACAGATAAAGGTTCAATCTGGACTGTAGATTGAATACTGTATGAATAACAGGTGTTTTACTTTTGTGACTTGTCACTTTATAAGAAAATATCCTTTTTATAAAAAGAAAAACCTATGGGAGCATTTGTCAATAAATACTGACAAATAAATAAAAAGCACGGTGTCTTCCAGTTGAGTTTCAAGTACTGCTGAAAAATACATATTTTAATGGGCACATAGAGCAGATGAAGAAAATATATAACTTTATGAATTTGATTAAAGAATAGATAGGAGACATGTACTCTTCTTGAAATTTTTCAATAAGATTAAAATTATTTCAAAGTTTAGAGGAAAATTAAGTCAAATTAAGAAAATTGGAGGTAAAAATATTGACTTGAGAAACAAAATTTAAATGATAAATACAGAAGTATATTATTTTTAAAATTATATAAAACTCCATTAATTTATTTTTATTTTTTATTGGAATACTATCGTCTCAAGTCACAGTGTGGATCATGTTGGCAATGGCATAGATTCAGAGAGTAATTGGTGCCTTTTACCCCAACCCTGCCTCCCCTTTTCCCTTCCTTCCAATACTGACTGTACATTTTGACTATGTTATATTCACATGTATACACACTTTCAAATGTAGCATTTCCATGAATTAACCTCAGCCTTCTTCCTCCTCTACCCCTTTTTTCTGGCTTTGCTGAGGTTTCCCCTCCATTATCTGGAGTCCCTCTGGTATCCCTAATACTTCCTAGCTTGAGCATATTAGAGAAAACATATGTCCCTTCTCTTTCTGTGCTTGGCTGATCTCACTTAACATAATGTTCTTTAGCTCTTTCCATCTTCTTGGGAATGACATGATTTTGTTCTTTATTGCTGAGCAGAATTCCATTCTGTGTATTTCCCATAATTTTGTAATTTATTCATCTATTGATGGAGACCTAGGTTGGTTCCATACTTTGGCTATTGCAAATTATGCTGCTATGAACATGGGTATGCATATGAAATAGGCTGAATATAAAACAATGAGATACAGCAAGGGAAAATACGTTTTGAGAGTGCAGTACCTAGGATAGATGGAGGAAGCTTGCAAAGGAGTGGGGGAGAGATCAAACAAACATGCATATAAAAACAAAACAAGCAAAAAAAAAAAACCCTAACAATTGTAAGAATAAATCAAAGGCAAAAAAAACAATCAGAAAAAAACTGTATTGCTAATTTACATATACGGGGCCCGTATAATGTCTGTTGACTGTAATAGATTCTGGAGCACGTTGCAATATCTCTCATTTGCTCTGTAACCTATTGTCAGCTTTAGGGCCCATTCTATGACTGTTTGTGCAACTCTCACACCTCTACCACTTTGTGTTCATGTGTCAGGCAGCAGTTGTCACAGTAAACTAGTTCCATATAGGCACAAGGTTCTGTACTTTCCGGTCCTGGGCTCTACACTCTTGGCTCTGGGCTCTGCACCTTTTGGCCCTGAGCTCCACGTACACTCTGCCCTGGGCTCTGCATTCTCTGGCCCTATGCTCTGAGCTGTCCAGGCCTGGGCTCTAAACTTTCAGGCCCTTGGCTCTGTGCCTTCTGGCCCTGGGCTTGCACCTTTCTACCTGCTCCAGCAGAGGGTGTCTATTGTAATCTCGGGGCAACTTCCTGTGACCCTGTGCCAGTACTGTGCCCTGGGCACTATAGACCTTTCCTGTGTTGGTAGGTTCTAACTGCACTACCTCAGGCTTGGGCCACCAGATCTTAGCCCACAGGGATCCCTGCAGCTGCTCTGGGCAGTCAGTCATCCATAAGTAATGTGATGCCGTTACCTTGCTGTCCTGAGGGCTGTATCTCTGGAGGGCACAGTGCACTGCTGCAGGTGCTAGTGGGCACACAGCTTTCTGGATCTTTTTCTCCATCCCTGAAGTGTCGTGCTGGTCACTTATGATGTTGGAGCTCTGCCACAGCTTTCTGCACTTCAAGTCCTTGGTTTACTTGCCAGAATTACTTGGGGCTGCCGGGCTGGCCGTCACGGTTCAGGTCAGTGGCCTGAGAAGGCACCAGCCACCACACAAGGTCAGTCGCACTTTGCTGTGAATCTTGTGATCTGAGTTATGGATATTCTTCCGCCATGGTTCCTTTTTTTTTAGTGTTTTTGTTCTAAGTATCTTTTTTTATGTCAAAGAGCTGCCTTCTTTGTGATTGATTTTTGTTTATTACAGGTAGTGAGATAGGCTATGTCCACAGTCACCATTTTCTTCCTCTTCTCCATTGATTTTTAATTTTAAAAAGGGAACCCAGAGCCAGGAATGGTGGCACATGCTTGTAATCCTAGCATTTGGGAGGCTGAGACAGGGGGATTGAGGTTCGCAGACAGCCTCAGCTACCTAGTAAGTCCCTTTGCAATTCATTGAGACCCTTTTTCAAAATAAAGAATAAAAAAATAGGCCTGGGGTGTAGCTCAGAGGTAGAATGCCCCTGGGCTCCATCCCCAGTACCACAGAAAAAGGAGAGGGAATCCAATACCATAAATGTAACTTTACTAAAAAGTAAATAATTACCATATGAAGGCCAATAACTTTATACTAGTTTGCATATGTCAGTGAAATGGTTAATTTTCTAGAAGAAATTGACCAAAATTAACTAATGAAAATGAATACTTAAATAGACCATTAACTATAAAATAAAGTTATCAACAAATGCCCTCCAATTTTGTTTCCTGGGATTGATACTGCTGAGTTCTATCCAATTTTTAATGAAGTGATTATGCCCAAAGAAATAATTTCAACTATATAAACAACATAACTTATTGTATGAAGCTCATATATCATTGATAATGAAGCATCCAAATTTTTAAAAAGGTTGGAAAACTAGTTCAAATTCTTCATAAACATAAACATGCAAAAACATAAAATGCAAAGTAAATCCAGTAACATAATTATATCATGTCCTTTGAAATGAGGATTTTACAACATTTTAGGAATGTCTTAAAACTAAACCAAATAAGTTTTAAAAGTCTTAACTGATGGGTGCTGAAATATTTGTTTAAATTAAGTATTTCCTTTAATATATGCAGACATTACTTTAACATGCTAATTTACCAAGTTAATGTAAAAAACAATGAAAACAATGTTCTGTTAAAATCTAGGGCATGTCAGCTGCGTGTGGTGGTGCACACTTGTAATCCCAGCATTTGGAAGGCTGAGTCAGGAGGATTACTGTTCTCAGACAGCCTCAGCTACTTAGTGATGCCCTTTGTGACTCAGTGAGGTACTGTTTCAAAATAAAGGTTAAAAATAGGGCTTGGGCTGTATCTCGGAGTTAGAATGCCCCTGGGTTCAATCCCCAGTACCACACACACACACAAATCTAGGGCATGTAAAAATAAGTACTACTAATTTATCTATTTAATATTTTTTGTGTTTGGGGTTAATATGGAAGACAAGATAAATTAAAACTAAACTACAATTGTTTTCAACTACAATAATATATCTCAAAATACAAGAGATTGACCCTAAGGAAATAAACATTTCAGTCCCAGCTGGAATCATGTTCCTAGGAGCATGTGTTTCACAACCTAGGAAACTCATCGATTCTGTTACCTGGCTAAGGACGTGCCCGCTGAGAAACCGGCGTCTTTAATTGTACTCTTTGCTTATTTCTTTTAGAATCAGGATTTCAAGATAGTATTTTGAGAATCCCTAAGATGGCATTCTAGAAGATGTTACTGGATATGGAACAAAGAAGTTTCTTTGGTCAGATAGATTGGAAACATACTTCTGTTGTCAGCAGAAATAGTTTCTATATTATAGAAGTTTTCTGAACCATTTTTGGGGGAGGGTACTGGTATTAAACCCAGGGGCATTCTACCTCTGAGTTACACTCCCAGCTCTATTTCAGATTTTGTTTCAACAGAGGGTCTCACTAAGTTGCTGAGAGCCTTGCTAAATTGCTGAGGCTGTCCTCGAACCTGTGATCCTCCTTTCTCAGCCTCCAAAGTGCCCGGCTCCCAGGATCTTTAATGTGTTGGTATGTTTCTTTTTAAAAATAATATCTCTCAAAGGAGGACATAACTTACAGGATTTGTCCCATTCCTTTGCAGAATTTTGTTCCTTTAAGTAACAAAATAACATACACAAAGGTTTATTATCAGATAAATAGTAGAAGTGATAACTACATCCTACTACCTCAAGAAAAATTACACTAGACTAGGTGACTGATTTTTGCATGGAGCTGCCACAGGAAGGGGTCTCTTAGCATATTTCCTGACCAAAACCCAAATTTTCTTATCCCATAGTAGTCTTTATAAAAATAAATAAATAAATAAATAAATAAATAAATAAAACGTGTTTTGTGCTTTTTAATGATACTGACCCACGGGTAAATGGCGGCATGTGGTAAGGAAGAAGCTGGTGTGATCACCGATGGGTTTGGCTGTAGACAGAGGCGATCATTTTCTTCCTGTGGCATACCTGCCTGGCATCGGCATTAATTACAACATGAAATGCCCAGAATCAACATCTGCTCGGGGGAATATTTGCTGCTTTTCTCCCTTGGCTCCAGCGAGAAATAATGCAATCAGTAGTTGCTCCCTCTCACCAGGGCGACGTGAAATTCACACAGCTTACTCTCGCTTGTTTTCTCTTCCCCATTGATATGTTAGCAATCAAGTTTCTGAGGAAACCCAGCTTCAGAACTACAGTAAAAGTCAAAAGAAAACTGAGATTTGCATTGCAGAGGAAGATTCACGTAGTAGTGGGATGTGATCTCTTTGTTTCTACTATAGGCTACTGGTGCCTTGTGGTCTCACGCCATGATGTAGTTCAGGAGGATAGCGACACAGGCCCACTGCACTTGCTGAGCTCCCCTTCCTGCCCATCCCTCTCCTTCCTCCCCATCCCTCGCCTTCCTCCCCATCTCTTCCCTTCCCCCATCCCTCTCCTTCCCCCCATCCCTCTCCTTCTTCCCCATCTCCCATCCCTCTCCTTCCTCCCCATCCCCCATCCCTCTCCCTCCTCCCCATCCCTCTCCTTCCTCCCCATCCCTCTCCTTCCTCCCCATCCCCCATCCCTCTCCCTCTTCCCCATCCCTCTCCCTCCTCGATGCTTACTTAAGATTCATTACTATTTCCATGAGATTTATCTCCTAGCCCTCTGAAAGAATTCTTAGGATAACTTTTATATTGTAATCTAAAGGAGCTGTAAGCATTAGTCTATTCTATAATGAATAAACTACAAAATGCAATTCCAATGCTACTTAAAAACTAAATTAGCAGTTGGATATAAAATGTCATCTTGTTGACTTTATGATAGAAATTGTGGCAGAAAAATATCTTCTATCCATGAAAATACTAGAAAGTATTTAACTTGAGGGCTAAACTATTATAAAATAATATTTTAAATTTAAATAAATACAATAATTATATTTATTTTATGAATAATGTAATTTATTATGTTTACTATATTAAATGTATTAAAGTTGCCATTTTTCTTTCAAAAGCTAAAAATGATATTTTTAAGCTCTTTGTTGTTGGTCAAATTTCTCAGTCGGAGACATGATAAAGTTAGCTTTTATTTTAGTAGTTTTATATACTACAAACTGTTGTAGAAATAATAACAAAACCTTTGTGTTTCATAGTCTCCACCTTATTAAGTGCAAAGACCAAGGAGATTATTCTGTGTATTGAAAAACTTTATGTGATTCGTGGTAACTGTAAGAACATACCCATAAGGAAAAACCAGTAATTTGATTGTAAGCATAAGAATATTTTGATATTCTGAGAGCTCTAGGTAATAGTACTCTAACCTTGAATCTTGTCCAGGAATTTTTTTGAGTTCTACAACATTGTTTATTGTTTACCGTTGGCCAGTGTGCTAGAAACCGGGTCCCTTAGTGGATTTGTTATTGATTTATTTCATTTATCCACCTTTCCTTTCTTTCTATTTTAAATACTTTTCTTGGTTCGTTGCAATCTCACATAATTGTGTAGTCGAGAGTGATCGGGACACGCATGCGCACGGCACTGGTGAGCTCCGAGCAGCCCCCTCTCGCTCCCTCCCCTTCCCCATACATGATATTGAGATCGGCATTAGTAATTTTACAGTTTAAGGGTCAAATAAGTCCTATCCTCATTTAGATGAAATTGCCTTAAAATACTTGAGCACTTATTCAAATGAGCTTTTTTTAAGAGAATTTTTTAATGTGAAAACGTATCGACATACTACAGTAGGTTCTTCTCAACTATTTTTAGCTTTTGAATTTTGTCTCACCTATAATTATGATTTTACAGATGCTTGTGCAGCTGTGAGAGTCAAAGAGAAGTTAATAATAAAAATTATTGTTTTCAAATAATTTTAAACAGCATTTTACTACTTCATATCAATTCAGTCATTCCCTAGCTTTATTCAGGATCATACATATTTACTTAAAAACAAGGATTATCAAAGGTATCATAAACATAATTTTATAAGAAATGACATCTTATAGCACAACGCCCAGTGCTATTGTTAGCTTTACAGATAATTGTAGCATCAAAAGGAGATGTCTTTGTAATTCCTCCAGTTCAAGAAATGGAAGGAAAAATCAGCTTAAGGGGGACGAGCTGTAAGATATTTAAAAGAACACCTTGGGGGTAGTTAGTATTCAGTGCAACTTAAAATGTAATTAATTTTTGCAACTTATTACAATGAATTCAAATTACTACATCTTTTACTTTACATGTTTTGTTTCACAATTTATTCATCTCTAAAATGAGTTAACTGTTCTAAAACATAATTGTGATTAATAATAACTTTTGTTTGGGGCAAGATTTTGCAATCTAAACCCTACTGCAGAATAGTAACTTCCTGAATTCATCACCACAACTTGAGAAGCAAAGATTGAAAAAACAGTACAAGTTACACTGACTAAATAGGTGTTTGGAGGGGGAAATACATGTGATGCTAAAGTGTTTTCTCAACAATTTTGAGACTCAGATCTAATGTGTGGAGAAATGAACTTGTGTACGCATGGTAATAGGTGTGTGTATATATGTCTGTGTATATATGAACAAACGAAAGTATTTTGTTTAAATGTTGCTCTTAGGGGAGCATTGTAAGGTTTAGAATATTGCATGATATAGAAAGATCACTGTATTTTTTAACTGCATACTTTAAAGACACGGATTTCCTTCCTCTCTAACATACATTTGCAAATGTTTTCCAGGTACCTCCAGGGGGCGCTGTAATTTTGAATTTGACCTTTGTGCCTGGGAGCAGGATCAGGACGAGGACTTAGACTGGAGTCTGAAATCCTGCAGTATCCCGCCTGCAAGCACGGAGCCCGTGGTGGACCATACCTTGGGAAATTCATCTGGTCATTACATATTCATAAAGAGCTTATTCCCACAGCAGCCCATGAAAGTCGCTAGAATATCAAGCCCGTTTATAAGTAAAAGGAGCAGAGACTGCAAGGTATCGGGGTGAAGGGCAGGGTGGGTGGTATTGTGAACACTTTTGATAAAATCAAATGCAGAAAATATGACTGGGCCCAGAGCAACTATGACTTGAACTGACTCAGTTTGGAATATTTAAGGGAGAGGAAGCAGGAGGTGAAAATGAGAAGGAAGGGTTGTTAGACCCGTCCGAAGAATTTCTCCTAGGAATAAATTCCACAGACATAGAATTTTAGAAATGGCTGGGAAATTCCAAGGTTTGTTGTTCATGACCATGAATAACATAAAAGAAATAAAATCTTAGTTTGCTTCCCTTCGAGGACAATTTTACCAACAACAAAATTAAACAATGGGCAGTAGATAATCAATATCTTGAAGAACCTATATTTGAGACAATCAGAACCACAATTTGGGGTTGAAGAAGTCTTCATGGAAAACGAAGAGTGTGAACTTGGTCGTGCCTGAAAAAAATAGAAGAATTTTTATAGACAAAAGAAAACAAGACTTAGTCATTAGCTCATGATTTTTTTATGGTACTAGGGATTGAACCTAGGGATATTTTACCTCTGATCTACATCCCAAACTTATTTTACGTTTTATTTGAAAACAGAGTCTCTTTAAGTTGCCAGTGGCCCCACTAATTTGTGAAGGCTGGCTTTGAACCTGTGATCCTCTTGTCTCAGCCACTGGGATTACAGAAGTGTACCGCCACACTTGGCTAGCTCATGAAATTTGAAAAAAAAAAAAGTGAAGTTTTAAAACTATAAATAGGGCTTTATGACTCTAGGAGCCAGTTTTATACAGTGGCTACATGTTTGCAGTTTTCTGCTTATTAGTATTTGTTTATTTCTTTATTTATATTCCAGAAAAGACTTGAGTCAGCTAAGCTAGGAACAAGTTTACCTTTGCATATAATATAAAGTAAGCTCTAAGAGATGCTTTCATAAGAACCTTGCTTATACAAGACTAATACATAAATATGTTTATTTTTATTTAAGATGAGAAATGTCTTAATATCTAATCACATGTATTCTGTGTGTGCATGTGTGTGTCTAAGTTACTGAAGCTTGAACCCAGGGGTGTTCTACCTTTGAGCTATTCACTCAGCCTATTTTCTTCTTTCTTTCTTTCTTTCTTTCTTTCTTTCTTTCTTTCTTTCTTTCTTTCTTTCTTTTTTTGCGGTCCTGGGAATGTAACCCAGGGGCATTCTACCTTTGAGCTACACCTCCAGCCCTATTTTTTTATTCTTTATTTTGAAACAGGGTCTCACTGAGTTGCAAAGGGCCTCACTAAGTAGCTGAGGCTGTCCGCGAACTGTGATTCTCTGAATGCTGGGGTTAACAAGCGTGCGCCACCACGCCTGGCTCAGCCTATTTTCTTTTGAAGCAAGGTCTCACTAGGTTGCTGAGGGCTTTGCTAAATGACTGAGGCCGGCTTTGAACCACTACCCTCCCGTGTCGGCCTCCCCTTCACTGGGATTCCAGATGTGCACCACACACTCAGCTTCAACAATGCACTCTGACCAGGCTATTCCGCAATGTGTAAATACTGAAAGCAAAGTATATCCAGAAAATCGTTAGCTGATTGAGCTGGCCTAGGGGAAGGTCATCTTGATGTTACCCTTCATTATGTTCAAGCCCTATTCTGGCATACCTGTGTCCATAGTAGACAGAGTCATAACCCTGGGAAAAAGACAGATGGGACATCCTTCAACATTCTGTCGGTCTCTTTACTTTTTTTTTTTTTTTTGCTGGGCTGAGATAGGAAGATTGAAAGTTCATGGCCAGTCTCAGCTACTTAGTAAGGCCCTCCACAACTTAGTGGGATCATGTTTTAAAATAGAGAATACAAAATTTGGACTGCGGTGTAGCTCCATTTTTAGAATGCCCCTAGATTCAATCCCTAGTACAAAAAAATTTGTTTATGGTGCATTGTTATCAAATTCTACCTCCTCCCTCTTCGCCAACCATGCCATCGAGACTGGTATGGATAATCTCACGTGTGTACTCAGCATTAGTTGAACTGCTGCCTTCGTCGAGTCTCCTTAATACATCTGTGACTCTCAGTTTGCCTTGCTTTTTCTACCTGATCTTGAATTAATCTTAAAGTTGAACTCTCACAGAGCAGGTTATCTCTCAGATAGGCGGTGAGAATGTTCTGGAGGGAAGGGACCTAATTAGATGACATTTTTAGAGAAAGAACTCAGTATAGGGTCTAGAATGGAAGCAAATCAGAGGATGATATTAAATGTAAGGTTGGCAAAAATTCAGTTTTAATCAAACATATTTTGTATGTTTTTGCTGTCTTGCAAATTAGCGGTTACTTTCCTCAAAAATAAAACCCAGACATACTGGCTTTAGTATATGTTGAGTATATGTCTATAAATATGGCTGTATAGACCTATAGAAATTCTGAAAATTGCAAATTAGTTTTAGTCTTAGAAATCTAATCTAATATTTAATATGAACATAGAAAATTCCACTGTGACTTTTAAACTTTTACATTTACTTCTCTGAAAATGTTCAAAAGATTACTCTTTTCACGTTGTAGTAACTAAGAATTTTATCCCTCTTATTTTGCTCTGATCCCAGAACTATAGCCCCCAGTGTTTTAAATATCTATATTAGAATAATAAAATATATCTAGAAGAAAAGTAAAAAGTAATGATGCATGGCTCGTTTTATGAATATTTATGATATAGATTGAAAACAGAGAGGTAAGAAAAGGTTATTCTAAGAGTTATTGGATCTCCCATATAACAAATATATGTATCAAGTAAGAAGAGAAATCTCACAAATTTTCAGGAGTCAGCTATGTTCTTTCAGACTGTGGAGTACCTATAAATAGAGAAAACTGATTTTTTTTGTCTTCTTTTTGGAGGATGAAGATATGGGGAAGAAAACATAAATTGATGGGAAAAGAGAATCTCCAGATAATAGACATTTTCACTAAAAAGAGCTCCTTAGAAAAATGAAAACTTAGCAGACTAGTAGTCCTTTTTATTGCCCTTTGATTAGGTTATCTTGCTATTCAGTATTCTCCCTGGAAATAGAGGCACTGGTGTGTTTGTTCAAGAATTGTTCTGACAGCATAATTTATAAAGTACCCATAATAGAGAAGCATTAGCTGGCCATGGTGGTACATGCCTATAATCCCAGTACTTGGGAGGCTGAGACAGGAGGATCGCAGGTTTGAGATGAGCTCCAAAATAATAATATTCCCAGCAACTTAGTGAGACTCTGTTTTGAAAGAAAAGAATAGGGCTGGGAGTATAGCTTGGGGGTAAAATGTCTCTGGATTCAAACTCCAGTGACACACATAAAAAAGAGAAGTATTGATAGAGACATTAGCCTTATATGTGTTTACGAATAAGAGAAGTACAAAGCAAAACCAGGCTGACCTTACCTCTGCACCATGGATCCACGCCGAAGTGCACCCGTAGCTGGGCCTTGAGCCGTGCTGTCTGTTGCTGCCCACAAGATGAGGTCTAGGACCTTTTCATTTCTCACTCAGATAAAGCTGTGCTATCCAGATTTCAGTACTTAGTCCCAGGACAAAGAGTCCTACTTTTTCATGTTGAAAAAGTTAATCAATAGAAAAACTATTTTTGTATTGCAGAATAATTCCTGGAGAATTTATTGGCTAAGGAATTTGAGCAGCCACTGGCATGGCTCACCATCTTGGTATAGGCTTTTTTAAGGCATGCAAGTGTATTGCTTCTTTATGCTCTTTAAACACATTTGTTTTCCTTTCGCTAGAATGAGCTATGTAACTGATAGTGTTTTCATAACATCCTTTTTCCTGTGTGAATATCACCTACTGTCTCTGACAACATTTTCACTGCTATGAGCCAAAACAACTCACCCCATAACTTAGAGGAAGGAGTATTTATTTTCTCACGGTTTTGGAAATTTAACAGTTCAGTCCAAGACAGGCCAGGTCTGCAGAACTCAGGGCATGGCTGTGGGAAGCAGAAAGGGAGAGGTAAAAAGCTCTGCTCTCACATCGTGGTGGAGGCCCGAACCAGAGAGTTTTGGGGGCGGCAAGCCACGTTATCTGCGTGTTATCACTTTCCCCAGAAGCCCCTCGTAACCACCAAGCCACTTGGAACATTGCTACCTGTTTCTTGTGGGGGTTGGGGTGGGAGCAGCCTAAGTTCAAACCGCTTCACCTACCATGACTTATTTCTCTCTTTCACCCAATGATAAAAGCTTTGCACAGCTCTGCATTGCTTTTAGTCCTAACCTGTTCTGTTATTTCTCCCAGTGTTCTTCTTTCTCCCTCAATATAATAATGATTAAAAATCTAATAAAATTGAAATGTTAATCTTCCCAGAATATTTTCCTTAATTTTTCCTCAGAGAAAACCTTCTAAGTGTGCTCTTCTAAGGCCTGATTCTAGTGTTTCAAGAAAAATTTGGAATAATTGCTGTTCTAGTGGTTTTTCTTTTTATCATGAAGCCCCATGGGTCTTGTCAAAGTGAAAATAAAATTGGAGTGAAGCCAGGCGTGGTGGCACATGCATGTAATCCCTGTTCTTGGGAGGCAGAGACGGGATCGCACAGGTTCGAAGCCATCCACTGGCTTAAGAGACCCTGTTTCCAAATTTAAAATAAAAATAGGTCTGGGAGTGTTAGCCAGGGAGTAGAAGGGTTTCCAGGAACCCCAGTACCACAAAAAAAATGGAGTGAAATAAACAGATTATTTTACCACTTTAAGAAAATGAGTTAATTTACTCTCACACTAAGGACATTAATCCATCATGAAAGCAGGACATAGTCACCACTGAAAGGTCCCTCCTCTCGGCTCTGTCTTCTTGGAGATTAAATCTCAACACACACGTTTTACAGGATGCATCCAAATAAAATCTTGAAGAATCTGGCTTTTAGATGTCATAGAAGAGAGTAAACTCAGTTCCCACTTTTCATTAAATTTTGAATTTTTCTTTACTATATTAGAAGTCTCCTATTTATCACTACATATATCTTAAGACTCACCTAATATTCACGTAGTGTTAAAGCACTCACAGAGAAACAGAATATATATATATATATATATATATATATGTCTAATTTTCCTTTCACATCTATTCATAAAGAAGAGAGCATTGTAGTATAAACAAAAATAAGAAGTGGAATTAATTTATAGGTAACATATATCCCATTCTTGGTTTCAGATCACTTTTTATTATCACGTGTACAGAACTGGCATTGGGGCCCTCACCTTGATCCAGGTATCTGTCTCAAACCAAACAAAGGTCCTATTTAATCTCACTGAAGAACAAGGCAATTTCTGGAGGAGAAAGGAAATATCACTGACTGGGGATGAGGACTTCCAGCTTAAATTTGAAGGCAGAGTTGGGAGAGGCCACCGTGGTAGCATTACACTGGATGACGTTGTGTTTGCCAAGAGTTGTCTCTGGTCCCATTCCTCCATTAAAGAAGAACTGGCTGAACCTCTTCCAACAGGTACATTTCAATTTGTGTTATTTTTGTAGGCTGGAAGGTGGGAAGGAAGGAAAGGGAAAAGAAATGATATCAATACCTAGAGATTCACTGTTTCATACACTATCTTTTTTTTTTTTTTTTTTTTTTTGGTGGTACTGGGGTTCCTGGAAGCCCTTCTACCTCCGGGCTATACTCCCAGACCTATGTTTACATTTTTATTTGGAAACAGGGTCTCCTAAGCCAGCGCGCGCGGCTGGCTTCGAACCTGCGCGATCCTCCTGTCTCCGCCTCCCAAGCGCGGGGATTACAAGCGTGCGCCACCACGCCCGGCTTATACTATCTTTTTGAACCTAAAAATTTTCTTTCAGCTTTTTTTAAATTTTATTTTTTTGGTGGTACTGGGGTTCCTGGAAACCTTCTGCCTCTGGGCTACACTTCCAGACCTATTTTCTTTTATATTTTTTATTTGGAAACAGGGTCTCTTAAACCAACCAGCACGGCTAGCTTCGAACCAGTGCGATTTTCCTGTCTCCGCCTCCCAAGTGCAGGGATTACAAGCGTGTTCTGCCACGCCCGGCTATCTTCCACCTTTTTACTTAGACAAATGTCTTCCAGGTTTTTTCTAATCTTTATTTATTTACCAATTCCTGAATTCTGTTTAGTTAACTTCTTCTTAGGTCAGTAAGAGAAGACTCCTACTTACAGTCTGATTTAATTTTCAATAAAATTAATAGCCACTCACTTTCAACAAAAAATAATATCGAGTAGAGTTATTCCATTGCAATTATACATTATTGTGTTTATTCTCAGTTGTGCCTTAACTTATGAGGGTGTTGTATCCTGATCGCTGAAATACTATAAATCAAATGTGCATTTCATACAGCTAACCTACTAGCACCCTGTAGCATGGCGTATTGCACAGGAAGATGGCACAGCCTCAGCTACTTAGTGAGGCCTTCTGCAATTTAGTGAGACCTTGTTTCAAAATAAAGAATGAGAAATAGTACTACGGGGTAGCTTGGAGGTAGACTGTCTCTGTGTTCCATCAGTAGTACTGAAAAAAAGGGGGGGGGGCGAGAATCATACTGTGTATCACTAGCCCAGTAAAGATCAAATTTTGAAATTCAAAGCATGGCTTCTACTTAATGTGTAATGCTCCATCATAAAGTTGAAAAATTTTCCTTGTGCCACTGTAAGTCAGGGACTGTCTATGTTTGTCTCTGTTTGTAGACCCATGCACATGTCAGTTTAGAAGTCAAGTTTATATATTAAAACAGTGTAGATGATTGAGTTTGTCCGTATGTCATTGAAACCTGAAATACCTTTTGGTAATTTGTCTAAAGAATTATAGTATAAAGTTGAGTTTGTAGAGCTAATAAAACATGTTCAGTGACAATATTAGAAGAAGGAGAAATAGCAAGCACCATTAATCCATATGTTATATTGCTATATATGAGTATGAGAAGAAAATATATTATTTGAAGGACAAGATCCAATTTTATCAATGATAATGCGACAGATATGTGTATGTAAAGCTTGATAAACAGTAGTGTATCCCTATTGCTATCGAAATTATATCTCCTACAGTTAATGAAACAAAAGTTTCATTAAGAGTAAGCTCAGTTTTTTGCTCTGGCTTTTAACATGATAAGTACCAGAGAAAACATTGCAATTTTTGTCTTTATTTCTCTGTTCATCTCAAAGGGAACATTTTTAGATGGCTAAAAAGGAAGTCTCTAAACTGTTATTTAGATTATGATTAAACAGGCTCTTCGCATAACATTTTCTAAAACTATATGGAGTAGCTTAGAGAGAAACAGACATTCCAAGGCTCTACTGAGGCATGAACATACTTACATGGCTTTATTGCAAAGATGTTTCCAATTCCACAGACTAATCTTCTTCCTTGAGAAAAACTTTGCCTTCCTTTCTAGTGGGATGTTCACGTTTGTAGATATACTGGTTATACAGACCAGGTCTTTGGAATATAATTTTGTGATTAAAATATTAAAATAGAAGATAATCTCATAGAATCCATGTTACAAGAAAGTAAAATTTTGTCATTGGACCAACTTAACATTTAGTGAACAACTGCTAAATGCAATGTAGGAGAAATAGACCAATACTATTGGGGATATTAAGAACTTAAACCTCTAAAATCTCGAAGTAATTAAAAAAATCTCAAAAGTAAGATAAAAATGCATATGTGAAATTGTATCAATTATATATTAAATATTAAGTTAAGGCCATATATTAATAATGATATAGATCCTTGTATATACTTATGATATTTGAGGTATTATATTGAAATTTTTGATAAGTAGAAAGCATAAGAATCTTTAAAAATAATATGGCAAAGGAAAATAGAAAAAAATATCCCCTCAAGCCTCTAACATTAGGTAGACTATGATTTAGTGCCAAGAGAAATATAAAACCCTTATAAGGACTTAGGATAAAACTAAGTTGGAGGTTTTCGTTTAAGCTTTATTTCCAGGATTCTGCAGACTTTGAAAGCACAGTTGGAGCTATTAGGAGAAAAAGATGCCTTCAGTTTTAGGGAGGGATCTTTGCACGTGAGCACCATGGAGAGGGAGGAAGAATGTGGAGGAGGGAGCATTGCAGACCGGCCAGCTGGCATGAGGGGGGCAGCGTCACACACCCGCGGAGGGGCAGTGGGGGAGGACGAGCAGAAGCAGCACCTGGCGTGGCTGAGCACCGGGACAATAAGAGGGAAATGGGCTGAACTGGAGCTACCTTGATGATTACTTTAATTTGTTCTAAAAATGAACATAAACTCTGAGTGTGGTGGCACATATCTTGTAATCCCGGTACTTGGGTGGTTGTGACAGGAGGATTGCAGGTTGGTGGCCAGCCTCAGCAATTTATGGAGTCTCTGTTTAAAATAAGAAATAAAAGGGGGATAGGAGTTTAGCCTGCAGGTAGAGTACCCCTGGGTTTAATCCCCAGCACTGCACATACACAGAATAAACATACATTGAAAGTATGTCAAATGGTGTTAGAGAACAAATATAAACACACACATATGCAAAAGACAAATAATGAAAATGAAAAATAAGATAATTCAAATTACTAGTATATTGATAAAATAACATATAAAAGTAGGAAAAGAGTATTCATTTATATAAAGTGGAAAAAATTGGTTGGAATGATTGCTATAGAAAGACTAAAAAAACCCTAAATGTCTTTATTTCTATGATTAAGGGCATTCTGAAAATTGAGGTGTAATAGTTTAATAATTTTCTATTACATCCGTGTTGCTTACATACAAATGAAAAAATAAATCTGCATTAATTTTAACTTTTTATTAAGTATTTGATGTGCCTTTAACTCTTTAACTGCCTTCAGAAATTAAAAAAACTATATTCACTTATTGGTTAAGAGTGAAATATTAAACTTTGTTTAAATATAAATTGTGAAATAATTCTGAAAGTGTCTTCATTATGAGTTTATAGGATTCTTTAGGAGTCTCTGAGTATCATATATATATATATATATATATATATATATATATATATATATACACATACATATGTTATATTATATATATATTCATTTTGGTATGACAGTAGAGATAGTGATATTCTGAACAAATAAAAAGCCAAATCGCTTCCTTAAAGACATTAAAGTAATATTTATTTATTTATTTATTTATTTATTTATTTTTTATACTGGGGATTGAACCCAGTGGCAGTCTACCTCTGAGATACACACCCAGACCTATTTGATTTTTTATTTGAAGCAAGGTTTCACTAAATTGATGAAAACCTCACTAAATTGCTTAGGCTGACCTCGAACCTGCGAGCCTCCTTTCTCTGTGTCCCAAGTGTTAGGATTACAGGCTTTCTCCACTGTGCCTGATGCATATCCTTGTTTTTCAACTGTGTCTTTAAACCTTGCACATTCATAGCACATTTCAGTCTGGGCTAGCCACATTTGAGTTGATCCATAGACATTCATTGCTACACATTGCTCTGGTGGACAACACCAGATATACTCAATAATCCAGGGAATTTGGGGTCTGTCTCTGACAATAGTGTTCCTTTACTTGGGATGAAAGTTTAATTTCCTAGAAATTACATTATATTAGTATTTAAATAGAAACATACAAGTGTACCCTGAGGTCAATGTGAAAGCACAGGTGTCCTATTCTAGTGGATTAGGGATTAATGTCTCCTATGATTAGTAATATTTTTCACAATTTACCTCCCTCCCTCTCTCTCTTTCTCTCTCTTTCTCTCTTTCTTCTCTCCTCTCTCTCTTTCTCTCTCACTTTCTCTCTCTTTCTTCTCTCTCTCTCCCTCTCTTTCTCTCTTTTCTCCCTTTCTAATATACATGATGTACATTCACAAACTTATCAAAGTCAATCAATAAGCAATACGTGAAAAGGAGAGAGGGAGAGGGAAGGGGGTGGGAACTGGGGAAGGGCTAAATGAGCGATGTGTGCACGTATGTCTCCACCATCTTGTATCCCAATGTACCAATAAAAAAATAAATTTTTTCTTGAAAAAAAATAGGGTTGGGGGTATAACTTGAAGGTAGAATGCCCCTGGGTTCAACCCTAAGTACATAATTAATTAATTAATTAATTAAAATATCTCATTATCCATTGGTTCAACCCTAAGTACATAATTAATTAATTAATTAAAATATCTCATTATCCATGGGTTCAACCCTAAGTACATAATTAATTAATTAATTAATTAAAATATCTCATTATCCATGGGTTCAACCCTAAGTACATAATTAATTAATTAATTAATTAAAATATCTCATTATCCATGGGTTCAACCCTAAGTACATAATTAATTAATTAAAATATCTCATTATCCATTATACCGTATTATTTACATTTTTCCTTCCTTTTTTAGGTAAACATTTAAGACTGAACTTTCACAGTTTTCATTTTACTAAGAACATGTCTTTCTCATTTATTTGGTGAATATTACTTTTTGTGGAGAGCACAGACAACATTACTTATTTCACATAGTCATTTGATAATTATTTATAAAAAGCCTCTATTTTTGATATTGAAAAAATAATTTCTGTACATTTAGCATATTTGATCACTTCTAATTTCTCATTAGAAATTTCTCATTCTGCAAAAACACTTCACTTGGAACTTTCACAGGCTGGTTAGAGGTAGATGGCATTATTTCCACTGTCAAAGGTAAGGTGCACAGGCAGGGGAAACAGCCATTAAACTTTGGAGTTGAGTCTGCTTCCTTCAGACTTTTCATCTATATCCATCTGCATAGGTCTAACAACTCTACCAATGATAGATTAAAACGGATAGGACAAAAGGAGGTAAAACATACATGTTTAGGAAGAAGCAAGAGAACTCAGTATGTCATCAGTGATTTTTAATTAATCAAAATAAACCCAACCCTTTATTAGCAAAGTAATATTCAATTATTACTGAGTCCCCGGGAGTCATGTTTAAGAGCTTATTTTGATGGCAATTTTGCTAACTGCTAAATAATAGAAGGTGAAATTGTTTAATGAATTTTAATAATAACAAGATAACTGGCATTCCTCTTCTAAATGTCCATATGCAAATTTATGCTTGTTATATTTGAGATTATCTACAGATATTTAATAAAGTATAATTAAGTAAGGGCACGGGCCAAGTCTTGAGTATATATTATGTGCTTCGTGGATAATCACCATGGATACATCCAAATAGGAGAAATACAGTGAATTCAACATGGCAATTGGATCTTGATAAAAATATGTGTATGAAAAGCAGTGTGGAGGGGATGGGGAACGGATTAGCTCCTTTCGGGCCACTCCTTTCCCTGAAAGACTTGGCAAAAAATTTAAAAGACTGCTGCTTATTGATAAAAGGGCCGGAACAGTAATTTGGAGTCCTGATTATGCCTGGCTCAGTGGTCTAGTGAACGCTCTCCACCATGTTTGGTGCAAAGATTCTGTGTTCTGTTATGTAGATGTAGGAATTTGGATCTTGGCACTGTTTACTAGCTCTGAGATGTCCCCTAATTTACTCCTCCAATCCTTATCTTTTTTCATCTTCTAAATCAATGGGACTATGGGAATCTAATAGAGTGATTTGAAAATTAATAGAGATAATAACATACAGTACATTCTTTGTGATACGGGGGCATGAACACATGGGTGTTTTATCCCTTCGATTCTTCCCAGTCTTGTTTATTTTTAATTCTGAAGCATGGAGTCAGTTAATTGCAGAGGGCTTCACTGTAAGTTGCCGAGGCTCTTCCTCCAGTCTGTGACCCTCCTCTCTCAGCCTCCCAAATATTGGGATTGCAGGTGTGTACAACCACTCCTGCCTTATAGTGTACTTTGAGTGCATTTTTCTTCATATCCTATCTAGTAGTATTTCATGTTTCTTTCCTTTGTTTTTATTCCTGCTCCTCCTTTTCCTGATAGGAGGAGTATGAAATTAAACCATACATCAGTTAAATGTCTTGAAAGCATGTAGACTTGATGTTGACCCTCATACCCCCTTCATTACTCAAACAGGTGTTCAGATCCTCCGCCCTTCCTCTTCTCTTCACAAAAATGCTGTGCATAAGATCCCCAAAAGGTCTGTCTACTAAACGTGGTGGTTTAATTTATTATTTACAATAAAATCAGGGAGAGAAATGAATAGTAACAATAAAGATCCAGAAATAGATGAATGTGACAGCCACTGAAGGACACAGAGTTGATATTAGAGTGATTTTAGGATTAAACCTGGAAACCTTGAAAACCAGTACCGAGATTCACAGATGTTGATGATTTGATTGGGTACAGTGTGAGTAGAGAAAGGAAAAACATATGTGTGTATATGTGTGTGTGTGTGTGTGTGTGTATTTATATATATGTATATATATGTATACATATATACATATGTATACATACATATATATGAACTTCTAGAATATGTGTATATGTATGTATTCTATAATGTTTCCCAATAGAACACCTTTTGACTTTTAATACCCAGACTTCATAAAATACCTGTATCTCTATTTTCCTGTTTTTTTTTTTCATTGTTGTTTGGTTGTTTTTCTTTTCTTGTTCCTTCTTTTTGGAGGAAAAGACAGCCTATTCAATAAATAATCTTGGAAAAACTGTGGTTAACTATTTTTAGAAAAATTGAATTAAATCCTCACCTCTCATCTTGTGCAAGAGTCAACTCTAGAAGGATCAAAGACATGGAAATTAGACAGAGACTTTGAAATTACTAGAGGAGAGCATAGGTCCAACACTCCAACACAGGTGGTAACTTTTTCAATAAAACCAAAAGCCTAAGAAATAATAATAATAATTGTAAATTATTATGATATAAGAATTAATAAATGAGATGGAATTAAACTAATAAGTTTCTGTTCATCAAAGGAAACCATCAAGAGTCTAAAGAGAAATACTAGAGAATAGGAAAAGATGTTTGTCAGCTATTCCTATGATAGAAGACTAATACCTAGAATATACAAAGTACTTAAAAGACTTAATGATAAAATAAATAAATAGGCATTTTAGCTAATTAGAAACTGCACAAAAGAAAGAATATATTTACATCACCCAAAACTCACTAGAATACTTTTTATGCAGTGGATTATAAAGAGAATTTTCAAGTTCTACTACCAAGCTAATTGGTAGGCAAAAATGTTCTTAAACTTTCTTGGAGGGACAAGACAGAGGTTGTTCATCAGAGATGCCTGTGGCAGTTTTCAAAACGGTTTCACAACTGCGACCCAGACTTCAGAGTACAAATATAGTTCAGCTTGGGAACTGAAAAAAAAAAAAAGGAAGTTTAAACCGGTTAGATTCACATTGAACATACAAGAACATGCATCAATTCAAAATTTGTGGCTAGCCTGTTTCTCCTTCACCTTGCATAGAGCAAAAGCAATGGAACGGAGTGAAATCTGTTTTCTGCTGTTCACTTAGCATACATTATTGTTTGTGCTGGGGAACTGATTGAATAGCTCTTTGTGAAAGGGGTTTATTGCCTTTCCAAAAGAAGTGAATTTAAGTATGTGCCTGCGCTAGTTTTTAAATGTTTTCAATGACTTACGCCGCATATGTAAGCACTCTACTATGCTTAAATGCCTGAGCAATTATACTGCATACCTAGTACAATAAAGTACTGATACAGAAGTCCACTTTCCTGTAATACAGAGAACATTTGAATATTCTAGAAATTATAAAATCTTGCTGAAATACACTGTTCAGATTTCAATTTATATTAACACTGTAACCTATCTCAGATAAATTAAAATTTTCCATGTCATATTATTCATGATAAATGGTCAAATTAAAGATTTGATGGTTGTACAACGCCCAGTAATGCAATTACCATAGAATGCTCTCTGCAAGCTCTAACAAACTCTAGTGTACTTCTTAAAGCACTGTGCAAACATTTAATGCAGCCATATGCTTTCCTTTACTATGTCTTATGAGATAGTATTTAAATAATGTATATGTAAAGTTTAGCATATATGCACACAAATGTATATACATGCACATCTGTTTACATACATATATGTATGCATGATCTTACTAATAATTTATGGAATCAAGACTCAGCTATTTAGGCAGCCCTTCCCATCATACAAATTTCATGACGCAAGGTGTTGATAATGCGTCTTCCAGGTGGCGAGACATATGAAGATGTAAGGTAGGCATGGTGGTGCCTGCTGATAATCCCAATCCTTGGGAGGCTGAGACAGGAGAACCACAGATTCAAGACCAGCCTAAGCAACTTCATGAAATTCTTAGCAACCAACAAAACCCTGTTTCACAGAACAAACAAAAAAATAAGAAGGGCTGAGGATGTATATCATTTCTGTAAAATTACCATAAAGTGGGTAGCCCAACCAACAAACATCTATTTCTCACCCTTGTGGAGGTTGGAGGTTTGAGAAGAAGTTGCCAGCAGGGTTAATCTTTGGTGAGTGCTGTCTTCCTAGTTTATAGACATCCACCTTCTTCCTGTTTTTATCCAGCAATAAAAGACTTGGTGAGCTCTCTGGCCTCTTCTTAAAAGGGTACAAATCTTTTTTATGAGTTTCTATCCTCTTGGCCTACCTTGGCAAGACAATGGAATATTTATTTACATGTGACATGAGGTGAAAAGGGTTGGGAAGTGCTATGTTACTCCATCCACAGGGTTTTCTCTTATTTCTCCAGTAGACTTAGAAGTTTCCTTGCTGGTTTTCTTTCTATTCCTTTCCTGACATTGATGAGGATGAAAAAAAAAAAATCTTTCTCAAACATTACTTGTTTCATAGCTGAGACTCCTTAAATAAATGTCAGATTAGTAAGAGAGAGCATACAAATTGTATAAAATACATGTCTTATGTAAACTGTCAGGGAGCTTTCAGATTTATAGGCCCAAAGATGCAGGAGGTAAACGTGTATATTTTTCCCCAAGGTTCGATGTATAGTGGACAGTCATGAAGGAATGCAGAACAGAAGGGTTTGATCTAATGGTAAAAAGCTAAGAGGAACTCAGTGATGTCTGAGTGTTTAGATTCTGCTTTGTGATCTTGTGTCTTCAGAAATAAGAGCAGCCCTTTCCTCTGGGTAGAGGGTGGAACCTGTCACTAAAGGGACTAATGGACGGGAGGGGTTGGAAGAAAGTGGTAGTGGCCTCCTGATCTGCTGTCTTCTCAAATGCTAGCGTGTCAGATTTTGTCATGGCGAGTTCTGAACCCCACTATCCTCCGTGGGTTCCATTTACCTGTTGTAAAATCTCACCTCTGTAAAAATGGGTCTGTAGGTCTATGCCAGGGAGTGTTTGTGTTTTAAATACTGAGGCCGTTTTAGATGCAGTTGTGGTAGGTATGCTGAATCCAAGTCTCTACAATTTACAGAGTTATAAGTCCCCTGCTGTATTATTATTCAACTACTTTACCTATGTAAAAGATCACATTATATACTATACCTGTCATCGCCTTAAAATCACTGGGAGGCTCCTGTGGATTCCTGCACAATCCACCACCACAGGTACACGAGCAGGTATTCTCAGATTCTGGAATGAGCCCGTAGCTCAGGAAACTGACCCGTGTGTCCTTTGTCACTTTGCATTTCTTCTTCACTTATTTTCTTCTGTTTGAATGTTCAGATCCAATCTGCTTTTGATATTGAGAGAATTCTTCAAAATATATTCTGGTGATGGTATCTTTATCACCACTGAGAGTGATTTGGCTATTTCTGTGCATTTTTCCTGTTATTTGAAGGGAGTAAAAATTTGTGTCCATTATATAGCAATATCAATAATCTATAACTATAAAACCAATTTAAGCACTAGAATGTTCTAGGTATCATGCTAAGCTTTTGTGTAACAAAAATCCAGGTTTCTTGATTGCCATTTCAAAAGTGAGACACGGCTCATTCAGTCACAAATTCATTAATTTCTTCGTGTATTCAGAAGCCTTTTTAACACTCATCACATGGCAGGGATTAATTTATTCAGACCAATTAATTTCAATTTAATGTGTTTAGTGAAACACTAGTTATATGAACCACACGCCATGCAACTGTAGAGAATGGAGAAAATATTTCTCTCTATGATAGTAAAGTGTCACGGAGGAGGTATTTTGGGTTTAGACTTGAAGAACGATCAGTACAGATGGGAGGAGGCCACTCCACAGTGGTAGGAAGGAATGCTAAGAAAGATAGATAGAGAATGGCAGTGTGTTTAGGAGATGGCCAGTTCTCTCCTGTGTGTTCTCAGACCTTGAAATGATACTTTGAGGACCGATTGTAATAGGCCTTAAACAATATGAAAGAATGTGAACGTCCATCTCTGGGTCCTATGGAGCTTTGTGACTTTGGGTATTTATTTTAGGTGTCTGGAAGTAATATTCTTTAGTTGCTGATTAGAACGGAGATAGGGGCTGACAACATCAGGCTGCTTTAAAGGAAAGAGGAGTGCTGATGGAATATTCCAGATGAAAGATAATAGAGGTCAGAACAGACTGTGTGGTGGGCAGAAATATTAGGTAGAAATAGCATAGATCAATGGCTCTAAGCAAAAACAAATTGACTTTAATGAACCTAAGAATTCTCTTAAGCCCTTTGCAGAAGTTAATAAATGGTAACTGAGAACAGAGACCCTGGAGCTGTCGATGTCTTGAATTTTAGATATCACTTGACATTCAGGTAGAGAAATCAGGTAAGCCATCAGATGTAGAAAATCTGCTCAGAAAAGAAAAGTCACTTGCAGATTTTGATTAACGAGTCAGCTGGATTGCAACTGGACTTGAAATATGAGTGAGAGAATGCGTTCACTTACAGCAAAAATGCGATGGTAAAAACAAAGTTAAAGATGGGCTTTGATATGGTTATCACAGTTGGGCTTTGATATGGCTAAGGAACCCTTTTCTTACCCACTTGTTTAAGGTTACCGAACCTTATTAAAAGTATGGAAGACTTGAATACAAGCAACATGTTGAGTTTTGTTTTTGTTTAAGCCTTACACATTGCCAGGAACATTGAAACTTTGACTCCAATTTGAAGGAGGAGAAACATTCTCTGTAAGTAATACAGACTGGCTACCACACCATTAATGTTTTTCAATCAATTTATTCATTAAGCACTAGTCATGCTCTGTCTTGCCAACATCTGTCACGCTGAGGACAGAGTTCTGCACATCCAAGCTGGTGTGGTCAGCACAAAGCACCCATTTCTTATGCTCCGTATCATTACCTTGCACGCAGTGTTTCTAGGTTCATGGATGCTCTGGCTCTCGGAAGAAGTCCTCTGTGATTAGCATTGTGATGCTCCTCAGGTCTGAGCCCAGCTGCCACCTGCCATCTTTGTCCTTTGCTGTCTCCTGCCTCGTTAACTTTCCATGTGTCTTGGATTGGCCCAAGCTCTTAGACCCTCCTGCAGGTTCAGTGCCTTGAAATTTCACATCTTATAATGTACCATGTTTCTTTTCAAAATATCTTTTTATTTAAATTAAACAGTGATTGTATATTTTATTGGGCAAAATGAGACTTTTCCATGTATGCATGTAATGTTTAATAATCAGATAAAAAAAAAAAAACCTAGCATCTATTACCTTAGGCAGTCAACATTTCTTTGTGCTGGGAATAGTCACAGTCTTCCCTAGCAGTTAACATTGTCCACTAATTCTTGTAAACCACAAAATTTGGGCCAGGCATGGTAGTGCATACCTGTAATCTCAATACTTGAGAGGCCGACACAAGAAGATCAGAGGTTCAAGACCAGCCTCAGCAACTCAACCTGACTCTCAGGAACCTCACAAGACCATGAAGGGTTGGGGTTGTATCTCAGATTTAGAATGCCCCTGGGTTCAATCCCTAGTACCGATAAAAAGAATAAAAGAAAAGAATGTGCCATACTTATTTTTATTTTGCTCTTAGAATCTTAGAGCTTTGTATTGGTACATTAGAGTGTATGCCATAGTGGGTCCATTAGAGTGTATGCCATAGTGGGTCCATTAGAGTGTATGCCATAGTGGGTCCATTAGAGTGTATGCCATAGTGGGTCCATTAGAGTGTATGCCATAGTGGGTCCATTAGAGTGTATGCCATAGTGGGTCCGTTAGAGTGTATGCCATAGTGGGTCCGTTGCTGCACGATCTGCTGTTTAATTCCACAGCGTCTTCCTTTTCCCCTCTTGTCTCCATTTATTCTACTGGTCTCCTTTCTATTTTCATGATACAATCCCCCTTTCTTTCTTTTTCTCGCCAGCGTGCACATTTAAGAGAAAACGTGATCTTCGACTTTCTGAGCCTGACTTAATGCTCTCCAGATCCATCACTTTCCTACAAATCATATAATTTAATTCTTCCTTTCGTTTGAATGAAACGCCATTGTGTAAATATACCTTTTTATCCATTTATCTTTTTGTGTGTGTGGGACTGGGGGTGGAACCCAGGGGCTTTCAACCTCTGGGCTATACTCCCAGACCCATTTTATATTTTATTTGGAAACAGGGTCTCACTAAATTGCTGAGAGCTTCACTAAGTAACTGAGGCTGGCTTTGAACCTGTGCGATCCTCCTGTCTCAGCCTCCCAAGCGCGGGGATTACAAGCGTGCGCCACCACGCCCGGCTACCCATTTATCTTTTGAAACACATATAGCCTTGCTCTATAATTTGACTATTGTGAATTATGCTGTTATGAACATCCGTATGCATGTATTGCTGCAGCATGCTGATTTTTAATTTGAGGTGAATATATAGGAATGGTCCAGCTGGGTCGTATAGTGGTTCCATTCTTCGACTTTTGAGGAACTGCCACAGTGATTTTCATAGTGATTGTACTAACTTACAGTCCCGCCAACAGTGTCTAAGTGTTCCTTTCCCCCATATCTTCACCAGCATTTATTATTGTTTCTAGTCTTGATAATTGACATTCTAATTGGTAATTTGTGTGTGTTTTTCTTCTTTATTTTTGTGTGGTGCTAGAGATAGAACCCAGGGACATTCTACCTTCAGTATATATCCCAAATCATAATATATATAAATATGTTTGTGATATAAATATATACATATATACATGTATACATATATACATATATATACACACACACAGACACACATACATATATACATATATATCCCCAATTCTTATTTATTTATTTATTTATTGGTGGTACTGGGGTTCCTGGAAATCCTTCTACCTCCAGCCTCCGGGCTACACTCCCAGACCTGTTTTATACCTTTTTTATTTGGAAACAGGATCTCTTAAGCCAGCGTGGCTGGCTCTGAACATGCATGATCCTCCTGTCTCTGCTCCCAAGCATGGGGATTACAAGGGTGTGCTACCACGCCCGGCCAGATATCCCCAATTCATATATATTAGGATTGAGGGTATATCCTAAACACTATATATATATATATATATATATATATATATATATATATATATATAATTTTGAAGCAGGGTCTCACTACGTTGCTGACAGCCTCTCTGCCAGCTGAGGCTGGCTGTGAAAGTGTGATTCTCTTTCTCAGCTTCCCATGCACTGGGTTACAGGCCTGTGCCACTGTGCCCCCCTGAGTACAGTCCTGATCTGCATTTCCTTGACTGCTGAAGACGTTGGAGATTTTTCCCACTTGTTTACCATTTGCCTTTCTTCTTTTGCGAAGTGTCTGTTTTCTTCCTTTGTCCACTTACTCATTGGTTATTTAGTTTTTTGGTGGTTTGTATTTTGAGATTTTATGTACTCAAGGATGTAGCACATTTCTTCAACCTTATGTCTTAACCTCCATAATTACACAAATGAATCATTTACTATGCACCCGCACAGTTGCTCCTGTGTAGTTTGGGCATGAGCTCCAGGAGGCCTTTTCATCTTCAATTCCTTGTAAATGAACTCCTGGTTAGGTAGTTTTTATTTGAGAGATGGGGCCTCTCAAAAGAGGTGCTCCCGTTCTACCCGTAACTTGGGAAGAATATTTCTCTTTTCTGTTGTGCTCCCCTATTCACTGTGATAGGCCTTTATTAGTGATGAAGTTCCCTCCAAAATTGGACAGATGGAAGTTACTTTGTAAACACATTTAATTGATGTTATATCAGTTGTGTTACTATATACATTAAAATTGTAATATAGTTTCTTATTTGCTAAAATATAAAATATTATGATTTCGTGTTTTCCAATACCTCTGCCAAGATCAAAACCTTTTGCTAATGATATTTTTCCACTGTTATCATTTGAAAAGGAAAGGGAGTAGAAAAAGATCAAAGAGAAAATAACTCCTTTTTATTCAATTTAAATTTTCCTTTATACATTTCCTTTCATTTTTATCTCAAAAACTAAAATATTTGTGAATCTGAGGCAATAAAAATAATGTCAGCTTTGTATTGGAGATAGATGCATTCCATCTTAATAAGTATTCATAAAAGACTATATAGATTATATCATGACTATGTTGATTTCACATTATTGCATTAAAGATTGAGGATGTGTAAATATCGTTTACATATTTCACAATGCACCTAGTCTGAAGGAAAGATGGCCAAGCACATTTTCGCAATAAAATTCATTTTCCTCTAGCAAATTAAGCCACAAGATTTATTGCAGGCACATTAGCTAAATGCCTTATCTATAAATAGCTCTACATATACATATACACTGTATTTCATTCTCCATTATTTGGTTATTATCTCATTTGAAAAATGAGGCTATTTTAATGTTATGCAACAAGAAGCAAAAAAGAGTTCATGCAAAAAATGTATTTCCAGTTGAGCAAAATTGTAGCTGAATTTTTTTGTATCTATTAAAACTTTATCTGCCACAAATGCCATGAAACTCCAGAGTTTATATATTCAGGTGTGCATATGTAAAAGATACCTTACTGATGATTTTAAATCACTCTGCCAGGAACCTCAACAACTTGTCTATTAAGTGCAGCTTGTCTTTAACAATTAGGAATTGTTTCTATAATTTGAAAAGCTTAGGATTTATTTTTAAAAAAACTCAAGACAGTGCTCAGATTGTATTTTAATGTCTCTTTTTGACACAGCATAGAGACAAATTTAAGAAAGTTAATTTATTTTTTGGCGGTACTAAGGATGGAACCCAGGAGCATTCTACCTCCGAGCTACAGACCCAGCCCCAGCCCTATTTTTTATTTTATATTTTGAAATAGGATCTCACTGCCGGGCGTGGTGGCGCACGCTTGTAATCCCCGCGCTTGGGAGGCAGAGACAGGAGGATCACGCAGGTTCGAAGCCAGCCGCGCGCGCTGGCTTAGGAGACCCTGTTTCCAAATAAAAATGTAAAAATAGGTCTGGGAGTGTAGCCCGGAGGTAGAAGGGCTTCCAGGAACTCCAGTACCACCAAAAAAGAAAAAAAAGAAAAAAAAGAAAAGAAAAAGAAATAGGATCTCACTAAGTTGCAGAGGGCCACACTAAGTAGCTGGGGCTGGCAGCAAACCTGCGACCCTCTAGTCTCAGCCTCCTGAGTACTGGGATTACAAGTGTGTGCCACCACGCCTAGCTCAGAAGTTAAAATTTTAATCAAACACAACCTGTGACAGCTGTCTGTCATGTGAAAACATGAGTTATGGATTACAGAAAACGGGGCACAGATATGGAAGCCTACACAGCAGGAGATGGCAAGGTATCTGGTTATTGTTAAATGTTCTTAAGGGTCACTTATTGCTTTTTTATGTAGATGACCACTGCAACCATGATATCGTTGAAAAGCCTGATGAATATCTTTGCTGACCAGCAAACCAAAATAACCAGACTACTCAACACTGACTCAACAGCCCTTCCCCCAAAGCCTCCTGTTCATCTTTATCCTCCTGGGGCTGTGCCCTTCAGTGGTGTTAACTTGTGACCTGACTACAAAACCCACCAAACAACTGACGCCTATTTCTCTCTGCCTCCTTTCTATCAGTTAGGATGAGATGTTTGATCCCTGGCTAGGCAGGGCCAGCACCTCTTGCCAGCCCAAAACATAAGTTTCGACAAATTTTGTCTTTCAAGAAATAAATAGGTCCATTTTACCCAGGTTATCAAATCGTGAGCAAAGAGTTATTTATAGCACTATTTTGTTATCCTTTTAATGTGTCTGGGTTTCTATAGTGATGTCCCTTTTTCATTTCTGATATTAGTAGCGTGCATCAAAAGAGTTAAAAACATGCACTAGATCATAAAGACAAATTTATTTCTAAAAGGTAGTAGAATGTAATAACTGAAGAAATATTATAGATTTTTTGGAATATGTCCAGAGACCGGAGTAGCAAGAGTATAAAAGGAAACACTCCTCTCGGATGGAATGGTATCATAGGTATCCTCATGTTAGACACTCATGTAAGTGCTGCTTTCTGGTACTTCCGATCAACCAAGGTTGAGGTTTCCCTGTATTAATGAAAACTGGAGGGAAGAGTGACACACATAAACAGAATAAAGTCAGGATCAAGACCTTTACCCGAATTAAGGAGCAATTATAAATCTCAAGATCTTACTTCCTTATTCTATGTTACACAAACTCGAAAGTTATATATATATAAGTGATATTTCTGTTACAAAAGCCAGAGCTTTATTAAAATTAACGGACACAGCTGGGTGTGGTGGTACCCCCTTGTAATCCAGCATTCAGTAGCCTGACACTGGAGGATCGTGGCTCACGGACAGCCTCTGCTACTTGGTGAGGCCCTCTGCAACTCAGCGAGATCCTGTTTCAAAAATAAAAAGGACTAAAAAATAGGGCTGGGAGTGTATCTCAGAGGTAGAATGCTCCTGGGTTCCATCCTTAGTACCACCAAAAAATAAAAAGTAAAATAAAATAACTCTCTTAAATTTGACTCTATGGTACTGTGGTACGTATTGTCCTGAAGATTCTGTGTGTGTGTGTGTGTGTGTGTGTGTGTGTGTGTGTGTGTGTGTGTTGTGTGCTTGTGTGTTTTACTAGGGATTGAACCTAGGACATTCTACTTCTAAACTATCCCCCAGCCCTATTTTAGTTTTTATTTTGAAACAGGGTCTCAGTAAATTGCTCAGGGTCTTACTAAGTTGTTGAGGCTGGCCTCGAGCCTGTGATCCTCCTGTCTCAACTTCCCGAATACTACTAAAGACATTTTCTTTGAGTGTTAAACTGAGATTAAGCCAGGTAGAAGAGAAGCAAAACCACAATTTTACTTAAAGCATATTCTACAAAAATAGTTGCTAATTTTTCCACATTCACCATGTGTATGCGACTTCTTAATGACAAGCTTGCTTGATATGTAAGGCATGAAAGTATAATTGTGTGTTACCCTCTCCAGAGAACAAGAATAAGCAATTTGGTGAACTCAACCTTTAGCTGAAGACAGAAGCATAGACACACTCACCAAACAATGTGTTTTTTTTTTTTTTTGGTTGTTGTTTGTTGGTTTATTTTTACATTTATTTATTTATTTATTTATTTATGCTAGGGCTGCAACCCAGGGCATAATACCTTTGAGCTACATCCCCAACCCTATGTTATGTTTTATTTGGTAACAGAGTCTCGCAAAGTTGCTAAAAGCCTTACTAAATTGCCAAGGCTGACTTTGAACCTGTGATCCTCCTGTCTCAGCCTCCTAACTACTGGGATTATACCACCACATCTGATTTTCAACAATGTTTTTTTTAGTAGTTATTTGACTAATTAAGCCATATAAATTTAAAAGGACAGAAATAAATTAATTGGTGGCCTAAAATAAATGCCACAGGTATAAGCTGAAAATATCCAACATTCCATACAAAATATACACATGGGGATTTAATACTAGAGACTCAAGATGTAGTCAAATTTCATCACTTGCCGCCGCCTGCTCCTCCTTCTCCTCCTGCTCCTTTTTCTCCTCCTCCTCACCATGTGATGAATCTTTTAGTAAAGCCATCAATTAAATGTTTTGAGTCCAGGAAGAGCTCTGTATCATGACCATACAAATACTACCATTAGCTTCAATCTCATGATACGCATGGCAGATTTTTTTTTTAAGAGTATCAGAAATATTTGCCGGGCATGGTGGCGCACACTTGTAATCCCCACATTTGGAAGGCTGAGACAGGAGGATTGCGGTTCGTGGACAGCCTCAGCTACTTAGTGAGGTTCTCTGCAACTTAGGCTCTGTTTCAAAATAAAGGATAAATAAATAGGGTTAGGAGTGAAGTTCAGAGGTAGAATGGCCCTGGGATTCATCCCGAGTAACTGCGAAAAAAAAAAAAAAAGTTGAACACTAAAACTAGTTTCAACAAATTTCAGTGAATTCAAGCCATACATTCTCTTTATGCAATAGAAGTTAATTAGGAATTAATGTTTTTACATCTAGAATATATTCATGTTTTCAACAATAGAATACTCCACATGTCAAAAATTAAATGATACCTGTTGTAGTGAAGTCATCCATCAAAGATGAAATCACAGGGGAAACTAAAAACTAAAAAAAAAAATTAGGAACTGAATTGAAATGAAAATATTGCCTATCATAATAGCTGTTATTTCCATGCTTTCCCAATCAAATCTCTCCTGTGAAAACAGAATGCTTTCTGCCTTCTTTCTGCAGCCCATTATTGAAAATAAAAGCCGTTTTCCTATAAGCGATTGGGAAGGACGCTTCACTTTCCCGTGCTGCTGCCCCATGGCTTCATGCAATGCCCAGAGCTCTGTTTTACAGACTTATTAGAGCAATTTTTCTTTTACACTAAAGCCAGTCAATAGGCTTCCAGGTAAATATCTGGTTGTGACTATGCTGCTATTCATTCTCCTTTTTGAAAGAACCCTTAAATGACAGGCGTGTTTATAGAGGAGAAATATTTATCTTTAGCAACTACAAAAGAGAACATCGCCATGAGCTTCGTGTCTTGAGGGATGAGAAAGAAGACTGAGACACTCCATCACCAATCTCCCAACTGGAGCAGCTAGAGATGCTGAATGACCTGGAAGACTGTCACTGATGAGAGTACAGTGATGCATACAGTTGCCATTATTCTTGATTGCTAATATTTTTTATTTCAGCAATAAAAAGCTAAGAATACGTTTTTTTAACCTGTCCAACCCCTTTCCTTTCTTCTTTTCTTCCTTCACCTCTTCTTTTTAAATAATGCATGTCGTATGTAGATAGTAAAACTGGAATCATGGTCCTTACCCACTTACGGAGTTATACTGAAAGCACATATAAATAAATCCTAAGATTCCCCCAGGCATCTTTTACTGCAATACATTGAAAAAGCAGCTCTCTGAGTGAATCTCGGGGTGTCTGAGCACTACTAAAGACTCTTGCCGTATTGAGAATACAGTTCATTGTTTTTCATTTTGTTCACTTTCAACATAAATTCCATGATCGCTGAGGCAGACGTGTTCCTATATAAACAATTCTCATAAAAATTGTGAGTATTCAGCTGAGCATGGCGGCTCACACCTGTAATCCCAACACCTGGGAGGCTGAGACATTAGGATCACAGGGCAGAGACCAGCCTCAGCAACTTAGTAAGACTGTCAACAATAGAGCATATTCCAAGACGTATTTCAAGACAAAACAATACATGGGGCTGGGGGCATAGCTCAGAGGTAGAACACACTTGAGTTCAATCCCCGATACAAAAAAAAAAAAAAACACAAAAAAAACAGTGATATTCATAGGACCAAGTTCCAGTTTGAGCTATGTATCTCCAGTGCCTACTCTGTGCCAGATACTTGTGAGTCACGGCCTCTACCAAATTCTTCATATATAATTCTGGAAATGGAATGTTAGTTTGTAAATGACCCATTAAAAATAGTACTGACTCGGTCCTCATTGTGGTCATATATTTGGTGATTCTTTTCACTCGGGCCATTGTGAGCATGAAGCCTACAGGGTCATATGAATGTGGGGCTCAAGGGTCTGCATGTCTGAGGCTTAGGGGGTGGCTGTGTTTAAGCCATTGTCTTAGGAAGCAGATGGGGAAAAGGACAGAGGAGATTTCCTTTCAGTTGTGTTTAATTTTTTTAAGTGGCTAGAAAAGTGTTGGAAGCTGGATGTGGTAGTGCTTGCCTGTAACCTTAGTACTTGAGAAGCTGAGGCAGGAGGGTCATAGATTCAAGGCCAGCCTCAGCAACTTAGTGAGACTGGTTTAAAAAGAAGGCTGCGGTTTAACTCAGGTAGAATGTCCCCGACCTCCATCCCCAGGAAAAAGAAAAAATGAAAATGTTGGAGTGTGTCTTCATATGGCGGCGGGGCTCAAGTATACCTCTCAGGGTTCAGTAACCTAGGGAAAAGGAGAAATTTCATTTTTTAATGTTTTTTTGTGTGTTAGCTTTGTATTCTCTGAATAAATTAGTGTGGTTAAACCCTCTGTTAACTAAAACATTCAGGATTGTTAAGTTCAGAGATAACTAATTTTTTTTGTAGAATTATCCTGGTGCAATGTAATTATGAATCATAGTGAGATTCACAGCAACATTTTTACATATGCAGTGGCATCTCTTGGGGGTGGTTCCCTCCTCTCCTCATCCCCATCCCCATCCTTATCCCTAACCTCATCCCCATCTTCATCCCCATCCCATCTCCATCCCCATCCCCATCCCCATCCCCATCCCTATCCCTATCCCTATCCCTATCCCTAACCTCATCCCCATCCTCATCCCCATCCCCATCCTCATCCCCATCCTCATCCCCATCCCCATCCCTATCCCTAACCTCATCCCCATCCTCATCCCCATCCCCATCCCTATCCCTATCCCTAACCTCATTCCCATCTCCATCCCCATCCCTATCCCCATCCCCATCCCCATCCTTATCCCTATCCCTAACCTCATCCCCATCCCCATCCCCATCCCTAACCTCATCCCCATCCTCATCCCCATCCCCATCCCCATCCTTATCCCTAACCTCATCCCCATCCTCATCCCCATCCCCATCCCTATCCCTATCCTCATCCCCATCCCATCTCCATCTCCATCCCCATCTCCATTCCCATCCCCACCTTCATCCCCATCCCCACCTTCATCCCCATCCCCATCCCCATCCCCATCTTCATCCCCATCCCCATCCCCATCCCCATCCCTATCCCCATCCCCATCCCCATCCCTATCACTATCCCTAACCTCATCCCCATCCTCATCCCCATCCCCATCCCCATCCTTATCCCTATCCCTAACCTCATCCCCATCCCCATCCCCATCCCTAACCTCATCCCCATCCTCATCCCCATCCTTATCCCTAACCTCATCCCCATCCTCATCCCCATCCCCATCCCTATCCCTATCCTCATCCCCATCCCATCTCCATCTCCATCCCCATCCCCATCCCCATCCCCATCCCCACCTCTTCTATTCCCATACAAGCGAGTGAGGTTGGTAGTGGAACGTTCATATTTGAGGATAACATTATTTGATCTATTTCCACCCTCAGGCCTCCCTTTCCCGTCTTCTCGTCCCTCCCCAGTTCCCTTCCACTACTCTACTGGTCTCTCTTCTAATTTCCATGAAGCCCCTCTTCTTTTCTTTTCTGTCTCTCACTTCCACTTATGAGAGGAAACGTATGAGCCTTGACTTCCTGTGACTGGCTGACCTCAGTATCATGTTCCCTAGTTCCGTCCATCTTCCTGCATCTCTGTTTATACTGTTTTTTGTTGACGCTTAAAAGTTTATCAAGGTCATTATAGTATGTGATATTAAGTAAAATCCAGAAAAAGTGATGAAAGAATGAGCATCATGTACTGGTTGACTCTGTTGTACTATTATCCCAGAAATAAATTAACGTCTATTCCTATGTTTTAACCTAATTGAGGCAGTGAAAATCTGCCATTGTTTCTACTTCACATCCCTACTGAATATACCACACTGCCCCTCAGTTTGGAACAGACTCTAGAGATTGTCATGTAGGTAATAATTTCAAGACAACACATGTGACTGTTGGATGACTAACTCTTCTCTGGGGGAGAGTGACTGTGGGCACTTATTTAAAAATTAGTTTGGAAAATATAGACTTATCTCCTACCCTAACAAAATGCAAATTTACTAATAGCTTTGAAAAGTTCTGATTACTTTTCCCTCTGGAGCAGAGAGCAAGCAACCCGTCATAAAATATTCAGGTTTCTTAAATGCAGGTTCCTCCCTGCAGTGCAGATCCTTGCTGGCTCAGACGTATTTCCCTGCACCTCACTCCATGAAAACTGGGATTTGGAAAACTACGATCAGCAACAAAAAGAGGGTATTACTCTGACTAGTACTATTATTGTGACAAATTACTGTCTTTCATCTCTAACCCAGGAATCCTGGGTCTTCTAATAGAATCCACAAAACTATAAGAAAGTAACTTATTAGTTTCAATGTGGTTTAAAATTGCAGAGGCTTCACAGGCCTTGAATATGAGGTGGAATTCTTAGAAGTGATGTAGGCTGGAACTCAAAGATAGATCGCTGAGACAGAAAGGAAAATCAAATCACTGTGATGGTGATGGTCCCCACTACTCCAAAGGAAGTCTCTAGGTATTAGAGACTATCTGCCTCATCCAGGAGGTCTCTACAAGGTGACCAGCCAAGCTGCCAAATTTAGCTGACGTTTTAAGCAGCACACAGTGCTAGGGGAGTGGAATAAGTTGTTTCCACAGCAGTTTGGGGAAGATTAAAGTTCCCGAGATCCCCTCTGAAATCCAGATTTCTAGTACTGATTACTGGCCTGAGCCTTGGGCAAAGGGAGCTTGTTCTTCCAGGAGGGTGCCAACTCCCTCCTAAGAGGTCTGGTCAGTTGATTTCCATTGAGAGACAGTGACTGGATTGCTGCTGGAACCCATGGAGACCAAGCCCCTCTCACAGGATCTCCAGGTCACACGGTGCCCAGATAGCCCCATCTTGGTTCTCAGCCACTTGGACGCCACTTCAGAGATGGGCAGGCTCAATGGTATTCTCTTATAACCAGCGTGTAGATTCAAGAGAGAAGCCCGTCTGGCCCCAGCTATCTCTTTTTTTATGCAAAAAAGGTCCCAAGCATAGATCACGAGCCCTTTGCCCTTCATCTGACCAATTACAGAAGAAATCTTACCTTGGGACCCTGCTTATGGGAGTGTCCTCAGAGTGCTGGGACTTGATTCTTTGATGGCGTGGCCAGATTCAAAGTTGATAGTGTCCACTGGGTGGCAGCAACCATCAAGGCCAAGAGCAACTCGGAGGACTATCACTCTGCTCTGAGTGCAGTAACCAGCACACTGGCCTCTATTATTTTCTGCTTCAAGTCTGAATGCTTTCTTTATTTCTCTCTTTTTTCTTTCCTTCCTTCTTTCTTCTTTCCTTCTTTTTTCTTTCATTTGTGTGTGTGTGTGCGTGCGTGTGTGCACTATGAATGGAATCCAGAAATGTGTGCCTGCAAGCAAGTGCACTTTCACCAAGATACATTTCCTGTCTCTCAAATCTTCACTTTTAATAAGATTTTTTAAACTCATAGAAGGCAGAGGTCAAAACTTTTATTCCACAGATTTTCTTGCCAGAAGCTAAGCAAATAGTCTTTCAGATCAAAAGAGAAAATTTTAAAGAATTTATAATTTATTATAGTTGAATATTTGTTGAGTAGAGAGGGTTTATTTTTTTAAACCGAGTATTGAACCCAGAGGTGTTCAATACTACACCCCAAACCCTTTTTTATTTTTATTTGTTTTTTTTATATTTTTATTGTGTTACTGGAGATTGAACCCAGATACTCTGAGCTACACCCTTAGCCCTACTTTATATTTTATTTTAAAACAGGGTCTCACTAAGTTGCGGAGGGTCTTGCTAAATTGCTGAGGCTGGCCTCAAACCTGCAACTCTCCTGTCTCAGTTTCCTAAGTACTGGGATTATCTTGAGTTAAAGACTTTTATATTTTGTCTCAATGTGTTTGAGACACAGAATAAAACATGTTTGAAAGCTGGTTATTCTAAAAACATGTTAAGGCCACACAACCTTTGCTTTATTGTTATTAGAATATTTAGACTCCTCGGTGGGCAGAGTGATGAGGGCGAAGGTGTCCTTGTTACCTGGTACAGATTTCTGTGGCCTTTTAGTCTCAGATGTGTTGAAAGTAGGCCTGGGTTTTAGTTCCTGAGAAAGGTGTCTCCTTGATTCAAAGAACCCATTTATAAATAATGATCTCTGTTTCCTCCAGTTATTACTTCATTCTGTGTTTTTTGTACTTTCTAATATTAATGAATGATGTAAGTCCCGCTGCAATCAGGAAAGCACAGTAAGCTTAGAGTCGCCAGAATGGTTCATATGATGGTAGACGTAGCTTCAGGCCTCCGAATCAGCGCTGCCATGGGAATGACATGCATGGATCCCCGGTGGCGTCCTGGCTAGCATCCCATTAGAGTGCTTCTAAGAGATTGACATTAAATTCACCAGTGGGTTCAGCACCACAACTAGCCACGCTGTGCAGGGAAGGAATCTCAGACTTGAAATTTAAAATGGATTTTAGGCCATTATCTTATCAGAATTAAAAATATAGCCTCAAGTGAATCGCTTCACCTCTCTCTTTCAGTTTCCTACTATGTAAAATGCCAACCTCTTGAGACCTAAGTAGTCTTACTGCTTCCAGGAACTCCCAAGTTCAATTGATTTTTCAGTCATAAGAGATTAACCCGCTATAACAATTGTACAGTCTCATCTCTGCTGAGAACCAATGAGTAACTTCTCTATGCCTTAAGTATAAATTTCAATCGTCTTAGATTGGTATTCTGCTCTGGTTCAACTCAACTTATGTTTATTGATTACATACATATGCAATCAATATATATGTGGATACAATAATGTTCTAATCTTAAGTGATGTAGATATAAATACCATAAATCTGTTGACCTTCGATAAAAAGTTTATAGCTTAGTACAAGAGACATTCTTATAAGTAAATGATTACAAAACAAATAACAATGTGGGCTACAATATTATGATATCTTAAGTGTTATGAAGATCTCAAAGAAGAAATAGACAACGATAATTAAAATTATAATAATAGTAAATATAAAAACCAGTGTTTATTTACAATATACTTTATACAGAAGCCAGAGTATTATTTGGCATTTTAGATGTATTTTCAAATAATATTTATAAAAAATATTCTACCAACATGACTTTGATAGAGCATACCTTTAGTCCCAGTACTTGGGAGGCTGAGGCAGGAGGATCCCCGTTTTTGAGACCAGCCTCGGAAATTTAGCAAGATTCTCAGCAATCTAAGAAGATACTGTTTCAAAACAAACAAACAAAAAAAGATAAAAAGGGCTGAGGGTATCAGGTGGAGGTAGAACACCCTTGGGTTTAATTCCCAGACCCCCACACACATACACACAAAAAATCTATAAAAGACAAGATTATCTTTCTCTTGAAAATTAGGTAACTTAATGAAATCATGACTTTACCAAAATCACATAAAGAGGAGTGACATTCATATCCAATTTCCCTAATTAAAATATCCATATTCTAGTACATTAGTTTTATATGAGTGTCATAATAAATATAACAACAAATTTAATAACTTGAAAGGACACAACTATATGAAACCACAGTTCTGTATATCACATATCTAACATGGCAGTCACTGGGCTAAAATCTTTGAGTTAGTGAGAGTGTGACTCCTCCTGGAAGCTCCAGGCAAGAGTGTTTATTTGTTCATAGAGATTTCTGGCATGATTCCATTCCTCATGGCTGTAGGACTGATGTCCCCATTTCCACGGTCTATGTTCCCTGAGGACCGTACCAGGTTTTAGAGGCTACGCGTAATCCATGGCTAGTGACCCCCCTTGCCCCATCTTCAAAGCCAGTGACAATGGACAAAGTTTCTCATAATTTCTGCCTCCTTTTCGGTGTTTGGTCTCTGACCACGCCTCTGCCTCCCTGTTTTATTTTTAAGACCTTCTATGATCAGAACAGGTTCATTTGGATAACCCAGGTTGTTATCCCCTTCTCAACCTGTTCTATTTGAAGCTATTTGCTTTTTCTTTTTTGCTATCTGTAAAATAATCACAGGATCCGAAGACTAGGGTGGAAATGTCTTTGGTGGTGCTATAAGAAGTCTCAGCCTCCCAAATGCTAGGAAATGAATAATAATTTTAACCAAGAATATGTTCACCTAAGTTAGTTTTGATTTAGTAATTTAGGCAGTGATCCATTCTTTTGCAAAATATAATCATTTATTTATGTCTCAAAACAACTTTGGGAATGAGAAATTAATCATATCAATGAATTTTTAGTAGTGTAAAAGTTTTATACAGAAAGGTCAGGAACCTGATTAAGATCAGACTTTGAGTCGCAGAAGTTATATACATTGAATTGAATATGGTAACTCGATAACCAGATATGGTGGTGCACCTCTGCAGTGCTAGTACTTGGGAGGCTCAGACGGGAGGATCACAGGTTTGAGGACAGCCACCTCAGCAACGTAGCAAGACTGTCAGCACCTAGAAAGACCGTGTTTCAATATAAAAAGTCAAAAATAGAGCTTTGTGGGAGTAGCTCACAGGAAAAACACCCTCTGGGTTCAATTACCAGGACAAAAAAAAAAGTTGACTTTATATCCCATGTGCAGTTTGTTGACCAGTTTGCTTCCTATAAATAATCTTGTTGACCCAAAGTAGACTCCCATTGCTAAAACGATGCGCCGTTTCCATGCATTCGTCAGAGTTATTTAGCCTTTTAATTATGCCTCAGACCATCTCAAAAAATATATAGGCTTTTTCTTACACTGATTTTTTGTTTGCCTATTATTTATTTAAGCACTTCTTGCACTTTCAAAAATTTCAGGAGGAAATCATTTCCTTTTGTTTTCGAGTATTTTAACGATTTCAGTTCCTTCAGCTTCCATCCTGTTCCATCCTGAATCTACCCCAAGTCATTTAGGACTGGTCTTCCTGTCTTTATCAATACCTCACATGTACAGTTAGCAATCAGCAAGCAAATCAACATCCTCTCTCTACAGAGAGAGCCCGTGAATGCAGCAGGAGCCTCGGCATTTGCCAGTGTGTGCTTTGTCGTGGCGATGTATCTGAGCTGATTTGTAGACTCGGAAGCCACTTAGCTTCTCTAAAGTTCAATTTCTCAATTCACACAACAAGATCCTGGCCTCTTCCCTCCCAGGGAATTGTGATGAGGGCGATATAAAATGATACATGTCAACAAACTGGAAGCATAGCACACTCATTAACTAGCACAATACCAATTTCTCTCTTTTGCAAATAATAAAATAGAACATTATTCTGCCGGAGACTTTTGTTCACCCTGTATGTCAGTAAATGGTTAGATAATTAAGCCAGTATCTCATGCCAAAAAGCCTAAAAGCAATTTTTAACTTCTCTCACTTTCTATTTATTCACCTTGAATCTACCAGAAAATTTTCTCAGCTCTATATTAGAAGCATTTCCCAATTTTACTTCTTCTTACCCCCAACATCCTTCCTATTCTAATGATAATAGTTCACGTTTGTTGGGCACACACTATATTCTTTTTTTTAACAATTTTTTTTTATTGAACATAGATAGTATACATTTACACTATATTTGGTGCCCTCTCCCCCCGCCCCCATTTTCTCTTCCCCCCTCCCACCAATGGTTGTTCAGGTTAACCATGTCTTATTCATAATTTTACACATGTTCAGGTGTAGACCCTCATTAATCAAGATCGGCCTTTCTCCTCTCCTATCTTTCCATTAAAACTTAGCTAGTATTTCCCTTCTAATATCTGGAGTCCCACTGGTATCCTTTGTGTTTTCTAGTTTGGGCATATTAGAGGAAACATGTGTATCTTCTCCTTCTGTGCTTGGCTGATCTCACTTAACATGATGCTCTCCAGGGCTTTCCATCTTCTTGCAAATGATATAATTTTGTTCTTCTTTATGGATGAATAGAATTCCATTGTGTGTATTTCCCACAGTTTTGCTATCCATTCATCTGTTGATGGAGATCTGGGTTGGTTCCATATTTTGGCTATTACACTATATTCTAAGCACTATGTAATTAGCACCTCCAGCACCCTGAGTCTGAACCCACCTCGCTGCCTCATGGACCACTGTAACAGCCTCCTGAGAGATATCTGAGACATTCTACTTTCTATGTTTCCCTCAAAGATTTTTTTTAATGTTGTCAGTTATCTTATGAATCTAGGCAGAAACTATCAGTAGCTCCTCATCTCAAGTAAACACAAAGTCCTTAGAATAGACTGTAGAAACAGCAGAGCCTTCCTGCTGGTCTTGCTGATAGACCTCCTATAACGCAGAAGCTTGCTTCTTAGGATCTAGCCGCATGGCTGCCTCATGACCCTCCCAAACTCCAAGGTCTTTCCCTGCATGAGCCCTTGTATTCGTAATATTTCCGTGCTCTACATGACTTCTGCTTCACTGTGCTCTGTTCTCTATTCAGACCTTATTCCCATAGCAACACGGTCAAAGGACCATTCCCTCTGCTGCCCCAGCTCTCCTGGACTATGATGCTCTCCGTATATGTGGTCATTATCTTTCTCCTCTACTGGAGGACAGACACCATGAGGACAAATACTTGTGAGTTTCTCTACTGTGCATCCTGTGCCAGAGCAATGGGCCCAGCACACAAAGGACATGATCATTAATTTTTGTATTATATAAAGGAGTAACTAGAAAAATGACATGAAAAACTCTTGTGATACTTTTGGTCTTGTTGGAAGCTTATTGAAAAGTTGATTCCCTCAGCTTTCACCTATTCTTTTTTTTTTTTTTTACAATGGATTTTTTTGCTATGAAAGATCCATTGGAGAAATTTCTTTCCAACATAGTATTAGGAATACCATGTTTTTCCTAAGCAAAGTCGTAGGATTCAGGCATGTACCACTATGCCAGAAACTTTTATAACTCTATGCTGTCTCTTACAGTACCCACAGGGTGATGTTGTGACCTAATGATTAGAACTGCAGGATCATTTTTAAGATCTATGGTTATATCTCGATTTGCTTTACTAGTACCTCTTATACACTGCTTTGATGAATTTATCATTTTGCACTTTAATTCCTATGGAAAAGAAATAAAATGTTAAAATGTTAAAAATTTTTCCTATGCCAATCTCTCAGAAATCCTGTTTGCCCAGTTAGTAAAATATATGTATATGCTCTTTAGGTATTAAACTAAGACACTAAATAACTTGTCCTCAATTCTAGAGCCCGAAGCTAGCCAGATGAAATATTTGATGATTCTATGCTGACTTCATAAGCTAAGTATTCTCAGGCTTTGTGGGAAGATTCTCTGTCATGCAACCGCCCAAGGCTACTATGTTCATGAAGGTTGCTGCCCAATCAGGGTTAAACAGGGACTTTAGATAGTCCTTTTCTTTTTTTCCCATCCCAACAAAGCAGTGGGCTAATTGTATTTTTATCATTATTATACTAAGAGAAATAAGTGGACACAGCAATGGAAATAGGTAATTGCACAGCTGAAATGGTAAAATAAAAGTAGAATTTTTAGCTCTTCCCCCGACTACTATGGATTGGAGTGAGTTTATTAGAATAGCTAGTTGATAATACAAGGTCTATTATGATGGTTGCACAATACAATACATAGTAAACACCTGCCATAGAGCCACCAGTGTGGACATTCAATAGCTTGTTGCTGCTCTCATACTATTTTTACAAATGTTAATACAGTTAAGAATTTTTAATTTAACGCACACTAGATATTTATAACCTTGGATATTTCCACTCACTTTTTTATCTTTAAATTTCACATTTGTAAAATGAACTTGGCCAGCCTCTTGTTATGTTGTTCATTTGTAAGGTCCTCATTAGTTCAAATAGTACAGGGCCCCTATTTCAAAATGAAAATAAAATATGGGTGGGGATGTAGCTCAGAGGTAAAATGCTACTGTGTACTATCCCCAGTACTCCCTCCAAAATGAAAAAAGAAGATGAAGATAATTAACATTCCTTACAATGGTTATAAGTATCATATAATATTCATATAATAAGTTCCTACATAATACATATAATAGTATATATATATATATAAGATTAATAAACAGGAGTTAACATTATGGCTAATTGTTACTATTCACTTTAAAACTGCTCTTAACTATACATTTAATTCATATGCAAATAGATATATGTAATAATGTCACATGTATATGAAATAAATGCATTATGTAATATGCAATATGTACATATATAATGTCTATACGTACTCACACATATGCACACACACACACATACAAATACTGAAAAAAAACTTAACTCTAGATGACATACGTTTTAAGGCTAAAGAGCCCATGTTCTAAACCTGTTACTAAGATTTTCTACTACTTATTATGAGTCATGTATACAAATTCACAAATATCTGAACTGAGAGAAATTCAGGCATTTTATGCCAATTTTTAAAAAATATACTGCATGAGTGAAAGCATTATTTATATACACACAATTAATTTGGATTTGTTTTGCTTCCTACTAATAGACGTTAGCTTAAATGGTCTTTTATCTTTTCCTTTACTTTCCTCTTTGTTTTAGATATTTTCTAATCATTACATAGAATTTGTTTCAACCAGGTCAGCAATAGAATCAAATTTCATAGAGACATTAAACTGGGATTATGACTGTAGAACTTTATAGTTATAATAGAAAAAACATTGCTTAAATTATTAGAAATGTATATTCTGAACAAACTGAATAGCTACTGTCAATATTCAAAACAAAAGAAAGAAACTCATCGTACTTCTCATCTTTATAACAGTAAATGGGTCATAGGCAACTGTGTCATGGTCTAGCCCTCAGCCTTGGTATCTCAGAGTTCTTCGGTCAAATGTATTCTATTTCTGTTCAAAAACCAAAATGCTTAATCATGTTCTTTTTTAAGATTTTTATTGGTTGTACATTGTAATTAGACATACCAGTGAAATTCCTAGCAATAGATTAATTCATATATGCACATGACCTTTTTGGTCTGTTTCCTTCCCCATCCCTCCCTTCCTCCATTCCTTGATTTTCTTAAGGTCCAGGTCTCCCTCCTAATTTTTATGAGGTTCTTTTTCTTTCATTGCCTCTCTCTAGCTTCCACATAGGAGAGGCCAACTCATTTTCTGTTCAACTATCTGAAAGAACGCTGTCACTCATGTACTGCTCTGAGCCCTTGCTCTTGGCTTACTGGGATCGTTCCTCAAGTTGTTGTTGCCTATCCAGCCAGTGTGAAGTGACTTCTTCCAGAAACAAAGCTTGTTTCTATCACCCATGGGTCTTCCACTCTACTGAGGAATTCTGGAAATAGCCATGCATCGAATACTCACGGATCTTATCAAAACAGTACAAAGAATGGAAACCAAATTACCAAACTAGCGCATGTGTATCTATGCTCATAGCCTTACAAGTCACAATTGCCAAACTAGAGAATCAGCCAAGATATGCAGCAACAGATGAATGGATTTTAAAACTATGGGAAATGTACACGATGGAATCTTACTCAGCCCTAAAGAAGAACAGAATGACATCATTCATAAGGAAATGGATGGGACTGGAGGACATGATGCTAAATGAGATTAGTCAGTCACAAAAAGTAAGAAATTGGATGTTCTCCCCAATATGCAGAAGCTAGGGAGAGAAAAGGTCATAGGAGGAGCTCTAAATGAGAGAGGAAAAGCCAAAGATGAGCAAATAAGATGACCTAACTGAGGGGCATGGAGGGGAAGAAGGAAATGTCCTAATGTACATGATGTACATTCACAAACACATCAAAGTCAATCATTAAGCCAAACATGAGGAGGGAGGGTGGAGGGAGTGGGGTAGGAATTGGGGGAGGGCTAAATGAGTGATGTGTGCATGTGTGCCTATGCCATCTGGTACTCTACTAACATGTATGACTAGTGCACCAATAAAAAATGTTAAAAAACCAACCCTACAAAGAAGTATTTGCCACAGTGACCATAGAAGGATTTGAACAGTCAAGGCTTCTTCAAGGAAATGGGGATCGCGCTGTAATCTACATCCACCTCAGAGAGTGTCTTAGGAGCAGGTGGTCGAGCATGTGTGAATATTTGTGTTTAGAACGGCTGCACGAAGGCCAGCATGTCTCTGGTGGGGCCTGGAGGGTGAGAGGCTGAGATGAGGCTATGCTATGTGAATAGACTTTGAGTTGACTCTATTTTATGGTAATGGGATTGATTTTTACCCTCATTGTGATAGGAAGCCACTAAAGACTTTCATGGCAGGGGTCTAATTTACATGTTGAAACCATCAATTTGATGACCAAGGACGGGATTTGCAGGAGGACAAGAGTGGACACAGCCCAATTAGGAAGCTATTTCATCAATTGAGGAGGGAGATGTTCCTTGAAAGGAGAGGATGATTTAAGATGTCTTTAGGGAGGAAACTGGGAACGTGTTAGTGTCTTCTGAATAGGAAATGAGGGAGGATGGGGCGCGCACATCCTCGAGTCCTGCTGTGTGCCATTTGCTTTATCTTTTCATTCTGGGACTGTATTATATATTTAGTAGATATCAGATATTTTGATAATGCATGGCATTTCTTATATCTTCTTTTCTGAATCAAAAGTTGGTTCTTCAGTATTTCCTCCACAGCCATCTCGAGTGGAGGGTGTTCCATCCACTTCTCCGAAACCCTGTGTTCCAGAAAATAGTATTTTCCTCCCCTCTTCTAGATCATTAGTCATAGGAATAGCTTCAGCCTGTCCTGAATTCTAACTTTCCTTCCACTCTTTTTTTTTTTTTTTTTTTTTTTTGCCCTGGAATGAGTTCCTGGGATGCACAGGACATTGATCTAGCTTTGCTTACTACTTGTGAAATATAGTAAATGTGCATTTAAAACACATAGTATTACCAATAAGGGTCATAAGTGAAAAGCCGTTTTTGTTTTTTTTTTGGCTTCTCTTATGTTTGAATTCCCAGATTTTTGGAATTTACAGTAGTGTGTGTGCATGAAGTAGGTACATGTGTGTATATTAATCTTTCTTTGTATAAATACTAACATACTTTCCTTGTATTTTCCATTTTTCACTTAAAAATATTACTTTTCATTTTAAATGCCAGTATAAATTTCAGGTACATCAAAGGTTTAAATTTTTAAAACAGGAAAATTGAAACCATATAGTACTAGAAAAAATATGGTAGAAGTTTTACTATTGAATTGCTGAAAACTATAAAATAAAACATTAGCTGGGCATGGTGGCACTCTCTTATAATTCCAGTACTTGGGAGGATTACAGGTTCAAAGCTAGCCTTGGCAACTTAGTAAGGCTCTCAGCAATTTAGCGAGACCCTGTTTCCAAATAAGAAATAAGAATAGGTCTGAAGGTACAGCCTGGAGATAGAAGGCCCCTAGGTTCCATCCCTAGTACCATATACACACAAAAAGAAAATATTGACAAATTTGATCCCATAAAAGTAGAAAATAGAATTTTGCTAAAATGATTTTGACATTGAGGTTTATCTTTAGACCATAGTTCTAGCTCTGACTTGCCCATAGAAGTGACTCAATTTCTTATGCCTAAGGTCAAACCAGTTCCATACCATGAGAGCTTATTATATTTTACACTTCTTGATAGTGAAATAAACCTGGACTGTCTTCCTGTCATCCTTCAAAAAATATTTTTTAGTGACTAACTTCATTACCTTACCTATATGAATACAATGACCTAGAAATTTAATATGCACAAATTATTCTACAAGGCATCCATATTTTCTTCTAAGTTAGAATCTTTGAGGAGCATTTGTTTTTGAGAGTATCTCTGGATATTTTGTTTCAGTGGTCTTCCAATATAGAATTAGAATTTTGTAGTCAGCCACGGTGGCACACATCTGAAATCCCATTACTTAGGAGGCTGAAACAGGAGGTATTCCAGGTTCAAGGACAGCCTGAGCAACCTAGCAAGACCACATTAATAAAGAGGGCTGGAGGTATATCTCAGAGGTAGAATGGCCTTGGGTCGGTCCAGTTATTCCCAATTCTACAAAAAAATTATGTTAACCAATAATATAAAGATTTCATAAAAGATTATATATATATATATATATATTATAACTTAGATAAATTTTTAAAATAAAAGAATACATCATTTTTTCTGAAAACATCGTCAATGAAAATGAGTACCACCTTTTTATAAGTTCTGTCATAGTGATCTCTATTACGGAATATACTCTGAGCATCTGGATTGGTACTATTTGGAATGAAGAAGGTGAAGATGGCAGAAACAGTACTTGGAAAAATTTTCCATTTGTTTCTGGTTGAAAGCTTAGCCTAGGGCTAGTACTCCTGGCCAAGAAGCCTGAAAATACAGAAGCCTGCTGTTTTCTGACCCAGACTCTCAGCCATATTGCAATTAGCCTGGTAACAACCACATTAGGCCACTAATTGAAGCTCAGAGCTTTCTTTCTTGCTTAGGTTTACTTCCATGTTTTTCTTTTGTTAAAATGCAAATTCTAATTCTCCTCATTCTCTCTTTCTCTCTTTTAATTCTTTAAGAGTGTTAACTTTTTTCTCGAATTTCTTTCTGTTTTTTATCCCCTTTATGTTAACATAAAACAAACACCACAGTACCTTCCATTCTGACATTCCTTGGTAATGTTACTCTCTATAGTATCTTAATGTTTTCAAGGTTCTGTGGCAAATTACTAAGTGTGGAAAGTGAAGAAAATTATAAAAGTAAAAAATATGAAGACCTCTAAAATGTTTCAGGATCTTTCAAAGAAGCTAACTGACCCACTTCAAATAAATAACTAGAAGGCCAAATTTGTTTGTTTTCTTTATTTTTATTTTTATTTTGGTGGTTCTGGGGTTCCTGGAAGCCCTTCTACCTCTGGGCTACACTCCCAGACCTATTTATATACTTTTTATTTGGAAACAGGGTCTCCTAAGCCAGCGCGGCTGGCTGGCTTTGAACCTGTTCTATTCCTCCTGTCTCTGTCTCCCAAGCGTGGGGATTACAAGCGTGCGCCACCACGACCAGCTTTGTTTTCTTTCTTAACATCACCTAGAAGGGTATGCTGCTCCATCTAACTATCTCACCACATAAATAAAATTGCAAAGTGAGAGAAAGATCCAGGATTTGGCCTGGGATGATCAGGGGGGCCTTAGTGTTGCCTCCCATTTTCCCAGAGCATCATCATCACCATCATCAAGAAAAGCCACTATGGGACCAGGAAGGGTCAAAGGAAAAATGAGGTCAGTCTGAGTATGTCTGAATACAGACCAAGTACAAATGCTGTCTCAGTCCCTGTCCTTATTTATATCAGTGAAAGCAGATTCTAACCACTTATAACAAGCCTATTCTAGGTTTTCTTTTGGCAGATAAGATTTAATATTCCCTATTAAAGAATTGTCCCTGCTACCTCAGATACCCAATTCAGAGCAAAATTTCATTTCCTTGGACCCCTCTTGAAACAGCCTTGCCAAAGCCCCACTGTTGTAGTAAGTTATTTCTAACATCATATTAATAAAGTGTTCCACAATTCCCCATGATACATGTTCTCTATGACTGCAACAAGTAACAAACCCAACTCCTTCAACTGCAGGTCTGTCTTTGCTAGTGGCTGAGGAGCAGTGGAAGACAGAAAATGGGGGCTAGCTTGTGAGGTACCTATAGGCTCTTTTAGGGACTTCACTTTGAGTGGTTTGAAATGCCTACAGAGGTTTTATAGCTTCTGAAATTTTACATTTTTAAATTATTTTTGAATTTGAAATAGTTTCAAATGCATAGGACCTTTGCAAGGACTATAATAAATTTGTGCATATATTTCTTTTCTTAAATAGACACATGGGTTCACATCACAGAAAATAGCTTCTGCACAGCAAAGGAAACCGAAAACAAAATAAAAAGGCATCAATCAACTGGAAGAGAACATTTGTATATATTTAAAATGTAAAAGAAACTCCTATACCTTGACAACCAAAACCATTATTTAATGGGCAAAAGACCAGAAAAGACATTTCTCAAATGAAAACATACCAATTGTCGAGTATAGGAAATGGTGTTCAACACCAACAGTCATCAGGGAGATGCAAATCAAATCAAAGCAGCACTTACAGGTCATCTTGTTATCCATGTGTCTTTTGTATAAAATTGGTTTATCATAGAATATTTTAGAGTAAATTGCAAATATCGTTGTGACTTTTAAATCTAAATAATTCAGTCTGTTTCTTAAGATAAAAGATATTTACTTACACACATAATTATCAATTCATGAAAAATAGCAATATATTATTACCTTATTTCTAAATATCATTCATATTTTACCATTGTTAAGAAAATATTCTTTGCTGGGTGTGATGGCGCACGCTTGTAATTCCAGCGCTTGGGAGGCTGAGACAGCAGGAAGGCACAGGTTCGAAGCCAGCCTTGGCTACTTAGTGATGCTCTCAGCAACTTAGTGATACCCTGTTTCCAAATAAAATATAAAATGGGTCTGGAAGTATAGCTCAAAGGTAGAAATGCCCCAGCACCACAAAAAATATTCTTTTTGTGATTTTTTTTACCTCATTCAAAATCCCATCTGAGTTGGCCTTCCGTATCCACAGGTTCTGCATCCTCAAATGCAACCCACTGTAAATCAAAAACAATTGATAGAAATTGTTATTGATGATATGTAATATATAGCTGAGCCTATAGTTTTTGTACTGAAGGCATACAGACTTTTCTTTCTCTCATTACTCCCTAAACAATACAGTATAAACAACTATTAGCATTTGCATTACATTGGTTATTATAAGTAATTTGAGATGATTTTGAGTACACAGGAGAATGTGCAAAGGTTATGTGCAAACAGTATGATCTTTTATATAAGGGACTTGATAGCACAAATTTTGGTATCAAGAATACCTGCAGATACCAAGAGGCAGCTATATTTAGTAGTTATGTGTCTTTAGATTTCATAATGAAAAATTATTGCAGTAAAAACATTCAACTTATATTAAAAGATCAGTGTGGCTCTTTATTGTTTTAAAATACTTTTATTGGCACATTGCAATTATATATCATAGGTTCAATGTGATACAGACATACATGCTCATACACTAGTCTCGGTGCGCCCCCTTCAGATCTCTGGCCCCCCACCCTGACTAACCATCCTTCCCTGTACATGGCAGATTGGTAGTGATAACTTCTTAAGTGGACATAGCATGATTTGAACTTTTCCTTCATCAAGGCCCTTTTCCCCTCCCCACATCCCTTTCTCAGTCCCTTTCTACTATTTACTGTTCTCTCCCCTCTCACCTATCTAAAGCCTCTTTTGTTTCCTGTTTCTTTCATATGACCCTTAACTTTTTGAAGCTGTCTGATCTCACTTACCATAATATTCTCTAGTTACACCCATTTTTCTGCATATGATATGCTTCTATTCTCCTTTATGGCTGAGTAAAATTTTATTGTGTGTATATGCAAGTTTCGTCATCCACTCATCTATTGATGGACACCTAGGTTATTTTTTTGTACAAAACCACAATTGTAACATTATCATTTGGAAACATGTAAGTAGTATGAGTTGATAATTTACCTTTACATTTATCAAAATCAAATTATAAATGTGTGTTATTTAAGAAATATAGAGCATTATAGAAGTGATATTTTCTTTATTGTACATTATTTACATTTAGTCTTATATAGTATTTAAATTATTATGTTTTTACTTGGGAAGTTATTTTTGTTTTTAAAATATAAGACTTTATTATTATTCTAAAATATTAGGTCTACTGATTTGTGCCATACGTCAGATTTTATATTATGCTTCTGTTTAGAAATATGTCCAGATTTTTTTTATATTGATTTTGAAAGACCTTGGTTTTGGCTTGATTCAGTCACTTTGGAGAAAAGCACCTTAAATGCCAGTTTTGTTTTTCCTCTTCAAACAAATCAGAGTGGACAGAATCGATACAAATGCCTACTTGTATACAATTAAATGTTCTGGTGATTCTTCTGGGTCTCAAAGCTCCTTGAGAAATACCACATCTGGTAGCCAACCCTAGCTTTACTGGTCTCCAGTGATAGTCTCCTGAGATAGCTGATATTATATTATCATTGTTTTTAAGTTAGTGGACTTTAAAATAATTCAGAAGACAAGACATTTGATTCTAAATTGCACCTGTTTTTGAAAAATTCACATCATTTATCATCTATAATTTTCAATTTTCTCATCTAAGAGGGATTAATTTAATCTCCATTTTTCTGTAGCCTGAAGAGGTTTTAATGTTAAGATTATAAGTCAGATTCAGTAATTTAAACATTAAAGGTCTTTTATCTTACCTTCAATGTACCAAAATGAATCAGGCACCTATATAAACAGTATATTCCTACACTGCCAGAAAGGAGAATGTTAGCAATTAACTCATACAAGAAAGATTTGTTAGAGGCAGAATGTATAGTTGAAACTCATTTTCAAAGTATTTGGAAGAGGTCATTTAGTTAGATGGCCTCTGATTGGCAGTCTAGGAAAAGCTCAGTGCTCAAGATGGCTAGAACCCTTCTATACATGGCTTCCTCTCCAGTGGCTTCTATGTAGTACTCCGTAGGTCCCCTACTTCTTTCTTCTTGCCATCTGTTGTCTAAAAGTTGGGAATGATTTAAGATATAAGAGCTTCTATATGAGGTTGTGTTAGTAAGCTGTCTATCAATATAACAAAATACCTGAGGTTATCAAGTCATAAATAAAAAAGGCCTACCATGGCTCACAATTTTGGAGGTTTCATTTGGTCCCGTTGCTGTTAGGCTTGTGGTGAGGTAGTGCATCATGGTGGAAGTGCATAGTATAACAAAACCTCTCACCTTATGAGCAGGAAGTGAAAGAGAGAGAAAGAGGAGATCCCTTCCCACTGTTCCCTCTAAAGGCATGTATCCCCCTGGATTATGACTGTTAAAGTTTTTACCACCTCCCAGTAGCACCTTCCTAGGGAACATCCACAGTAGAGTTCAAACTCAACCGTCCAAAACACAGGCCTTTGGAGACATTAAGATCCAAACGATAGCAGCGGTTTCTTCAGCAGGAATTTCCAGAACACTTTTCAGTAAGTCCTTGAACTCACTACCTCTGATCCACTCAGTCATCAGAGGACTTGACTCCCGTCAGGAGAGCTGTCATTTAGAGATAAGTCAGGAGCACTGCTGTCAGCACCTCTCCCTTCCGGGTGTAGAAAACAGAAAGGCAGCTTCTGATTCTTCTGTCAGAGGCCAAATATGAATCTCAATGTCCCAAGTTGAATCTCTGAACTTTTCCTTCTGAAATATTGTTATTCATGAGGGTTAGATTCTATTACAATATTAGAGCAGTATAATAATAAAACCTTTAAAGAACGTATCAAACTGCTTTATCACTTGCAAAGCACTTATTTCACTCATTCGATTATTTTGCTAACATTTGCTAACCGCCTACCAAGGCTCATGCACTGGTCTGTGCACATAAGCTTTAATTAGCTTACTTCTCCAGGATTTTGCTTTTCTATAAATAATAAACATCCACAGTAGAGTTCAAACTCAAGTCTTCTAAAGCACTACTCTTTCTGTTATGTCTGGTGAAGAGATTTCTGTGGTTGACATTGATTTGGAGGGACATTATTTGAAAATTCACAGTAAATATTAATTTTAAAAGAAACTCAGAAAGTTGTGTAAAAGTTATACATTCATGGCCTCCTTCTGAGAAAGTGTTTTATATATGTTTAGCTTCCGATAAATATTGGATGCTAAAATGTACTTCCAAATTTCTCATCATACATGAACTCTTAGTACATTAAAGATTTTGTTTCAGGGTAAAAAATGGAAGGCTTCACTTTGACTCTCAGATATAATTTATATCCTTAAATACAGCTTTGGGAATGTTGGGGTGATTTCCTGAATCAATAAAATAGTACTTTAAAAATTTTCACTTTAAATGATCTTTGTGAGTAATCTACAGGCTCAGATTCTGGAGTGGACTACAGGAGAACAATGGGGTCAGGTACCTCCAATTCATAACAAATTCATATAATGAGCCTATTCTTGCTATATTTGACCTCATGTGAGTACCTCTGGAATATTACACCATGATTTGTTTTTTAGGTTACTGCCCACGTGGCTATTGGGAATGCCAGAATGGCAAATGCTACAGTCCAGATCAAAGATGCAATTTTGTAAATGACTGTGGAGATAATACTGATGAAAAGGAATGTGGTGGCTCCTGCACTTTTGAAGAAGGCTGGTGTGGCTGGCAGAACTCCCGGTCTGAGAATTTTGACTGGGTTTGGGGGATTGGCTCGCACCAAAGCCTAAGCCCTCCTAAAGACCACACCCTTGGAAACGAACAGGGTAAGGAACTAAGTCACTTCATCATATGTGTATTCTCTGACAGCCACTGGAAAGGCCCTCATGTTATGCTGTAAGGCAATCAAACACTTATGAGTTTGTAAGCTTTCTATTTTTTCAGGGAAAAAATTAAAAGCTGGCGTTATTTACTCTTTTTTCATCAAACCAGGAATCAGAAATCACATGTTCATCCATATGTCTGCTTTCATGATGTAAAGATTGTTCGCTGGGCTCAACGTGTTGTCTGTTTGCTCCATTCACTATTAACTTACACACCGACCAAAAAAGAACAAGGAAAGTTGGCTGCGGTCACGCACGCCTGAGAACTCAGCTGCCTGGGGCTGAGGCAGGAGGATCACAAGTGTGAGGCCAGCCTGCGCAAGCCTGTTTCAAAACAAAAGTTTATAAAGAGATGTGGCTCAGTGATAGAGTGCTTGACCGGTATACTTGAGGCCCTGAGTTCAATCTCAGCACCAAAGAAAGAAAAAGGGAAAAAATAAAGAAAGAAAAAGAATGGAAGAAACACAAAACAAAACAAAACAAAATAAAGATCTAGGCATGGCAGCACACTACTGCAATCCCAGTCCCTGGGAGGCTGAGACAGAAAGATCACATGTACAAATCCAGCCTCAGTGACCTAGTAAGACCTAAGCAGCTTAGTGAGACCCTGTTTCAAAAGAAAAAGCAAAAAATAAGGCTGGAAGTATAACTGATTCCCCTGGGTTCAATCCCTAGTACCAAAAAAATAAATAAATAAAATCAAAGCCAATCATTAAGCCAAACATGAGACAAAGAGAGGGGGAGGGAATGGAAAAGAAGGGAACTGGGAAGGGCTAAATGAGTGATGTGTGCAGGTCTGTCTCTACCACCTTATACCCCTCAAGATGTATGACTACAGTGCGCCAATAAAAAATAATAAGAGAAAGACACAATTAGAAAAAAAGAAAAGAAACAGGGAAAAATAGAAAGGGGGATAGGAAATCTATGGATTTAAATCTACAAATGTAAAGCAATTTAGGAGACCTGTAGTTCAGTGGGCTTTATTAAACTGGACAAACTGACTCTAAGAAATGTTTGAAGTGCCATTATCATTCCTCCATCACAGTATTACTTGAATATCACCAAATATTCAAGCAGTGCTTAAATTCCCCAGTGCTTGTTTCCTAGGGCCACTCTAACAAAGGGCCATCACATAAGTGGACTAAACAGCAGACGCCTCTTGTCTCCTCATTCTGGAGGCTGGAGGTCGCCCATCCAGCTGTGGGCAGGCCTGTGTCCTCCTGAGGACCTTGAGGAGTCCCAGCTTCCCTGCCTCCCCCGGGCTCTGGTAGCTGCAACTGTTCCTGGCTTGTAGACAGTGATTCTTTCTTTATTGTCCTCTTGTCTTCTATTTATGTATGGATTTTCTTTGTCCAAATTTCCCCTTTTTATCAGGACATAGTCATATTGGATCAGGGTCCTTCCTAACGATGTCATCTTAACTTCATCCTCGGCAAAACCCCGTTTCCAATAAGGTCACATTCAAAAGGACTGCGGGTTAAGACCTGCAGATCTGGGGAGGTAGCTATGTAATCCACCATAGTTAGGAGCCAGAATATCTTCTCAATCGCTTTTTGTGATAATGATAGGGAATGCTGCCATCAAATACTTTCCTAAGTGACAGAAACTTTTACAGTTGATAGCCCTGAATTCTGACACTCATTTGACCATTGGCAAGTCACTCAGCTCTTTAGAATCTCGAATTTCTCCAGTGTCAAATGAAGACAATAAAACTTACCTTTTGTGCCTGGCAAGCTTGTGGAGATTAAATGAAGTCGTAAGTGTGGAGGAAACAGATTTTGAAACCTGTTGAGGTGCTTTGAACATGCACCTGTAAAATCACACTTGAATGTTGGGCATGGATTATTTTTATAGTAAGTAGCCCAAGTCAGCTGGGCTGTAATTCCAGTATTTGGGAGTCTGAGGCTTGAGGATCATGGGTTTTAGGCCCATCCCAGTAACTTAGTAACACCCTCAGCCACTTAGTGAGACTCTTTCAAAATGAAAAAAATAAAAATAAAAAGGGCTGGAGGTGTAGCTCAGAGCTAGAGTACCTCTGGGCTCAATCTCTAGGACCAAAAATTTAAAATGAAAATGAAAACATTTGCCTGGCGTGGTGGCACATACTTGTAATTCCAGCATTTGGGAGACTGAGACCAGAGGATCGTGGTTTGCAGACAGCCTCAGCTACTTAGTGAGGCGCTCCATAACTTAGTGAGACCCTCTTTCAAAAGAAAGAGTAAAAATTAGGGCTGAGGGTGTAGCTTGGAGGTCAAGTGCCCCTGGGTTCCATCCCTAGGCACACACACACAAAAAGAAAAAAAAAATTATGCCAGCTTGGTGGCACACACTTGTAATTCCAGCATTTGGAAGGCTGAGACAGGAAGATCCGGGTTCGCAGACAGCCTCAGCTACTTGCTGAGGCCCTCTGCAACTCAGTGAGACCCTGTTTCAAAATACAGAATAAAAAAATAGGGCTGGAGGTGTCACTTGGGGATAGAATGCCCCTGGGTTCCATCCCCAGGCCCGCAAGATAAATACATAAATTAATTAATTTAATTAAAAATTAAAAATAGTAGCTAAAGTCAAGTGTCAGACTCATTCCTCAACAAGCAAAATTATCAGCAAGATAGAGAAGAATCTGAACTTCTGGATGTTACAAATAGGAAAAAAACACTTTCTAAATATTGAAATTCCATAGGGAAAGCCTGACTCACCAAGCCACAGAAGGGGAGACTGCAATCCAATTCAAACGCACAGCTCTATATACATTAAATGTTTTCCATATTTTTGTTTTTTTGGTGTGTGGGGTACTAAATATTGAACCCAGGGACATTCTACCTCTGAGCTATACCCCCAGGTCTTTTTATTTTTCAGTGTGAAAGAGGGCCTCACTAAGTCATGGAGGGCCTCACTAAGAAGCTGAGGCTGGCCACGAACCTGCAATCCTCCTATGTCGGCCTCTCAAGGACTGGGGTTCCAAGCCTGAGCCACCACTATAGCTTCCATATTTTGATATGCAAGAATAAAGTTTAATATCTTTTCTCTCATGTTACCTGCATTTTATCTACGTACTCAGCAGGTGACTGAATATCTGTGAGCACAGCCCATCCCTTGGTTTGGATGGCACAGGGAATCTTTACATTGATTTACATTAACTGCGTAGTTGGAAGAGTCCATTCGATGATTTTTATAACCGTTCTGTTGATCTGATGGCCTGAACCTCCTGTCACATTGGTTAATCTGGGTATCTGCATCCTGTGACGCGCTTTGCTGGCAGCACAGAGAGCTGGAAATTGTTCTGTCACTGAGGTAGAGACAGGGATATTAGATTTACTCTCCTTTTCAGAAGGAGAAATGCCTGTGGCAGCTCAGATAGCACAAAATGTAATTAAAACCCCTAACTAAAATGGAAAACCTAAAAGAATCCCCTCATTGTCATGTCTGTCCTAAACGCATCGGTCCTTGTTTTCAGGGCATTTCATGTACCTGCAGGCCACGCCGGTGGGCCTGCGGGGGGACAAGGCGCACTTCAGGAGCACCGTGTGGCGAGAGTCCAGCGCCACCTGCACCATGAGCTTCTGGTATTTCCTATCTGCCAAGGCCACGGGGGTCTTGCAGCTTCTCATTAAGGTAGGTTCTTGGCTTGGGGCGCCTCTGAGCTTGGTGAGGGCTCCTGCACGCAGCACCTGGGAAGTTTGTTAAAGATTTTTTGACTTAGCCAGAAGAAGCCTTCTCTCATCTCAAAGAACTCAAATGCTCAGAGGTTTGGTAAGCTGGGCAAAGGCATCAGCTTTGCATTGAACACTGCACCCTGGGATGAGGGCTGAATCTCAGACATTTTTCATCCTAATAATCTAATTCTTTGTATTTAGTTTTCTTTCGTCTTTTTCGGTTAAAGAAAGCAAACGACAGAGCAACTGTCCGTCTCTCTCCTATGTGTGTGATCATCCGGGGAGCTAATAATGGACATTCTGGTTCTGAGCAGATCGTGCAAAGGCCTGAACCACGCAGAACAATCAAGGCACGATTGCACTGAACTGCTCAGTAACTGTGACACACGGTGCATTTTCTTACTGAGGATTAACTGGATGTTTCTGTCAGAGCTTTAATTTAGTGTAACACAGTGTTCAGGGGACAGAATAACAGTCAATATTAATATTAATGAGACTTGGTTCAAATAACTCCACTCTTTAGCAAATGTCAACATCACCGAAGCTGGGCGTGGTAGTGCACACTTGTACTCCCAGTACTCAGGAGGCTGAGACGGGAGGATCACAAGTTCTCAGCCAGCCCCAGCTACTTAGTGAGGCCCCTACAACTTAGTGAGACCCTGTTTCAAAATAAAGAATAAAAAATAGGGCTGGGGGTATAGCTCAGAAGTAGAATGCTTCTAGGTTAAATCCCCAGTACTGCAAAATAAAAAAAAATTAAATAATACCACTGAAAAGGAGGTTCATACATGCGTGTGTGTGTGTGTGTGTGTGTGTGTGTGTGTGTGTGTGTGTGTGGTGTGTGTTGATTTCAAGAAATCAGATTAGAACTCCACAAAGCCTTGCTCTGCAGCCCATTCTGTGTAGCAGCGCTGTTCTAGCACACATGAGCTTTGCAGATTGGCCCCTGTATGGATGGAAACTTCCTGACACGAGTACCAGAGAACTCATATTTCTGCTCATGTGTCTGAATAGCTTACAGTGCATGGTTCCTGTTTTATTGGAAACCTGCACCGACTTTATAAATTAGGACCTTCCCTATTGATGCAGAAAATCCAGCAAAGGGACACACGGGCAGCAAAGAACCACAGTGAGTTATTCTTCTGCTCGAGCATGGACACTGCTGAAATATAAAGCCAAGAGTGTCCCCGGGACTGTCACTGGGAATTAAAAATTGCTTTAATCGTTGGCTTCACTCATATTTACATTTTATCTCTTATAGGAACCAACTTTATATTGCTATAAAATATAAAGTTTTATAGCAATATAAAGGTTATTAATCTTCCTATCAAGTTATGTAGAACTCCTGTGGTTTTTCCAATTGATTTGTGTGAATATTTAACAGCATTTTTAAACACCTGTCTTTCTACTCTTCAAAAACAAAAACAAATATCATGGTTTTAAAGAGTGTGCTTTGTCTTGTGGCTGGGAGTACTTCTCAGTTGGAGTGCTTGCCTGGCGTGCAGAGGGTTCTGGGTTTGATCCCCAGCCCGACATAGTTCACAGATACATACAAAGTGCATGCCTTTAAGTCTTTAGTCGTACGGCCCGTGAAGGAGAGAAATCTTCTGTAGCAAGTATTGAGTTTATAATCACGAGTTTTAGGACAATCGTTTCATGTTGGTGAGTCATATGATGTATATTTTTGATCCTCATTTCAAAGGCTTCTCTCTGTGTAGGACTGTGCTGGACTGTATCTTGCCCGTGGATTACAAGTGTCCTCACCGGGTGGTAAGCTCAATAGAGGCAGGGATTCTGCCTTGTCTTGCTTCACTCCTCCTCTTTCAAGGGTTCACAGTTTGTGTGTGTTTCCTCCGGCTCAGTCTCTGATTCTTCTGATTCTCTGGAGGGTCTCCTGTTCCTCCCCACACCACATCTATCATAACCTGGCAGAGTTAGCCCTTTACATAATCTTCTGCAATCATGATGATTTCCTTTTTGAGTGTCCCTCAGGGCTCTAGGAATGATCACTGTTATCTGGGCAGTAACTGGTGTTTATTCAATTTCAGTAAGTAGATTATATAATCTCGAGAGCAAGTTGTTGAAGTTGTAGTCTTTGCCTGTCCCTCTGAGCTCTTCAGAGTAGGAGCTGCTGGATGGAATGGGAAGGAAACTTTTCAGATCCTTTGCCAAGAGTCGGACTTGTGCAGGAAAGGCTGGTGCGTGCTGCGTGGCAGCAGAGTCTAACCTGAAGACTTCGTCATTTGACTCTGAGATACATGCACGCAATCAGATGTAAGGGCAGGAGAGTCCCCATCTACATTCTCTCTGCTGTCATCCAGAGACTGAGCTTAGAGGAAGATTTGCTCACGGTTTGTGATGATTCTGAATTCAGTCCATGTGAGGCCAGGGTCTGGAACTCAGGGAATGGTGGTATGAAGGAGAGAGAGGCTTTGCTCTTGCATGATGGAACCTGGGAACTCAGAGATAGATGATAGATAGATAGATAGATAGATGATAGATAGGTAGATAGATGATAGATAGATAGATAGATAGATAGATAGATAGATGATAGATAGGTAGATAGATGATTGATAGATGATAGATAGATAGATAGATAGCTCTCCTCCCCACATCCGGGAAGCCATAAGCAAGAGAGCAAACACGGGATTCAAACACACAAGCAAGGTCTCCAAACCCAAACCTAGGGTTCTACCTTCCCCAGCCATACCCCACGGCCAAGGTTACCACCCAAATAAATCCATTCAAATCACAATGGACTTATCTACTGATGAGATTACAGCCTCAGGACCAAATTATCAATCCTGAACGTTAATACATGAACTAATCTTCAGAGAAATTCCATATCTAACTATAACAGACAGGGATCAAAAAATAAATGGTAACAGCTAATATGGGGTATTTTTATTGTAGATCACAGCAGCAATAACACATACTAGCAGACATCATTTATTGAATATGATACCATTCTCAACACAAGGCTCTGAGTTAGCGAGCATGAGTTCTAATTTTCTACAAGGATAAGAGGAGTTACACAGAAATCACGTGGTCACCCCATGGCTCACCCTATTAGTGACCGTGAGAATTTGAATCCATGTATGTCTACACCCAAAACTCACATGCTCACTTCCCTACATCCATTCCCAAGTGTGTTCCATTGACTTCAATAATGAGCGATTGTATTTAACTGAGATCTATATACATTGCATGAAACGTTTTAGAAATACAAATTGAATAATAGTTTTTATAATTAATATACACACAATTCTGAAGTCACTCCTCAAATAAAAAACGGAATTCATGGAAGCCCTCAACAAAGCACGAGTGTTGCTTTAGAGAACATCTAGTGAAATGTAGCACTCCTTTACATCTCGCCTATTTTCTGCTTTTATATTGTTTGCTCTCGATGGCAGCTGCCTTTGACTTAAGGGGTGCAACTGGAACGCTATAATCTTTGTGTCTAAAATCAAGGTATTGAGTGAATAATGAGAAAATGAAAAATGATTTATTGAGATTTTTCCTTTCTCTTGATATTTAGTGATAAGTGAAAAAATACTCTAAAATGATACAAAACATTTTCAAAAATAATAATGGTTTGAAAAATACATATCAAAGAGAAGGTAGAAGGGGTGAAGGAATGGGACGGGAATCGGGAAAGGACTAAATGGGTGATGTGTGCATGTGTGCCTCTGCCCTCCTGTACACATTAAGATATGTGACTACACGGGGCGTGGTGGCGCACGCTTGTAATCCCAGTGCTTGGGAGGCTGAGACAGGAGGACCACAGGTTCCCAGCCAGCCTCAGAAGCCCAGTGAGGCCCTCAGCAACTTAGTGAGATTCTGTTTCAAAATACAAAATGGGGATGGGGCTATAGCTCAGAGGAAGAATGCTCCTGGTTCCATCCCCAGTAACCCCCCCCCACACACACACACACAATGTATGACTACAATGCACCAATAAAAAATTGTTTTTTATGACATCAGAGAGTAAAGGAGGTAAAACAATGGTTATCTCTCTCTCGCCAGTGCTTGGCTCACGCCGCACCTTTAGTGAGTGGGATTTGGTCCATGGGAAGCCTCGACAGCCTCTGTTATTTCACTGTTTACACGTCTTGGGTGGTGCATCGTCCGAGACTCCTATGAATTAAGTTGTAAGTCTCAGCTTACAAGTAGATGGGTGAGCTAGAACTTGAACTCACCTATCTGAAAGGAGGATTACATAATCAATTTGGTCTCTGCCTTTCCATGGAGGAAGTTTGGATTAAGTAGGTGATAGCCTTTTCTAGATTTAGTCATAATTTGTTTCTAATCTGTTTTTTTATTTTTATTTTTTGTGGTGCTAGAGGTCGAACCCAGGGCTTTCTACCTCTACGCAATACCCTTAGCCCTTTTAACTGAATGTTTTCAAACAGGATCTTGTTAGGTTACATAGACTGTTGCTAAGTTGCTGAGGCTAGCCTCAAATCATACGTGCTCCTATCTCAACCTCTTGAGTAATGGAATTACAGGCGTGTGCCATCACACTTGGCTCATAATGCACTTTTAAAATTAAATATTTATTTTTATAACATTTTTTATTTTTAATCTACCTTTGAACTGATTTGCATTTAGTATTAAATTTTTAGTTAAAATTTCAATTCATTCTTTTTTCTTTTTTATTCTTATGTGGATCATATTGAAAATGGCACGCAGTCAGACTGTGCTTGGTGCCCTCTCCCACCACCTACTTCCCCTTCCCCCTCCCAACAATGAGCATCCACGTTGACCGTGCTGTATTCACACTTATACACATATTTAAATGTAGCTCCTCCATTAATCAACCTCAGCCTTCTTTGTCTCCTACCCTTCCTTTCTAGCTTTGCTGAGGTTTCCCCTCCGCTGTCTGGAGTCCTTCTGCTATTCCTAATAGTCCCTAGTTTGGGCATATTAGAGAAAACGTATGTCCCTTCTCTTTATGTTTAGTTAAATTTAAATGCACCTGCTTGTATGACCACTGAAGATTTAAAACAAAAATAAAGAGGACTGCTAGGTGTGGAGGTATGAGCTGGATAGCCCGGTATTTGGGAGGCTGAGACAAGAGGCTTATTGTTTCCAAGAGCCAGCCTCAGTAGAATAATGATCCCCTGTTTCAAAATAAAAAGTGAAAAAGGTATAAAAGCCTTATGTGGAGGTACACTAGCCCTGGGTTCAATATCCAGTACCAAAAAGATACATACATACATACATACATACATACGTACACACACACATACATACATACATACACACATACACACATACACACATACATATATACATACATACATACGTACACACATACACACATACACACATACACACATACATGCATATATACATACATACATACGTACACACATACACACATACACACATACATACATACATACATACACACATACTCACTCAGGAATGGAATACAAAAATGAATGCTACCTTGGTTTACAAACATTTTACTCCCACAATCTCACTTCTCTTTCTAGCTACTTGATTTTTGGCAGGGTTAATTAAGGATAAGTAATGTGTAGAGTTGAATCCTCTAAAAAGAATTTCTGAGAAATTTTAAAAGTTGCCTTGTGCAGGAAAGTTTATTTTTATAGTAAAAGTCTAAACTCAGCAAGAAGCAGGAGGCCTTTGCCCCTTGTCAACTAGCCATTCGAATAGAATGTATGAACACCTGCTATCCGAAGAGGATTATTCTCTTTGGAATTATACCATCTGTAATAAACTGTTGATATTTTAATCAAGATGACTGCATGCTTTAGAGAATTTAAATATATTTAATTGAAGGCATCCAGGACTATCTATTCTGCAGTCATGATAGAACATGTAATATATTCAAGTCAGAAGTGGAGAAAAATAATGTATTTCAGGAGCACTCTCCTGACCATGCAGCCTAGTTATTCTGAAAGACCGTAATTAGATTAGTTCATTGCTCTGTCTTGCTTAGTGGCGCAGAGAATTTGGGAGCTGGTGGGGTCCTTCAAAATGAATTGAATCTATCTTTTCATTTTAAAGATGAAGGAAGAGTGAAAGGTTTTATCTCTTGCCTCCATTCACATTCTATTTAAGAAAATTAAGATATGAACCCGATTTTTTCTGACTTTTAATTTAGGAATTTTTTACTTGACTTCCTGAAATTCAATATGAATGATTTTTATATGCAAAATGAAAATGCAATTATTCCTTCCTACCTGTGAGTTCTGCATCTGCGGATTCAGTCAACCATGGGTAGGAAACATTTTTTAAAAATTGCATCTATATTAAATATGTGCATACCTTTTGTCATTATTCCCTATATAATACAAATAGCAACTATTTACATAATATATGTACTATATTAAGTATTCCACGTAATCTGGAAATGAGTTACAGCATATGGGAAGATATGCATAGCTATATGCAAATTCTATGCCTATTTTATATAAGGGACTTGAATTATTCATGATTTTGATTTCCTCGGAGGTCTTAGAACCAATCCCCCATTGATACTGGAATATGGACTATATAGATTCTGTAGCTCCACACGCACGAGCAGAAATTCTTTTTTTTTTTTTTTTTTGGATCTGGAAATGGAACCCAGAGGCATTTGACCTCCGAGCTATACCCCCTGCCCTATTTTTATTTATTCTTTACTTTGAAACAGGGTCTCACTATGTTGCAAAGGGCCTATGTAGCTGAGGCTGTCCGCGAACCTCGATCCTCTGGTCTCAGCCTCCCGAATGCTGGGATTACAAGCGTGTGCCACCACGCCCAGCTGAGCAGAAATTCTTAATGTCTCACTACCAAGAAATGACCAATGTCTGAGGTGATGGATATTCTAACTACTTTTATTTTATCATGAAATAATGTATATATATTGAAGTATAACACTATATTCTATAATTAAGTACAATTGTCCTGTGTCAATTAAAAACAAAATAAAACAATTCAAAAAATAATGTGTGTTCTCTGTGTAGGAATCTTTTCTTTTTTTGTAAAAAGCAAACTTAGCTTCAAACAACTAAAACACATAAAATCATCGAAAATAACACTCATAGTTGGGTGTGGTAGCACATGTCTGTTATCCTAGTACTTTGGAGGGCGAGACAGGAGGTTACAGGTTCAAGGCCAGTCTCAGTAACTTAGCCAGGCCCCCAACAACTAGGTGATACTCTGTTTCAAACTAAAAAAAAAAAAAAATAGCCTGGGAGTATAGCTCAGAGTTAGAATGCCCCTGTATTAAATTCACAGTACCAATAAAATAAAGTAGAAAATAGCACTCACCTGAGCCAGGGGTCGAGGGGAGCGCCACGGCAAAGGCTCCTTCAGCTGCGCACAGGTCAGGCCCGTAGCCCAATGACAGCAATTCTCACTCGCCGCTGGTAGATTCCAGTACTGAGATTTGTCACTCAGACTCAGGAATGTCTCTTCAAATGCCAGAAGCAGTCATCACTCTCGACTTGTGTATCTGTTAGAAGGTCTGAGAGAAGAAGAAAAGCAACGCCATAGCTGCCTAGCTGAAGACATAGTGGTCAGTCGTTCCACGTGGTCATGCTCATTTGCCCCAGAAGGTTCAGAGCTACCTTTGTGTTATACTAAGTAGGAACCCAAGGACCTGTTACATTCAATTCAACCTTAGTTTATTTATTGTCAGTATTTGTCTTTTAACTGTTTAAAAGCAAGTTTATCATAGCGAAATGTTCCTATTTTTTCTCATGTTTTAGGACAGGGCCTGGGATTTTTTTTTTTAATAGTTCCCAGGGCATGATAGTAACATTTTATGAGAATCATATGTTATCTATTATTGTTGTTGTTGTTATTATTATTATTAATTATTATTATTATTTTGCAGTACCAGGGATGGAACTCAGGGGAATTCTACTTCTGAGCTACACCCCCAGACCTATTTTTATTCTTTACTTTGAAACAGGGTCTCACTGAGTTGTAAAGTACCTCACTAAGTAGCGGAGGCTGGCCGCGAACCCCAATCCTCCTGTCTCAGCCTCCCGAATGCTGGAATTACAAGCGTGCGCCATCTTGACACTCTTTATTTTCTATGCAGTTTGTAACCCATGCCTCAACCAAAATAGGTTAGAATTGCTTAGTGAGTTGAACTTTCTGACTAACTCCCTGACTCAGATGCAGATACAAGATACAGATGACACATCTGTTTTTACCAATTATAGATCACAAAAGTTTCAGTAGAAAGACAACCTTTATAACTTGTCATGTTATGCATTATCAACATGAACAATTAAAATGGCAAAACTAATCCTTAGTAAGACTCTATCTGAAAACTTATTAAATGACTAAGGTGTAGCTCAGAGGTAGAATGCCCCTGGGTTCAATCCCCAGATACACACACAAAATGAATAAATGAATACTTAATTTAAAATGTTAAAAAAAAAACCTTGCTCCGATCTCTGTAAGGGAGGAATAAACAGAATAATTATTTTGTCATCTTGAGGAAATATGTTTTAATTTTTTAATTAGTGCCTACTAATTATACAGACCCTTTTTTGTGGCGCATTCATACATGTGCACATCATATTTTCATCATTTCTCCCCTGCCTGCCCCATTTTTACCTGCTCTCCCTTCCCATAACTCCTTGCCTGTTCAGACAGTCTCTCTAGAAATGCTTCTCTCTATTGTTATTTTTTGAAGAAAAAAATGTTCTCTACTTCTATCCTTTTTTTCCTGCAAATCACTTAACGTCAATCTTCTTTATGGCTGGATAGAAATCCATTGTGTATATGCACCACATTTTATTTATCAGTTCCTTTGTTGACAGACACACGGACTGTGTTCCATAACCTAGCTACTGTGAACTGTGTTGCTATATACATGGGGACGCATGTTTCACTACAGCATACTGACTTTAATATTTCTGTATACATACTGAAGTGTGCTATAGCTGGGTCCTATGGTGGTTCTATTCCCAGACTTTTGGGAGCCCTCCATCCTCATCTTCATGGTGGTTGTGCCAATTTATAACATCAGCATCAGTGTGTAAGTGTTCTTACTTCCCCACATTCCCACCAGCATTCGATATTATTTATATTGTCAATGATTGACATTTAAACTGGAATGAGACGGAATCTCGGTGGAGTTTTCACATGTATTTTCCTGATTACTAAAGATGCTGAAAACTTTTTACATATTCATTGGCCATTTGTAGTTCTCCTTTTGAGATGTGCCTGTTCAGTTTATTTGCCCATTTATTCATTGGGCTATTTATATCTTGAGTTCTTTCTGTTCTTTATATATTCTGGATATTGATCCTCTGTTAGAAGAGTAGCTGGCAAAGATTTTCTCCCATCATGTAGCCTTTCTCTTCATGCTCTTGTCTCCCGCATGGTGCTAAATCTGTTTAGTGTGATGCCATCTCCTTTATGAATTGTTGGTATTATTTCTGACCTTTAGAAGTTCAGTTGAGAAAGTCATTGCTTGTGCCTCGATATTAGAGTGTGACCGCTGCGTTCTCTTCTAAGAGTTGCCAAGTGTCCGGTCTAATTTCTAGGTTTTTGACCTATTTTGAGTTCACTTTTGTGTAGGGTGAGAGATTAGGAACTAGTTTCATTTTTCTATGTATGGATATCTAGCTTTTCCAGAAAAATTTGTTAAAACGTTTATCTTTACCTCGAGGTATGTTCTTGGCTCCTTCGTCAAGGATCAGATGACTGTGTCTCTGTGGCTTTTTCTCTGTTTTCTATTCTGTTCTGTTTGTCTACATGTCTGTTTTGATGCCAGGATTATACTGATTTTTCTTATGTATATTAGTGGTATAATTAAAAATTTGGTATTATGATACATCCAGTACTGCTCTTTTTGTTCAGAGTTGCTTTGATTATTGAAGGTTTTTATTTTCCATATGAATTTTAGGAGTGTTTTTCCTGGCTCTATGAAAAAATATTACTGGTGTTTTGATGCAAATGGACCGCTTTTGGAATATGACCATTTTAACAATGTTAATTATACTTATTCACGAACATGTTAGTTCTTTATGTCTTCTAGTGTCTTCTTCAATTTCTTTCTTCGATATTTTCTAATTTTAATTGTAGAGGTCTTTAAGCTCCTTGATTGGGTTCCTTCCTATGCTTTACCTTCTTTTAATCTATTGCGTGGGACTTATTTTTAGCAGGTTCATAATTAGTATATAGAAAATCTTGACATAATATCCTGGTACTTGAATGAATTTGATCATCGCCTCTAAAAGTCTTTTGGTGGAACTTAATGGGTGTTCTAACTATAGGATCAAGTCATCTGCAAGCAGTGTTAATTTTACTTCTTCAATTCCTATATGCAGCTCCTTAATTTCATTTTTTGCCTAATATGTCTAGCTAAAATTTCTAATACTATATTAAATAGTAGAGGTAAAGTAGACATTTTTGTTGTGTTTGTGATTTTAGAGGAAACACTTCCAATTTTTCCCCATTGAGTATGGTATTAGCTTTGAGTTTGTCTTACATAACCTTTGTGATTTTAAAGTTAAGTTTCTTATTTCCATAGTTTCTTTAGTGACTTTATCATGTATGGTGTGCTGAATTTTGTCAATGGTTTCTTCTGTGTCTATTGAGATGAGAGAGTGATTTTTACGCTTTTGTCTATGTGGTATATTACATTTATTAATTTATGCATGTTAAACTCTTCTTGCACCCCTGTAATAAAATCAAATTGATCATGATGCAGTCTTTTTATTGTATTTTAATATAATTTTCCAATATTTTATTAACAATATTTGTATCTGTATACATCAAAGATATTGGCTTGCAGTTTTTTTTTTCCTTTATGTATCCTTATCTGGCTTCATAAAACAATTTTGGAAGTGTTCTGCCCCTTTTCTATGCTATGGAGAATAGTTTGAGGTACATTGATATTAGTTCTTTAAAGGTCGGGTAGAATTCATCTGAGACACCATCTGGTTCTGGGCTTTTCTCTGCTGAAACATGTTTCATTATAGCTTCAGTTTCATTGCTTGGTACTGTCCCATTTAGGTCTTCTAGACACTTTTGGTTCACTTTTGATGGGCCAAATATATAAATTTATTTATTTCTTCTAGATTTTTCACTTTATTGGAATATAGAATTTCAAGGCAGTCCTGAGTGGTCTTCTTCATTTCAGTGTTGTCTGGTGATATTCTTTTTTATCTCAAATTCCATTAATTTGGATCTTCACTTCTGTTTAGTTCGGCTAAGATTTTGTCAATCTTACTATCTTTTTAAAAAACCAACTCTTTGTTGTATCGATCCTTTGGTTCTTTTGTTTGTTTATTTGTTTGTTTTTGTTCATTTGCTTGTTTTGGTACTGAGGACGAAAGCTGGGGTGTTCTGCCTCTGAGCCACTTCACCCCAGCCTTCTTTAGTTTTTAATTTGAAACAAGGTCTCACTCAGTTGCTGAGACTGGGCTTGAACCTTTGACTTCCTGTCTCAGCCTCCCAACTACTGGGGTTACGGGTATGTGCCACGATACCAGGATGTATTAATTTTTTAAAATAATGTATTTGTTGTTTAGTTTAATAATTTTAAGACAAAGAAAGGAGAGAGAGAAATATGAAAAACAAAGGTAAGATCAGCTGGGTGTGGTTGTGCATGCTTATAATCCTAATACCTGGGAGGGTGAAACAGGAGGATCACAGGTTTGAGGACAGACTCATCAATTTAGTGAGAATCTCAACAATGCAATGAGACCCTGTTTCCAAATAAGAAATAAAATTGGTCTGGGAGGTAATATCGGAGGTAGAATGTCTCTCCGTTCAATTTCCAGTATCACAGAAAGAAACAAAGAAACAAACAAACAAACAAAAACAAGAAACAAGTAAGGGGCAGGGATTCCCTACTTTTACTGTCAGGTCTTTTCTCCAGCACTGTAGTGTCTGAGCCTGTTTTCTGCTAAGACTGGGATGTGTTGGACGTGGTTCCCATTTATCTTAAGCTTCATGGGAGGATTTCTTTTGCTCATTGGAGGGTACAATCTCCTGGTCCCGCCGAACCACCACATGCTGCACAATCCACGGTCTATTCACTTTCTGCTTCATGTCCATCAATACACTCAAACATATTTAGTAGCTTCTCCTGAATATACCCCTACTCACTTGGAGCCTGGGGTTAGAGTGGGCTTACCTGCTTGCAAAAATGTGGGGAGCCATTAAGGTCTTCCCCTTATCTTTACTAAAAGAATACTCTGACTGTCCTTCTGCCTGGAGTCAACAAGGTTTGGGGTCGTGGAGGTTTCAAAGTAATTAAGACTCAGAACTAATGATGCTATTGTTCTGTCTGAGCTAAGATTAGGTTTGTGTTGTTTGTGTTGTGTCAGGGTATTGTTTGACATGCCCCGTGTTATATGTACTTTGGACTTGTCTTTCTTGTATTCTGGGGTAACCGCAAGCTAGAAACTATAAATAACCACAAGAGAAAAAACCCGGTCATCGGCCAGTAGAGATATTGGCCCAGTAGACTGGAGACCCTCCCATGATTGTCTTTCATCCTCACTCCTCTCTTTGGAACCCATACTTTTGCCGGCCTGCTCCGGCACAAAAACCAGAAATACATCACTGAGTTTCTGTCGTAAGCTAAAGATTTCCTGTTAGAGCCTGAATATTTTTCAACAGCTGATTGTCCTCTTTCTGAAAAGGTGGTTTTACAGCTTCCTGGGCATATCACTGATACTGGAACCTCTCTGAGTTTCAGGGTAGATCTGAATTAAGTGGCAATATGTTTTGACACCATCCAGTCCTCGTCTTCGGGTGTTACTACACTGGCTGCCTACTGTCTATACAGAAGTTCTCTTCTCTAATGACAACTCAACCTTCATGACACACAACCCTTTTCTGTCTCGTTTACTGTTCTCTCTCTAGCATGCACTGTAGTGCTTAGCACACAGACTATACTAGGCCTATTTCTTAGTACACCGAAAGCATACATATACAAGCAGCACATAACTAAATCAAACAATATAGAACAAGCCATTTAATATTCTGCATTTAATAATGCAAAACTATTATAATATTTATAGACTTAAAGTTTTAAGAGGAAATAAGAAACATTAAAGGGGCCTTGAAGGACAAGTTGAACTTGGATAAATTGAGGAAAAAAGGAAGGATGTTTTAAGTGAAAGATGTAGAGAAGTCTAAGATATAGTCACAGAACCTTGAACTTAGCAATTATCTGATAGTAATTAAGAGTATAATAATAATATAAAGTAAGCATTTATTTTACTTATAAATTTATAGTTTATATTCATATATTTGTGTATCTAATATTGTGAATCTACTTAACACATGATTGGTTAATTCATTGTTCTTTTTAATTTTTACAGGTTTGTGGTTTACTTTTACTTAGCTATAGTTTGACTTTATAACCATATTAAATAAATTAGTTTTATTTTAACATATGTATATTAATTTGCAATGTGTCAAGTTATAGATGCATATTAGCAATTGGTAATAGGACTAGTAATAGCAATGTAATCAAATTTAAAACTAATATAAAACTTCTTTTAGAACAACAAAAGAAAAACAATTGAAAAATTAAACTAAATCCTTGAAGATTCTTTTAATGAGCTTAGTTTTTAACTTTTGCTTGATATGAGAATTTCAGCTTAGTTGCTAGATGGTCCTTCAAACATTGTTGACATTATTTTATTTTCAGCAATTGCCATAATGATAGATTGAATTACTTGCTTGTATCACATAAGAATATAAACTTCTGACTCGGTTTTTGTAGCCCAAGTTACTTACATGCGCGTGCGTGCACACACACACACACACACACACACACACGCATCTTGGCACATCCAAATTCTGAACATCTTTCTAAACTCAGCTTAAATATATTCTTATAGCACAATTTTCTAACACTATCTTGAAGAAACATGTCTCAGCTAGCATTCTCGCTGCAGGAACTGGTAAGCCTGACCACAGGACTTAGAGGGAGAAAGACTGATTCACTCACAGTTTTCTCTAGGTTCAGGTTCAGTTCATGTGAGGCCAGCATCTTTGGATCTCGGGGCATGGAGGTGAGGAGCAGAGAGAGGGAGGGCACGTGGGCTGTGCTCCTCCTGTCATGGGGGCCGGAGGCAGAGAGCTGCACAGCAGGGAAAGGGAGAACCAGGTATGATCTCAAGGCTACACCCTCAGGGACCCACCTTCTCTAGACACACCCTACTGGCCCTGGCCCCACCCAGAAAGTCCCTTTGTCTAGTGATGACATCAGAGTGCTCACGACTTAGTTTATCACCCTAAACCCTCCTGGGATCATCCTGTATCTGACCATAACAATAGAAGGTAGTTACAGTCTGTTTGTGTGTTCCCATTATAAGTGGCTCATTGCAGGCACATAGCATATTTGTTAAAAAAAAAACAAGACAGATTCCCAGTATTTAAAGAAACTTAAAAATAAATGGAGAGAAAAATGTGTAAGCATATAATAAAAATGACTTACGAAGAAGAATATTTGGAAGAAATTTTTGAGTAAGAGCTGACAGTGGAATTACCTATGCGGTCTTTCTAGACTTAGAAGGAATTTAGGTTCTCTATAAAAGCACTACTTTTGTGGTATGAATTTAAGGCCCTACATTGGGGTGTGGTCAATGTCATTTCCATAGGAATGGAAAAATAAAAGATGTTAAAAGTAGACTTTGCTGAATTACTGTCCTTTTTTATTAACTAGACCACCTATTTATGGATTTCCTTTATGAATCAGACCATACATAGTAAGGTTTTATAATTAAAAATTCAGTGAGTGAATCACTGAAGGCTTTTTTATGGGTTTCAGGTGCTGATAAATTTTATTTTCCATTCACAGGGTGCCACTTACTGCACCCACAAATTATCACTAGGTATCAGTGTCCTTTCTTATGCTGACCCACTGGTGACAAGAGAACATACTAGCTGCTTGAGAATTATGAGCTGAGGGATCATTATTCAGAGGGCCAGCAACTGAAATGACAAAGACACCCGAGGTTAAAAAGAGGCTGCAGTAGTATTTTGTGTGAATCTGTGGGCCTTTTTCGCCAGCATTCATGAGTCCTAAGGAGTTTAGGGGTCATATTTTTAATGAATTATTTTAAGTCTTTTTGACTTCAGTGGGTGAGGTATTAAGCAAATAAAATCTTACCAAAGATAAAAGTGTATTTGACTCCGGAATGAGGAAAGAATAGTGAGGAAAACCTGCACTTGTTTGATTTATTCATTTAAATTCATTTTCAGAAAAATCACCAAATTATAAGGTAGAACATTGAAATCAATAACTTTGTTGGACTTATTAGAATTGGGATTAATTTTTCTTTGTTCTCAAAAGAACACACACACACACACACACACGCACACTGATAAACATAAAATAACGTACCTTTAAATGGCATGAACTTCAAGTGCCGCTAAACAAGCTAAGGTTTTTTACAAAGACATGTTTCTTCTGTGACTTTGTTTAAGGTCTAAGCAGAAGATAAATTAAGAACATTGTCAAAATTAGAGAAACGTATTTTCTTTTTTATTTTGTTTCTCTGTCTGAAAACAAATTATGGTGGGAGCACATAAATGAAGGTCGTGTAATTTACTTAGATGTGGGGATATCGTGAGCAGCTTTATTTTTAGATTCATTTTATATTTATATTTTTATATTCAGATATGTAGTAAGCAGTGATTTTAGAATGCAGTTATGCGGTTTATTACTACTAGATCCATGCAGTATTAATAAACACCAATTGGAAGAACCGAAAGTATACTTTGAAACAGATATCTCAGTACTTGAAAAATGGTTGCACACTACATAAAATGATTAAGGGAAGAGCTTTGACCTGAAGTTCAGGATAATCCATCTTTGGCTCAGATGATGTACCTTCTATTTTTCATGAGAACTTTCTGATATATGTTGCTTTCTTTGAAATAACCCCTTTCTAGTCACAAATACTTGTTTTTCCTAAGTTAGAAACCAATAAACTTATGAGAAAATACTTAGGAGTGCACAGACAGACTGTGAGTAGAAGCAGCACTGTCAAGAATGACTGACCAGCGTGGTCCACAGAGTCCCTTTGTTTTCTTAGATTGCTAGGGAAGTGGTAGTTCCATAATATATCTTATTTTGCACACACAAACTACAAAACTTAAAGTTATATGTCTGAAAGAATTACTTTTTAAAATTTGTTTATTTATTTATTATTATTTTTGGTGGTACTGGGGTTCCTGGAAGCCCTTCTACTTCCAGGCTACACTCCCAGACCTATTTCATATTTTATATTTATTTGGAAACAGGGTCTCTTAAGCCAGCGCAGCTGACTACGAACCTGCGCGATCCTCCTGTCTCCGCCTCCCAAGCACGGGGATTACAAGCGTGCGCCACCACGCCCGGCTGAAAGAATTACTTTTTCTTTAAAGATGGCACTTCAGAAAAGTTCTGTTAAATATAAAACTTCAGTGTGAATGTCTAAGATCAGAATCGTTATATAAGGCATGACGCTCAACTCATCCACTTCTACCTTCTCATATACAATTATCTCTCTGAAAATATATGAAATCCTATGTACAGAGAAGAGGAATCAAATTTACTAATTTGTCTTATAACTTTCTATGAATACACCCACTAAAAGCATAGTCTGTCATGTACTCATGAAGATAATGAGCACTTTATTTAGCAGGTATTTCAAAATGGCACCAAAACTTAATCCTGTGAAAGGTAAAATTTGTCAAAATAATCACAATCCCAAACAAGGCATTAGATATCTTTTCAATATCTGTTCATGAGACAACATTTAAAAATCTTTCTTGTTAATTTTGATGAAGAAAGTTAGGAATGCTAATAAAATACAGAGAACGTAGTATGAATAAAATTACATTTTGGAAATGTCTGTCTAATAAGTGCCATCCTTTTTCCTCTTTGACATACCCATTCTCTTATATTATGAGAATATTTTTTATTTAAAAATTTTAAGTATTTTTCTTTTTTTAATACTTCTAGTGGTGCACTATAGACTTGTGCTACTGACAGACACGTACACAGCACTTGGTGGGCTTCCTCCAGCTCGCATCCTGCCCCATAAGAATACGTTTAGATGCACTACTGAGTTGTGACTCAGAGGGGCTGCTCAACATTGGCCTAGTGAAGTTCCCCTTTTAATTCCTATTAATAGCTTTCACCATTGATTATTCTATTCTAGTTGCTGTTTGAGATTTTGAGACCTTGTGGGTTGATAATTTCTACAATCACCATGCTGGTTTTAACAAAGTTTTGACCAGAGGAACACCACATTTTCCCTTTGGTCTCAATTGTTAATTCAAAACAAAAACACCAACACAACCTCATGAGTATTTCACAGAAAGGTTGAAGCTAAAGTTTTAGAAGCTAAGAAAGAAAATTAAAAAAGAAGCTGAATATGGCTGTACTAAGAATACAAAAGAAGAATTAAATAGCAAACTTTCACACGAGGATTCTGCTCAAAGTTCCCAGCCTCACTCTTTTGCTTCAGTTTTTATCCTTTTTCGAGTATTTTCAAGGTATCAGGTGTTTGATTTTTCTAATGCATAGAGAGACCCTATTTCCAAATGACACCACCCCTAAGCAGAGGGATTATCTTGCCTTTGGGTGCATTATCCTCCTTGTGGCTAGTCTGATCGAGACACCATATCCCATATGGATTATTATTAATGTAGTATAGTCTTCAGCCAACACTAGAGCCACATCAGTGCTGTGTGGTTGTGACTGAAGATCACTGGCCATGAAGCCGGAAGGGAACTTGATTTGAATCCCAGGTCTGCCAGTAACTACTCATCATCTTGGGCAGAAGAGTATAAGTTCCTTTATCTACATAAATAAATGGTCTTAATATGAGCTGAAGATAGTTTTCAAGATCATCAAATGCTATAATAATGCGAAACGGTGTTTTGGAAACTATAAAACATTTGAAAATTTTATTTTTTCTGTCAATCACTCACAGTCTTTTCCATGTGGAAGCTAGAGGTAAAAAAGGAACAAAAAGCACCTTAGACAATTGAGAAGAGGGAGGAGCAGAGTGGGAGGAGCAGAGTGGTGGGAGGCGATTTGGAGACAGCTGGGGCAGGGAAAGGAAGACTGATTTCAAACAAGTTCAACTGATGCCGTGCCCATGGACGGAGCTACCACTCCCAACCCAGCTACTGTGTACAGGCAGGGCTGGGCAGTGGGCGGGACCTGAAGGGAAACTCAAGACCTGTGTGCTTGTGTGTTTGTATGACCTTGAACCTCACTGTAACGTAGGATTGTAGAGTACCCATCAAAGTACTTAAAAAAGAAAAGGAAGAAAAGTAAAACTTAGAATATTTATTTTGTTTTTCTGTTAAAACAGATAACGTGAATACATATAACAATGCCTGCTTTATCTAAATAATATGATACACTACTTTCTAAATGGGAGGTTTCGTCGTGTTTCCCTCTAGAAACCCCCCCTTCTTGGTGCCAAGATTCATGGCACATGTTTGTTTTCACCCTGTCTGGATGGCTGGACGTAGAACTTTCCACCTGCGTTCACTGATAGCTGAGCCATGATGAGATCTGTCAGGCACTAAGCTTACGGCGAAGTCAACTGTTTGCCTCCTGGAACCTGGCTAACAGGGTCTGTCACTGAGGAGACCATTCAGAGAGCTGGGATGTTGTCAGAAGGGAAGTCATTCCTGACAGATACATAACCAAGGAAAACGAAGATATTAGGCTTTAAAGCAAAGGAAGAGCATTGAGATCTGTTGACATGTTCTATTAAAAAACATTATCCTCCACTTCTCACATGACAAATGTTCAAATCATCACTGTATCGCAGACTCCATTAAGATGTATGACTACAGTGTACCATTAAAAAAAAAAAAAGAGCATTAATGTGCTGCCCAAACTCAGTTAGGAACTTGTGCTGAGATAAAAGGCTGTCACTGTTATTAGAGTGTCAGTTCTCCATAGAAGCACCAACAAAAGCAGGGTAATGAAATGATTAATATATCAGATAATACTTTTTTGGCTTTATGTATATAACCTTAGTGTATACTTTTTACCTCCAAGCCAAGTGCTTTGCTATTTATTTTAAAAGAGGAAGATGGCTTTTTTCCTGAATAAATCTAACCCTTCAACCTCTGAACTTGATTCTGGCCTTGACATGAGCCAGATTAAATCACAAGATTTAAGCTTCATGACTTATTTTCAACCACCACACACTACTGCCTGCATAAATAAAGAGCTCATATCTAGGTACTAACCTAAGAGACAGTAAAGATGCCCAGCAAGCATGTGAATAGATTCTCTACCGATGCAGTGGTTAGGATGATGTGAATCACAGTTACAAGGGGACATTATTGTATGCCCAGATATTGAGCAAACATTACAAAGAAAATTCCAAGGATTGCCAAAATTGTAGAATAAGGAAAGATTTGTGTATACTCTAGTAGAAATACAGATTGCAATAACAATTTTGGAAAATAACTTGGTAGAATTTATAAAAGTCCTAAACTAGAAACAACCCAAATCCCAGACAATGGGGGTAATGGATGAATATGTTTATTTCAACTGGGCAAAGGTCCAACATACATATAAGATCTTCACCATAAGTGCAACTAATTCACAGCCTCTGTCCTCCACTTTAGCTTTTGACTTTTCTTTAAGTCTTTCAAATCACATATTATAGCTCGCTCTTTCTTTCTTTCTTTCTTTCTTTCTTTCTTTCTTTCTTTCTTTCTTTCTTTCTTTCTTTCCTCAGGATGGAACCCAGGGACATTCTACCTCCGAGCTATACCCCCAGCCCTATTTTTTGGTTCTTTTTATGTTTGAAACAGGGTCTCACTGAGTTGCAAAGGGCCTCACTAAGTAGTAGCTGAGGCTATCTGAGAACTACGATCCTCCCATCTCTGCCTCCCAAATAATGGGATTGCAAGCATGTGCCACCATTCCCAGCTTATCATAGCCTTTTCTTCTCCCCCCCCAAGTCTAGGGATGGAACCCAGGGGCATTCACCAATGAGCTACACCTCCTGCCCTATTTTTTATTCTTTATGTTTAAACAGGGTTTCACTAAGTTGAGGAGGGCCTCACTAAGTAGCTGAAGCTGTCCGTAAACCACAATCCCCCAGTCTCAGCCTTCTGAATGCTGGGATTACAAGCGTGTGCCACCATGCTTGGCTTTCATAGCCTTTTCAATGACTAGATAAACTCCATTAAGTAAAAAGCAATATGTTCAGTCAAGAAAATAATACCTTACTGAAGATTATTGGCAAATAACATGTTCAACAGAGCAACTAGACAATGGGAAAAAGGTATGAAGAGACTTTTGACTGAGTAAAACAGAGATGACACAAAGATGATTAGCTGTTAGAAAATACAAGTCAAACTTACAATTAAATACCACTACACACCAATAAGAATGGAAAAAATACAATTATTTAAATACCAAATTATTGATAAGATGTATTACTCATCAATCCTACATTGCTAGTGAAAATATACAATGTTTGGCAATTTCCTAAAGAAACAAACATGCAACTACCATATGATCTAGCAATTTACATTCTTAATTATTTATCCTAAAGAAATGAAGATTTATGTTCACACAAAAACTTGTATATATAATGTATACAACAGCAGTATTTGTAACAGTCCAAAAGTAGAAGCAACCTATGTATACTTCAATAAGTGAATAAACATGCCGTGGTACATCCGTGCCATGAAATATAACTATGAAATAGAACAAATTATTGAAATTTGGAATGATCCAGGCAAATCCCCCAAAATAATACTGAACCAAAGATCATTCTTAAAACTTGCAAATTGTATGATTCTTTTCAAATAACATTCTCTTTATTTTTAAGTTATAATGACTTTTTATACTTTTATTAGTGCAGTGTAGAATAATAGTCACACATCACAATGTAGTAAGTAGTGATAGTGATATACATGCACACAGCCGTTGATGACTTTTCCCTCTGTCTCTCTTCCCAGTCTCTCCCTTCCCCACACACGATATTGAAATTCGCATTGGTATTCTCACCTATGTACCGAATGTCCTCGTAATGTCCATGGGACTGTTTCCTTCTTTCATTCTCCTTCCTCCCACACCCACCTTTAGACAAATGCCCTCACTCCACAGGGGTTATCTAAAGTCCCTCTTGTATTCCAGTTACTCACTAGTGCTTACATATGAGAGAAAACGTATGATCCTTCACGGTGACCGGCTAATTTCACTGAACATATTGTTCTCCAGGCCTGCCCATTTTTCTGCAAATGAAATATTTTTTTTTTTGCTTTTTTGATGAGTATAATTCCATTGTGTGTATAGCCCGTAATTCTGTACTCCGTTCATCTGTTGATGAACACCTGGGTTGGTTCCATCATATGGCTATTTTAAACTGTGCTGCTATAGACGTGGATATGCATGTGTCACTTTAATATTCTTTGGAAAGTTACCAGTTGTGGTGTAGTTAGTTGAATGGTGTGTTGAGTCCATTCCAAATTTTCTGAGGAATCTCCACACTGATCTTCATAGCAGCTGTCCTAATTTGCAATCTCATCAACGGTGTAAAGAGTCTCTATTTCCCTACATCCTTGCCAGTATTGATTGTTTGACTTCTTGACGATTGCCCTTCTAATTGAAGTTAGATGGAATCTCATTGTAGTTTTGACTTACATCTCCCTGGTTATTGAGCACGTTTTCATATATTTATTGTCTCTTCTTTTGTGAAGTGTAGTTAGTTCAATTGTCCATTTCTTAACTGGGTTCTTAACTTAGGGGTTTTTGTTTGCAATAGTAGAGATAGAACCCAGGGGCATTCTACCTCTGAGCTACACATTCATTCCTACTTTTTATTCTTTATTTTAAAACAGGGTCTCACTGAGTTGCGAGTGACCTCGCTACGTATTCTTATCCATGATCCTCCTGTCTCAGCCTCCCAAATGCTTGTATTGCAAGCATGCACCACCACGCTCGGCTTTAGTGCTAAATCTTTAAATACTTGGTATATTAGTCTTCTTTCAGAGCAGAAGCTGGCAAAGATCTGCCCATGCAATAGCCCCTCTCCTTTGACTCTTGTTACTTTCCTCTGATACATAGAAATTTTTTTGTTTAATGCCATCCCATTTATTTTTGTTTTAATTTCCTAAGCTTTGGGGTCTTACTGTGGAAGTTTCACTCTGCAGGGATGGTCTGCAACCTCAGACCTCATGGGTGTGGTTTTATTTTTGTTGTTGTTGTTTGCCATGCAAGTCCCTGTGACTTTGCAGGCTCCCATTGGGACAATTTGTAAACTCACTGTCTCGATGAGCTCCACTATAGCCACTCAGGAACCCACAGGAAGGTCCTGTTGTTTCCCAGTCCAGCCTAGTTCAGTTACAGCCATAGGAGTTCTCTGGGCAGTTTGGCTGGGCTGTCTGGGAAGTCCTGTCTTGAGGGATTCAAGTCGGGGAAGAAGAATGTGTTTGCATTTGGTTCTGGTTCTCTGCAATCACGAGCTGGACAAAACGCAGCTTCTTCTTTACTGGACGTGTTCTCTGGGAGCCGCTGGTCATGGCAGCTGCCAGTCCAAGTTTGGACTCAGCAAGATGGTGCCACTGGCCACTTTCCACTCACCAGATGAGACACCTGGAGCTTAAAAAGACCTCTCTCTGATCTCTGTGCTGTGTCCAACTCACAACATTTTTGCTGTCTTTTGTATGCTGAGATCTAACTGCTTCTCTTCTCTTCTCTTGCCAAGAAAGAATCTTCCCACTGGCTAAGTTCTGAGTCTTGGAGCAACCGAAATTCACCACCTTTCTCTATCCCCATCATCTTTAATCCCTGTTATAACTAACGAATGAAAGTTAATGATTGTCAGTGGTTAAGGAGGGATAGGGATGAGAGTGAAACGAATGGAGGCCTCAAAAGACAACTTGAAGGATGTGAACAAGCCTTTTGGTAATGGAAATGTTTTTGTAGTTGACTATATTTTAAGATACTTTCGCTGGTATATTGTAATTATACATCACGATGAGGTTCAGAGTTGACTATATTAATGTTGATACTCCGGTTGTGACATTATACTGTAGTACAAATGCTACCATTGGAAGAACTGGTAAAAGAATGCCTTGGGATTGCTCTGTTATTTATTAAAATTGCATGTGAATGCAATTTTATCTCAAAATAAGATATTCAATTAAAATAATTGTATTTTTTGTGTGAGCCATCATCAGAGAGATGCAAATCAAAACTACACTAAGATTCCATCTGACCCCAATAAGAGTAGCAAGCATAAAGAAGTCAAATAACAACAAATGTTGTCGATGATGTGGGGACACGGGAACTCTTCCACACTGTTGGTGAGGGTGTAAACTAGTTCAGCCACTATGGAGATCAGTGTGGAGATTCCTTAGAAAATGGACAATGGATCCACCATACAATCTGGCTATACCAATACTGGGTATCTTTCCAAAGGGGTTGAAATCAGAGAACTAGAGTAACATATGCATGCCCATATTCATAGCAGCACAATTCGTAATAGCTGAAACATGAAACCAGCCTAGGTCTCCATCAACAGATGAATGGATTGCAAAATTATGAGAAATACACACAATGGAATTCTACTGGGCAATAGGAAGAACAAAGTGATGCCATTCGTAAGAAGATGAAAATACCTGGAGAACATTGTGTTATGTGAGATTAGCTAAGCACAGAAAGAGAAAGGACTTTGTTGTTGTTTTAATATGCTTAAGCTAGGGAGTATTTGTCTCCAGATAATGGAGGAGATCCTCGGTGGAGCCAGGAAGGAAGGATAGGGAAAGAAGAAGGCTGGGGTTCGTTAATGGAAAAGCTACCTGTGACTGTGTGTATACATTTGAATATAACATTGTTAACCTTGACCCTCAGTACTGGGATGGGAGGGAGGGAAATGGGGAAGGGGGAAGGACACCAAGTACTGTGTGAATATACGCCATTGTCAACACGAGCTACGTTATGTTGTGAGACTATAGTGCACCAATAAAAAATAATTGGACATTTTACAACTTAAATTCTAATGATGATATCATTTTATTTTAAACTACAATTTGTACTATCTGAATCTCTATCTACTTAATTATGACCTTTAGATCTATAGAATGTATAGTTCTTGACATCACAAAATGGACACCAAAATAATCTTATTTTATAGTATTTTGGATTTTAGTTAGTGGTGGTTCTGTGTCTGTTTGAAGTCATGTACTATAATAAATATATAGATATCTCTGGCTAATTATGGCTTCTTGTCAATTTTACCCCTCCATTTGAGTAATTGTTTTAAAATTCATTACAAAAGTAATTATTTCAGAATGTTTCATATGTATTATTTTTACAGGTTTTTCTTCATATATTTTCTATTTTACTGCATGCCAATCTTAAGATTTTACCTAGTAGTATGCTACATGGTTTTTGATATTTTGTACCTAAGTTCAATTTAAGCTTTTTTAAAAATTCATCATAAACTAGTCTAAATGAACCTTGAATCAACCCTGATGAATGTCATGGTTTGAAACAATCTTCTCACTCCTTAAATGTAGGTGAAATAATTTGCACTTTGGAATGAAGCTGTACTCAGACATTTCAAACCAAATGACTTGCATAGGACAAGTTTAGTTCTCAACCTCTGGAAATCTAAATTAAATCTCTCAGCTAAGTGTGAACTTTGTGCATTTCAGGAAATAACCTTGATAATAAATTCTGGGACAGCAGAACCATAAAGAAGCTCGTGAACTGGCCAACAAGTTCCCTCCCTTCCTTCCTTCCTCCCTTCCTTCCTTCCTTCCTTCCTTCCTTCCTTCCTTTCTGTTTAATGACAACCTATTTAAGCCAGGTTGAGAATAAATGTTGCATGGTAGAGCAAATAAATGATTAATTTCATATGCTTAGAATTCCATTTAGTTTGAAGGATAGTTCAGATTGAAAGGAATAATTCTGAAGTTATACATTTAGACATGTACTCTGTCAAAACTCATATTTGTATATAAGAACATGCAAAACGGGATCTTTTGGTATAAATATTTCCTAATTACCTAGTGTCTCTTGGTAAGATTTTTAATAAGACCATATGATTGTTTTTTCAGGTTAGATTTAGTCACTGCTTCTAAGGGCTAAGTTCTCTAGAACATGAACCAAAAGAGTTGGGTTTGGCAGTTGATATGCCTAACTCTGTAAACAGTAGAAGCAACAATAGTTATTATTTACAAGGTTCTCTAAAATCCGTACTCCCCAATACTACCTAGGGTGCCATAGGCAGCTAATGAATGTGTGGTGCAATATGGGACAGTCAGTGGTAGCTGAGCCTTATTCCTCTTGTCCTACCAAGCATGCTTCTATACAAACGAACATAGGACGTCATTGGATCCTCGCAGACATGACTGAAGGGGCATTCTACTCCAAGCTATACCCTCAGCCCTGTTTTAGTTTTTCATTTTGAAATGGGGTCTCACTAAGTTGTGAAGGCCTTGCTAAGTTGCTGAGGCCGGCCTTGAACCTCCGGCCCTTCTCTCTCAGCTTCTCAAGTACTGGAATTACAGGCATTCACCACTATGCCCGGCTTATTTGACTACATTTTTCTAAAGCATGACAATGATAGAAAGACCTGGAGAACATTATGTTAATTGAGATCAGCCAAGCACAGAAAGAGAAGGGACATATGTTTTCTCTAATATGTCTAAACTAGATAGTATTTGGGATACTAGAGGGACTCCAGATAGTGGAGGGGAAACCTCAGCAAAGCTAGAATGGAAGGGTAGGAGAAGAAAAAGGCTGAGGTTGATAAATGGAGGAGCTACATTCAAATATGTGTAAAAGTATGAATATAGCATGGTCAACCTGGACACTCACTGTTGGGAGGGGAGGAAAAGTAGAGAGGGAGGGTACCAAGTACTGTCTGAATGTGTGCCTTATTCAATATGATCCCCATAAAAATAAAAAAAAATAAAACAGAGAAGAGGAAAAAAGCATGAAAATGATTTGGAGTTTTGCTAAGAGAAAACTTACTATGTAATTGCAGAACTATATTTTTAAAATTTTAAAGAAATGACAAACTTTATAGGAGAATTTGATATATGCTCATTTTTGATATTTTTTAGTGCACATTGGTCATTGCTTAAATTTCAAAGCAGGCAGCAGTATTAAAATGTTTGTGACAGAGTTCTCTCTTAAAAAGGCAAAAACAGGTTTGGGCTCACATAGAGAAACTTCATGAAATGAATATTTAATCAATGAAGAGGTTTCTGGAAAACCTCTATTAACCAGCATGGGAAAACAAAACCATAATGTCTGTCATCTTATAGTAGTCTTGTGTGGAGCTAAAAAAGAGTTTCTAAAATAACTTGAAAATTCAGATTTGAAATAACTTAAAAATTCAAATTAACTGGGAAGTCCAAAGTTATATAATCCGCATAATGGAAAGATACTGGGCTAAAAACTGAGCAGGAAAGCAAATGTAGGAAGAGTGGAGCCTTCAGAACCTCATGCTCGGTAAGGGCCCGCAGTCGCTTAACATACACAGTCCTAGAGAAACAGGAGTAACACACTAATGTAGGAGTGGGCCACCAGGAGGCAGCGTCAGCCTCTATAAAACCCAACAATCACTGTTTCATTTCTGTTCTCAAACTCCTATCTTGCCATCTTTCTCTACAAAACTCCATCAGAGGAATTTCTTGACCTGTTACCACTATTTTTTTCTCACGGTAATGTTACTGTAGACATTCGAGGCACTGAGCAAATTAAAAGCCAATACTACGTTGAACAAACATTTAATTTTACAGAAAAGGAAAAAGAAAAACCTTCCGTATGTTTTAGAAAGTGATTTTATTCTTGCAGATTGAAGGAAGTTGATATGTAACTGGATTGAAATAGTTAAAACTCATGGTAAATACCAATTATGAAGTCTCTACTAAGGGTAGCAGACCAGTCATAGGTGATGTAATCTGATTCTACTGAAAATTTTACACAACAGCTGTCCACTCCAGGATAACAAAAACATAAAAACTATAAAATTTTAATGGTAGGTTCACACGCAGCTCCCAGAAGGTTTCCCTCTGGAGCCCCCTCCCTCTCTCCCTCCCTCCCCGCATCCTTGCCTCTGAGGTTGTATCTGGTCATTTTATATAAGTACGCACCATCACAGCTGCTGCCTTTTTACATCTCCCCCTCCCCTCCTCCCTCCCTCAGTGTAGTGACCGCCGTCTACCATCCAGTGACTATCACTCTGCTCTTCTTACCCTTGTTTCCCAATTTCTATCTAGCTCCTACCTATCAGAGAAAATATACAGCTATTCATTGTTTGAGAGTGCTTAATCTCGTTTAGCACAATACTCTCCAGTCCGTCTACTTTTTTGAGGAGGCAGATACTGACTTCGTTTTAGATTGCCCTATAGTTCTAGTCTCTGTGTGATAGCCAGGCTGTAATTTGAATTATACAGCTGTGTCCAGAAGGATGTTGAAGTTGGAGATAAACATTTGGTAATTTTTCTCAGAAATGTATTAATGTGGAGTAAAGGATAAAGTGAAATTTTTAGAGTTTGGGAGAATTATAAAGAGATGTTAGGGACAGCTGTTGATAACCAGTCTTGTAAATAGCCTCTTCAGAGTCATCTGTCCTCCCCCAAACTCTGCAAGCTTGCAATTTCCTGGACAATTGGGTAATCTTGGAATTTCTTAGAAATTTTATAAACGCACAGCTTTTGGCATAACAACAAAAATAACAGAAAATATCTGTCATATAACTCTACTACAACCTGAACTTTTCAGGGGTCTCAAATTACTAATAGGAACCTTTAATATGCTAATGGCTTATTTTCCATAAGGTCATTTGCAAATCAGCGGGCGAACCTCGCAACAGTCCTTTCTGTTCCTTAGAAACAATGTTGTAAATCGTGGTTTGTTTCATCAAACTAGTCTATAGATACCTATTTAAACCATCATGTACTTCTACATTTGAAATTAAAATAATAGGTATAGAAAACATCTGTTTTGAGCTCAAACACCAAAAAATATAATTAATCACATGGGATGGGGAAAATAAACTTCAGTAGATATAATAAATTTTAATGAGGTATATTAAAATAACTAAAGCTCATTGAAAATATGCCTTAATTGAGTCAAACAGGTTTTTAGATTTACTTCTGGATGGTTTCCATTGAGAACAACTGAATTTACTCGGGATGGAATGAAGTAGGTGGCCAGAGGGGACTCACAGGCAATTGCACGTCCTTGAACACTTATGTTACTTTTCTGTCTAATTATATTCCAACTTTTATAATTTTATTCTTCCTTGATGTTGGCATACTGCTCAGCACAATGCATAGGTTTATTTTGTTTACTTATTTAGGTTATAATTGTGAAAGAAACATCTTCATTTGAAAGCATTAGACTTCTGTAACTTCCTAAGTGTCTTAGCCTCTCAGAGTTCAAATTCTTTCTTATTCCCCGTTGGATTAATTTTCTCTATTTTAGTTTGCTTTAATTTTCTCATTGCAGTATTATTTCCTGCAGTGGAGAACTTGCCTCATTCAGCCTTTTTTTCTTTCACATAATTGCTTATTTTATTGGGCATCTCTTGGTAGACAATAGTTTAAACAGGGCCCATCTGAGCTCAGAATCTGAGGTCTTTACAGCTGATGTTCCTGTCCCATCTCAGCCTGAGAAAGTCATTTTCCTAGCAATTTAACAACAGTACCTCCAACTTCCACTACCCTCGAGGCATATACTAAACCACAGGACTAAAGCATTTTGGAGGTTTCAGGAACCTGCTCAAAGAAATCGGCCATAGAGCTCTATGGGGTCTTACCAAAAAATGACATCATGCCTTCTATCCAGAGAAGTAGGATTGGAACGAAGAGGACCAAGCCCAGAAATCAGGTGTTATGGGCATAAAAGGGTGATTCACTTGGTGAGTCAAAGGGCTAAATTAAAGGATGTTGAAAAGGAGGTGAGTGGTGTTCAAGACTGAAGTGCGGATGGTTAAGAGCCCCCCGCTAGACTGTCCACCAGCTCTGAGCACAGTAACAACAGTTCATAAAAGGATTTTTCTACTTACGCACAGGTCATATACCTTCAGCTTAGTATGAGATTTGTGTTCATTTAAATGAAGGTAATTATATAAACTTTTCATAAAAATAGTTAATGATATTGGGATCTCCCTTTCTGGGCTATTAGACCAAAAAAAAAAAAAAGTTTAAAGATATAATCCCTCTTATTTTTGAGTAGCTATTGGTTACGATAATTTGTATTTTTATAAATAATGTATTCTTATCCTGTCTTCAGGATAATTAAGTTAATTAACATTTTCAAACATTATAAATGACCTTATATGGTTTTAGCATGTAGAGCATATAGGAAAGTAAGATTTATTTTTAATAGGAAGTGTTCAAATTAACAGATCTTTTTTGTGTGTGTGTGTGGTACTGGGGTTCCTGGAAACTCTTCTACCTCCAGGCTACACTCCCAGACCTATTTTTATATTTTTATTTGGAAACAGGGTCTCTTAAGCCAGCGCGGCTGGCTTCGAACCTGCGCGATCCTCCTGTCTCTGCCTCCCAAGCACGGGGATTACAAGTGTGCGCCACCACGCTTGGCTAACAGATCATTTTGATAGTTAGATTTATAATTTATAAATGTGTTCTTTTAAGGAAGAGCCCCTAAAGAGTAGGTGATTTATGCATAATTCCCTGTTATATCTATTTTATTTATTTTTTTATTTTTACATTGTTATTATTTTTCTATTGGTGCATTGTAGTCATACGTCTTGATGGGGTACAAGATGGCGGAGGCAGACAGGCAGGCATGACCCAATTAGCCCTTCCCCAATTCCCACCCCCTTCCCTCCCCCTCCCTCCTCATGTTTGGCTTCGTGACAAGCTTTGATATGTTTGTGAATGTACATCTTGGACATTCCCTTCTTCCTCCTCCATCCCCCTCAGCTAGGTTGCCTCATGTGCTTATCTGTGGCTTCTCCTTTGCTAGCGTTCCTTCTCTGACCCCTTTTCTCCCTAGATTCTTGGTATTAGGGAGAGCAGCCAATTTTTTACTTTTTGTGACTGTGACTAATCTCACTTAGCATAATGTTTTCCAGTTTTACCCATTTCCTGAAAATGACATAATTTTGATAGCTTTTATATTAGATGGAAAAATATAGAAAATTTAAGAAATTAAAAACCCTAAATATGTAATTCAGCCAATAGAAAAGGATATACCCAGAGTCTCTAAACAATGTCTTTTTATTAAGTTGTCAAAATTTTTTCTCTGTGTTGCTACTACATGAGTAACAAATATTAAGACTAGTGCTTGGTTTAAAGACATTGAAATATTTATTTGCTAAATATAGTAGTCTTTTACAGAAAAAGTACAATGTAAGTGAAGGAGGTTTTATGGTTTGTTTCAGGCTATAAAAATTTTTATATATGAGAAGGTGAATTCCTCATTTTAATCCATGAAGGATTATTGTATCATAATATTAGGAACTAGAAGTCCTACTGAATCTTTTATGTAAATCGCATCAGATGAACAAGACAAAACCACATAACAATTGTACCAGTTACACTAAGTACAAGTTACAAGAATGCAATCTGTCCTGAAAATGATATGAGGCTGATGTGTCTCGTAGCCGCTCTCATCTGTCCATACGTCCCCCTTAGCAGTGCATGTTCTCTTAAACTTCCATGGTTTTATAAATGGTCCTCTTAGGAATGAGTTTCCTTCTTTTGCCGGGTGTGGTGGCGCACGCTTGTATTCCCAGCATTTGAGAGGCTGAGACAGGAGGATCGTGGTTCGAGGACAGCCTCAGCTACTACTTAGTGAGGCCCTTTGCAATTCAGTGAGACCCTGTTTCAAAATAAAGAATAAAAAATAGCGCTGAGGGTGTAGCTCATTGGTAGAATGCCCACGGGTTCAATCCCCAATACTGAAAAAAACAAAAGAATGAGCTTACTTCTTTCAAATGGGAAAAATCATTTTACTCTTTTTAAAATCAGCTCCCTATTACCGTTTCTCTGAAATATTTCAGCCAGAGAGTAGCCTTCGCATTGCGCTCACACTATAACTGCAGAAGAGTATTGGATTTAGTGGCTCTTTTCCCCACACACGCTGAGTTTCTGAAAGGCAGTGAACTTTCCTTATAGTAAGCGTAAGACCAACATGAGAAATGGTTATTGATTGGATCAGTGCAAGAAAATGCCATCCTGCTATTAAGAAGAGAAATAAGTAAAAAGCAGATAAAAATTAAGCATCACTTCTACTGTCCTCTATTATAGGGAGAGATAAAAATTGTCTACACAATGAAGAGCAATTATACACTTTGTTTCCATGGTATCTTGTTTGTGGGGTTACAAGTAAGGCGTCTGATACAGAGAAGAGAGGGAAAAGTTTTCTCACTAAATCATCTCTGTTTTAAACTGATGTCCATTATACATTCCTTGCTCTGGGTTCTGAGCCATTTAATCAAGTTTTAGCTAGATAAGGAGCATTTTTAAATTTCTGTCGGTACATCAAAATCTCACATTATAATGTAGTTCATAGAGTTATTTCCATATATGCACACAGCACTCTTGATGTTTTTAAAGCCCTCTTGTTGTGTCTTCTAGAGTCTTCCGGGAGTACACACTCTTTACCTGGGTCAGATCTTTTTCCCCTAAGCTGAATAGCAATGTAATAAAAATACATTTTTAAATAATGGGATCTAAATAACATCATGTTAAATGAGAATAGCCAGTCACAGAAAGTGAAGGATCATATGTTTTCTCCCTGATGTAGAAATTAGGGAGTAATCAGGACGTAAGAGGAACCTTACCCCGTGGAGAGAGTGAGAGAGAGAGGAGGTCTGGGTGGTATAATTAACGAAGGGAACACTTCACTGATGTTCTGTGCACACGTGAAGTCATCAGTGCCAATCCCAAGATCATGTGTGGAGCAGGGCAGGGGTGGGTGGAGGTGGGGGGGCTCTCCAAGTGCTATGTGCACGTGTGTCCCTGTCGTTCTCAACTCTGTTATGATGGAAGTAAGGCGCCCATAAAAGTATATTAAAAACATTTTCTCGAAGAAATTTCTAGAGATGGAGAAATAAACAATAAACCAGAGCAGAATGGGTAGCTCAGGGTGTCCCTCCCATAGGACAGAAGAAAATGGGCAGGCTGTGCCATCATCTGAAGTGTACACATTGCACTTTCAAAAACAAGGCTGCTTTTCTTCCTTTAATTTCTAATCCCTTGTATTTCTTTCATATAATGTACCTGAGCGACCTCTATTTTGATCACGGACTGGATCTGCCTGTTGGACTGTAAGGAGCTCTGAAAGATAAAAAGAAATATGGCCAAGAACCTGTGGGGCACACGGCTGAGCTAATGGGCTTGATCTTGCTCTGTGGTCAACTTCCTCCAGAGCCGCCTGTGCTCCCTTCCTTCAAACCTACCCATCCAGTGTCCCTGTTATCGTGTGTGTGTGTGTGTGTGTGTGTGTGTGTGTGTGTGTGTGTGCTTGTACATGCGTATGAGTGCCCTTATGTGTGTGGTCCTGGAGGTTGAACCCAGGGGAATTCTACCTCTAAGCTACACCCCTAGCTCTACCTTTTATTCTTATTTTGAAACAGGGTCTCAGTAAGTTGTGAAAGGCCTCGCTAAGTAGCTGAGGTGGCTGTAAGCCTCTGACCTCCTGTCTCAGCCTCCCAACTGCCAGCATCACGCACATGTGCCGCCATGCCTGGCTCAGTATGGCTGCACTGTAAGTCTAGAACTTGCTCTATGTTCTAGAAACTCTGCTATTGAGAGACTGGTTCTAGCTTTTAGATACACTCTGATTCTAGATGCTGACCTTGGAGTGCTAGATTTGGACATGAAGAAAGAAAGTCACTGTGTTAAATATGAAATATCAAGTAATACCCGATTCACGTGGGATCATTGTAGGGAAGGGTAGACAAACTTAAAATTTTAAAAAATTGCTGAAATGACAAGTTGGAGATACCAGTCTTAACTGTCCCTAGATATTTACTCCAGGGTTCTAGAATGCTAAAAAGCCTTCAAAGCTGAAGAGTATAAAAAACACACTTTATTATTGCATTTTTCTTTTACTGGGCATTGAACTTTTTGTTTTGTACTGGGCATTGTGCTTCAGCCTATTTTATTTTTACTGCCAGCCCTATTTTATTTTTATTTTGACATAGGGTCTCACCTAGTTGATGAGAGTCTCACTACTTGCTGAGGCTGTCCTCAAACCTGTGATCCTCCTGTCTCAACCTTTCAAATATTGGATTTACAAGTGTGAGTGTGTGCTACCACTCCTGGATTATGGTTGCAAGTATGAACAAACAGCAAATGATGAAGTTCTCCCCAGCCACCAAATCCTGTGTAGTCTAGTCATGCTGGCAGGGTTCAATCTATCACTGTGGTGTTAATTACTGTTTATAGATTTATTTTTGGTAGCGGCACTGGAGATTGAACCGAAGGGTATTCTACCTCTGAGCTCTATTTCTAGCCCTTTTTGTAATTTTTAAAAATAATTGGTCCTGGGGATTGAACCCAGGTGTGCTCTGCCACTGAGCTACACCCCCAACCCTTTTCATTTTATATTTGGAAACAGTCTCATTGAATTGCTGAACCTGGTCTCAATGCTAGGATCTTTCTGTCTTGGCCTCCCAAGTACTGAGATTGCAGTCAAGTGTCACCAGGCCCGACTTGTTTTTGTTTTTGACTTTCAGAAAAGTGTTGAGATGTCAGTATTTCACAGAGATTTTCTCGACAACTCATATATTTTCTTTTTCACTCTCTAGTCTTCAAAGACAGATTACTATTGCCTGTTTTTTTGTTTGTTTGGTTGGTTTTTAGCCAGTATAGAGTTAAAGTCCTCAACTTAAAAAGACATTTTAAAATTTTGTTTACATCCAGGGATTTTTAAAGGTCAGAGCCAAACGTAGTAAATCTGTGTTAAGAAGGATTCAAGGAACATGTGACTGAACCCACCTGTAGCCAGTCGGTGCGGTGAGGCAACGGCAAAAAAATTAAAACCCAACGAAGGATGATGGATCATCTTTGTGATGAACATGACCCTCTAGAGGAATGCCAAAGACAAAGATGCTGGTGCACAAAAGTGGCCTTTTTTTTTTCCAGGAAGAAATTGGAAAAAGGAAAACCCATTTATTTAACCTTCCGCAAAGTCATACAACTTCTCAATCTGCTCGGTCCCATTTCAATAGCTTTCTTTCCTGACTTTCTTTTGGCATTAGCACTAGTTAGGAAAATGGAATACAAAGCCCTATGATCAGAAGCCACTATGCAATACCTTTGCCATCTTAGGATTGATAAAATACCATTATGCCAAAATAGAGGAGAATGAATTTCGACAAAACAATAACCGAGATGTTGGCAAGATAAATATCTTTTAAAAGTTAAAAATGTCGCATATACAGAATGAGCAGAGCAACACACAGAGCAATACCTTTTGGAGAAGTTATGATATTAAAAACCTGAAGGCTAATTAGGCAGTATATTAAAGAAATTTTAGGAATACCAAAGATAATTCTTACTCCATATAATTTGTGCATAAAGTTAATTGCTTTCTGGTTCAAGATACAGAGGTAGAATAAAACAGAGCAAATACGAAATTTATTTTTATAACTAATGATGAGATGTAGGGTCCCCTGGGTCTGTGGTTTACTGAAACAATGTAAAATAATTACCACATTACATAATCCTCTAAGCTGGATTTCACTTTCTGTCCAGAATTCTTTCTTAAAGTTTACTCTATATGGGTTTTTATTTTTTCTTCAGTGTGGGATATTTATGAAGCCTCGCTAATTGGGCTGAAAATTTCCATGAAGAATACAAAATGCAGAATACTGATAACACTTTTATTCCTCACTTTCGTCCTTCAAGTGTGTTCTCAGAAGGAGCAGTCTGACTCCATGTTCTCTTTCCACCCCATTTCAGAGCGATGCCTCAGCAGGCAGGCTCTGGGCTCACATATAGTGGTCACCACTACTGCTATTGTAGGTCACAACGTTCCCAGTGAGCTTTACAGGCTCGCATGGTGCCCTGGTGTTGGAAGATACCGCTAGAATTCAAAGCTTGAGACCAACCACTGTGCTCCTTCCAGTGGAGGAAGTTTGGGGAAGCCCAATATTGCTATGAGAGGTTAAGCCAATCAAATGTATGTTACTGCTACAGAACACAAATCTAGGAGCTGCCATCCTCTTTGCTAAAATTCACTTAAAATGTATCTCTCTGGGGGACTTAAAGTCGTTACTACTCTATGAAAAAATATAATAAAGATTAATTCTGCCATGAATAATTTAAAAAACTGCAATTTAGGAATGACAGCCTTTAAGGTAATAAAGAATGACCCCCCTTTCATACACACACACACACACACACACACACACACACACACACATTAAAACCATACAATGAACCAACCTAAGCAAATGTCAGGAAACCTTAAATTAAATGCATTAAAGCATGCACCAACCTATTTATAAAAATCACAGGAAAGTTTGAGTGTTCACAGAAGAACATAAGAGTACTGGGGGACCCTAACGGCGGGCCATCATGTATATAAAGAGACGAGACACCATTCAACTTCCAAAAGTAGAGAAAGCAGGACTCAGAGGGCTGAAGCCCTGGGAGGAAGGTGTGTGCCCCCTTCCCCACGTGGTGTCCAGCCCCTAATAGCACAGCTAAAAGAGACTCGTAAATTCGGTAGCTTCATGTCACCCCAAAGCACCTCCTGCTGCTGCTGCTCATAAAGGCCAGGATCCAGCAGGGAGTCTGGTTTTAATTGACATGAGGACAACCACCCTTATAATGAAAAGTCTGACACTGAAAGAAGCTGATCCGAACAGAACAAGAAGAAAATGAGAAAATTATGTAATCCGGATCACTTATGTCGGGTCTTAATCTCCCAGGGATGACATGTAAAAAGACCAGTGACACTGAGTAAAGAGTTCGAGAAGGAGTTGTACAGTCTCAAACTAGAAGGAAGAAAAAGGCATTTGTTTGAATATATATTTAGTTAAATGGACTGAATCAAGAGTTTGGGAATCTGGTCCACATCTCTGAAATAATTGCAGTTGTTTCTTAGTGTAATCTTAACCATTTTCAACTCTAAAACAATAGTGCAAAACAAATGTTACTGGTTTTCCTACAGGAAGCATATATGATGATAAGATCGGCTTCTTTCCATGGGATGTTTCAAAAATCAGAGCTAAAGTAATTTTCAAAGCTATGATGAGCACATTACTGAAATGTGTCGGTTTTGTCAAATGAGCACCTCAGTATTATATGGTTAGGTATTCAGAAACTCTTCCATTTGTATTTGGCGTTCAGTATTCAAATATTCTTTTTTAAGAATCACATTCCTTTCTGCTTTCTGTGTCTTGAAATGGCCCATATCCAAAGGCAATCTAATTCTGACCTGAGTTTACTTGGCACCAGATACTAGCAACCAGATTAACATCAGGTACCAGAAAATTGTGGGTCTCTAGCAGAAAGAAGAAGAGCTCATTAAAACTGAATGTCAAGAGAATCAGAGAGTAAAAGAAAAAGAAAAAGGATGAAAAGAAAAAAGGGATAGGATTGAAATGAGGGGCCACTTTCCAAAACTATTATTACTGGATTGACATGAGTTATCTTTTTCAATACACATTTTAAAGTATTATAATTGTTACATTTAACCACACCATTAAAAAGTGTTCAAGGCTTTTTCTTCCCTATCTTTTCATCTGACAGAGTGGCTTTCCAGAAGAGTATGATGTACCCTTCACAGCTATTAAATGACAGTGTGCAAAGAAAGCCCAAAGGCTTTTTCACTGGCCTTTAAACATCTGTCTTTTCTGTACTGGCTTTGGCGATTTCTTCTGACATCTTATTTTAGTTAGGTCCTAATGTGTTACCATGGTTTCCCCTTCTTCGCTTTTATTATTAATGAATTACCTCTCTGGAGGAAGAATGGCCTCTAGGAACTCTCAAGAAATAATAGTATTGAATAGGTTATAGGGTTATGGTAGATGTGCATGTGTGTACATCCATGTGTGAATGAGTGTGTGTGTGTGTGTGTGTGTGTATGTGTGCAGGCATATGTATGCATTCATATCCATGTATTTTTACACATGTATAAATATATATTAAATATATTAATATAGAATATATTATAACATAATTATATAATATATAATGTAATATATTATATGATATATAAATACATAAATATAACATATATATGTATACATACATCCACACACACATATATATGTGTATAGATAGATAGAGTACTGGGGATTCACAAAAGAGGCATTCTTCCTCTGAGCCTCACCCCCAAACCTATTTTGTTCTTTTATTTTGAAACACGTTCTCACCAAATTGTGGAGTTCTTTGCTGAGGCCAGGTATGAACCTGTGACTCTCCTGCTTTAACCTCCCAAGTACTAAGATTATAAGCGTGGGCCACCGTGCCTGGCTCTATTTTTTGTTTTTTATTGGTGCATCATAGCCATACATCTTAATGGGATAAAAAATGCTGGAGACAAATACATGCACGCATCACTCAATTAGCCCTTAGCCATTTCCCACCCCATTCCCTCCCCATTCCTCCTTCCCAAGCTTGGGAAGTGACTGACTTTGATATGTTTGTTTCAGTACATCCTGTGCTTTAGAGAGCTCCCTCTTCCCCTCCCGTCCCCTCAGTTAGGTCACCTCATTTGCTCATCTATAGGATCTCCTCCATCTAGAGTTCCTCCTGTTACTTTTTTCTCCTTAGCTTTCTCATATTAGGGAAAGCATCTGATTTCTTAGTTTTTGTGACTAATTTCACTTAGAATAATATCCTCTAGTTCTATCAATTTTCCTAAAAATATTATTGTGTTTTTCTTTATGGCTGAGTAAAATTCCATTGTGTACATATCCCACGGTTTTGTAATCCATTCATCTGTTGATGGACATCTTGGCTGGTTCCATAGTTTGGCAATGGTGAATTGTGCAGCTATGAACATAGATACACATGCATTAGTTTGGTAGTTTGGTTTCCATTCTTTTGGGTAGATACCCAGAAGTGGTATTGCTGGATCATATAGTAAGTTCGTTCCCATCATTCTGAGGATTTTCCATACTGTTTTCCAAAGTGGTTGCACTAATTTACAATCCCATCGACAATTATTAGAGTTCCCACTTCTCCACATCCTCGCCAGCATTTGTTATTGTTTGTGTTTTAAATGATTGCCATTCTAGTTGGAGTTAGGTGAAATCTCAGGGTAGTTCTGATTTGCATCTCTCTGATTGCCAGTGATATTGAGCATTTATTTCATGCATTTATTGGCTCTATTTTTCTTTTATTTTGAAACAATGTCTGACCAAGTTGCTGAGGCTGGCTTGCACCTGTGATCTTGTCTCAGCCTCCTGAGTACTGGGATCACAGGTAAGCGTGACTGTGCCCAACCACTGTTTATATTTTTTTAACTGAAGGCCAAGAAGTGCGGGTTAGAAAGGATGCCACTGCTCTTGGTGGGTTGTGAAGGGCCCAGAGCCTGGTCTCCTTGTGAAAGACTCATGCATTCTTCTGAGGTGCTTGGGAATGGAGTGAAAACTAAGATCTCCAGTGAAAATTCATATCCATTCTTTTTCTTTAATTTGTTGATACATTTTACTTACACATCATAGTATGGTTTAGTGTGATAGAAACTTACTCCCTATAGCACAAATAGGTTGAACATGGAGACCTCTGATGGCCCAGGGCATTGTAGAGTAGAAAACTGCAGGATAACTATTTACCTTTGGATTGCAAGCTGCCATCTCATTCATTAGTCTCACCTCCTGCCCCAATCCCCAAGCCCTTAAGATATACATTGGTTTGGCCATGGTGTGGTGGTGCATGTGTATAGTCCCAGTACTTGGAAGGCTAAGACAAGGGGATAACAGGTTCAAGGTCAGCCTCAACAACTTAACAAGAACTTTTTTATTTAAAGAGAGATTTATTGATTTCTTCCCTTAGGTTATATTTCCCCATCCTTTCCCCCCAAATACCTCACTTCAAATATAACAGGATGTGGGATGATGTTGTTTAAACAATTATGACATATTTTAGAAATATATTTTAGTTTGCTTACAATCTTAATCAGTGTTCCTGTGTGGATATATACTGGTAAAACATGAATACCTTCTCTCTGTGAGACATCCTGTTAAAAGCTATAAACACTTGGTCACCAATTCTCACCGAACCCTGCAAGGCACATTTGACAGTTGTCAAGTTTCAGAAGAGCGGAATGCTCGTCATGGTGGCTAAAAATGTGCCAAATTAGTGAAGAGCTGGGTTGTTTGTATGATTCTCCATTGAGCTCAAAATACAGTAAATATCGAGCCAAGCTGGCAAATGGCAAAAACTCAGGTCATTTGTCATTTGCCATGGAGTTGGAGGGATGGAAATGCCTGTAAAAAGCAGACCGTCTTCCAGCCAGCTCTCAGAAGGACATCACTAATTGGTCATGACATTTTTTTTTCTTCTAAGCTCACATGCAGTGTCAAAATTGTCAGTTCAGTGTTTGATAAATGAGAAGGAACTCTGGCATAGCAAGTCTATGGGTAGGAATTTCTAGCTTTCCATCCTTCTTAATACAGGTGTAAAGGTATAACTTCGAATTACTCTCCTCTTCTCAGCTCTACCCACATGTGGACATATGTGTGTGGGAGCATCCGTAGTTGCAGTTTCTTTTAATTAATGAACATGACTGTGAAGAATGTCTGTAGCTGACATCTAAGTTACTCTACTATATTAGGATTCGCTTGTTTTATTGCATGAGTTTTTTCTTAACCATTTTTCACTTAGTTTTATCTTGTTATATTCTAGTATCTTCCTTTTTAATTCTTGAGACAAGGATGAGGATAAAAAATGCAAACTGTTTTCTATAGAGTATTCTTGTCCCTAGTAAACATTATCCCATATATTGGTAATTAATTCCCCTGTTGATGAGCATTCAAATCTCTGTGCCATTGCTCAAGGGAGGACTTCGGGGGCGGGACACGGCTCTTTCATTATATTAAACCTTAATGAGTCTGGCTCTTATAATTTTATATGCATAAGAAATTGAGAGGGTAAACCTAATAAAATTTTTATTTTTAGTTCTCACCCCAGGATTTCAGCAGTTAAGATGCCCACGATATCAATGGTAGAATGAGTGCTGTTATTGTCCTTTTAAAGAGACATGCATTTTAAAGCTGTTCCATCAGGGGCTTACACCATGCTTTGTGGTGGTGTTTTGTAGGCTCCAGTTCTAAGTAGTAAGTAGTGGTGTCAGCATGAACCTCAGATTCAGAGAAGTCTGCATTCCGTCTCTTCTCTACCTTTATACGTGTTTCCAATCTTGAGTTTCCTAACTGCTTTGAGCCTCAGTTTCCTAATTTGTAAAAGGGATTAATAATCAATACTTTTCAGGGTTGTTACAAGCATTGTATATGTTCTATCTAAAATCTTATTATCATTACAGCTATTATTGGAGTGGTTATTTTAATTTATATGTAGCAATACACACATGAAAGCCAGTAAAGTTTCAATTATTTTATAATTAATTGAACATCTTCTCTATTGGAAATGTTATACTAAACATTTTTGATAGAAGAACACAAAGAACTAGGAAATAAAAACTGCCATGAAGGAACTCATTCCAGGAAGACACTTATGCATACTGCATATAACTATGCATAAGTATACAAGAAGACCAGATATTAAAGTGCAAACAGTCATTTTCTGAACTACAAACATTAAGTCAAGGTTCTAGGTCAATGACCCCACCCAGTGGACAGAATAAAGAATAGGTTGGCCCAATATCACATTCCTACGGCCATTACTTATTTCTTCTTAGGGTAGGGAAGGAGGGAAGCTGGGAGATGAGGTGCTGGTGACCAGGGGGTGGGTGGTGGTTGGTTCCCAAAGGCTTCCCTTGGGTACTTATTTCCTGCTCCATATTTGCTTAAATCCATCAAAGGTATTATTTTATTTTGTCTGATACTGGGGAGTGAACCCAGTGGCATTCTACCTTTGAACGACACTCCCAGCCCTTTTGAAATTTTATTTTGAAACAGGGTCTTGGGGCTGGCCGTGAACCTGTGATCCTCCTGTCTCAGCCTCCCAACTACTGGGATTACAGGTATGTGCCACCACCTTGCTCCTTCTTTAAAGGAAAGCTCAATGTCATGTCTGCCTCTAACTCTAGTCAGTGGCCTCAGAAAACACATTTCACCTGAAATCACTGTCATTCTAAGTTCTTTATCTCTGAAACTCTAATCTCTGACTGAGACCTTCTGGCATTTTATTTCTCAGATCACTGACACTGCTTTCGGCCTTGTGGTCCCAAGTTCTCCATAGACCACTCGTCTCTCTGACGCTTTATCATGGTCATCATCACAAGGGCTGTTCTGTCCCATAGCTGAGTCATCTCTAAAGTACCTTACATGTATTATTTTTTTCATACTGACGGTTGAACCCAGAGGCATTGAACCACTGAGCTACAACCTCAGCTCTATTTTATTCTTCTTTTTTATTTATATTTTTGGCGGTACTGGGGTTCCTGGAAGCCCTTCTACCTCTGGGCTATACTCCCAGACCTATTTTATATTTTATTTGGAAACAGAGTCTCTTAAGCCAGCGTGGCTGGCTTCGAACCTGCGCGATCCTCCTGTCTCTGCCTCCCAAGTGCGGGGATTGCAAGCGTGCGCCACCACGCCCGGCTTCTTCTTTATTTTGAAACAGGGTCTTGCTAAATTTCTGAGGCTGTCGCCCAATCCAAGATCCTCTCATCTCAGCTTCCCAAGTACTGTGATTACAGGCACGCACCACCACGCTCGGCTCAACCACTTCTTTAATTCAACTTTTCAAGCCTCCTCTTCATTCCAAGATGTTGCTCCCTCCAAGTCCTTCCGGGCTTCATTCTGTTCTAGTTTTACTTAAAATGTCCCCCAAAATTATGCTAAGTGAGATCAGCCAGTCTCAGTCATTTTCTGTCAAATGAGTAAGAAAAGGGGACTCCGGATAAATGAGGAAAGAGACAAGTACGGTAGTGGAAAAGGATTGAGGAAAGGAAGTGGGAAGAAAAAATAAAGGAGGATTGAGGAAGGAAGCAATTAACATAATGTTATGTATATAATTGAAATAATACAGAAAAAAATTTAAAAATAATTATTAACATTGGAGGATAATTTTCTTTCTTTTCTCTTTTTTAAAATTTTTTTGTTTGTTTGTTTAATTGGTTATTTACTTACTTATTTTGTGGTGCTAAGGATTGAATTCAGGCCATTTTACCTCCAAGCTTACAAAGTCTACTAAGTTGCTGAAGCTGGTCTTGAACCTATGAAACTTCTGTCTCAGCCTCCCTAGTACTGGAATTACAGGTGTGCACCACCATGTTCAAGCTCAAGGATAATTTTTTCAATCATTATTTATTTTCACATTTATAGCTACAGTTTGAAAATAAGACATTATATTATATATGCTTCTATGGGAGTTTTAAAAGAATATGGCTTATAATTTATATATGCCCTCCTTTTAAAAAAAGCAAATATAATTTATTTCAAAATAAACATAAAAAAAGAAGACACCTCTGTGTTATGCTGGACCTTGCAAGTATCCACAGAGGTTACCAAACTTATTTGGCTTGCCACCATTTTTCCAGAAAAATATTTTGTGCCCCCCCCAAATGCAATGACAATAAATAAACAAACATCCCCCATAAGTTCATGTGTTGAAAGCAAGTCCCCAGTGCAGCTTAGCTCAGAGGTGGCACCCGGCTGGAGGACGTGGTGCATGGAGAGGTGCTCTCTGGGGCTGTATAGTTTGTATGCCCCTCCTTGCCTTTGGCTCCATGTTGGTAGAGCTGGGTCCTCCTCTATCAGGCACCCTGCCCTCACTTGGAGCTGGTGCCATGGACTGAAGCCTCTGAAACCATGAGCCCCAATAAATATTTCCTTCTTTGATTTGTTCTTATCAGGTAATTTGCTTACAGTAATGGGAAAATAACCCCCCAATTTTGTAGCTTTTGGAAGATTCCTACCCTGGTGAAATTCACTTATATAATTGCATGCATTCGTTTTCATGATCTGATCCTATCTAATGTTTCCAGCTTGAACTCGTTGAAACAGAAGTTAGGAAGTTACTCACGTAGCGGCAGTCCGCGGCTTCTCATTGGCTATGGGACTGAGTCTCAAATTCTTTGCATGGAATTAAAGCTGCTTCCCACGCTGTAGCCTGGTCTGTACACCTAGTCTTGACTTCTTACAATCTTTTTTTCACTTTGGATGTTCTCACCATATTAGACAATTCAGGGCTCCTATAACACTCCAAGCACTTGCTAAGTTTTATGTGCTTGGAAGGTAATAATCAATTCTTGTTTGTTATACTTTTGAAGATACATGGCTTAGTTTTTAAGTCTCCATTTCTGGTGTTTCATATTTTATTACATGCTATTCACTCCACGCAGGCCTTTATTCTCTGCCTCCCTACCACAGTGTTATCTCTTTGTTTTGTAGAAAAATAGAATTATATGTAACAGTAACAGTTGTATGTCATCTTGTCATTTGTTTATAAGCCACTTGTGTCTTTTTCTTTTTCCCTTGGCATTCAGCTCACATTATATCACATTATATCAACAAATACAAGGGTGATACAATCAACTTGATGCGCAGATTATAGATTAAGTAGAAAATCGCATACACTTATCTTGCTGGAATGTTAACATTAAATTCATAAATGATTATCCTACCTGATTTTTATCCTGTGTGAGTTTTTAATTTTTTATAAATTTATTTGTATATTATAGTCTCATAATGTATCAATATAAGTATAGTCCCATTCATGCACACAGCCTTTGTGCATTAGTATCTAAGTGTATTTTTTTGTTTTTGACTATTTAAATTTGCATTCTTTTTTTTCTTTTTTCTTTTTTGGTGCTGGGGAATGAATCCAGGGGCATTCTACCTCTGAGCTCTACCTTCTCTACTATTTTATTTTTATTTTATACAGAGTCTCGCTAAGTTGCTGAGGCTGGACTTGAACCTATAATATTCCTATCTCAGCCTCCCAAGTACTGGGGTTACAACTATATGCTGCCAGGTCTTTTTTTTTTTTTCAATGTATAATTTTGTTTCTTTAGCACAATTATGTGTTGAAAGTCAATTTTGAATATTTTTGGTTTATTTTGGCTAAGGAAATCCAAACCAGAATTTCTGTTTTGGTGAACCCAGTGGTTTATTCAGACAAGAAAACTCTCTCTTAGGCATAAACAGTATATACTTTTCTGAATACTAATAGCTTTTTTTTTTTTTTTTTTTTTTGAATTTTCTTTTTTTTAATTTATTTTTTAGTGGTGCAATGTATTCATACATCATAATGGTATAAAGAAAATACTTTTGTAGACATACATGCACACATCGCCCAGTTAGCCCCTACCCGATCCCCACCCTGTCCCCTCCCCATCCCTCCTTCCCATGCTTGGCTTAGTGGTTGACATATAGTTTTATAGCAATTTATCCAATATTAATGATGATAATCTCACATAACTGTTTAATTTGTCTCATACCAAGCTTTGGATAACTTAAAGATAGCATTTCAATATTTCTTTTTGCTTTCTTTCTTACTAGAGAATATTTTTTCTTTTTTTTTACGTGAAACTATCATACATTTATTTATTTATTTATTTATTTATTTATTTTTTTTAATTAGTTTATTTTTTAAATTGGTGCATTGTAGTCATATATCAATCACATTGGAGTACAAGACTTGAGAGGATATACAAGCACACATCGTCCAATTAGCCCTCCTCCAGCCCCCGTCCCATTCCCTCCCCCTCCCTCCATCCCACACTTCTTTGGTGATTTACTTTGATACATTTGTTTATGTACCTCCTGCATTTTAAAGAGGCTCCGTCCTCCAGTATTACATACCCTCTGATTGGTCACATTAGTTGCTTCACTATAGGGCCCTTTCTATAGCTCAACCTCTTCCTGTTGCCCTTTTCCTCCTAGTTATTGCTGATTAAGAGAAGCGTCTGATTTATATTTTCTGCGATATTTCTCTGTGCATGCTGCGTTGCAAGTACCAATCCCACTCTTGATGGTCCCAGTAGTGGCCTGGCTACTCAGTGGATTGAACCAGACCTCGCTGGCTCACGCAGCGGCCTTGCCTCATGGGAGGACCCAGTTCTGGTCTCGCTGGCCCCTGAACCGGTCAAACCCCTAAGCTGGCTTTGGTCCCGACCTTGGAGGCCGCAGGAGTGAACTTGCCTCACGCCAGGCTCCGATGCTGGCCATTGGCCCCTGCACCGGTCTAACCCCTTGGCAGGATTCCAATCCCGGCCTCGGAGGCCCCAACACTGGTAATGCTCACGGCAGGCTCCGATGCCGGCCTCACTGGCCCCAGCACCGGCCTAACCCCTTGACAGGCTTTTATCCTGGCCTCAGAGGCCCCAGTACCGGCCTTGCCTCGCGGCAGGCTCCGATGCCGACCTCGCTGGCCCCAGCACCGGCCTAACCCCTCGGCAGGCTCTTATCCTGGCCTCGAAGGCCCCAGTACCGGCCTTGCCTCACGGCAGGCTCCGATGCTGGCCTCGCTGGCCCCAGCACCGGCCTAACCCCTCGGCATGCTCCGATCCCGGCCTCGGAGGCCCCAGCACTGGTCATGCCTCACGGCAGGCTCCGCTGCCGGCCTCGTTGGCCCCAGCACCGGCCTAACCTCTCGGCAAGCTCTTATCCTGGCCTCGGAGGCCCCAGTACCGGCCTTGCCTCACGGCAGGCTCCGATGCCGGCCTCGCTGGCCCCAGCACCGGCCTAACCCCTCAGCAGGCTCTTATCCTGGCCTCGAGGCCCCAGTACCGGCCTTGCCTCAAGGCAGGCTCCGATGCCGGCCTCGCTGGCCCCAGCACCGGCCTAACCCCTCAGCAGGCTCTTATCCTGGCCTCAGAGGCCCCAGTACCGGCCTTGCCTCACGGCAGGCTCCGATGCCGGCCTCACTGGCCCCAGCAGCGGCCTAACCCCTCGGCAGGCTCCGATCCCGGCCTCAGAGGCCCCAGTACCGGCCTTGCCTCAAGGCAGGCTCCGATGCCGGCCTCGTTGGCCCCAGCACCGGCCTAACCCCTCGGCAGGCTCTTGTCCTGGCCTCGGAGGCCCCAGTACCGGCCTTGCCTCACGGCAGGCTCCGATGCCGACCTCGCTGGCCCCAGCAGCGGCCTAACCCCTCGGCAGGCTCCGATCCCGGCCTCGGAGGCCCCAGCACTGGTCATGCCTCAAGGCAGGCTCCGATGCCGGCCTCACTGGCCCCAGCAGCGGCCTAACCCCTCGGCAAGCTCTTATCCTGGCCTCGGAGGCCCCAGTACCGGCCTTGCCTCACGGTAGGCTCCGATGCCGGCCTCGCTGGCCCCAGCACCGGCCTAACCCCTCGGCAGGCTCTTATCCTGGCCTCGAGGCCACAGTACCGGCCTTGCCTCAAGGCAGGCTCCGATGCTGGCCTCGCTGGCCCCAGCACCGGCCTAACCCCTCAGCAGGCTCTTATCCTGGCCTCAGAGGCCCCAGTACCGACCTTGCCTCAAGGCAGGCTCCGATGCCGGCCTCACTGGCCCCAGCACTGGCCTAACCCCTCGTCAGGCTCTTATCCTGGCCTCGAAGGCCCCAGTACCGGCCTTGCCTCACGGCAGGCTCCGATGCCGGCCTCGCTGGCCCCAGCAGTGGCCTAACCCCTCGGCAGGCTCCGATCCCGGCCTCGGAGGCCCCAGCACTGGTCATGCCTCAAGGCAGGCTCCGATGCCGGCCTCGCTGGCCCCAGCACCGGCCTAACCCCTTGGCAGGCTCTTATCCTGGCCTCGGAGGCCCCAGTACCGGCCTTGCCTCATGGCAGGCTCCGATGCCGGCCTCGCTGGCCCCAGCACCGGCCTAACCCCTCGGCAGGCTCTTATCCTGGCCTCGAAGGCCCCAGTACCGGCCTTGCCTCACGGCAGGCTCCGATGCCGGCCTCGCTGGCCCCAGCAGCGGCCTAACCCCTCGGCAGGCTCCGATCCCGGCCTCGGAGGCCCCAGCACTGGTCATGCCTCAAGGCAGGCTCCGATGCCGGCCTCGCTGGCCCCAGCACCGGCCTAACCCCTTGGCAGGCTCTTATCCTGGCCTCGGAGGCCCCAGTACCGGCCTTGCCTCATGGCAGGCTCCGATGCCAGCCTCGCTGGCCCCAGCACCGGCCTAACCCCTCGGCAGGCTCTTATCCTGGCCTCGAAGGCCCCAGTACCGGCCTTGCCTCACGGCAGGCTCCGATGCTGGCCTCGCTGGCCCCAGCACCGGCCTAACCCCTCGGCATGCTCCGATCCCGGCCTCGGAGGCCCCAGCACTGGTCATGCCTCACGGCAGGCTCTGCTGCCGGCCTCGTTGGCCCCAGCACCGGCCTAACCTCTCGGCAAGCTCTTATCCTGGCCTCGGAGGCCCCAGTACCGGCCTTGCCTCAAGGCAGGCTCCGATGCCGGCCTCGCTGGCCCCAGCACCGGCCTAACCCCTCGGCAGGCTCTTATCCTGGCCTAGAGGCCCCAGTACCGACCTTGCCTCAAGGCAGGCTCCGATGCCGGCCTCACTGGCCCCAGCACTGGCCTAACCCCTCGGCAGGATCTTATCCTGGCCTCGGAAGTCCCAGTACCGGCCTTGCCTCACGGCAGGCTCCTATGCCGGCCTCGCTGGCCCCAGTACCGGCCTTGCCTCACGGCAGGCTCCGATGCCGGCCTCGCTGGCCCCAGCACCGGCCTAACCCCTCGGCATGCTCCGATCCCGGCCTCAGAGGCCCCAGCACTGGTCATGCCTCACGGCAGGCTCCGCTGCCGGCCTCGTTGGCCCCAGCACCGGCCTAAACCCTCGGCAAGCTCTTATCCTGGCCTCGGAGGCCCCAGTACCTGCCTTGCCTCACGGCAGGCTCCGATGCCGGCCTCGCTGGCTCCAGCAGCGGCCTAACCCCTCGGCAGGCTCCGATCCCGGACTCGGAGGCCCCAGCACTGGTCATGCCTCAAGGCAGGCTCCGATGCCGGCCTCGCTGGCCCCAGCACCAGCCTAGCCCCTTGGCAGGCTCTTATCCTGGCCTCGGAGGCCCCAGTACCGGCCTTGCCTCACGGCAGGCTCCGATGCCGGCCTCGCTGGCCCCAGCACCGGCCTAACCCCTCGGCATGCTCCGATCCCGGCCTCGGAGGCCCCAGCACTGGTCATTCCTCACGGCAGGCTCCGCTGCCGGCCTCGTTGGCCCCAGCACCGGCCTAACCTCTCGGCAAGCTCTTATCCTGGCCTCAGAGGCCCCAGTACCGGCCTTGCCTCACGGTAGGCTCCGATGCCGGCCTCGCTGGCCCCAGCACCGGCCTAACCCCTCGGCAGGCTCTCAACCTGGCCTCGAGGCCCCAGTACCGGCCTTGCCTCAAGGCAGGCTCCGATGCCGGCCTCGCTGGCCCCAGCACCGGCCTAACCCCTCAGCAGGCTCTTATCCTGGCCTCAGAGGCCCCAGTACCGGCCTTGCCTCACGGCAGGCTCCGATGCCGGCCTCACTGGCCCCAGCAGCGGCCTAACCCCTCGGCAGGCTCCGATCCCGGCCTCAGAGGCCCCAGTACCGGCCTTGCCTCAAGGCAGGCTCCGATGCCGGCCTCGTTGGCCCCAGCACCGGCCTAACCCCTCGGCAGGCTCTTGTCCTGGCCTCGGAGGCCCCAGTACCGGCCTTGCCTCACGGCAGGCTCCGATGCCGACCTCGCTGGCCCCAGCAGCGGCCTAACCCCTCGGCAGGCTCCGATCCCGGCCTCGGAGGCCCCAGCACTGGTCATGCCTCAAGGCAGGCTCCGATGCCGGCCTCGCTGGCCCCAGCACCGGCCTAAACCCTCGGCAAGCTCTTATCCTGGCCTCGGAGGCCCCAGTACCGGCCTTGCCTCACGGCAGGCTCCGATGCCGACCTCGCTGGCCCCAGCAGCGGCCTAACCCCTCGGCAGGCTCCGATCCTGGCCTCGGAGGCCCCAGCACTGGTCATGCCTCAAGGCAGGCTCCGATGCCAGCCTCGCTGTCCCCAGCACCGGCCTAACCCCTCAGCAGGCTCTTATCCTGGCCTCGGAGGCCCCAGCACCGGCCTAACCCCTCGGCAGGCTCTTATCCTGGCCTCGGAGGCCCAAGTACCGGCCTTGCCTCAAGGCAGGCTCCGATGCCGGCCTCTCTGGCCCCAGCACCAGCCTAACCCCTCGGCATGCTCCGATCCCGGCCTCGGAGGCCCCAGCACTGGTCATGCCTCACGGCAGGCTCTGCTGCCGGCCTCGTTGGCCCCAACACCGGCCTAACCCCTCGGCAAGCTCTTATCCTGGCCTCGGAGGCCCCAGTACCGGCCTTGCCTCACGGCAGGCTCCGATGCCGGCCTCGCTGACCCCAGCACCGGCCTAACCCCTCAGCAAGTTCCGGACCCGACCTCGGAGGCCCTAGCACAAGCCTTGCATCATGGCAGGCTCCGATGCCGGCCTCGCTGGCCCCAGCACCGGCCTAACCCCTCGGCAGGCTCTTATCCTGGCCTCGAGGCCCCAGTACCGGCCTTGCCTCAAGGCAGGCTCCGATGCTGGCCTCGCTGGCCCCAGCACCGGCCTAACCCCTCAGCAGGCTCTTATCCTGGCCTCAGAGGCCCCAGTACCGACCTTGCCTCAAGGCAGGCTCCGATGCCGGCCTCACTGGCCCCAGCACTGGCCTAACCCCTCGTCAGGCTCTTATCCTGGCCTCGAAGGCCCCAGTACCGGCCTTGCCTCACGGCAGGCTCCGATGCCGGCCTCGCTGGCCCCAGCAGTGGCCTAACCCCTCGGCAGGCTCCGATCCCGGCCTCGGAGGCCCCAGCACTGGTCATGCCTCAAGGCAGGCTCCGATGCCGGCCTCGCTGGCCCCAGCACCGGCCTAACCCCTTGGCAGGCTCTTATCCTGGCCTCGGAGGCCCCAGTACCGGCCTTGCCTCATGGCAGGCTCCGATGCCGGCCTCGCTGGCCCCAGCACCGGCCTAACCCCTCGGCAGGCTCTTATCCTGGCCTCGAAGGCCCCAGTACCGGCCTTGCCTCACGGCAGGCTCCGATGCCGGCCTCGCTGGCCCCAGCAGCGGCCTAACCCCTCGGCAGGCTCCGATCCCGGCCTCGGAGGCCCCAGCACTGGTCATGCCTCAAGGCAGGCTCCGATGCCGGCCTCGCTGGCCCCAGCACCGGCCTAACCCCTTGGCAGGCTCTTATCCTGGCCTCGGAGGCCCCAGTACCGGCCTTGCCTCATGGCAGGCTCCGATGCCAGCCTCGCTGGCCCCAGCACCGGCCTAACCCCTCGGCAGGCTCTTATCCTGGCCTCGAAGGCCCCAGTACCGGCCTTGCCTCACGGCAGGCTCCGATGCTGGCCTCGCTGGCCCCAGCACCGGCCTAACCCCTCGGCATGCTCCGATCCCGGCCTCGGAGGCCCCAGCACTGGTCATGCCTCACGGCAGGCTCTGCTGCCGGCCTCGTTGGCCCCAGCACCGGCCTAACCTCTCGGCAAGCTCTTATCCTGGCCTCGGAGGCCCCAGTACCGGCCTTGCCTCAAGGCAGGCTCCGATGCCGGCCTCGCTGGCCCCAGCACCGGCCTAACCCCTCGGCAGGCTCTTATCCTGGCCTAGAGGCCCCAGTACCGACCTTGCCTCAAGGCAGGCTCCGATGCCGGCCTCACTGGCCCCAGCACTGGCCTAACCCCTCGGCAGGATCTTATCCTGGCCTCGGAAGTCCCAGTACCGGCCTTGCCTCACGGCAGGCTCCTATGCCGGCCTCGCTGGCCCCAGTACCGGCCTTGCCTCACGGCAGGCTCCGATGCCGGCCTCGCTGGCCCCAGCACCGGCCTAACCCCTCGGCATGCTCCGATCCCGGCCTCAGAGGCCCCAGCACTGGTCATGCCTCACGGCAGGCTCCGCTGCCGGCCTCGTTGGCCCCAGCACCGGCCTAAACCCTCGGCAAGCTCTTATCCTGGCCTCGGAGGCCCCAGTACCGGCCTTGCCTCACGGCAGGCTCCGATGCCGACCTCGCTGGCCCCAGCAGCGGCCTAACCCCTCGGCAGGCTCCGATCCTGGCCTCGGAGGCCCCAGCACTGGTCATGCCTCAAGGCAGGCTCCGATGCCAGCCTCGCTGTCCCCAGCACCGGCCTAACCCCTCAGCAGGCTCTTATCCTGGCCTCGGAGGCCCCAGCACCGGCCTAACCCCTCGGCAGGCTCTTATCCTGGCCTCGGAGGCCCAAGTACCGGCCTTGCCTCAAGGCAGGCTCCGATGCCGGCCTCTCTGGCCCCAGCACCAGCCTAACCCCTCGGCATGCTCCGATCCCGGCCTCGGAGGCCCCAGCACTGGTCATGCCTCACGGCAGGCTCTGCTGCCGGCCTCGTTGGCCCCAACACCGGCCTAACCCCTCGGCAAGCTCTTATCCTGGCCTCGGAGGCCCCAGTACCGGCCTTGCCTCACGGCAGGCTCCGATGCCGGCCTCGCTGACCCCAGCACCGGCCTAACCCCTCAGCAAGTTCCGGACCCGACCTCGGAGGCCCTAGCACAAGCCTTGCATCATGGCAGGCTCCAATGCCGGCCTCGCTGGCCCCAGCATCGGTCTAACCCCTCTGCAGGTTCCAATCCCGGCCACGGAGGCCTCAGTAGTGGCCTTGCCTCACAGCAAGCTCCGATGTCGGCCACTGGCCCCGGCGCCCGCCTAACCCCTCAGCAGGTTCCGATCACTGTCTCTTTTGTTAGTATTTCAAAGGTTCCAGTTGTAATGTATCAGATCTCTGCCTCCCCCGAATATTGGCCACTGGCATTGCCACTGCCTCCACCGTTTCAAATCCTTCCCAGGCTCTTTTTCCACTCTGAATGTTGTCCAGTGTTCCTAAGCATGCGTGATGGTAGCATTCGACATTTGGTGTAATTTCTCCAAAAAAATAAAGTTGGTAAGATCCGGTTTCTGCTTCTCCTGAATACAAGTCTCTACCACCATCGCGAAGAACTCTTTCAACACCGCATTTCTCCTTGGTCTCCGCTAAACTCTCTCCTTATATGTGATATCTGAGATTCTTAACAATATAGAGAAATAGCAGTCCTCTTTCACGGCGAATTTTTCCATAAGTTCCAGTGCATTTAGGTAAGTTTTGTCTGCATCTCCAGTGTCCTGGCATCCATAATGGCTTTCTTACCACCTCTCCGATATTTTTCTTTATCTTTTTCTGTTCTGGGCCCGGTTTCTCCAGGGGTCTGGCGTGCTACTCGCAGTTCGGCCGGGACCCAGAGTCCCGCGACCCAGGCCCCGGCTTTTGTGCGCCGCGGGCGACCCCTGCCCAGAACCCAGCGTCTTACTGGGCCTGGTTTCTCCAGGGGTCTGGCGTGCTACTCGCAGTTCTGCCTGGGGCCCAGAGTCCCGCGACCCGGGCCCCATCTGGCGTGCCCAGCCCGCGACCCCAGCCCAGAACCCAGCGTCTTACTTGGCCTGGTTTCTCCAGGGGTCTGGCGTGCTACGCGCAGTTCGGCCGGGGCCCAGAGTCCCGCGACCCGGGCCCCATTAGGCGTGCCCCGCCCGCGACCCCCGCCCAGAACCCAGCGTCTTACTGGGCCTGGTTTCTCCAGGGGTCTGGCGTGCTACGCGCAGTTCGGCCGGGGGCCCAGGGTCCCGCGACCCAGGCCCCGGCTTTTGTGCGCCGCGCGCGACCCCTGCCCAGAACCCAGCGTCTTACTGGGCCTGGTTTCTCCAGGGGTCTGGCGTGCTACGCGCAGTTCGGCCGGGGCCCAGAGTCCCGCGACCCGGGCCCCATCTGGCGTGCCCAGCCCGCGACCCCCGCCCAGAACCCAGCGTCTTACTGGGCCTGGTTTCTCCAGGGGTCTGGCGTGCTACGCGCAGTTCGGCCGGGGGCCCAGGGTCCCGCGACCCAGGCCCCGGCTTTTGTGCGCCGCGCGCGACCCCTGCCCAGAACCCAGCGTCTTACTGGGCCTGGTTTCTCCAGGGGTCTGGCGTGCTACGCGCAGTTCGGCCGGGGCCCAGAGTCCCGCGACCCGGGCCCCGTTAGGCGTGCCCCGCCCGCGACCCCCGCCCAGAACCCAGCGTCTTACTGGGCCTGGTTTCTCCAGGGGTCTGGCGTGCTACGCCGTACTAATAGCTTTTTACATTTTATTCTGGGTCTACTGTTAGTGTTTGTTTTCAGAAGATTTCATGTTGTGAAGTTTTGCTTTTAATGTTTTCTGAAATATTTTTATGCATACTTTATAAACAATGTGTGCAGTCGCTTTCTGCGAAGAGAAATTTGCATGAGAATCCTAGCCTGAAGATTGCTGTTCATTTACATACACTTGCTGTTTCACATGTATACACTCTTTTCTTTTCTTTCTCATTATTCCCTACCTCTCAAGGAAGACAAGGAGCTGAGTTAAGTCCGATAATTTTGACATAAAATGCTGTTCTCCTGTTTGCATTGAATGGTTATCAACCTTCAGAAATGACAGTGAGCCAGGGAACAGATAAAATCATTCATAACTGACATCTTGCTCTTGACCTTGCTGGCTTTTCTTATTATTCTTCCTGTCAGACGCTTCCTAAGAATATTTCCTCTTTATTTTTTCCCAATCTTCATCCATATTCAACCCTATGATTTCTTTTTTCTCCTTCAGGAACCAAATGTGGTGTGAAAGACAGTGGGAATCGGCCATCAGCCACTAAGTAGGAATCATTTTGAATGTCATAGAGTGGGATTTTAATTGGGTTAGTGAGCCTTTCTATACAGAGAGTACAGTAAAGACCTTGTAAGAGTCATTCGGAATGTAACTTTGTCAGAATATTTAGCTCTATGACTTGTATATTATAACTCTCCTTTGTACATCGCCTAAGTTTTAGATCAACTATAATATGTTCTAAGAAACTTAGTTATGTGAGTGTAGTAACTCACTGTTTATGAAAAATACTCCTTAGTGAGTTTTAAATGTTTACTTAACATTTGTGTATTTTACTTATGCAATTTAAACCCACTAAAATTAACTTTAACCTATAGTAGGAAAAGAATCTTAAATTCAACAGTTGCTTAAGGAATTTTTGACTTAACTTTCAGCCATCATAATAATTACATGCAACACCTGAATCCACTAAGTTTCAAATGACTTGTTCATAGGTTTACTAAGTAAATGATTATTTAGTGCCCATAGTAGGATGGGTTCTATTTTGGGTATGGGCAATCCAGAGGTGAACGAGAGAGAGATGTCTCCTGTCCCCGCAGACCTTGGATCATGCCGAGGAAGAGAGACAATATCATTCTGGAAAGTGAGAAATGAAAGGTGCTATACAGTTTAAAGCAAATTGGTGCCATATGGGTGAGAACAGAGCAACTCTGAAAGTTCTCAAAGGCTTCTCAAAGGTGACATTTAAAGAGAAAAAAAAGTCACCCCTTAAGTATTGGGTTTTTGTAATTCCAGTAAGTGCATTCCTCATATGTCTCCTTTTTTCCCCTTAAACTCATTCTGAGGCCCTGTCAAAAGATGAAAAATGGAATTGAGATATTTTCAATGTTTTATAATGAATACATTTGCAAATTCTTTTCTAACACTGAGTTGTATGTTTCAATTGTAGCTCCTCTTCACACATACATGCGTACATAGAAACCTTCATTCCGTTTGCAATTGTTTATTAAGCACCTACTGTGTGCAAGGCACTGTGCTTGGTACTACTTATCAGATTTCCTCCATTGTATTCTGTGTGTTTAGTGAATGAGTTATTGATCAATTCTTCCCACCGGGGCAGACTTTATAGAGAAGGAACCGTGACAAGTGTTCTTAAGAAGGGTGGCATGCTCTCCAGCTGCATAGCAGGGAGGTGTGCCCTGGTCCAGGGGTCAGTGCAGGCTGCCCAGAGGAAGTGATGGCTCAGCGGAAACACAAGGACAGACCGAGCATGGGGTGGGGAAGGAGAAAGAGCATTTCATATGTGTGTCCCAAGACTGGGGCAAAGGTGGACTATTGAAGGACCAAAGGAGGGTGTGCGTAGCCAGAGCAGCAGAACGCAAAGAAGCACGGTAGGAGACGAGATTGGGCCAAGGCCTCCGAGCCCCTTTAACTCACATTGTGTTGTCTGCCAACTGATCCGTACAGCCTCCATTTTTATCTCGGACGTCAGTTTCTTCACACTTGATAGGCCAGTTTGGTTCAGTGGGCCTGGTGGAAATCCTGCTCATTGGCCATGCACACTGCTTGTTTAGACAGGCTTTACTATACTGTTACAAGAGACGTGTGCATGCGATCGCTCTCCTACCAGATGGGGCACTACCTTCGTGCATTCCTGCTTGAAGACTATCTTGATGACACATTCAGTAGCTGAGCTGGCCATGGATCAGAGGTGTTGTGGCACACTCAACATATGACGATTCACTTTAGGTCACTGTGGAAGAGAGATTCTTTATGTCTGTGCTAACTATATTTGAGGACCTAAAGACAACCATCAGACATGATATTACTGACTCCCAATCATGAACATGGAAGATTAGCAAATCGAAACACCTGGGTGGAGAGTGGAGTGCATTGCGACTACTCTGTAGACAGACGGGCTGGTAAATGTGACGTGGTGGCTCCTGCCTGTAATCCTAGCACTTAGTAGGATGAAACAGGAGGATCACAGGTTTGAGGCCAGCTTCAGACACTTAATGAGGCCATCAGCAACTTAAGACTGTTTTGAAAAAAACATATCTCTGGTGTTATTTAAGATATTTGATTACACGTGACAACGCACGCATATCTATGTTTATAGCAGCATGATTCACAATAGACAAACCATGAAACCAGCCTCGGTGTCCATCAACAGATGAATGATCACAACGCCGTGGTGGATACACTCAATGGAATTTTACTCAGCCACAACGAAGGACAAAATACGTCATTTGCCTGAAAATGGATAGAACTTGAGAATATTATACTCAGTTTCAGAAAGTGATTGGATGTTTTCTCTCATTTGTGGAAGGTAGATAGAAACTGGGAAACAGAGACCTCAGATAGAGGAGGAGAGACGCCAATGGAGTGATGGGGGAGAGGGGAGGGAGGAGGGCGATAGAGATGGAAAGAAGGCAACAGTGGAAATAATTCTATGTACATATGTGAAATTTCCAATGCCAGTCTTAATGATAGGTACAGGAAGGGCAGAAAGGGAGTGGGATTCAGAAGGACATGCACGATGTATTGTGTTCATGTGTATCCCTATCAGTCTGCACCTCAGTATGATGTCTAATTACAATATGCCACAAAGGCATTTGAAAACAAATGGAGGCAGGCGTGGTGGTGCACACTTATAATCCTAGTACTTGGGAGGCTAGAATTACAATTAAATCTTGCAATCCCAGTACTTGGGAGGATATCGCATAGGTTCGAAGTCAGCCTCAGCTACTTAGTGAGGCTCTTAGCAGCTTATGAGATACTGTTTTCAAATAAAATATAAAAAAAATAGGTCTGGGGGTATAGCCTAGAGGTAGAAGGCCCCTGGGTTCCATTTCCAGTACCAACCAACCAACAAATAAACAAATAAAACAAATGAAAAAATAAAGCTGGGGGTGTAGCTCAGAAGTAGAACGCCCCTGTGTTCAATCCCCAGTACTACAAAAATAAGATATCCAACAAACAACAACAACAACAGCAACAACAACAACAACAACAACAAACCTGTTAATACCAGATTGGCTTTGGAGCTATTTCTCCCGGTGTGTTTTCCCTGGATATGTATATGTATTATACTGCTTGCACTTGTGTGTGTGTGGAAGACACCCTAAATTTTCTCTCTCATGCAATATAAACGGGTTTATGGTTCTACAGTTGGAAACTCTGGAAAGTAAAGACTTGTCTGATAAAAATGAAAGACGTTACAGAAAGTTTCTGTAACCTGAGTTTTATTGAGCTTCACACTTTGCCTCTTGTACTTGGAATTCAAGTTTGCTTGCCTAATTCTCCAAAGAAATTATCAAGAAATATCTTGAATTTTGAAAATTGATATTCTAGAAAAAAGCCTAGATATTCTGTTTAAACTGATTCTATAACACATGTAAAATGTTTCATAAAATGTCTACAGCCGCACATATCTATCCAGTGAGTATATTGGCTTCACCCTCAAAATTTTTCTCTCAGTAGAAGCCAAACCACTGATTGCAGATTTTCTTCATGTATAGTAGCTACTTGAAAGATATTTCTGTCGAAAAGATATTATGCAAATTTTTAGTCTGCACTTGTTCTCCTTTTATTTCTAAAAGTTCAAAATATCATCAGAATATATCAACTTTAAACATTCCAATATATTTACAGTGTAAGGAATACACATTTTTTTACAAGTGTTCACTTTTTTCAGATAGTGGACATTTTAGATGATATAAAGAAATATATACGCTAGATATAGATGTTATTCTAAGTTTTCCTTACTCTTTTTTTTTTTTTTTGGTGGTACTGGGGTTCCTGGAAGCCCTTCTACCTCCGGGCTACACTCCCAGACCTATTTTATATTTTTGAAACAGGGTCTCTTACGCCAGCGCGGCTGGCTTCGAACCTGCACGATCCTCCTGTCTCCGCCTCCCAAGTGCGGGGATTACAAGCGTGCGTCACCACGCCTGGCCTACTCTTTTGTTTTTAAAAAATTATTTGAAAGATATATTATTATAACTATGGAGGATTACTATGGCAGTAAACCCATTTACATGGCTTAAAATGGTCTATGTCCTAGTCTGCTCTTGAGGCAGAAGATGCATCCAGGCTGCTATGGTAGTGATCAGGTTCAAACATTTATGGGATGATCTTTATTTTGTTGTTTGGGTTTAAAATGATTCCTTTATGGTATTAAACTTTTTCTTATATATTGCTTACATGCTTAAGTTTTGGTGAGCATTATGTTTATTGAATATATTTTAAAGTTTTTTTTTTTTCCAGTTGATGGGGTTTTTGAAAATGTTAAGGCAAAAAACAATGCATGGCCGGCCGGGCGTGGTGGCGCACGCTTGTAATCCCCGCGCTTGGGAGGCAGAGACAGGAGGATCGCACAGGTTTGAAGCCAGCTGTGCTGGCTTAAGAGACCCTGTTTCCAAAAAGGTATAAAATAGGTCTGAGAGTGTAGCCCAGAGGTAGAAGGGTTTCCAGGAACCCCAGTACCACAAAAAAAAATGCATGGCATACAAGATACAAAACAGTTTTGTTTAATTGGAATATTGAGAAGCTATGTTCTATTATATTAAAAATGAGTAAAAGTCAAATAGTTCTTATAGTTATTACTTTTTCTGACTTTTTCATATTTGATAAATTTATGTTACTCATGGGAATTACATAACATACTATTTATAGATACTTTATGCATATATTCATAATACATATGTAACAATAGAGCAGATTTTTTAAAATTTGTTTAATAGCTAGGTGTGATGGCCCATGCCTGTAATCGCAGTGTTTGGGAAGCTGAGGCAGGAGGATTATAGATTCAAAGCCAGCCTTAGTAACTTGGCGAGGCTCCCCAAAACATACCAAGAATCTGCCACAAAATAAAACATAAACTAGAGCTAGGGTATAGCTCAGAAGTAGACTGCCCCTTAGTTCAATCCCTAGTACCCCCACGTACACATACACAACAATTTGTTTAATATACATTGCTTTATATTGGAACTGAGATTTATGTGATTATTGAAAAATAGTGTGGGGAGTTTCTATATACCCCACACTCATTTTCTTCCATTATTAGCATCTTACTTTAGAATGTTACATTTGTCACAATTAACGAAACTCTATTACACACTCTTAGTAACTAAAGTCCATACCTTACCCTTCAGTTTCCCTCCAGTGTCAGTTTTGCACTGTAACCCTCGCACTTCCCTGGCCTCTTACTTGGGATAGTTCCTCAGACCTTCCGTATTTTGATGATTGTGTGTGTGTGGGGGGGGGGACTGGGGATGGAACACAGGGGCCTTCTACCTAGAAGCTACACCCCTTGAACTATCTTATATTTTACTTGGAAACAGGGTCTCACTAACTTGCTAAGAGCCTCACTAAGCTGCTGAGGCTGGCTTCAAACCTGTGATCCTTCTTTCTCAGCCTCTCAAGTACTGAGATTACAAGCATTCGCCACTGTGCCCGGCAGATGATCTTGAGAGTTCAGAGAAGCACTCAGCGGGCCTTTGGTGGACTATACACTCACTGGTGGTTCATGGGATGCATTTCTCTCTAGATTTCGGCAGTGTGTTTGGGGAGTCGGACCACAAAGGCACCATTCTCATCACACTGTCCTGGGGATGCTCTCAGTCAAGATGAGATACCACTGTTGACCTCAGCCTCAGCTTTCTCTCCTACCCCTTTTTTTTTTTTTTCCTTTCTTTTTTTTAATATAAGTATTTATTGGTGCATTGTATTTATACATCATAATGGAGTAAAAAGACTTGTGTAGACTCAAATGCACACATCACCCAGCCAGCCCCCACCCAGTCCCCACCTCACTGCCTCCCCATCCCTCCCTCCCGTGCTTGGTTTAGTGGTTGACTTCGATATGAATAAGTCCATCGTGTGCTTTAAAGTGTTTCCCTCTCCCCCTCCCGTCCCCACAGTTAGGAGCCTCATTTGCTCCTCTGTAGGATCCTTTTTCACCTGGAGCTCCTCCTAGGACCCCTTTCACCCTAGCTTTCACATATTAGGGAAAGCATCCGATTCCTTACTTCTTGCGAGTGACTAATCCCACCCCTTTTTCATATTGTCTTTTTGGGGAGTCATTATATGCAGTTCACTCTGAAGGAGTGGGGATTTACATTTCCTCTTTTGAACAGTACAGTATTTGTGTAAAGTATTCAGAATTTTTCAGCATGGGAGGTTTGTCTGTTATCATTTATTTATGCGATCATTTATACCTGTATGGACTCATTAATATCACATACTGTACGTTACAGTTCAGTAGTACACCATTGATTTTATTGCTTATGTTTTCCCCAGTTTGGACACTGAGAACTTTTTTGCTTGGCTCCTGTATCCCGTTGCATACATCAAATCTTCTGTGGCCATTTGTCTATTAAAGTCCTTTCTCACATTCGAGCAATACAAGATGCCTCAGGTCCGTGTATGTCTCAAGTCCTACGTGCTATTTCCCCAAGGATCCCAGTTCCTTTTGTTGGAGAATGTTGTTAGAAACCAGATCAAAATGAGTATTAAGTCATCTCCTGGCTTGTAGAGCCATTCAGGTAAAAAAATATTATAGAAGTTGTGTGTGTGTGTGTGTGTGTGTGTGTGTGTGTGTGTGTGAACATGCATGGCAATCTATGTATGTAATTTACTTTCTGGAGATGTTTTATATGTAACCATCTGCTTCTGTACCAGTTTCCATACCCGATCGTACCATCTCCAGCTCTAATCTATTACTACTTGCATCATTTGGGTCCTTTCCTAGCTTGCTGTAAACTTCCACTTGAGCCAGGTGAGAAACCTGGCTCCCACCATCTTCTGTCAAATTAGTTTTTAGTTCTATTGTCTGTGCTTAGTGATTTCAAAACTGTCAGGCCATGTCTCTGTGGGAAAACGACTTTACCAACCCTTGTACAGTATTTATGTACAATTTTTTTGTCTTTTATGATTAGAAAGCTCCACTCACTTTCAAACTTGGGCCAGGACCTTATTCCCCACATACTCAGTGAGCTGGTTTCTACATTTGTTGTACATTTAAACTGATTTGCTGGATTCTGCATTTTCCCTGGATATTTCCACCTTCTATGTGATCTGTTTCTTCTAAAGACCTTTAGTATGGTTATACTTGTGATGTAAAAGTATGTGTTTCGACAACTGCTAAATAGTTCTCATTTGTCATTGCCTTAAGTGTTATGGAACATATCACATAGAAACTCTACTTTGGGTACTAGTATTGAACCCAGGGGCCCTCTACCACTACGCTGAAGCCCCAGGCCCTTTAATTTTTTATTTTGAAATAGAGTCTCACTGAGTTGCTGAGGGTGACCTTGAACCTATGATCCTCCTGTCTCAGCCTCCGAAATACTAAGATTACAGGTGTACACCATACCTAGCTGGAGAGTCTTTTCTTTCCTAAAAAATTCCCTGTCCTTCACCTATTCAGGTCTCTTCCCATGGCCCCAAACTCCCAGCAGTCACTAATCTCCTTACCATCAACTATAAATCTTTTTCCAGTATATCATGGCAACTGTATGTAAGAGAATATGAGAGGGATGGCATGATGATTCTTTATACATTAAAAGTTATGTAAGAACTGGGGATGTCGCTCCATGCTAGAGAACATGCTTGCAGCAAGTAAAGCCCTACGTTCAAAACATAGCACCACACGCACACAAAAGGGCGGGGAGAAAGAGTGTTATCAATATTAACAAATGCCCATGTACGGCAGCATCCATAGTTCCAGTATTTAGGAGACTAAGACAGGAGAATTTCAGGTTTGAGGCAAATCTCAGCAATTTAGCAAGGTCCTCAGCAACTTAGTGAGACCCTGTTTCAAAATAAGAAACAAAATAGAGCTGGGGCTATGGCTGAATCCCTGAGTTCAACTTCAAGTACCAAAACAATTAAAAATGAACAAACAAAGGGAATTTGTTGTAGGTCAGATTTCACTGATGAATGAGATGACAAGTCCCTCAAAAGGAGGAGAATCCAGTACTGTGACACATTCTCCTATTTTTTCTCCATTTGAGAAAGTCTTGTGAGAAAAATCCTTGGGGACCGTGTCACATCCTGTTATATGTGGAATCTGTGCTCTGTGTTCAATTTTAAAAGTCACCCTGGTTTTTGGCTGTCACTGGCTGTCACAGAACAGTTATTGTCCACTCATTTTTTTTTCTTGCTACACCTGACTTTTCCTAATCCTTTGGATAAAGAATTGTCTGTGCCTGCTGCGGTTCCCAGATTTTTAGTTTTTTATGTTTATATTGGGATACATGATCCAAATGAAAGCCTAGGAACTCACCTTCTGCTTCCTTGAGACCTAAGGTCCAACACAGTCTACCTTGGTATGTTTTTATACAATCACATAGAATATCCAGGGGTTTTAGTTGTACTTCTCAGAAGGAATATGGAAAGGATTTTAACTCTGAAAAAAAAATTTCTAGACAAAGAAAATGTAGTGTCTTGCTAGGTATGACATTATTGGGTGACTAGATCAAAGACTGAAGTAGAAACTCTAGAGACAGAATCAAAATATGAAAAAAGAGGTCAGCTGGATTACTTAAATGGCTTCAGAAATCTTGGCTTATTATTTCAGGAAGATATATATATTCACTTCAAACATATGAAAGTTAAATTCCAAGTGCGTCTCTCTAATTTGAAGTGGCTCTATCATTTTAGTATTTTTATTGCCTTTTTTCCGTGACCCCAAAGGAAGGCGGGCATGAAGTGTGAGTCAAACACTGTAAAAGCAAACATGCGTCCATGAGCCAAGGGGCCAGTGTGTGTTATGTAGGACAAGCAATTCAAAGTTGGGAAAAAGGTTAAATTATAAGAAGAAAAAATTTCTTCTGTTTCTGTCATGTAGCCATTTTTAAATTAGTGTCTATTTTTCACTATTATTGATTATAATTATAAAATTATAATTATAATTTTATAATTATATAAATATAATTTTATAAATATAATTTTAAATTATATTTAAATTTTAAAATAATTTAAAATTTAAAATAATTTAAAATTTAAAATTTATAAGATTTTAAATCTTATAAATATAATTATATAAATATAATTTTAAAATTATGGTTATAATTATAAAATTATAATTATAATATTTTCTTGAGTTATTGGATTTAAAGGCTACATGCATGCTGGGGAGATGACTCGGTGGTAGAGTGCTTGTCTAGCACGCACAAGGTTCTGGTTTCTATCCCCAGCACTGCCAAAATAAGTAAATAAAATTTACATAAATGCAAAGCATAGGTCCTTAGGCATCATCAGATTCATGGGTGGAATTGAGAGATTTTTATCTTTCTCAATTTACAAAGAATGTTAATAAGCAAATTAATAAGTAAAGTAACACTATGCATGAAAGCAAAACTTGGAAATTGATTACATAAGCACTATTTTAAAAATTATTTTGTTAAGAACATGTGTGTATGTGTGTGTGTGAGAGAGAGAGACAGAGACAGAGAGACAGAGAGAGAGAACGAACTTTATAGTAATTTAGTTTTACAAATTCTGCATTCGATTTTTACCTACACAGAGCAGGCTCTGTCTTTTCCTCAAAAAATCACCAATGTCTAACATTATAACTGGGAGTATATGGGCATTAAATTTTGTCTTAACAAGCCGGGCATGGTGTCGCACGCTTGTAATCCCAGCATTTGGGAGGCTGAGACCTGAGGATTGCAGTTCGAGGACAGCCTCAGCTACTTAGTGAGGCCCTCTGCAACTTAGTAAGACCCTGTTTCAAAATAAAGAATAAAAAATGGGGCAGGGAGTGTAGCTTGGAGGTCAAATGCCCCTGGCTTCCATCCCCAGACCCGCAAAAAAAAAAAAAAAAAATTTGTCTTAACAAATGATGAGTAGATGGATAAATACAGAATAAAACAATCTACCATGCACATTTGGATGAGACTTTGGTAATTATAAAGATAAAAGTTGATGTTAGATCCAGTGTGGAACAGTAGCAAGCATATTAGAATGCCATCTCCAGTACCCAATCATGGATGGTCTTCAAAATCATCTGCCTTCATCTTTTATTCCTACCACATAATATAAGTGACTACTACATTCCACTTTTTAAAAATAGAATTCCAGTTCTAAGAGTTAAGCAGTGGTTCATATTTTATTGATTAAAGGTATCACATGGCCCTTGGTGCCACTTTTTGTAATTCCTTTGGGCGCTTGGAATAGCTAATGAGTGGTTCCATAGGCTGCAGAGGCAGACGCATAGAGAAAGCTACTGAAGTCTATAAATTAAGACGGGCTTCCAGCCTAGGCCTCTGTTAGTGCTAAGTGCCAGACACGGGAACTACTTTAATCTTTAACTGAACTAATCATCTCTTTGATTCCAAATCACTAAAACACCACTGAGATTCAGAGATTAACTTTGAAAAGAACTTCTCTTTAGTCATCAAAAAGATATGAAATTCCATTAATTAGTGTGAATTTCTCACGCCCTTCAATGCAGAAGTTATATGAATCTCAAAGTGTAAAGATCTGTTGTTATTTTGGAAAGGATGCTGAAACATCTATCTACAAACTCTTAGTTGTTTTGTAAAGTTAACTGTGAATTAATTGCTGTATAGTTCCACTTTTTATCTGGAGCCGCACACAGAAAGCGCCATGTGATCGAATAGCGATCTGTCCCTCAAGTATAAGGCATCGGCCATCTTTATTAACATTAATTCCGTCAAAGCATGAAACAGTGAATGTAGAATTCCTTTGCATCCCCTCTTCGGACATGTCTCTTTTTTCTTTACCCTTATACAGTTCTTGGTGTGTTTCCTTCCATACCGCCCGCAACCCCTCCCCACGACTTAGAGTGGTAGTAATACCTCACATATTACCATAGTATTATTTGAACTGTTTCCTTTTTACAATTCCCTCTCCTAATTCCCTTCAACGACTCTACAGGTCTCTCTCTGCATTATTTAAAACCTTTATATTTCCTATTCTCTCTCTAATTTTCATACGAGAGAAAATGTATCACCTTTGACTTTCCGAGTCTGGCTGATCCCACTTAGCAAAATGTTCTCCAGTTCCATCCATTTTCCTGCAAATGGTATGATTTTGTTCTTCTCTGTGGCCGAGTAAAGTGACAGACACCTGAGCTGGTTCCATGATTTGGCTGTCATGAACTGTGGTGCTATAAACATGGATATGCATGTAATACTGTAGTATCCTGACTTTAGTTCTGTAGGAAAGGTACCCAGGACTGATATAGCTGGGTCACAGATTTACTCAGCTTAGACAATACACCAGGATATGCGAATAAAATAATTTAAAAATAAGCTTAAAATCTCATCAGAAAGAGAAGATTGCTGCCCAGAACTACAAACCCAGAATTTCTATAAGTTAAGATTTTATCCAATATAAAAAAGTTTGTGTGAATGCAAGAACAGGTGAATTTAACTGAGTTCAACACTAATAATCTCATCTCTGAAAATACCAAGCAAATTTGTGGCATTGCTTTTGGGAAATATAGATGTAGATTAATATGCCTCTGTTATGGTGAGATAAACTATCATGGATATTATCAGCATTCCAATCTTTCTTTTTCTTTCTTATCTCTCTGTCTCTCTCTCTGTCTCTCTCTGTGTCTCTCTCTCTCTTGCTCTGTGTGTGTGTGTGTGTGTGTGTGTGTGTTTGTGTGTTTGCTATTGATTTAATCCAGGGGTGTTCTGCCTTTGAGCTACATCCCCATTCCTTTTTTTATTTTTAAAACAGGGTCTTGCTGATGTATGGCTTGCTGGTGGCACCTTGACCCTGAAATTCTCCTGTCCCGGCTTCTCGAGTACCATGGGATTGCAGACAGGTGCCATTGTGCTCAGCTTCTTTGTCTTTTATTTTTTATTTACTTTCTTTCCTTTTCAATTTTCAATGGTCAAAAGCATTGTACTTTTAGGAAAAAGTACATTTTCTCCTAAATGTACTGAATTTTTTCTTATTATATGTTTAATTATTTTCCTTCTTAATTTCAGACAGATAAAGGATTATCAGAATTATGGCAACAAAGTATGCAGAACCCTGACAGTCACTGGAAGAGAGCTGCCATCCTGCTGGGGAAGCTAAGGAATTTTGAAGTCATATTTCAAGGAATCAGGACAAGAGACCTGGGAGGAGGTGCTGCAATTGATGATATTGAGTTTATAAACTGCACAACTGGTGAGTTTCTGGAAAGCTTGTCATATGGAAGCTCATTTAGAATGCGACCATTTTTCTATTTGGTAAACACCTTTACACGGTTCCACTGTGTGTATTTTGTATAGAGGCATACAGGAATCATTTAAAAAGTATAATTTCATAATGGTAAAATAACAACTTATTAAGAGGTAATATCTCAGTGCATTTGGGCTGTTTTAACAACATAGATCAAAGCAGGCAGCCTCTGAGCAACAGAAAATGACTTCTCACGGTCCAGGGGTTGGGAAGTCCAAGGACTGGCCCTGGTTCAGTGCCTGTGGAGGGTTTGTTTCAAGTTCCTACTTAATGCTTTCCTGCTGTGTCCCCAGATGGTGGAAGGACATGACTTCCCAGGGCCTGTGTTAGGAGGGCATTAATTCCACGAATGTTCGCCCCGTTCCCATGACCTCCCCGAAAGTTCTACTTCCTAAGAGCATCACCTTGGAGGTTTGGGCTTAGTGAGTGCCTGAATTGAGGTGGACATACATCCTGAGGTCACAACGTTACCTCCCCATTCTTCATTATAAAAGCGACCCCTCCTCTTTCCGTACTGTCCCCTTTCTAAAATGTAGAAGCATTCCTCTTTAAATTTACTTTTAACACAATACAAAATGTGAGCCTCAGGTTTACATCTAATATTCTATTTTAAATTAGTGAAAAATGAACCAGTCAAAAAATTAGAAGCTGGCTATTAGTGAACATAAGAGAAATAAATTTTGCCAGGAAAAATTGAGGCAGAATTTGCGTTGAAAATTACGCTTAGGAGATTTAAAATGCCATTCCAGCATATGAATAATAACTTTTAAAAAATCACTCTTTTCTCATGCTTCTAAATGTGAAGTATAACTACACTTAGAATTTCTTTACAGAACTATGCAAAAATGTCAAAAATAATTATAAATACATTTGTATAATTTCAGTTTGCAATGTTCTTTCAGAAGAATTGTTCCATTTAATTTTCAGAATAGTCCTATGTGATATATACTGCCAATGAAAGAGATGCCTTCTGTGGTTTTCTACACCCAAGAGCTAAACCAGCATATTATTTCATTTTATTGTTGCTTGTGTATTAAAATATCACTTCAGTGAGGCAGCTCAAAAATGTTTTTGGTGATGTCATAGCATCTGTTCGTTTTATGAGCAATGCTGCTTCCAAGGATTCTGCTTTGTTAGAAATAAGTTCTTTAAAGTTTTACCCCACCCCTTCTAGAAATGGTGGTATAATTCAGCTACCTTATATATGTTCCATAAAATTAGAACTTTATCATCTAGATACCACATAACTCTAGTTAATCTATGTCATGCAAGAGTCAAAATTTAGGCTTGGCTGAGCATAGTGACACACGTCTGTAATCCCAATAATGAGAAACTGAGACAGGAGGAATTGTAGGTTCGAAGCCAGCCTCATAGATTTTGTGAGTCCCCCAACAACTTAGTGAAACCCTGTTTCCAAATAAAAAATAAAATAGGGCAAGGGGTATAGTTCGGAGGTAGAAAGCTCCTGAGTTCAATCTCCAGAACCACACACAAAAATATCTAGTGTTGAAACCCTTTGGACAGGAAGCCAGGACGAGATGAAATGCTACTAAGCACAACATTAAGAGGGAAACTTAGATGTGAGCGTGAGTTTCTTAAACTCTTTCCTAGTAAATGTCACAGTGGTCTGTCCAAGTGCACACTAAGAAGTGTGTTTTCTATTTGCACAAGTTGATAAAGAACCAAGCAACTTATAGAAAAATAAGTGATGGGTTATAAATTTAATATCTCTAAAAATGTAAGTTTTTAGAAATGTAAGTTTTCCAGGACTTCTCTGGAAACTGTTTCTGAGACAACTGGTAAACCTGGAACCTCAGGCTATGATCCAATAATTCTGTAAGACACTGCCTTTCCTACTGAAAATCTCTATATGTCATTGAATGATGAACAGTTTTCAGGTCAGAGAAAAGGAAGAAATACTTTAGGGAATACAAAATATTTCCAGAAGTCAATAACATCTACTGAGTAGACAGTCGCTCCTCTGCCTTTCTGTAAATTTATACATAGCAAAGTACATGATATCCCCCAAATCATCTTACATGTGAAAAGAAAGAAATACCTTGAGAATAAAATGAGATAATCCAGCACCATTATAGTTTTAGATGTTTAGTGCAGAATCTTTAGACCTTACCTGAACAGATTTTTTTTTTATTATAGCAAATTTCACATCTTGCCTTTTATTACTCTTAAAAACTGTAGGCATGACTTCTAAGTGTCCTTTAAACAGTAATTGAGCGAGAGTAAAAAATAGTGGATGATGATAATAATTTCAGTGCAACATGGCTGCAGATTCAAATTGAACTTGGGAGATCACAAAACAGAGATTTCACTGTGTAAAGTTCATGAGCAAATAAGTCTGTAAAAAGAACCTGCAGGATTTGACTTGAAATATTTCCTTCTCCACTTAATTTAGATGAAGAACTGTGTTTCTTAGCACCTGAGTGCTCCAAGGGTTATATGCAGATTGCATACATTTCTCTTTTAAAGTAAATATTGAGCCGGGCGTGGTGGCACAAGCTTGTAATTCCTGAGCTTGGGAGGCGGAGACAGGAGGATCGCGCAGGTTCGAAGCCAGCCGCACTGGTGTAAGAGACCCTGTTTCCAAATAAAAAAATATAAAATGGGTCTGGGAGTGTAGCCCGGAGGGAGAAGGGCTTCCAAGAACCCCAGTACCACCAAATAAATAAATAAATAAATAAATAAATAAATAAATAAATAAATAAAATATTGACAAAAAATCAAAAGATGATACTAAGTAGAAAGAAACCAAATACCTCACACTAACAAAATACTAAAAATCAACATTTCTTTTTAATATGTATAATAGTGAATGGCTAAAGAACAAGCAGCGCTTCATAATGTAATGTTGAGTAAACGACTGGGTGGATGATGTTACGATTTGGATCCCGAATGCCCCTGGGAAGCATCTCATGTTTTCACTATCCAAAAATGTTGAGAGGTGAAAGCAGTGCATCATGGTTTGAATTTCATAGTTTTGTAAAGCCTTGATGAGCAGTGATTTGAGCGGATCCATTGGGTGGGTGGGGACACAGGCAGGGGTGTGGCCGTGGGATCACAATGTCCCTGTTCCCTTGTTTGCTCTGCCTCTGGGTTCCAGCCTCCGTGCTGTGACAGTAGGCCCCTGCCGCTGCTACTGCTGGTCATTTATACGCTGGAGACAGTAGAGTACTAGAAACCAGGTGTGCAAATCTTAAAATATGTGTGAAAGTTCAGAACAGAGAATATGCCTCTTCAGGGAGTTCCACACTGCAGGCCAAGGCAGAAAATCAACAGTGATGTACAATGTTGTATCATAGTGGATGATAGAAGGGGCAGATAATTAGTGCCCTGATAAGAGAGGCTAGAAGCTGCCTCTTTGGAAGTCACAGCCGAGCAAAGGCCTGAATGAAACGAGAAGGCAACACTGGGAACCTCTCAGGGAAGAGTCATCCAGGCCTGGGCACCAGCAGGGCAGATTTACTAGAGGGTGACCACATTGCTGGAGCAGAACCAGGGTGGAGAGGCGATGATGGGCCTTATCACTGTAAACCTGTTCTGTACGGAGGACTGAGGGCCTTCTCACATTGTGGGATGCAGGACTCGGGACGCAGGGCCTTCACACGGCAGTAGGGTCTCAGGCTTCCTAGGTTTACTTGCTGTGTAACACTGAACAATGGGCGACATCAGATACATCAGTAATGTTCCTCATATTTTAAAACATTGTAAATCCTGTTTTTAAATATTTTTATATTCAAAACAATCTCCATTGTTACAAGTATGTCTTATTTTAGATTCAGAAAACTTTTTAGAGGAAGAAGAGAAAAGCAAACTTTATCTGTGATTGTTACAGAACTTGAACCGGATTCATGTCGTAACAGTTTATCTGATTATATAGGACTATTTTTAGTCTAGGTTTTCTTAACACACTGCAGAGCACCTTTTGTACCTACAGCTAATTTTATTTTGCCTGAGCTGATATAATTTGTTAAACATATACTTTATGTCAAAGCCAATTCCTATCTTTAAATAAACCTGGTACTTTAAGCATTATTTATTAGCTAATAAAAATGCCCACCTCTTCTCAAGTGAAAAAATAGTTTTATTCATAGTAAGAAACTATATTTATGGAAAAATATCTTTTATTAATTAACAAGGTCAAGGTTGGGTTTAAAATATTGTATTAATATTTGTATATATATTAATTTTATTCCTCTTTCAACTTATATATTAGTATCAGTAACACATTCATATATAAGTGCATATATTATGGGGATTTGATACATTTATCTAGAATATGTGCTTTGAACTCTTCTAACTATTCAATATATATATGTTGGGAATATATGTATATATGTTGGATATACATATATGTTGAATGTATATATGTGTATATATAAAACAGATAATATTTTATATCTATATAAATCTATATCTGTTAGATATATATGTTGAATATATATATATATATATATATGTTGAATGTATATACATATACACACGCATGCATATTTTTATATATATCAGAAGTGGATATGAACATTAGTAATTTTGACTTTCTGGTCCATGAAAGTAAAAAATTTTATTGGTTGAAACATGTTGATTCTTCATCAACAAGAGAGAATGGTGATATCATTGTCATTAATTTATGTACAAATATCATGTTCTTTTTAACTTACTGAGATATGAGGCAGAGATAGATACTATCCTAAAAAAAAGCATTTTTTCTCCCAATTCTTCCTTTAAGATGGATGTAGCCTGGGAATAGATCTAGCTCGTGTACTGAAGACAGCAGCATGTGTAACATGAGAGCTCGCACTTCCATTTTGGACCACCTAGAACCTGGTGCATGGTTCCCACAGCTCAGAACTGTTTCATTTTGGATTCAAGAAGAAATACCTCTGGTCTCTCCCTGTGTATTACCAGGAGCCTCATGCCACAGATGCCACATCTATGTCCCCATGTCCTCCTCGTTTTGTGTAGGGCAGCCTTTCTCTGCTAACTTGTGACCCCAAACAACAAGCAAGCAAACATAAGTACTAATCTAATCTAATCTAATCCACTGTACAAACAACACAATTTCCAGTGCTACATTGAGAAACATTATTGAAAGTTAGAGTTACTAACTCTGTATATACGGAGAGAGTTGTATTTGACATTGGGTTTTCAGTGTAGCAGTCTTGGATACAAGCACATTATTGTGTGTTAGATCACATCATAAGGATTCTGTTTGCTTAATTAATGACTAAAAGAAATTACAATTAAGTTACTCATTCTGTGTTGGTTTATTCAACCTAAAGATGTTCAGTCTCAGACTGTAATGGTTTGGATTTGGACCCCCATCCCTCAGGGAAACAAGGTAGCAATGTTGGAGGAGAGGCTTGGTTGCTAAGGCAGAGCCTCTGGGATAGTTGCCTTGAGGATTATATGAGAGCCGCTCCTCCTGCTGTTCTCTCTGTGCGATTCCATGATGTGAGAGCCTAATCTTTCTCTGGTCCCCACCGCCATGTCCTGAACTCAACAGACCCGGCCTCACATGAACTAAATCTCCAAAAAAGTGTGATCAAATAAATATTCCTTCCCCTAAGTTGTGTGATGAGTTGTTTCCGCTTACAGCAGTGAGAATGTTGACCAAGGGAGACTTTAATCCTCTGCATGTGTTGAGAGGGAGCTCACGGCATTCCCGTCCTATCCTTACGAGTCAAATCCTCAGGCTGAGTAAAGCTGACCCTAGGAGGAAGTCTGAACTAAGCGGTGCCAGCTGTGTTTCTCACTTTCTTTTACTGCTGGACTTGATCTGCAATGGACTTCAGGACAAAAGCCTCTCGCTAGCCTTTACAGACACATTATTTGCTGCTTGTAAAATCAGGGAGTAGTTCTTCTTTATGGATCAGTGCCATTTTTTTTTAAACAAAAGGACTATGTGATTGAGCTTATTATATCTTTAATGAGCAATTTCAAATTAAAAAATTAAAGGCATGGGTAGATCTAATTACTTTTATATTGTATTCAAGTAAACCATTTGTTGCATACCTAGGAAATACACGATGCTACTTTATCTTTCAATAAAATTGAGAAAATTAGCATTTTAATGTTAAAAAGGTCTCTGTTCGAAGGTGTAATTTTAATCATATCATAATTATAAGTGAAATATTTTAATTAACATGGCTATGCTTGATTGTAATCCAAGCACAATGATATAACTTTGTTCATTCATAATATTAAAAAATAATTACTTGACTAGACATTTTAGTAAGTCTTAAATAGCCCTTGAAATATCCCTAGGTTTCAATGAAGGCAACTGTAAATCTGAATGCTAACATTATCCTCAGTTCATATAATTTCTAATTAGAATTGGTTTCCATCATAATGAACTTTTTCACACTTATTGTCTGGATCAGTAAAACCATTTCCTGAGGTATCTGTGACAATATAGTGTTTTAAGTTTAATTAAACTATATTATGCTCATTATTTTCTATACTAAAATAGACATTAACGAAAATGTTGACCAAATCAGACTTTAAATCTTTAAGTATCAATGAGATTTTAATTTTTTTATTTGTCTATTTTTTTATACTAGAGATTGACCCCAGGAGCATTCTACCTCTGAGGTATACCCCCAGACCTTTTTAGTTTTCTTTTTTTTTTAAACAAGGTCTCACTAGGTTGCTAAGAGTCTCACTAAATTTCTGAGGCTGGTCTTAAAATGGCAATCCTCCTGTCTCATCCTAGATTTCCATTTTATATTCACATATGTGTATTTTTATTTTAAATTACACACTTGAAAGATGTGTTATGCAGTCCTAAAATATTAGTATGAATATATAGTAACATATAAGAAACATAAGCTTCATATATGCTAAAATAAGTAAGTGAACTCAAGGCCGTTATAGCTGGTGAGATAAACCAAACGTATAGAAACAGGTTATAATAAAATCCATAGCCAGTGGGTGCGCCCAAATATTACCCAAGGCTAGACACCAACTCTTGACTGATATATTTGATGTAACATCCACAAGCACACATAGAGTGATTTCTATAATATATGTGTTTCTGAAAACCTCCTGTTTTGAATAATGTGAAGAGAGTAGGCACAAAGGCACATACCTCACAATTCCACTCAGGACTTGGGAGGCTGTGCCGGGAGGATCGCACGTTAGAGACCAGCCTCAGCAACTTAGGGATACCCTATTGCAAAATAAAAATAAAATAGTCTGAGAGTGTAGCTCAGACGTAGAACAACCCTGGGTTCCAACCCCAGAGCTAGAAGAAAAACAAAAAAACGAAGGCTAATGGGAAAATAAGGTTGGGGTAGTCTATTATTATCAAATAGAACCAGTATAAACACGAACCATCATAAAAAATATTGTCACAGTTTAAAGTGTCAAAAATTCCTAATAAGTAGAGGAACTCCAGTAAACATGCGACTCTACCTTAAGAAGTGAGGGGAGGGGAGGTAAGGAGTCTTGATAGAGGAGTGGTTAACAAATGCTGAAGGCTAGCCCCAGGGGAGCACTGGCGGGGTCTGGGAGAAGGTGTGGCCAGGAGGAAGAATTAATGAAGGAAATATCTGCATTGATGTTATGGATGTAGAAAAAACATATCAGTGCCAGTCTCAATATCCTGTACTGGAAAGATGAGGGAGCTGGGGCGGGGGAGGGGCTCGCCAAGTGTCATATGCGTGGGATGTCCTGGTCACTCGGAGCTGCATTATAATGCAAGACAGCAATGTACTAATCAAAGTATATATTTTTAAAAAGCTTAAGGATGCAGAAATATGGAGACAAGCGGGGAGTGTCCCAACACTGAGCTGAATTGTTCAATAAGTAAATACTGCCCGAAGGGAACACCTGGCTAGACAGCCAAGGAGCCACGGAGCACAGGCTGTGGGATTCTGGATTCCTCCAGGACACGTGCGGCTTGGCTGGGAGTGTACCGTGCAAGTTCCGTGTGCTGTGCCTCGGTTGCATGGATAGTAACATGGTGGGGAAAATCACACATGAATCCACACAATTCTGTGGTATGCCGAGCTAATTTCCCCATCAGTCAATCCCGTATCAACTCCGCTGTTCTTCAGTATTGGGCACTGGATAAATCAATCAAGACAACAGAATCGAGCAATGAATGGAAGCCCAGGTCAAACTAGACCGCACACAGTTCTATTTCAGGAAGAAAGGAGGGTATTTAATATGGGATAGATTCTTGAGGAATTTGAATCAAATGAATCAAGTTGACTAGAGAGTTGGAAAGGAAGAGTAGGAAATTCCTCTGAATTCTCAGAGGAACTGGGAAATTAAGAGTTTGAGATTGGCTGATTAAAAGATCAGAAAGGGGCTCAGAAAAAGAGACCGAGTGTGATTTGGCATTCTTTCCACTGGCTTAATTTTGGATATTTTAGTCTTTGTGCTTACTTGTGCTAATTTGTGGAAAATCTGAACATTAATGAGGTTTACTCTAATATCAGACATGCAGGAGTTTTTAAATTTAAGGGTGCAAGGAACATTCTGGGTCCCCAGATCAGCAGTGTAGACCAGCATTGGGAAGGCATAACCACAGACTGGAGATTGAAAGGGAACCTTTCAGCTGCGGTCTGTGTACATTTCACCTTTTCCACCTGCTTCTCTTCCCCTCTCTGTGGAACCAGCTTTCTCTGCTTCACCATATGTGGGCAGAAAACATAACTGAATAGACTCAAGTGCCTGGACCACTGCTGCAGAATCCTTTTGTTATAATTCTACATTCTCAGATTGACCTATCTGATCCAAATGCACCTGCATACCAGTTAACTCTGGTCAGACAGTAGGGACACACGTATACTCATACCTCCTGCCCCCTCAGTGGCCATGCCACTGAGACTGGACATGCACATTCTACTAGCCATTTATTTTTTTGCTTCCTGTGTTCTGAACCTTCCTAAATAGAGTAAATAACTTGATCTCAAGTGCACTTTTCAAATGAAAATAAGTCCAGAGGCCCCTTCCCCCTAAAAAATTCTTTATAGAGTTCGCACATTGGTCAGTATACATCTTATGTAGTCATCCCAGGCCAGGTGCCAGGTACCAGAGACTATAAACAGCCACTCTGCCTCAGACCTTACTGAAAGTATTCAAACTCACCAATCAGAAACCTGCTCCTTTGATAAACCACAATAAAGGCAGTTGCCCTGATCCTTCCATCTTCTTCTTCCTCCTGATCAACCCTAGAGCTCCCCTGTGTAGAAGCCCGGGTGGTGGAGTTTGTCTCCTCTTGAGATTTCAGATTATAATAACCCTATCCGTGAGAGGCACCTAAATAAAAATAAAGCATATGCTAAAACAGACATTCACAATCAGCTCATTGAAAATATATTCCTAGGTCATTATATCCTTTTTCCAGGAAATAGTAATAAACCACCTCCTATAAACCAGTGTTGAAGGAGATTACAAAGATAGGATGATTATTCTAATAACTGGCTAGTTTAAGGTCTCTGCAAAACCAGTGCACTGAAGTGAACTATAGTGGTTTTGTGGGAATGGAGAAGGGGAGATGAGTGCATGAAATATGCGGGAAGAGAGACGACTTGGGAAGGCTGCACCAGCTCCAGCATACCATGGCTCCCATTCCACTGGGGGAAAAGAAAAAGTCGAAGAGCACATGCCAGCATTTTTAATAATATTTTTTCTTAGCTGGGCGTGGTGGTGCACCCTTGTATTCCCAGCATTTGGGAGGCTGAGGCAGGAGGACCGCGGTTCTCAGACACTCTCAACTACTTAGTGAGGCTCTTTGCCACTCAGTGAGACCCTGTTTCAAAATAAAGAATGAAAAATAGGGCTGAGGGTGTAGCTCACAGGTAGAATGCCTCTGGGTTCAATTCTCAGCACCACAGAAAATTTATACACACACACACACACACACACACATTCTTGAAGATGTTGCACATCAATGGCACTTATAACCTAATTAGACAAAATTTATTTGCAGTCAATCATCAAGAATTTTAGGAAATGTGTGTATTCAAAATAAAGTTTTATTACTAAGGAAGAGTAAGGAAGCAGATATTTCATTAAGAACTCTTGGCTTACCACAAGTTCCTCGAAGGTAATTTGTGAGTTTAGGAATATGAAAACTTTTACGACTTTATGCATATAGTTACCCCTTGTTCTACATTGGATATTGGTTCCAGGGTCTTTCGTGGGTACGAAAATTCATGGATGCTCAAGTTGCTTATATTAAAAGGTGCATTATGTGCATATAAATTCTGCACATTCTCCCACATACTTGAATAATCTCTCGATTACTTACAGTGCTTAATGCAATGTAAATGCTATGTAAATAGTTGTCTTACTGCATTTTTAGGTAATAATAACAAGACAATAAATTCCACCCGCATTCAAACCAGAATGAATTTTTCCAAATGTTTTGCATCCTGGTTTGACCGAATCCACAGATATGGAACACGCAAATGCAGGAGACCAAGTATGTTGCCAATTAAGAACACATATAAAAATTTTTATACGAAAGATATAATGTCCTAAGGATATTTTTTTAATCTGAGTTAAAATAGCAACATTTTCCAGCGTTTTTTGCTGTGAGCTCTCTGTTGAAGTGGCTTGTTCCTTGTTTCTCCATAGTGCTTGGATATGACCTTACCTCTATAATTCAAAAACCTTGGACCTTCCTTACAACACTACCACCTCCATCAAAATTTCTTTCCCCTTTGGATTTACTTAAAATAAATTTCTGTACATTATCACTGAAAATGGTTTCTGTTCATTTTTGACAAGGAATGTTTTCCTAACCTACTACCTAAATAGTGATTTTATACTTTTATTCGTTCACTATAGTCTCACATCATAGTGTAAATTGGAGTGATACTGACGTACATGCACATGGCACTTGGCGAGCTTTCCCCTGGCTTCCTCCCTGTACCTCCTTTCCCAGCGAGAATATTGAGATCCACATTGTTTTCTCACATATGTGCACAGTGTTGGTGCTAATAATTCCTTCATTGATCCTCCCTGTCACTCGCACTTCCCCCAGACCAACCTCCCCGGATCCACTGGGCTTTCTACTCCAATTATCTGAAGTATCTCTGCATCCTGATTATTCCCTAGCCCATGAGAGAAGACATATGACTCTTCACTTTCTGTGCCTGGATATTCTCACTTAACATAATGTTCTCCAGGTCCATCTATTTTTCTGCAAATGGCATAATTTTGTTCTTTATTGCTGAGTAGAATTCCATTGTGTGGGTATCTCATAATTTCGTAATCCATTCATCTATTGATGGGCATCTGAGTTAGTTCCATAATTTAGCTATTGTGAATTGGTCTGCTATGAACATGGATAGGCATATTGTAATATAATTTTCTGATTTCAATCCCACTGGAAAGATACCAAGGAGTGGTAGAGCTGGATCGTATGGTGGATCCATTTCCATTTATCTGAGGAATCTTCACACTGAGCTCTGTAGCAGCTGCATTAATTCACTATCCCAACAGTATACAAGAGTTCCTATTTCCCCATATCCTCAGCTGCATTTATTGCTTTTATTTATATTTATGATTAACACTGAGATTAAAATATTTTTTAAAAACTTATATGCTTCTTAAAGGCCTCCATTGTTTCCCCTTGAGAATTGCCCATTCGTTTTTTTGTTTAGACTGAGAATTTATTTTATTTTTTCAAATTCTTTTATTGATGTGTTGTATTCATATATCAAAATGGGATAAAAAAAATTTGTGTAGACATGCATGCACACATCGCCCAGTGAGCCCCTACACAATCCCCACCCCATTCCCTCCCCATCCCTCCTTCCCACTCTTGGCTGAGTAAAATTCCATTGTGTATATATCCGAGTTTTGTATTTCATTCATCTGTTGATGGGCATCTTTCCTGGTTCCACAGTTTGGCAATAGTGAATTGTGCAGCTATGAACATAGATACACATGCATTAGTTTGGTAGTTTGGTTTCCTTCCTTTTGGGTAGATACCCAACAGTGGTATTGCTGGATCAAATGGTAGATTTGTTCCCATTCTTCTGAGGATCCTCCAACGCTGTTTTCCAAAGTGGTTGCACTAATTTGCAATCCCACCAACAATGTCTTAGAGTTCCTACTTCTCCACATCCTCACCAGCATCTGTTTTTGTTTGTGTTTTGAATGATTGCCATTCTAGTTGGAGATAGGTGAAATCTCAGGGTAGTTTTGATTTATATCTCTCTCATTGCCAAATATGTTGAACATTTTTTCATGTATTTATTGGCCATTTGCATTTTTTCTTTTGTGAACTGTCTATTTCACTTGCCCCTCTGTATATTTCAGATATAAGTCCTCTATCAGAGGAGTAGGTAGAAAACACCTTCTCCCATTCTGTTGGCTCTCGATTGAGGTTCTTGACAGTTTCCTTTGCTGAACAAAACCTCTTCAGTTTAATGAAATCCCACGTATTGATTCACCTTTTAGTTTGTTGTGATTTTAGGGTCTTGTTGAGAAAGATTTTATCTGTGTCTATGTGTTGCAGTGTTGGACCTATGTCCTCTTCAAGGAGCTTAAAGGCCTCTGGTCTAATTTCCAAGACTTTGATCCATCTTGAATTGACTCTTGTACAGGGTGAGAAAGTGGGATTAATTTCCAATTTTCTGCATATGGTTAACCACTTTTGCCAACACCATTTGTTGAACAGACTATCTTTTTTCCAGTGTATGTTTTTGGCCCCTTTGTCAAAAATCATTGGATGAAAGTGTGTGGTTTTCTTTCTGCGTCTTCTGTTTTGCTCCATTGGCCTATGCATCTGTTTTTGTGCCAATACCATGCTGTTTTTATTACAAGGGCTTTGTAGTATCGTTTAAAATCAGGTATTGTGATTCCTCCTGCATGGTTTTTGTTGCTGAGAACAACTTTGTCTATCCTGTGTTTTTTTGTTGTTCCAAATGAATTTAAGTAGTGCTTTTTCTATGTCTGTGAGGAATATTCTTGGTAATTTAATGGGTACTGTGTTGAATCTGTAGATCACTTTTGGAAGGATGGCCATTTTGATGATATTTATTCTGCCTATCCATGAACATAGAAGATCTTTCTATCTTCTAAGATCTTCTTCAGTTTCTTTTTTTTAAATTTTTTTATAATTTTCTTTGTAGAGGTCTTTTACCTCCTTGGTTAAGTTTATTTCTATTTTATTTTTTGTGGGAAATACTTAGTGGAAGTGTTTTCTGAATTTTCTTTTCAGTGGATTTATGGTTGGTGTACAATAAAGCTTCTGATTTTTTAAGATTGATTTTGTATCCAGACACTTTGCTAAATTCATTAATCAGTTCTATAAGCCTTTTGGTTGAGTTTGTTGGGTCTTCTAAGTAAAGTATCATGTCATCTGCGAATAGTGAAAATTTGAATTCTTCTTTTCCTATATGTACTCCTTTGATTTTCTTTTATTGCCTTATTGCTCTGGATAGGGTCTCAAGGACTATATTGAAAAGAAGTGGTGATAAAGGACATCCTTGTCTTGTTCTTCTTTTTAGGGGAATTCTCGAAGATTTTCCTCATTTAATATTATGTTGGCTGTGGGCTTATTGTAGATTGCCTTTATGATGTTGAAGAATGTTCCTTCTATTCTGATTCTCTGTAGTGGTTTTAGCATAAATGGATGTTGAATTTTATCAAATGCTTTTTCAGCATCTATTGAAATGATCATGTGATTTCTGTCTTTGGTTCTGTTTATATGATGAATTACATGGATTGATTTTCATATGTTGAACCAGCCTTGCATTCCTGGGATGAACCCTACCTTGTCATGGTATATGATTTTCTTGATGTGATTTTGAATGCATGTTGCTGGTATTTTGTTTAGCAGTTTTGCATCCAAGTTTATCTGAGATATAGGCCTGTAGTTTTCCTTCCTTGAACTGTCTTTATTTGTTTTTGGTACTAATGTGATGTTGGCTTCCTAAAATGTATTTGGGAGAGTCCCGTTTCTCTCTATTTCATGAAATAGATTGAGGAGTATCAGGATTAGCTCTTCTATAAAATTTTATAAAATTCACTTGAGAAGCCATCTGGTTTTTCTTTGATGGTAAGCTCTTCATTGCTGTCTCAATCTCTTTGATTGCTATTGGTTGGTTTAAAATTTCTATGTCTTCTTGGCTCAGTTTAGGAAGATTGTATTTATCTAGAAAGTTGTCAATTTCTCCAGATTTTCAATTTTTTTGGAATATAGTTTTTCAAAGTAGTTTCTGACAATACTTTGGACTTCTACACTGTCAATAGTGATATCTCCTTTTTTATCTCTTATTTTCATAATTTGGGTTTGTTCTTTCTTTTTTATAGTTAAGTTGGCTACTTGTTTATCTGTATTGCTACATTTTTCCAGGAATCAGCTTTTGGTTTTGTTAATTTTCTGCATTGTTTTTTATTTTTATTCTCTACTTTATTTCTGCTCTGATTTTAACAATTTCCTTTCTTCTACTGGATTTGGGGTTAGATTGTTCCTGTTTTTCAAATGCTTTTGAGATGTGTCATTAAGTTATTTATTTGGTGATTTTCTGTTTTTCTTATGTGAGCACTCAGTGCTATAAATTTTTGTCTTAATACTGCATTCAAACTGTCCCAGAGGTTTTGATATGTTGTATCTCTATTTTTGTTTTTATACATTTTCAACAACCATCTCTGTTTATCAGGAATAAATCCCATTTGGGCATGGAATGTGATCCTTTTAGTATGTTGTCAAACTTTGTTTGTAGTGTTGAGTTGAAGATTTTTGCACCCTTGTTCATCAGAGATTTTGGCCAGTAAGTTGTTTTCCTTATATTGTCCTTGTCTGACTTCGAAATTAGCATAATGCTGGTCTTGGAAAATGAGTTTGGCAGTTTTTCTTTCTTTTCAATTATATTTGGAAATGTTTGAGAAAAACTGGTATTTATTCTTTAAATGTTTGGTAGAATTTACCAGTGAATCAATCTGGTCCTGAATGATGATGTTGTTGTTGTTGTTGTTGTTGTTGTTGTTGTTGTTGTTGTTGTTGGAAGGTTTTGATTGCTGATTCAGTCCTCTTATTAATCTCTTCATGGTACAGTCTTGGTATTCTGCACAGTTCTAGGAATGTACTCATTTATTTTTATTCAATTTGTCAGCATACAGATGTGAATACTTGTAAGATCTTATGATCTTATGTATTTATGTGATATCAGTTGTAATATCTCTTGTTTATAATTTTATGTATTTTGATATAATCTTTTTTCTTACTAAGTCCAGGTAAAGATTTGTCAATTATATATATTTTTAAAAAACCTTACTAATTTGATCTTTCTATTCTCTTAGAGTCTATTTTATTTTTTCTCTTCTAAATGCAATCATTGCTAAATATGACACTATTCCATATTCTTATATGTAATTTTAAAATACACTAGTTTAATAACTTAAAACTAATATTTGCCATTGTCAATGACAACATTTTGTTGCAAATCAAAAAAAAAGCAACTTAGTATTCAAGGTTATCAATACAAATGTTGCCATATTTAAGTTGAAGACAAGTGAAATTACGCTGTGTCCCTGCTCCTAGAATGGTGCCTAGAACTCTATACAATCAGCAAGCATCTTCTATTTTTCATTTTTAAAGTTGTGGTGAATACGTAGAACCTAAGGTTTCCTGCCTTCATCTTTTCAATGGCATTAAATGTTCCTGTCATTGTGCCACCGTCATCATCATTCGTCTCCAGTATTTTTTTTATGTTGTAAAACTAAAATTCTGTCCCATTAAGCAGTAGCTCCCCATTTTCCCCTTTGCCAACTCCCTAGCAAAAATCACCCTGTGTTCTTCCTCTGTAAATGTGATCGCTTTAGATGAGTCATAGGAGCCCAACCGTGCCAGAATCGCCCTCTTGTGAAGGGCTTATTTCACTGGGCAGAGTGTCCTCCGGGGTCATTCATGCTGTGGAAGGTGGAATTATCCTGGTCCTCTCTGAGGCTGGATGGTATTGCATGGCACGAGCATGCTACATGCAGCTCTTAATGGATGCTCGGATTGCTTTCACCTTCTCACTGTTGTGAATAGTGCTGCTCTGAGCACAGGTATATGCGTTTCTGCTCAAGTTCCTGCTTTCAGTATACACGCACTTGTGTGCATACATACACACATGCTCACAAAGGTAATTAATGAATTGTGTGATGATTCTACTTCTAATGTTCTGAGATGCCCCCATAGCAGGTAGACTCTGCTGCACTCCGATCAAGACTGCACAATCCAAATTCTCCACATTTTCCCCAGCACTTGCGTTTTCTGTTTTGGGATACTAGCAATCTTAATAGGTGTGATTTGGTGTCTCATTTCGGTTTTGGCTTGTATTCCCTCATAATTAGTGATGGAGAGCAATTTTTCATTTGTTTATTATCTGTGCAGTTGGAAAGTAAAATATATATATTTAACTCTTTTGTACATTTATTAATCAATTTTAAGCAGTTACTTACTTTGAGGGTTTGGTTTGGTTTTGCTTTGGGTTTGGATACTGTATTGAATCCAGGGGTATTCCACTTCTGAGCTGTACTCCTAGCCCTTTTCTTATTTTTTGTTTTGAAACATGGTCTTACTAGGTTGCTCAGAGTCTCGCTAAATTGCTAAGGAGAACCTGTGATGCTCCTATCTCAGCCTCCCAAGTACTGGGGCTCCAGGTCTTTGCCACCATACCTGGCTAGCAGTATCTTCTACATGAGTGAATGGCTGTGTATGAACAGTACGACTGCCCTTCTGCTTTGTCGTTGAGCAGTTACATCAGATAATACCCATGGGTAAGCAGAATTTGGTTCAATTTTTTTCTTTTGTCTAGGATCACTAAGGATTTATCAGTTTTGCTTATCTTCTCAAAGACATATGCGATTAATGCTTTGTAATTTTCTCATAACGTATTTTATTGACTCTTGCGCTATTTCAGTTACTTGTTGTCTTCCACTGGCTTTGGGATTGACACTGTTCATGCTCCCCTAGTGCCTTGAGATGCATCCTTGGGTTATTTGTTTGAAGCCTTTTTGTATATTTTTTTTTAATGCGGGCACTCAATGCTATAAAATTTCCTTTTAAAACCACCTAAATATGCGAACACTTATAAATTTACCCCATCCCCCAGAAAAGTCCAAGTACATGAACAAATGTGCTCTTATTTCAATAATCTTTTCATCAAATGTGCAAGTCCTTGTTTGTCTACTCTCCTTAGTACCACAGGACCGTTTACTGGCATAACTTTTGTTTTCCAGTCTACTGTCCTATTTGAGAGTCTGTTGAACTGTGGTTCCTGTCATGATACACATTCATCCACCACAGTGATGCCATTTCATGAAATCATCACTAGGAGTCAGCCCATCATAAATTTGAATTAACATAGTACATACACAAAAATATTTATAGCTCTATAAATTTAATGTAATATGAAATATATTTTTCCTCAAAACAGCGTTTTAATGATGGATGCAAAAGTAATTAGGATTTTTAGAATTCTTCCATAAGTCAAGGACTGTTTTCCTAACTTTATATATCTTATCTCAGCTAGATGTTACAGGAACCCATTTTATAGATAGATGAACTGGAGTTCTAAGAGGGCAAGTAATCAAGAATTTAATAAAATTAAGCAGTACTTGGGAAACTGAAACAGGAGGACCACAGGTTCGAGGCCAGCCTCAGCAATGTAGTGAGACCCTCAGTATACTTACTGAGACTCTACTTCTAAATGAAAAATAGAGCTGGGCGTGATGGCGCATGCTTATAATCCCAGCATTCATGAGGCTGAGACAGGAGGATCACGGTTTGGGGACAGCCTCAGCTACTTATTGATGCCCTTTGCAACTCAGGGAGACCCTGTTTCAAAATAAAGAATAAGCCAGGCGTGGTGGTGCACACTTGTAATCCCCGCCCTTGGGAGGTGGAGACAGGAGGATCGCACTGGCTTGAAGCCATCCTCACTGGCTTAAGAGACCCTGTTTCCAAATAAAAATATAAAAAATAGGTGTCTGGGAGTGTAGCCCGGAGGTAGAAGGGCTTCCAGGAACCCCAGTGGCACCAAAATAAATAAATAAATAAAAATAAAGAATATAAAATAGGGTTGGGGGTATGGCTTGTAAGTAGAATCCCCCTGGGTTCTATTCCCAGTACCACAAAAATAAATAAATTATAAATAAAAATAAATAAAAAATATATCCTGAGATGTAGATCAAAGAAAAGAAAAAACAAAATTAAAAAATTAAAAGAACTAATTGTGTGGTAATGGGGATGGAAGCCAGGGGCAGTCTACCTCCGAGCTACACCACCAGCCCTATTTTATTATTATTTATTTCTTAAACAGAGTCTCACTAGGTTGCAGAGGGCCTCACTAAGGAGCTGAGGCTGTTTGCGAACCCAGATCGTCCTGTCTTGGCCTCCCAAACACTGGGATCACAAGCGTGCGCCAAAATGCCTGGCTAGAAAATCTAATATTAACAGAACATTCCTTACATGCAAACATATAATGAAACTTTTGTATACATGAGCTGATTTAATGTTCACTCAGCCTTATTCACACAGAGACGTCAATATGGGGCATCAGAGAATTAAAGAAACCTTCGGCCACTCTTGGAAAGAGGCTCTAGCCACCCAAGCACCAGGATCTCATGGACATTTGCTCCGAAGGGTTGCCCATTAGATGCTACCAAGCCTGCCATTTCTGGGAGTTTCAGTACAAAAGTTAATTCCAAATGGAATAATCCTGTTAGCCTGCCTTTGATCAGTTGTCTTTTCTTAGATCAGTCAGCCATGTGATAGATGAGAAGTCTGAAGCTCAGACAGATTAATTAAATTTCACCAGATCAAACAGTTCTGACAGCTTTTCCCAGGGAGGTTTTAAGATTTGTTAAAAAGCATTTCAAATTTTTATCTTCTGTAATTTTAATACTTAAAAAGTAAAGAATACATACCTTGATATCCAGTTTCAACATTTACCCTTATCCACAGGAAGCCTATTAAGTTCTAGAAATCGGACTGAAATACTATATCAAAAGCACTTTCAGATTAAATTTTATACATCTCCCAAATATAAGGAAGTTCAACAGAAAGGGTCACAGATAATATTTTACTTGGATTACACTTATTTGTATTCATTTTATTCAAAAAAACATAACTTGATCATTGTTTGACCCTGAAATTTTCTTGTAAATTAAAATTATGCAACAGTGTCCTGATATGACCTTATGGCATAATAACAGACAAGAGCTGTCTAACTGAAAGATCTGAGTCAGATTGCTTAGCATTTCAAACTCTCTTGTTCATTGAATCCTACTATTGGTATCAGATGGCTTCTAGAGTTTTTATTTTTCAGGCAGCCATACATTTTCTTGAATATGCGAGTGTTTTTATTTTATTACACCTAATGATTATTGTCACTATAGTTCTTTTTCCCACTTCTAGAGAAGAGTCAATTTCAATATAGAATAATAGCCAGGTGTGGCGGCACACATCTATAATCCCAGTACTTGGGAACCGAGGGAGGAGGATCAAGTTTAAAGCAAGCCTCAGAAACTTACGCCCTCTTTCAAAGTAAAAAAAATAAAAATGGGCTGAGTATGTAGCTCAGAGGTAGAATACCCCTGGGTTCAATCCCCAGTATGAAAAAATATATGTCAATACTAGACACAATTAATGGTTATTATTTAAAGTATACATTCCAAAAACCAATTTTACACTACTCTCAATAATCAAGGATAATTTTGCTAAAGACTCTGGGACTGTGGGCCAGAGAATCAAAGAAACCATGTGTGAGACATTATTGACAACAGTAGCCTTCACCAACCTAAGTAGCTGCGGTTCTTGGGAAGGTGTTCTGGTGAGTTGCCCATGATGCTATGGCCTCTTGAGAGTCCATTTCTTGGTGTCTTGGTGCAAAAGTTAATCTCAAATGAAAGGGTCGCCATTGGCTTATCTTTGGTCAGTTGTCTATTAGTATAGAATAGACAGCAGTTCCACCTTCTGGTCTGTGTACAGAATATCAATGGGCTCTCTTCTGTCCCCACATGGTCTATGCTTTCCCTACTTGGAAAGGAGTCTGTTGAACCAAGAAGACCCGCCTGCTTACAGCCCTATACCTTTCTATAGACTCAGGACCTCACATATGTCTGCTGATGGCACTCCCAACCTACTGACCAAGACAGGAGCCTCTTCATGGCTCTTCCCCAAATGTCTATCCTCTGACAAATGAACCATGGGCAGGAGGGGTGGCTAGGAGATGCCTGGAGATGAGGAGGGGCTTGGCACCTGCTTAAGACAGAGGTAGACCTATGGCCCTGCTCTGAGCAATTGCTATGAGCCATGTTTTAGCTCTGAACACATGTCCAGGCTGCATACTGCAGAACTTACTTACAAGACCCTCACTGTTTATACATTTTATCTATGTGACAATTTCTCATAAATTGAACATCGAAAATTTGTGACCTTCTTGGGGGTATGTACACTTTGGAAATGTCTACATTTTAATGTGCGCTTCCAAACTTTTCATCCCAAAAGCATGATTTCTCTGCCTAATTATTTTTACTGAAAAATATTAATTTCTTGATTTTTCCAGCTCATTTTCACAGAATCATTAGTAATAAACAGTGAAGCTCTATATAGCCCTTGATTTCTCCATCCTAATGGATGTATACATGCTGGGATAGAGATGCCTGCGGCATTTGATCCTTCACAGGTAGAGCTTTTAACCCCCGAATGCCCAAAAATTGTAATGGATTTTTTCTTACATCTTATCTCCTAAGAGAAATATGTTTTTGTATAGCTGTAAATTCTAATCTCAGGTCTCTTAGAAATTATCTTAAACAATGATATCACACTACCTATTTATATTGTGAATGGTTTTCAATGGTGGAGTTTTCTTAAAATCATTTTTGTCTGTGTGTGTTTGTGGTCATGGATGTTACTACTGCCGAACTACACCTCCAGTCCTTTTCTAGTTATTATTTTGGAAACAGGATCTCCCTAAGTTGTGGAGGGCCTCACTAAGTAGCTGAGGCTGACCTCAAGCCTGTGATCCTCCTGTCTCAGCCTTCCAAAACTGAGCTTACAGGTGTCCACCACCACACACAGCCTAAAATCATTTTTATTTATTTATTTTATGCTATTGGTGGTACTGGGGTTCCTGGAAACCCTTCTACCTCTGGGTTACACTCCCAGACCTATTTTATATTTTTATTTGGAAACAGGGTCTCTTAAGCCAGCGCAGCTGGCTTCGTACTTGTGCGATTCTCCTGTCTCCGCATCCCAAGCGCGGGGATTACAAGCGCGCACCACCACGCCTGGCTCCTAAAATCATTTGTAACTTTACAGTATTCTAGAAATCTCTTTGCATGATGTATTTAACATACAGTAAACGTAGCGCTTAGCCTTTAGTGTAGGGTGAGAGGCCATTTAGATCTTTTTGGCTAAGAGTAAAGACTATAGTCACAGCATGAAGTCTAGCTATGCTATTAAATAATTATGTGAACTTACATAAGTTAATTAAAAATATATACTACCTAGTTCATGGAGCCATGCTGAAAATTAAACAACGTATATAAGCTGCTTATACAGAATGAGGGAGGTAATGAATTTTGCATAAGAGTTCGAGTCACCACCACCGTCAGCACATCCTATTGTATTAGGCTACTACTATACTCGAGTAGAGGCAAAGACAGGAGGAGAGGGTGCGAGTACAAGGAGCATGCGCAGGTTATTAGGGTAGGGGTTATATAGATGGGAATTATGGCGCACACCTGTCATACTTGGAAGGCTGAGGCAGAAGGCCTGCAGGTTCAAGGACAGCCTCAGCAAGTAGTGAGACTCCCAGCAACCTAGCAGTACTCTGCTTCAAAGACAGAAAACATATGGCTGAGGGCCTGGGGTGTGGCGTGGAGGTAGAATGCCCCTGGGTTTAATCTCTATTTCTACCAAAACCATTATATATAATATAAAACAATAATTATATATAATAATATAGTAGATAGTATATACTATAATAATTATATATAATATAAAATTTATATATTACACTCATATATTTATATACTGTATACACATATACTATATATAAAATTATATATATATATATATATATATATATATATATATATATATATGGTTATAGTTATATAAAGCGAGGGATATAAAGCGGGAAACAAAGGGAGAAGAAAGTATGTGAATCTCGTCCTGAGTGGGTGTCTGATATGCTGTAGAGAAATCTCCCAGAAAATGTACCTTAGACTTCTACACCATAACAAAAGGGACAAAATGGAATATAGATGTTTTGTCTGCAGCCCCAGGGCCAAGTTAAACTCATGGCAGTAAATATGATCTTTAAGGGGGGGATAAATGAAAATAAGACAGGCTCGCCACTTGCTCTCCTGGTTTGGAAGGGCTGCCCGGGGAAGGAGCCAGGAGAGAAGGATGTTGAGAGATGTCGGCGTAGTTCCAAGAATTGAAAGCCGAGAAGTTAAGAGGATTGAGGGCCACAGAAAGGAAGACCCCGGCAGTGTATCAGATGCAGTAATAAAATCCCAGAAGAGAAAGGATCATGTAAAGTGATGCTTAGGAAATCGTCAGACATTGAGCAGGAGTTCTCTGCCTGGACTGATAGACGTGGCAAAGAGGTGAAGAGTGAGTGGATATCTGCAAATCATCCCAGCCCTGCAGTGGTTGGCGCCTCGGCTCATGCTGGCCCTTCTCAGTACCTGTTCCACATTTTGTTCTTGTTTTATTTTTTCATTAGCTACTCATCCTTCTTCCTAGGCCTTCTAAACATAATTTTCTGTTTAATATTTGGTTGCATACTGGGAATTGAATTCAGGAACTGACCGTTTTTATTTTTTATTTTGAAACAGTCTAAGTTGCTGAGGCTGGCCTTGAACCTGCAATCCAGCTGCCTCAGCCTCCCAAGTACTGATGTGCCACCATGCCTGCCTCTGTTTACTATTATAAACCAGTGATTTGACCTATATACAGCCAAAGGCTCCACAATCCCTTTTTCTTAAGTTGTATGAAGAATTCATAAAGAAAACTAAACATCTAAACTATGTCTATATGTAAAAGTCAGAGATAAACATCTGGGTTTATTGTCAGAAAAGAGAACGTGATATATGTGATTTTCTTTTTTAATTAACTTTATTCATGAATTATAATTATCCATCATAATGAAGTTCAGGGGGAACTTCAAAAGAAATATGCAACCGGGCGTGGTGGCGCACGCTTGTAATCCCCGCACTTGGGAGACGGAGACAGGAGGATCGCGCTGGTTCGGAGCCAGCTGCGCTGCCTTAAGAGACCCTGTTTCCAAATAAAAATATAAAATAGGTCTGGGAGTGTAGCCCGGAGGTAGAAGGGCTTCCAGGGACCCCAGTACCAAAAAATAAATAAATAAATAAATATGCATGCACATGGCAGTTGATAAGTTTCCTTCAGATCCTACCACTCCCTCCCCTCTCTGTTCATGGTATTGAGATTAGTATTGATAATATCATAAAATGCAAATAATAATAAATTGGCAACTTTATTAATTTATTATTAAATAAATTATTATTTATTTATTATTTATTTATGAAATAAATTATGGAACCAACCTACATATCCATCAACAGATGAATGGATAATGAAACTGTCATATATTCATATGATGGAATTTTGCTCAGCCAATAAAAAGAACAAAATTATGTCATTTGCAGGGAAATGGATGGAATTAGTCTATTGTGCTAAGTGAGATGAGACCGTCTTAGAAAGTGAGGGTTATATGTTTTCTCTCATATATGGAAGTTAAAGAGAAATTGGGAAACAGAAGACTTTAGGAGAAATTCCAATAAACTAGTGGAAGAGGATAAAGGGGGAGATGTGGGGGAAGTTTGATGAAGAAAAACAGTTTGATAATTTTCTTTTAAAAAATATAGAGCTGGGCGTGGTGGCGCACGCTTGTAATCCCTGCGCTTGGGAGGCAGAGACGGGATCACGCAGGTTGGAAGCCAGCCTTGCTGGCTTAAGAGACCCTGTTTCCACATTAAAAAAAAAAGTATAAAATAGGTCTGGGAGTGTAGCCCTGAGGTAGAAGGGCTTCCAGGAACCCCAATACCACACACACACACACACACACACACACACACACACACACACAAATATAGATAGATAGATAGATAGATAAAGAGAGAGAGTGTTTATAAAGCCGTGTGTGTGTGTGTGTGTGTGTGTGTGTGTGTGTGTGTGTGTGTGTGTGTGTTGGTGCTGGAGCCTGATCTACCTCTGATCTACACCAACCGCCTTTTCTCTGTTTTGAATCAGGGTCTTGTTAGGTTGCTAAGAGTCTCACTAAGTTACTGAGGCTGTCCTCGAACCTGTGATCTTCCTGAGTCCCATGTACTAGGATTACAGGTATGTGCCACCACCCCAGCAGCCATATTTTCACTTTAAAAATGGGAATTCACCAGGGCATGGTGGTGCACATTTGTAATCCCAGTACTTGAGAGGCTGAAATAGGAGGACTGCGCAGGTTCGAAGCCAGCCTCCGCTGCTTAGTGAGGCTCTCAGCAACTGAGACCCTGTTTCCAAATAAAATATAAAATAGGTCTGCAAGTGTATCCCAGAGGTAGACGGCCCTTGGTTTCCATCAAAAAAGGGAAGCCAATCTTTCTGATATATTTCGGTGAGCGTGCACCTTGCCTTCATGTACTGCCCGTGAAAGGACATGTTGGCTATTTCCGTCAGCTCCTGCTCTGCACCGACAGATGGCTCAGTATCTCTGATAACACTTCTGATAATCCCGCCACACACAGAACCTTGCTGACACTGAGATCGCCAAGGTGACAGTTTCTGATGCGTTGCCATCAATTGCCTCATCTGCAGCACTGACCTGCTTTAGATCTCACAACTCTTTTGATCATAAAAGAGATTTAAATGATTAGGGTGAATGAAAGGAATGGAAGGTATTGTTATTTTCTGGACATTTCTAAATACCGGTCATACAATAGTACATTGTCAGTAGTGCTGAGATTTCCTTTGGTGTGCAAAACTTGCCTCTGAAAGTTCTTTCTAGAACAAGAAAGCATTCAAGTGGAATAGTCATCTGCAAAGAATGGTTTGGGATACATGGTCTATCTGAAATATGTGTTTTTTATTATCCCAAATGCTGCCCTTTCTTAAAATAAGTGGGAACCTTCTAGTCATGTTACTTTGTAATATGTAGCCAAATCTGTTTAAAAGAAAACTTAGAAGAATGAAATTTTGTAAGGAAATTTCTAAAGGAACGATTTCCTTTCAGTTGAGCTTCCTGGCCTGTGTTTCTATTGGCTGAATGTTTAGCTGGGCTTGTAAGCAATTTGAAAGGCTGTCCACTAAATAAATGTGTGTTACGTATTTGTTAAAAGGTTGAAGATATTTTTTTCTGGTGGTGGAACCAGGGATTGAATTTGGGAGCATGATACTTCACAGGTACACCCCCAGACTATTATTTTTCTCTTTTACATCTTGTTTCAAAACAAGGTCTCTCTCACTAGGTTGCTGAGAGTATCACTAAAGGCTGTCCTCAAACCTGCAACTCTTCTGTCTCAGCCTCTCAGGTACTGTATCACAGGTGTGCACCACCATGCCTGCTAAGATGTTAATATTAGTCCCTACCACTTCAATTCTTCCTTCTCTGCCTGGAAAGCATTCACAGCACAGATGGGGAATCAGGAAGTTTATTGAGAGAAGCGATGACACCAGGTAAGGAAAGCCAAAGTAAAAGGAGAGAGTAGAGAAAGGCTTTGGGAGCAGGCTGCTTTCCTCGGCGTAGAACAAAGAGGTTACGCTCCAGGGAGGGGGTGGCTGTATTCATTTGTAATCTCAGAGTGCTGTATAAAGGTTCTGATTTCCCCACATGCTCACCAGCATTTATTATTGCTTGCTTGCATTTTTGCGGGTCTGGGGATGGAACCCAGGGCCATTAGACCTCCAAGCTACACCCCCTGCCCTATTTTTTATTCTTTATTTTGAAATAGGGTCTCACTAAGTTTTAGAGGGCCTCACTAAGTAGCTGAGGCTGTCCGCGAACTGTGATCCTCCGGTCTCAGCCTCCTGAATGCTGGGATTACAAGCTGGAATTATGCCCGGCTTGCTTGCATTCTTGATGGTTACCATTTCAACTGGAGTTAGATGGAATCGCATTGTAGCTTTGCTTCGCATCTCCCTGATTGCTAATGATGTTCAACATTTTTCATATCTCTGTTAGCCGTTTCCAGGAAAATAAATGGAAGTAATGAGTATTATGCTAAGTGAGATCAGCCAGTCTCAGAAAGTCAAGGGGCATATGTTTGTTCTCATATGTGGAAGCTAGAAAGAAAATAGAAAATAAAAGGGACTAGATAAATGAGGCGAGAGAGACCAGTGGAACAGTAGAAGGGGATGGGGAAGCAGGAATGGGGAAAAGAGAGCAGTTCAAAGAATGTTCTGTCCATATAGGGTGGTATCACTACCATAGAGGGTGGTATCACTGCCATAGAGGGTGGTATCACTGCCATAGAGGATGGTATCACTGCCATATAAGGTGGTATCACTACCATATAGGGTGGTATCAGTACCATAGAGGGTGGTATCACTGCCATATAGGGTGGTATCAGTACCGTATAGGGTGGTATCACTGCTGTATAGGGTGGTATCACTACCATATAGGATGGTATCACTACCATAGAGGGTGGTATCACTACCATGTAGGGTGGTTTCACTACCATGTAGGGTGGTATCACTACCATAGAGGGTGGTATCACTGCCATATAGGGTGGTATCACTACCATGTAGGGTGGTATCACTGCCATAGATGGTGGTATCACTACCATGTAGCGTGGTATCACTACCATATAGGATAGTATCACTACCATAGAGGGTGGTATCACTACCATAGAGGGTGGTATCACTGCCATATAGGATGGTATCACTAGCAGTTTCACAAGCATGTGCCAGGATAGGGGTGAGAAGAGGGAACCACTCCAAGTTATGTTCATGTACATTTGTAGCACATTGAATCTCCCTAGGATGTATGATTACAATGTGTATTTATAACTACCAAGAAGAGTAGTTAAAAATAGATTATAAGCAAAGCTTCACTTTCCAGAGAATCTGGGGTCCTAGACATAGGATGGACAATCTGGGGCCTGGTTTTTTAGTCCCGTATGAGAACAATAGAGTTAGACCTCAGGCCTTTGCATAAAGTCTCTTCTGTTCCATGACAAAAAAAAATTGCTCTACATCAGGAAGGACTCTGGGGTGTTTGTCATCTGTGCAGAGGCTTGGAAAGAATGAACAGCAATGATAATGGCAAAAAGGCAAACCCTACACTTGCCACATCCCACATACTATGGTTCAAGATGTGAGAAGAGAAATTCTAGAAAACAAGTTAATGTTAACATTTCTGGAGCAGTTGAAACTTAAATTCACACAGAAGCCAGTGTGAATTTATGCCGTTGGAACCTTAAGCGACTGGGATCATAAAGCAGAAAAAAGGAAAAGCATGAAAAAATAAAATTTTACACCAGTATAACTACATTTAACTTCTAGAAAGTAACGAAATTGTAACTGAAAAAAATTTCAACTGGAAAGCATGAAAAAATAAACTTTTACACCAATATAACTACATTTAACTTCTAGAAAGTAATGAAATTGTAACTGAAAAAATTTTCAACTGGAAAGGTAAACAGATTATGATGCTGATGAATAGTAAACCTTTAAGTAAATATGTCTATTCATCAGAATGAATCACATTAAGTAAAGGGAAAAAATATGAGGCAGAGATTGAGAGACATTGAGGACAGAATGAGTAAATCCAACACTCTTCTAATAAGTGTTCAAGAATCAGAGAATAGGAATGTACAGAAAGATACTATTTTAAGAAATAATATTGAGCATGTACTATAAATACAGATAAATGGATTACAAAACTATGAAATATATACACAATGCAATTTTACTCAGCCACAAGAAGAACAAAATTGTGTCATTTGCAGGGAAATTTATGGAACTGGAGAACATTATATGAAGTGAGATTAGAGATTAATCAGTTACAAAAAGCAAAAAATTGTATGCTATCCCAAATATGCTGAAGCTAGGGAGTAAATGGGCCACAGGAGGAACTCTAGATGAAGACGGAGAAGCCATAGATGAGCAAATAAGGCCACCTAGCTGAGGGTGATGGAAGGGGGAAAGAGAGAAACTCCCTAATGTGCATGACGTACGTTCACAAAGAAATCAAAGTCAGTCATTAATCCCAACATGAGTAGGAGGCAGGCGGGAAGAAATGGGGTGGGAACTGGGGAAGGGCTGAATGAGTGATATGATCATGTATGCCTCTTCCATCTTGTACCCCATTAAGATTTATGATTAAAATGCACCAATAAGAAAATAATTTTTTTTAATTTAAAAATAGAAAAAAATACATGACTCTCTAGATAATCATTATCCTAATACCAGGGGCCAGGGAGGAATCAACACCCGTAGTTACTACCATATATTTACTAATGTGTCCAGTTTTCCTCCAAAAAACATAAAGCATGGAGAGTAACTAAAAAATGTAATCCATATACAGAAAAAACAAAAAACAAGGAATATTAAAAAAAACAACAACAGCAGAAACTGCCTCGAGGGCCCAGATGTTGGATTTAGTAAACAAGACCTCAAAGAACCTGTTATATATTTTTTCAAATAACTAAACAATGCAGTCTTTAAAAAGTAATATATAATAATAATGTATAATAAATTATAGGATATTAATATGAGATATAAATTATAAAAGGAACTAAATGAAAATTATAGAGTTGATAAATAAGAAAATTGAAGTGAATATTCACTAGTGTTGATAGTAGTTCAATGTGATAAAAGAATCAGTAATAGATTACCCAAGGTAAAGAATAAAAAAGAATGAGTAAAACTGAAGATGGGGAGGCTGAGACAGGAGGGTCACAGGTTCGAGGGCAGTCTCAGTAACTTAATGAGACTATTTCCAAATAAATAATACATAGGGTAAGGGTGTAACTTGGAGAATAATGTCCCCAGGTTCAAGACCCAGCATGCCCACAAACATACACACACTCCATAGATAGAATGAGAGTGCCTTGGAGAGAAATGGAACATTTTAAAACATACAAAGATGGGCATGAAAGGAGTATCAGAAAGAAGATAGAATAGGGAGATAGACAGAAAGAATACCTAAAGATATAATGACTGATTGTATCACTATACCTTCTGTTTTGGGTTTCTCAATTGTCTCTCTGGTAAACTGACATTCAAAGAAATTGAGAAAATACTGTACTTAAAACCAGGCATGCAGGTCCTTGTCATCCTGGTATGAGCCTGGAAAGAATATCTTAATAAGAAAATAAGTAGGTCAGGCTAAATTAACTAGAGAGTTGAAAATAATGAATTACAGAATGTGTATATGATTTACAGGAAAAAAATGCACAAGGCAAAACAAATAGGAAAACCATGCATATTAAAACACTAATACGGATCATATTATACAAGAAAAGAATAAAGGTCATGGGCAGTGATATTCATACTCTGCAGGGTAATATTTAATCAGGGAAGCTTTTGTGAAAATCTATTTATTTTACTAATAGTTGTAAAAATCCCATAAAACACAGATCTTCAATACACTTATATACCCAATATAATAACACTCCATTCTAGGAGTCTTTCTTCAATATTTTTATTACAGAAAGTTAAATGAATTTTTGTTTAAATATAAAATCAAATTTATATAAGTTTGTATACATTTAAATTATTGTCGGAAACCCTTATAATTTAATATTAATGAATTGTTAAGTAAATTAAGGTTTATTCAGTTTTTGATGTTTTGTAGGTGTTAGTTATGAATCTGAATGTCAGAAAATAAAATATAAAAATATTTAAAAGTAAAAACTTAAAAGTTTGCTACTACAATTATGTAAAAAATTGCAAAAATTTTAAAAATGCGACAAAATACTAAAAATGCTTATGTAAAAGGGAAGGAATTTCCCTACAAGGCATATTTATATTCTTATAATATTTTAAAAGCTCAGAGGTTCTCATCTATCTGTAACATTAGATAAAAAATCAGGATCATTTGGAGAAACAAAAGACCTACCATCAAAATTCCCTGAAGCAGTATACCTATGTTTACAACATACCTCTCTTTTCCCTTGCTCCTTATTATGATCTGAGTCTTTGGCACTAAAAATTCTTACTTGTAGCATAGCCTTCTCATGTTTTCTGTGCATCTAGGTTTTTCTTTAGTTCGGAGCGTTTATTCATTTCCTGACTTATTCCATTGGCAGGGTCTCTGTTTAGGATTTCATCAACTCTTCTCTTTTGTAGATAGCAGATTAGAAGCCGTAGTTGTTTCTTTTTAGTTGATTCCCTAGCCAGATGTGTTGATTTGCCAACTAAGCAACATGGTCCTCAAGGCTGGGACGTTTGCTTGTTGGTCTTTCAGAGCCTTGCTGTGGACAGTGTATGTCTCAGTCAACATCCCCACTGCTGTAACTCAAAACAACTGACAATGAAAATAAAAACTTATTTTCTTACAGTTTGGAAAATTTCAGAGATTCAGTGCAGGTCAGGCTGGGTCTGAGGAGCACACAGCACTGCAGTAGGAAGCAGAGAGAAATAGAAGTGCTCTGTTCACAGGCCAAGGGGCAGAAGTCAGACAGAGCAAGCAAGGGCATTCAAAGCCAGCAGCTCAGTGCCCAAGACCACATCCTCAGAGAGCCACCTCCTCCAGGTACACTTTGCCTTCTTTTCTTTTATTAAGAAACATCACACTTTCATTATAAGTAAAATAAACAACATATTAGAATCATCTCAAGGTAAAGGAGATTTTCCTGGGGAAAAGTCTGGTTTATTCGAGGAGCGGCCTCTCGGCTGGAATCTGTGTGGAGAAGCCTCCACAGTTGGAGCACCTGGTTCTCCAGCTGAGTCCACTCTGGCCGAAGTAAGGATTCATCTGTCTGGTTTCTTGGGAGCAACCTTGCTGTTAAATGCGGGGTGCCTCTGCGCCCTCCTTCTGGAGCCATTCTGTTGGCTCCAGGGACCCACACACAACAGAAGCACTTGTGGAGGCAGCCAGTGGGAATCTTCCTGGAGACCTACCTCCAGCTCCTCCTACCTTGGAGCACTAGAGACAGACTCTGGAGGAGGTCGTGGGGTTGTACAGCTGCCCTTGCAGAGGGGCTGGCCTTGTAGGCCTCGGGGCCGTGCTGGGGGCTGCGCTGGGAGGAGGGGTCCTCGCAGGGCAGCTCAGGGCAGTGGTGGGCAGGCTGGCCCATCTGCCATCCTCCTGAAGGCACTGCGCGTCCTCCTCACCTGGCTGGTCCTCAGAGGGCACTAACCCGGCTAACTGGCTCTCCTCAGAGGTGGTGGTGGGAACGCAGAGGGGTCAGCTGGGGTGGGGCGGCACCACACCCCAATGCTTGGCCCTGCCCCAAGGCAATGTCCTGTTACCATGGACAACCGGGTCTGCTGTAGGTTATAACTCAAGTGCTGAATGATGCTTAGGAGTGCCTGGGGATTCTCTGGGTAGGAGCTGAAGGGCCCCTACCCTCTTTCATTCCCCCGTGCTCCAGGACTTGGGCAGCGGTGGGCCTCAGGGTCGGGTCCACAGTCAGTAGGCTACGGATGAGCCTTAGCGCCTGGGCAGAAACATGAGGGGCACTGAATATCTTTCCTGTAGCCCCTGCTCCTCAGCTACTCCAAGGGGAAGTCTTCCAACCGAAAGCGGCCTGCAAGCATTAACTAGAGAAACAAACCCAGGCTTCAGATGTCTACCTCGGGGCCATACCCTTGGCCCTGCTCTGCAGGATCTCAGGAGCGCAGTAGATGGAAGTGCTGTAGGCACTTCAGCTTCTTCTCGGCGGTGACGCGGCTGCTCGCCCCGAAGTCTTGGCGTCCCCTCCACATCCAGGAGGGTGTTCTTGGGCTTCTGATCATGGTGCACTATGTCGTTCTCGTGGTGGCAGTAGTTCACCGGGCTCACGACCTGCCAGAACACCCTCTGGCCTTTTCCTCCACCGTGCCCGTGACTGCCAGATGCTGCACAGCAGAGGCCCCTTCTCACTGTGCTCCATCAACAGGTGGACTATTGGGCTGTCTCTATAACCTCAGACAGCTGGACCACGTTGGGATGCTCCACTGTCTTCATAATAGCCATTTACCCTCAAAGGAACAGGTGATCATGAGTCCTAGACTTGACCCCCACGGCCACCTCGGTCCTGTGAGGTGCTGGTGGGCCAGTCTGACCTGGGGAAAGTTGCCCTCAACGATGTCCCTCAGAAACACCTAGTTGTCCTGGAGGCTATCCTTGCCAGGAGAGATGGCCACGAGGCCTCACTTGGCCTCTCTACGCTCTCTCTTAGCACTCTCCATCAAAAGCTGCAACAGCAACTAACAATGCTATCTAAACAAACAACAACAAACCAAAAATGGCAAAATAGCAAACCACACACACACACACACACACACACACACACACACACACACACACACCAAAGCCAAAACCCGAAACCAACACATCAGACGCAGAACCACCAACCGCCAAATCACTATCTGTCTTGGTCACCACCAAGTGCTTCCAGGAGTAATGGACAAAAACCTGGCAGCGGTGAGGACATTAAATCTCCGATCCCTGAGACACCCTCACAGTGCGTCCTTGTGAGGTCACAGGGCAAGTCAGAGCTCTGACTGGCTCACTTTTAGGCCTCCAGAACTTTTCAACTTTAATTAGAAGAATAAGGATTCGAGAAGCTTTTAACTTCAGTGGGTTATGGAGGCTGATGTTTACTTGTTTCAAAATTAAAATTTGAGCTAGAAGTGATGTCTCAAGCCTATAATCTCAGTACTTGGGAAGTTGAAACAGGAGGACCTCAGGTTCAAGGACAGCCTCAGTAAGTAATGAAACTCATCTACCTAGTGAAGCCCTGTTTTAAAACAAAATTTAAAAATAGTGCTGGGAGGCTGGGCATGGTGGCGCACGCTTATAATCCCTGTGCTTGGGAGGTGGAGACAGGAGGATTGTGCAGGTTCGAAGCCAGCAGCGCTGGCTTAAGAGACCCTGTTTCCAAATAAAAATATAAAATAGGTCTGGGAATATAGCCAAGAGGTAGAAGGGCTTCCAGGAACCCCAGTACAATATATATATATATATATATATATATATATATATATATATATATATATATATATATATATATTGCTGGGGGTGTAGCTCAGAGGAAAAATGCCCCTGGGCTCAATACCCAATGCAGAGAGAGAGAGAGAGAGAGAGAGAGAGAGAGAGAGAGAGAGAGAGAAGAAGAAGAAGAAGAAGAAGAAGAAGAAGAAGAAGAAGAAGAAGAAGAAGGAGGAGGAGGAGGAGGAGGAGGAGGAGGAGGAGGAGGAGGAGGAGGAGGGAGGGAGGAAGGAGGAGGAAGGGAGAGAGAGAAGAGAGAAAAAAATTAAAGTTTGTAAGATGCTTCAATTTTTTTCATTTCTAGTTAAAATACCTTACCAGGTATGGCTCACGTCTGTAATCTCAATACTTGGGAGGCTGAGAAGAGAAGACCAACCTCAGCAACTTAGCTGTCCACACTTAGACCTTGTTTCAAAATATAGGATAAAATAGAGAGGAGGATCCGGGTTTGCAGAAAGCCTCAGCTACTTAGTGAGGCCCTTTGCAACTCAGTCAGACCCTGTTTCAAAATAAAGGGAAAAAAATAAGGCTCGAGGTGTAACTCAGAGGTAGATTGCCCCTACATACCCTGCACTGCAAAAAAAAAAAATAAATAAAAAATAAAGCTAGGAGAGCTGGGCGTGTTGGCGCACATTTGAAATCCCAGCATTTCGGAGACTGGGACGGGAGGATTGTGGTTTGCGGACAGCTTCAGGTACTACTTAGTGAGGCCCTTTGCAACTGTGAGACCCTGTCTCAAAGTAAGGAAGAAAATATAGGGCTGGGTTTGTAGCTTGGAGGTAGGATGCCCCCTGGTTCAATCCCCAGTACCACAATAATATATATATCTCTCTCTCTCTCTAAGATAGGGGGGCGTGATAGGGTGTAACTCAGAGGTACAATGCCCCTGAGTTTCATCCTGTGACACACACACACGTGTGTGTGTGTGTGTTTGTGTGTGTGTGTGTGTGTAATTTCTTTTTTCAGTGTTTGATAGTTTTCACTGTGAAGTCTTTTACCTTCTTGGTTAGATTACTAAGTAGTTTTTAAGATTTTTGTCTGAATGTATGCCATTTTCAATATGATCCACATAAAAATTAAAAAAATAAAAGGTTTTTAAATTTCATCTTCTTGACCCTGACTGATAGTCTTCCTTTTTCCTTTGCTCATATCTATAATGATCTAAACAGTCTTGTGCTTCACAATAACCATAACTTCAAAGAATAAGGCAAAGGCCCTAGGCTGGCTTTGAATCTTAACCTTCAGTCTGTGATTCTTCCTTAGGCTCTAGAATGAATCTCAGGATCATCCCCCAGGATTCATTTGGCTAATCTTTTGGGAGGCAGTTGTGGTGTTGGTGATGGTGGTAGTGGTGGTGGTGATGGTGGTAGTGGTGTTGGTGATGGTGGTAGTGGTGGTGGTAGTACTGAGGATTGAACCAGGGATGCTTTATCTCTGAACTACACTCCCTGTCCTACTTTTTATATTTTTATTTTGAAGCACAGTTTTGCTAAGTTGCTAAGGCCAGCCTGGAGACCTGGGATTCTCCCGTCCCATCCTCTGGAGTAGAGGTGTGCTCCACAGGGGCCAGCTCATTGGGGTCACTTTTTGTGTGTCAATTGTGGTCCCTTTTTCCATCACCACCACCTCTATAGTGTTTCTTCTCTGTCCTGACACTAAGCTCCTAGGCTCTTTCTGGCAGACCGACCTTGTCCTGGCTGACCTCTGTGGCCCAGACCAGAGCAGCCCAGCAGATCTGCTCTCGTCAAGCCAAGCGTTGATGACAAACCCTTTGGAACCATCTACATCTGTGACCTGAGAATGGCATTTTCTGTGGATTATTGAGCAATCCTCTTGACAAGGATAACCATGTGGTGGATAATCATACTGTGGAACATAACCTTCAGCATATGTTGTCAGTGTATGCATTTTGTCCCAATCTGGTAGATGTCTAGTAAAAACAGCCCCAAAACATGTCCCAGGTGACTGTATCCCCCCATTGCGACCCACCTCTCTCGGGCTGGTACAAATCAACTTGTGTCCCCGAGATTTGGCTAGGGGATGCAGGCAGGTGTTCTGGGTCTCGGTAGTATTTTGAGGTCCTTTCCCTCCACGGTTCTGAGTAAACTCAAAACCAAATCAAGGGCGTGAGGTCATGGCAAATGCTTCTGCTGCGTTCCCAACGAGGTCTAGAAGCCCTGTTACCCGCGTGCCAAGGGTGACCCAACCTAAACCCCACTTTCTAGGTTACCACCTAGTAGATCTATTGCAAACATCATGACTTCATTGTTGTTATATGTATTATTACATTTGTTATAACTATTTTTAATTATATTGTGCATGAGGGAAAAAGTGCTTAAATTGGGTGTATATGTGAAATTCACAATCTGAAATTGAAGAGTATAGTGAATATTATCATTTGAAGAAATATTTGCCCAATATAACTAATGGGATGATTACATTTGGTTCAGCCTCTGGGGAGGGAAACTATTTTAATCCAATTTGAAATGTAATGTACAGGCTCAAGGACTTCTTTAACCAAATTTTGTTTCAAAGTAGAACGGAGACAGTCTTCAACTGGCATCTTTTCTTTCTAGGATCATTCATCACATTGTACCTTTGGAATTTTATCTTTGCTCATCAACTTTTTTTAGCTCAATATATGTCTAATCTAGGCTTTTTTGTATGTCATGTTCTGCCAACTAGATTATCTTCACCTCTCTAGTATGGGCCCTAATATTCTTTCTACCCATATATTACCAACCATAGGATATATGAGATTACCTTTTATTTCATGTATTTGTCAACTAGGTGAATAGTTATTGCTTTTATTATTTTGGCTGAATAAAGATAAAGATTAAATATAAGCAAGACTTAAATATAAGCCCCACACCAAGAAAATTTACATTTTCAATTTCCCACAGTCTTGTCTTAAAGAAGAGCCACCTTTCTTAAAATTTGGAATTTTTTATTTATATGTTCCAGACCCACTTAATATACCATAGCAATTTTAGTTAATTTACTGTAATTCTAAACCCTGACTTGATTTCTCTTTATGTCTTTGCAATTCTATATTAAGGAATATGTTTCATTTAGAGATATGTCTGTGTTAGTCATTTAAAGTCATTTTAAGGAATTAATGAACCAGTTATTTAGATAGAAGTCAAAACACATTTTCCCTGTGGAGTAATTATATAGCGTCATATCCTATGGCAAGGAAAAAAATGAAATAATCTCCACCGCACATAATTGCATACTAACCACTGTCCGTAGATTCCTCTGAGCTAACTGTAAGTTCTCACTAGTGTTAATTAAAACTCTGCGGCAAAGTTTCCAAACCACTCAACGAACATGACCTTTGTGTCCTCCGATTACTAATGCCCATAGTTAAACATTTACTGTTGTCTAAGATGTCTTCTTTTAATTTTTCATGTTTATGTAGACTAAATTTGCTAGAAAGTTATTTTGGAAATTATACAGGTTTTAGTTATTGTATCAAGGGGATGACCCAAAGGATTCAGAAATGTAGTTTTAGTTAAGTCTTTAGAGTTTTAATCTTTCCATCCTTAGAAATACTGTCTAACCTTATCCCAGCCCCAGAAACACCCGTTTAGAGTCTGTAATAGTTTATGTCATAGAGCAATTGCTAAAATATATTTAACTTGCTAAAATTTATTTTAATAGCAGTTAAAAAATGTAAGTGACTATGAGGCTGTGAAGTATCATCATTTGCCTACATATCATTTACAGTGAGATTTGAGCCAGGTGCAGTGGTGCATGCCTATAATCCCAGGACTTGAAAGGCTGAGACAAGACGGTTGCAGGTTCGAATACATCAGCAATGTGACAAGACTCTCACTAACCTAGTGAGACCCTGTTTTAAAATAAAAGAAAGTTAAAAATTGCTGGGTGTATAGCTCAGAAGTAGAATGTCCCTGGGTTCAATCCTTAGTATTAAAACTAATTAATTAATTAATGGGACTCAAATGCATAAATTGTTTTGAATAATATATGTCAATAAAATATTATAATTTTTGTTTACAAAGCACCAACTCTATATTAGGTGCTGTGTTGAGCTCCAGAGAACATAATGAAAACTATTGCCTTTGCAGAGTTTAGAGTGTGGAGAGACAGATAGAGAGGCAAACAGATTATAAGGATGGGTAAAGCATTTTAAAATAGCAATCAAATAATTCTCAGTCGACATAAACCAAGAGCAGCAGACCTGGAACAAGAGGTCAAAGTGAAGATCAGAGGATGGTAGTAGAAGAAGGGTTCTCTGAGCCTGAGGTTGAAGGGCTGACCACCTAGGGCCCCAAAAGGACTGGTGGGTGCAGACCGAGGAAGTGGTACGCACAGGCGTGGAAAGTAAACAAACACATGGAAAGAATCGAAGAGCAAGAGGCACAATTTTGAAATATTCGGAGGACATAATTTAACTGCAGAGGGTTATGAGAAAAGTCCAAATAATAAGTCCAGAAGACTTAAGCTGGAACCGACAATAAAGGATCTTTAATTCCTTCATCAGGAGTTTGGTTTATTAATAGATAATCATCAGCCCTTCAATGATTAAAAGATTCCAAAAGTAGATTCTATATAATTAGCTGATCAACTGAACGTGGGATGGAAAGACAGGCAACTGTCTACAGAAGTCTACCATCAGCAACTGTTAAAATGACACACGTACACACACACATACAGATACAGATCTTATATATACTGGAGATAGAGCCCTAGGGCCTTCTACCTCTGTACTACATTCCCAGCCCTTGTAGTTTTATTCATTTATTTTTTGTAACAGGGTCTCTCACTAAGATGCTGAGGATTTTGCTAAGTTGCCCAGGCTGGCCTCAAACCTGCACTCTTCCAGTCTCAGCCTCCCAAGTACTGGGATTACTTGCTGAGTGCCAACACATCCAGACACTTTGCGAAATTAGTTTAGAGAAGTCACATGCTTCCCAAAATCACATTTAAAAATATATATAGTGCAGAATCTATAAAACAACTAACAGCAACCCCCAATATAACATTTTAACCACATGCTGCTTTTGTTTTTGCTTTTTTTAGTTGGAGAGACTTCTGAGAGCTGCTCAGAAGCTACTGACTTTCTGTGCCAGGACAAGAAGTGCATCGCAGCCCACCTTGTGTGTGATTACAAGGCAGACTGTGTGGACTGGTCTGATGAAGTGCACTGTGGTAAGTGGTCCAGGCCGCTGTAATGCAGCCAGTCCAGCTGAGATTTCCACTGTCGGACAAAGGAGACATATTGGCACCGCAGCAAATAAGAAATGTTCTTTTCATGTGCTAGGACAGATTTAGAATTGCGGAAACATTTTCCCAAATTTCATCTACAAATATCCAAATGCCAGTCCTCTCATCCTTTTTATTCATGTATTGAAAATTGTAGGAAAATCATATCACAAAATTTCCCATAATATAATTGCACAGAACTATGGTGGAGATCAGAATTACAATGGCCAGAAATTGAACTAGCTATCTATATTTTTTATTCGTTTTCATTTCTTTTTCCATCTCTTTCTCCAGAAAAATGGTTAATTTTATAAATGAGGCTAAAATGAGCTCGTTAAATAAATTACCAATTTAGTTACTAATTTATTCAATTATACTACACTAGAAAAGCAGTCTATAGGAGCTTTGGTTTTTAAAATTTTAAGTATTTTTAAGTCATGTATAAAAACCCAAATATGTAATTGAAAAATACAAGGTATCTTTAAATCCAAGTGAATTTTTTCACATGTTTCAGCTGATGAGCTTTTGCAGTGATGAGCTGTGCTGCCCACGTTCATGGAAGGACTCCACTTCAGTCTGCTGTTAGCTAGTCAGTCATCTCATCAACACATCCAGAGTCACAGAACCGTATGTCAGTCAGCTGACCATCCAGGCTACTGCCACATGCATTGCTCACTGGACCACTGTAGCCTCACATCCTAATGTGCTTTCTTCTGAGTGGTATGTGTGGATGTGACGTACACATACACACAGCTCGCGGGGAGCTTTGGATTTAACCTCCACTGTTTTAGGATGTGCTCCTAATCTTAGGCTTCAGAATCTCACTTTGTACTGTAGTACAAAAATACTAGGGAAAAATTGCTAAAATACAGTGTTAGAGGCTGAGTGTGGTAGCACACACTTATAATCCCAGCACTTAGGGAAGTTGAGACAGGAAGTTCACAGACAGCCTCAGCTACTTAGTGGCGCCTTCTGCAACTTAGTGAGACCCTGTTTCAAAACGAAGAATAAAAAATCAGGCTGGGGGTGTAGTGCAGAGGTAGAATGCACCTTGGTTCAATCCCTAGCACCCCCCAAAAAAAATGATACAATGGTGCACACCTATCATCCCAGTATTTGGGAGGCTGAGAAAGGAGGATCATAGGTTTGCAACCAGGGTTGGCAACTTAGGCCTTTGACAACTTAGTGAGATCCTGTTTCAACATAAAAAAATAAAATAGGTCTAGTAGTGTAGCTCAGAGGTAGACTGTCCTTGTGTTCAATCCCCAGTACCACAAATAATAATAAAACTATTCTAATAATAGTAGAAATAATGTTACTGCTCCATTCCCTTGGTCTGTGTGTTTAGAATGTTGTATTTTGTATTTTGATACTCTTTCCGTTGGTTTTTTCTCCACATAAAGTGAGTTTTTGATGCCTAAGATCATGTCTTATTCTTATTTAGATACTCATTTCTTAGCAACTTATTCTAACACATAGCACATACAAGAAGAGAATAAATGGAAGAATAACCTCTTACATGGCATAAAAGTCAACTCAAGATGAATGAAAAACCTAGAAATTAGATGGAGACTTTGCAATTGCTAGAAGAAAACATAGGACTAGGTTTCCAATACATGGGCGCTGGTAGAGACTTCCTCAGTAAGATCTCCAGAGCACAGGAAATGAAACCAAGAATCAATAAATAGAATGGTGTCAAACTAAAATGCTTCTGTTCAGCAAAGGAAATAATGAGTCTCAAGCAAAAGTCTACAGGAGAAAATCTTTGCTAGCTACTCCTTTGATCGAGGACTAATATCTAGAATATATAAAGAACTCAAACTCAAAATCTTAACACCAAAATTTTAAATAACCCAGCCAAAAAGGGGCAGTTGAACTGAATAGATGCCACTCTAAAGAAGAAATAAACATGAACAACAAATATTTGAAAAAAATGTTCAACATTACTAGTCATCAGGAAATGAAAATGTAAATAAAAACTATACAGATACATTTTACACAGAGTAAATAATAACCACACAAACTACATTTAACTCCAAATATAATGACAATCAAGAATGTAAACAATAAAAAATGCTTGCAAGGATGTATGAAATTAGAAACACTTAAACACTTTTGATAGCATTGTAAATTAATGCAACCACTATGGAGATCAATATAGGAGCTCTTTCTTTCTTTCTTTCTTTCTTTCTTTCTTTCTTTCTTTCTTTCTTTCTTTCTTTCTTTCTTTCATAGTACTGCATATTGAACCCAGGGGCATTATCTCTCTAAGCTAGCTAAACCCCAGCTCTATTTTTATTTTTTAATTTTGAAACAGGGTTTAGAGAACCTCACTAAGTTGCTGGTGTTGGCTGCAAAATTGCAATTCTCCTGTCTCAGCCTCCCAAGTACTCAGAATAAAAGTGTGTGTCACCATGCATGGTTGGAAGTTTCTTAAGCCTAGCAATGTAACTACCATGTGACCCAGCTATAACAGTCTTTGGTATATTTCCAAAAGAATTAAAGTTAGAATACTATACCAATAGTTGCATACAAATGTTTATAGCTGCACAATTCACAAAGAGCCTAGGTTTTTGTCAGCAGGTGAATGGATGACGTATATACACACAATGGATTTTTACTCAGTCATAAAGAACAAGATTGTGTCGTTTGTAGAAAAATGGGTAGAATTTAAGAAATACGCTGAGTAAGATCAGCCAATGTCAGATAGTCAAGGGACATATGTTGTTTCTTTTTCATATGTGGAATCTAGAGAGAAGATAGGAATGAGAAGGAATTTCAGATAAAGAGGAGATACAAGTAGATTATCCAAAGGAGTTTTGGGGTGCAAAGTGGAAAGGGGGAAAAAGAATTTGAGGAAGCCAATTGATCAAATAATGCTATGTTCATAGGTTAAGGCATCACTACCAATCTCACTAATATGTATGGAGAGGAAGAGAGTGGGGTGGATTGAAATCCCCAGGGGACATAGCAAGTGATGTGACAGGTGTAAATATATTGTTTTGAATCTTACTATGCTCAATAATCACCATACCCCTATAAAATACAAAACAAAATAACACAAGTTTATAATTTTAAAGTATATATAATCTTTTGGCTTCCTTATATAAGTCATTTGTAACTGTTAGGATTTCTGGTTATTTTTAAAATACTACAACTGCTGTCAATAATAAAGTTGCCACCATGCCCTTAGGGATTACACATGAAAAGAAAGTGTGTGTATACTTACACATGCATACATGTTCATATATGTACATGCAATATAAAATATAGACTTGAAAAGTGTAAGAACGACTGCAAATAGTGCCTATTTTCTTTTGGCCTCTCATTTTTTCTTTCAGGCTGCTTTAGATGATTCTTATTTTCCCATAGCTATTTGATATTTTGATGGGAAAACACATAGGAGTTATTCTGATTTGCAGAAACTCAAATATTACATGCTTATATGTGATTAATGTTATCTACAATTTTGATGGGCCATTGCAGAAAGTATTTAAATTCACTGAAATAAAAGCAATATGCTGTCAAGTGAGATAGTCACTTTTCTTAAAATTTCTTGATAGATTTTGCTCACATCCAAAAAAAATGTCCTCGTGGACTTACAGAAAAAATTCTGCAAATTTGCTTTCATCAGTATTTCATGTTGATGCTCGTCTGGGTGCATTATAGGTATTAGAGCCAGATTCCTGCAGTCAGATAATCTGTAATGAATAATAGAATAAATGACATCATTTTCAAAATAATATTCATGGAAATATAAAAATGAAATGACCCATATGGTTATTAAGCTGAAATCTTCTTTTTGACTAAGATCCCCACTTGTTGAGCAGTCTCTTAAAATCTTAGGGACTCATTTTCCTCATCCGTATAGATAATAGAAGTACATCCATCCTATATTATACTATGAGACTTAGGTGAATGTATGGAATCAAATAGAATATTTGTTCAGTGTTCTGGAATTAATAGTTATCCTTTTCCATTTCATTATTTTTTATTCTTTTGAAATTCATCATTTGCAATTACTATCTCACTTATACATCTTTTATACTGTCATAAGAGAAAGGTAGCTATTCTTCGGCCAGGTGTGGTGGCACACGCTTATAATCCCCACGCTCGGGAGTCAGAGACAGGAGGATCACGCAGGTTTGAAGCCAGCCCCTCGCGCTGGCTTAGGAGAACCTGTTTCCAAATAAAAAAATGTACAAATAGGTCTGGGAGTGTAGCCCAGAGATAGAAGGGCTTCCAGGAACCCCAGTACCACCAAAAAAGAAAAGAAAAGAAAAGAAAAGAAGCTATTCTTCATAAATAGATTATTACTATAGGTTATAAATAAAGATAAAATTTTCGTTTGCTTTTCTACCTTATATTGCAAAAATGCATTGTTTATAACTAATGAGATCAAGTATCTCTAAAATAAATTCATAATTAAATCAGAAAATGTGCTTTTTTCTTGGAAAGCAACTCTTATCTATACTCATGTCTGGTGTCCACAGTGTCCTGGTCCAGAATGTACAGTGTGTGGGTGCAGCTTTCTCTCCTGCCTTTCATGACATAAACACACATAATTATGTAATAATTACTGCTCAAAATCTTTCTCAGTTCAGGGGCACCAACAAGCCATTTCCAATGAAAAGTATTTTTTTAATTTGAGAAGATATCAATATTCCACTAATGCCCATTAAAATACGGTGAATATGCAAACCTAAGTGTTAAAAATAATTAACTATGAAACTATCTTTAAAAAATACAACTTGAAGCTGTGAGTGTTGGCACATGCCTGCAATCCTAGTATGTGTACTTGGGACACTGAGACAAAAGGACCCCAGGTTCGAGGGCAGCCTCATGTACAGATGCTCTTAGCAACCTAATAAGACCCTATTTGAAAACAAAAATAAAAAGGTCCGGGGTATATGTCAGAGGTAGAATGCATCTGGATTCAATCCACAATAAAACAAAAAACAAAAAATAAAATAAAGTAAAATACAAGTTTTTGCACTAATTATACAGCCTCATGGCCAAATATCATACCACTGGGGAAATGCTCATTGTTTGGTTTTTTTTTTTTTTGGTGGCACTGCGGTTCCTGGAAACCCTTCTACGTCCAGGTTATACTCCCAGACCTATTTTATATTTTTATTTGGAAACAAGGTCTCCTAAGCCAGAGCGCGCAGCTGGCTTCGAATCTGTGCGATCCTCCTGTCTCTGCCTCCCAAGCGCAGGGATTACAAGTGTGCGCCACCACGCCCGACAAAATGCTCATTGTTTAAAAGAATGTTAGTAATGCTTTAAGTACATTTGAGGAATCATGAATAATATCAAAATCTGATATTTTTTCAAGTAACTGGCATTTAAAAAATACTGATACATGTTTTTTATCAAGAAATATTACAGTCTTCATATCACCCAACTTTCAGTGGATATTTATTGGACCATTTATGGTGTTTATAATGCAGTTTTGTAATAGTACCTGATCACATAGAAATGTTTATAATAACTCAGTGTTAAACAACTAAGATGGCAATACAAAATAAAGAAGTAATGGAAGCTGGACTTCCGGGAAGATGGCGACGGAGAAAAGTGGGGCTTACGAGCCCCGCTAACAACCAATCTCTATTACCACAAAATCAGCGCCTTTCATAGCCAGAAAACACCATCAGCAGAGAAACAAAAAATGCAATTACAAGGGAGAGAGAAAAAGAAGACTGGAAAAACGAGACACCAGAAAGAAACCAGACCGCAGTGCTGCAGCCGGGGCCGCGGCGTGAAGCAGAGCGGCACACCATCTTCCCTTGCAGCACCAGGCCCCAGAGAGGAGGGGGACTCAGAATGGAGCTCAGAGCCACAGAGGAGATACGCCGGCCTCATGCCCAAGGAAGCGGCAGCAGTGCCTTACTGCCGGCGGCCGTGGTGAGTTCACCGGACAGCACCAGAACAACGCACTCAACAGCCCACCAGGCTCCAGAGAGGAGCGGCGGACAGTGAGCCGAGGTGAGCTGCTGTGGATCAGCCAGGCAGGATTCGGCAGATTTTTCGGCGCAGTGAGCTTCTAAAGCTCCCAGGGGCTGGTCTCAGCACACGCTGCAGGGACTCAGAGCGAAGCTCAAAACCAGAGAAGAAATACGCCAGCCTCACAGCCAAGGGCATGGCAGCAGCGCCATATTGCCACCGGCAGCAACAGCAGCAAATTCACTGAGTCCACTACAGCTCCATCAGCGCACTCAACAACAGTGAGTCAAATTGTGGTCCTAGAGGAGAAATCCCAGTACTGCACTCCCAGGGACTTGACCCAGTGGGGGAGTGGCAGTGGCAGAGATATCACACCATAGGAGAACGCCCAACCTGGCACCCCCTCATGGTCTAAAACAGCCTCAGTTGACTCCCTGGGTCTGAGACTCTGCAATACAACCCAGTAAAGGAGTAGTGGGGACTGAGATACCACAGACTCGAGATCCAGAGCACCTTAAGTGAAGTCGTAGTGACTCAGGGAAGAACCCAGAGAAGACACAAACTTCTGAAATCATGGGAAAGAGGAATAACAATGGAGCAATGAATGCCCACAATCCCACAACATCAGAACCCGATAAAACAGAAAATCAGAGATTTCTAGAAGATCAAATCAGGAAAATAACCGTAGAAATAATAGAGGTGCTTCGAAAAGAATTCAGAGAGAGCCAAAAAGAGATAAAGGATGCAATTAATGAAGTAAAGGCCTCAATTCAAAGTACAAACAAACGATTAGACCACATGGAGAATAGAATCTCGCTCCTAGAAGATGATCATTCAAAAAATGAATGCATAGTTTCTAATTTAGAAAAAAAAATCCGACAGCAGGAATCTGACATTGAAGAAATATGGGCCCATTTTAAGAGAGCTAACCTAAGAATAATTGGAATAGAGGAGGGAAAAGAAGGTGAAACCAAAGGGATCCACAATCTCTTCAAGGAAGTAATAGCAGAAAAATTTCCAAACATAGAGCAAGAGGTCGATACACAGGTCCAGGAAACTTATAGAACTCCCTTTAGACAGGATCGGAGAAGAGGATCCCCACGCCACATAATTGTCAAAATGACCAATGTGGAAGCCAGGCAGAGAATCTTAAAGGCAACAAAAACAAAGGGCCAAGTGACATTCAGAGGCAAACCAATTAGAATCACTCCAGACTTCCCAAACCAAGTCATGAAAGCCAGAAGGGCTTGGAGTAACATATTCTCAACTCGGAAAGAAAACAACTTCCAGCCAAAAATTTCCTACCCAGCAAAACTTTCTATCAAATTATATGAGGAAATAAAAAACTTCCATTACAAACAGAAACTGAAGGAATTTATGTCTTCAAAACCAGCACTAGAGAAAATACTCAAAGAGATTAATTACAAAGAAGAAATAGGTAACACACAGCAGAATCAGAGAAATAAGATTTTCCATCCAACAGACAACTAAGATTGGTTATCTTTGGAGATTCATTATTTATGTTAGTCTTTTACCTATCTCTAAATTGTATTATTTGTTTTATTGTTGCTAATTTTAAGATTTCTAGTTTGAATATTATTATACCTTCAGATATAGCATTTGGAAATATTTTATCCCATTCTATCAGTAACTTTTAACTCTGTTTACATTGTCTTTGGATATATAATATTTTTTTATTCTTTAGGGAGTTTGTTTACCCTTCTATTGCCTGTGCCATTGAAATCATATCCAAGAAATCACTGCCAATTTCAGTGTTGCGAGGTTTTATGACCCAGATTTTCTTCTAAAAGTTTATAGTCTTAAGATTTATATTTAGGTCTTTTATCTATTTTGAGTTAATATTTGTATATGGTGTTAGGTAAGGGTTCAATTTTATTCTTTTCCATGTAATTATTATTTTTAACAATATTTAGTTAAAAGATCATTATTTCCTTCACCAAATGTTCATGGAAACCTTGTTAAAAATAACTTGACAATATATGGAAGAATTTATCTCTAGGCTTTTATTTAACTCCAATGGTTTATATATCTGCCTTTATAACAGTACAACACTGTTTCAATTATTGTAGCTTTATATGGTTTGAAATCAGAAAACATACATCTTCTAGCACTGTTCTTTTTTGAGATCGTTTTGGATATCTAGAGTCCATATTCCATATTAGGATAGATTTTTTTCTGAGAAATAAATAAATAAATGTATGATAGTTTCACCTAAAAAAAAGAAAAGAAAAAATATTCTCTGGTAAGAACAAAAGCAAAAAGAAATATTGAAATGTTATCTTTAAGTCATCAAAAGCTTGGTATCAGACAAATGAAACTGTTATGTGAGATTATCATTGTTAATTTTGGATAAATTGCTATAAAACTAGATGTCAACCACTAAGCCAAGCATGGGAAGGAGGGATAGGGAGGGAACGGGGTGGGATCGGGTAGGGGCTAACTGGGCAATATGTGCATATATGTCTACAAAAGTATTTTTATCCCATTATGATGTATGAATACAGTGCACTAATGAAAAATTATTTTTAAAAAAACAAAATAAAGAAGTAATGGACTTCCAAATGAAAGATAGCAAGCATATCTGCCAGCAAATGCCAATATTACACACACACGCACACACACACACACACACACACACACACACACACACTAAAGAATTGCCATGGTCTTAAAAGAGATAGGGTGTGAGTTACATATTCAAGGGCAAAAATGATTGGCTCCAGAGAAAGGAGGAGGGGAGACTTCTTAATTAGAAAAAAGAAAAAATTTTTTTCTTTCTTTTTCTTTCTGTGCTTTGATTATATGTGACATTCGTTAGAAAGTACAATGGTCATTTTGCAACCCGGAAGTGTGTGGGGATGGAAAGATGGCCATAGGGAACATTGAAGTTCAAACACAGTATCTACCCCAACCAGCAACTTCCTGACTATTTATCTTTTAATAGAGATAAATTAATTTCTGTCTGATCAAAGCTGCTGTGAGTTGGATTTTTATTTGCTTGGAGCCAAATCCATTTTTAACTATTACAAACAATAAGCAAAATTTTCACCTCAAATAGCAAGGAACCTAAGAGCTCAGCAGATCTTGAATTGGTTAATTGAGTAGCTTAATATCATCAAATGTATAAAATCAAAGGGATACCTTTGTTCTTTAGGTTCTGCTATCCACAGGTGACTGACTTTGTTCTAAAATCAGCTCATATAATTTTTTTTAATCTTTGCAATCACATCCTGAGAACAAACAAGTAGATTTTCTTCTTTTTGGATTCTTTGTAAGAGCAAGGCAAACCTTTTCTGGAAGCCTCTTCTACTGTAAATCTCATTGTCTAGACTCATATCCTTAGACTATGCCTAAACTAGCAAAGATGAAGAAAGAGAACCAACTGTGCTGTGATGTGGTAGAAGAAGGGGCTACTCAGATAAGAGTGCAGTTCTGACTGGAACAAGACACAATGGCCGGCAGCTGAGTTTGGTGGCACGTACCTATAATCCCATACTTGGAAGGCTGAGAAAGGAGGATTGCAGGTTTGAGACCAGCCTTAGTATCAAGGAGACCTTCAGCAACTTCACGAGATCCCATTTAAAAATAAAAAATAAAATACAGCTGAGGATGTAGCTCAGAGGTAGCATCCTCTGGTTTTAATTCCCAGTACAAAGAAGAAAGGAAAAGAGGTGACAAAAGAGTAACCAGACTTGAGAAAATAAGAGATGTCCTAATCCTAGGTATATGTTTTTAATGTCAGTTTATAAGTAGGAGATAATCTTTTAAAATTTTTTTTGGTTGGAGTAGAGACGGTTTTGAACATGAGACAGATTTCACCATAAAACACTTTGCATCAGAGTAAAGGTTATTGTATTCAAGGCCAGGGATTTTTTGTGAGAGTCTTTTCAAAAAGTATGAAAAATGGAATATTTTCAGCAAGAGAAAGTAATATAAGAGCAATCCTAAAGATGATTAATGTGGTTTGGGTTTGAGGCTGATAGGCTGAAACCTACGCGAAAAACCCCTCAGCCAGCGGTTTGAAGTAGTGCGATGTTATGGAGCCGTGAAGAAGCGGCCACTCAACAAGTTCCCAAAGAGAGAACTTCCAGGTGTTGGTGGCATATTGAGTGTGAAAGTCCAGGATGTAGAATCAAAGATGAACTTGAGGGTCTGAGTCTTGGTAAAAAGAAATGATTAATGCTACCAAACTAAGCGACGGTTTTACAGAGAACCCACTTGGAGAGGGCAACCATGAGTTTGTTTGGGGTCGTTGGCTTTGAAGTACAGTTGTGTAAGCCATGTGCAATTTCTAAATGCACTGAAAGATATTAGGCTCCAATCCATTGTGGATTCCTAGATCATTTGTGTGATAGTAGGAGGGGCCACCGAGAAGCATGAGAGAGAAACTGGGGAAAGTAATCATGATTTTGAAAAAATGAAGACAAGCAACCTGGCTGCATCTTTACTTTTAAGAAAATAAAGTTGGTTAAGAATAGAAGATTGAAGCCAGGCGTGGTGTCACATGCTTGTAATCCCCGCACTTGGGAGGTGGAGACAGGAGGATCGTGCACGTTTGGAGCCAACCTTGCTGGCTTGAGACCCTGTTTCCAAATAAACAATATAAAAATAGGTCTGGGAGTGTAGCCTGGAGGTAGAAGGGTTCCATTCCCAGTACCACCAAAAAAATTTTTTTAAAAATTGAAAGACAGAAATACGTTATGTAACCTCAAAGGAAATAAGGCCGGAGAGAAGATAAAACCACCAGGGAGACCACGCAGACCCAAAAGATTGCCAAAAGAAAGTCCTTATTAGCCATCTGGTGAGTACACGGCGGGGTGTTTGAGTCCTGAGTGTAGCTGTGAGCTGTTTTTCAGAGTTATTTTTATGCAGAAAAGCTGCAAATCTATGGATGAAAAGTAGTACAGGCAGTAGAGCAGGGTGGTACGCAAGCGTCACGCTCAGGCGACCCCTTCTATTACACCCACGCTCTGTCATGACAAAGATGGATCCTTCTATTTTATGCATCCCAGTTGTGATGAAGATGGAAAGTTTCTGATGAGTTTTTCATGCAGGTGCAAGTTAAGCAGAAATGACAGAAGCCAAAAGGGCAGTTATGCATGACTGAGTCATCTAGGGTAGCAACGTGGTGTTACTTATGCTAAAGCTAAGGCCTTAGATTAGCCCATAACACTAATTTCAGTGTTTTGAGAAAGAGTCAAGATCATGGGAAGAAATTAGCTTTAGAAAAGAGACATATTTTAAGGTAGAGGAGAATGAAATATAAGAGAATGTATCCTGGTTGTATAGATGTTTATAAAGTCAATAAAGTTATGTTTCATTCGGTGGGAAAGGAGGAACAAGGTATGCCAGAGAATAGAAAAGGATGTAGAATAATTATCATAGGACTTATAAGTTAGGGCATCAGGTGCATAGAAATACAATAGTACAGAAACTATATGAGATATTGCGTGCGTGCGTGCGTGCGTGTGTGTGTGTGTGTGTGTGTGTGTGTGTGTGTGTGTTTTAAAGGTTGAACCCAGAGAATATTTTAACTCTAAGTTATAATCCCACCCTGATTCTTTTTATTTTGAAACAAAGTTTTAGTAAGTTTCTTAGGGTCTCATTAAATTGCTGAGGCTGACCTTGAAACTGTGATCCTCCTGTCTTAGCCTCTCAAATACTGGTATTACGGACTTACACCACCACACCAAGTGTGACATCATTTTAAGGAATGTAGAATGACATGTGTTCTATGTATATGGAAAGATTCAGAATGCTTGCAAATGTGTTGGCTAAACACTGAGAGAACTGAATTTATCATATCTATTTATAATATAGACCTATTTTATATTATAGAATACAGGTACAACATGCCTGTATTCTATTAATATAGAGTGCATAGAGTCCATAGCAAGAATATAAAAATAAATGGATGATATAGTCATGTAGCATGAATGTAAAGAATCTACATGAGGAAATATTATCCAGTTTTCAAGGGTAAGGTACAGAAATGCTTTAAAAGTGAAATGTTGATATTTTATGAAGATCCTTTAAGGGATCCAGAAAATTCTGTATGAGAACATCTAAGCTCTGTTGTCTATGTTTGGCATTCCAATAGAGCAAGAGATTTTTTTTCTGACTAAAATTTTATTGCTCACGTTGGTTTTATGTTAAGGATTGAGAGGATTTTTTTATAGCACCAACTTCATATTTTTATATAGAAAGAGAAAGTTAATGACAATCTCAGCTGATTCATGCTGATTAAATAACCTAATAGTTCATTCTGTCCATATAGCACAGTCAGATTTTATAGTGAGTGTTCAAAAATAAGAACCACTATGCCAAAAGAAAGAAAGAAAACTGAAAGTTCAGATAGCAGAGTGTGATTATAGAAGGTTCCCAGATGACTAGAAGTAGAGTTCCAGTTATTATCAAATTTTTCTCATTGTGAACAATTTAATTTTAATGTGTTATCAATCAACACATTTAGAAGAGCATTTCTTTCATTATTTAGTGATCAGCTCTGAAATGTTGTTCTCTAGTGATTGGCATAGTACCCAAAAGGATTTGCTTCAATATAGTTTACTACTTTTTTCAAAGGAGCCTTTTATTTGGGGAAATGAATTTCCTCTCTAATGATCTACACTATTCAAACACCAGACTGAACCAAGGCACTATGTTGAGCATCCAGATGGTGGATAATTCTTCCCGAATTATCGCTACTATCATAATGCTATGATCATTGTTTATCTAAAGACATAGTTTTATTTATCACCTATAAATATTAGTAGTCAATCCAGATAAATCCTTAATGAATAAATCACATTGTTCATGAACTACTTTGGGAGCCTTTATTTAAAAAGTTGCAGTGCATAACTGATATTACCAAAGAATATAAATATTTTAATTGCATATATTTATCTATAAAGAAAATCTGCAAATACTAACTTTAAACAATCACAGATTTAGTACAATACCAAGTGTGATGAACGTCTCCAGTAACATTCATGAGCATTTCTGCTTTTGCTAGGACATTTTACAGACATAGCAGGAAGCTGCAATTTTGAAACAACTTCCAGAAACTGGACCGTGGCTTGCAGTCTGACGCAAGATGCGGAGGATGACTTGGACTGGGCCATTGGCAACACAATTCCTACAGAGACATTGGGTACAGATTCTGATCATACACCAGGTAAGTCAAGTCGCAGTACCCAGGCCAACCAAGCAACAGGGCTGCGAGCCCCTTTAGTGCTGATGTGAAGTTCGGAGGGCATGTGGGCCTGGAGAGCTGAATGAAAGGAGGGCTATCCCTTCTGCTTAGCCCCTGAATTATTAAATAGATCCAGAACTGCCGTTGCTCCATTGATTCATGCTTTAAGAGACTTGCAGAATTTATTCACTGCACCCTAACGGTGCCATTAAAGTTTCCAACGGAATGGGTAGGTAAGAGGTATTTAGATTAGAAACAGGTTAACATATACAGCCCCAGTGAGAAGAGACTCCTGCTCCCCCCACGGCCAGCCAGTTGGGGAACCACGATGGAAAAGGTAAATGGCAATAGACTGAGTGTGCATTGCCATCATGACACGTTCCTCTTCCTGCTCTATGGATTTCTCACTAGTGCTGTCACTAATGACTTTATTCTCAATAGACCCAAAATTGAAGTAAGGTTGTGATGTTACTTACTTTTATCCAGAAATTTTGCACAGGCAGCACTTTTCTTTCGTTACCGGGTATAATTTTTCTTAAGGATAAAAAAAAAAAATTCTTTTTTTTCTTTTTCTTTCTCTTTTTATTATTTATTTATTTATTTATTTATTTATTTATTTATTTATTTATTTATTTATTTTGGTGATACTGGGGTTCCTGGAAACCCTTCTATCTCCAGGCTACACTCCCAGACCTATTTGATACTTTTATAAATTTGGAAACAGAACCTTGTCTCCGCCTCCCAAGCGCGGGGATTAAAAGTGAGCGCCACCACACCCGGCTTCTTTCTCTTTATAATTGGTGGTACTAGGATTGAACCCACGGACATTCTATCTCTGAGTTATAATCCGGCCACTTTTGGTTTTTGTTTGAAAACAGGGTCTCGCTAGATGCTAAGTGTGGCACTATGTTGCTGAAGCTGTCCTCAAGACTAGTCCTTCTGACTCAGTTACCCATGACTGGGATTACAAAAATGTGCCACCATGGCCAGCTAAAAAGAGTACTTTTGCTTAGAGATAAAATCTAGCATGTGTGAAGGATGGAAAGTAGCTTGAGATGTGCGTGATGGTTAATTTCATGTGTGAACCTGGAGGATGTTTCTGGATGAGGTTCACACTTAAATTGGAAATGTTGGAGTAACGCAGAAGGTCCCCTATGATGTGACCACCAGTTAAAGAGCTAAAGAGCGAGACCAGCCTCTTCTGCACGAGGAGCTCCCAGCTGAGTGGCTTAGGGCTTCATCTGTATCATTAACTTCCTGGCTCTCCAGGCTCTACAGATTGGAGACTGTTCGGTCTCCATAACTATGCGTGCCAATTTCTTATAATAAATCTTTCTGTATGTATACACATCCTACTGGTGCCATCTCTCTGGAGAAGCCTGACTCATACAGTATTCTTCTGAGCAACTGAAGCATGAGTGCATTGTCAAAGAACATGATTATATGGAGCTAAAATAACTTCGCAAAGGGAAAGTACGTGTGACTGGCTTAGCCATTATATGACTACTAAAGAGGGAAAATTCGTTTTATTATTTATGTATTCCAGGCAGATTGAAAGTGTTGCAAAGTTCAGTTACAGCATGGGTGTCCATTCTGGTTTTAAAGTTTTCTCTTATTCATCTTCAAATCAAATATTCTGATTTCTTTTGACCTGCCAAGTTGTATTTATTTTTCCTTAGTGTTGCTTTTTATTATGAAAACAGAATGTTAATGCACACTAAATTTGGGGTTAAACAAGGTAGAGGAATAAGAAATTTAAAGTTTAATAATTAGGAAGATTTAGTATATAGTAAAATTAGATATTCTAACTCAATGAGATAAAAGATGTATTATTTAATATAATACTGGCATATCTGGTTATCCACCTGGAAGGATATGAAACTAAACTCTAATTCTATATCATATACAGGCTTTACTCCATTTCAGATGGAGTAAAGATTTAAATTTATCAAATAAAAACTAAATTATTGCAAGAAAATAGAGTACTTTGGGTACAGTTGATAGTAAGATCTAACTTACAAAACCCCAAAACAAATTTCTAAACCCAAATAGAAAGTATTCTGGGCACATTAACATGTAAAACCAACACATAATGATTTGTATAATGACATTTACTTCAGCATAGTTTAGAGTCAAAAAATGAGAAATAAAGAAATGACTATCATAAAATAACTTGTATCCTTTGTCCAGTCATTTCCCCATCTATCAAATGTCACACACTTCTCTAGTTCTTGTGTCTCTATCAGTAAACAAAAGGGACAGACGAGGAATGGAGCTACCATATTACCCAGCCATTCACTCCCCAGTATTTTTCTAAATGAAATTAAGTTAGACTATCTATGTTTATGGCAGCACAACTTGCAGTAGCAAGATTATGCAACTGACCTGGGTGTCCATCAAGGGACAAATGGATAGAAAATTATGGCATATATATATATAATGGAATTTTACTCAGCCGTAAAGAAGAACAACAATTTGTCACATGCAGGGAAATGAGTGGAGCTGGAGAATATTATGCTGTGAGATCAGCCAGTTTAAGAAAGTCAAGGGCCTGGTGTTTCCTTTTATTTATGGAAGCTAGAACACAAATAAGAAGCAAAATGTACTTCAGTCAAATGAGGAGAGAAGATAAAAAATAGTGGGATGGGAGGAAAGTGTGGAAGGGAAAATGAGAACTGAGGAAGAGAATTATTATTATTATTATTATTTTTTTTTTTTTGCAGTTGTGGGGATGGAACCCAGGGGCATTTGACCTCCGAGCTACACCCCCTGCCCTATTTTTTATTCTTTATTTTGAAACAGGGTCTCACTGAGTTGCAGAGGGCCTCACTAAGTAGCTGAGGCTGTTCGCGAACCGCGATCCTCCAGGTCTCAGCCTCCCGAAAGCTGGGATTACAAGCGTGTGCCACCACGCCAGGCTGGAAGAGAATATTTTAAATAAGGTTACCTCCAAACACTACAAATCTCACATATATGGAAAGGGAGAAAGGGGAAGGGAAGTGGGCATTGTTGGACCAATAAAAATATACACACATACACACACACACAGAGAGAGAGAGAGAGAGAGAGAGAGAGAGAGAGAGAGAGAGAGAGAGAGAGAGAGATCCCAGCTGTAGTAGGGCATACATTCACTTGGTGTTTGTGTGGTACTGTAGACTGAACTCAGGAGCATTCCACCTCTGAGCTACACCCACAGCCTTACTTTTTTATGCTTTATTTTGAAATGGGCCCTCACTGAGTTGCAAAGGGCCTCACTGTCTCAGCCTACCAAATGCTGGGATTACAAACGTGTGTCACCAAGGCCCGGCTAGCACTTTTATTTTTGTCATGAAACAGGGTCTCACTCAATTAGTACCTCGTTAATTTGCTGAGGCCATCCTTGAAACTGTGATCTTCCTGTTTCAGCCTCCCAAGTACTGGAAGTAATAGGTGTGCACCACTACGCCTGGCTTAGAACTTGCATTTTTGAAGAAAGAAAAAAATCTAATAGATAACCATAATGAATAAATTATGTAGCTTATTGGAATTGAAGGGGCAAAAAACAACATCAACAAAAAAAGTCGTATTATGGAGGGAGAATCACAATAAAAAAACAAAAAACTGGAGGGTCCATTCTGTATACAGAAAATATTTAGTAGAACTTCTGGCCTCTACCAACCAACTACATGACAGAAACTTGCCTGAAACTCAGAAACTGACTTACTTACTTACTCTCTCTCTCTCTCTCTCTCTCTCTCTCTCTCTCTCTCTCTCTCTCTGTGTGTGTGTGTGTGTGTGTGTGTGTGTGTGTGTATCAAAATGTCTTTAGAAATTGCTAACTATTCCCTAGGGCAAAGTTGAACCAGCCTTGTTTTTCTGGGATGAAACCAACTTGCTCGTGGTGTAAGATTCTCTTGATATGGTTTTAAATGCCAATAGCTAGTATTTTGCTTAGAATATTTGCATCTATGTTCATTAGGGATATTGGTCTTTTCTAGAGGTATCTTTATTTGGTTTGGGGGTTAATGTGCTACTGGCCTCATAGAAGGAATTTGGGAGAGTTCTATCTCTTTCAATTTCCTGGAATGAGTTATGAAGTATTGGTATTAGTTCTTCACTTAAAGTTTTGTAGAATTTAAGTGGAATCCTATCTGGACCTGGGCTTTTCTTTGATGGAAGAATTTTTATCACCGTTTGTATTTCTTTGTTTGCTATTGGTTGGTTTAGGCTTGCTATGTCCTCTTGGTTCAGTTTAGGTAGGTTAATTGTGTTTAAAAATCTATCAATTTCTTCCATGTTTTATAGTCTATTGGAGTATAAATTTTTAAAGTAGTTTCTGATAATCCTTTGAATTTTTTCACTATCTGTGGTGATGTCTCCTTTTTTCATTTCTAATTTTAATCATTTGAGTTGATTCTCTTTTTCTTTTGGTTAGGTTGCCTAGGGGTTTATCAGTTCTATTAATCTTTTCAAAGAACCAGCTTTTTGTTTTGCTGATTCTTTGAATTGTTTTTTGTTCTCTATTTCAATTATTTCTGCTCTTATTTTCTGCTCTTATTTTAATAATTTTCTGCCTTCTGCTGGCTTTGGGATTAGACTGTTACAGTCTTTCTAGGTCCTTGAGTTGTGTCATTAGTTTCTTGGTGATTCTCTGTCCTTCTTATGTGGGCACTCAATGCAACAAACTTTCCTCTTAATACTGTCTTCATAGTGTCTCATACATTTTGGTAAGTTTTGTCTCTGTTTCATTTGTTTTCATAATTTTTTAAAATTTCTTCCCTAATTTCCACTCTTACCCGTTCAATATTCAATAGTGTATCATTCAATCTCCATGTATTTGAATAGTTTCTATTGAGTTTTCTGCTATTGATATCTACTTTCATTCCATTATAGTCTGAAAAGATGCAAGGAATTATATTACATCTTTTGAATTTGCTGGTGTTTACTTTGTGTCCCAGGATGTGATCTATTTTGGAGAAGGTTCCACGGGCTACTGAGAAGAATGTGTATTCTGTAGTTCCTGGCTGAAATATTCTATACATGTCTATTAGGTCCATTTGGTTTATAGTTTTCTTTAGCTCTAAAGAGTCTTTACTCATCTTTTGCCTTGAAGATAGATCCAGTGGTGTTAGAGGCGTATTAAAGTCTCCCAGAATTATTGTATTTGGGTCTACTTGGGATCTCATGTCCAGAAGGGTTTGTTTTACGAATGTGGTTGCACCCGCAATTGGGGCATAAACATTTACTCTATTATATCCTCTTGATGTATTGTTCCTTTTAATAAAAGGAAGTGCCCTGTTTTGTCTCTTCTAATGTGTTTTAGTTTAAAGTCTGTTTTGTTGGATGTCAGGGTTGCTACCCCTGCTCTTTTTTGGTCTCCAGTAGCATGGCATATTTCCATCCTTTCACTTTCAGTCTGTGAATGTCTTTGGCTGTAAAGGTGAGTTTCTTGAAGATAGCATATATTTGGATTATGTTTTTTAATCCACATTGCCAGTCTATGTCTTTTGATTGGTGAGTTAAGTCCTTTGACGTGAAGAAATATTATTGAAATATGATTTTTGTTTTCTGTCATTTTGTGTTCTGTCTTTTGTTTGGTAGTTTGGTCTTTCTTCTTTACTTAAATGGCCCACTTATCAACTTCCTCTCTTTTCTGGTTCTGAAGTCTGCTTCTTTTTTCTTCTTTATGCTTTATTTCTTTAAGAATTTTCTCTAGTGTTGGCTTTGAATTCATGAATTTTTTTGAGATTCTGTTTATCTTGTTTATCTGGGGTGATTCTTATTGTTTTGCCTCTATATGTCACCCGTCGTTTTGTTCTCACTGCTTTTAAGATTCCTTCCTTGGCCTCTATGTTGGTCATTTTGACTATTATGTGATGTGGGTAGGTCCTTCTTTGATCTTGTCTTAATGGTGTTCTGTATGTCTCCTGGACATGAAGATCCAAGTCTCTTTCCATGTTTGGAAAATTCTCTGAAATTATTTCTCTGAAGGGATTACAGATGCCCTTGGTCTGTACCTCTATCCCTTCTTCAATGCCTTTTATCCATAAGTTAGGTCACTTCATGTTGTTCCAAATTTGTTGGCTGTTTAAGTTTTGTTGCTGTAATAACTTCTGTACACTGTTGACTGTGTTTTCAGTTTTGGATGAAGTGTCTTCTAACAGTGATATTCTACTTTCCATTTCATCTAATCTTCCAGAATTTCTTTCATTGCTGTCATTTCATTTATTGACTCATTTCATTCCAGACCTCTTTCTGATTCTTTCTTAGTGTTTCTAATTTGTCTTTCATCTCCTCTAGACTTGCTTTAAATCCTTTCATCATATTGTAGATCAAGATTCTGAACTCCCTTCTTGCATTTCTTGCATTTCATATTTGTGACTTCAGTCATTTCTCTACTATTCCTGGTTCTCAAGTTTTCAAAGTTCTCAGGCCTGTGTTTCTGATGTCTTCCCATAGTTTGTGGGTATTATGTTTAATCCAGTCTTAGTAGTAAGTATTTAGAAGAGTCAACAGGTAAGCAGTAATTTTTCGAGTGGTGAGGGTTGGGTGATGGTGGAGTAGCTAGGTGAGGGTTGGGTAATGGTGGAGTAGCTAGGGTGATGGGTGCAGGACTGTGGAAGAATTTAAGTACAATAAGGTTGAATCAGGTTGAGAATGGGAGAAGGTTAGATAGTAGGACTCTTGTATTTATTAGAATATTTAAGTATGGAGATGTGAGAAACTTTGTGTGTTAAACAAAGATACAGTTAGGGAACAAAGAGAAAGTTTTGAGGGAAGATAGTAGATAGTCTAAATTGTAGACTTTTGTAGAGAGAGTGAGAGGAAGGTGCAAACACAAACACATAAAGTAACAAAATATGGTAGAAAGACTATTATACATCAAATATAAACAACAACATTGACAAAACAGAAATGGACCATTAAGAGAGAACAAAAAGGGTTAAGAGCATAAACAGGATAAACATAAAATAAAACAAAAAAACCATGTGATAATGAAGTGAATGATCCAAACAAACAAGAAACCCAAATAAAAGTTTAAAAAGACGGAAAAATAATCCCCCCCCAAAAAAATGTAACCCAAAAAAAAAAAAACCCAAACCAAAAAATCAAAATAAAACAAATCAGCAAAAAAAGAAAGAAAATAAAAAGAAAAAGAAACAGTCCTACTATTTTAGTAATGTACGTTGTGTATGCCAATGTCTCCTATTTGTTTGGAGTATCCCCTGGTGGCCCTGTGCAGGTATCGCGCCTTAAGCCCCCTTGCTGTGTCAGTGGTGTTGAAGGTGCAGCCCTGGGCGCACACTGGGGCCCTCAGTTATTGCCTGTCTGGTGGCGCTCTCTGTGTGCCCGCTGGCTCCCGTGGCTCATCCGAGCTCACGCTGTTACCTGGCAGCCCAGTCTGGGGCTCTGAAGGGCTGGCAGCTCTTCCATATCACGCTGATTCTCCGGGGGCATGGCAGGTCTGGCTCTGGGTCCCTGAAGGTCTCCTAGCGCCACTGCAGGTGCCTCCTCTGGTGTGCAAACGGTGCCGCTCAGGTGCTCAGGTGAACGCGAAGCTTAAGATGTTAGTGCTCTATGGCCACCTTCAGACTCTTGGACAGTTCTCGGACTGCGAGGACTGCAGCACCCCAAAATCCTTTTGGGGCCGGCAGCTCGATATGGCGCCGGCAGCCACAGCGTCTGCAGCTCGCCTGTGCATCTTTTGAGTTTGTTGCACTCAATCTCACAGGCCATAGTTACTGGATTTCTTCTGCAGTAGTCCCTGAGTCTGTTTTGGGTCATAAGCTGGGCTGGGCCACGCTCTCTCGTGGCCAGGCCTCGGGTTGCCCAGGTGAGACCACGCGGGCTCAGGCTCGGGCTTCAGCCGGAGGTGATGTCAGCCGGGGAGGTGCCAGGTGGAGCAGAGCCTGAGTCTTCAGGCCCCGGGCGGCTTACCTGCAGCGTGCAGCCTGGCACGGCAGCGGCTCAGCTCCCTGGCTTCCTGGGTCCCCAAAAGACTTTTCCTCTTGGGTTATTTTGCCATGTTGGTGTGAGTCAGGTCCAGGGATTGCGGTTTGGGTCAGCGCCCCGTGATGGCATCAGTGGTCCAGCTGCGTATGCAGCAGATCGACGCTGGAACTTTTTTTTTTTTTGCAGTGGATCTCGCAGTTCAAGGTATCTGGATTCCTTCTGCTAAGGTTCCTGGGTCTGTTTTGGTTCCTGAGATATATTTATTTTGTTGATGAAGACACTGCCTTCTCAGTAGTTGAATTTTATTTATTTCAGCCACTGAGAAGTGTTGTGTCCTACAGTCGCCATTTTTCTTCTTTTAATATGTTTTCATATGTTGAACCTCTATTTTCCTTAATTCTAGAAATTATTTTCTCACCTTATTTCTCCTGTGATCTAGTTTATATTCAAAAGTGTATCATTAAGGCTTCAAGTGTTTATATAATTCCTTTGGGTCTTCCTGTTGTTGATTTCTACTTTTGTTCCATTATGATCTGAAAATATATGAGAACTTATAATTTTTTAGTTTGCTGGTACTTGCTTTTTGGCCCAAAATGTGGTTTATTCTGGAGAAGTTTCCATGAGCAGCTGAGAAGAATATGTATTCAGCCATTGTTGGTTGGGATATACTATGTGTCTATTAGATCCATTTGGCTTATAGGGTTCATTAGATCTGAAGAGTTTCTACTCATCTTTTTCTGCCCTGGGCATCTGAGATCACATGAGGTAGAGCTGGCCTCTAATCTTGGTGCCTGTGGCACTCAGACATTACCAGGTTCACGTTTATAACCTTCCAAACCTGTAGCACGTTTGGCTGAGTTTCTTCACTCCACAGACACCACTGCTGGGGGTCCTGTTGTGACTGCCGGAGACCCTGCAGGGCTGAGATGAACTCCAAACTCTAGATGGAGTCCACTTGAGTTTCCTTTGGGGCTATTTGCTAATTGGTGTTTCTGAAGTGCCCACCTGTAGCCCTTTCTCTCTCCTGTGCACAGCTGATTTGCAAACTCAGAGCTCTGGTAGGTTTGTACATTTTTATACAAGTCTCTGTTACGGTGCAGGTTCTTTCTGAGGTGGTTTTTAAACTCTAGGTCTTGATCAGCATTGCTCGGAACCTCTGCAGGAAGGAATGAGTTCAGGTGTGGCCACGAAGTTTACTGGGCAGTGTGGCTTGTTAATTTATACAGTCACCATTGAGGAGGCTGGTTGAGGTTACTGGGGTCCCCACAGGAAGGTCCTGTTGTTTCTCAGTCCAGGTCCACACACGGCCACATGAATTTGCTGGGCAGTTTGGTCGGTTGGTCTGGGGAGTCTCAGTCTTGAGGTACTCAAGTGTAACGAGAAGAATGCAATTGCTTTTGATGATGGTTTTATATGATCACTGGCTCAACAAGATTTTGCTTCATCTTTACTGGAGTTGGTCTCTGAAGTCCAGCAGCTGCCAGCCCTGACCGGGCTCGCCAGAATGGCAATGCCTTTTGCTCTCCACTCACCAGAGGAGACACAGGGAGCTCTTTCCACCCTCCCTTCTCTGTGCTGTCCAATTCCTCCACATTTTAACTCTCTTTTTTCTGCTGAGTTCTGATTTCTTTTCTTCTCTTTCCAAGAAGCAATCTTGTTCCAAGATTGCTCGAGTTCCAAGACTTGAGTAACTGATAGTCGCTGCCTTCCACTAGCCCACCATCTTTAATCTTAGAGCTAATTTCATCTATTCTAGATATTACTCCTCTAAGAGAGGAGTAGCTGGCAAAGATTTTCTCCCATTCAGTAGACTCTCTCTTTAGACTCCTTGTTGGTTTTCTTTCTGTGCAAAAGCTTTCCAATTTAATGCCGTCCCATTTATTGAGTCTCATTTTTATTTCCTGAGCTTATGTAGGTCCTGTTGAAGTCTCTACCAGTTCCTGTATATGAGAGAGTTAAAGTCATTCACCTTTTTTAAAAATTTATTTAATGCTAATAATTAAAAAGGAACTTTTATAATCCTAGTATAGTGATATAGCCTTTAGTAAGCTTTGTGTTTGTGTATACTGCCATTCTTAATATTCATATTTACAAACAAATATAGGGATAATATGGTTTAGTAATTAAATATAGTATAAATAAATTTATATGTTGTGAAATATTTTTAGAGATGCAGTTTTATTTATAGTATTCCAATTTAGAAATATGTCAAAATGTATAAAGTTATTTAATGACCAATTATTAATTACTAATACTTTTATTACAGTTTGATCACAACAATGAATATACATGTAAATGGAATTTTTAAATTTTGCAGTATATTTTGAAGTTGGGTACAAGTTTGAGTACAGGTTTTTTTTTCCTTGAGAAATTGCAAGAATACAGATTTGGTGGCACACACTTTTAATCCTAGTACTTGTGAAGCTGAGTCAGGATGATTGGGGTTCATGGCCAACCTTAGATACTTAGTGAGGCCCACCACAACTTATTGAGATCCTATTTAAAAATCAGGCTGGGGGTGTATTTCAGAGGTCAAATGTCCCTGTGTTCAATTCCTAGCACCACAAAAAAATAAATTATAAGAAACAAACCAGTTTTCATTTTTGTTGCTAAGCTCCAGACAAGAACATATAAATAAAAAGCCCAAGTTCTTTAGATTTGAAAATTATGTCTACTAATATAATATTACTAATGAGACAAAAAATATTATTGGCTCAGATAAACAAAAGATAGAAACATACTGAAAATGAGAATAGTTATATCTATTTCTCAAAAGGAGAAACATGAGTGTTCCATGGTTCCTTTTCATGGAAATTATGAAGGTCTATTAATGGGAGTGTTTTCTTTTAAGTTTATAGCTTGTGCAAGTTCTTTGAAGACCAAGTGAAAAAAAATGTAAATCTGTTTTTTTTCTGCAGTATTTAACACAATTCTGTTGTCCACTGGTAAATTAAAAAGAAGTGTAATCACCCTGACAGGATACTTTATTATCTGCACTGTTAATCACTACTTGAGATAGCATATTTTTACAGAGTGCACCCTTCAAAACAGCCTGATTATATCATCCTCGATACATAAATACAGCTCAGTGAACTTGTTTAGGCATCACAGACACAATAGGTTGCTAAATAAATTGTAAGGACACTAATTAATTTTGAACCTCTGGGAAAAACAGAATCCTTTATAAATAGGCCAACGATTAAAGAGCCTAAGGTCTATTTCTAAGTATCACAACATTGTTGTTAATTAAAGTTGTATTTATGGATCATTTCACCTATCATTATCAAGATGAAGAATTAGATACATAAGGAGCCATTCTCAGTGTCCATCACAGGCCTGTGTATGAGCCCTTTTGGAAGCAATAAATATCAGTGTATTGTCTAGTCTGCATAAATAGCCTTTAGACTTAATAGATGTGAGACTTGATAGCAAGAGTGACGTTTGCGTGGCATGGATAGATGAGAGCGTGATGCACAAGGCTCCTGTCTCTTTGTTTCCTTCCTTCATAATTTTAATGACGTAACTGACCATCTCCACAATTGGACCATAAATCCCAGTGAGAGATAAGGAACATCTTTTGTGATTTTTGTATTTCATCTATCCTTTAAAGTAAAACGTAATTACATCTGATATGTACTTTTTTTTTTCTTTTTTGTGGTCTTGGGATTTGAACCCAGGGGCTTTATACCTCCGATCTAAACTCCCAGTCCTATTTTATTTTTTATTTTGAAGGATTCTATTTTCTGAGGGCCTCACTAAGTCTGGTTGCAAATCTGTGATCCTCTTGTCTCATCGCTCAAGTACTGGGATTACAGGTGAGTGTGGCCATGTCTGTCTCAATAAGTACTTTTGTAGGTCACACGCCACTTGGACCTGTGTCCTGCGATATTTCTTAATGGCAAAGTATTTTGGATTAATTAATGCAACAAGTATTTTTTTAGAAACTATGATTTCCTGGAATCTGTAATCCTCCTGTTTCATTATCCCAAACTCTGAGATTACTTGTATGCCACCATACCCAGTTTATTAAGAAGCAACCAAAATGGAGATCTTCTCATTTGTGTCAACAGAGATGAACCTAGACAGCATTATGCTAAGTGAGAAAGGTGGATTCAGAAAGAATCATACTGGATGGTCCCACATGTAGACTCTGAAGAAAGAAAACTCGGATACAGAGACATATAGCAGTAGAACAGTGGTTATTGTGGAAATAAGTAAAAAGAGGAGAGGGGGGTCAGAGCACACGGTTACTTTTAGGATAAGTAACTCTAGATATCCAGTGCACACAATGAGGATTATAGTTAGTGATATTGTATCATATACTATAATACTTTCCAAGAGGGTTCCTTGGATTGAACCCAGCGGTATTGCTTTTCTGAGCCAAACCCCCTCCTCACCCTCTTTTGTTTGGAGACAGTGTTTGGCTAAGTTGTTCAGGTTAGCCCAGAGCTTGTGAGCATCCTACCCCAGGCTCCCAAGTATTGGGATTACAGTGCACATTCAAAAGTTAACCACTGGTTTGGTGGTTTGATTTCCATTCTTTTGGGTAGAAACTTAAAAGTGGTATTGCTGGATCATATGGTAAATTCATTCCCATTCTTCTGAGAATCCTCAGTCCTAGTTTCCAAAGTGATTGCACTAATTTGCCAAACCACCAACAATGTATTAGAATCCCCTTTTCTCCACATCCTTGCCAGCATTTCTTGTTTGTGTTTTGAATGTTAGTGTTTAGAATGGCGATCGCTATCCCAATTGGGATTAAGTGAAGTTTCAAGGTAGTTTTGATTTGCATCTCTCTGATTGCTAATGATGTTGAACAATTTTTATACATTTACTGGCCATTTGAATTTCTTCTTTTGTAAACATACACTGGAAAAAAGATATTCTGTTCAACAAATGGTGTTAGAAAAACTGGTTAACTATATGCAGGAAAGTGGAAATATACCCCACCCTCTGACCTTGCCCAAGAGCCAAAGGCCTCAACCGGGAGCTGAGAGAATGGGAGAGCGATCCTCCCAGATATTCCTCTGATAGAGAACTAGAATATACAGAGAACTCAAGAAACTCAGCACTTAAAAAAAAACAATCAAAATACGAGCACGTGAACTAAGTAGACACTGCTTTTACTTTTCAAAATGTGGCTACTAAGAATTCTAAAACTAAGCCAGGCGTGGCGGCACATGCCTGTGATTCCAGTACTTGAGTGGCTGAGATAGGTGGATCACAGACTCAAGGCCAGCCTCAGCAACTTAGTGAGACCTTGTTTCAAAACAAATGTATAGAATAGTGTTTGGAATGTGGCATGAAGGTAGAAAGCCCCTGCAGTCAACCTCAAGTACCCCCCCCAAAAAAAATTCTAAAACTACAGACGTCATAGTTCACACATAAGAAAGGCACACCTTGCCAGAGAAAGCTTTATTGGTCAAATAAGTAAAACACCAGAAGTGATTACAGCAATACTGAAAATCACTCATACCTGTATCTTTGATATTGGATAATCTTTTGCTTATGAATTCATATATTTTCAGTCAGAAACCCTAAATATGATATATTTAATTTTCAATAACAAGAAGTTACTTTGGGAAAGAAGACAAAATATAAAAATCAAAGTGCTGAAGTTATAATTTAACCTCATGTGAAGTATTATCTTCATAATATTATGACAAAAACAAGGCTTGGTGGTGCACGCTTGTAATCCCAGCACCCGAGATTCTGAGACAGGAGGACAGCAGATTTGAGGCTAGCCTCAGCTACTTAGGCCCTCTGCAACCTAGTGAGATCTTGTTTCAAAATAAGGAATAATAAAAAATAAACATAGGGCTGGGAGTATAGCTCAGAAGTAGAATGCCCCTGGGTTCAATCCTCAGTATCACACACCCAAAATAATAATAATGTTATCACGTGTGTATGTTTGTGTGTTAGGTACTGAGGATTGAACCCAAAGAATTCTACCTCCGAGTATTCTACCTCAATTATTTTTATTTTTTATTTTAAAGCAAAACCTCCCTAAATTGCTGAGGCCGGCCTCACATCTCTGATCTTTCTATGTCTGCCTCCCAAGTACTGAGTGGACTTCTTATGACATCAGGACAATGTCCAGAAACGTCACTTTCTAAATTATTGCCCAAATATGGTAGTTCATTGTCCTATAAATTTCCAAGGTCATGATGCCATTCTTTATTTTCTTATCTTGCATGCATTTTTAAGATATAAAGTTGATTTCTAATTATTTTATGAAATTATAGAATCTGTGTACTGTTAGATATGTGATTCCATCTCTCTGATGACATCCCAGGTCTATATGTGTTTCTGTACTAATCTTGATGGGATCTGCATTTTCTGGTAATGAACTGAACATTTTTTTATAAGCACTAAAATGTAACGACCCTTGTCCACAGAACAGGGCTTTCCTTAGTGGACTGTCTGGCTGTCTCACTGGCCGGGAGTCTTATCCTGAGGCTTCCTAAGTAGAAATAACACTGTTTTCTCACAGGTGACTTGTGCTAATCACCAATCACGAATCTCTCTCATGAGCACCCTAATTATGAGTCCCAGGATGGTCAACGTGACTTCCTCCTCACACACTTGATTGACTTTGAATGTTTTGCTCTGACAGTGTATTAGATGGCATTACCCTATCATCTGGTTTGATAAGATGTGGGATCTCATTTATTAGCTTATTATCCACATAAGAATATATGTCAAAAAAAAAGAATATATGTCATGTTGCGTGTGTGTGTGTGTGTGTGTGTGTGTGTGTGTGTGTGTCACTGGAAATGGAACCCAGGGGCATTCTACCTCTGAGCTACATTCCTAGCTCTATTTTATTTTTTATTTTAAAACAGAGTCTCACTAAGTTAGAGAGAGCCTTTCTAAGTAGATAAGGCTGACCTTGAACTTGTGATCCTCCGGGCTCAGCCTCCCAAGTACTGGGATTACAAATCCAACACATGAGCCACCACACATGGCTTTCTACTTTCTACTTAACTTCAGAGCTGCTCATTTCTTTGACTCGCCCTATACAAATTCTGTTGGTGTGTAGCATGACTACAGAACATTTATACTTTTTTGTTTCCTCTTATTGCCAAATTTTTGTCAGCAAAGCAGTTCTGAAGATTTATTTATGTACATTTTGAATACTAGTATTTTTTTATTTTGCCCTATTTGTGGCTCCTTTTCTTTTTTTCTGACTTCTCTCCTATTATGTCACCAAAACATATACACATTAGGTGAAAGGATATTTTAGTAAGGAGAATGAATTGGAATATTAGAATAAAATGAGTGATAATACCATAACAGTACTTACTATCTTTATCAGGTGTTTTGATAAACCTTAGTGTTTGTTTTAACAATTTAGTTCTGATATTTTAAAAGATTATAGTAATTCAATGTTTAAATGATTTTATAGGATGTGGAATGAATGCCCTGCTTCTTTTACAGAACAAATAAGGAGGTATTCTTTTCTTTTTTCTTTTTTTTTCTTTATTATTTTGGTATTGAGGATTGAACCCAGGCATTCTACCTCTGATCTATACTCCCAGGCCTATTTTCTACTTTTATTTGGAAACAGGGTCTTATTGAGTTACTGAGAATCTCATTAAATTGCAGAAACTGACCTTGAACCTGCGATCCTTCTTTCTCAGCCTTCCAGGAACTGGGGTTACAGACATGTACTGCCACCTTTGTCTGAGTTTTTGTTTTTGTTTTTTTTTTTTAATTTTGTTTTAAAGCTTATATCTGCTTTTTAAGAATACCATACAACTGAGAAATCTGTAACTGTTACATATGTCCAAACGGAACACATCTTGTTCCAAACTGATGTGACTCTATCCCTACTATTCATTGAGTGCTAATCACTGCAAATGTGAACTTCATCAGGCTTTCTCATTTAATTCTTGTGACAACCTTGAGCATTTTACAGGACAGTAAAATAATGAACAGAAAAGGTTAATAACTTGCCCCCAACAATATAAAAAGTACTTGTTTGTTTGTTTGTTTGTTTGTTTGTTTTAGATAATGGGGTTGGAACCCAGGGGTATTCTACCTCTGAGCTATACACTCAGCCCTATTTTTTAATTTTGAAATAGGGCCTCACTAAGTAGCTGAGGCTGCCATCCTCGAACTGAGATCCTCCTGCCTCAGCCTCCCCAATGCTGGGATTACACGCGTGCGCCACCGTGCCTGGCTAAAAAGTACTTTTTGAATCTAATCAAGGAAACCATGACTCTCTGAAGAAAAAGTCTGTATTTCTAAGCATCATTCTCTACCGCCTAATCTGACCTTTCTAAAGCATCATGAAATGTCCAAATTTGATGACAGACAATGGCCAGTAATTTATAGTTTCTCTTCTACAAACAAAATGTGGTGGCACATGCCTGAGATCTAAAAGCTTGAGAGATACAGACAAGAGGATCTCAGGTTTCAGGACAGTTTCAGCATTGTACTGAAACCTCAGCAACGTGGGGAGACCCTGTTTCAAATAAAAAAGAACAGAAGCATGACTTGAAGGCAGAATATCCTGGATTCATTCCCCAGTCCCAGTACAACATAAAATGTAATATATGCATATTCATAGCAAATGGGTCGAAACCAGCAAGATCGATTTTCTTCTACTTCTTACTCCAAAGGCCATTTTCCTCCACAGTCCAGTATATCTCTCCTTTCTCCTTGTCTTATTTTACCCTTCAGAAATACAATATTCCATACCACATAACACAACTACACCAAGAAATAGAACCAGACACCAACGATACCAAGCATTTGCCACTTAACCAGAATCAAAACATAAGCATTTCTACCTATAGTGCGTATTTAGACCAACGTCCTCCCTGTTTCTTTTATTTTTTTCGGAGCTGGAAGGTTGAATTAACTTTGGTAGGTTTTAGGTAACAATAAGATCAAGCCCAATTCATCTAAGCCACTCTAATATTCTTCTAATAGGACCCGACAAAGTGATTTCTGCTTTGCCACTAAAAAGCAATGTGCTTGTCTCCTACTATGAGAAACACCGTCTTGAATTTTGTTTTTCTTTTCTTCCATTTGGTTTATTCATCTAGGTTTATTTAAAATTCTTCTAACAATACTTAATAACTGTGTCAAGTCGAAATCAAAGGCGGTTGGTTAAAAGATGGCAAAGGCATGAGACATATTACTGAGTAAAAAGCATGTTAATGAGCCAATCCTTAGGACTGCTGGAGGGCAAGATTAAACTCCCAATAAACAAGCTGTAAATCTTTGGGGTTAATTATAGCATTCTTTTACAAACCTCCAGACTTCATTTAGTCTTACTAAAATGAATTTTCTAAATGCACACTTATTTCTAGGTTTTATTTTTCAGTAAAATAATGAACCATTAAGTTTATTCTTTTCCATCTTTTCGTAAACATCACCTCCTTGTCTTTACTCCTTTTTAAGCAACCTTAAACCATTCCATCAATCATCAAACTTTTTAATTTAAGCATTAAAATTCTCTCCTAACTTGACCAAAACAAACAAAAAAAAGACAGAATACAATACCCAAACATAGTCTAACTTCTCTTTAAATTATTGTCATTTTTATTCTTTTATATCAGGTTATCATTTTCATATATATTATTTGCATCATGGTCCTCACTACCTACATCTCCCTGGATTTCCTGTAGTCTTTCTCCTGCAAAAATATTATTTTTCCAATAAATAATTTTGGGACACTGATCTGGAAACTATAGCAGTGATCATTTATAAAATAAAATACGGTGCCTACCCAGGCATGATGGTGCATGCCTGCATCCCAGTACTTTAGAAGCTAAGACCAGAGGAAGGGTCACATGATCCAGGCCAGTCTCAGCAACTCAGCAAGGTCCTCAACAAATTAATAAGACGCTGCTCAAAATTCAAATAGGTCTAGGAGTGTAGCTCAGAGGTTGAATACCGCTCGGTTTAATCGCCAATACTTAAAAAAAAAAAGAAAGAAGAAAGGAAGAAAAGGAGAAAAGAAGGAAGGAAGAGAGGGAAGAAGGAAGAAAGAGAGGAAGGAAGGAAGAAAATGAGACAATACAGCCCCTGAACTAATGGAGATAACTGTCTTTGAGGACGTTAATGATTTAGTGATGATAATGACCCAATCTTTCTTATTCTGTGAATTTGATGTAAGTGGTCAGGCTGCATCATCATGGGGTTTTTAGGTGTGTTTTCCCTACACCGACTGTGGTTCTTTTCCTTATTATGTATTGTATGGTATTGCGTTTGATACTTTATTTTCCTTCCTTCTAAAATGTACCTATGAATCTTACTCAGTATCCAACTTTCTCCTTTTATCTCTATTTCTACTTCACTTGTTTACTTAGAGTGTTCATTCTCTCCTTCTTCAAACTTTTCCAGTTTCTGCTATACCCAGTCCTTATTTCCACATGCTGGTCCCCTCTTTCAGTTGCCAACGGTACCATTGCCTGTGGCCCCCGGTCACATCTCCAAATTCAACTCTACCTTGTTTTCAGAAAAAGCCGCCTCCTCCTGACTATGGCGTTTCTGTCACTGTCACCATTACTGTTAATCCTGTTAATTAGCTTCCAATTTCGGGTTCCGTCTGGTTCTGTTCTCAATTCAATATGTATTTCTCTTGCTTTCTGTTTCCAGTTCTGTCACCAGATCTCACCCGTGAGCTGTTGCAAATGCCAGTCAGCTCATCTGTAATGCAAATATTTTTGACCAGGCCATTATTCACACTGACACTGGACTGATAGTCCTAACTGGCGACTCCTGGTCCCACAAAGATCAGTCTCTTTATTGCTGTTTCCTTTGGTATTAAATTTCATTTCCAGTTTAGCTCTTGTGTTGTGTGTGTGTGTGTGTGTGTGTGTGTGTGTGTGTGTGTGTGCACGTGCATGCATGTGTGGGTGGTGTTCTGAAGATTAAATCCAGGGACATTTTACCTCTGAGCTGTATAGTACTAGCCCTATTTTATTTATTTTTTAATTTTGAAACAGTATCTCACTAAGTTGCTGAGAGTCTACATTGCTGAGGCTATTCCCAGATTTGCAATTCCCCTGTTTCAGTCTCCCCAAGTACTAGAATTGCAGGTGTGCATCACTATACCTGGCTTATGTTATGTTCTCAAAACTATTTTCTTATGTCTGAAATATGCTTTGGGTGTCAGAAATATCAACATTTGGTCATATTCTTATTTAGTATGACTATTCATTTTTTATTTTATTTTTGTTGTGGTACTGGGGATGGGACCCAGGAGCATTCTACCTCCGAGCTACACCCTCAGCCCTATTTTTTAGTCTTTGTATTGAAACAGGGTCTCACTGAGTTGCAGAGGGCCTCACTAGGGAGCTGAGGCTGTCTGCGAACCACGATCCTCTTATCTCAGCCTCCTTAATGCTGGGATGACAAGCGTGCGCCACCACGCCTGGCAACTTTTTGTTGATAGCAGAGTGCTGGGTGAGAGGAACTGAGCTAAGCAGAACTTCAGGGTGAAGTTTTATGGTAGGCTGCAGAGAGCTAGAATATACGTACTGTTTGCTCCAGTTGTATGTGTCAGAGGTAACGTTTCCTCTGGCATGCTTGTTTTGTCTCCTTTGTTGTATTTGGGTTTCCCTAGAGGTGTCTTATTAAATAAGGGGTAGAAGCAGAGGTCTCTCGGTTGTAGAGATCTCAGGAGGGGCAAAACAAATCCAAAACAATTGCACAGCCCGGTGTGGCGATGCACTTTCATAATCTCAGTACTTGGGAGACTGAGACAGGAAGGTCACAGGTTTGTGGCCAACCTCAGCAACAGAGTGAGGCCCTCAACAACTTAGTGTGACCCTGTTTTAAAACCCAAAATAAAAAGGCGAAGGTGTAGCTCAGAGGTAGAATGCCCCTGGGTGAAATTCCCAGCACTACAAAAAAAAAAAAAAATTCATGAGGTTCCCAGTAGAGGAAAGAGGGGCTCGCAATGCAGACCTGAGGGGCCCTTGACTTTCTTGGCTAGGAAAGGTCTTCATGGAAAATGCTTGGAGACATAGACATAGATTTACTTAAGAAAGTAAGAAATCACATTCACAAGCAAACATGGGCCACCTCCAGTGTGAGCGGGCCTTTGGGGGTTTACAGCTCTTCTTTTTAGGAGTCTTTGGTGAGAGGTGGGTAGCAGTCAGGTGGACTTGATTCCTTCAGTTGTGTAGCACAGGACAGGCATGGCTGGTTCCTAGTGTCTTCAGGCTGCTGTTATTTGGTTGATGGATGACACCTGGGTGGTGCCCATCTTATTGGCTTTTAATGATGTCTTCTTCTAGACTTCTTTTATCAGTCTGAAATAGGTTCTAGAGACTAAAAATATAGATATGCATCCATTAACTAAAATCCTAGTCCTCTAAGACTTTTATGAGTTCATGTTTGGAGAAAAACAGACCTTCAGGGATGAAGTCAAGGACCATGGAGTTTTTAGACTTAAACCTACAGTCGCCTTTGTTTTGTCCCCCTCTGTTTGTCTCTTTTGTACCTATTTCTTTTGTTTCTTCTATCCTACTTTAGTTTATATGTATATCCATTTTGAAATCTGTCCTAAACTTAAGTTCATGTCATCTTTCTCTATTGAACTACATACTGTTTATAGTATGTGTTACCGTTTGGTATTATATGCTCACAGCAATCCTGCGTGCCCCCTCTGCGTTGTGACTATTATCCCCACTGGACAGATGCTGCATATGAGACACAGTGAGGATTTAGGGGCGTCTTCCCAGTCACAAGACTTCTTAGTGTGTTTTGGAGTTATGGTTGTCTAAACTAGGGCTGTGTGTGTGTGTGTATTGAACCTGGAGACATTCCACCTCTGAGGTACACCCCCAGCCCTATTTTATTTTTTCTTTGAAAACAGTCTCACTAAATTGCTGAGAGCCTCTCCAAATTGCTGAGGCTGGCCGTGAACCTGCAAACCTCCTGTCTCAGCTTCCCTGGGATTACAGGCATGAGGCACCACACCCAGCCCAAAACTTGTTTTCTTAACAGTACATGCTCTTAACTTTTATTGCAAGATTCTTCGGTGTATATTTCTTATTTCCACATTTTTTCCCATCTCTCTAACATCCAAGTGGAAGACATAGTACCTTTTCTATAGTCGCTATCTAACCAATAACTTGTGGATAATTATCTTATTCCCACAGCTAGAAACATCTGTATACCCCTTTTCTAATTTCTCCAGGGGGAGTAGCAGTAATTCGCATCTGTTTTCCAAGCACTCTCCATGTACTATATCATTTAATTTTTAACACAACCTCACGAGGCTAAGTACTTACCATAATTACCTCTTATTGCTTCTGAGTTTTAGGGAATTTAAATCGGTTGTCCAAGGTCACACACCTTATAAATGGTGGAGTCATTTTTAGAATTGAAGCCTATAGCTCTGTGCCTGCATTAAAGTAATGGTCAATTCTGCCTGCAGTTTCTGCTAATTACGTACTTCTCAAAAGGATCTGGTAATCTCACTTTTAGTTTCAAGAAAAGTTCTGATTTTTCTACTTTTATTTGCATGAAGAAAAAGCATATAGGAGCTCTAGAGTCAGGTTTTATTATACATTATTACTTATCATATATCTAAACATCAGCTTGTTTATTTTATTGGTTTATCACCCTTGCATGGTTACGAAACCAGTTTCCTTTGTAATGGTAATTTGGCAAATGAAATCAAGTTAGAGCAATGTTACTGAACCCAAGCATATTTTCAAAGACAATTTGGTGAATAAATAACATATAAAGAAGCCATGCAAGGTCTTTCAGTATGAGGACTTAGATATCCAGAATTTCGTCTCTACCTAGATCAACAGAAAGTGCCAACCAACCCCATTCATGTACCAACTTTGTGTGATCAAGGTGTCCTTTCTGCTAGTTAGGAGATTTCAAGATGAAATGAATCTATCTTGAACTGACATGTCAAAACTAGACACTTCATTCTATATCCAATTAATACATATCAAAGGGGAAATTTTACAGTATCAGTTTTGTTAATAGTTAAAAGTGTTTAAAATGAGACATTCCTCTGGGCATGGTGGCACATACCCTTAATCTCAATACTTGGCATCCTGAGACAGGAGGATCGCAGGTTCAAGGCCAGCCTCAGAAACTCAGACTCTCAGCAACCTAGCAAGACTGTGTTCCAAAATAAAACTAAAAATAAGGACCTTGGTGTGGTGGTGCATGCTTGTAATCCCAGCATTCTGGAGGCTGAGACCAGAAGATCACAGTTTGCAGATAGCTTCAGCTACTTAGCGAGGAACTTTCCAACTCAGTGAGACCCTGTTCAAAAAATTAAAAAAGACTAAAAAAAAATAGGGCTGGGGATGTAGCTCGAAGGTACAATGCCCCAGTACCACAGAAAAAATTAATTAATCTAAAAAAACTAAATAATGGATGGGGATGTAGCTCAGAGTCCTGCCTCTAGATTCAAAACCAGAACCACAAGAAAAAAAAAAAAAGAATCATTCTGGTTAAAGTTTTTTTTATTATTTCAATAGGTAAAAATCAGTCTCAAATGGGAATAATGCGTAAAGAATAAACTGTGGGGAAAGTCTGAGCTAAAAAAATACCATGATTGAGCCATCATGGAGCTTTTCAGAATGCGAATGGATGTCATTTAAAACAGAGATTTTTGTCAAATACTGTGAGGAAACTTTTTCTCCCGAGACGCCATATTTACAGTCTCCATTTGGATTATTGGGAGAAACTTGTTCTCTCTGAACATGTTTACATTTCTCAGCCTTGAAAAATTGCAGGTGTAAATAGCCAGCACCTTGGAACTTGGAAGGGGGGATGAAAGTGCAGAGAGAGATTGAGGGCGTCCCAGCTGGTAGTCTATGCGCCCTTGTATTGTAGAGTGAGAGGCCGGCAGAAATCACAGAGGATGTCACACTAGAGTAAGTCTCACTCTGAAAAGGGGAGGATTTACCATTTTGAAAGAGAGGTTTATTGCCCAGCATTTCTTGAAGAAAAGGAAAAAAAACATTAGGCAGCTTTATGAGCAGGAAAAAAAAGAACAAAAGATGAAACTTACCTCCAATTTAAAGCAGGGAGTGAATTCAGATCATTTGAGGCGGGAAATTGTCTTTTATGATTCAACTCTAGCGAGTATGATCTTCATAGGGCAGTGGAACCATCAAAATAAAGATTTATTTTAAATGTTCTTTTAAGAAATGTCAAATGTATTACCTTTTAACACAGTAACTCAATGAAACTTTTCCAAAACACTAAGATTGTAGCTAATCATATCAAAAAGACAAATTAGACTCTTTACTCACTGCTGAAACTAAAAAATGACCAGGAAGCATGGTACTGGGGTCGGAATATGGTTATTATGTTTTTATCTCCCTGATCACCAAGTTATCATTGTGATTTGAGTTAGTACACTTTGTTGTTGAATCACACTTGTTTTTGACCCTAACTAGCCCTCGGTTTCCAAAATTGTGACCCATTCTTTAAAAAGTTTTTAAAGTAACACTGTATATTAAAAGGAAACCTGGTGGTGCATACTTGTAATCCCAGTACAGGCTGAAACAGGAGGGTCACATGTTCACAGCCAGCCTCGGCTACTTAGTGGAGCCCTCTGCAACTTAAAGAAACTTAGTTTCAAAATAAAGAATAAAAAATAGAGCTGGAGGTGTAGTTTCGAGGTAGTATGATCCTGGGTTATATCCCCAGTACTGAAGAGAAAAAAAGAAACCCGTACAGGGCTTGATTTTTCTAACTAGATGTGAAATATAAATTCTTTATCCTAAGAATCACAAGAACTTAAGACTTGTACAAGCAAAAGCAAAGTATTGAACCAAATGTATGCAAAAGATATTTGAAAACAGAGAGTCGGAGAAGGTATAAAATTCAGACATATTTAATGAGCATCCTGTTTCAGAATACTGCATCTGAAAGCATTTGATTAAAGTATGAAAGTTTTTACAAAATTAATTGACCTCATTCTAACCGAACCCATGAGAATGAAGTGGCTTTCAAAATGTCAAGTCATAAAATAGCTCCAAATCAAACAAATAAAAATTTCTTCTATAAATTTCTGTTCTCTGAATGTTTGTTGATCATTCTGCAGTCACATATAAATGAGTAAAGTGAACTGGTTTAATGATTTACCATTAAATTCTAAATATTTTGTGGCAGTTAAGACTTTAAACTTTATTTTCCACTTTAACCGTGTGGGAGGCTACACTGACCTTCCCCAAGGATTTTGTGAAATATAAATAGGTAATTCTCAATGAAGCAACTAAAGTTTATAAATATTTGACAGTGGATCTAATCTGAGCTTGCTAGATAAAGAATGAGTCCCTGGAAGTATATTCTATGTAGGGTATTATACCTTTGTAATATAGTACATTGCTTATGGATAATTCATTTATTTCTATTAATAACTTTAAGAGACAAAACAACTTTTTACTTTAATGATTCTGGAGAAAAAATATAACCTCTCAGCTGGCTCTGATCCCAGCCTCAGAGGCCTCGGAGGCTCCAGCACCGGCCTTGCCTCATGGCAGGCTCCGATCCTGACCTCGGAGGTAGGGCCTTTCTTTCAGTGATGTCATAGCTTTATCAAGTTGGTTTTCTGAAGTTGTTAGGATAAGCATATGAACTAGGGAAAATAAATCTGGAATAGGAAATGAGACTGGTGATGTTCTGTCAGAATTCAAGAGTTGAGAATTTGGGCCAGGCATGATGGTGCAGCTTATAATCCTAGCATATGGGAGGCAGAGACCAGAGGATACCGGTTTGTGGACAGCCTCAGCTAAATAGTAAGGCCCCTTACAACTATGTAAGACCCCTCTTTCAAAATATAAAGAATAACAAATCAGGGCTGGGGCTGTCACTCAGAGGTAGAACGCCCCTGGGCTCCATCTCCAGTACTGCAAAAAAATAAAAGGTGAGAATTGGGGTAGTTCCCCACAGGCACACATTCCATTAGAAACTAATTGTGGTCATTTAGAAATAGACCAATAGAGAAATTTATTGTGTCCATTTGTGCATATTATGTTCTAAATGCCTGCAATTCTGTGAGAATATTAATGAGTATTAAGTTGTTGGACTTCAATACATAAAAACAAAATCAAGATAGTGTCTCTGGCCTAGTGTACCATGAAAAACTTATCGACACACTGATGATGTTGTAGTGTGACTTTAGGGGCTTGAAGGCAATGGCAAGGGTCAGAGCACTTAGACACACGTCAGGTTGCTGTGCAAACTCAAAACCAGTCTTTTAAGTATGAATGTAGAGTGCCCAACATGTGGTGTATGCCTGTAATTCCAGTATTTGGGAAGGTGAGACAGGAAGGTCTCAGGTTGGAAGCCAGCCTTAATACTTAGTGGGACCCTTAGTAAGACCGTTTCCAAATAAAAAATAAAAAGGGGGCTGGAGTTGTAATTCTGAGGTAGAATTCCCCTGAGTTCAATCCTCAGCAACACAAAAATAAATAAGTAAATAAATAAATACGCAAAAGATTAAATTATTCACAAGAAATATTTGAATTGCTGAGATTCTAATATTTTATGCAGTTTGAGAAGGAATTTACTAAAAACGTTTTAAATAAGTTTGATTACTGACTTTGTAAAATTCATAAAGTTTGCATCACTGGACACAATTATCGCTCTTCCTGCTGCTCTAAATATTTGACTTTCGACATCAGATTAGCAGTAAGCGTGGAAAATGATACAAAGTCTGAATTAAACATGACCTTCTTTTGAGATTAAAGTATGTTAGTTCATTATGCATGTTATAGTATGTAAGTGCTGAGCTGTAAAATATAAAATAATTGTATGCATATTAATTAATGAGTAATTATTTGGAACAAGTTCAGGCTGTTTCTTCACATGCAGTATAAAATGAATGGATTCCATATGTTCAACTAAGTCAACAAAGAAAAGTTATAGCTCATCATGTTATGTCGGATTTTACTTCAAGATAGTGCTTTAAAGTTTGTCTAATAAGTTGTAGTCAAATGCACTGGAAATTCTAAAGTGTATAAAATGCAATCGAATGAGGGGAAACATAAGTGTTATTATTGAATTAAAAACAGTGTAGATTTTTTTACCATGAACAAATTTTATGTAAATAAGTTTTAAATTTACAAATGTAAACATGGAGGCATATGATTGCTATGATTATGGGATGGATTTACAAATTATGTAAAAATATTATACCTTTAAATGAAATAACGATGTCATTACCACATATTCACTTACCTTCTTCCTTTTATAATACATCTGTCTAAAACAGTATCTCTACATACACAAATAGCATTAAATCATGTTACATATTTTACATTTGACTATCAGTCTTAAAATCTAAAGAAAATAGTTAACTATATAAACTCATGTGTTTATTATTTTTAACACTCTTTCTTCATTCCAAATCTTTCTTATTTCCTTCCATTACAGTCTATTTTCTTTTGGTAGGGATTGGTTAAGGGCTAACTGGATAAGTTGTACATGTATACCTCCACCATCTTGTATTCCATTAAGATTATGACTACAATACACCAATAAAAAATTAAATAATTAAAAATAAAAGTAGTGACAAGGTATAGAGGTCATAGTTTCGCTCTCAGGTTCCGTTGGGGGGGATACAATGTAGATTTAAATAAGACATATTCTTCAAGAAGAAGCCACAGCTCTTAGTAGTTTTGATAGATGGAGTGTATGTGTGTTTTGGCTTTGTGAATCATGTATGTCTTTATTTTCCAAATAAGAACAAACAAGTGATTCTTGGAGTAAAATGTGAAGCAGAAAATGTTTTCATGGAGGAATTAAAAATTGGGTTCCATTTTTTTTTTATTCCTATACCCAGCAACACATACACTGGAGTCTAAAGAACATTCAGGCTAGAAGACAGCTTGCCCCAGAGCGCGGCAAAGTTATCAAGTCCTTTACACTCCTGCCTGCTCTTTTATATAAAGGGACGTTTTGCTGCAATGATTCCAGGTCATGTTCCTTGGTTATTTTTCTTCAATTTTTCTGACCTTTATGAAGCATGCTAAGTGCAGAGAGATATTTTCAGTAAAGTATTCTTTTGGGATATGCCAACAATGGAATTCTACTCAGCAATAAAGAAGAACAAAATTATGTCATTTGCAGGAAATAGATGGCCCTGGAGAACATTATGGTAAATGAGATTAGCCAGTCACAGAAAGTGGAGAATCAGAGGTTTTCTCTTATATGTGGAAACTGAGTAATTGAGATACAAGAGGGATCTAGATAAAGAAGTAGAAGCCCCAGTGGAGCAGTGGAGGAAGTCAAGGGAGAATTAGTGAAGGAAATATTTCCATTGAGTTCCGTACATACATGAAATTATCAATAGCGATCTCAGCATCACTTATGGGGAAGGGGTGGGAGCAGTTGGGTCCGGGTGCAGGCTCATCAGGTGCTGTGAGCGTGCATGTCCCTATCACTCTGAGCTATGATGTCAGACTACAATGTACCAAAAAAAGCATATATAAAAAACAAAAGTTAAATAAAAATACAGAAATGCAAATCATTTCTAGCTTCTGCCCAGCATGTGAGGAGGTGGGAAGGTATCCTTCCATCCCATGTGAAGAAACCAGCTGAGCCACTGAAAATAAAAAGCTCTTCTTAGATCGATTACAGACATGAGATTACAGGGAAATTCAGACAAGGGAACACAGAGGATCACAGCTCACCAGGGCGACGGTCATAAACACCTCTGTAGGTAACAGATGGCTGCAGACTCAATGTGGGAAAAGATGAGATATGAAAATACAAGATATAAAAAATCAGGAGGATCCAAACTTAGGGTGACCCCCAAAGTGTTGTTTTACCTACAAGAGACCGATCAGGTTTTCACAGTGAAAAGCAGAGAGAATTTTTTTTCTCAACTTTCAGCAAGGAAAGGGGAAAATTGACCCTTATTTTAATATATTTTGAAACTTTCCTAGGAAAAGCTGTCCTTCAAAAGAAACTATCTTACCAGAACCTAACTGACCTAAAGGGACAGAAATTCTAGGATGGATTAAATGGGATGATCCCGTCAGACTGTACTTTTCCAACCCATAAAGTGGTATCATATTTGAAAGAAGATGTGGGTTATCCGTAATGTATTTTGTAAATTCAAGGTCATCCACCAGAAAATGTCTTTAACTGAGATGCTAAGAGAAGTTAAAAGTGAAATCATATCAAATGCTCGAATAAAACTAGAAAAGAAAGTAAAAAGTAGAAACAAGAAGAATTAGCGACGATTACAGAACAGTAACAAACATAATAGATGTTATTCCAATTATGCAGCAATGACTTTAGTCACTGCTACTCTGCATCCATCAAGTAGCAGACAGATACTATCAGGATTAAAAAAGCAAGATACAGATATACATTGTCAGAAATGAACCTCTATTAGATATAAAGACACGGGTAGATTACAGGTAAAGACTTAGAGAAAGATATGCCATGCTAAGGTTAATCAAGGGAATTCAAAGGCCACTTTGGTGCATGGGAGATTATCAAGGATAACTAGCAACATTACATAGTGATAAAGTGGTGTTTACTCCCAGGAGGCAAAGCAGTCCTTGAATCTTCAAGTGCCTGCCATCAGAACCACAAAATATGTAAAGCAAATAAAATAAATGAATCCACACTTTTAGCCAGATTCCTGAATCGGACTATCCATAATAGACAGATCCATCAGACAGAAAATCAGGGAGGGCACAGTTAAAGCAAGTAGCACATCCACCAAAGGGGTCCAATAACATGTTTAGATTGCTTCATTCAGCCACAGCAGGATGTGCGGTCTCCTCAAGTCCACAAGTAATATTTACCAAATTATACCACATTCTGGGCCATGAAATGCACCTCAACAAATTTAAGAGAGCAGAGCCCACACAAAGTATGCTTTGAGCTCACAATGGATTTAAGTCAGAAATTAGCGACTGAAAATTGTAAGACCCCCAAACACACCAAGATGAGGCAATTTATTTTTTAATAACACGTGGGCCAAAGATGTCTCAAGAAAAATTTTAAAATATTTGAACTGAATAAAAAAGAAACATAATACTGAAATTTGTGTTTCAGCTAAAGTAATGCAGGGACATTTTTAACACTGAGTCCCTATAATTAAAGAAAAGAAAAATCTGAAAGCAATACTGTAAGCTTCTAGCTTAGGGAACTAAAAATGAAGAGCAATTTCAGTCCAAAGAAGCACAAAAAATAATGAGTGCTGGGCTAGTACATGCAGGGTAGAGGGCTTGCCTAGCATGTGCAAGGCCCTAGTTGATCCTAGAAAGGAAAGAAGAAAGGAAGGAAGAAAGGGAGGGAGGGAGGGAGGGAGGCAGGCTGGAGAAAATACTAATGAAACTATTAGAGGCAGTAGAGAAAACTAGTGAAACTAAAACCTAGTCCTTGGAAAAGGACAATAAAATTCAAAATCCTCTATCCAGAGTAACTAAAACACGAAAAACAAATGACTGATATCATCAGTGAAAGGGAGCCATCTTTAGGAGTCCATGAGAACTAAAAAGCCATAGGAAAAATATTAATAATAAAATACACTGATGGCCTTGTATATTGTATATCTTCTACCCCATTGAAAGCCATGAGAGGTCATAGTATCGATGGTAAACTTTAAATACGGTATCCGCAGGCAAAGATCTGATTATGCTCCAGTACAGAGGTCTTTTACATACTAATGAAGTTGAGTGTAGCAGTTATCTGTGGATCGATAAAACGTCCCTCAGACTCATGTTTTAATACCGTGATAGCCAGGCACTGGCACTTCGGTCAATGTAGGAATCATAAAAACAAAAACAGGATAAAATATCCACTAGTCTTCGATTCACTCTATGCTTGCTTTTGGACAGCATACAAAATACTTTACTTAAAACTGGCCTGTTGCCAGGCGTGGTGGCGCATATGCTTGTAATCCCAGCGCTTGGGAGGCTGAGACAGGAGGATCGCACAGGTTCGAAGCCAGCCTCAGCTACTTAGTGAGGCTCTCAGCAACTTAGTGAGACCCTGTTTCCAAAATAAAATAGGTCGGGGAGTATAGCCTAGAGGTAGAAAAGCCCCTGGGCTCCGCTTCCAGTACCACCAATAAATGAATAAATTAATTAATTAAATAAAACTGACCTGTTTGAGCAAATTAGGAGAAAAGACATGCATCCTCCCAGCCAATTACACACATTAGATCACTTCCTATGTGAGTAATCTGCCATAATCTATTTGTGAATCACATGATCATAAGAACACTTTTGTTGTTTGCATAAAAAAGTTAAATGTCACCAAAATATAAACTGTGTGTGTGTGTGTGTGTGTGTGTGTGTGTGTGTGTGTATTTAGGAAGAAAATGCTATTTTTATGATTTAAACATATTTTATGATTTAAACATATTATCTCATGATAACATATATCATTGCACTGAAAAAAATGTACTAATCTCTTCTAAGGTAGCGGACAATACTTCCTGTACGTCAACTCTTCCGGCCCCAAAGAAGGATCCACTGCCAGAATTGTTACCACCAAATTCTTCCCCCCCAGCCTTGGGATGTGCACCGTTCGTTTCTGGTTCTACATGGTCGACCCCAGGAGTATGGGGGTATTAAAGGTACAAAAGGAAGACAGATTTGTGTTCACTGAAATACTCCTCACTTATATTTAAGATTTTTTTCCTTTCCTTTCCTTTTTTTTTCCTCCCTGAAGCCAGGCCACAAATACTGACTCCATTAATTTCTCATTTCTCTCTGGGGCATTGGTCTTTGGCATGTCCTGCCGCCATTCATCCTAATCACGTCAAGTGTTAGCCGGCTGATGGCTGCCACCTGAACTCAATTATGGCGCATGCTATTTAAAAGATTACCTAGCAATAAAGAGAGCTTCGGTAAATTCAACATATATCTGAATAACAACATAGCCAGGGATGGTGAAGAAATAAAATCAGAGGAATAATGAAGGACAGTTTCTCCCCCCAAAAATAAAGGAAAAGCAAATTAATATTTGAAGTATAAATCAGCTCAGCATAAAAACAACACGCCTGATTCATTTTAACAAATTTAAGACTAAGAATCTGACCCAAACGCAAATGTATTTTGTGTGTATTTGGTGCTGGGGGTTGAACCCAGGGGAATTCTGCCTCTGAGGTACACCTTCAGCCCTATTTTGTTTTTCACTTGGAAACAGGCTCGCTAAATTGTGGAGGGTCTCACCAAGTTGTGGAGGCTGTCCTCAAACTGCGATTCTCCAGTCTCAGCCTCCCAATACTGGGATTACACTCACATGATACCACACCCGGCCACAAATATCTTTAAGCAAATAGCTGCCTTTTTATGCCCATTATATAAAAGATTAATAAGTTTTTCAATCAACAAGAACTAGTTTTGAGATCTAGTTCTAATACAAATATAGTGTTTCAGAACACAACATCCAGTGTCGTGGTCTAAAAATTATTTGACCATTTATTTTTAGGACTGGAATTACTGTCTTTCACTCAAATATTATCTCTTGTAAATAATAACAGCTACTAGTAAGTGCTTTCTGTTTTCAGAAAGTGTAAATTTTTTTGTCAGAAATGTGTAAATTTTATGTGCATCACCGGTTTTAATTGTCACATTCACCTGACAACGGTAGGTATATTTTCCCAATTTTACAATAAAGAATTAGGATTCAGTTAGGTGTGATCATACAAGCCTATAATCCCAGTACTTGGGAGGCTGAGACAGGAGGATAACAGATTCAAGGCCAGCCTCAGCAACTTTGTAAGACACTGTTTCAAACTGAAATAGGGGGAGGGCTGGGGGCTTAGCAGAGGTAGAATGCCCATGGTTTCAATCCTCAGTACCGAAAAAAAAAAAAAAAATGGAGACTCAAAGAAGCTTAGTAACTTTCCAAGATTACACTATTAGCAATAAATCTGATTTCAGAAACCTGGTGTCCATTACCCAGTGTTATTTCTTCTCTGAAATAACACTTTTGTGGTGTTCTACCAAAAAAAATATCTGAAGCAAAGAAATCTGTATGGAGGTGAACTTTTCTTTGGTGGAAGGCGTTTTATTGCTGTTTCAATTTCTTTGCTTGTTAACAGTCAGCTTAGGCTTGCTCTACTCTCTCTGTTCAATTTAGTTAGGTTATACATATCTAGAAATTTGTCTATCTCATAGAGGTAGTGACATGGGGCATTTGGTGGGCTTTGCTCTGGCTCCCTCCCCACTACTCCACTTCTCCATACAGAAGATTGAGATTGGCACTGTATAAGATTGACGTTGCATTCTCACGTATGTACTTGCTGTCGATGGAAGTGACCCCTTCATTGACTCATCCCCTCCTTCTCCACCCCCAGAATACGATTCTCAATCCACTACGATTTTCCCCCAACATCTGGAGCCCCTCTGGTATCCAGATTCTTCCCTACTTTCCACATATGAGAAAAAAATATGACCCTTCCCTTTCTGCGACTGGATACTCTCACTTAACATGACATAATTTTGTTCTCATTTATATCTGAAAAGAATTTCATTGTGTGTACATTCCATGGTTTTGTAATCCAGTCATCTGTTGAAGGGCACCTGGGTTGGTTCCATAATTTGGCTACTCTGAATTGGGCTGGTATAAATATGGATGTGCATATGTTACTCTACTATTGTGATAGTAATCCCATTGGAAAAATACCCAGCAGCAATATGGTGGATCCATTCCCAGTCTTCTGAGGAATCTCCACACTGATCTCCATAGCGCCTGCACTAATTTGCAATCACACCAAGAGTGTAGAAAGGTTTCAATTTCCCCACATACTCACCAGTGTTTATTGTTGTTTGACTTCTTGATGATTTTCATTCCGATTGGGATTAAGAGAAATCTCGGATAGTTTGTATTTGCATTTAAATAAAGATGTGGAACATTTTTTTCATGTATTTATTAGCCATTTATATTTATTCTTCTGTGAAGTATCCATTAGTTCAATTGCTCATTTATTGTTTTATTTAATGTTAAGTTTTTTAAGTAACTTTATTCTAGAAATTAATTATTCTTCTATCAGAGGAATAGCTAGTAAAGATTTTCTCCCATTCTTTAGTCCTGTCTTTATGGTTTCCTTTGATAAGTAGAAACTTTTAAGCTTAATATTATCACATTCATTAATACTTAATTTCTTGAGTTTTGGGGGTCTTATTAAGGAAGTTTTACCTTATTGCGGATACTTCTACCTACTACAGTGAAGTGTTGAACCTGTGCCCCTCTCTAGTAGTTTCAAAGTCTCTGGTCTAATATCCAGGTCTTTGATCCATCTCAAATTGACTCTTGTGAGAGAAGGATATTTAATTTCATTTTTTTCAAATGGATAACTAGTTTTCCCAACAACATTTGTTGAAAATGCTATTTTTTTTCTCAAATGTATGTGTTTGTCACCTTTGCTAAAACTAAAAATAATTTCTGGATTTGCATCTGTATCTTCTATGTCTACTTTTGTGCCAGACCATGCTACTTTTATTACTTTAGCTCTGTAGTATAACTTGAAGTCAGGAATCCTGATGCCTCCCGCATAGTTCTTGTTGCTGAGAATTGCTTTGGGTATTCTGGGTCTTTGTTTCTCCATGTGAAATTTATGACTGATTTTTCTAGATCTATGAAGAATGGCATTGCTAATTTGATAGAGATTTCATTGGAAGAGAGAGAGAGAGAGAGAGAGAGAGAGAGAGAGAGAGAGAGAGAAGAAGAAGAAGAAGAAGAAGAAGAAGAAGAAGAAGAAGAAGAAGAAGAAGAAGAAGAAGAAGAAGAAGAAGAAGGAGGAGGAGGAGGCGGCGGCTCTATCAATTTTAGTGATTGACAGAAAGGGAAACATTTAGCAAGTAAAAATGCACATAGTTAAACAGAGTTTATACTGATCCTATGTGACTGTTTTCCCCTAAGGAAATCAGTAAAAACAGCAGAAATGGGTCATTTTTATTGATTTAGGGATATATGTGTAAACGTACAACATGTAAAAATTTTAAATGTTTCTAGTTTTTTATACAACATATGACTGTTATTTACTTATCTTATTGCTTATGATCAATTTTATCCAGAGTAATTTGTGATCAACCATATGGGTCTGAGTATTTGTTATCCATGAAAGAAAAGACCAATAGAAAGGCAGATAGACTTTTCAATAGTATAGAAGCAAAATTTCACACATTTCCAACAAAATGTTGCCACCTCAATTTAAAAAAGAGAACTTGTGTGTGCTTGAACTATTCACAGGATGCTCAGTTACCTATTTTAGGTACTTAGTTAAATGTCCCATAATTTTTAGCTATGTTTCTGTGAACAGGCCCAAAAATTGAAATGATGATCTTAGTTTTCTCTTTCTTTCTTTCTTTCTTTCTTTCTTTCTTTCTTTCTTTCTTTCTTTCTTTGTGTGTGTGTGTGTGTGTGTGTGTGTGTGTGTGATCCTGGGGATAGAACTCAGAGGCTTTCTACCTCCAGGCTATATACCCAGACCTATTTTATTTGGAAACAGGGTCTCACTAAGTTGCTGAGAGCCTCACTAAGTAGTTGAGGCTGGCTTAGAACCTGCGCGATCCTCCTGTCTCAGCCTCTCAAGCGCGGGGATTACAAGCGTGCGCAACCACACACTCTGTTTTTGGTGACTGGAGGCTTTTCTAACTAGAGAATGGTAGTTAAGTACAAAAGTCCTTTCAGATCCTGGGCAGTATTCAGAGAGGTCTACTGGGAGAATAATGGAGAGGATTTAACAGTGAGCATCATCTTTCTATCTATCTATCTACCTATTTTTTGGTAAAGGAAATCTCCTACTCTGAATTGGCTTGGTGGGTTTGCTCTATAAGAAAACTATTCCCATTCATGAGGGTCTAACATTGATACCTAATGACTTCCAAAAGCTCCCTAATACCATTGCATTAGAAGGGGTAGTGGAGATAAATTGTCAGTCTTCCATTACCTTGAGGGTCAGGACATCAATATGTGAATTTGGGAAGTTCATAGCTATTCAGTCTGTTCCACAGGGAGACCAGATACTTTTAAAGCTAACCCTGTCAATGATGATTTATGCAGATTATGAGATTAAAGGTGAAATTCAGTTGTGAATTTTTGTCACTTTTTTGTGGTACTAGGGGTGGAACCCAGGGGCATTTTACCTCTGAACTACACTCTCAGCCCCGTTTTCTTCTTTTATCTTGAATCAGTGTCTCGCTAAGTTGCAGAGGGCCTAACTAAGTAGCTGAGTCTGGCCTTGAACTTGTGATCTTCCTGTCTCAATCTTCCAAGTACTGGGATTCCAAGCCTGTGACATCATACAAGGCTCTCCTGTAGCATTTTAAAAAATGAAAACACAGCATTATGCTTTTTCCCAGCCTTCAAAGTAGACATCTTATAAGGCAAGCATGTATTTATAAGGACTAGCCTGACCTCAAACCTGCGCTCTTCCTGTCTCAGCCTCTTGGGTACTGGGATTCCAGGCATGTGCCACGTACCTGGGCCTCCAGTAGGCCAGCAATAATGAATGAATAGTACTTAAAATAATAAAATACTTAGACAGGCATCAGTGTTCTTTGTTTTAAAGATTCAGGAAATTATGGAAAAGTGGCAATTTCTACTTGCTTAAATAATCGCCCATTTTCTAGTTCTGTCAATATGGTAGAGTTCGCAGAGGTCTGTTTCTTCCTCTTTCCCACCTGTCTATGCACACGTAGAATTAAAAGCACTCTTTAAAATTTTGTCATCATTTTTTGATCCACATGGCCAAAAGAGCCTAAGGTAAATTTAGTTCCAGTAGTTCAGTCTCCTATTTCTCTCTTCTGTCAATATTTAGTGCAGTCTCATAAAAGTTAGTCAATATCTGCGAAAAGATGCAAAGTTTGGCGCAAAACAAGAAAATTTATCTAAGAATGGCTAATAATCTTTTGTAATTTCAACTTCTCTTTTAAGAAAATTAAAAGGAAACAGGTAGGTTTTAAAATTCATATTTCTCATAACTTTTTTAATTTGTAGAAATTTATCATTGCTAAGGGGGTAAATGAACAACGTCTTAAAAATCCTCAGGTAAATGAATTATTATATCTAAATGAGATTTTAGAAGCCTATTGATTATATTTCAGAACAATTAGCCTATAATATTGAAATGGTTTTCTCTTAGCCCTCTGTTGGCCATCCCCTGTTGGCCATCCCCTCCTGGGTGATTCCTTGTTGGTGATCACACTGTTGGTAATCCTTCTGTTGACGATTCCTTCCTATGGGTGAGCCCCTGTTGGTGTCTTTATTATTAGTGATCCCCACTTTTGTTGTTCCTGTGTTACTGATCTTTGTTTTGGCGGTCCCCTCTTTTGGTTATTCTCCTTACTGATGACCCCCCTGCTGGTGATTCCCTCTCCCCTTTTTATTACCCCCACGGGTAATTCCTCCCTGTCAGTAACCCTCCTATTGGCAACTTCCCATTTGTAATTCCTCTAAGTCGGTGATCCCCCTGCTGGCGATTCAACCCTTACTGTCCTGAGGGGCCTCTGAACTAGTGCCACCTGTCAGCCCAACCCAACTATTGAACCTGTGTGTATGCATATGTGTATATATTTTTTATTTTTATTTTGCTAACACATAATCATTGTGCATACTTACAGGATACAGTGTAATATTTTCATACATGTGTAGAATGTGTAACAATCAGATCAGGGTAGTTAGTGTATCTATGACTTCAAATATTTATGTCTTTTGTTTGGAACATCCAAAATCCTCTTAGGTATTTTATAATTTATAATAAAATATATAGTCACCCTAAGGAGCTATGCAGAACCCTAGATCTTCTCCACTTACCTGTGTTTCTTTGTCTGATAACCAACCTCTCTAGTCGCCCCACCCTTCCTACTCTCTTCAGCCTCTTGTAAACGCTATAATACTTTCTACTCCTATTTCTAGATCAAGTTTTCTAGCTTCCACACAGGAGTGAGGACAAGCAACAATTATCTTTCTGTTCTTTGCTTGTTTTACTTAGCTCAATATTGGCCCGATTCAGCTACATTGCCACAGACACAGGATGTCATCAGGCAGCCACTCTTCGTTGTGTCTGTGTTGTGGCCTGATACTTAACAGCTTTTGTATTAATATTTTGGAAGATAGGAAATGGGAGAAATATCTGAATAATATCATATATAGTAATATGAGATGTTTACCGCATGCCACATGCCACTCGAATCCTTTACATTTATTAATTGATTACCATGCTCACACCATGCAGGGACATTATGTATATTTTTTTGTGCGTGTGGTACTTGGGGTAGAACTCAGGTGCTTTTGTACCTCCGGGCTCTACTCCCAGACCCATTATATACTTTATTTGGAAACAGGGTCTCCCTAATTTGCTGAAAGCCTCACTAAGTAGCTGAGGCTGGCTTCGAACCTGTGTGATCCTCCTGTCTCAGCCTCCCGAGCGCGGGGATTACAAACATGAGCCACCACGTCCGGCTCCACATTATCTATTTTATTATTTATAAATATTATTATACATTATTATTTATTTTAACAGATGAAAACAATGAGATAATGAAGTCTCAGGAGCTTGCGTAAGGTCATCGAGTTAGGACGTGGCGGGTCTGAATAACCCCAGACCCGTGGCTCTAGTCTCGGATTCTCACTATTCCTCTTCCCACTTCTCAGGTCTAGCGGGCCATTTTAAAGCATAGTATTTATATTTTCAACATAAAAGATCATTTTTAATCTTCTACCAGTGGTTGTTGATAATTAGCCACTTGGAAGACAGTTTGACTATTTTGTGTTCTGCGTATTATCTCTTTCAGTATCAATTTGATTTGAATCATACATTTTACAAATTACATGAAAAATGTCCCAGGGCGACTCTGTAGTCAGATGTGCTCATTAGCGTGCAGTGCGTGTGAAGACCTCAGGGTGCCCTTGGTGCGTGTTTACTGTAGTTGCCCCAGAGATTTAAAAAAAAAAAACTCCCAGGAAATCCTTTCACTCTGCTCTTTTGGGGATACTCCTTGGGAAGAGCGATGGAGGACAAGAGTCACCGCGCCTGCCTCCTCTCGGTGCTGCTCAGGGCTACTCTGGCTGCTCTGACTCCCCTAGAGTTTGTCTTAGGATCTAGAGTTGTCTGTTATGAATGTCACCTTTCAGAGCTGCCCTTCTTTGCCTAATGCAAAGGGAAATTCTATTCTCTGTGATACTCTTAGACCAGACCTTCAGGATGACAGGTTAGTCAGTGGATGAAAAGAGCCTCGTTTTATTCCAGCCTATGTGTTCAGTTAACTGTGGGTTCTCTGGTGTAGACACAGGACCAGCAACCAGTGGGGACTGAGATGGAACAGGCTCCGCACACTTCACTCGGCAGCTGTCTTCTCCAACCATATACAAGGCAATAACAAGCAGGGCTGAATGATGAGCCAGTGAAACACAGTTCCTGGCGACAGGCAAAGCACACCTCATGCTCTTGTTTACCTAATCAGGGAACTGGGTTATGATCTAGTGCAGCAACATTATGATTTACTCAGAAGGCTTTGGTCACCCCACAGGATGTTATCGTGTAGACATGGGCCTGAACTATTTCCTTTTTATTTCTTTTTGTTTATTTCTATTCGCTTATTTGTTATATCCATTTGCTTTTATGTTACTGGAGATTGAACTCAGGAGCATTCTACCTCAAAGCTATACCACCAGCCCTTTTTATTTTGAATAGAGTCTCGCTAAGTTGCTGGGGCTGGCCTTGAAACTGTGATCCTCCTGTCTCAACCTCCAAAGTACTGGGATTATAGGCTTGCATCACCATGCCTGGCTGCATTTTTTGGAGAGGGGCACTGCTGGGGATGGATCCCAGACCCCAGACACGCTAGGCGAGCACTGTGCCCCTGAGTTACAGCTCCCCAGTCTCTAAATTTTACTTGTGTGTGCCACAAAATATTTTTCAGGCATGTTCTGAGTAGAGAAATGAGAAAAAAATGAGAAAATTCAAAACTTAAAAGGGAAATATATCAAGTTATATTTGTAATATATTTATAAAAACGGGTATTCAAAAATTAAATGGGTATTACTTTGTTTAACATGAGCTTTAAAGCACCACAGAGATCAGAGTTTTATATTTTATTTCTTTTCTTGATTGTGAATGCTTAGTGTACTTGATGTAAAGGGCATTTTTATGTTAACATGAAAGTTTTTGACAGGAATTCTTAGTATTCTTCCTATTATTTTCTTTTTTTATTTTTGATAGTGCTGAGAAGTCAATCTGAGGCATTCTACCGCCAACCTATACCCCAGGCCTTTTTATTTCTATTTTGAATCAGGGTCTCACAAAGTTTCTGAGAGCCTCTCTGAATTTCTGAGGCTGGTCTTGAACTAGTGACCTTTCTATCTCAGCCTCACAAGCACTAAGATTACAGGCATGTGTCACTGTGGTTGGTTAATTTTATTCGTTTTAAATGCATTCGAACTGATTTTTCATATGAACCTGTTCTCTTTAATTCCTAACTATGCTGAATTTGAGAGTTGTTGTTTTCAGAAGTTGTATTATACTGCTTATTAAGGACAAATTAGGAGAATATTATTAGACAATTCTTAAAAAATTATAATAAATGCAAATATCCCCATATGTCAAAGATATAAAGATAACTGTGGACGTTTCTGAGCATCCTTAGAAAATTTGTTGTCTAAAGAGCAAATTTCTGTCCTCTAACTTTCTGTCCTATATAATATATTAAGTCCGAGAACAACTTGCTATTTTAAGTAAAAATATGGAAAGTAATGTACTGGGGCAGTAGATCTCAACCTGTGTAAACACTGGTCCATTTCAATCATTTATATGAATATATTATTTTCTAATATTATTCTCCAAACGTGTCCTTAATTAGCGGTATAATACAACTTCTAAAAACCACTACCCTCAAGTTCAGCATAGTTAGGACTTAAAGAGAACAAGTTCATATGGAAAATCAGTTATAATGTATTTTATAAAGAATACAATTAACCAGGCTACACCTATGACTGTGTCACGCGCACAGCATCGCCATGGGTGCTATGTGTGTAGTTTGACAGCACAGAGATCCTTTGAGAACTGAGATAGAAACAATTATGCTGAAATGTGCTGTTTTCCACTGTAGACAATAGAAGAATAATCCTTAGAATGGTGAAGGGAACAGTGGTGTAATTCGCTATTAAATTAAAAATCAGGCAGAATGGAAGGCGCTCTGTGAAGTGCAAAGGTCGGCTGTTCAAGAGAAGGAGCTCATCAAACCTGCCCTGCAAACTCGCCTTCCCTCCGTAAAGTAATAAAGGCAGACAGAGAAAAGTGACCTCCGGTGCAAGCGTTAGGCTGCCAAAAATTAAAATTAAGTCAGAGTTTTACGAGGGAGACATGAGAATTAGCAAAGACAGGCGTTTCTTACACCTGACTATGTGAGGACTAGGCACTAGGTCACTTGAGAAACAACCCAGTCAGCTTCACTGGGAAGTCTGGGGCGCAGACTAAGTAGGATTTCTTCAAAAAGCCATTTAAATCAGGACGTGGTGGCGCACGCTTGTAATCCCTGCGCTTGGGTGGCGGAGACAGGAAGATCGCATGGGTTCAAAGCCAGTCTCTCTGGCTTAAGAGACCTTGTTTCCAAATAAAAATATAAAACTAGGTCTGGGAGTGAAATGTAGCCTGGAGGTAGAAGGGTTTCCAGGAACCCCAGTACCACCAAAAGAAGAAAAAAAAAAAACAAAAGCCATTTAACAAATCCAAAGCTAAAGCAACTCTTCTTTTACATTTTATTTGGCGAAATCCATCAATCTTTAGATTCCTTATAGATTGAGAAAATGAAGCCTTAGAAAGCCTCTTCCTGTCACAAAATAACCAAGTATAATTGTGATTTCTAGATTTAACTAAATATTTTATTTATATTGTGTATGAATGATGAGAGAATAGAATCTCATGAATTCTTTGCCAAATTGCTGCCCAGTTATTCTAGCATCTTCGATTCAATTGTTTGTTCTGTGTTGATGAGGCATGCTTTCTATTACCATGGGTCAGAGTCATATATACATATGCAAATTATTCTTAAATTTAAGAAAGAATGATTGCTTCACAGTTGGGTCCAAATGCAAGCAGATGCATAGAGAAATACAGAGATAAATTAAACTATAATCCTATCCAATGTCTGCTTCCCTTTGTCTATTAAGAAAGCTCCCCAACTACAATAAGTAAAGTATCTGTTTTTTTTAATCAATTCCAGGTCTTCATATGTAAAAGCTATGTTATTGAATGCTTAAATATTTATTTTTATCCTTTTTATCTTTTTTTTTTAAATAGAGATTGAACCCAGGGGCATCCTACCTCTGAGCTGCAGCCCTAGCCTTATTTCATTTATTTAGAAACAAGATCTCGCTAAGTTGCTGAGGTCCTCACTGCACTTTTGAGGCTGACCTGGAACCTTGTGATCTTCCTGTCTCAGCCTCCCAACTACTGGAACAACTGATGTGTTCTACAACAGGCACATCTGATTAGAGAATTACAGCCTTTGTCCCTGGTAAATGTCCCTCTTTATACTTTCCCTGCAAGTCCTAATTTGGCTTTTAATAATATATGTTTCTTATAACCTTTTACAATCATTTGCTTTACGTGTGTGTGTGTGTGTGTGTGTGTGTGTGTGTGTGTGTGTGGTACTAGGGATGGAACCCAGGGGCTTTCTACCTCCAGGCTACACTCCCAGACCTATTTTTTTTTTCTATTTTATTTGGAAACAGGGTCTCACCAAGTTGCTGAGGCTGGCTTCAAACCTGTGCGATCCTCCTGTCTCAGCCTCCCCAACGCTGGGATTGAGAGTGTGCGCCATCATGCCCGATTTGCTTTACATCTTAACTACCCCTTTATCTGTAACTATGCCTTGATAGTTGGCTTTAGTTTTATCAGTTATAAACAGTATGTGACTGCTTTTTTTTTAAAGAATTCTTTATTCATGAATTAAATAGGCTCCTTCCATGTGTTGGGTTGCTGTTCATTATAATATGGACCTCTTTTTCTGTGTTTTTGTCTTTGTTTTGTTATTTTCTTTTAAATGTGTGTTTTCATTGGATTGATTACATCTCCCATGCTATCTTTTTTCTTAGTGTTTACAAGTTTTAATCTTTGTTTTTTCTAGTGTAGATATCATTTCTGTTATAATTGATTTAAAATATTTATCCATTATCACTGAAAACTAAGTTCACACTTGTTGCCAACCTACTGCTGAAATAAAAGAAGACGCTTAGAAAAACTTATTGGCCTAGCTCTGCCTTAATAAAATTGACTGGACCATTAGATCTGGGATATAAATAATTCATTTACTTACTTGGCAATCATATTCATAAAAACTGCTTGAGACCTCACAGTATATTAAGTAGTACTATATGCTTTATATTTATCTTTGGTCATGACTCTATATCAGTTTCTACGTAAAATGTCATATTGTATTCTCTTTGTTTGATATATGTGTTAGTTTGCAAGGGTTACCATAACAAAATGCCGTAGAGTCGGTGCCTTAAAACAGAACTCGTTTTCCCACGGGTCTGGATGTTCCAAGTTCCAGAACGAGGTGTCAGCACACTGGAGCTCCCCGGGCCCTCCGTCTTCACTAGGAAATGGTGGTCTCTGTGTCCTCTCATGATCTGTCCTCTGAGGAAGCACGTTTCTTAGCCTCATCTACTCAGGACCCCAGCCAGATCCAAATCTGGAGTTCATAAACGCCCATCGAAATTTAGCAGACATTCCTTGTTTTTCACCAGAGAGATTTTACTTTACTTTTCAGTTCATTTTTTTTTATTTAATCTGTATAATTTATGCTATTCAGTTTGTTTCTGGGGCTGTCATCCAAACTATCTTACTGCTAATTTTGAAGAACTGTAAATGTCTCTCTTTCATGTTAATTATCTTTTTATTTTCCCATTGCTTCTGCCACCAGCCCTCCCCATGATGCGCAGTATTTTCTTTAGTTAGTGACACTTTTATGGTTTTCCTCAACTATCTTATCCATGTACACAGTAGTTTTTCTGTCTCGTATGTGGATGAGACTAGACTGAATAATGTTACTAGATGGGCTTTAATTCCTTTGACCAAGTACAACATTGAATCCTCTAACGACAAGTAAGCACTTGGATACAGCTTCTCTGGATTCTTATGTCATTCTGGCGTCAAAGGGGAGCTGTGTTTCTGGTAGGCCTGTGTTTGTGATGTACCAGGAACTTGTTTATTTGTGGAGGGAGGTCCATGTTCTTCATGACAGTCTCCGGGGACATTACCTCACTTCTCTTGTCCCCGAGTCCAGGAAATTCTATCAGAGCTCCATCCCACCAAACTCTGAATTCTGGGTACAAATATTAAAATCAGTCATTTCTACCTCAAGGGATTGCCCTGGTTTTTGTGTAGTCCTTTCCTTAATTAACTCCTGGTAATGAAAACACAGATTCTTCTTTGGGGGTCCTCATTTCTGTGCAGTATAAAATTTTTTTTCTGAAATTTGCTTGTTTTTACTGGCGGTCTGATTTTCTTGTCTTTTTGTTTTGTTTTGCTTTTTGTTTTTTTTCCTCTTTTACCTGTAGGTGTTTGCAAATACTTTGATTCTGTTTTCATCTATTTGTCAGTTCCCATTTGGTTTACACCTTCTGGAAAGCCCTTACTATTTTGGTGTGTCAGTTGCTATGCTGCTGATTTCCCAGGGCTTCTGGGATTTACGTCAGTATTATTCCCAGTCTCTGCAGTAGAACATTCCTGGGCATGTAGGTAAGCGTGTGTTTCCAGTTAGCCAACTGTTTTTCCTAATATTTATAACTTTTGTAGAAATTCTAAAAAAATAAGTAAACCAACTCACAGTTTCACTTTAATTTCTATTTGGTGTTTTAAACTTAAAAAATTTTCTTTGCTTGGAGGGGAGGTAGTTTGAAGACATTTTGAAGGTACAGTGAGTGATATTTTTTTTAATTGGTAGAAATATTTAGGTATAGAGCTGGTGTTAAATGCTATACAGGTCATTGTGCTATTAAGAACGTTTCGTTGGTATTTTATTTCTGATTACTTTAAAATAGTCTGTAAGGTTAATATTGTAGAGGTTAATATTTCAGTTTCTTGCTATAATTGACAGTTCTGCCTTCTCTGTTAAATCCATTGAGTTTATTATAAACTAAGTTATGTACAGGGAAGACTACTGAACGGGAACATAGAAAACCTGTGTCATAGGCCCATCTTTGTGAGCCGCTAGGATGAAAAACTCAGAATATTTCTTACACTCTCTGGTTATTACCTTTATTTATAAGAACTGCAGCCATACTTCTCTGTTTTTTCAGATAAAAAGTAAAATCTGAAATTACTAGTTTGAATCCAACAAAAGAGTGTTAACTTCTCATAATAAAAGTACCCAGTTTACACTCTCATTAGCAAGACTCGTCCACCTATATAAACCTCTTTTCACAATAGGTAAAGTGTGTTCTACAATAATAATCACATGGATAATTCTTGAAAATAATAAGATACTGATAACATTATATGATATTCAAATTTAAGCATAATGATAGATCTCTCAGGTAGATATTAATATTTTTCATGTAATAAAAAAGGCAGTGGGAGCTTAAGAGATGAACTATTTAGTCCCGACATATCCAATTCGTATTGGCAGATAATAGTGTCAGAATCTGGGTCCCAGCCCTCAAGATGCTAAGCTTTCTTACTGCTGAATAGATTAAGTACTATTATAAATACAGTTCGAAGCTTCTTTTTTGCTTTTTATTTTATTTACTGTGTATGTGGAGTAGGGGTTCTGAGGATCAAATCAGGGCCTTGTACATGCTAGACTCTACACTAAGATGGACTCCAGCCCTGCTCTTTAAATACAGCAGAGATTACTAGAAATTCTTCCTTGTACCATAATTACCAAGAAACTTTGGGTACTCCTTTATAATTTGGAGAAGTGTTTCATATATCTATGAAATCATCCAATTTGCTCTTAATTGTTAGAAAGCAAACAGAGATTTGTGCTTTCCTCCTCTCTCAAATGAAGGCAAAGAAAAAAGGCATATGTGATCTCCTTCCTCAGCCTTCAATGACTGAACAACTTAGACTGCTATTCAAACCCTGATAATCCCAAGATTCATGTTCAGCATCACGCATTCCCTTCCTTGCCCGGGGTGAAGTATTGAATTATAATAATATAATTGGTTTATGTATAACTCAGTGACATGCAAATGCAGAAAAGTAGCGAGTGTAATAAGCAATAAGTATAATAGTAATAAGTCATAAGCATGCTATAGCAGTACCTGTGTGACCCTGCTATTTGTAAGTAAATATATTAATTTTTTTTACATAAAATGATGAATTTTCTATGGTAGAAATTTCTCAGTGAGAAGCAGGAAATTCTACTTTAACCTCCTGCACTGCATACTGAGTCACATTCACAAGTCACTTGTACCCTTTGGTTGCTCAGAAAGTTTAGACTAGAAGGTTTCCAAGATTCTCCCTGTAATTGGTCATTTCCTATTGTTTCCCTTTTTATTCAGTATTTATTGAACACCTATTATGCCTGGGCATGATCTCTTCACTTAGGATGCATAAATAGATATGACAAACAAAACTCCCTGCCTTCATTGCCTCTATGTTATAATGGAAGAAACAGCTTAGCTAGTAAGTGTAACAAGTAAATCAGGAAGTATATCTAAAGACTCTAGAAACAGTGAAACAGGGTAAGGTCATGGAGAAAGCTGGCTATGGGTTCATTTTTAGAACTATGATCGAAGTGGACCTCATTATGAATGTTAGCTTTGAGGAACACTTAAAGGAGGTAAGAGAGTGCGCCAGGCAAATTCAGGGTAGAGGATGGGAGAACATTTCAGACAAAGAGAAGAAAACAGCATAAACTCAAGTTGGGAGAAGTCTGGGGTTTATAAGAATTGGCAAAGAAAGGAGAGAGTATTAAGCAGATACAGAAGAAAAGGAAAGAGGAGACAGAGCCTGAAGAAATTTTAAAAGTTTTATATAACTATTACCTAGTAGGTACTTTGACTTATTTTTGTTTTTAAAGGAGATTTTTTGCACTATTGTAAGGATATCCCCATGACCTACACTTCTGGGACTCAGTTATAGAAAAACTATTACTGAATTCCAAATGCCAGTATGATAGCTTCGTGGGCCTGGCACTTTGACAATTCTTGACTGTGATCAGTCAAAATGCTTGGTCTTGAAATAGCTGGGGAAGGTAGTTGGCATTGGCAGTGTTAGGGACAGAGAGAGAGAGAGAGAGAGGGAGAGGGAGAGAGAGGGAGAGAGAGGGAGAGAGAGGAGAGAGGGGAGAGAGAGGAGAGAGAGGAGAGAGAGGAGAGGAAAAAGAGACAGTGTTTAGTGGACCAAATGCCAGAATGATGCTAACGTGCTTTTTCTTCTAGCATTTCCTTTTATTCTTTCTTAAAATTTCCGTCTTTTAATGATATTACACATGTGTCCTTGTGCGTTCACTTCTTTATTAAAGCCCTTAGCATACAAATCCTTTCACATTCCCTGTCTTGTAATTTCAACATTTCTACCATATCTGTCTCTCAAACAATGTGGGTTTTTTATTTTGTTTTTGTATTTTAGTATTCCTTGTAATTTTTTGATGACCTGTCATGTTATACAGGGTAGAAGGCCTTCAAGCATAAGGTTGTATGCTTTTCTGGCTAGAAGTTAGTCTGTGTTTCCTGTTTGCTATAACCATAGATCCCTTTATCTTTCAGTTCCAGAGAGATTACTTCTTAAATAAGGCGCTATGATGCCCTTTGAGGTATATTCTCAGTTTTTATACAGAAGCCCTTATTTAAGTAGTCAGTAGTTGTGGGTTGAGGGGAATTTGATTAGGTCTTCACGTGTTAGTGAGACTGTGTCCTGAGTCTGTATCTTTTACAATTGTCTTATGTTTTCCCGCTTTAGTTGAGACAAGAAGGCTAGAAATGACTGAGGACTACTTTCCCCATCCACCTGCCAGAAATATGAGATCCCTCCGCTTATCTTTAATGTATGAATGTGGTAGAGCTCCTGGAGGTAAATGAGTTTTACCGCTGAGTATCTAACCTTCCATCTTGTTTGTTTCTGGGCTTCTGTTCGATAAGTTGTGATTCAATGTACCTATCCTCATTCCTCCGATTTTAGAGGTGATTTTTTTTTTCTCTGAGGGACCCAAGAAAGGCTGTTGATCTTCCAGTTGTTCAGATTTTAGCCTGTTGCGAGGGTACAAAAATTGTAAGCCTTTTATGTTCTGGACCCAAAACTGCAAGTTTGTACTGCATAGGTTTAATAAATTGTTAAAGCTCTTATCATATCTCTAACTCCAGAACTTTAGTGAACAGCGAGTAATATTACCTTATATCCACGTAAGAATTGAGGTTCATATAGCCTAAAATGTGTGAACAGGCCAAGTTTTTATTAATATGGGCAGCATTGTTGTTTTTATACCTTAGTTTAATAAACAAACATACCACTCTTATTTTTAGGGAAAATCTCATTATTTTTGCTATTTCCTTTCCTCTTATGTAAAATTTGACTATTTCAAATGTGCCCTCTGTAACTGTGCCTTCCTGAGGATGAAGCATGGCTGAGTTTATTGCTTCGGCCTACCATGGTGGTGAAGAACAGACCCCTAGCAGAACAGCCTAGAGCAGCTGGGGGCCGCACCACATCCCGTTGTCCTCTGTTGATGCATTTTCTACATTAGTCTTAATGAGCTAAATGCCTAATTAAAAGAAGTGTTTCGGATATCCCAAGGTACCCATGCAGAGGATCCAAGCCAATGCCGGTGACCCATCTTCAGGGCGCAGGCCCCTGGAGTTTCTGAACAGCTACAGGAGAATAACCGAGGAAAAACCACTAATCCATTTCTTTCAAACCTTTCCCTAGGCAACATGGATACATAAATATTTCTGAAGTAGCTGGTCTCCAGTATCCCTACTATTCTGGAAATTTAACCATTAACATTGACATTTTTATTACCACTTCATATCTGTTGAATGCTTTCCTTCAAACAATCCTTACTTGTAAATAAATGCTGAGGAGATGTTTTGTCAAAAAAAACTTAATTGGATCATGTTAGATTATTAGATTATTTTGCTTTTTTGGTTTTATTTATTTATTTTTTTTTGGTGGTACTGGGGTTCCTGGAAGCCCTTCTAACTCCGGGCTACACTCCCACGGGCTACACTCCCAGACCTATTTTTTAACTTTTTATCTGGAAACAAGGTCTCTTAAGCCACAGCGTGGCTGGCTCCGAACCAGCGCGATCCTCCTGTCTCCACCTCCCAAGCACGGGGATTACAAGCGTGCGCCACCACGCCCAGCTTATTTTGTTCTATTTTTATATAGAAAGTTCTTTCAAGCTTTTCACGCCCCACATTGTAAATAGTTACTTTGATTATAATATAGCCTTTAGATACAATATAATCTTTATTATAATATAGTTTTAATACCATATAACTTTCTTTATAATATTGTTTATTTAACATGTTAAATATGTTATGCCATAATTATAATTTAGTATCTTTACCTGTATATATTCCTTGACTGCATATAATTTCTCCAATAATTATAATAAAATGATTACTCTGCAATGTATAATGTTGACCGTTGCTGTATTCTAGGTCTGTGTTTATCCAGAGTTTAAAATGTCAAATTAAAATTATGCAGCAGTTGATTTTTAGAAAGCTTTTTCAAATAACAAACTATTCCTGTGTCACAAATTGGCTTCTCGGTAAAATTTATTTTAATGAAATGTAAAATTAGAAATAAATCAAATTAAAATAGTTATTTTCCAAGAATGTGAGCCATTTTGTTTTTTCAAACTAATATGATTTAAATTTATAAAAATAAGTATTTTGCTGAGAGTTATTACAAAACACCCTCACAGTTATTTCTATATGTTATATACTATAATTTTAGTATTTCGTGGATTTTCCATTAGCCATCATAATTCAACAGTAATATATGGACTTCTTTTGGGGGGGGGGTTGTTTTTTTCTGTAGTGCTGCAGATTGAACTCAGGGTTGCTTTACCAATGAACTATACACTCCCAACCCTTTTCATTTCATTTTTTAAATTGAAACTGCCCCATTAAGTTAATAGGTGCTAGGCTCAAACCTTCCTCAGCCTCCCAAGTATTGAGATTTCATGTGTGTGTCAACCCACCCAGATGCATTATATAGATTTCTTAAATAATACTCCTAGTTTTTCCATTGGCCACTGTGCCTAGGAAATAATTATGACACTGGAAATAACATGTGATTGTTAAATTTGTTACATAAGTAGATTAAAAATATATGTTACCGTCAAAACAACCTATTAACTTCCAAGAACTTTCATAGACCAAAGTAGAAAGTTAGTGAAGTTGGGCAGAGTTATGTTGAAGTAGTATTTTAGTCAAATATCTGAAAAATTATATTGACATTTATTGGCATGTTTAATGCTCATGAAGGAAATATAGGGATCGTGGTGGTGTGTGGAGAAGTAGAATGAGGTAAAAATGGAGGGAAATGAATTGAGCAGAGGCCTGTAGGGTTGACTACACATTAAAAAGACTGGATGTAGAGGGAAAAAACGAATTGTAAAAATAATAAAAATAAGGACAAAAATAATATATGGATAGGCTAAGGTTTGGCGGTAAATAGAAAGAAACAGGATTATATTTTCATGTAATTTTGTTTAAATCATGGATTCGTCTAGAAAAGGCACTAGAAAATAAATATAACAAAGCCATCCCTTTTAAAATTGGTTTTATCAGAATTTATGAAGAAAGCAGAGCTCACTTTAGTTAGAATCTTTATGTTGACCCTGATACCAGCAAGATATGAAACATTGCACCTTCTTTTAACTTTAAAAAAAATGGGAAAATTTTGCATGAATTTGAGAAATGAGTATCTTCAAAATTCTGGAATCAAAGACTCTTTGGGATGGGTATGATAGTCTTGGAAAAATCAACTAACCCAAATTCCTTTCTTATTGAATCTTAGATTATTTCATTAAGTGACATAGCAACATAAAAATGACTTTTGCTTGGAAAATGACTATTTTTCCAAAATGTTCAATTTGATTATAGTGTTGAAGTTTCACATTTAAAAATTTCAAAATTTGGACAAGATTTTCAGTTTTTCTTTAGTCTCTGCACATCATGATTTATTTTAGCTGTGTTTAATTTCTAATAACAATTGGATTTTTGTCCTGACTTAGACTTTTTATACTAGCAGGGATTGACAACAACATGGTTGATTTATGATTCTGGATTATTTTAGTGATTCTTCGTTGCATTTTCAGGTGTCAATTAAAGTTCATCACACGTAATAGAATGCGTGGTATTATTTTTGATAAATTTTAGAGGATAAATGATCTATAGACAAGTTTTGACACTAATAGAAAGTGAAAAGGGAAGATGTTTTAGGGAAGAAAGTTATTAGAAAAAACAAAAACTATTGTAATGGAAGAAAATTTCTATTCACACATCCTTTTTCTTCTGAGTGTCACTTTTCTGTGTCAAAGTGACTACTAACATCACAAGCCATTTGTAACAGATTTAATCTATATGTGCATTCATATGTATACCTAGTGTTAGCAACTAAGGAAATAACTGTGAAATTTGAATGTAGAAAGAAATGTCAACAAATATCTTAGATTGAAGATGTAGCCCAGTGGTAGAATACTTGGCTAACATGCATGGTAAGTCCATGAGTTCAATACCTAGCATCACCCAAAAAATATAAAGATAAAACATATATACATGTGTGTATATATTTTCAACCTTACCATTTTTATTATTAAAATTTAGATTTTTTTGAAAAATGTTAAGAGTGGAATCTTTAATTTTATTCTTATTTTTCCTGTTAAAATATTAGAACTTAATATGGTTGTTAGTTTCAAAGCTAACTATTTTTATTTAACTTGTTTATTGTATTTGTTAGTCCTTGCACGTTAGTGCTAAATATTGATGCTAATTAACCCAGGAAGACCTTCTATTCTACCCAAATGTTAAGTGCTTTGTACACATTATTTGGTTTCTGAAATGACATACAGAACCTCATCTCCATTTATCCTGAGAGTTTCTCTTTTACTCCAATAATACAACCTTCACCTGACATATACCAACGACTATAGCGATAAAAATTCCCCTTTTATATCACCTCTGACTTTTGAGATGCTTAAGATGGTCACGGTATTGATCATGTCCAATTTGGTACATAGAAACTAGTATGATAAAACCAGAGAAAACATAACATCCATCAGCTCACTTTATTTTTTATTTTTATTATTTATCTTTATGTGTATATGTGTGTGGTACTGAAGATTGAATCCAGGGATATTCTACCTCTGCATTATCTCCCTTTTAAGCTATGGTTTCTACAGATAGAAAACACTGTGGTCAATGTATTAAACTGCCCTGTAGCCAGAGACTTTCTTCTCTCATTAGTCACACAGCTGGATGCCTGAATGTTCCTTACATCCAATCATAAAGAGTGTGCTTTTCCTGACTGTCATTATTCTTTTAGGTGTTTACCATTGAGGAATCAGGACTCAACATCCTGGTATGGTCAGTGATTGGAAATAAAAGAACCAGATGGACATATGGGCATGCAACTCTCTCCAGTAACAGTCCATTCAAGGTAGCATTCGAAGCTGACCTGAGTGGAAATGACAGCATCTTTATTGCCCTTGATGACATCTCTTTCACCCCAGAGTGTGTGTCTGGAGGTAAGTGATTCCTTCAGAAAGTGGCAACAAGTATTGGTTTTTATACACACACACACACACACACACACACACACACACACACACACACATATGCAATATAAATTCACTAATAAAACTTGATTAAACATTTATATATAATTATTGGTACGTGGCATTGTACATCTTATGAGTTACAATATGATTCACACATCCATGCACACGCTCTTGGTGTATTTTCCTCCACCTCCCACCCCGTTCCTCCTTCCTCCCTCCTCACAAGGGTCAGTCCCATGGCAGCAGCACCCCACGGACCACCACAGAACTCTCCCTTCTCCCATCGTCACCTGTCCACCGTCTCCCTCTCCCAACCCCGCCACGATCTAAAAGTGTATCTTCACATTAGCTAAAGTCCCCTGTGTGTTCTATTTGATCTCTAGCTTCCACATGTAAGAAGAAACTTCCAGTCCTTGACCCTCTGAAACGGGGCGGTCTCACTTAGCATAACAGTCTCTAGTTTCTTCCACTTCCCTACAAATGACATCATTTTAGTCTTGTCTATGGCCAAGTATCAGAATTCCATTGTATGTATATCTTAATATAGAATGACTGGAAAATTCAGAGGAATGGCTTTATTACTTTATTTCCTACTTATACAATGAAATATATGTAGTAAGAGGTCAAGATTTTCCACCCATAAATTTTGCTGTGAAGTTTTCATATCTTCTGGACTACAAAGTAACTTTGTACTAAAGTTGTTTGAGAACTCCCGATGACCTAGGTTTCTATTAGTATAGCTTTATTTTCTATTTTCTTGATACCAAAGATTAGCCATGCTTGGCATGGTGGCACACTCCTATGATCCCAGTACTCAGTGGGCTGAGACAGGAAGATCACAGGTTCGAGTGGATTGAGGTTTGCAGCCAGCTCCAGAAACTTAGTGAGACTCCCTGCAACTGAATGAGACCTTGTAGGAAAAATTTTTAAAAAATGAACAATAACTGTCCAAGAAAAAGGCCCCTGGATCCTCTGTTACCTTGGGAGACTGTCTCCACCCATATTAACCTCTCCTTCCCCCAACCCTGAAAAAACAGAAATATGTGAGTGTGTGTGTGTGTGTGTGTGTGTCTGAGAAATGTGTGAATGATATTTATTTTTGTCTTGGTCCTTTTTATTTTAAAATGTTTGCTTGAAACTGCATTGTTTGTAGTTAGGACAAACAATAGAATTACTTTCTAAAACAAAAACACAAGGTTATAATAAGTATAACTAAGAGCTACATATTTGCGGGCAATCATTTTCTGCTTGTTTTATTAATAAAACAAGTAAAAATTATTTATCAATCTTCACATAGAACTGCAGATGAAGCTGAAAAACAAGGCCTATTTTAAAAACAAAACGCATCAAATATAAGGGCTTTGGGTCTATTGTATAATCACCTAGGACTGTCGTATTTCTTTCCATATACATAATGTAAAGCCTGGAAGTCGAGGAGGCTTTTTAATTTTTACGTAGTTCTGCAGATCTGACCCAGGTCTTTATGTGTGTGCTAAAAATTGTCCTCTACCCACTTGTTTAGCATACACTAAACAAGTTCCATTCCCAGCTCTCAATCATTGCTTTAATCTTTGCCAAAATTAAATGATTAAAATTAATATGAGAAACTGCAGTATAGATGGGTTTACTTTGAATTTTGTATTTTTCTAATAGTAATTCTAATTAATAGTGACCCATCATTTTGAAACTTTGAGAAATAACAAGATGGGTTATACCTTAGCTTCTTTTAACATCAGGCAAATGAAACCTTTTGTTTAACTTGTTCTAGTTCAGGCATCTGATTGTCCTGCTCCTGTGCCGCAGCAAAACCTTTATGCTGTGTAAGAATGAGTCATCTAGAATTAGTTTATATTAGCACAGTGGCCTTGAGTTTCCAGAAAGCAGCCGACAGACTCATATAGAATTTTTGAAGACTTTCAAGAAGAGAAAAAATATATGGCAGTTGTATATGCCTCAGAAACATTTGGTTAAAATGGTCGTGTAAGTATTAGTATTAAGTGAAGAAAACTTTATTTTCCAGGAATATTTTACATAAAGTTTAAAATAGATTAAATCTTATAAACATCTCTTCACATTTTCTATTTTATTCTTTAAAAATGCCCAAAATAGAATACAATTTTCCATTGAAATATAGTTGTAGAAAATGCAAAGATTCTGACAGTATAAGACCTGCCTCTGTGAACGCTTACCAAATAAAGCAAGGGAAGGAAGTTTAGATCCATGTTTTCTTTAATAGTCCTTCAAGTCTGTCCATCACTCAGCTCCCTGTGACTGTGAAAAATTCTACACCATCAGAATGACTCGCTTTGCCCACCTTCCCTTAGCTAACTCAGACGAAACACAAACAAGCTCAGGCAGGTAAATTAACTCCAAAATTTCCTGCAGACCTTTAAGACATCCAGATTTATATGCTTAACAAGATGGTCTTTCCTCCTCGTGTCCAGAATAGATTAGAAACAGCTTTCAACTTCATGTTAGGTTCTTTATTGTCTTCACCACTTCACAAGCGCGGGCGCGTGCGCGGGCGCGTGCGCGCGCGCGCGCACACACACACACACACACACACACACACACACACACACACACACTCTCTCTAAAGAAATACAGAACAATGGCATTTATTACCCAGGTTACCTGCAGGATCTTTTGCATTTAGAATACTGTACTGGAAACAGCAGCCCCACGCCCACCCATCCTCAGTTTCTGCATTATTATTTCTCTAGCCTTTGTTAATTACTTTAGGTTTCCCTGGGCAACATTTTGCAAATGACATGAATTCCATGCAGTAAAGCATCTCTAGCAATTATGAGTCAGCAGAGGAAGCTATTTATTTTCACAAATTCTGCTTTCTTTATGGGAGTTTCCACAGGTAGAAGATATTTTCCATTTTCTTCTTCAGTTGTTTGAAATGAGTATTGTATTTGTCTCTATGATGAAGAAACATTTGACAAGGCTTGTAGGACATTAAAAATTTTAGAACTATATGTGAAGATATAAAGTGCCTGAAGCAACAGTGGGGTGTAAGAGAGTTGAAAGCACTTGAATGTTTATTCAATTTTGTCAGGGGTCACAGAAGGGAGCAAATACCGAAAGGTACAGATAATTGCATATAGGAATTTACTGGTCTAGGAGACCCAGTATGTCTTTCCAAAATCCATGTCCGCGTGGGTCAACTTTTCATTGCTGTGACCAGCAGAACTGATATCATTTAGCAGAGGAGAGGTTTTTCCTGGTTCACAGCGTGAAAGGTGTTGGTCTATGGCTGGCTGGATCCATTCCTTTGGGCCTAAGGTGAGAAAGGACGTCTGGGCAGAAGGGCATTGTGGATGAAAGCTTCTCCCCTCATGGCAGCCAGAAGGAAGGAAAGAGGGAGAGAAACCCTTCCAAGCCACATGCCCTGTGATCTGTGATCTCCAAGGAGGCCCCAGCTCCTAAAGCTCCCACCACCTTCACCGTATGATGAGACTGTTAGACCGTCAGGGGTTACAGCTTTGATGATGCAGTGACTTGCCAGGAGTCTTGCCTCCGGACATCGCTGCCCTGGAGACCCAGCCCTGCAGATTCAGGCCATGACATCTTCCCCAGAATAAGAGTGTTACCTTATGAAGAAGTGAGATTTTTACAGATGTCATTAAAATGCAAGTTTCTAAAGGCCAGTTGGCTCTTTATCCAATATGACTGATATCCTCATTTGAAGAATAGAAGGGACACAGCAACAGGGACTCAAGAGAACACAAAATAAAGAAGAAAGACGTGGACACTTGCATTTATAAGCTAAGGTATACCACGGATGCTCAGCAAATCAAGAAGCTCAGGGGAAGGAATGAGCCCGCTTCTCCCGGGAGACTTCAGAGAGCACGGCCTTGAATTCACACTTCCAACATTGGCGACTATTGTAAACATCTGCTGTTTTAAACCATCCAGTTTGTGGTACTTTGCTGCAGCTACTCTAGGAAGCTAATACACATGGAAACAATAAGGCCTAGCATCATCAAGAACTGGGCTCAGATGTTCATTACACCAACTCACCGCCCATTGACTTAGTTTTTCTCTCCCATGACATGTTCATGGTGAGGATTTAGAAGTGTTCCTTTCCTAAACAAGGTGCATTAGCTATTTTCTGTATTTCAAATTAATAATATTTTTTTAAAAACCTAAGCATAGTTCTTACATGACCTAGCACTTCTAGACTTCTTCTGATTAACATTTTTGCTAAAATATGCTAAGTCTCCTGCTCCTTTGAATAAAAACAGTGAATGTCAAGAGATAATGCTGTTTTTAAAAGCTGAGAAATCTCCACTTTGTTGGATTCGCCTTATGAACATCTTTTTCTTAGATTCTTTTGGTTGAAAGAAGAGAAAATCGCTTTTCAGAAAGTACATGCAGAATCTATCAAAAAGATATATTATCTTAGGCAGCTCTTTATCTTGACTTGGTAAATGTAAATTGATAGCAAGTAGCAAAGTCCCAAGAAAATTAAAGAATGAAATTCTTTAATGAATTCAAGTGGAACAAGAAGCTGCGTATTTGAATGTTTTAAATATTATCACTGCTAAACAATAATAGCTCTCCTTCCATTCTTGAATAGAGACTCCTATACTTGTTTTCTGTCTCTGAACTTGAACAAGGATAACATCTAAGGAATAATCCCAGGCCAGGTGTAATCTCTTAAGCGCAGATTATTCAAAGGAATAGATCTTTTTTCAGTTTAGGTCAATATTTCATTCTCTATTCCTCAAAGAATTTCTGCTATGTAATAGGAACTTAATAAGTATGTTGAGTGAATGGGTAAATAAGTACATCATCATCAGCTGAATTTAGGTGGTACTTCTTTTCAGTGCCCACCTGACTGCCTTTTCCAATTTTGTTCTCGGTCCCTTGTTTGAAGAAGAAAGAGAGTAAAAGAGAAAGAGTTTGTCTTGTGAAGTGTCCCACAGACTCTGGGTGGCTTTGTTGAAAGGCTACAAGTGGAATAAAATTTTGGAGTCCAGAGTCTATACGAAGACTGTGACAGTAAATATTTATACGATTTTGGTAAAATCAGACTCCTTAGATTATGTTATCAGAGAAATTAAATAGATGATATGTTAACCTCCTCCCATGCTGCCAGTTTGTGATTATAGAGACATGATTTGCAGAAGTGACATCAGATTTTTATACCTTTATCTTTTTCTAATTCTCTACTTTGAAACCTGTTACTTTATTTTTCTGTTCTCCATCTCCTTCCTTTCAGTACACTAGTAACTTCTATAGATCTTACCTTTGTTCCCTCCCCCTTTGTTCATTTTACTGCCCAAGTTCTAGCTCAAATCCTTCTTTTATGTTTTTTACTGAGTTCACAATTAAGGGATAATATGTATACTTACTGTATATTACATAGCAAGTTATCTATTTATCTATGTCTGCTTTCACCTCTGCTAATTTTCTTTTTTTAACATTCTGTTGGTGCATTGTAGTCATACATCTTAATGGAGTACGAGATGGCAGAGGCATTCACGCACACATCACCCAGTTAGCGCTTACCAGTTCCAGCCCCGTTTCCTCTCCCTCCCTCCTTCTCATGTTTGCCTTAGTGATGGACTTTAATGCACATTAGGAAATCTCCCTCTTTCCCCCTCCCATCCCCTCAGTTAGGTCGCCACTGTATGGCTGAACAATTGATGTGTCTGTGTTGTCACACGCATATATAATTACCAAGCGAGTTACATTAATTGTAAGTTAAATTGCATTGCAAGTTCCAGTAAAGGAGACCTCTCATCTTTCTTACTCATCCTGAGCTGAAAGAATATTTTATGCAAGCAAAGAAAGAAAGAAAGAAAGAAAAAAAAATATGAGTTGGTCTAATTTAATTAACAACAAAAACCAGGTTTATTTATTGAAAGCTGGGTGTGGCGGCGCAGGCTTGTAATCTCAGTACTTGGGAGGCTGAGACAGGAGGATCACAGGTTTGCGGGAAGCCTCAGAAACTTAGTGAGGCCCCCTGCAACTTAGTGAGTCCCTGTTGAAAAAAAAAAAATAGAGCTGAGGGTGTAGCTCAGAGGTGGAATACCCCTGGTTCCCATCTCTAGTGTCTGTCTGTCTGTCTGTCTGTCTCTCTCTCTCTCTCTCTCTCTCACACACACACACACACACACACACACACACACACACACACACATTTATGGGAAGGATATGATATTGTATAGTTAGCTCCAAAATCAGAAAGGAAGTCTGGAATCCAAGTCAGAAGAATGAGCAGGAAACCTGGGGCTGATGTCCTAAGAAGGCTGGATTAGCGGAGGCCACGGCCCTGGGGATCTGCTTCCGCGGCTGGGCTCTGTTGTTCCCTGCCATGGCCAAGGGCAGTCTCTAACTGTCCCTCCCTCAAAATCGAAAGTGCTAGTGGGCAGCATAGCACTGAGCGCCTGGCCTGTGTGCACGCCTCAGTCTCCTCCTCACTCTTTTGCAGCTAAGCTCCACCGCACGCTTCCCTACCGGGTGGCCGTTTACCTTCGCATGTTTTCATCCAGCTTATAGATTCTGCAACATTTAAAACAAATTGTAATGTTGACCAGCAACAATAAACCTTCAATTTCTACTCTCCTGGCATTCGGAGAGAGAGCACCAAGAAGAGGAAAAGTAACCAAAATATGTAAATCCGTAGACCTTACAAAGAAGATGCTTTGAGATTCTCAGCGATTATTGAATGAGTTTCTCATGCTTAGTACAGCTCCAGCTTCTGAATACGTCTCTGTCTAAAAAATGATGCCTGCGAAGAGGTCCCCATGCCTTTCTCTGATTATCCCCAGTCCTCTCATCTCCCGGACCTCAGGCCTGGGTCTCCTGGGAACGCCCCGCCCCCTTTACCTCTCTCCTGCTGTGTCTCCCCAGTTTCATAGGTGGAGCAGAAGCTGTCTTCTTCAAGAATTTATCCTTAATCTGCCCCACAGGAAGCTGCACTGTGTTTTAAATTTCCTTAGCCTTGTTGTGGTGTTTATGAGATATTTGCAGTTTGTTTTCAGCTTTCCTACATTAAAAAAAAAAATCCCCATTGTCATTGCCATTACCCTATTTTGGTTTTGTTTTGTTAGAAGTCAACAAGGATGAATGATATTTGACTCTAAGTTTGGTTAAGAAAAATAGGAAGCTTGGGTATAGTGGCACAAGCCTGTAATACTAATACTTGGGAGGCTGAGACCGAAAGAATGCAGATTCAGAGGCCAGCCTAGGCCTCTAAAGCCATGTTTTCAAATAAAAACTAAAATAAACAGGACTGGGAGTGTAGATCAGAGGTAGAATGCCCCTGGGTTGCATTTTGCCTTTGCAGTAACACTGTGTGTGTGTGTGTGTGTGTGTGTGTGTGTGTGTGTGTGTGTGTGTGTGTTATATGAGATAGAATTAAAGTCAGTATAAAATATCATTGTAAATTATGTTGCATATTATAGCCATTATAGATTATTTATTGGAACCATGACTTTAAGGCAAGGCTCACTTTTATAATTTCGGTTCTGTACGTGGTTCCTAAGACCTCATTTTAAAATAGTGAATTCCTCTGAAAGAAAATAATTATCAATCAGTCCTGGTTCACATATTGGACTATCGAATATTATTAGGTTTAAAATGTATTATTGGAGTTTACAAGGCTCTTATTTGTTGGAGGATGGAGTGATTCGTCTTTACTCCTGGGAAAGAAATTAGATTTGAAGGCAAAAGCATGAGAAGCAGAAAATAGCATTACGAGCTGATACCGTGCAGGTCAAGGGAGCCAAGCCTGGATTCTGTGCTTGAGAGCTTTGGGGTGGCTGTCCTGGTTAGCCAGGAGGGGGGTTCTTTCTTGGTTCCCTACTGATCATCAGGCTGGAAGGGATTTTGCTGAGTTAGGGGGAAGAATTTCAAAGGTCAAACATAGAAGGCTCTCGCTCCCAGTGTGAACTGGAACCCATTTACCTGGATTTGATAAGCCTCTATCGGTGAATGTGTAGACAAAGCACAAATCACCATTTCGACTCTTTGCCTTAAAGGTCAATGTTTTTATGTGGGCCATGGTATTGACCACAAAAACATATATATTTAAAGACTAAATCTATGACATATGCTTAGTTATAAAAAACATATAACATCTAACAAATATATTTAGTTAATATATAACATAACAAGTGTGTATAAAATACATGTATATTACATATACTGATAGATGAAATATGATATATGTAAAATAAAATATGGACTGATAACAATAATTTCTCTGCCATATGGGAATAATTACTAATTCTTAAATTCCTAGTCACTTTAAAAATATAACCTTTGCTGACTCTAACGTTCACTCAGAAATGCCCAGCATCTACATATCTTACTAGGCCAAGTATGTCAATCCAGGGAAGTTTTCATATTCAGCCTAACTCTGGCCACTTTGTTCTCTCAAGCAAGCAGAGTTTACTTTTATTACAGTTTCCTTGTTCCCTGAAATGCATGTATTGTTGGCTAGAAAGCATGCAGATATTATTTAAACCTTATTATTAAACCTTATGTATGTTGCATAAGAAATAGCATAAGAATGTGATACTGTTTCACCAAAATATTCAGTTTTATGAAAGTTTTTTATTTTTATTAGAAAAACAAATGACTTCATCAGAATGACCAGTTTCTGGAAGAAGATGTTAGTGGATTATTAGACCATTTTACTCAGAAAAGACTGGTGTTTCTTTGTGGAACTAGTTGGAAATAGAAAAGAAAAATAACTTTCTTGGCTCCACAAAGAAAGACCCTATGTACATACATGGGTCTACATTTTGTAATAATATCAATATGCTCCAAATAAAAAATGTGGAGTTAGATAACTAGGTTTTAGTAAAAGGGTCTAAAGAAGTGGCCAGCGTGTGCTGGGCTTCTCTGCTCAGAGAACAGATGCTCGACCAAATGGAGAGACAGCCAAGACCCAAAATACCGAGATCTTACTCCTGGGCTTTCTGATTGTAATGGAAATAGTGTTGAATTACAATTTATTTGTTTTTTTTTTTAATTTTTGGTGGTACTGGGGTTCCTGGAAGTCCTTCTGCCTCCGGCTACACTCCCACGGGCTACACTCCCAGACCTATTTTTATACTTTTTTATGTGGAAACAGGGTCTCTTAAGCCAGCGCGACTGGCTTCGAACCTGCACGATCCTCCTGTCTCTGCCTCCCAAGCGCGGGGACTACAAGCGTGCGCCACCACAACCGGCCTGAATTACAACTTAATGTAGAGTGTAGTCATCTTATGTGCTGTGCCTTCTCTGGGATTCCACAGGAACGTATTTTAGTATTCCTCGTTATATCTGAGTTGCCTGGTCATACCAAAAATCTCCGAGATCCCATGTTATTTAATGGGACAAGATGACCTCACACAATTTAATATGATCACATTTAATTATTTCAATTTGGGAGGCAAAAATTAGCCTAAAATGTTGTATGTTTGTAGGTTTAATAATATATAATCAAGCCAGGCATGTTAGCGCAAACCTATAATTTCAGTACTTAGGAGGCTGAGATAGGAAGATCTCAGGTTTGGGGACAGCTTCAGTAAGTAGTGAGACTCTCATCAATCTTGCAAGACCCTGTTTCAAAAACAATAATTAAAAAAGGGCTGCGGGTGCATCTCAGAGGTAGAACACCTCTGGATTCAGTCCTTGCCATCACACACAAATACACATACATAAAACACACACTAATATGATCATATATATAACATTCCACACTTTAGGTTAAGCTGACTTTTTTATATTCCTCAAAAGTTACCAAGTTATTTATATCTACATTTGTCTTTGTTGTCAGAGCCAGTGCCCCATTAATTGGAAGTTATGGTAACAGTCACTGGTTCTGTTCAGTTGGGTCATAGAGGCAATGAGACTTACACCTGGAAGATCGCGGATAGACCGCCATAGAGTGTGCTTGACTCGTTTGGGCTTTAGATGCAGGGGGAACAGGCTCCCAAAGTGCACGTGAAGCTGAACACTATCCCTTCCCATGTAGATCACCTACAATCCTGAGACTGCCTTAAATTGTGTATATTTGTGTATATGGTGGAGAAATGGCTTTTCACTCTCCTTTCTCAAATCTTCTTTACTAATAGGAAAAAAAACTCTACTAATGAGCCCTTGGTGTTGAAACACTGGCTCATAATGTCTGTCAATAAAAGCTGTTCCTCCCATAGGACTCAGGACGGCAGTCCTCTTCCTACCTCTACACAAGCGATATCGGATGTACAATGCTCATCCTATCATCTGAGTAATTATTTCTTCTGCAATTGGAAATTTATATGGGGTAGGGCATAATCTTGGTGAGACCGAATCAGATGTCACTTGATTGAATACTGACTAGAGTCAGTAGACTCAATCCTGTAAGCCCTTAAGAAACACACTAGAGGAGAATTCTTTGGGGAATGTGTGTTAAAAGTAGTGTAAAGGATGAATTCAGAGCAAAATATGTTTAATGATAGTGACCCTAAAGTTAGAAGTCAAGAGTTTAGGAATGGAGAATTCCTTAGCTATTAAATTAAGTCGCAGTAAATATGGCCCATCAGTGAATAATAACATGAAATTAGGCCCAGTACGTAACCTGGTCCAACATTGCATATGGTTAAGGCTGCACTCACACACAGGGGTCAGACCTGGAACAGCCGCCCCATCTGGAAACGGTAAAGCAGGAAGAAATCTGCAATCCTCTGGAGCCTCTCTGAGTCCCAGGCTTCACGCAAGAAAGAAATGACCAGCAACCACCCTAATGTTGCAGACTTTTCTGTATTTTCCACCTTTACATAAGTTTTAGATTATTTGGGGTTTGTGAAGGCAGGAAATTCATCATGTATGCAATTTCAGTCATGTTCAGCAGTATCACTATTTTTGGTTACTAAGGAATCCTCTATAATGTGGCAAATATTGATATTGAGTAAAAGTGATAATCCTTTGGGGCCTTGTCATGCGTGCTGTTTCTTTTTTATCGGTGAGTTGTAATCATACATGACAGTGAGGTTCAAAGTATAAACACAGACCTTCAGGCAGCATTGTCTTGTGTTTCCCTGTTGTTTCCTCCACTCCCCTCGCCCTCCACGGTAACTACCCCATGGGTAGTTAATCAAGGCAATTAACTTTCTGTATGAGCCAAAGGTTATTTGAATAGTTACCATCGTGAGAGCTCCCGTTTTCTTCTACCTTCATTCACCTACGTTCTATTCTTTAGCTTTTGATTTTCTTTTAAATTTCAGCTTCTCTATGAACTGAGGAAGAGAGGGCTCTGAAAACAGAAAACTCTTCCACCACCATCCAAAGTTTTCTTTTGCTTACATAGCTCATTTCCACAGGCATGATTTAGCCTCTAAATTTTTTGTAACTAACAAACGGCTTCTCGGTTTCAAGTAACCTGCCCGTGTGTGTGCACATGCAGGCACACATGTTTTACTCATTTATATACTCATATACAAGCGCATGTAAAGTGTGTTATGCATTTTGCATTTCTGTGAGCACTTTCTCATCCTATGTTTATCTTAGTTTTACTATTCCCTTTGAAGATAATTATCACTTGCTTTGGCACCAGTTCTCAAGTACTTATCAGTTTCTGTGATGGCTCTAACTTCTGGAAACTTTATTTTTTCTGTGTCTATTCTGGCTGACTTCTGGCCTTTCAGTCATGCATGGCCTTCTGACAAGGCAGATGAGGCCTTCTGAGTCACGTTCTCCACCTGCTGTCAGCACATGTCTATGTGCGCCAGAACTCTCCTTTCTCCAGTCCAATGGGAGGTCACAGCTCATCTTTCCAAGAATGTGTAAGCTCTTAGATATGTAGAAATAAAATGAGAACACCAAAATGATTCTCTTTGGGCTCCCTATGAGAGATATCTTTTAAATCGACCAAAATTATATTTGCACACTATATCAAAAGCTCTTGTGAAAATACACACCTAAAATAAACTCAAACCAATAGTTTTTTAAAAATTAATGTTAAAAATTATAATCTAAGCTGGATTTGGTGGTACTCGCTTGTAATCATAATACTTGGGAGGCTGATACAGGAGGGTCGCTGGCCTCAAAGCCAGATTCAGCAACTTAGTGAGGACCTCCACAACTTAGTGAAACCCTATAAAGTAAGACGGGATGTAGCTCAGAGGCAGAATGCTTCTGGGTCCAATACTCAGTATAATGATATAACAACAACAATAATAATAGTAATATTATTGTGACAGTTACTTATGATGTTTTTGATGATTTTAATGAAATACCTGCCAGAGATAATTAACAATTATAACTGATGCATTTTATTTATTTATTTATTTATTTATTTATTTATTTATTTATTTATTTGGTACTGTGGTTCCTGGAAGCCCTTCTACCTCCGGGCTACACTCCAACACGTATTTTTTTATATTTTTTATTTGGAAACAGGGTCTCTTAAGCCAGCGCGGCTGGCTTCGAACCTGCGCGATCCTCCTGTTTCCACCTCCCAAGCACGGGGATTACAAGCGTGCGCCACCACGCCCGGTGTTACATACTTTATACTGAGCTTTCTTACCATTTTTGTCAGCAAGTATAGCAATCTGACAACAGCTTAATTTCTGCTTTTCAAAATAGTTTTATGTGATACCATTTTCCTCTCAAAACAATCAATTTTGTTTTCACTAAACATATTAATCCTGAAGATAAAACATTCGGCATTTCATCCTTGGGTACCTCGAGCTTTTATTGAACTTTAGGGAATTTAAGAACATTTCGTTGAACTTTACTGTGCATTATCAGTATCAAGTAATCTTTTTTTGTTATAAGAAATGTATTTTCACTATTGTCTAAACAGAAGTGATCAAGGAAACATAACATTCTGTCAAGGACTGGAGCTACAGGAGCTCCAGAACCTAAAACCAAGTGGGACGTGGCGGCAGAGAGACGGCTTGGTCACTGGGAGTGCTGAGTCAGCTAACGGTGTCAATTCATGATCCCCTTTGCCCAAGTGGTGTTTTTTTTATTTCTTAAAGACTTTTTCTTTCCTCTTTTCCAATATCTGTTATATAACAAAGGCTTTATTCTTGCACGTTTAGACTTCAACATCTTTTGCAAAAATCTCTTATGTAAAATGCCATGAACTTCTGAAACAATAAGTAAAACCCATAGCAGCCATATGAAATAAATTCTGTTTAGTTACTAAACTATAGTTTATATTCAAATATCTCGAGAAAGTTATGTTTTGAAAATAGCTTTCCAGATTCTATTGTGTGGTTTATTAAATCAATTAAAATAGTCAGTTAGTCATTAGAATCTGTACTTTATCCATTTTTTTATCTAAATCTATATTTGTAAACAAGGAAAGTATAATTAATATTTAGGCCATTGATTTGTTATTGAAAAATGTGTTGAAGACATGCCTAATGCCGTTAACCTTGCTGGGTACCAAGATACTGCAGTGTTCTCTTATGCACTGATAAATTCTCCCAAAAGTCTAACTGACAAGGTCCAGATTCTGTGGAAATCAAGGGTTTGATCCGGTACAAGCCTGTTGAAGATGCTGTCGGAGCGATGCGATTGCAGTTTCTTCATGGTGCTGCACACCTGTGATGACAGGCTTTTTTTCTCGTTTCTGAATCGCTTTTCTTATAACTGTGATACTGCTGCCCTAAACTTTAAGGCAGCATTTCTTAACCTAATTTCCTGCTGAAACACTTAACAGGCAATATTCATATGCTTGCCACACTACTTTTTAAGTCTACACAAGAGAGTGGCACCTTATAAGCATATCTACATAATAGCTATTAAGCCGCACCCTTGTTCTCTACTGAAGGAAGCATATTTGGTAAGAACGGGGTAAGAGCTGGGAACAAGTGCATAACATGTTGTGATACCCCTGAGTCAGCTCAGTATACAGAGTATAAGTGAGATGAAAACTATCGCTGAGAGACCCTTAATTGTTGATTCCAACACACTTGAAAGTTGTGATCCTCCTTTTGAGAAACATTTCACTAAAGCATTAAACCGAGCCTTCATAGGAGCTGCTGCTTCTATTCCCAGCATCAAGTCTAGAAGATATTTTTGATCTGATGTAGCTTGAGAAATATTGACATTGTTAAAAACCACAAACCAAACAAAATACTTAATGAGTGATGCTGAAGGAGTCATGGCCTCAAAATGAATCCGCATGTTTTGGGGTTCCTTCTCCTTTTTTTTTCCCTCTCTCATAGCCACTGACACTTCTGAGGGTCTGTGTCACGTTACTACATCCTTCAATTTTAACAGTACTCTGGGGCATGGAAGGACACTGCCAACACAGGTCTTGCTGTCTCCATTTGCTTTCCTGGCAAATTTCTCTTCTGCACAAGCATGCTAGGCTCTTCTGCAGCATAGCTCACCAACACAATAACAATAACGTAAGTTTCCAAGGAACTGCCGAGGGTTGGGGCTGATCTGACACCACTTGACTTGTGCCCTCGCTAGTCTGTGGCTCAGGCCCTTGCTTTCAGATGGCCCGACTAAGCAGCTTACCGGACTTACTGGACAGGACCCAGGTGCTTGACCAGTGTGCACACATTTTTAAATGTCTGCATTTTATTTGTTTAGTATAATTATTTGTATGTGAAGGGGGTACTGGAAATTGAATCCAACTACACTCCAACTATAGATGATAGATAGATAGATAGATAGATAGATAGATAGATAGAGATACACACACACACAACACATATGCACACACTCTGTATCTTCACACACAGAAATAGGGTCTCATTGTGTTCCCAAGGCTTGCCTCTAACCTGAAATCCTCTTGTCTTAGCCTCCCAAGTACTGGGATTATAGGTATGCATCACCACACCCAACTAAATGTCTGCATTTTAAAAGGTATTTGGAGAAATTAGAGACAGAGAAATTTCAGGAGAAAGGCAACAAACATGAGTTATATGCTGCAATACAGGTTCTAAAAATACGGGGATACGTATGTATTCATATAGCTCAATACTAATATTGGTATGAGTATATATAAAAACAGTATATGGTAGGATATATACATATGAATATATATATATATATTTTTTTTTAGAAGATTCAGGATCATAGAAAAATTAAGCAGAGCTGGGCGTGGTGGCGCACGCTTGTAATCCCCACACTTGGGAGGCTGAGACAGGAGGATCACACAGGTTCGAAGCTGGCCTCAGCTACTTAGTGAGGCTCTCAGCAACTTAGTGAGACCCTGTTTCCAAATAAAAAATATAAAATAGGTCTGGGAGTATAGCCTAGAGGTAGAAAGCCTCTGGGTTCCACCCCCAGTACCACCAAAAAAAAAAAAAAAAAAAGAAAAATTAAGCAGAAAACATAGTTCCTACATGTGGCCCTCGTACATATTCAGTCTCCACAAATTTCAGGATTCCCACCAGAGTGGTACATTTATTCTCACTCAGTAAGATGAACCAACACTGGTACGTCCTTATCACCCAAACTTCATAGTTTACATCAACACTCTTGGTATTAATAATTGTATCAATTTTGCTGAATATATAATGACATGTATCCAGTATCATTTCATATAGAATGGTTTCACAATGTAAAAATGCCCTGTGCATCTCCTTTTATTTTTTCTCACTCACCCCACCTCCCACCACCTCCCACTTCTGACAGCCACTGACCTTTTGACTTTCTCTCCAGTTTTGCCTTTTTCCAGACTATCATGTAGTTGGACTTGTACACGGTGCCTAGACTTGTAGGACTGTCTTCCTTCTCTCAGGAATGGGAGCTCAGTGTGATGATGAGATTTTTTCATAGTGTGAAAGAGAATTGTTGCTATTGTTCTTATTCTAAAGAGATAAATGAGAGATTTTACCTTTAATAACTATATACCTCCATAGATGACACCCAAGAATAAATCATTTGTAATTACAATTTTAGGAAACTTTTTTTTTTTTTTTTTTTTTTTTTTTGTGTGTGTGTGTGTGTGTGTGTGTGTGGTACTGGGGATGGAATCCAGGGGCATTGTACCTTCGAGCTACACCCCTAGCCCTATTTTTTTTTTTTTTTTTGGTGGTACTGGGGTTCCTGGAAGCCCTTCTACCTCCGGGCTACACTCCCAGACCTATTTTATATTTTGAAACAGGGTCTCCTAAGCCAGCGCGACTAGCTTTGAACCTGCACGATCCTCCTGTCTCCGCTTCCCAAGCATAGGGATTACAAGCGTGCGCCACCGCCCGGCATAGCCCTATTTTTACTATTTTATTTTGAAACAGGATCTCAAGGAGTTGCAGAAGGCCTCACTAAGTCGCTGAGGCTGTCTGTGAAGCCCGATTCTCTTGTCTCAGCCTCCCAAATGATGGGATTACAAATGTGAGCCACCATGGCCAGCTAGTTTTAGGAAACTTCCAGCGTCAACGTTCTCAAAGAGTACACACAGCAGACTGGTTTCAAGTCAAAAGACAAACACAGCACCCCTCCTAGGAGTTTTAGTTTTATTTGAAGACTGGAAGAAGCCATTTATACTGATGGGCATATACCATGCATTACAATATAGACTTTTCACTAGGATAAAACAAGAGAATTGGAATAAATAGTCTACTGATGGAGACTGGCCTCTCTGCTACCCACTTAGATAGGCACCTACCTGGACTTTGCTTAGAAGGGAGAATTCGTGTTCATCCTGTATCAGATTTATTTCAGCAAAAAACAAATTGAGAAGCAATTCGGCAGGGATTTAATATAAAACGAGTTGCATTTCGATGGTTGGATAGTGCTTTAGATTCCCTGGGAAGCTGACTCTGAAGCAGACTTCTATATAGAAGGTTTGTTGAAAATTCTCTCAGGAGCATTGCTTGCAAAGGAGTGAAGGAAGCAGACTTGAGTGGGTTTGGGGTGGCTTGGGTGGGGGTTAGATATGATACGGTTGCAACAGAGGAGGTTGAGACAGGTGGACTGCAGGTTCCAGGCCAGCCTCAGCAATTTAGCAAGATTCTGTTCTAAAATAAAAGTAAAATCATGGTGGGTTTTTAACTCAGAGGTAGAATGCACCCAGGTTCAACCCTAACACCAAAAAAAAATGCATATTCACTAATCATAATTCCACGTGTTGTCTGGGATTCATGCTTCCTAACTGGAAATTAATTGATGTAAGTTACCGAAATGTTTTATATTAACACAAAAATGAATGTGTTCTAGAGTATTTCAACATGGGATACCCTGAAGACTGCCCTAATGCCACTGTGACTTGACTTGCTCTTTTTCTAGGGCCTGTCCCAACACAGCCATCGCTCTGTGCAGCTGATCAGTTTCCTTGTGTGTACACACTCCAGTGTGTTCCAGGCTCAGGGGAATGTGATGGAAAGGAAGATTGTCTGGACGGCTCTGATGAGATTCACTGTCCACCGGATCCCTCTCCACGGCTCTGTAGCAGCAAAGACTTCCAGTGCCCTCTAGGCCAGTGCATTCCGTCCCTGCTGCTGTGCGATGGGGTGCCCGACTGCCTCTTTAATGAAGATGAATCCAACTGCTGTGAGTTACTTTCACTAAGGCCATGTGCCAGGCAAGAAATGCCATTTAGAAATGACCGAGAGCTTGACAGATGAAACTAAGTTCTCTAGAATCTTAGCATGATCATATAATCAATAATGTAGTTTTCTGTGTTGAGTTGCTAAACACAGAATGTGGCTTTTGCTGATCCTTTCTGGCATCACTCTTTGGTTACACTGATTTCTGTCATGCCTGCCTCATTTCTTTTTCCATCTACATAGAGGTCCTTTTAAAGGAGGATACCTGTCTCAGTCAACATTCTCAATACTATAATTCAAAACAACTGACCGTGCAGTTTAGAGGAAGGAAGATTTGTTTGTTCACAGTTTTTGGAGATTTCAGGAATCAGTCCATGTGAGGCTGAATCTGTGATCTCAGGGTATGGCTGTGGAAAGCAGAAAGAGGGAGAGAGCAAGGGCTGTGCTTTCATATCATGGAGGTTGAAACATAAAGCAAGGAAACAAGGGGACTTGAAGGCAAAAACATAGTGCACGGGGCCATGCCCCCAGGGATCACCTTCTCCAGCCACGGGCCACTTGCATAGTTTACCACCCAGCAAGTCCACTATAATAAATTTGTCCACTCATGAGATTACAACTCTCATGACTTATTGCATGAACTCTGAACATTAATACATGAGCTCTTCAGGGGATTTTCTATGTCTAACCATCATAATAATATGTATAATCGTAACAATGCCCTCGTGTATTCTTAATCTTTTTGAAACATTTATGTAAATGTTTTGAATAAGTATGTTTATAATTGATTGCCATCTTAAAGGTTCAGGATGGATCAAGTCAAGGGCTATAGATGAATACTGATTTTAGTTAAGTTTAGTTAAGTTAGGAGTCACATTTGGATCTGGGGAGATGTCATGTCGCTTAGAGTCCATGGGGCAATTAATCCTCAGCACGTGCATGACGTGTCCAACCTTGGAGGACGTATTTAGTGCTACCAGCTTTAGTCTCATCATCCATGTAACAAGGTGAGAAATTGAGGAAATGCATGCAGCACTGGTCTGCATTGGCACCTACTGTCTCTACTGTGATTACCTATGTCAGAGAGAGAGTGGAGTATCCACACATGCCAAGAAGTAACCACACGTGCCAGGTGCAGTGGCGCACACCCATAATCCCAGCACTTGGGAAGCTGAGACAGAAGGAGTGCAGATTTGAATCTAGCCTCAGCAATTTCAAAAGAAACAATAAAATAGGGCTGGAGGTCTAGCTTAGAAGTAGAATACCCCTGCATTTAGTCCCCAGTGAAATAAAATAAAGAGACTAAGAAACAGGTGAATGGCTAATCATAGTGAAATCCAAAAACCACTAACATTTTATTGATTATTTGTTTGCTTACTTACTTTTATATTTTATTACAGTGTAATTTTTAATGAAGGCTCCAAAGATAAAAGTCTAAAAAGCATATGTTAATGATTGTACTTTTAAAAAATATTGTACTATTTTGAAATGTAAATATTTTTATAATATTTTAAAATATTTTATATAAATATTTATGTAAAAATGTAAGTATTTTTAAAATATTTTAAAATATTTTATATAAATATTTATGTAAAAATGTAAATATTTTAAAAATATTTTACTCAGTCTGAAATGCAACTGGAAAAGAAAAATGGGGAAGAAATATAAAGCCATTTCAGGTTCCTAATGGACTTTTGGAATTTTGATGGCCGGTACAAAAGACGTAAAGTAAATGAAAGAAAAGGGAGACGGCTTTTGGTCTAAAGACTAACCTTGAACCTGTGAAACTCTTTTCTTTTGGTCTAAGTTTGGAGATTTCTATCTCTGTTGTTTCCTACTGGTGTGTATTCCCTGTGATAAAGGCAACTTGTTGGATCTTAGAGGTAAGGTAAGCAGGTGGAGGTGAATCAAAAGGAGAAACCCTGCCAAATTATTTATCCCTGTTCCCATCAGGGCCTCATGTAATTCGGCTGACAGAAATCATATTTAGTTCAATATAGCCATGTGATATTTGGCTTCAGTTATGAATCTTACTTAAAGAGAATCATAGGAAAGAACTGTGTCTTTATCATTCTAGACACTTATTGGAGAGCTAGTGTGTGACTGTGAGTCATACAAAGTTCTTTTCCTAAAGGAAAGTAGTATAAATTAGGAATAGGCTAAGGAGAAAATGTTACAGCAAAATTAAGCAATAAAAGCATTCAACAATCACAACCTATCAAACATCTGAAGACATAATAGTTTATTTTTGAGCTTCACTATTGAAGTAGGGTAAACTACGCTAAAGGTTTGTAAGCTTGCATATATTCGTTCATTTTTTCCTTCTTTCTGGTCTTCATTAAGAGAACTGATGTCCTATCCACTGATGATACAGATGGATATGAACTTTCCAAGATCAGAGTGTGGATATATTATACATCAGTGACAGAAACTGATCATTTAAGGTTGTGAATACTCTATGTTGAATTTTATCACAGAGATAAATATGTTGGGCTATGGATCCCAAATGCCGGAATTATCCATAGCATAGTTCCTAACTGTGTTGTTGCATTCTAAAGTAGTAGTAGTTGTTGTTGTTATTGTTGTTGTTGTTGTTGTTGTTGTACTAGGGACTGAACCTAGGGTCATTGTACTCCTGAGCTACACTCTAGCCCCTTTAATATTTCAAACAGTATCTCACTAATTTGCTGAGAATCTCAGTAAGTTGCTGAGGGGGTCTTGAATTTGTGGTCCTTTTATCTCAGCCTCCAAAGAACTGGAATTATAGATGTATGACATAAAATTTGTAAATTTTAAAAAGAAAAGTGGCTTCAGAGTGATACTTAGAAAGACAAGTATTTACTAGACAAAGTAGAGCTGTTCAATTCAAGAAAAGAATGTTAAGATAAAGATAACGAGTCACATAAATCAAGCATATTTATATTCACGGAGTAGAGTTGGTAGTGAGAAACGTAGAAAGAATTCCAGGGGGACAAGCGGGGACCAGGTTTTGAAAGTTCTCATTCATCATGCCAGTACTATGCAAATGTTTTGTTTGTTTTTTGCAGTACTGAGGATTAAACCCAGGGAAATTCTACCTCTGAGCTACATCCCCATGTCTAATTTTATTTTGAAACAGATTCTCACTACATTGCTGAGGCTGGCCTCAAACCTGTAATCTTCCTGTCTCAGCCTCCCAAGTACTATACACAAGTGTTTTTAAACTGAATGAGGAATGGGTTTGAGCGGAGAGGAAAACTGGTTAGAAGGTGTAGCCATTGAAATAGAAAGGGTTGAACATATCATGGTGTGTGATAAAGATTGTACATAGATTTAAGAGACAGATTATAAGGAAGAAAAACAAATTAAGAATGAGTTTCCAGTTTCTACTCTGGCCATCAGCACCATGTCTTTCCCGAGCTGCGTAAATAGGACATCTCAAGGGAGGATTGTTTACTCTATTTTAAAATATTATCTGTTACTCTATTACAGTTACACAGCTTAGTAAAGCCACATGTGTAAATAAATGCACCCTGAGCTCCCATATTTCCCTCCACATCCTGCTCCACGCCTCTCTCCTCCCTCCCCACACATGTTAGTGAGATTGGTAGTAAAAATATACAAACATACATTGATAGTAAAAAGGAGAGGAGAGAAAAGAAAAAATAACAAACCTTAAAAGAGACCGAGAAGGTTGCAGAGGCAGGAGAACGCCGTCTCTGTCTCATTAGGGTTCCAACTGGGTCTTGTAATTAAACTGACATAATATAAAGGGAAAAGAGAAAATAAAAGTAGGGCCCCCGTAAAGAAATGAAGACTCAAAGAAGCACGTAGGATTATGTATCTATTGGAATGAACAAAGAATAGTAAACTGAGAAAATGTGGCAGATTCTGTGAGGAGGCTTAAAAGATGAGTAAGTTATTCTAGTAAGTCTCTGTGGTATTCTCCTCTTGCCATTGAAAATAAGAATGTTGCTGGTGAGAATAAGGGTATTGCTGATCCTGGTGCCCATGCCTGTGCTTTCAGAGCTTGGGAGGCTGAAATAGGAGGATTGCAGGTTTAAGGCCAGCTTCAGCCACTTAGATGGACTCTCAGTAACCTAGTGTGACCCTTTTTTAAAAAAAAAATTAAAAGGGGGGGGGGTTTGGGAATGTAGCCTTGAAGGTAGACTGGCTCTGGATTCAATCAGAAAAAGAAAGAAAGAAAGAAAGAAAGAAAGAAAGAAAGAAAGAAAGAAAGAAAGAAAGAAAGAAAGAAAGAGAAAGGAAGGAAGGGGAAGGAAGGAGAGGAGAAGGGGGACTGAGAGGGAAGGGAAGGAAAGGGAGAAGGGAAAGCAGAGGAAAGGAGAAGAGAGGAGAAAGAAGAGGAGAGAAGAGGAAGTTGACTTTCCATCTAGTATAGTTTTTTACATGCTCATATTAAACAACACAAAGGCCAATGCAATCATTTTGTACAGTTTTTTCAAGTCTAACTTAAAATAGTAAACATTCCAGAAGAGCATATTAAACCCTCTTATGGTCACAAATATGGGAGAGGAAAAACAGATAGGAAGGGAGAGAGGGAAAAAAGAACAAAAGAATAGAAAACGTAATGATCTTACATCAAATGTAAGAGAATATTCATAGGTTAGAGTGTCTGATAAATCAAGTACTATTAGACCTAAATACATATGCATTAGGAAAAGCAGTGAGTTCTAATAATCTGAGCAAAAAGTTTTCTGAGGATAAGAGGGCACAGGTCTGAAGTAAATCTTCCTGAAGAGCAAATGGGAAATATCCAATTGATTATAGACAGCTCTTTCGAGACTTTGGCATTGGAGCAGGACATAAGATAAAGGAATAGGTTGGTTTGTTTTGAATGCCTTGTACATGTTTAACTGTTGTAGAAATAAAGATTCTGAGATGTTTACAATTCTAGGTAAGGAAATCGATAGCATTCAATATTTGAAATCCTTATATTCTTGCAGAAATAAACTTTCTTGTGATCAGAATATTTAGACAAACTTTCTGGTGAGTTCAACGTTTAAAAATGATACATATTTAATATTGTACTACCATTGAATATATATTAAAGTTTTATGAACTGAAATGACATTTCTTTTACCCAAATCCTTCCCCCCCTCTCCCTCTCCCTCTCTCTCTCTCCCTCTCCCTCTCTCCTCCTCTCCCCCTTCCCCCTCTCTCCTCTTTGCTTTTCTCTTTCTCTTTCTTTCTCATTTGTAAGAGGATAAAAGTTTCGTTATAAGCCAAGGAAAAATATTCAAGAAGACAGAAAGCTCCCACAGAGGAGAGAGGGCTTCAAAAGAGGATAGCTTCCCTTTCTCAATAATGAATTAAAAAATCAACATGGTTTATCATAGCAAACAATAGCACAAAACTAGAAACACTCTTATCTGATACCATTCTGAGTATTCAGCAGGAAACTTCTAAAATCTCATCATCAGAGGACTTATTAGTCAGCGTCCTGAGAAGAAATATATTAATAGGGACACACTATATTAAGGAACGAGTATGCCTAGAAAAGACACAGAGATATGGGAAGAGTGGGGGATTTTTATCACTCAGTGACCAATAGGAGCCGGCTGTGGTGGTGCACACTTGTAATCCCGGCATTTGGAAGGCTGGGACCAGAGGGTCGCGGTTCACTGACAGCCTCAGCTACTTAGCAAGGCCCTTTGCAGCTCAGTGAGACTCTGTTTCAGGAATAAAAGGGCTAAAAAAAACCCAATAGGGCTGGGGGTGTAGCTTGGAGGTACAATTGCCCCGGGATTCTATCCCCAGTACCACAAAAAATTTTTTAAAGTAGTAATTAAGGGAATTTGGGAGAGGAGGGATAGAGAAAGAATGGGTATGGGGTACAGATGGATAGGAGGAGTAACTCTAATTTCCTATAGCATAGTAAAATAACTACAGTTGATGACGGTACATAGAGGGGCTGCCACAAACCTGGGGTCTTCCTGTCTCACCCACCAATGTGTTATGTTAATGTTCTCAATGCAAAGAAATGGCACATGTCTGAGTCGCCAGATGTGTCAGTTACCCTGAGCCAATCATTACACATTCTATCCATGCATCAAAAGGCCACATAGTAGCTCATAAATGTGTAAATTACCATGCATCCATTAAGTTTTTAAAATTTTATTTCAATAAAAAGAGATGTGCAATTTAAGGGAAACAGCTAACCCAGGCTGATCTTAGTCTCTTTCTGGTTGATCTTCCCCTGGTCCTCACTGGCAGCCAAATGTTGATGGAGCCTACGGTTCAGGGTCTCTGGGTTCAGAGCAAACGTGGAAGGCAGAGAGGCTTCAGGCAAACACAGGGGCCGTCCACCAGTGAGCAATGGGACAGTGAAAGACAGGTGGAGAGAGAAGTCCTTTACCTATTAGAGCCGATGTATCCTATAAGTTTGTTGTCCTATCTGGTAATTTGAATGACTCACTGTCCTAAGATCTGTAGATAAACCTTTATTTTCAATAATTCTGTAACTGGTCTGAAACGTTGAAAATGGAGGTAGGGGGTCGCGACGGAAATAAAATACCTACAAGGTTATTAAAGCTGCTGCTTTATTTGGACCTAGCACCCCTGGGGAGTCAGCAGGCTGCGGAGAAAGGGACCAAGAGCCACGCGTTTGGAGAGTTGTGCATAGTCCCAAAGGGCGGGCTGAGTCACGTGGTGGAGGGGAAGCACCAATGTTTTATAGGATGCCGATTCTATGGCGACATCTGTAGTCTCACAACCTCTGGAGTCCATCTCGGAGTTTTATAGGCATGCCGATTCTATGGCGACATCTGTAGTCTCACAACCTCTGGAGTCCATGTTCGGAGTCTCGTGATATCTCTTCTTCTGGATTCCAGGGTTCCACCTCCTGTCCCCGCTGAGGGGTCACGTGAGAGGAGGGGAGGGGGGGACCCAACCTATCATGGTCTTTAAATATACCAGCTATAATATCCTGCAGTACTGTTGTGTGTTTGTGTATGTGGTGCTAGGGATTGAACTCGGAAGCACCCTCTCTGACATCTCTGACACACCCTCCAGCCCTATTTTGTTTTTCATTTGGAAACAAAGTCTCACTAAGTTGCCGAGGACCTTGCTAAGTTGCTGAGGCTGTCCTCAACTTGTCCTTCTGCCTCAGCCTCCCAAGTACTGAGATTAATGTCATGCACGACCCTACCCAGATTACTGTAATACTTTTCAATGATGGCTTACAGATAATTCCTCTGCATTTTCCAGCTCCCCTTCTTACAACAGTAAACCTCAGTTTATTCAGCATAAAAGTCATGGCAATTAAATCTATTTCAAACAGGTATTAGAGGACCAAGTGATGTCATATGGTTAATTGCATAATACACACATGATAAATTATTATTATCCTTTCCTATTATTTTATAGTTGTGTTGAAAATTATTTACACAGCTAAGACATTTCCATAAGAGTAGTGGTACATTTAATTCAAGGAGAAAGTTAATGTCTCTCTTGCTCTGTGCTGGATTAGCATGTAATCTGAAGGATTTGTGACCTTCATTAAGTGGCCCAGAACCATAATTATGGTGGCCCACACTTGTAATCCCAGTACTTGGGAGGCTAAGACAAGAGGATCGCAGCTTCACAGCCAGGCTCAGCTACTTAGTGAGGCCGTCTGCAACTTAGACCCTGTTTCAAAAATAGAGAATAAAAAAATAGAGTTGGGGTGTAGCTCAGAGGTAGAAAGATCCTGTGTTGAATCCCCAGTACAGCAAATATAAATTTACACATATGAATATATGTAGATATATTCATGCTTATATATATAGTCAATCAATATATGCTTATATATATATTCAATCTGCTCCATATGTGACTTAGATTTTAAAACAAAATAGTTGCACATCAATAATCATACATACTTTTGTAAAAGAAACATATTTGTAAATATTAGAATGAGTATTTTTTTAAACATTACAGCATAAAGTTTGGAAGAAAATGTGGCGAAAATAGATAATACTCTTGGAAATATTTTGAAAACTGTGTTTCTTCTAAATATTACATAGTCTTATTTGGACTACTTCCAGAATGTTACTTCACTGTATAGGTATTAATAAAAGAGGAGAAATAAAAAATAAGTAGTTCAATTTTGTTAATTCTTATATATTCAGTAAAATGTCCTTTGTTTTGTATATGCCCAAAGGCACTAATTGTATCGCAATTTATTTACTACTTCTAAAAGGAAAATGTTAAATATTAATTTTAATGTCACACTTAAAGGCTATAGAAACTCTTTTGTTTTTATATTTATAAAATAAAAAGGCATTTTATCTATCTAAACCGTTAACCTTCTATTCAAAAGATAAAAGCAAAACGTAATACTTTAAACCAATTATTTTCTTATACTTTTTAATGTGTTTCGTTGTTATTTGTACCCAAGTTGGGGGCTTATACCACTTCAAAGCCTGAGTTCTTCATTATAGAGTCAGCTTGAAATTAAGTGATCACACTGGAGATTGGATGAGAAAATCTGAAGCGTATTTCTAATAGAAAGGTTTAAAGTAGATGTCTTACAAGTATATGAGGAGCATCTATGATCTCTGTATATAAAATTCAACACATTATTTGGTTAGAACAACTATCATACGATCTCTCAGTAATTTTCAATAAAAGTGGTATTATACTCACAAAAATATGTCTGTACATACATATAGAGATACGTGCAGTTTATAGATAGGTCTACATATATATATATGAATATTTTTACAATCATCTCTACATCTTATAAAAGTTGAAAGATATTCTATTTCCTGGTTTGCAGTGTAATTCATCTTGTTATTGTATTTCCCGAAGTTATGTAATTCTTTTGAAAAGTTTAAAGCTATTCATCTCCTCGGAGCTTAGTCATTTCTACAATCTGGTTCCAGCCTGAATTTTTAGGCTTATCAGCACTACCTTCTTACACAAACTTGCTGAAGGCAGCCGGCTTTACTCACTGCTCCAAAATCAAACTTATCGACTCTCCTTCTATAGACTTTATTCCCACTTTGCTCCTTGACTTCCTCTGGAAACATTAAAATTGAAAACATATTTCCAGGCCTAACTTTTACTTTCGTCCTTTATACACCTACCTACATCGAAAAAATTCTTGTTTGTATAATACTTACCTATCCCAGTGCTTTGCTAACTTTTATTATTGTTTGAACTTTGATTATGCCTATATTTTATCTTTTATATATATATATATGTGTGTGTATACATATATATACACACACATATATATATACACACACACACTATATATATATATATATATATATATATATATATATATATATAGTGATCTCTCTTTTTTAAGTTTCTCCCGACCGACCCTTTCTACTCCTAAGTTATATACCATGTACTGGAAACTCAGTAATCATTACTGGTATAAATTGAAATTATATCACATTACTAAAGGTACTCAATAAAGTGTATCACTTAAAATTTTAGAGCCAGAATTTTCAGTTAAGGAGAGAGAGATACTTAAAAGCACCATTTATCATGCCAAGCTCCACAATAAAATTTTATGGGAAGCTCTTAAAATTAAATTGTGTCAAAAACTTTAAATTAATAATTCTTTCTGACCCATTGTACTTGAAAAAGAAGATAATATATGGCATACCAACACAGTCTGCATGAGGTCCAAGCTTGGGAATTTCTGGATCATATAAATTATCAAATTGCTTTGAAAAGATTATGACATAAGTTATTTTATTCTAATGCAAATAATTTCCCAGATCAAATATTTTTAAATATTTTAGCAACAGGTATGAATTAAAATGTTTAAACAAGGCGGGTGGCTGAGATCCAGAGGATCGTGGTTCGTGGCCAGCCTCGGCTACTTAGTGAGGCCCTCTGCAACTCAGATAAAACAGAGTTGTTACCTAGGCATGGTAGAGCATGTCTGTAATTTCAGTGCTTGGAAAGCTGATATAGGACTATCACAGGTTCAAGGTCAGCCTCAGCAACTTCTCAAGACCCACTTCAAAATTAAACAAATAGGGCTGATGGTGTAGCTCAGAGGTAAAATGTCTCTGGGTTCAATATATATGTAAACAGAGTTGTCTTTTAACATACTTTTATTGGTATGTGCAAATATAATGAGGTTTAAAATCAAAACACAACCACACACTCACACCGAGTACTGACTACAGAGTACAGAGTACTTATCGTGTCTCCTTCTAATCCCACAACACCCCTCCTTCCCTCTACATGTTAGTGAGACTGGTAGCAATGCCTTCATATATGGACAGAGCGTTATTTGAACAGTCTCCTTCCTTAAGCCGCCTCCTCCTGTCTTTCTCCCTCATATCCTCCTGGACTATTCTACTGCTCTCTCTCTCCTCATTTCCCTCAATCCCATTTGCATCCTCTTTTCTTTCTACCTTCCACGTATAAGAGGGAACATGCCAACCTTGACTTTCTGAGACTGGCTGATCTCAGTATAAGTTTCTCTTGTACTATTCATTTCTCTGCGAGTGACCTAATTTTGTTCTTTATTATGACTGAGTAACATTACATCGTGTGTGGAAACCACATTTTCTTTATCCGTTCATCTGTTGATGGACACCTAGGTTGGTTCCATAATTGGCTTTTGTGATTGGGCTGCTGTAAACATGAATGTGTACCCGTCACTATAGCAGTCTTACTGTTTCCTTTGGAAAGATACTAAGGTGAGATACAGCTGGGTCATACGATGGTTCTATTCCTAGAACCTTCATGCTGATATCCACAGTGGCTTTACTAGTTTATACTCACATCAACAAGCTATAAGAATTCTTATCTCCCCAAACCTTGCTAGTGGTTATTGTTATTTTTATTCTTTATGATTAGCATTGCATTTTAACTGGAGTAGATGGAATCTCAGTGTAGTTTTGATTTGCATTTCCCCAGTTGCTCATGAAGTTAAGCATTTTGTATATATTCATTGGCCTATTATATTTATTTCTTTGAAAAGTATTTAACTCAGTTGCCCACTTCTTGGTTGAATTATTTGTAATTTTAGTGTTAAATTTCTTAAATTCTGCCGGGTGTGGTGGCGCACTCTTGTAATCCCAGCATTCGGGAGGCTGAGACCGGAGGATCATGGTTCGCGGACAGCCTCAGCTACTACTTAGTAAGGCCCTCTGCAACTTATTGAGACCTGGTTTCAAAATAAAGAATAAGAAAAAAAAATAGGGCAGGGGGTATAGCTTGGAGGTCAAATGCCCCTGGGTTCTACCTCCAGACCCTCCAAAAATAATCTTAAATTCCATGTATAGAATATATGTCTTATATTCTATGTATAGATACTTGTCTTCTGTCAGAGGAATAGCTGTCAAAGATTTTCTCCCATTCTACAGGTTCTCTCTTTAGACAATTATTTCCTTTGCTGTGCAGAATTTTTTTTAATTTGATATTATTCCATTTATTGATTCTCACTTATTTTCTGAGATTCAGAAATCTTATTTAGGAAGTTTCTACTAGTCCCTATATTTTGGAGAGTTGTTCAATATTTCTCTTTAGTAATTGCCAAGTTTCTGGTGTAATTCTCTGCCTTTGAAGCATCTTGAGTTGACTCCTGTTCAGGGTGAGAGATTGGGGTCCAATTTCATTCCAAGTTGTTATTTTTGAAATAGGATTACGTTCCAGAAGGTTCTGACCATTTAATGCTGGCTTTGACATCTCTTCAGAAGCCTAAGACTCAGAGGAACAGGGTTAGAAAGAAAGTGTAGATCAATATCATTATCACTTAGTTCTTTTGAAAAGTATCCAGACTTTCTGGTAATGTGGTGCTGTGGGTTCATGGATTGATGTATTCTCTCTGCTCCAGACATATAACAATGCTAGATAGATTGATGCTTTTTATCATATAAAAAGGCTCAGAGACAAGAGAAACATCAGCATTGCCATGTGCCCAAACTAGAATAGAATCATAATAGAGATAAGGTCTGTGTCCCAGGCCTCCTGGCTTTGAGGTTCTGGAAGCAAGCAGAACAGAAGCTAACTATGTTTCACACATGAGGGCATCCTGAAATGAGGGTTCTCATTTAACCCTAACTCACAAAACATGACTAAACTGAAGTCTGTGCTTTATGCGAAGCTGTCATCCTAAGGGACTCGAACACAAGAGGAAAGCAGAAAAAAATCAGTTTCAAGACTAAGGACTGAGCTTCCAATGGATAGAGTAAATACTAACGTATTAATCCTGGGTCACATCCAAGGACAGGGCACTTTGCAGAACTAGTTGCGGGCACGGCTGTCAGTAGCACTGATGCTTTCGATTTTCTCTGAAACAAAGTCTTATGAGCATGACATCTCTAACTTATTAAGATGCGTGTCCCTTAAAGTCAGATAAAACTCTCTTATGACCCCCAACAAGAGACTCTTGAAGTATTACTGTATTACTAGGATGCATACTCAGAGGCTATAGAGGCTCATATTGGTAATAAACTGAGTTCCATTGATTTACATAATCACTCAAACTTAACAGGCACCCAGTGACTACTTATGACTTACACCCCAATTGGAAGTCGAACATCATTGCAAGTTGCAGTGTCTGTCAGCTCAATTGTACTTAATATAAGGGCATTAGGAGAGCAAAAGACACAAGGACTTCTGCCTCGAAGTAAAAGTTGATTCCTCTTCTAAAATCAATTCAGACTTTATATTGATACAATGCCCTTGATCACATGGATAATACAACATAGTGCTTGGATTATTCCGCAGGGGCTGCCATAACACACTACCTCACACAGATGGCTTAAACAACAGAAGCTTGTTTTCTCATGGTTCTGGAGGCTGGAAGTCTGAGATCAAGGCACTGGTGGTTTGATGTGTCCTTAGGCCTGTCGATGCTTGTAGATGGCGCCTTCGCTGGAGTCCTCACGCAGCCCTTCCTCTGGCTTGCGAGTCCCGTGTCTCTCTCCCTTCTTATAAGGACATCAGTCATATTTGATTAAGCCCTTACCCTGATGACTTCACTTAATTTCAGTTACCTCCTGAAGAGCCCTGTTTCCAAATACAGTTACACTGATTCTCATTAGTACTTTCAATTTTCAGGGTGAAAAGTTCAGTCCCTAAGAATACAGATTTGAGAAACAATTACATCAAGAAATTTACTGGAAAAATTTTCAGCTTAAAATTTTCTTCGAAAAGAACTGTCTTCTAGAACATATGACAATAAAAATAAAAACAAATAAACATTATTTTGTTATAAGGAAGTCATTAAAAAGACATGCGTACAGTTACGGTCACTATTTTTCTTTCTTTTTAGCGAATAGGAGCTGCGCTCACGGAGCTCTAGTGTGCACCTCCTCTGACAGCTGCATCCCAGCCCACCAGCGCTGTGATGGTTTTCCTGACTGCGTGGATTTCCACCTTGACGAGTCCAGTTGCGCAGGTGCTCCAATTTCATCTAAATTATTTTTGCAATATGATATAGTAACTTAACCTGCAGACAAGAAAGACTTTAGAGGTTGACTTTATAAGTAACAGGCGTGGAATAATTGAGTTTCTATGATTGCTTTTAGGGCAGAAAAAATGTTGACATTAATTACTACATTTATTAAAAAATTATAACCTGGGCAGGGTGGTACATATTTCTAATCCTAATACTTGTAAGGCTGAGAAAGGGGGATTTCAAAATGAAGGCCAACTTCAGCAACTTAATTTTCAAATGTTTCAAATTTAAAATGTTTCAAATTTAAAAATAAAAAGGGTTATGGGTGCAACATACTAACCTTAGTGAAACCTAGAAAAATCCTGTTTCAAAATAAAACCAAACAAAAAAAGGAGGGTGGGAGAGCTGTGGTATAGCTCAGAAGTAGAATGCCCCTGAGTCCATTCAATCCCTAGTCCCAAAGGAAAAAAAAAATTATATATATATATATATATATATATATATATGTATGTATTGTATATAATACATATACAATATATACATACACACACATAATGACTCCTAGTTATTCTATACAATGTTCTCTAAACAATGAAAAATGTAATTTTAATTTAATATAATTTTCAGATGTTATTAAATACTAATAATATTAAATTAGATCCAATTACATAGTTTCTATAATAAAGAAACTCTATATAACACGACATTTTCATTTTTAAGAAATTATAGTCTTTTTCTACTTCTTCATAAGCGCTTCCTATTTGCGTCTTCTATTTCTCTATTATTAAAGTAAATTTATTGAACTTTAGACTAACCCTCGAACACTTTTCTTTTTTCTGACCTCGGAACGTTATACGAGAATAAGCTGATAGCGTATACCAGTGATTACATGTGTATCGAAACTGCTTTAAAATTTAATTACAGTCCATTGTTAACACCTCTCAAGAAAAACGAATTTTTATTTCATGAAGAAGATATGTGAAATTTTAGATAGTTGTGAATGATAATTCTGTCACAACTAAAGATAACAGAGGTCAATAATAAAAGATATGATTCAATCCTAGTTTCTAAATATGCTGGAAATATTTTATGTCAAATCTAGGTAAGACTGTATCCTCTTTGTCTTTCAAGAGAAGAGGACACTAGGTGATAGAAAAAAACCTGATACGAGCAAATCATAGTGCAAAATGGCCTATTTTTATACTGCGAGAAGTAGTCACACAGCACTGAATTTTATAACTACAGTAAAAGATGAAGAAATGAGATCTACTTCCATAAAATATGTAAAGATAATATGCAAAAAGTGTTCCTTGGCATTATTTTTCTATTAGGCATGCTTAGACTTCAGAAAAGATACCCCAAAGGAAATCCTGTTGCTCAATTTAAAGAGAGTAAGAAAACTACAAAGAGTACAGAAATCTAGTAACCCAAACTAAAGGCTAGCTGTTTTAGGATAGTCCTTTACGAGCACATATCATAACGTGCGATTTCTTGTCGGTTTCAACATGCTCTCTCTTTTAAAGGAAGGTCAGAGAAACAGAAGACTTCCTACTCACTCCAGACTCATAGTGACGGAAAATCTGTAGATCATAGTAGAGAACACATTTTATCGCCCTGCCTTTTGCAGTCAGGAAGCCATCACTTATGGTTCACTTAAAAGTACAAGTCCTATTGACACAGCTATGGGTTAGACTAAAATAAAGAACTAGTGAAACATCCATTTCAGAAATAAGATACGTATTATTTTTCTCTATTTACATTTTATATGCTTTTAAGCTTGTTGAGCACACATAAGTTCGCTGCTTCCGTTTAATATACTTTTATTGAGGCATTATAATTATGCATAATGATGATGTTCAAAGGGAGACAGAGGTACACGCACACAGCACTCGGTGTGCTTCTGGACCACAGCCCGCTCCATGCACATATGTTAGTGAGATTGGTAGTGAGACCTTCATAAATGGACATAGCTTTACTATGCTTCTATTTTAATAATGCCTTTAAGACTTCCTTGCTAAAGGTCTGTCACTGTATATTAGACATGCCTTTTTCTTTATAAACACCATATTATTTCAAGGTCAACAATTCCTAGAGTTTTATGACCCCAGTTCTTAGAGCATCCAATAATCCCCAGAGTTGTCAGACACTAGATGGTGAACACCTGACCTGACCTTTCTCGGGCATATGCAAAAAGTGTTCTTTGGCATTATTTTTCTATTAGGCATGCTTAGACTTCAGAAAAGGTCCAAGGACCTTTCTAGAGAGACTAAGCTCAAACAGTCTTCATAGATTTCACTGAATCCTGTTCATGCCTAAGTAACATTTGAAAGGCAGATTATTTTCAAATTTTATTGATTATGCAACAAAAAATATTAATCAGAATTCAACTAGCCTGGCCATATTTAAGCTGGAAGAGTTTGTCTAGTTATTGTAGTAGCAGAGGTTAATAGTAGAGGTTAATAAAATGTACGCTAAGGTAATACTATAGTTAAGGTAATCATCTACTTAAAGGCGAATTAGAAAAAAGGCATAAAAACATAAAATTGTAGGGTGGGACATTATAAATATAATTTCATATTTGTCATGTATACTAATCTTAATAATGATGATGTTGATAAAATTTCAGAAGAGTTGAAAACCTAAACCAGAATACAAAACCTTTTAAGGCACATACCAGGGAGCTATTTCAAGTTTTTCGACACGGTACCTATGTTGTGGTTTCAAGACAAAGAAAATAATCTCTACCCACTGAGGACTTTGTTTGCGCACAAGTCCTTCCGGTGGACTCCTAGGAGCCACACATCCCTCGGAACTCTGTGCAGATTATCGTGTATATACATATTTATCTACGGCAGTGCCTAGAAGTCACATGAGCGAGAGGCTTCTCGAGCCTGCAGTAACAAGTGCGACAAGCAGAGCAGTAGCTCTACATAGCACGCCATCTGACATTTTTAGATGAAGAGGCTCTGGAGTTACATAACCGGCATTCGGTGGCTCTAGTTGGGATGATTA